>NC_057869.1:28325383-29789133 GCF_019740435.1 Gambusia affinis | reverse complement strand
ACGGATTGTCCGTAACGAGCACCATGTTCAGGCATAAGGATGTCCATATGTGGATGTAAAAAAAAACTAAATTGCCTAAGTAGTTTTTAGGAGGAGGTTTTTTGAATCACTCAGCATAAAAAGCACTCGCGGAGAGTTTTCTGGTTTCAAAAGGTGTTTTCTTCACTTTAAATATTCTCTAAGTTGACTTACAAATAATTTAAATATAAACGTTAATTGGTGGTAGAAAAACTATTTCACTCCTCGCTCCTCCACCAAACAATCAGATAAACCACAGCAGCTGATTCTGCTTTTTAATCACAGCAGGAGGCTGACAAGGAGGAGAGTCTAAGCAAAACAAATAAATAAATAAACAATAGATCTACCATTCAACTAGCTTAGGTCTCTAACATTAATAATTTAGCAAAAAGTAAATTAATTAATCTAATTCTTATTAGGCTCCAACTTCCCAGCCCCTAATTATTAGCCTTAGCAAAGTAACAATTCCAAAAATAATATTCATAGGAGCCTAGTATCTAGCAAAAACATCACATAAATTTTATTAGGATATTTAAAAATCAACATTAATAATCCTTTTGTCTACAAATGTCATCTAGAGCCTCTCAACATTCCTAATGCTTAAAGCAGTCCATAGTAAATATTAGAAAATCTTTTATTTCATTCTGCTTCCTCCATTAAAAGACAGCACTTATCTATTAGTTGCTGGATGACGTTGGCTTTGGTTTTAACCAAAACACTTCTAACAAAGCCTTGGGCATCTGGAAAAGTCCTCATAATGCGGCCCATTGTCCATGCACTCTTTGGTGCCGAGTTATCCACAATAACAACCAGATCTCCAGAGCTGAAGTTCCTCTTTTGCTGTTCCACTTGCTTTGTTCTTGGATGAGTGGGAGATACTCCCTTATCCAACGTCTCCAGAAAAGATCTGCAAGATACTGCGCTTGTCTCCATCTTCTTCTTGAATATTGATTCGTTTTTTCAAAGACTCCTGGTGGCATGGTTGCTTTTCCTTTCAGCTGGAATAAATGGTTTGGTGTTAGAGGTTCTAAGTCACTGAGGTCATTTGACACTGAAGTTATTGGCCTGTTATTTAGGATGGCTTCCACTTCACATAGTGGTGTTGACAGGGTTTTATTGTCCAGTGTTTGTTCCTTTAGAACAAACAGAAAGGGTCAGAGTCTTTTTGATTAGATGCATTAGTCTTTCCCAGACTCCACTGTGGTGAGCCCCAAATGAAGGGTTAAAAATCCATTTTATTCCTTCTACTAAAAGAGTCTTTGGATTTTCTGATGATTTAGCTCTCTTAATGCTTCTTGTAGTTCCTTTTGTGCTTCCTAAAAGTTTGTCCCACGGTCTATTCTGATGCTCATCACTGATCCTGGTGAGGAAATTTACGCACATCTGAGTCAGTGGGGGTAGCGCCAAAGCTCAAATCTTATTGGTCACTTTGCTTTTGTTTATTTGGTGGCTTGGTGCTTTTTCTGTAAGCTAAAAATGAATGAGCAGAGTTTGAACCTCCTGTAGTTCTAAGAGCGGTTTGGATCCCGGCAGAGCTTTTTACCGTGTGCAGCTCTGGCGGGTCGTCGGTTTATGAGCTTCTTTGACGTTTCCCAAATTGGAGAGCTGATGGGTCACCTGTTAACTGGCATCTGCCGCTCTTCCTGATATCAAAAACTGTGGCTTTAAAAAAAAATCCAGAGTGGAAGCCTATGAAAAAGAGCTCAACTAACAGAACTAGAACACAAATTAACCCAAAATCCCAAGTCATTTATGAAAGTAATAGAACTAAGAAACATTGCTAAAATACTTACAAATGAAATAAAAAAAAATAAAAAATTTTATTAGACAATCATCATGAAGTGGGACCTAAAGGAACAAAACTGTTAGCAATGAAGCTTAAAAAGCAACAGTCTGACAGAAATATTCATAAATTAAAGTATGATGAGACAAATCAAATGATATATGACCCAGTAACTGTTGAGGATATGTTTAGGACATACTATCAGCGATTATGCAGTCATCCTCCTTCTGCTGAAGATGGACAGATAGAAGCCTTCTTGGAGTCACTGGACCTGCCCTCAATTGGAGAAACCCAAAACAAACTTCTCATATAACAGGAATAGAAATACAAAAGGCAATTAATAGGTCAAAAAAACGGTAAAACACCAGGAAGTGACGGACTGCCATCTGAGTGGTACAAATAATTTTAGTGAAGATTTCTTGCCACTTCTAGAAAATTCATTTAACTATACATTGGAACATGCAGTGCTTCCGCCATCTTGGAGAGAAGCGATCATAACAGTCCTTCCAACAAAGAGGAGGAGCGAGACCTGCTCTGATTATAGACCTATATCTATTCTAAACATGGACTATAAAGTGTGTGTGTGTGAATGGTTGTGTGTCCTGTATGTCTCTGTGTTGCCCTGCAACAGACTGGCGACCTGTCCAGGGTGAACCACGCCTCTCGCCCGGAACGTAGCTGTAGATAGACACCAGCAACCCCATTAGGGACAAGAGTGAACAGAAAATGCATGGATGGATGGATACAACTTTAGGCAATCCACTTATTTCAGTTGTTCAAACTTTATTGCATAGTTTGTCTGATGCTTTAGTTGTGACACCCACCACTTCTAGCACTGTTCACATTGTCTGATTATTTACATGTCACGGGACGTGCATGATTTAAGGGTAAAAACTGCCCTTAATCCCACCTTTGCTGCTCTATTGGTTAGAGCAGGGGTCTCAAACTCCAGTCCTCGAGGGCCACAGTCCTGCAACGTTTAGATGTGCCTCTGCTGCACCACACCTGAATACAATAATTAAGGCTCTGGAGAACTGGTCTACACAAGGTGGAGGTAATTAAGCCATTTCATTCCAGTGTTTTGTACCTGTGGCACATCTAAAAACTGCAGGACTGCGGCCCTCGAGGACTGGAGTTTGAGACCCCTAGGTTAGAGTGACAGTCAGTCACACAGTGCATTCAGACAATCACTGCATCTGGAGTGGTTAATCAGGCCTGCTCCAGCTTTCCCAGTGAGGTGTGAGGGGGAGAGCTGAAGACAAAGGAGCTACAGGTTTATGCTTCCAAACAATTAGTTTATCTCTTTGTTTATTATGCACTTTTAAAACTCAATATAAAAATCATGTAGATCTGAATACCCAGTGAGCTTGGAGCCATGACGTTGTCATGCACTGAACTATATATGGAATTGGTGATTAGTGAACACAATGTTGTTTTGTGTGTTTAGCACAGGGGTGGGAAACTCCAGGCCTCAAGGGCCAGTGTCCTGCAACTTTTAGATGTGTCTCTACTTCAACACACCTGAGTCAAATAATGAGGTCATTAGCAGGACTCTGGAGAACCTGACTGCACTTAGGAGGTGATTCAGCTGTTGGATTCAGGTGTGTTGGACCAGGGAGAGATCTAAGAGTTGCAGGACACCGGCCCTCCCGGACCAGGAGTGCCCACCCCTGTCCCTCCCCTGGGAAACCCCTGGTTTAGCATGTTGGTGGGGACAGCCAATGCTAATTGTTTATCAATTGTCACATGATCTAACTTCTTAAATTCAATATATGTGTTTAAGATAATGAGATAAATGCTGATATCTTTATTTTGTCTGAAAGATTAGATTGTGGATATAATTACATTTATTTCTGTATATAATTGAAACAAGTCTAGTTAACTAGCAGGCTGGTAATTCACTGTTCCTTTTTATTTCAATACAGGCCAGGTGACCCTTTTTAGGGTTAAAGGATGGCAAGCTTCTGACAACTGGCTGAAGCCAGGAGAACCTGAAATTCACTCCATACTGGTCTGGTAGGAGGCTGATGGTCTGTAGCACCTCCACCCCCCACCCATCTCACCATATGGGCAGACAATCCATAATTCTTCTCTTCTCCATTGGAAACTTGGACATTTTCAACTCAAATGACTGGACAATCAAACCATGGACTTTTTAAATGTGCGTCAGTCAAACATTGTGTTTTAGATCTCCCCGCCCCTCTCCGAGCTCCCTCCAGGGAGCCACGCAGTAGGTGGTGGTGTGGGTGCGGAGGTGGCCATGTGGAACCGGGCCCTGGCCCTCTCAGCATCCCCTTCTTGCCCTACCAGGGGCACGAGCTTCCAGGCTGTGTGTACTGGTGGGTGCTTAAAATGGTAAATGGACTGAACTTATATAGTGCTTTTCCAGTCATTTTGACCACTCAAAGCGCTTTACATTAGAGTCACATTCACCCATTCACACTCACAAACACACCCATTCATACACCAATACGCAGATCAGTAGGCAATTTGGGGTTAAGTGCCTTGCCCAGAGGCACATCGACATGTGGCAGGAGCAAGCTGGAATCGAACCTTCAACCTTCCGATTGCAAGATGACTACTCTACCATAGAGCCACAGTCGGTTCTCTGGTTGTTCACCAGGCGGGCTGCCAGCATCTGTAGCTCGCTTTGGCGGAGTGAGGTTCCCATCTGGTTCTAAGTGTGGATCCCTTTAGAGCTCCAGGCCTGGTATGAGGACCAGTATGTGGTGGGGTTCAGATTTCCGGTGTGGGGCCTGTTGAAGAAAGAAATAGTACTAAGTTAGCTTAATTTGGAAAAAGCTTGGCTCTCTATTTCTTTCCTATTTCCCGGGTTCTTCCAGCGAGGAGTGTGTGCCAATCAGGAGCAACATGCGTGATGACGTCACAGAGTTACAGCGTTTAATCCAATAAGAAACCACAATGAAGTAACAACACAAACTGCAAAGCAGCCAAGATACAGACTCATTACCTGAGACAGACAAAGAATAAAAACAAAGACAGAGACAGAGAAAGAAAAAAGCAAAGACATGTCTTTGGAGAAGGCTGATGCCAAAACGGCAGGAAATAACAGCGATCTAAATTATTATTATCGTGTTCAATCTCTTTATAGTGGAGGCGTTTCTCTCCTTGTTAATGTATTCATTAAGGCGTACCCCTGGTTCGACCAACCAGGAGCTCCCCTGGACACTCAGAGGAACTTAGACCTTCCCTTAATTTCACGCCAGAGATCAAAGGCCATTTGGTCTCTAGAAGAACAATGGAGCAAGCAGCTGCATCCTAGTCTTCTGGCTCTAAGGCCATTTGGGCAAATAAAAGCATACTTCACAGATACCTGTGAAATTCGGAGTGCCTCCCGGCCAAATTAAGTGATTTAGTTTAAGGAAAGATTATCTTCACAAACCTAATTCTGGTCTACTGCATTCAGCATTTTCCAAAGATTTAAGTCCTTGCTTTATCACATAAAATCCTGAACAGTTTTCTAATACTAAACAACACATTTTCATTGAAACAATTTCCATTTGGTTCAGATATTATCATAGACAGTACAATTTTCAAATACATTCAGCATTCACCCTTCTAAACTTAGATAATGCACTTTAATTATAAACTTGCTATTAATACTTAGAAAACTGTTAGTGATCTCAACATTCTATGTTGCATTTTAGTTTAAACCCTGCCAGATGTGGTTCTAAAAAACCTTTGATGTTCTGTGAACCCAATCGGCTTCTGCCCTGCACTAGATGCTAATTTCGTGGCTTCCTGAGCCCTGATAACAATACTAAAAGATCTCCTTTGATCTGCATCTAGTTCCTGACCTTTGACATTTACCCTGCTGGGTAATTTAACTGTAAATTCTTCACACAATATCTGTTTAAAACAAAGAAATTCATACAACATAGAATGTTCAAGATACCTTTTACACATGACATAAAATTAACTGTTTAAAGCATTAGAAATAATCATTTTTCTTAACAGGCCGGAGATCTGCCCTGCACCAGAGGCAGATAAAACTACCAGGTTTAAAGAACCAGGTCTTTAAACCTCCTGACCTGGTTCTCTGCTGGGG
Organism: Gambusia affinis; assembly: GCF_019740435.1. Classification (NCBI taxonomy): domain Eukaryota; kingdom Metazoa; phylum Chordata; class Actinopteri; order Cyprinodontiformes; family Poeciliidae; genus Gambusia; species Gambusia affinis. The sequence goes on along the minus strand of NC_057869.1, from coordinate 29,783,263 downwards.
TCAAAGCCTGAGGTTAGAGCCTGGTTCCAGGCCTTACTTCCAGGCTTTTTATTAAGTGTGGTTTCTTTAGGGATACAGGCCTGGTTCTAAGTGTGGTTCCCTTTAAACCTCCAGGCCTGGTTCTCTGCTGGGGCTCCTTCTCTGGTTCTAAGGGTGGCTCCAGGCCATTTTTAGCAAATATTAGCCAGGACATAGTGCATTTATCATGGGTAAATGTCTTTATTAAGTAAGGTCTTGTTGTTACTCATCCTCCGTACTTGAGGATGGAGAGGCTGGGTCATTGGCCACTGGCTTTGTGGCCTCTTCAAACCTCCTCCGGTGGTCTGCCAGCTGATTTTCATTTCAGAATTTATCAGCAGTGGCTGTGTCGTGGCACGTCAGTCTGGACATCTGGTTCCGGACATCCATTGACTGGAGTGTTCCTTACCTATGGAGGTAATAGGTCTCTGGTTAAAAGGGGGCCCACAGCACCATCCAGGCTGGAAGGTGGCCTTGTCCTCCTGGTTCTAGGGCAGCTCTTGGTGTGGATGTTACTCACCAGTGTTGCCACAGAGGTGTGGATTTCAGTCATGGTTGGTGTTCCTCCATGTCCTATCTCTTCCCAGGTCTTTTGTGAGGCTTTTGACCTGCCCTTGTCCACAGCTGAAGAATACCAAGTCAAAGGTTGGCCTCAGGCTGGCCCTCACCACAATCCAATGACTGATCCACTGGAACTCATCTGTTTTGAGGTATAGCTGAGCAACCCCAAACTGCGACTCATCTTGTGGTTCTCAACCTGTGGAAAGGTCAGTGGAAAATCTTATGGAGGGCAGGGTGATTTTTGTGGATTGTGGTGCTTGGAGGTTCAGCCCTCATACTCACGTTAATCACAAACCTGGGAGAGTTGCTTGAAGCTCTGCATCTGGCGTCTTCAACTGACGCCGGGCCAGTGATCATAGAGGGCCGACATGTACAGTGCAAAGTACCCATAGAATCTGTGCCTGACCTCCACCGCAATGGGGTTGGCCCCGAGCCTCTGAAATTGTCTGGGGATCCTCGCCTAGCCAGAGTCCTACACCTATGGAGAAGTCTTTCTGTTACCACCCTTCTTTCTTTGCTTGCCTTTACCCGGATTTGCTGGAGCATCAGGCTGGTTGTGATCTGAAGCAGTCTTCACGGCCCTGACTGCAAGCACAATCAGTGTCCTGGAGAGCGTGTACTCCTGTGGTGGTGTGTCGGCAAAGTACGCCAGGAACTGTGCCACATTCACTAGGTAGACCTTGATTGTAGTGATGGCTTTTTCCTGGTCCTTCAGATGTCCAGGCCAGCCCATGATTTTACGCATATCATCCATAAACTGCCAAGAGCGAAGCCCGGATTTCCCCTCACTGAGACCAGTCAGAAACATCTTCAGGTGGTTCATCTTGGACCCACAATTCTCCACATGCTTGGCTTTCGGTAGTGCACCAAACAAATGTACATTACATTTGGGAGGAATTAATATGGGACATTTGGGAAGATTTATTATGGGACATTTGGGAAGATTTATTAAGGGACATGTGGGAGGATGTATTATGGGACAATAGGGAGGATTTATTAAGAGGCATTTGGGAGGATTTATTATGGGACATTTGGGAAGATTTATTATGGGACATTTGGGAAGATTTATTATGGAACATTTGGGAAGATTTATTATGGGACGTTTGGGAGGATTTAATACGGGACATTTGGATGGATTTATTATGAGACATAAGGCAGGAGTGGCTACAGGGTCATGTGAGAAAATTTATTATGGGATATTTGGGAGGATTTAACATGGGACATTTGGGAGGAATTAATATGGGACATTTGGGTGGATTAAATGGGACATTAGGGGGAGTGGCTACAGGGTCATGTGAGAATATGGGACATTTGGGAGGAATTAATATGGGACATTAGGGGGAGTGGCTACAGGGTCATGTCAGAAGATTTATTACTTGTCAGGCTTTTATGAGACACCTCTGTATCCTGACTACACTGAATAAATGTAGCAAGAAGAGAATTCACTGAGTCAACTTTATCATTTGACTCCATCAAAACATTAAATCGTCCATTACTCGTCTGGCTTGCTTCAGTTTAACGTTTCTTTTATCTTGGCATGTTTTTATATAAAACATTAAGCCTTTCTCAATTTAACACTTCTGGAAGAAACTGCCAAGTCACTCTTGGTCAACTCTGCTTTGGATATATCAGACATTTTGGCGAACACTTTGAACTGCTTGTAGCTTTGTCGTTGCTGGCTTTACTTCCTTTTTCCTTTAAACCCACTGGCTGTGCGTAAATGTGCAGCGCATCAACTCAGTCTTTCATTCATCTTCATTTAACTTGTGCAGTAACGTTGATGCTATCATCAAACTCCTCTCGTTTGGCCGTTTCTTTCACAGCATTAGCAATCATCGTACATACCGCCGTGTTGAAGAAAGATGTGAGCATTTGTGGCTTGTAGGTGAGGCTCCTTCATGGATGATGGGCGCAGCCGCTTCCTCCCACTGTCAGAGTCCGAAGAACAAAGGAGATGGTTCCTCCAAACTTTACGCAGCCTTCCGTGTATCAGCAGACTTGAGAGCGTCGATTTAAACTCCCAAGGTCGGCTTTGTTTTGCTTGTTGTATCAAAAATGCCAAGGTCGGGTTTTTTACTTGCTGAAGTGACTATTTGTCCAAAATCAAATTCCAAAATAAAATAAAAAACTTAAGACTCAAAAGTGATCGAAGCAAAAGTGAATTAAACTCAAATAGTCACCTGATACACTGGGTTCTGGTTTATGCAGTTTAAAAAAAGGGATCAAAACAGTCAAAAATGTAGTTCTAGTGTCTTTAATCCAGTTCAGGCAAACAAGTTATAGACTGAAGTGACTGACTGACTGACTGTCTGGTTGACTGACTGACTGACAGACAAAAACCCTTATGACCACCCACGTGTATAATGAGCGAACTAAGACCTACCTATTTATATCGTGACACACCCACGTCCCAAACTGAAATTCATTAACTAATTGAGTAAACTGTTAACCAAAGAACCTATTCTAAATAACAAATTAAACAAAAATTCTATTTCTGTTTTTTAAATTCTGTTTTTTCTTGCGAGAAAAACATACAAAACCACGTGAAAAAAGCAAGAAGACTGTTGATGGAGTCTTCAGTGGAGAGTCAAAACTTGTGCAGGTCACTTGGAAGAGAGCGTCGGGATTAATAATTCTGTTTTCCTCCATCTCTCTCTGCTCTTTGCAGACGCGTACACACATACACACAGAGGGTTTTCACACACACACACAAAGCTAAGTTTGAACGAAATGGCACGCTGGGAACGCCGTCTTTAGGGCGTAGCTTAGATAGCGGCCAACAAAAGAAATGAGAAACTACAGTTAGGTTCCTCATCAAAAGAAGTTTCTGATGAGGAAAACACTGTTGAGTAGATTTAATGGGAAACCAGGTGTTTGTGTTTGTGTTTTGCACATTGTCAAATCTTTATCAATTACAGTCACATTGGCTGAAGATAGTCTAAATTGTTGAAAAAAGTTACATTTGTCTTAATATGAATGAATTTATTTGGAAATGTTTTGATGGTTTGAAACGTCTCTTTTACTTGAAAGTGTAAATCACTTCAGAGCTTTTCCTGATTACCATAGCAATAGCAACCAACGTTACACAATGACAGAAGTGAATGAAGAGCTGAACTGCGCTTACCAACTTCAAGAAGAGGATTGTTTTTTAAACGCCTTTATCTCAAATCTACCAAATTTTACAAAAGACGTAGAAGCTGAACGGAAAATGAAAGAAAGACAAAGACCTAAAGAAAAGCAGAAGAGACGGAAATCGGATGACAAACAGAAAAATTGCGTCACAACCAATTCTGATGTTAGCAGAAGCTCAAGATACAGACCAAGTCTCCCTTTGGGAATGGAGGATTTGTACGATGTAGAGACAATGAAATTAGATTCCAACAGGAGATAAAAGAGAAAGATGAGGCAATTATTCGGAAAGCGCAAGAAAAGAAACTGAGACCTAAAAACCAAACTGCTTATGAACGGGATGTGGAAATTTTGAGAGAGAGACAGAACAGGACAATGGAAGAGGCTCAAATACAGGAACTTATTAAATTAAATCCAGTTGATACAAACAGAAAAAAAGCTCCCAAAGACAAACATGACAAATGGTTTAAAAAGCCCTCGTCACCTGAAAGACAACAGAAAATTGCCATAAAAGTTATTAAAAATCCAACAGAACAGATTATAAAGGAAAGGCAAAAATGTAAGAACATTAGTAATGGGATTCATTCAGAAAATGTTCATCAAAAGAGGGAGAAAAAAGTTCCTGAAAAGAATAAATTTCAAGACAGATGTAAGGAGATGGCCTATAAAAATCTGGAGGAAATAAAGAGAAAAGAAATTGCCAAAGACGCTTTAGAGGAGGAAAAGTTGCATAAAGAAATGGCTAAGCGGGAGTTTGTTCAAAAGTTACTTGACAAACAGGAGAGGAAAAAGAAACTCGAAATGCAAAAGTCTTTGACTGATGCATGGGATGGACAAGTGGAATATAAGCGGCAGAAGAAAATGGCAAGGATTGTCAGAAGATTGTTTATAACAATCTGTATGCTTTAAAAAAGAAAGAAGCTGCGAGCTACATTCTTTTGGAGGAAAAGCGTTGCAAGGAGAGAGCTAAGCTGCATTTACGCCAAAAGTTACAAGAAGAACAGGAGAGAAAAAAGAAAGTCAATTCAAAAAAGTATCTGACCGACACATGGGATGCTCAAATTCAAGATAAACAACAGAAAAGAAAGGAAAAGGCTGCAATTGAAAGGCAACAAATGGCTGCCATTATGGAGTCAGATAGACTCCATCAAATTGAGGAAGTTGAGATGAGAAGTGAGAAGAAATTGAAAGACCAGAAATTTTTGAGAAAGGACGAGACTGAGCCAAACACAGAAGAGCAAAAGAAGATGGATGACAGCTTAGAGGCTATTTTGAAGAAAGAAGCTGCCGGTGATGCTAATTTACAAAAACAAATTTGTAACAATATGGCCAAAGAGAAGGGTAACAAAATGTTACATGAAATAGATCAGCGGGTGAAAACTGAGAAGCAAAACCCTCTGGCCGATAAATTGGCTGCCAGATATGAACAGAAACAGAAACAGAGTAGTGACATGTGCAGGACTGAAAGGCAAGGGGTGCTTCCTGGATATCGAGCTGAGGAAAGCAGACAAACACGGGACAATGTTACTGATAGAGGAAGAGATGTTCAGTATAAATCGGTCTTAGACCAAGACAGTGACAAGGACAAACGTCGTGAACTACATAAAAAAATTGTGTATGACCAACTGTCACTTATACAAAAGAAAGAAGCTAACAAAAAGGCTTTTATGGAAGAAAGGTTATTGAAAGAAAGGATACATCGGGAAGCTGCAGCGCAAAACCGCGAAAAGCTGGAGAAAGAGAAAAAAGCTGCAGCTACCAAGACTCTGACTGATTCGTGGGATTCCCAAATACAACAAAAACAGCAGGAGAAAAAGGAACTTCGTGAGATTGAATTGAAAGACATGTTGTCCTTAATTGAATTGGAAAGAGTGCCTGGAGGAGAAAATAGTAAAATAACCCACCTAGAGAAACAAAGACAGCCTGTTTATCATGAAGTTGGGAAAAATCTGCCAGCAGAAGGACCAGCTCCAAGTAGCTCCAAGACCTGTTTGGGAAAAATTGTGTATTCTGCTGAAAAACATCATGCAAAAACCAGCAATGTTTGCAGACCTTTACAGAGTCGACTGAAAGTTAGCAATATCATGCCTGCCAGACTTCCCTCACAGGACACCAACTCTGTGTACCTCCGTGGTAGGTTCAAATACACAGATGTAAAACTCCCATCTGTTCCGAGGCCCAAATGAAGAACTTTGTTTCTCACCTGACCAAAGAAAGCAATGGGATTCCCCTGGAGGAGCTGACCCAAGTGGCTGAGGAGAGTGAAGTCTGGGCCTCCCTGCTCAGGCTGCCGCCCCCACAACCCAACAAGAAGAAGAAAATGGCTGGATGGATGGATGGACCTTTTATCACCTGTCTCCCAAATACTTCCACTCTGGAGTTGCCCACAGTGAGAGGCGACGGGCAGGAGTGGGCATACTTGTTGCCCCTCATCCCGCCGCCTGTACGTTGGGGTTTACCCCGGCGAACAAGAGGGTAGCCTCCCTCCGCCTATAGGTGGGGGGACGGGTTTTGACTGTTGTTTGTGCTTATGGGCCGAACAACAGTTCAGATTACCCACCCTTCTTGGAGTCCTTGGAGGGGGTACTGGAGAGTGCCTCTCCTGGGGACTCCCTTGTTCTGCTGGGGACTTCAACGCTCACGTGGGCAACGACAGCGAGACCTGGAGGGGTGTGGTTGGGAAGAACGACTCCCCCCGATCTGAACTCGAGTGGTGTTCTGTTAAACTTCTGTTCTTGTCACAGATTGTCAGTAACGAACACCATGTTCGGGCATAAGGGTGTCCATATGTGCACTTGGCACCAGGACACCCTCGGCTGCAGTTCGATGATCGACTTTGTCATCGTTTCATCGGATCTGCGGCCGTATGTCTTGGACACTCGGGTAAAGAGAGGTGCGGAGTTGTCTACTGACTACTACCTGGTGGCGAGTTGGCTCCGGTGGTGGGGGAGGAAGCCGATCAGACTTGGCAGGCCCGAACGTGTTGTGAGGGTCTGCTGGGAACATCTGGCGGAATCCCCTGTGAGACGGAGCTTTAACTCCCATCTCCGGTAGGTCTTTGAATACGTTCCAGAGGAGGTTGGGGACATGGAGTCTGAGTGAACCATGTTCCATGCCTCCATTATCGAGGCGGCTTATCGGAGCTATGGTCGCAAGATTGTTGGTGCCTGTTGCGGTGGCAACCATTTAAACACGTCGGTGGACACCTTCGGTGAGGGATGCTCCTGGCAAGGTCTATTCATGGAGCGAGGGAGGGATGGATGGATGGATGGATGGATGGCTCTTCAAAGCACTCTTTGCTTTTCTCTTGAAAACAGCAGCTTTCACTTATCGTTTACATGACATCTTTGTAAGATTGTCCACTAGCTAAGTCAGACATTCTGAAGTTTGATACCGTTGTTGGAGCGTTTGAGAATGTCTGAATAATTTTCTAAGCATCATTAATTGTCCTGCAGAGAACAGAGCAGCCATTGCTAACATGCACTCGAAGTGCTAAAACCACAATCCGTAGCATATAGGGTATTAGTAACTTTAAGAAATTTCAACAATAGGTTTTCTCTGGGTGCTCCAGTTTTCCTACAAAAACGATAGGTAGGTAGGTAGGTAGGTAGCCTTAAAAAAATACTACAAAAATCACGTGGTTCACATAATCCACGAAAATATTTACATTTTCACATGTGCAAACATGTAATCACATGTGGGTCACAATTTTGTTAATGTGTTCAATGCTCCTTGTATCCTGTGATCACATAATTCTCACATGTGCACCATATGAGAATTATGAGAATTTATAATAATCCCAATTGATCAAAGCGCTTCACAATAATGATAACAGCATAGATATTTTATATCTATGATGTTGTAATCATATATATAAATATACAGTACTGACCAAAGGTTTGGACACACTTTCTAATTGAATTCAATTAGAAAGTGTGACCAAACTTTTGGTCTGTACTGTGTATATATGTATATATATATATATATATATATATATATATATGTATATATGTACATATACATATATATACGCATATATATACAGTACAGACCAAAGGTTTTCTCACACTTTCTGAAATGTGTCCAAACTTTTGGTCTGTACTGTATATATACCAAACACAAGTAGCAGACAGACAGACACTGTAATTTGCTCTCTTAAAAAAAAGTAAACGAATCTTGTTTTAAACAAAAGTTTTCTCCGGGTGCTCCGGTTTCTCTACAAACATGATACTACACTCATCAAAAGTATAAATGCAACACATCCTATTCTGCAAAGAAATGGAGGGGCGAACAACCAGAGAGGACATTTTTAATGTCGTTAACATGTTTTTCACTGAAAACGCTATCAGCTGGAAATCCTGCAGCAGCGTTTGCACAGATGCGACTGCATCAATGACGGGCATAGCAAAAGGGCTCGTAGCACAGATTAAAAAAACAAATCCTGACATCAAGTGGACGCACTGTGCGATACACAGGGAAGCGCTAGCGTCCAAGAAAATGAGCCCTGTGTTTCACAATATTTTGAACAACAGCATTAAAGTTATAAACTTCATCTAAGTCAAGGTCAATTAACGCACGTTTGTACTGCAGCCTCTGTGAAAATACGGGAGCTGAACACACAGAACTGCCCCTGTATACTGAAGTGCGCTGGCTGTCTCGTGGAAGAGTACTGAACAGGCTATTTGAGTTGCGAGCTGAAGTGCACACCTTCCTGACAAAGCACGGATCTCCCCATGCCACCTTGTTTGAGAACACGGACTGGCTTATATCTTTGCTATCTGGCAGATATATTCAGGAAACTGAATGAACTGAATATGTCCTTGCAGGGCAAGGACACCAGCATCCTGGACCTGTATGACAAGGTGGGTGGTTTCCTGGAGAAAGGAGAGATGTGGAAATGGGCATGTGATCAGGAGGATTTCACCTGCTTTCCTCAGCTGAATGCTTTTCTCTCCAGTGAGGATGTAGCGACAGCTCTGATGAAGTTAGCCATAGTGGGACATTTGGCTAACTTGATCAGTGGTTTTCACTCCTACTTGACATGGATGAGAAATCTGCACAGCTGGATTGGGTGAGAAACCCATTTCTCTTGTCAGAAGCAAACAGAAGCAAGCTTCCTGTCAGTCATCAGGAAAAACTGATGGAAGTAGCATTTGACCGTGGCCTGCAGCTGAAGTTTGGTGCATCCACTCTGACACAGTTTTGGGTGTATGTGAGGCAGGAGCACCCTGAGCTGGGACAGAAAGCTTTGGAGCAGCTACTACCCTTTGCATCCACATATTTATGTGAGGCCTCCTTGTTAGTAATGTTGCTGATCAAAATAAAGCAAAGAAACAGACTGTGCCTGGAGAAGAACTTGATCACTGCAGTTGCCTCCCTGCCACCAAGAATGACAAAGATCCTCAGTGAGGTGCAAGCCCATATTTCTCATTAAATGTACTGAGTAATTTTTTTCCTGTTCATAAATCACTGCCTGTTACATACTGTTCAAATCAAATCAAATGTTCAATGCAAAGTGATTAAAGTGCAATCTTTTTTTTTTTTATCCTAAAAGAGGTAACGTTAATTTTTTTTGTGAGCAAATATTTATTTATTAAGTTAATTTATTTTGTAAACAAAATATATTTTATTTAAATTAAGTTGTAGATTTATTTCTGTGAACACATTTTAGTTATTTATGTATATATTTAATTTTGTACAATTACAGAGACCATTATAAATTAGCAGTGTTTTGCATATTTCAGTTTTGACTGGTTTTGTACCTTCCTGGTGGTCATCGTCTTCTGATTTTTCCTTTTTGTTTAACCATGCAATGTTTGCTTAACCATGCAATGTTTGCAATATGTATATATTTGTCAGGTTCACTGATAAAAGTTGTTTGGCTTTAATAAATCAGACAGTGATTTTACAGCACTGTACCTTTTTTTTTTCCAAAAATGTTTTGCCCGTGTCAGGGGGTACTTGACTAAAAATATATTTTTAAGGGGTTACATCACTGAAAAAGGTTTGAGAACCACTGGTATAGCATACGGTACAGGACGTGCCTTGTGGAATCTGGGTTTTGCGTCGTCTTCCAATATGATCTGTGCTTTAATATTTTTCAGGGCCAATTCCTTCTTTGAACACCGGCGCATGTTCCTCAAGTATCTGTTTCAGTCTTTCCTCCACTGAACTTGCACTCAGGTCTGGTACCAGTCTCATGGACTTTATTTCTTTCCAGTTGAGTTGGACGCGTTTCAGCCAGTCACGTCCAAATAATGGGACGCCGCCATTTTTCAGAACATAAAGTTCAAGGTCGCATTTGTTTTTCTTATATTCCACTTTTAGTTTTCCCAAGAGACTTATTCTTTCACCAGTGTATGTTTTTAGTTTCACTGAAGTGTGCTTTAGTTTCAGATTTGGAAACTTGTCTCTGTAGTTATCATATGAGATCAGTGAAAGGGCTGACCCAGTATCCAGTTCCATCTTTAACATAATCCCTTGCACTTTAGGTGTGAGCCATATTGCATCTTAATATTTCTTGATGTCTTGTATTGTATGCAGCTCAAGGCATGCCAAATGCTCCTGAGAAGATGAGTCTGTCTCATTTACTTCATGCAGTTTTCTGTCTTTGTTCCACATTTTGTTTTTCTTACATTGTTTTGATCTGCCCATTTTCTGTATATGTCCTTTTTTGTTGCATTGAAGAGATTCTTTATCATTAAACCAGCAATTAGCAGCGTTATGTGACTTTTTGCCGCATCTGTAACAGGTCTGTAATTTATCATTAGGCTGCGCACGCATTTTATTGACAGAACACGGCTCCGTGAAATTTCCATGAAGCTCTCCTGTGTCTTTTGCTGCAGTTTCCATAGATATGGCAATTTCTAATGCACGATGCAACGTCAGATTATCCTCTGTGAGGAGTCGTTTCTGTGTGCTTTCATTGTGCAGCCCGCAGACGAAACGGTCTCTCAGTGAATCTGACGGCCCCTCCCCGAACTGACAGTGCTCCGACAGCCGCCGAAGCTCCGCGATGTACTCCGAAGTGGACTCGGTTTTCAACTGATTTCGTTTATGAAATCTGAAACGTTCAGCTATGACCAGTGGCTTCGGTTGGAAATGTTTTTGGAGAACCTCTGTGATCTTCTTGAAACTTTTGTCTGCTGGTTTGGCTGGTGTGATGAGGCTACGCAGCAAGTTATAAGTTTTCACTCCCATTACGCTCAGTAACACAGCGACTTTCCTCTCATCCTCTACTTTGTTAGCCAGACAGTACTGTTCAACTCGCTCCACATACGTTGTCCAGTCCCCTGTGCCGTTTTCAAAAACGTTCATTTGTCCAACGCCTCCCGACATTTTCGTGTGGTGTTCGTTACTCACTTTCTCTCTGTAGGTCGTTAGTTAGCAAGCCTCATTAGCATCCAGACGGAGGGCTTTCCTGTTCTCATTTTATTGTCTTTTTGTCACTTTCACAAGGCTTTTCCCCCTCTCTGTCGTTACGTGCACATCGGGGATCCGTTTAAATCTCGTCGCCAGTTTGTTATGTTTCTTCTCATAACTTTACTATATAGACTCAACAGACCCTCAGTATAACGTGACTTAGTTTATTAGACACTTTTCCCAAAAACATAGTGAGATCAATGCGCTGATACCACATTTAGTATTCTTCCACGTACAACACAAAATAGTGCCATTGAATAATGTATTGTTTTATCACATACATAACACTATTCTAAATAACAAATTAAACAAAAATTCTAATTATAAATCAACTAGAAAATAAACAAATAAGAATACAAATAAACTAGATAATCTAAATTCTAAGATTTAACTGAAAGTAGATAAATAGCTCCTACAATGTCAAAGAACATTACTAATAAATTGGAAATACTTAAACTACCCACTTGTTCAATGGAACTTGGTTGAACAAGCTCATCACCTGCTTCACCATCAGTTGTTTCTGATAAATTTTTTGTATTAGGCTGAATTTGTGCGAGAAAAACATACGAAACCACGTGAAAAAAGCAAGGAGACTGTTGATGGAGTCTTCAGTGGAGAGTCAAAACTTGTGCAGGTCACTTGGAAGAGAGCGTGAATAAATAATTCTGTTTTCATCCATCTCTCTCTTCGCAGACTCGCATACACATACACACAGATGGTTTTTACACACACACGCAAAGCTAAGTTTGAACGAAATGGCACGCTGGGAACGCCGTCTTTAGGGCGTAGCTTAGATAGCGGCTAACAAAAGACATGAGAAACTACAGTTAGGTTCCTCATCAAAAACCTCTTGATGAGGAAAACACTGTTGAATAGATTTAATGGGAAACCAGGTGTTTGTGTTTTGCACATTGTTAAATCTTTATCAATTACAGTCACATTGACTGAAGACAGTCTAAATTGTTGAAAAAAGTTACATTTGTCTTAATATGAATGAATTTATTTGGAAATATTTTGATGGTTTGAAACGTCTCTTTTACTAGAAAGTGTGAATCACTTCAGAGCTTTTCCTGATTACCATAGCAATAGCAACCAACGTTACACTTCTGTCTAACTGATGCCAGAGGTGTAGCACCAAACTTACTTTACCAAGACTTACTTACAGTGAACTCAATTTTTACCAGTGTAAGAAAGAAACGGAAGATGGATTCCAGTAGATTACTGAAGAAGGTTATCCCTTTGCTAAAGACAATGACAGAAGTGAATGAAGAGCTGAACTGCGCTTAACGACTTCAAGAACAGGATTGTTCTTTAAACTCCTTTATCTCAAATCTACCAAATTTTACAAAAGACGTAGAAGCTGAACGGAAAATGAAAGAAAGACAAAGACCTAAAGAAAAGCAGAAGAGACGGAAATCGGATGACAAAAAGGAAAATTGCCTCACAACCAATTCTGATGTTAGCAGAAGCTCAAGATACAGACCAAGTCTCCCTTCGGGAATGGAGGATTTGTATGATGTAGAGACAATGAAATTAGATTCCAGCAGGAGATAAAAGAGAAAGATGAGGCAATTATTCGGAAAGCGCAAGAAAAGAAACCGAGACCTAAAAACCAAACGGCTTATGAACGGGATGTGGAAATTTTGAGAGAGACAGAACAGGGCAACGGAAGAGGCTCAAATACAGGAACTTATGAAATTAAATCCAGTTGATACAAACAGAGAAAGAGCTCCCAAAGACAAACATGACAAATGGTTTAAAAAGCCCTCGTCACCTGAAAGACAACAGAAAATTGCCATAATAGTTACTAAAAATCCAACGGAACAGATTATAAAGGAAAGGCTAAAATGTAAGAACATTAGTAATGGGATTCATTCAGAAAATGTTCATCAAAAGAGGGAGAAAAACGTTCGTGAAAAGAATAAATTTCAAGACAGATGTAAGGAGATGGCGTATAAAAATCTGGAGGAAATAAAGAGAAAAGAAATTGCCAAAGACGCTTTAGAGGAGGAAAAGTTGCATAAAGAAATGGCTAAGCGGGAGTTTGCTCAAAAGTTACTTGACAAACAGGAGAGGGAAAAGAAACTCGAAATGCAAAAGTCTTTGACTGATGCATGGGATGGACAAGTGGAATATAAGCGGCAGAAGAAAATGGCAATGGACAAAGTTAAAAAGCAAGGGTCTTATTTCTTGACGGAATCCGTAAGGTTACGACGAATGGAGGAAACCGAGAAGGAGAAGCAGCAGAAACTCAGCACCCAGGACAAGTCTGATCAAAGTATTGGGGACACAAAAGAAGGCTTTAAGTCCACATCACTACAAGACAAGAGTGAGTTGAGGTTTCCTCAAAATGTCCCATCTCTACAGGATTGTCAGAAGATTGTTTATAACAATCTGTATGCTTTAAAAAAGAAAGAAGCTGCGAGCTACATTCTTTTGGAGGAAAAGCGTTGCAAGGAGAGAGCTAAGCTGCATGTACGCCAAAAGTTACAAGAAGAACAGGAGAGAAAAAAGAAAGTCAATTCAAAAAAGTATCTGACCGACACATGGGATGCTCAAATTCAAGATAAACAACAGAAAAAGAAGGAAAAGGCTGAAATTGAAAGGCAACAAATGGCTGCCATTATGGAGTCAGAAAGACTCCATCAAATTGAGGAAGTTGAGATGAGAAGAAATTGAAAGACCAGAAATTTTTGAGAAAGGACGAGACTGAGCCAAACACAGAAGAGCAAAAGAAGATGAATGACAGCTTAGAGGCTATTTTGAAGAAAGAAGCTGCCGGTGATGCTAATTTACAAAAACAAACAAGGGTAACAAAATGTTAAATGAAATAGATCAGCGGGTGAAAACTGAGAAGCAAAACTCTCTGGCAGATAAATTGGCTGCCAGATATGAACAGAAACAGAAACAGAGTAGTGACATGTGCAGGACTGAAAGGCAAGGGGTGCTTCCTGGATATCGAGCTGAGGAAAGCAGACAAACACGGGACAATGTTACTGATAGAGGAAGAGATGTTCCGTATAAATCGGTCTTAGACCAAGACAGTGACAAGGACAAACGTCGTGAACTACATAAAAAAATTGTGTATGACCAACTGTCACTTATACAAAAGAAAGAAGCTAACAAAAGGGCTTTTATGGAAGAAAGGTTATTGAAAGAAAGGATACATCGGGAAGCTGCAGCGCAAAACCGCGAAAAGCTGGAGAATGAGAAAAAAGCTGCAGCTACCAAGACTCTGACTGATTCGTGGGATTCCCAAATACAACAAAAACAGCAGCAGAAAAAGGAACTTGGTGAGATTGAAGCCTGCCAGCAGAAGGACCAGCTCCAAGTAGCTCCAAGACCTGTATGGGAAAAATTGTGTATTCTTCTGAAAAACATCATGCAAAAACCAGCAATGTTTGCAGACCTTTACAGAGTCGACAGAAAGATAGCAATATCATGCCTGCCAGACTTCCCTCACTGGACGCCAACTCTGTGTACCTCCCTGATAGGTTCAAATACACAGATGTAAAACTCCCATCCGTTCCGAGGCCCAAATGAAGAACTTTGTTTCTCACCTGACCGAGGAAAGCAATGGGATTCCCCTGGAGGAGCTGACCCAAGTGGCTGTTGCCCCTCATGCCGCTGCCTGTACGTTGTGGTTTACCCTGGCGAACAAGAGGGTAGCCTCCCTCCGCCTATAGGTGGGGGGAAGGGTTTTGACTGTTGTTTGTGCTTATGGGCCGAACAACAGTTCAGATTACCCACCCTTCTTGGAGTCCTTGGAGGGGGTACTGGAGAGTGCCTCTCCTGGGGACTCCCTTGTTCTGCTGGGGACTTCAACGCTCACGTGAGCAAAGACAGCGAGAGCTGGAGGGGTGTGGTTGGGAAGAACGACTCCCCCTGATCTGAACTCGAGTGGTGTTCTGTTAAACTTCTGTTCTTGTCACAGATTGTCAGTAACGAACACCATGTTCAGGCATAAGGGTGTCCATATGTGCACTTGGCACCAGGACACCCTCGGCTGCAGTTCGATGATCGACTTTGTCATCGTTTCATCGGATCTGCGGCCGTATGTCTTGGACACTCGGGTGAAGGGAGGTGCGGAGCTGTCTACTGACCACTACCTGGTGGTGAGTTGGCTCCGGTGATGGGGGAGGAAGCCGATCAGACCTTGCTGGCCCGAACGTGTTGTGAGGGTCTGCGGGGAACATCTGGCGGAATCCCCTGTGAGACGGAGCTTTAACTCCCATCTCCGGTAGGTCTTTGAATACTTCCAGGGAAGGTTGGGGATATGGAGTCTGAGTGGACCATGTTCCGTGCCTCCATCATCGAGGCGGCTTATCGGAGCTGTGGTCGCAAGATTGTTGGTGCCTGTTGCGGCGGCAACCCTTGAAGCTCGTTGGTGGACACCTTCGGTGAGGGATGCTCCTGGCAAGGTCTATTCATGGGGGGATGGATGGATGGATGGATGGATGGCTCTTCAAAGCACTCTTTGCTTTTCTCTTGAAAACAGCAGCTTTCACTTATCGTTTACATGACATCTTTGTAAGATTGTCCGCTAGCTAAGTCAGACATATGAGGCCTGACCTTTGAAGGTTTTCTGAAGTTTGATATCGTCTTTGGAGCGTTTGAGGATGTCTGAATAATTTTCTAAGCATCATTAATAGTCCCGCAGAGAACAGAGCAGCCATTGCTAACATACTGTTGCCTTTGCACTCAAAGCGCTAAAACCGCAATCCGTAGTAGTACTAAGAAATTAACTTGGTAATTTCTTAGTAACTTTAAGAAATTTCAACAATAGGTTTTCTCTGGGTGCTCCAGTTTTCCTACAAAAACGATAGATAGATAGATAGATAGATAGATAGATAGATAGATAGATAGATAGATAGATAGATAGATAGATAGATAGATAGATAGATAGATAGATAGATAGATAGATAGATAGATAGATAGATAGATAGATAGATAGATAGATAGATAGATAGATAGATAGATAGATAGATAGATAGATAGATAGATAGATAGATAGATAGATAGATAGATAGATAGATAGATAGATAGATAGATAGATAGATAGATAGATAGATACCCTTATGAAAATCACATTGTGGTTCACATAATCCACGAAAATAATTACATTTTCACATGTGATCACATGTGGTCAAGTATTTTGTTCATGTGTTCAATGTTCCTTGCATCTTGTGATCACATAATTCTCACATGTGCACCATATGAGAATTATGAGAATTTATAATAATCTCAACTGATCAAAGCGCTTCACAATAATGACAACATCATAGATATTTTATGATATCTATGATGTTGTAATCATATATATACATATATATATATATATATATACATACGCATATATATACAGTACAGACAAAAAGTTTGGTCACACTTTCTGAAAGTGTTTCCAAACGTTTGGTCTGTACTGTATATATACAAAACACAAGTGGCAGACGGACACTGTAATTTGCTCTCTTAAAAAAATTAACTAATCTTGTTTTAAACAAAAGTCTTCTCCGGGTGCTCCAGTTTCTCTACAAACATAATACTACACTCAACAAAAATATACACGCAACACTTTTATTTTTGCTCCCATTTTCCATGAGATGGACTCAAAGATCTAAAATTCATTCCAGATAAACAATATTACCATTTCTTTCGAATGTCCACAAATCTGTCTAAATGTTTGATAGTGAGCTCTTCTGCTTTGCTGAGATAATCCATCCCACCTCATAGGTGTGCCACATCAAGATGCTGATCTGACATCATGATTAGTGTACAGGTGTACCTTGTACTGCCCACAATAAAAGGCCACTCTGAAATTCGCAGTTTTGTCTCAGAGCAAAGTGTGTAACGCCTCTCGCCCAAAACGTTCACTGGAGATAGAGATGTGTGCGCCATACAATTTGTGTGATGTTTTCTTCTTTTGCATAAACACCAATACTTACCGCCCCATCAGTTAGAAAGCAAGTAACTTTTTTGAGTCATTCCGCACTCTGACATGAGCACTGTTGTTTCTTATGACAAATTATTAGCAGTAGGTGCATTAGGGAAATGCAGCGCCACTAAAGCAGTAGAATGCAAGGAAGTGCTTGAATCTATGAAATGCCATGTCTCGGCTAGATCTGCATCAGTGTTGCTATAGGACCACATATCTGACATCAAACTGACTTTCAGTGGTTTTGGTTTTTTTCTTGGCTTCTGTGTCCCTCAACTTGAGCAGAGGTCCACAACCCTGGTCCTCAGAGTGAGGGCCCACTGTCCTGCATGTTTTAGGCGTTTCGCTGCTGCTGCACACCAGGACTAAACAAACTGGGAATTAACAAGCTGCTGCAGCAATTGGAAGCATGCTACGGAGGTAATATAATCATTTGAATCAGCTGTACTGAAGTAGGAAATAAATATAGAGCAGGGGTGGGCACTCCTGGTCCTGGAGGGCCTGTGTCCTGCAACTCTTAGACGTCTCCCTGGTCCAACACACCTGAATCCAACAGCTGAATCACCTCCCTATTGCAGTCAGGTTCTCCAGAGTCCTGCTAATGACCTCATTATTTGACTCAGGTGTGTTGAAGTAAAGACACATCTAAAAGTTGCAGGAGACCGGCCCTCCAGGACCAGGAGTTGCTCACCCCTGACGTAGATGGACTGTTTGGCTGGCTGTTTTATTAATGCACACATTTTTACATTTTGAAAGTTGAACTAATGCAGAAACACTATCAAGCATTTTAGAAACAAAAATCTGAGTAGTTAAACAGGTCATGTGTCTTTTTAACTTGGAGCAGATTGACATAAATAAAAAAGAACTGCAAATGACAGTATTGTGTCACACAACCTTCCAGCCCACCAAACACGACGGTGACAACCATGGATTTTACCAGATGCAAAACATTTAAGAAGATAAAGAATCTATTTTCAATTTGAGTATAACCATGTCCAGATTTACACAGATGCATCAAAAAATCCAATTGGGTAAAACAGAAATACCTTATAGCTTTAGCTATACCAGAATTTCATTCATGGAAAATAAATTACCAATGGGTTGTCAGTATGCACATATTAGCATTATTATTAGGAATACAATGACTAGAAGAAATAAGACCTTTGAAAACAGTAATTGGTTCAGATTCCAGTTCAGCACTAACCAGTTTAAAATACAGTCATTCAGACCAGAAATTTTATTAGACATACAAGATTCAATATTTAGGACACAGATGATTGGACTAACAATTATATTTATTTAGGTTCCAGTATTATTAGGTAACAAAACAGCAGACAGGGGAGCAAGAAAGGCAACAATAGGACAAGTAAACAATAAATACAAGCAAATAAGAAGCAAAAAGTACAATTAACCAAAAATTGAGGATAAGGTGGCAGAAAGAATGGAATGAAGATAACAAATGAAGGCATTATCTTCTTTTGATAACGTCTCCCCTATTCTTTTGAGTAGGTGACGAGAGAAGGAAGGAGAAACTATTAGCAAGATTAAGATTTGGACATACTGAATTTAAGAGTTCATTATTCAGAATACATCGATATAATACAGTAGGCAAGAAACGAGACAGCAGAATATTTTATTTTAATATGTGGAATATATGAAAAACAAATTAGATTAATGTTGGAGGAATTTAGGAAAAATAAACATTTAATTTAATAAATATATTACAAGGAAATTCATATAGTAAAAGTACTAACATTTTAATTAGGTTTTTTGTTGTTCTTTGGGGGACGGGAGGTTCCATCCATCCATCTTCTTCCGCTTATCCGGGGTCGGGTCGCGGGGGTAGCAGCTTCAGAAGGAAGGCCCAGACTTCCCTCTCCCCAGCCACTTCCACCAGGTCCTCCGGAGGAAACCCAAGGCGTTCCCAGGCCAGCCAAGAGACATAGTCCCTCCAGCATGTCCTGGGTCTTCCCCGGGGTCTCCTCCCGGTGGGACGTGCCCGGAACACCTCACCAGGGAGGCGTCCAGGAGGCATCCTGACCAGATGCCCGAGCCACCTCAACTGGCCCCTCTCGACGTGAAGGAGCAGCGGCTCTACTCTGAGTCCCTCCCGGATGACTGAGCTTCTCACCCTATCTCTAAGGGAGAGCCCAGACACCCTATGGAGAAAACCCATTTCGGCCGCTTGTATCCGTGATCTCGTTCTTTCGGTCATGACCCAAAGCTCATGACCATAGATGAGGGTGGGAACGTAGATCGACCGGTAAATCGAGAGCTTCACTTTTTGGCTCAGAGCTGAGCCAAAAAAAGCGGACGGGAGGTTGAAAAATAAAATTGATCAATAGAATATGATAATATTTGTTTAAAATAAGACATTTTGAACCACACCCCGTGCCAGTAGATGGCGGTAATGGACACTTTAGGTTTTTTGCCAACCACCAATAAAAGTCAAGAAGAGGAAGACAACGGAGAAGAAGAAGCAGCGTGACAGGTCTCGCGATTCTTCCGATCTTTTGAGTCCCAGACACAAACCAGAGCAGACAGACAAACAGACGCCAGAGGACTGAACGCTATCATGGACCCGAACACGACAATTCTGCGAGTGAAAAGAAAAAGGGGGACAGACCCCGCAGATGCTTTGTTGCTGGCGTGCAAGCGTATCCGGCCCGAGTCAACCCAGAGCTCGGGGGAGACGGTACCGGAGCCAGACGAAGCTGAGGTGGAGAACTCTGTGTTCAAACTCGTGGCGACTGTAGCGACCCAGGTGAGAGGCCCGCCGCGGTGACCACACAGTT
This sequence comes from Gambusia affinis, assembly GCF_019740435.1. NCBI lineage: Eukaryota > Metazoa > Chordata > Actinopteri > Cyprinodontiformes > Poeciliidae > Gambusia > Gambusia affinis. The sequence continues at coordinate 29,763,403 of NC_057869.1, read as the reverse complement.
AGCCCAGGCTAGACACGCATCTGGTTGTGAGCATGACACGGGCCGCTCCGTGAATATTGAGTCGCCATTAGTGGACAGTACAAACACATAGCTGATGTCGTAGCTGAGTGGCCATTTGTATGGGTGCCATTATAGCGGACAAGCGGTAAGGTGTTTGGAGACAAAGCCCGCTCTGCTGTTGGTTAGCATAGCGTAGTCGCTAGCCTATGTGCTATGCTAACCGAGTGAAGTGCTCGTTTTGTTGACGTTGAACATTTAATGCTAACCTGTATCTACAAGCATATAAATGCTAAATATATTATAAGAATGCTTTTTTTAAATTAAATTTTGTTGACAACAAATACACCTTTATGCAACCTAAGTTTACTACCACTCACTGTGTTTATGAATATTACATCATTTGTCTTCATGTAATATGCTAATTAAAAAGAAAAATGAGCGTGTGCGCGAGTTTTTTTTTCTTCCTATAATAATAATAGAGGGTTAAAACTATACACGCAGGATAATAGAAAAATACAGAATTGTGATGCACACGTATTTATACGTTACGATACACATCAGTGATTGGCCTACAACTTTTCAGAAGCCTCACATTTCAGTTTAGAATATCTTTTAATAATTTCATGTCATTTGGTTTTCTAAACAGATTTTTTCTTTTTTTTTTCTCTGTAAGCCAAAGTCATCCAAATTACAAACAACAAAGCCTTGAAATATTTCACTGAAAGAAAACCCTGTTCCAAAACAGCCACCTGTCAAATAACTTAGTCTAATTCTACGTTGTGCTCTGAACAACATTGTGCATCATTATTTATTTTACATTGTATTTAAATTACCTAATTAGACTATCTGAACCATTTGAAAGAAGGTTTGTTTCAGTTGTTTTACATATTTGACCAAGGTAGTCAGTCTATTGTGTTTGTCAGTTTTATTATTTATTTTCCATTGACTCTTCTACTCCTAATTTCACTGACTGACCAAATTAAAGTTGTTTTTCCATGTTTGACCAAGCTTGTGAAGCCATTGGTGCATTTCATTGTGCCGTACTGGTGCAAAGTTAGAAATTAAACTTGTAATTAAGTACAAAGAAAAAGAAACATTTTAAATGAGCTCAGCTGGTTTTATGAATCAGATTGGTATCAGGAATAAAAAGTGAATCGGTGCAGTCCTAGTTTTATTCATGTGAACTGATTATTCTGTCATTGCGGCTGTTCACATGTTGGCATTGTTTCCTCCCAAGAACACTAAAAGTATCTTTTTGTTGTTTTATTTTCTTGATGTATTGAAGAAGTCAATAAGAGGTCATAGTCTCATTAAGTATGAAGGACCATGTCTGGGTCTTTTATTTATTTACAAATATATATTTTAGCCATTCTTTTTCTTTACACTTGTTGCTATGGTGACAACACACATCCTCTTCTCGTCAGGATGCTCCGGTCCAGACCCAGGTCCGGCAGGCCCTGGCCCGGCCCCGCGCGGCCCACTCCCTGCGCCCGTCCGCCTCCAGCTCCCAGCGGATAATGGGCGACCTGCGCAGCACCAAGTGGAGCACCCGCAGGGAGGAACGCTACAGAATCCTGTCCAGCCACCGCACAGGGCTGCTGCGGCCCGCTGAGCAGGAGACCCCCCAGGCTGAAGCCTCTGAGGCCGGAGAGGACAGCAGGACGGACAAACGGTGCGGGTTGGGGGAAATCCAGGTGGTGGATCTGGTCCAGGAGGAGGATCCAGATAAACCACTGAGGAAGGTGAGGAGGAGTTTAAGTTTAAATACTTAAACTGCTTTACAAGAAGCGAGGCCTGAACAGTCATCATGAAGATATGTTGAAGTAAAAAAATCAACACCGTTTTTATTCCATGGGTATATATGAGTTTTATATAGCTTATGTTTGTATTTTCTAATATTAAACCAATTTCTACTTGTGTCAATAGAATATATCTTGTATTCTATTCTATGATTAGATAGTAGCATTCATATTAGGCATGGATGACATGGACATGAAGTTTTATCATAATATGTTGATATTAATGTGATATGTGTTTATTCCATTTTTGTGTAACTTTCTGGCTGCAGTCGTCTCCACGAACACAAACAAAAACTTTCCAACCAGAAAGACGTTTGATTTGAATCACCAATCTTAACACACTAACTACATTTAATCACATTTTCAAATGGTTTAGTATTTATTGATGCTTTTGTTGAACAGTGGAAAAACAGTAAAACTAACAAACCAGGCAATATGGATCATTTTTTAATGTTAATTGGAATTTATTATGACAATAAAAATTCTTCTGAGAAATTTATCACAAACGATAAGATAAATGCCCACGCTAGGTCAAAACATCTTGTATATATTTATCATATTTCGACTGCCAATGATTAGCTTCAGTTTATAATTTACTTTCACTAGTAATACTTTTAAAAATATATATTTTTATCAAGTTTTGACAATTTAACAAAACCATGACAACAGTAATCAACTTGCTGCATTGGAATGCTTCATTGAATCCTTTATGTGACCGGGACTAAAATAAGTAAGCTTAGCTCATCGTCTCTGCTGCTGCTGACTCTCCGTCTGTCTGTCCAGACGCTGCCTTCAGACCCGGAGGTGATTCTGTGCAACAACACCAAGCTGCTGCGGGAGCGGCTGGCCGTCTCCGGGGAGAAGCCGGGGGTGGAGCACCGGGAACACGACGACGACTATGTTTACGACCTTTACTACCAGGAAACGGTCACACCAGGCTGGATCCAGGACATCCTGTCTGTCAGGGCCTATGCTGACGACGGAGAACTGGTGTGTGTGGATGGATGGACGGACAGATGAATGAGTGCTGAAATCTGAGTGAGTGACTGAAGATATGGGCTCAATTACTGCAGAGGGGCTTACCCTGCTGCTGCTGCTGCCTTTATTACTGAGTAACTGGTATTACATTACCCAGCATTGTTTCAGATTTGTAGGATATTAATTTTTCATTTTAACAATAGAACTCCTTGAAGCGTTATTTATTCACAAGCTTTAGCCCAAATGTGAACATTGTAGATTTGAGTGTGCAGCTTCCAGCCTTCAGCATGCTGCCACATAAACGCTGCTCCTCCTCCTCAGGTTCCAGATCTGGTGGTCCATGAAGAGGAGGTCTATGATGATGAAGATGACGAGAATGAAGAAAGCAACTGGAGGAATGACTACCCCGATGAGGACAGTGGTTCAGACAGCGACAGAGAGCAGCGCTATGGAGGTAGGGCTCTTAGTGATGATGGGAACCTCGGCTCTGCTCCTGTGTGCTGACGGCCTTTATGTTTTGTTTCTAATGAAAATCTGTTTACATAAACATGATGGTGTTTATGGTGACATTAAACCAGAGATGGAGGATCTGTTAATGTAGCTGTGGATAAAACCTTTCTGTCTGTGCTGTGAGACCAAGTTTAACTCTTTAAAGCTGCAGGATATTAAGCAACTCTAAAAAGGTGATATTGTTAAATATTGTAAATTAAATCCACTCTTTCATAATAATTTTTTTTTTAATCTTTCATTCCAACTCTTAGTCACATCATAGTCACTTATGACTTTTATGGCTAATAGATATTGCGCTCCAAACAGCCCTTTGCTCTTTTACTTCTGCACATTACAGTTTGTATAAAGTTAAAATATGCAGTTATGTATAAAATAACCACCCTATTTTTTTAGGTTTCTTGTTTATTTGCTGACAAGTATGTCAAACTTTAATGGAGTCATTGCCAAGGAGTGTGACAGAATGAGGCAACGCGATCCTGGAGTGGAACCCACAACTGACCCAGGATGTGTTGCAATTGAATGTTTCAGATCATTGAAGAAATGTTGCCGCTAGAGTAAATATAAAACACTCTTAAAAAAATGTTTAAGGAACAATATCAGACCTGGCTGTCAGGTGAACTGTAATTAACACATTTACTAAATGAATAATTTCCTCTGATTTATCACATTTTTGAACACCTGAGTTCACATTCACTAGTCACATCCAGAGATGACTACTTATAGAATAAAAATGTCAATAAGTAACTTAAATATAATATATAAAGGGCTTATCTCAAATTTGCAAAGAAAAAATTGGTGATCCTCAAAACTTCTGTGATTAACTAAAGTGGGACTTTTAATCTCATTACAACTGATTTAAATATCAGAGCAATTCAGGGAACAATGTCACTGAGTCGATGAATACCTTTGTATCAATCTAGAATAGTTTTGATTGTGTTCATCCGTCTTGTTTTCCTGTATCCAGACTACTGGGAGGAGGAGCACTCCTACTGCAGGAGGGACTGGCAGCGCTACCAGAAAGACGTGTTGCAGGAGCTGGGCTGCAGCGGCGAAGACGACGACGAAGACAAATATGATTCTGACTGACTGCTGCACCGCAACTTTCCAGCTTCCTTTTCCACAAGATGCCTGGCTCTACGAGCTTCTGTGTAGCAGAGAGTGCAGAATAAAATATAATTTAAAAAAAAGGGGAAACAATCCTTTGTTTCCTGTTCAGATCCTCCAACATTGGTGTGGTGTGCCAAAGTACTGCAGCATGAGTCCCAATTCCAGAAAGCTTCCTGCAGGTCGGTGGTCTCTCTGCTACACAGGCTCAGGGAGGGAAGGCGTTTCCAGAAGGAACCAGAGCGTCTGTCTTTATTTTTAAGCTGTGCTAGAGTGAATCTGTATGTGGGTGTTTGTTCCACGTGAATCGTTGCACATTAGTGTGGTATGCCTCGTTACGCTTCGTGCTGTTCAATACTTCTGTTAGCGAGTCGTCTCCAGATGTGTGTGTATGTGTGGTTGCAGTTTTTAGGGTGTTTGCATTCTGTGCATGGTAGGGCATAAACTAGGTTTTTTTTTCTCTTTGGTTTTTTTTTCTGCATAATGTGAAAGGCTGGTGCGTAACTTTCTGTTGTGGATGTGTGAGTTTGTGGTTTGGAGAAAAAAAAAATCCAGTTTGGAACGTTTATGGAATGCTTGTTGAAATTAAAATTTCTGTAAATATGTAGATGTGTAAACAAAGAAAGCTTTGAAAATAAACATGAGTCTGTTCTGTTTCTCCGCATGAAGAACAAACAGCTTTGGTAAAAGATTTGTGAAAGTTTATTTCAGAATAAAGTGCAAATACTACATAATTAAAGGCAGGAATAGTGAAACCAGCCATTCGATACAAAAGGAAAAGGCTTCTCTCAATGTGAAGCAGCAATACTCTAAACAATAGAAAAGTACCTGTATTTTTTACCTTTTGGACAATTGTCCTTAATTTCATTCCCAGTCAGTGCCTTACTATAGTAAAAATTGCCTTTACATTGTTTTTCACACATCACTTTGCAAACACAAACATTTAATTTGAATTTGGGGAGAAATAATCTCTAACTTGACTGGTATCCAATAGTTTGTGAAAGGTGTGGACATTTTTCCAAGGCTCTAATGGTTTTCAGCAGTTCTTTATATTTAATACATATTTGTCTTCTTTTTTTTTGTAACTTTATATCATGTCAGTTCCTCATCAAAAGCATAACCAGACTAGTGTTTTATGTTTTCAAGGTTTTTTTTGGGTGTGCCATAAAATGGCACTGTGTTCCTAGAAAATACATAATGTATGTTCAGCCACCAGTGTGACTAGTAAGTCATAATGGATCATTACGCTGTATTTTTCTCCCTACATAAATCTGTGTATGGCAGCAGCATGTTGAACAGTACAAAAGATGAGTGCTGCTTGTTTCCCAGCAGAGTTCCCTGTGTGGAGAAACAGGCTACTGGCTTTTGTCCGTCTCTGTCAGTACACAGAAGCAGGTGTACTGTGTGAGGAAAGTCAGAGAACCTGCAGAAAGACATGTTAGCAGACCGGACATATTGAGATATTCTAATGGTTTTTACAAATCAGTCATGATCAACAAAATTAGCTTTTTTTTTAACAAAAAAAGTGTTTCCGTTAAATAAGAAACACATTTAAAATCAAGTGAATAAGTTAGTTCACGTGATACGTCATTAAAAAATATACAGCGCCAAATCACTTCCTGTTGTCTTCTTTGTCTCTATGGTTGCAACCAGAGACTGGCTCTTGATCACGACTCACATGATGCAAAAACTGTTTCCATTGTAGTTTTACCAAGTACACTAATTTTGATACAGCTAAAAAAAAACATCTTGTCCTAGCACCTTTTTTTTGTTCAAAATTGGCATGTTTCCATTTAGTGCATTTATTTTTCATAATTCCAATTTGCACAAATGTTTTATTTTTTTGTTTCCAGGGGGTCCTTTTTATGGGCTCTAGTGTCCCTTATACAACAGTAGGCTGACAGGAAGGGGGGAAGGAGAGGGGGGAAGATACGCGGCAAACGTCGTCGGGTCCAGGAATCGAACCCGCAATGGCCGCACCGAGGACCGAGGGCCTCCAGGCGTGGGGTGCGCTACCCTCTACACCACCGGAGCACGCCCCCAATTTGCACAATTTTAATGTAAATGGAAAACGCAGCTACTGTCACTGGCACTTCATTCAGGTGACGTCTATTCCACTCATGGTGAGACCATGTAACTCTTTTTTTATATATATAGAAATTGATTTTATTTAGCAAAAATAAAAACTCTTACGTTTTTTGTCAAAAAAGTTGAATATTGTTGCTCATGAATGAATTGTAAACCATCCCAGGATGTGTGGCGAACTCACGCAGCAGCTTGATGATAATCGGAGGTCTTTTGGACTCCGGCAGATAGACGCCCAGGAAGTAAACGGGAACACCAGACAGGGCGATTGCGATCCCGATCAGGGAGTTCAGGGTGTCGCTATACAGAGGAACGGCCACCAGGAAGACAGCACACAGGCAGAACACCACGGGGTAAAACAGTGTGAGCTACAGAAGGGCAAAACAGGAGAGAGGGGGGCCAGAGTAAGACTGTTCTATATGTAAGGAAACATGTCATAAAGGACTTGGCGTTAATCACAAAACTGCTTTTAAACTAGACTGAAAAATTCTGTTTATGTTGCTTTTATATAGATTCTTTCAACCAGGTTGTGCTTTAATCACATCTCCTCTCTTCTAATTAACTCCAATTTAGATAAATGACCCAATAATGTTACTTTGAGAGGTCTGGGTCTGTCAGGCTGCTTCCAGCGAAGGTAGATCTGCCCGGCGACAGACAGACCCATGAAGAACCAGTAGCTGAAGCTGTAGTAGTTGATGAGCTGGAAGACATCTTCCACCGTGAGGTAGATCAGTGACATGATGCACTGGGCAGGCAGGGGAAGAAAGAAAAGAGAAAGAAACAGTTGAAGATATTGAATCATAATCTACAGTCAGAATTGGTCCTTAAAATTCCTTATTTATTTCCAACAGTGTACAACGATGGTTGTGAGGTGTTTCACACCAAATACCTCATCAGTAAATCCAAAAATGTCCATCTACCGCCATACGAAAGGCCACTTGGAAGCAATAATAGCATAAGGAACATTCACAGTTTGCTTGTTTTGTTGTTTTTTTCATCCATTTCCAAAGTACGTGAAGAATATTTGGTTCAAATCTATGCAGTGATATATTTCTACCACTAGGAGTCACCAAATCCTCCAAAGTCTAACTTCCTCGCCCGCCCGCTGTGCTTTTACCATTCAGATTCTTTTTTTTTTTTTTTCTCCCTTCCAGGGGGTTCTAGTGTCCCTTATAGGAAAGTAGGCTGACAGAAAAAGGGGGGAAGACTTGCAGCAAATGTCGCCGGGTCCAGGAATCAAGCCCGCGATGGTCGAGTCGAGGACTCAGGGCTTCCAAACGTGGGTAGTGCTATCCCCTACGCCACCACAGCACAACCCCCATTCAGATTAATTTAAGGTTGATTTCTTCTCTTACATTGAAAATCAGTGCAGGGATTGGAGTGAATCTTTGAATATGGATCATGGACAGAGCATCTGGAAGGTGACCCTCCCGGGACCCTACAAAGAACAACCTGGACACAACAAACATGAATAGTTTTAATGTCAACATATCTACAATGTTGTTTATTTTTACTTGATGAGTGGATAAATGCGCATTACCTTGAAGCAGCTATAATGGAAGCATTCAAACCCCCATAACAGGACAGCGCTACAGCAATGGGGATGATCCAGTTCATGACACCCAGCGTGTGATCTGCAAACGTCTGGAGAACACATAGCGGTAACATTATGAAAATATTCTCATTTCCATCAATATATCCTGATCAGATGCAGACTGTTAGCTCACCACCGCCACAGCATCGCTGGCCTGTATGGCTCTGACATCCAGAACAGCGTAGTAGGCCACGTTGGTGAGAATGTAGATGACGGTGACAATGGGCATGGAGATGGCAATAGACAGCGGTAGGTTCCTATAACAGCAGCACATCTGATCATTTAGAAGTGTTCAGACTTAATTCTTTCTGAATGGGTGACAAAGAATAAAAAATAAAAAACAATAATGACCTCTCTGGGTTTTTGATCTCTTCTGTTACAAAGTTGAGTGTGTCCCAGCCGGAATATGAGAAGAGTGCCGAGTACAAGGCCAGAGCAATATTACCGGGGTCTGTGGTCGAGCCCTGGAAGGATGACTTAAAGTTGTCTGTGTAGCCTGAGAAACAAAGGAAGCTGTTTTTAACTCTATCCAAATAAGTAATTGTCCTCACACTGTGGACATAAGGCAGGTCACGACTCCTATTGGTAACCTGATTAAGGATTGCAGTAAGAATGAATGCCAAGTCATTGTCTTCCAAAAGCTGGCACACTACGTCTGACTGTAAATTTACAAAACACACAAATTGCATTTTAGACATTAGTGAGGCGTGTTAAATGTCAAAGTTGGGGAGTGTGTGTGTGCAGGAGAAAAAGACAGAAAACTGGCTTGGCTCGTTTGCCAATATAAAACCTTATTTTCCCTGAGGAGAACAAGCACTCCTGTATTTGTTTACGTAATTCTGAACAAAAACACTTTGAGTTGAGTCAAATTTGCATACTTTTGCTAGTTTGTATAAACAATGTCTCAATTTATACCTATTATAGCCTTTTCACTACAGTTAGCCAAAAATTATCCATTTAAGTTAGAATCCGCTTGACCAAAAAAATGTAATTTGTTAAATCAGTGACAATAACTTAGTGTAAATAATATCAGTGATAGGTATGAGGTCTGCTGTTGGGATATTGAGGTGTTAGTATGTTAACTCTACTCACCCTGGCACAGCCTGCAAATACCAGTAATGATAATGACAATGAGCGCCGCCACCTTTGCATAGGTAAAGATGTCCTGTACACGGGTGCCCCACTTTACATAAGCAGAGTTTATGAATGTCAGTAAACCTGAGGAAAGAGGAAAACTTCACACATAACCCAACAAGGACATGAGCAAACAGACGGACATTGTACGATTTAAAGGTACTTACATATGCATGCAGCAGCGATGACGCGGGATGCTGTGTATGGGGGCTCACAAGTTGGGAACAGTGGTTGAACCAGGTAGTTTGCAAACGTAATGGCTATGACGGCCTGGCTGGTGGGTTCAATGATCAACAGTGACGTCCACAGACGAATGAATGCAATGAAGCCACCAAATGACTCCAGGATGTATGCATACGAAGCCCCTGATTTGGTGATTGTGGTGCCCAGCTCAGCATAGCAGAGGGCCCCAACAACCGAGAACAGGCCCCCAATGGCCCAGATGACTAGAGACAGCCCGTAGGAGGCGCTGTAGATGAGCACGCCCTTGGGGGAGACGAAGATGCCAGAGCCGATCATGTTTCCCACGATCAAACTGACCCCGTTGAGAAGCGAGATCTCCTTCTTGAGCTTCATGTGTTCTTTGGAGTGATCCTGATGAGAGGAAGACTGACTGGCACTGCAACACGACTTGTCGGTTCCTTCACTGCCGGCCATGATGGTGGTCTTCGAGCTGAACCAGTGGGACTTGCGCCAGAATGATCCTGCCTCCTTGTTTCACTGACAACGTTGGGCACGGCCTGTCCAACAGATCCAAAATACAGTCTTATTAAAACGGAGCTGAAATGTTCAGTGGCAGCTTAGAAAGCAACAAAAGGCTTCCTGCATCATTTATACTCCACAAAGGGGCAGCAGTGTTTTAAAAAAATGGAGGTCTTGAAGGTGTGTTGTGCATACCGTTGAACTTTAACTTTCATTTTTGCTAAAACATTAGAAGACACTGTAGTTTTAGATGCTTTTATAAGGCTCACCTGTCATTCATCAAATCTGTGTCATGTAGACATGACAAATGCACCAGGCAGATAAAGGCATGGCCTTTGTAGACGTTAGCAAGACAAGCGCCTGATGTTCTAGGTTTCGAACTGAAATCATGTCTCCACCCTCCTCTCACCAGAGTTCCGTATAAATTTGGTGAGGGGAAGGACAGTACCAAAAATAACTCCTGGATACAAACAGGAAGCTGATTACATTGTTTATTGCTCCTTCTTGAGAAAAAAAGTCAATTCTAAGAAGAAGGCTTCAATGACCCAATGTTTTGCTTCTATGTTGCGTCCTGTTCAAATGAAGAACCACTTTGTTTGAAAATCTGTCTGTTCCTTAAGCTTTTACAGTGTGGTACATGTTTGTGTATATATATATATATATATATATATATATATATATATATATATATATATATATATATATATATATATATATATATATATATATATATATATATTATTATTATTATTATTATTATTATTATTATTATTAGGGAACAGCAGACCCATACACAGGATACAAATATCTTTATTTTTGAAGCATAGCTCCAGCTCTACACAGGTTGGAGAGAATCAGTGGATATGAATTTTCCAACTTTGGCCATAGATTCTCAGTTGGACTTAAGTTTGGACTTTGACTATACCTTTTAATACATGTATTGGTGGTCATGGCCTCAATGTTCTTTATAGCTCAACATGTCAAGAAACATTGTTTGCCAACATGTTAATCTTATCAGCAGTGGACACACTGTTGTTGTATGACCAGGGAGTCTATGACAAATGTAACACTGTGAGATAAAGAGGCTACGGATGGCTAAGACTTCCAACTGTTACAGAGCTGACACTATGTCAATCTCAGCATAAAAGAGCAAATTATTTTCAGATAGCAACTTCTTCTCCTTAAAACATGAATAATGATGGCGGATAAAGTCTTAAAATCCAACCTTTTTCATATCGAATTCACTATTTTTTATACTTATTCAGATTTAGAAAAACAATCAAATCAAATTTCAATATATTTCACTTTTCAGGATGTAGGGGCCTCCTGGCTTTGTGCCATTTGTTTTTCAACTCCGTGAGTATAAAGGAGTGTATGAGGAGCCATGACTCAGGTAAACATGACAAAACCTGCCCTGAGGAAAACTTCATCTTCACCTATTTCTGTATTTGTCTACCATTCTTCGAAGGAAATCTCAAAACTACTTAAAATAATGTACACATATATATAACAGCAGGCCCTCGTAGTTTACATTTCACTGACATCCCAAAACCGCCCAAACAAAGTTAGAATATAACACAGTACTAATAGTGTAGATGAATTATTTCAATAAGTAAAAAGTAGAGCGGATGTTAAATAATTGCAACCATAGCATTGTTGGGTTCTATTTTTCCCTCCTGTCAATAAAGGCTCAAATTTCGCCGAACATCTGCCACGAGCGACTTAAAAACAAACATGAAAGAAAACCGAGCCGCCGCACCGGGTGTTTTCTGCCTGCATTAAGCTAGCAGGCGTCACATTTACTTTCCTCTCATGAATTTCAAAATACAACTAAATATCGTGTCATTCAATTTTCTATCTCCCATCTACTCAATTATTCAAACGGAACTTGTTCTTTCATTTCAAACGTTTATTCATATGTACTTTAAACCTTGTCTCCAATCATTTGCAAAAGCATACAATTTAAGAGAGTCTAAGGATATTCGTGTAATCTTTTTCCTGAACTCACTTCCTGTCTCGGCTTTGTTTCGCTCGCTTGTCGCAGACCGATCTCTTTTGTCCCGTTTCTCAAGCTACCAAGATGAAAACAGTCGTTCGAACATCAACCGGAGATACCGTAAACCCTGGATGTAACTGACCGGTCTTACCTCTGCTGGTTTTCTTTTTTTCCAATTATTATTTCCTCCGTTGGTGTTTATTACCGGCAGCCAGCCCTGCGCCGCACCGCACCGCACCGCACCGCTCACAGCTGATCCATCTGCAGCCGGTAAACAACAGCCTGCTGCTGCTGCTGCAGCTGTTAGGGGAAGCATCATGTGACGAGGCATGAGCATCCTGTAACACAAAATGTACTATCTGTACAATACACCTTATGACACATGATGATACTTATGATAATATACCACAAATCCAGATTCTGACACATTTACTCACAAAAAGAGACCACTCTGTGATGACAGATTAAAAAAAAGAATAAACTAGGGGCTTCAAGAATTTGTTTTGCAAATCAAGCAAGTCTGAAAATTGTGTGAATTTTAATGTGGCCATTAAAATTCGTCTCCCTTTACTCTGATACCCAAAAGTAAAACCCAATGAAACACACTGCCCTGCAGCATAGAGGTGAGGTGCAAGAGTAGATTTAAAAGTCTCTGCTTTGATGTCCGTAAAATAAAAAAATAAAAAAATAAATAAAATAAAAATTGTAATAGTAGGTGTTTTGCCAAGTGGGTCAACGGAGATTGTACTTTCAAAGAAATAATCAGACAGGGCGACATGTTACGGAAACCTTGGAAATATTTACATCCTTTCTGATAACCAGGTCCAGAGTGTGTCCTCAATTATATGTTATGCTTATTTGATGTGTTGAGTCAGACCAAAGTTTTCAAGCACTTCACTCAGCACGGCTGTTGAAATCTCCCATAATTATCAAACAGTCATAAGCAATTCATATGACAGATAAAAGCTCATTGAAGGTAATTGAAAAGTTTTCCACGTATTTTGGGATTTTTGTATAGAGATAGTGTCAGAGCTTTTTTCTGGTCTTTTACCTCAAGTCCCAGAAATTCAAAAGAGTCAACATTTCCCAGGAAGACTTTTTTTTTTTTTTTACATTCAGCGAGTCCTCTTTTATCTTTACCTACTAGTAACACAAACTCATACTTTACTCTGCGTTTTGCTCTTTCAGACACAGCAGCAACATGTTCGCTAAACGATGCTGTGTCCTTTCTGCGTGGCTGATATGAGCCACTAATTGGTAGAAGTGTAAATGAAATGTCTTTTGTTGAAGCTGTTTGTATATGCTAGGCAGCCATATTGGATTTTGACATCAGACCTAGTGGGAAACCTGTAACTCTTCCACTCAGACTTTTACCAATTCTAAATCTGTTTTGCGTCGTCAATACATGGAAATTTTGTATTGAGGAAAACATGAGGAAGACTCTTTAACCAGTTGAGCAGTGGCAATGTTACGATTACTGTGTTTACCGAAGTCTTAAATGTTTTAAAGCGGTTGAGAACAACTAAATCAGACAGTTCTGATACGTCAAAGTCCGGACCTAAATCAAATTGAGATTTTGTCTCTAATATTATTGCGTTTAAAGCGTAATGACTTGTGTAGCTTTGTGGGACCAGAACCACGAAGCTAGCAGATGTTTCCGGCCTTCCCAGTCTGACCCAGACAGAGTGTGTGAAGAAGAGAAATGTAATTAGAAGGACTTTGCCAGAAGCATGTGGCAGAGGAGGTGGCACTGGAGGGTATGTGTCACCACTGTGTCAAATCAACAGCTGAGAACAGAAACACAGGAAGGTTCTGGACGAGTTCAGCAACTGCTACACAGATGGGGAATAAAATATAGTTTTCACTGGGTCACACAAAAGTAAAACATAAAAATAAAGACAAATATAAAGTCATAAAGTGAAAGTTAGGCAATACTTGATACTTGAATAATCTTCATTTTTAAAAGATGACCAGCTAATTATTCAAATAAAAGAATGGTTGTTTTATTTTAAGTTTTCCTATTTTTAGTATTATTATTACAGATTTATTTACAAATTAACATATATTTTTTTTTTCCATCACTCATATTATGGTGGTGAAAAACCCCCCCGGATGCCCCTTTAACCCAGTTTAGGCGATGGGAGATAGATGAACTCTGGCTAAAACAACATCACTGTTGGACAATGTCTTCTGCCTCATGCTCTCTGTAGTTGAACTGGAGAGCTCCATCAGTCACAGACTGATGCTACTTTATGCATCCCAAGTGCATAAAGTAGCTTTAAAGAAGATCCTTCCTCCCAGCAGAGGTTAGCCTTCTCAACCATCACTGCTCCCAGCAAACCGTAAGTTTTTGCTTGAAGTTTTTATGCTTTATGTAAATTGTCTATTATTTTTATGCACACACACATTTCTGAAATCATTGAGTCATTTCATATTTTTTTATTCGCCATTGTTCAGAATTATATCAAACAAAACCATAAAACAGTAGTTCTGTTTGAACAACAGCAGAGGAAGGTTGTTTTTTTATTTGGTGCGAGATTCTGTTACGTTTGTAAAAAACCTTTACTGTTAGTTGTAGTGTACAGTTATTCCCACTAGATGTCACCAAACATCCCAGATGTACCTTTCAGCAAAATTATGGTGACGTTCCGTGTCTTGCAAAGAGGTAACGACTTTTCCACATTTTACCATATTCACAACACAAACGTAAGTATATTTCATTTGGATTTCTATGAGATTAACACCATTTGGTGCATATTTATGAAGGGAAAAATGATTCATATTCTTCAGTTTAGACTTTGAAGCACCGCCTTCAGCTGTGTGACTATTGGTCTAGGTCTCTACAAGCATTGTACATCGAAAATTTCTTCCATTTTTCTTTTCTTTTCTTTGAAAGAACATCTGTGAGAAGCTATTTTCAAGTCCCAGATTCTCAGTCGTGTTTGGGTCTGTACTGTACTAACCCACCGCTGTACTTTGGTCAAACCCATCCTGGCTGAATGTTCAGTGTTCTTGTCCTGCTAGATGAGATGAGCCCCAGATTGAAGTCCTGTGGAACATTTTCTGTCAAATTTAACAAAATCTAAGGGAGAAGGAGCCATGTTTAATTGACTGAGATTCAAATATATTATTTGTTGAGATGTACGTGTGAACAAGTCAAGATCAAACATAAAGATTCTGCTCCTTTCATCAGATTGTAACTTTATTTACACGATTATTCTTTACACTTTTACAAACTGAACTTGCCGATTCCCTAAAATCTTCTACTTAAAATGTCTTAATTTATCTCTACTGAACCAATCAAATCAAACCGAGTCCTAGTTTCGTTCTCAATAAACACATAAAACATTTTTACATCTGTGGTCTGTGTTAAAGTTCAAGTGTTTATGGGAGTCCCCTGATGGTTTGGGGCCCCTAAGCAGCAGCTTAGTTCTCAATGCTTTGGGCCACCAATTACAATCAATTTTGTACATTTTACATAGGAACCTTTGATCAGAGCCTTATTTTAGTGAAGTCCATTTACAAATTCAAAGCCGCTGGTTACAAGAGCGTTTATTTGGGGGTATCAGAGTGAAGTGTTGTATCCACAGGATCCCCACTTTTTAGATTACTTTTCAGATAATCCATAAAAACCAGCTTCTCAGTTATGCACCACTGCGTTGGTTTCTCACCTAAAACCCAAATCAGATGCAGCCATATTTCCACTCATCCTCTTAACACCTTCAGAGATTTATCAATGTCTTCATGTAGACAGGAAATATGTAAATAATGTTAGAACTGGGTTTAATAGATTATGTCTAACAAACCAAAGCCTTCCAGAATAAAATCCAAAAGAAGTTCAATAAAGTGAACTTCTCTTGGACTGAAATATATTTAATTGTTTTTGTTTTACAGAATATCCTTCATTCTGCTCTCTGGTTTTCACATAGATGATAAAAACAGTCTGCTACTTCTGGGTCTGACGTGTTTATTTATTTATTTATGAAAAAGCACAAATAAATGAGCAAGGAGGAGAATATGAGCCAAACACCAAAATAACAAGTTCTTCTTTATATTAATAAAACATGTTTTATTAATATTCCTTACAGACATATACAAAAGGCCAGATATACATAAGGGTTTGACTGAAAAATATTCTTACAAAATAAAAAAGTGCAAACATCACAGCACCTAAAAACATGTGTTCTTCTGGGAAGAAACAATTTATTCACCAAAATTCTAAATGTGGGGATTAAACTATTTCTGCAGCAGTAAATTGTTTTATTTTAACTTAAAACACATTATTATTCTTCCTGAATACACCAAAACATATCACATTTTCTGTATAAAACATTTCATTTTTCATTACTAATGCCCACTGGGTGTACATCAAACCAACTGAAGCTAAGCAACACAACAGCAGTCTAAAGTGCTATTTCACTATTCAACTATCAATTACAACAGCGCAGAACAAAAAATGAGCGAACATCTGAAATATAAAAGCTTATCTTCAATAACAACATCTAATCAGAGCACAGTAGTATACAGATATTAAGCTTCACGTTTCTGTGTGTTGTAATAAAGCTTAACGAGGTTTCTAAAGGATTCTGAATCTGAACTAAAGCAGTCTAATCTTCAACTAGAACCAGCCTAGGGATTCTGCAGCTCGGGCTCCGGGCCTGAGTTTGGACTTCCTGAGGAACTGGGAGGCGGGTTCTTTCATACGAGCAACTCATCAACTACTTCTATCGGTTTAGTTGACAGCAGAAGTAATGCGTTAGAACCCTGCATATTCTTATTTCATATTTTCATCAGGTGGAACATTCGTTGCACAAGCTTGATTTCCTGTTTATTCGCAAATATCCGTGTGTAAAAATATCGCCTGCGTCTCAAATGAGGAGGTCAGATTATATATTCAATGTGAATATAATGAAGCAGAGAAAATACAAAAATTTGCTAATATTGTGTTTTCAGTTCTTTAATACCAAACAGAACTAAAACTACTGAAGGGGACAAAGAAGAATTATCTTGTAGCTTCACAGCAACGGACCCTGGAGTGATGACTAAAAAGTCAACGCCATCGTTCTCTTATTACAAATAGAAAAAAACACACCAGTTAAATATTGCTTCAATTTCCTAAAAATTAATAAGATAACTTCCCGTCAGTGCTTTCTTTAAAACGTCTGACCAAAGTCATTTCAGCAGGATGTGGTTTAACTAGACGTCACATCGGCATTCACATCTACAGTAACCTTGCGATGCATTTCTACGGAAACCCGGATCCAGATGTTACTTTTTAACCTTGTGGCTTTAGGAAGTGGTGATTCTTTTCACTTTTCCTCGACAGATTTTAGCTATAATTATAGAATTGTACATTTTTATACAACCTTCCAGTCAGAAACAATCTTCGGGTATTTATATTCTGATCAGACACAACGTCACACTGTGTGTGTGTGTGTGTGTGTGGTGTGTGTGAGCGGATGTTAAAAACAGGATGCCGCTATTTTAAAACAATCAGACTTATTGTGGAGGGGATATTTGAAACAGTCTTATATTAGCATGTAGCATTGCTAGCAGTCTCCTTGTGAATTGCTCTGAGAATTTATCCACACCAAAGATTGCAATCAACATGCTTGTGGTAGCCGTTGTGCTAACATTAGCATTCCAGATAAAATGAGCATTTTAGCTACTTTTTTATATAATAGACTTCGTTGTGGTGCGTTCACTGACATATTTTAGGACTCAGCTGTCAGCGCCCATCAAGTTGAACATGGCCAGAATCTGGCAGTATTTGTATTCATGAAACATCTGATTGTTTTCACAGACCAGTTATATGCCAATAGTTAGATGATGTCACTTCCACCTGATTGGTGTCAGCATGCGAAGCTGCTAATTATGTTGATGTGTTGTGAAAAGCTCCAGGACCTGAATGTAATGCAGGGAGAAGGTCCATTAGAAAACAATCTGCTGTCAGAACCGAATCCACACGGGACACAATCACTTGTTCTTTGCTGCAAAAAAGTGATATAACTGATAGATTATTATAAGGTCCATTAAATAAAAATATGTTGAAGAAAAGCTGATACAGAAAAGCTTAAATAATGGATTTTGGTCTCTGAGAAGCCCTTCAAATGGAACAAGATATCAGTAGCATGTTAGGATTATCATACCATTTCATCATCACAACCTTGACTCGAAGTCAGTGGTTCTACCACTAAACTCTGCCTCAAAGTGATTGTATCGATCTTATTGGTTCAGCCAGTGCTCGTTCTGTCAGTGTTTTCTGTTAGAACATCACAACGTAACAAACTCACAGGAAACCTGAGCTCAGAACTCTGCCTCTGGACTGATTCTTGTTATGTACAATGATCTGTGTCTCACAGTCGACCTCACACCTTGAACTCGGAGTGGCTAGCTCTTCTCGGTCGACTGAAGCATGTGCTGCTTGACGGACCCGGAGCTGGTGCTGCCCAGAACCGACCTCCTGGCCTGTTTCCGGACCCAGTTCATCATGCAGAACCTCAGCATCAGGAAGAAACCTGGAAACAGAAACAGGATTCAGTCACTAGGTCACAGTTTTGGTTCAAAATGATTTATGAGTAGGTAATGGAAGCAGAATATGGAGAAAGAACTGACCCAGAGCATCCAAAGGATGATATGGACAAGAAATATAAATGTTGACTGTATGCTAAATACTCACTACTGTCCTTTATTTATTTTTGTTTTACTTTTGGATTGCTTGTTGTATTCTGTTTGTGTTCAATACATTCAGAAATTCATTTTAAGGAAATATGGTGCCAATTATTCTCATGAAAAGGAATGTTGCTGACAGAAAGGGAACTGAAAATAACTTTGAGATCTGGATGAAAACCTTGTGTGGTCCATGTGAGAGGAAGCAGCTTTTAGTGACCTTGATTATACCCGAACACTCCATCATTCCTACATTGATACAAAGGAACCTATCTCTCTGAGACAACAATGAGTGTCTCTGTGCATCACCAGATTAAAATAAAAAAAATAAAAAAAAACAACAACCCTGAATTTAATCACACGAGATAATAAACCCTGAGCTTTAGCAAAAACTAACCATAACAAGTGCAAACAGGACAGGATGTTCACCACTGACACAAACCTTGAAAGGAGTTCAGGAAGCAGGAGAGGAAGAGGATCAAGTCTGACAGTGGCTCCACATTCAGGAAGGTCAGACCCCAGGTTACTCCAAAGAGGCAGCTGAGTCCCCAGATGCTGAGGAAAGCCACCCGGTTCTGCTTCCACTCGTCCCTGGTGCGGATCTCCCGGAACACCAGGAAGAGCATCACGACCCCAGAAGACACCAGGATGGCCAGCAGGGCCATGGTGGTGAAGTAGTGAGCTAGTAAAGCAGTTTGTTCATTCAGTTTCATCCAGCACCTGCAAAAAATAACAACATAAGATCCTGAATTCAACTTTTATTGGTTCTGAAACTTTTCCATTCTATAGCCTCCCAAACAGCGTTAGCTTCAGGCTACGGACTCCCTCTGCTCCCCACAGACAATGCTACAAAATATGTGAACATTCAGTAGCTGTTGAAATGTTTTCTCTCTTTTTTTATTCAGGAGCAAAGCTGGCAGTATAGCAAATAACTTTTCAATAAGTTGTTATAGAATAGAAACAACCTATGTTGTCTCACAGGGGAAAAATTCAGATATAACAGCAGGATGAAGATGTACAGGTTTACACTGAAGATAAACAAGTGTTGAAGATATGTAAAGAAAAAAATCAACAATAATGCTAATCATAATACATTGTACAAGATTGTAACTAAATACTGTGCAGTTATCTAAAATAGAAACACAATTGACTAGGAAGACTTTTAAACTAAATTTAGAATTTAACTTATATTTTATAGCTGTGATGCAAAAACAGATTAGATTTGTTGCTAAAAAAAACATAACATTGTTCCAGTTTCCCTTTCTGAGACCACTCTAATGTCCTCTGGTGGCCCCTCAGTGGGCCACACCCCCCAATTTGAAAAACACTGCTCTAACAGACATGCACATGTTAGAGCTCTTGATTCTGTTATGTACCACCCAGAAAAAGTCGGATGTTATGTTGGATCAGATGTGAGAAATCTTACATCCGATAAGGATCATCTTCATTGTCAGCCGGTTCAATTTCTGCCATTCCATAAATATCCCCCACACCAGCCAGGATACCAACAGGAACAACTGGGAGGACTGGGACAGACAGTTTAACAGGTCAAACATGAACAAGGCTTCACCTTTAAGACAAAGGTCATACTGTGAAACAACGCTATCCACGCTCACCAAAACCGATCAGGTACCACACGTAGGGCGGCGGGGAGGGTCTGAACACCATGTAGATCAACCAGAAGGTGTTAAGCACTTCTATCCCCATCCAGGTGAGGGAGCTGAGCAGGGCGTAGTGGAGCAGGGCCCCCACCCAGCTGCACACATCGTCACCTCCCACGTTGGCCAGAACCCCAGTAAAGAAGAAGAGCAGGCTGAGGAGGGCCAGGGCCAAAGCTAAGCCCAGGTGGATGGCTACAGACTGCTCCTTGGTCCGCCTCCTGACGGGACACAGGAAGAGACGGGAGCAGGTTAGCAAAGAACAAACACAGGAGAAAACAAGAGGGGAAAAAGACATCTAAACAGACCAACGTTTTATTTTGTTCAGTTTAAGTATTTCTAGAGGCTCTGTTGACATGAACCTCACACCAGATGTGAAAAACAACCCAACTAATCCACACATACCAGCAAATATAAATAAACAAGTCAATAAAGTGGAATGGTACAGCGAATATACAAATAAGACAAATAAACCAAGCATTAATTAATACTCATTGATGAGGTATGAAAAGGTTTCTCATTATCCAAATAGAGGAGTTATGAGTTCTCTCAAGATTTTCACAACCTTACAGCTGCAAAACGTACCGGTGGCCTTGGTTACAGAAATACATTGAATGTGTGAATACATCAGTGATTTAAAAGTGAAAAAGACATTTGACCATAAACCAGTCACAACTAGGCGTTGTATTTATGCTGCAGTATTTCTGACCAATCAGAAGGCTTGTCACAGAGGTACGGAGCTCTGCTAGAGAGATTTAGAAAGAGCTCAAAGTAGCAGACACTGGCTTTCCATGAAAGTCACTGGTGATGCACAAGAATCCACTGATTTGCTGCATAACAGCAAAGCAAAGAGAGTTAATTTCCTGAAGTCATTTTTCCCCAATTCATGTAGGTCCTAAAATAAATTAACCATGACGTTTGAAAAGTCCTAAATCCACCTAAGTGAAACTTGCAGATTTGCTCGATGTGCTCAGAGTTGGCTCACCTGTTCCTGCAGAAAAACACCATGACCCCGATGCAGCTGATGAAGGATGCTGCACAGCCTACGTAGGTAATAGCAGTAAGTGCCAGTAGGTGGCGCACCGGTTTAGGCTCCAATTGCTGCAAGAAAACAGTGCAATGAGTAGAGCAACGAGGTGTTGTGCAGTAAAAAATAAAATCTTTTGTGTATAAATTCATTTTTATATATAAGAGAAGTAAAATTCTGTCTGATTCTTTGATTTTTTTTAAGAAAGAAAGAGTCTGAGCAGCATGTCTCACCACCAGCACTGTGAAGTAAGTCAGATGGTCACACTGGCACTCAGTGTGCCTTGATCCTTTCCTCTTTGTCTTGCATCCAAACCCCGACCAGTTCACCTCCAAAGGATCTGCACCAATGAGATGACACCAATAATGGAATCATTATTGAATAAAACACAGCGTTACATGATCAGTTTGTAATCTCGATTCAAACGTTTCCGACCTCTGTTAGTGTCCCAGGAAACACATTTTCTTCTGAGGTTCCACTGGAGGAAAAAAAAAAAAAAAAAAACGCAGGAAGTTTTATTCACACAGATAAAGTTTTGGACGCATGATTGCTGCAAACTCAACTGCAAATTAACTGCAGGTTTCCTGTCACCATCTAAAAAAAAAAAAAAACAACAAAAAAAACCTAATGTGAATATGCAAGCCAGCTGTGTGCAACAAGCAACAGGTGAAGTTGCCGGCTGGTTTTGCACCAGCAGGAGAGAAACCTGCCGGTGGTTTTGGTGTGTTCTCTAAATCGCTCTGAGTGAGAAACAAGAAGTTGTTTTTGAGAACAGATTTAGAAATAAGTCACATCTGTAATTTTCTCCGCTAACACACTATGAACTGGACTCTGAAAACCAACACCAAAACCCATGAACTTATTTACTATCAAACTAACAAACCTCTTTGTGATCATTTATTTTGGTGATAGAACAAAACAAAATTGTGCATTTACTGTCAATTGGAAGGAAAATAATAAATGGTTTTCAATTGAACTTTAACAACAAAAACATAAAGTTTTCCCTGCTTTACTGTTTCACCAGTTAACAGATGGTATAAACGTTGGTTGATACCAGCATAGTTGTATGATTTGTTATAAAAGTGTGGAAAAATACACTATTAGAGAGAAGGTTTGACATCAACAAAACATTCAAAGCAACCAAACAAACTTACAGGTATGTAATCATGGTCAAAGAAAATCTTGATCGGCTCAGGCAAATCAGTGATGTTCTCATTCTCCACTGAGATTTCCACCACATCCAGGAGAGGTCTGGCATCCTCGGCGCTTACCTGGAATTTACCCACAGACACACGTTTACCGCCCAACAACCACATTACACAGAGAACCAGGGAAAGTGGATTTAGCAGGGAGACAAAACGGCAAACTGAAAGCTTATTGGATCTCCTTACAGTTTTATGTGGTGCCAGAGAGAAAGCCGGGAATATGGAGATGTTCTTATAGAATGTCACGGACACTTTGCTCATTGTTGTCGTGGCTGGTTTCAGGGCAGGAGGGAGGTCGACGGTGACAGAGGTCTACAGACAGAGAACATGCACACAACGGAAATATGTTACAGATGTGAGAGATTTACTTCCTACTTAATCAGGAAAACACCCTCACAAGTCAAGACCTGCCACATAAACAGAGAACCGCTTTTCTGCAAGTGAATGAAGATACTTCTCAGCCTATCAGACCCGTCTCTGTGCCACCCTGCAGCTGTTTGCTGCTGTATACACATGTAATGAGTAGATGTGTCTGCTGATTGCCGGGTGACTTTATTTTAAGACGCTTTGCTCTCTACTTGACTGGGCTTTCATGTGGCAAACCTCTCACCTATTTCTCTCCTCTCCATCACTACTGCCCTCTACTTCAGTGAGCATTAAGTCCCCCCTCGTTTAAACCCTGCGCTCCTCTGTGACAGTCAACCGTTTTCTCAGCGACTAACAACCTTTAGTTCTAGTTTCATGCAATCCCTTTTCACTCCCCCAAATCATCAGAAATGTTGTTCTAAGGTGTGAAAGTATGTTTGTTCCAGAAAGATGTGGGTGAAATGTGACGTCTGTAATACAATCAAGCTGCTACCGATGTGGTTGAAACGCTGCAGTCTGTAACAAATGGACACGTAAAACTGCCATTTTTATGTCGCGTTCTTCAGAGCAACAAGTTCAAAACATAAAATACTTTTAAACGACTGACGGCTGTCAGAGCAGAGCTGCTTAAGAAGCAACTGAAGCTGCACTTTATGTATGAATTGATTCCCTCACACAGAGCTGCAGCGGCTAGATCCAGTGGCTGCAATTCAGCCACTGAATTCAGTATTTATGATTATCAAAGAGAGGATATTTTGTGGTGGGCTCATAGTGAAACCAAACTGGGGGGGAAAGCAACCTGCAAACTGTGGCTTTGGGCTCCCACGTGTCTGGATGGTTGTTTTTCTCTTTCAGTGACCCAAAAGGAGCCAAAGCCAGAGTAAAGCTGCTGGATTTACAGTTTCGGTTCTAATCTATAATAGTTTCTCTTGACTAATCTGCTGAATAAGTTTGTGTTATGAAGGATGTAGATTCTGCTCTCGAAGAAGATCAGGATGTTTTAGAAAACAGTAATTTGGTGGTGATCCGACTACAGTCGACTCAGCAGAAAGTACCAGACTATTGCTAACTGTAAAACAGTTCAAAAAGGATGTTGTTTTATTTATTTTTTATAACTCAGAACAAGTTTTACATTTTAAGTTTGTGTTTTGTATTACAGATTTGTGACTAAAGGCTGAAGACTTTGTGACAGTTTCTACTTCAGGGCTTCTCAAAATATCAGTACGAAGAAGCGGTTATCTGATTGTAATCATGTTTTCTTCATTTATATTACACATAAGTATTTAGCTGCACACCTTTATGAAAATCTTATAGAATTTTCACATCTGCAAAAAGGCAAACTTCCCTCAGCATGATGCTGTCGCCACCATGTTCCTCATGGTGTATTTATACCAAGAATACATTACATGGTGGTGAACCCTATTGACCAAATTAGGTAACAGATTGAGGCGACTGTTTCAGCTGGATCTTATTTATCAGGGTAAATGGGACTGAATGTATACATATGACATTTTCATGATTTTTATTTCTGAGGAAGTTTGAAATGTATAATTTTTCTTTTAATTCATAATTATGCACCAAATTTGTATTGAGCTGTCACATAAAAACTCAAAAACAGACATTAAAATTTGTGTTCATAAAGTAATGAAATGTAAAAAAATTAAGGTGCTGATTTATAGCACAAAATAAGAAGACTTTTGTTTTCAAAAACAGAGCATGTAACTTTAGCTATTCTTCAGAAAGTGTAAATATAATATTGATATGAAACCTTTTGCTTTGGTCCACTTGTTGAGACTTTTTTCCCTTTGAAATCTTTCTTCATCTCGTTCTTGTATCTCTGAGAGCACGGATGTTCGGTGTCATGAGACCTGTCCCAAAAACAGAAACATCTTCAAGCCCAAAAGAAGCAACTTTATCTCAGAGGCAAAAACAATGCTTCCTGTTTATGGATGGGTCCTTGATTACAATAGCATTGCGATCAGTGAAATTAGTAGTCAACACAAACACAGATGAGGAAGGGTGTTGTCTAAAACACTGTGTCATGAAATGTGGCAGAGGGTGAAAAAAAAAAAAAAAACGTACCCTTTGACAGAGGTCTGGTTAGCGAGGTCACACAACTTCTCTGTGGAGGAACAAGTTATAGGGTTGGATTACTTTGTTCACATGAACACATTTAAAAAAATGAAATGAACAAAAGTGGATAAAATAAACTAAACAGCTAAACGTGATTGTTGAACAATTTATGTTGCCAACTTTAACCCATTTCTACATGTTTCATTTAATAAAATCCATCTTACTGCAGTCAGTGAACAGTCCCTTGAAGTTGTAGCCTTCCAATGTTTTATCTGTGATGTCATCATTTCGGACTCTTCCTTTAGCGATACCATATTTCGCTTCAGGCATATTGGGCCCATTACTTAAATCTGTGCAACAATTTTGTGCAGGACTTGAAGGAGGGCAAAGAATAAGATTTCTTTCTCCAACCTTAAGAAAACAATAAAAACAAAACTAAACTACTGGTTTTTAAAAGACAGTTAAAGAAATGCACAATGACATGTGAGCTCAACCAATCAAAACACAACCAGCATGGTCTTCTTTTACTGACTCACCTTAAGCATCATCTGGTCCAGCAGAGGCTCCCAGTGCAGACAGAAGTCCGTATCTGGATGAATTACATATTTGTCGAGAGGAATCACCTGAGTCTTTTCACACTCTGCAGTGAGTCTTCCTCTGACAGACAGAAAACTCTCATTGGCTGAAACACTGAGCAAACCATGACCTGGAGAGATGTCAATGTTCAGGCTCAGGGGATTGTTGCCATGGCGCCATTTGCCACAAAACTCCAGAAAAGGGTCATGTTCACTTGAACCTGTTGAAATGACAGATATGTCTATTATTCGTGTGAATTATGAGTTTAGATAAACTTTATTTACTTTCTAACACATTTAATGTATCTGAGTTACCTACAGTTACCTAATGTAACTGCAGTTATCATTTCTTCAGAATATGGCTGTCTTAACACTATCAAGAATCTATCAGCATCATTATCACAATCCCAACAGCAAGGGCCATTTTAACAGGAATTAATCTTAACAACAATAAATTAAAATTCTTATCATGGTAAGAAATTTATCACGATAAACAATAAATGTCCACCCCTAACGTGTAATATTTAGATCCCACTGCCACACCAGTCTCACACTTTCACAGATTCTGTTTTGTGTCTAAATGATTTTAATAAAACAATGATACTGACTGTAAATTGCCAGGCAACTAATCATATTCTTTCTGAATCAGTTTTAGATACTATATTAATATAGCAGAGTTTAGCTGTAAATACTTCCAAAAATCCCCTTAAACTGTCATATTGAAAGCTTCTTTTAACAGACTAAATGGCATGACTGTACCTTCCATAAATAGGTCATCCATCCTCTGCACTCCTTTAGCCTACTATAAGAATTACTCAGTTATTCCTGCGATACCTCCCAGTGTTTTTGAAGGGCTCCTTCTAATACAGAGCAGGAAATATTAGCAGCTATGATATGCCACTGTCCTGTCCTGACTAAGTTGTGAACACCCCGCAACTGAAAAATGAATCAAGTAATGACTAAATTAAAGCATGAATATAAATGTCTAGATCAGTTCAATCTGATTTAAAATGCTTTATATATCCCAAAAGGACATGAAATGTTGCCACATTGCATATATTTCTTAAATATTAAAATGTTATCTGCATAAAAGTCAATTAGAATATTTACTAATCAGATGGATGCAGTGATGGCAGTTTACGTCCGACACATTGAAATCACGCTGGTCATTCTTGGTAATCACAAAGCGCAGTAGCATATACTGTACATGCTGCAGCGTTTTATTACATTTCCACCTCTGATTGATTTGATGCGACTTCAGGAAAAGAGCGTTTCCTGAAGTTTTGGATTAGTGAGTAAATAGTAGCTCTGCTTGGTGTGAATTCCAATTTAACTTTTACTTAAGAAAGAATAAAAAGATCATTTTGCAGATAATTCTTGAAATAGTGATTGCACAAGTGAAAGAGCACCGAGGTCAAGAAGATTTCAAATGTGTCAGCAGAGCTGATGACCACACCTATTACTGAGCACAACTTAGAAAAGCAGATCGTAGTAAACAGGACTGTTCTTTCACATCTCCTTCTTTTGCTGACAAAAATAGTGTGGTGATTTAATTTCTGTCTGATATATAAAAACATTTAGGATACAACACACAACATTATTTCTGTTCATTTTTATAAGAAAGCCTAACAAATTTTTCAGAAACTTTGAACCTTACAAAAGACTGGGTCAATTAAAAAGGGAGTTTTAATACAGAAATGTGTGTTTAATGAACATGATGTAACTCAGTATTTAGTTGGGACTTTGTTTGCAAGCAGGGGCGCAACCACATACTTTCTGAGGTGCATGTGAACATGTCATCAGAGGCCCCTCCCAAAAAAATATGACATAAACTTGTACAACTCATCTTTAGTTAATATATTAGTATCAATAATAATAAATGCACATATATGTGAATAAATTGTTGCCTATGGGGCAATTAAAAAGAATGAAACAAAAAACAGGGCAATATTTTATAATTTAATATATAAGTGAGCCAAAGAGCCTCTTCTGTTAGCCTGTGTCTAGAACCTCCTATGAGCTGCAGGTCTGAGGCTTTTTGTTAGCATGTTTCCTATCAATTTTATAGCTTGATAGGAAGCCTGATCCAAACTGGCAACCCACATTAATAAAATGGTGAAATAATATTAACCACAAAACATTATTTATAAAAGATATCAACATTTTTGTCTACACAATCCTAACAAACATTTTTAATGTTCTCTTCACAATATTTATTTATTTACTATTAATCTAGTTGTATGATTTGTTCTTTAAATTGCCATTTATATTATTTTACGGTCTCAGGAAATGACAGAGGGATGAAGAGATTGATGTTTGGTTCTTTAGGTTCTGACGGGTCTGTGGTTCCTCTCCTGACCCATTCTGTCTGATATCAAACCCACTGTGTACCTTGAATATCGCCAACACATTTTTTAATGCTCCTATTAAACTTCACTTTTGCTGGAGTTTTTGCTTCTAAGGACGGTGTAGTATCGGGTGGACATTTTAAAAAGATGGGGGTTGATAGCAGCTCACTGCGGCTGCATAATGTCCGGTTCTAAGCAACCGTGACAACAGCGTCAGTTTGTGGTTTTCCTATTTAGATACTGCAACGACAATTTAGCTGACCCTAATATTTCCTGTGTTTGTTTTGGTCATTATTATTACACTTATTGTTGAGAAGTGTGTGATCGGTGAAACCTGAATATTTACAACTCTCCTGTTGATACACTGACATTACTTACCTTCTGTCTTTCAACCACTTTGAAAAGCTTTACTTCGTCTCTCCAACATCTTTATCCTTCCCCCTCTTCCGTTTTTTGCCCTGAAATTTTTTTCTGTCACCCCATCTTTAGCTCCCTGTTGTCGAGTGTATTAATACAATTCAAATTTAAAAGAAAAAAAAAAAACACGCCTCAGTGTGTTCTCGAAGGGCCGCTGCCCAAACTACTTGTATGGGAGGGGAGAGCGGCTGGTAGGAGGGGAGGGGCGCCTAATCAGTGCTGTTCCTCTGATATTGATCATTTCATATACAAACAGCTGTTAAGTACATAAAATGCTGATTAGAAAAAAATTCCCCACATCATTTTTTGCACGCCATCTAGTGCAGCCCCCCTATGTGTTGCATACGCTGCATAGTCACTTTTTGCGCCACTGTTTGGAAGAATTCCTGCCTCTCTGGCATGAAGGAGCTCATCCTGGGACTCTGCAGAGAGGTTCAGGAAGCTCAGGTTGCTTCTAAAGCCACATGTGTAGTCATGTCTGAGATTCTCTACGGGGTTCAGGTAAGGCTTGCTTGCCAGCAAACCAAGCAAAATGACACCACGGTCATTAAAGTAGGACGTTTGTTCCTTGGCAGCTACTGCCTCCATAACGCCTCTCAGCATGAAGTGACTCCTTGTCTGACTTTGGGGAAACAGTGAACCAACACTAGCAATGCTCCTCAAGTCATCAACCCATGTGCATTCTATTCTACTATTCCTCCAGAAGTTGATTTCCACATGAAATACAAAGTTTAGTTTCTTTTGAAAAGAAGAATTTGGACTCTGAGCCATTTGCTTTTCTCCTTACTCTTGGTAAGACACTTCTGATAATGTCTCTATTCAAAACAATAGACTGTTTTGAATGTTCTTTACTTCAAAATGCTCTCAAAGTGGCAATGGTTTTTTACTTCCACTAAACCTTTCACTAATATACTTGAAAAAGGGCTCAGTGAATGAGCTTTGGTAGCTGAGCCTTGTTGTCAGGGTGTCAGTGACTGTCTACTGGACAAGTGTCTGTCTTCTCCATAACAGAACATTTCTGAATAAAAATATTGTTTTATTGGTTGTATGTGCTATGTTTATTAGTGCTAAGCCATCAAAACCCAGTCAACCGCACCAGTCTGCATGCAATAAGTACAGGTTTCCCAGTTTGAATTGATTTGAATCCAGATATGAGGAACCTGTTATGGCGGAAACATCATAAGCACAAAATAATGGAAAAATATAAATACTAAGACTTGTTTCTGTTATTTTTAATTTTTTTCTGTCGGTTTTTTCTCAGTCCATTGAAATCACTAATGCCAGAAGTCAACAATGTTTGGATTCATTACATTGCACCACAGTAAGCTGAAACTACACTATAGGAAGAGCTGAGAATGGGCAAGTCTACACTAAGAAAGTCGTTGTCTTACCAGCTGACAGGAGGCTGATGATGAAAAACACAGTCGTTAGATGATCCGCCATTTGGGTCTTCATGGCTGTCAGCTGTGAAGGTGAAGCAAAAAAAAGCAGAAATACAGTAAGAAAAAAGGAACCAACCTGTGGTTTGCAAGTAGAGTGGCATTCAGCAATTAAATTAAAAGTGGCTGCTCATTAACCACAGAGTTCAATGAAAAAAAAGCCAGTACCTGACTATACAAAGGCAAATCTGGAAAAAAAAAAAAATTTAAATTGCCTTTTTGTACAGACACTTCCTGAATAAAACAAAAAAGTATCCTGGGGTTCCTCATATTTGACATAATGCAACATTTTTTTAATGATACGATTGTTATCCAGCGGCCTGACCTGCTATCTGTCCTGTTATATCACTGAATACCAATGAACTCAGGCTGAAAATACACACAAGGACCCTTATGAGCTCTTATCACTGGAAACAGGCCTTCCCTTTAACGGCCAGGCTCCCACATGCATCAGCGGATCGTTCTCGCTGCCTCCCTTTAGCAGGCAGCATTTACTTTCTCAAGGAGGGTGGTAGCGTAGCCTGATAGCACTTTACTGCAAAAGCAGAAGTTTCCACTGAAACTGGAAACAAAATAGACAGGTCTGCACATGTTCCCTCTGTAAAAGAAGAATCAGTAGAGTTAGAGCACACTGCCAGTGGTGTGCTTGGTGAATAGGGCCTTCTTTTGGTTTTCCCTTATTCTAATGAATGGCACTACTGCACTCGGGATTGTTGTCTGACTGTCAAGGTGAGGATGGATGGATTTCCTTTCACAAGTGAAGCGTTACAGCTTTCACCATGATGTTCCACTTGATGTATATGTGAAATTGCATTAGAAATAGCTTTTAGTTTATTTCAAATGTAATGGACGCAGAGACGAAAAAGAAAGGAGAAAAGGAAGAATGAAAGGTGAAGGAAAAGGTTTAGAGGGAAAGAAGCCTAGAGGAAACACAAGCCGACATCCTAGACGTCTTTACTGTTGTGTTTTGACCCAAACATGTGACAATGATGTAATCAAAACCCCATAACTGTCATGAGGACACTGCGGTCCATATAGACTCATTGGAGAACATGTAAATATTTTGAGGAAGAGAGTTAAAATATTTGATGAGGATGTGAAAACTGGGCTGAAACCACGTCTCCCTCAAGAACTACGAAGGAGGCATCTGAAGAAAACTACACCAGGTTGCATCATACTTTCAGAAAATCACGTAGTTCCTACCAGACGTACTTGCAAATTGACCCATCAAACACAGTCTGCCGCTCGAAGTGTTCTCGGTTTCAGCCTAAGATGCCAGCTCACCAGACTAACTTCCGAGTGTGACGCGTTAGACGCTCTTCGCCAAGGTGTCGGTGAACAAGCTAGCCTGAACTCCACAAACAGCTGCAGGTTTGAGTCTGAAAACAAAGCAGAGGCTGCTTGTGGGAGCACGCTGGGTTTCTGTACAACGTGCGTGACAGACAGCATTTGTGGAAAGAGATGCAAACAGATGCTGACGATTGTGGAGGGGAAACAGAGCAGTTACAGATCTCCAAAACATCACAGGACAGACAGGAACTGGTTGAACCGCAGACATTGCAGAAGGGAAGGCAAAGAAAGAAAAAAAGAGATGAAAAACTACGGAGACAAGACACCATACCTAGTCACTCAGACATGGAGGGGCCAGACATCTATATATAGATAAGTACAGTAGGACACCTGATAGGTGAGGAGAACCTGAGGTCAGGTCAAATTGGTTAAAGTGCTTTTTGGTGGCATTGAAGCAAAACATCTCCATTCCCATAAATGAATGGATTTTTATGCAAGAGTTATGTTTATTACTCTTCATGAGGCCGACCTACAGTGACAAACCATAAAACAGATTACTGTACGTGTAAACCTTTACCCTACTACAATACATCCTATTCTGGTTTGTTATTTTCTCTGTTGAATATGTGACACAGTGACGCCACTATATGTGGCTAAAGATTGAGAAACGGCTGCTCTCCAAACCCACAGAGGCAAAAGCCACCGGAGAAAGCTGCGCAAAGGTTTCATACAGCACAGCAGCTCTAGTCCAAACCGAGGACTTGTCCATGTCTGAGGCCTACATAGCAACAGCTCACAATACCAATATCTAACTCCAGTCCTAATACTCAGATTAGTCAAATTCATGTGGCAGGACAGATTTGTTGCGTTGTCAAAAGGTGCATACACCATAAACGTGTATTTCTTACACATCATGTCATTTTGATGAGCATTCATTTTAGATGCTGGTCATCTAAATTTGGGACAAGATTGGTTTCAAAATGCTATCTGGAGTTTATATTCAAAGGAAAACTCCCATTGTCACTTCCTGTGGTTGTTCTGTCTCTGTTGCGATAAGAAGCAGTTAGAAAAACAGTCATGCTAACTGATAGGAGCCCGTTAATAAAACCATGTGGGAACAGTGAAAGCATCTTTGCAAATAAGTGAAGGTCAAGTGTCAGGTCTTCTAAGTCAAACTTTCAATAAGAAACCATCGATACAAACTGCACTGCAGGAACACAAGATCTTGCCCAGTATTTTTGGCCAAGTTTCTAGTGTAAATATCTTAGTACACTTCAAATAAGACAAAACTAACTTAAAAGTAACTTTTCAACAATACCTGGGGGCTTTTTTTTTTTTTTTTTTAGAAAATAAGTCATTAATATTGATTTTAAAAATACTAGCAGGTTATTTCATTTATAACAAGACATTTTTTCCATGTTACAAGTGAAATAATTTACCAGAACTCATAACATTTCACTGAAACTGACACGTTATTATTCCTATGCTTTTAATTTTTGAATGAGATAAGAGTAATTATTTCTCTAATTTACTGTTTTCTCTATGCATTCATTCATACATTCATTCATTCAGTGTATTTGTTTATGTACTCACCCCTAGTTAAAACAAGGGTGGTATCAATTCATTTAACCTTTACAATGAAAAAATGCTATTGTCAAAACATCATTTTATTCTAGTAGTCTTCATTGGAATCTATCTGTGAATGTTAGCAACGTTCTCTGACTTTGAAGTGGTTGGAACGTGTAAACGCTGTGAAGGGATCACAGGATTATGGCTAAAACTCACAATTCCAACCGCAGATCTCGCACATCTGCCTCCTTCACAAGGCATTTATTCACTGCAAAAACTTCCCCTTCTCTTTCACTTCCCAGCTTCTGCCTGTGAGAACAAGTGACACCAGAGCAAAACGTGCAAATGTGAAACTAGAATATCGGCGCAGCGCTCCTGAAGCACAACTTCACAGTTTCAAGTCTGGCATGCACACTTATCTTGAAATGCTTCGCTTGCTCTCTTTCACGCATCAACGCGCCAGGACAGCGATCCTCTTAGTGCGGCCAGCCAAATCACAAAATCACCCCGGCTCCCCCACCACATCGCTATATTAAGCGCAGGGCTTTCCAGTAAATCCTCCCTTCTGTTGTCATCGTATGGGGGTCTCACTGACTCACACATGCCTACTGTCTTCACAGGTTTCTCTGAACGTCAGGCTGTGGGAGCAGCGTGAAATGCAGGCAGCAGACAGCCGTGGCATGAGTCAACTGGATGTGTGAGATATTTCAAAATAAACGAAAACAGATCATGTTTGTTTTCAGGCGTACCTATGGTAGAGTTGGTTTAAAACTTATTCAACTCCAGCTTAACAATGTCAGAATTATTGTATCTTGGGCTTCACGATGGAGTGCATTTTTTATCATTGCTGCAATGTCAGGGTGTACAACAAACCCAAAGGATTGGAAGTGTTAGATTTTTGTAAGTGAGTATGTTCCATTTTTCATTTTTAATGTTTACATTTATCTTTATCTTATTGT
Organism: Gambusia affinis; assembly: GCF_019740435.1. NCBI lineage: Eukaryota > Metazoa > Chordata > Actinopteri > Cyprinodontiformes > Poeciliidae > Gambusia > Gambusia affinis. The sequence continues at coordinate 29,729,906 of NC_057869.1, read as the reverse complement.
TCCTTTTTTCAATGCTTTTTACATTGTTAAAATTGTTTTCACTTTTGTTTTTATCTTTTTAGAGAATATACTTTCTTTTAGTAGAGCACATAGCAGCACTAGAAGATGGAAATGTCAGACTCCTTCTTAGGCAACACAGAGAAAGGTGGCACACTTTGTGGCTTGTGTCACTGAGATAGTGAGAGATAAAATGACTAAATCTCTCTTTATCTGGGATTCTGTGACTAGTTTGTTTGATGGGATAAACAATAAAAATCTGTTGCCATCGATACTTTCACTAGAGAGAATTATTTTGAGTCTTTTAAACTTCCGTCTTAAAAGTCTGCAAAGATACGTGTGTGTGTGTGTGTGAGTTTGTGTGTATTTGTACACTTCAGTCGCTCCAGTCATCTGTTGCCTCTTTCTGACGTACATTTGCAAAACAGCAAAGCGTCTCTGTTGTGCGATCTGGAGCAAAACAGCTTTGAAGGTTTCGAAGACCAATGTGGTTTAAAGTTTGAAGGAAGTTAGGTAACAATAAAACTGAACCAGCAGCACATTGGATGACATCCTGGGGTTCCTTCTGAGTCCTCAAAAAGACAATGACCCCATATCGTTCCTCTAAATGAGTGTTTATGATGTACAGCAGGCACTTCCAGCCATTTTCACTGGAGGACTCTGAAAATGCAGAACTATTTTGTCAGATCCTACCAGAGCCATGCAGGATATTCTTAGAGGGTACACACAAAACTCTGACCTGACCAACATGAGTACAACCACATCCCTAATGTCAATCCTGTGTGTGGCCCACAATAAATATAGTGCGACCACATAAATATAGGTCGCAAGAGCATGACACGCTTGGCACTAGGCCTGTCACAATAATCAATAAATCAATTAATTGCATAATAAACTAAAACAAATGCAATAATTTCCATGGGTATGATTTATCACTTATTTCTTTTTTTCTCTGTTTCCACCAAAAAAACTGGATGATAAAAGCCCTCAGTTTGGTGCTTTGGTCTCAACTAGCTCTTATTTTGGAGCACAGTTTTGTTTACAAAGACATCAAAATGAATTTTATTTGTTTTATTTATTTTGGACATTTAAAATGTCTTCCAGTTCCCGTGTTAAATGTTCGTTATGATTTAAAGTTTATTGATCTTTTAGAATGTGCTCCTGCATTATTATTTTGCCATTACCGTTATATTTCTTGAAAATGGTCTCAAAACAACAATATTATCGTTTATCACAAAAACGTTTGGAACAATTTATCGCCCAGCAAAATTTATTATCGTGACAGACCGACTCGGCACACGGGAATATGCCACATTGTGCGTGGCTCACAAAAACAGCAGATCTGATACACACAATGTAACACACACACACACCCACACACACACTTATCTGCCTGTGTAGCCTACCATTTTACAAATAAGACTAAATAATAAAGACAGAAAAGCAAATCCTATCCGTCTGTCTGCAGGCGCTCCTGGTGCCACCTCCAATAGTCAACAGGCAAAGTCAGGTATAGGAGAACCTAAAGGTAATTTATATTCAATTTCATATATGCTTCAAAAATTACAATATGAAACAAAACTGCTTTATTCTTGTCCAAATGATTCTGATGATGCAGTATCCTCCTTTAGATGTTTGTAGATCAAACATCTGCGTCTCTTACATGAGAAAACAACTGAGTTCTCGTTCAGCTAAGAATGTGCTCAGTTTCGACAGTCACCATCTGATGTACTGGAAGTCCCGCTATTTCAATTTTTGCATCAGGTTTTCACTTAGATAAGCCCCAGAGAACCATGATAAAAGTTTCACAGTCAAACCGCTGCATGCCATTTCAATCTCCAGCATCTTTGTTTTTGTACAATGGGGAGGAAATGAAAGTACCTGAAGGAAAAACCTTTCAGAACATACAAACACTATGGAATATCTACAAGGCCTACTTCTGTTTCGAACCTTACTGTAGAGATAGTCTTGAGTTGCCAATATTAAACTGACTAGAGTCTTGGATTGTTTCCAGATTTTAACAAATTGAACAAATGGTTCCTCTGGGTTTCTGACATGAAGTTTCTTTGGAACGGTAATCGACTTCCCCTTGATTCATACCTAGCGTGACATGCTACACTGTTCTGTTTTACTGCAGACACCTCAAGTTATTCAAATTCAATCACCACTTGAGAAATGTTCAAAGCTTGACAAAAAACACAACCACAAAAAAGCATAAAGCAGAAGTGACCAAGCTTGCACATCGACAGTCATGAGTTGCTTACGATAAATAAAAAAAAAAGATAAAATAAAATTATATATGTATATATATATATATATATATATATATATATATATATATATATATATATATATATATATATATATATATATATATATGGTTGGGAAGACTGCACCTCTGATAAAAACTGATGTTTTTAACAAGTCTTGAAAATACCACTTCCTGTTAGTCTCAGCAGTGTGACAGCCTTTCTGACGCCTGCAGGTCATTTTGAAAACTTTCCGTCACAAACCACATTTTAGGTTTGGCACATTATGAAAATATGATTTCACAACATATTTAGAATGAGCTTTATAGTAAATAACTATACCCTATACCTGTCATCCAGAAAACAAATTTCGCTTCACGTAAATTGTTCCTGAAGTTCTTGGGATAAACGATTGTATTATTGTTTTGAGATCATTTTCAAGTAATGTAATGGTAATGGTATAATAATGAAAGTAGACCCACTCAAAGATTAATAAGCTTGAACTTCTAACAAACGTTTAACACTGGAACTGGAAGACATTTTAAATAACCCAAATAAATAAATAAAACAACAGAAACAAAAAACAAAATGAATTATAAAGTCTCTGTAAAGAAAGACTGTCCTTGAAAAAACTGGTCTACTTGAGACCAACGGACCAGACTGAAGACTGCTGCCATCCAGCTTTTGGTAGAAAGGGAGAGAGAAAAGAGAAAAACAATAAATTATGAGAATGGAAATTATTGAGCTTGTTTTATTTTGGTTGATTTATTGCTTGTTGTGATTATTGACTGATCTGAATTGCTTATATCGTGATACGTTTTTCAGACATATCGCCCTCACTGCACTTGATGCTCTCTGGAAATTTAAACATCCACGGCTCCTGACTGCATCTGCTGCCGTCTTCACAGGCGATAGATTTAATCTCCTTCTGTTACAATCCCATGGCAACCACTGAAACCAGTAAGTGTTGCATCTCAACTATGTAAGTTCATAGAATGATAGAATGTGCCTGATAGTTGATCTCAATATCTCTCTGCTCTGGCACCTCGCCGACATCTTCTAATGTTTTAGGACTGTAACGTTGCCCAGCCCTGCTTTACAGTACAAAGTGTGTGGGTGACAGTCCTGGAGCAGTTTTCCAGTCTGCACGGCGGTGAAGGGAAGAATGCACGAGGAAGAGGGATCCGGGGAACAAAAGCAGCTCTTTGTTGTCAGGCATTAGAGCCGAAGTGACAGCGAGCGTGAATAAGGGGTCAAAGATCACGGGCTGATTCAGAGCCTGTTTAAAAGACGAGCTCAAACAGCACAGGCAAACGCATGCAGAGTCCTCAAACACTGCACAAGGTGTCCATGGAGAGAAGGCAGGGGAATTCATCTTCCTTCTAGCAAACGAAAATAGTGATTTGTAGAGTTGAAGAGAACTCTCTACTGAAGGATAGAGCTGAGCTCACAGTGCTTCAGCCAGAGGCACCGCTAAGGGAGGAGTGCCGATCCCTTCTGCATGCCTGGTCATCAGATAAGTTGGGCTTTCTTTTCTGTTGCTGCTTGCTGTGGCTGACAGCGTTCCATGTGACAATGACACCAAACGTCTTCGTGAAAGTTAGAATTGCACTGGTCATAGTGAACATTTACTCACAATATCTTCCCATGCAGCAAGCAAAATAAGACATTGCTGCCAAACTGGGCCAAAACAGAAAAGCATTTTTTTTTTTCCACGCAAAAACTCAGACATGGAGCTCTAAGGTCAATGTCGCCGACGTGGGATGCACCCTAGGATGCATTTGTGCTGCATTCTTTGGGAAAGTACCATAGTGATGCACAGTGCTCTCCGCTCTGTGTCTATGGGGAGGAAATTGAAGGAGCAGGTGGAATGCTGCAGATAAGCCCTTTGTGGCTGAGAATAAATCAATAACCACCTCACTTCCAGACAAAAACCAGCAAATTATTAGACCTCAATCACTCCCAGAGTGTACATAGGTGTGGATCAAAGGGTTTTTAGTTTGCCACCAAGTGCTTTCTTTTTCTCACTGTAAAAAAATGAAGTCAGCACAAAGGAGAAAAGGTGATCTGCTATGAGTCACCGCTAACGCATGCATTTCAAAAGATGGGGATTTTTATTTTTTTAAACATTCGTTCACTTTCGGTTTCAAGTGACATCTCTGATCTGCATGTGCTCCTTTAGACGTCTTTTAAATGGGTAATTGCCCTCGTTTTACACTTACTTTCACACGTTTTTTATTGTTCTTGATGTTCCTGCGAGTGAAGACTTTTGATTCTACACCTTTGCACAGACAGAAACCACATCCTCCAGCTGAACGTAGAGTTAGAACTGTATAGACGCTGCTCGGTTCCTTTAAACACATATTTATTTACTGCGTACAAATGTTTTGAGTGTGTACTTAGTTTCACCCCGAGCTTTTTATTTTTGGCGGTCAGACAGAGGTCAGAATGGACCAGTTATAAACTAACGTAGCTATTGCTGCTAAATGATTTCACAGACCTGTTCTCCATGCAGCATCACTTTGTCTGTCAACTCAATTAGATAACTTTAAACACTAAGAACTGTAAAAAGGAAAATTTGAGCAACTAGGTTACTGACTCTTATTTTAATAACATTAGTTGGTTGAAAACCTGGAAATGCACCCTTATATTTAGGAGACATATTTTTTTAATGTATTTCTTTAGGCATTTGTATAATGTTACCAATTAATGTTTTACCTAATTTAGAATTAAAAAAAAGAAGCAATGTAAATAGTATTTTTTTATTATAATATTATATGACATTCCCTACCACACCTGCTGCTGCACAGTCCTGGTTGGCTGACAGTTTTGGACAGAAATGACCCAGTGCAGCCTCGCTACAGCAAGGGATAGCCCAACTAATTAAGCAGCTAATACCAGCTTGTTATACTACTGTTATTTAATAATAGTAGTCTGCCCAGTAAGTGCCTAAAGTTTAATACTACGTTGTAGTAGTTATTTTCTTTGTATCAACACCCCCCAAAAAACTAAGAAATTCTAGCTAATTAGCTCTTACGTTCTTTATTTAACAGCAGGTTAAACAATTTTTCAGTGTTAAAAAATAATACATTCTTGCTCATTTTTTAATGTAGTTTACTGCTCTTTATATGTATCATAATAAATGAAACAGTACCACTCAAATTCGACGGCTCGAGATTTAGGAATGTCGACAATGACAACACACATTTACAGCTAGCAGCTATTTCAATAATGAGCAGGCTCACCTTGAAGTAGGTCTCCTTTCTTGTAGCTTCTTTCTTTGTGCTTCACCTGGACGTCTGAAGCTCAGAGCCTTCTAGCCGCTGTTGCAAACCAAACAAGCCCGGGGAGAGTAGACCAGATGCGGCGTGAAGGAACACACCGCGCGGCTGCAACTTCTGATGAGAACGCAAATTAACTCATCTGACTAAGAACGAAGCAGGTTGACCAGAGCAGAGGGACGGGGGGTAATTCCCTGTCACTTGCTTATTGCATCAGTTGTACATGGTATATAGTTTCTAAATGACGTGGGAAAAAGTTCGAACAGAATTAAAAAATAAAAAGTCTCACGGAAGAGAGTGCGTGTGTGAAGCGTTTCATTCAGGACGTGGCGAGGACCGCTCCGTCCGAGTACACAGAAGACGGTTCGGTCACGGCGGTAAAGGAGAGAGAAGTCAAGGCAGCTTCAATACAGTTGTACTACTTTCTTTTCTGACTTTCAAAATAAAGGTTTCAGGCCACAGCAGAATAGCGCACACAAGTAACTTCCTCGGCTGCTCCTTGGTAAATGATTTTTTTTTTTCACTTATTAATTGCTTTTCAAAGTTATCTGTTAAGTCATTGACAAACATGTACTTTAAAGGAACTGACATTGTATGTATGTATGTCATATATTTTATTTAAAAGAGGTTTTTAAATAGGCTTTTGTCATTTGCATTGACATTATGAAACATGTCTATGTATTGTAAAAATATTAATTAATGACTAACTGTTTAAAAGGATTACATGAATAAAATAATTCAGCAAGATTTCAAGCTCCATTTTTACTAGCCTGTGTTTGCTTATTATATCATTAATAAGTCTAGAGCCAATTCTCATTTCTAGTTTTCCCAGTGGACAAAGGATCTGGCAAAGAATGCAGTCCCTGAATTTAAACACACTGTGTGTCTTGTGCATTGAGCCATATTAGATTTTAAATTTATTACTCAAGGACCTCCCAATTTTCCAAATCAGAATCCTGACTTCTGGATTGGTCCATTTCATTCGTTTAACTGGAAACTTCAAAATTCACATCAGTACAAACAGAACAGACCACAGGTTTTAAACTTGAATGAGCTTGCTGACAATAAGCCTCATTGTTTGGAACATAGACTGAGACCCTTCTCTCCTTAAACACAATATGTCTGCTCAAGGTTGACCTACTTGTGTTCTATACTTCTAGATGAATAAATTATGCCAACTTAAAGTTAGCCTTCTCTTTTGCTTCTTCCTTTCCTTTTTGCTTTTCTCTCAAGTTTTAATAGATTTCCCTGTGACAAATTTGAGCTCTTATTTTGCTAAAGACAACTCCTATTTCCTGTTACTTGTCTTGTCACTGATTTTTCTGTCAGGTGCAAAGGAGTGAGCCATCACTGCAAGTGTGAACAGAGAAAGGGGGCTCAGTGTTAAATAGGCCAGAGGGCAATGACTCATTTACCTTTCTGAGGCGACTAAATTATGCTGCAGAAGATCTCAATTTCCCTCAGTAATTGAACTGTTATGGCTCCTTATTGCATTAGGTTGCGCTATCACACCTCCTAATCTATTTAACTGGATTTATATAGATTCTTTGTAAAAGGGCATCTTCTCCTGTAGATCTCCAGGACATGTTGGAGGTCAAATGGGGATACTGCTAATGGGAATTGCCATCTGGTGTTCAACTACTCCTTTGGGGCTGTCTTAAGTGACATGTCAGCTTCTCTGTGGGACAATTAATATGAATATTATTAATATGTAGGGAAAATAAAGAGCTTTATCTCGCTGTCTCTTGTGCTCGAGCAGATGTCAGTGGTTACAGACTGAAGCCTTGTTATCTGCTTGTTATTGCTTCTGTAAGATATAAGCTCAGAAAGCTGCAGAAGGGGAAATCACTAAAACAGAATAAATCATGCAAATGGTAATTTATCTCCTATTTCATTGTGCGACTGATGCATTTAATCGTGGCAAAAGAGACTTTGCAACCCACTCCTCCTGAGATAGTTCCTCTCATTGTTTGCAGCAGCTACAGTTTCTGTAACTGCTGTGCACCTGTATCAGTCTGCACGTTTGTTTTTAAGCAAAATCTGTTGCTAAAGGGAGTTTAAATCACTTTGAGTTGTTTGTCCATTTCTTTTTTTTTTCAGTTAGAAATGGCGAAGAGTTAAAAAAAAAAAGAATTGTACTTCCCTGACTTTCTATAGGGAATATGTGAGCAGGTGTTTGCCTGTTCTGATCACTTTGGAAATAAACAGCAGCACCACAATGTTGTTCCAAGCTACAAGGTTTGTTCAAAGGAAATGCGACATGCATTATGTGCAGATGACTTCTCAAAGGATACATCGGTGAGTGCAAAGGTCTTGTAGACTTTGTTATGAAACTAATTAGACATGTTGAATGTTGGATGTTTCAAACATCCTTTACTATTGGATATTGTGGATAAATAATATCCACAATTTAACTTTTATGTGGATAAAAATTGGGTCCACAAGTTTGTCGAAGAGAGAGCAAATATGGCACCATCGTCACATCTACTTAGATGACTAAATTCTGTCATTTCAAATTACAAACATGGCAGAAGACAGCATAAAGGGAACAGAGTGAGAGGAGAGAAAGAGGGAAGTGCACCTGGCTCTCCTCTGTCTGCTGTTCCAACAGTCGACATGAGTGGTTTATTGTCTGCAAGGAAATGTACGGCTCTGTGTGTGTGTGTGTGTGTGTATGTGTGTGTGCTTGTGTGTGTGTGGAAGGGGGGAGAGGTTTGTTTGTCTGCAGGGTAGGGTATGACTTTTGAATCGCAAAGAGTAATAAAGATCCAACTGCCATGTGATAACAAGTGTGCGGAGAGTAACTCTCACACATTCACAAGGCTAGAAAGACATGGCGGTTTGCTGATTTGCTGATGGCCCCCTTGAGCTTTTGTATGTCGCAACCACAAACTTCGGAGCATTTAAAGAACCTTTGCGGCAGACTAACACAAAGAAGCTCATAACTCTAAAGTGGAAGAAAATGCTGTTTTCAAAGATTTGTGCAGAGGGAAAAAAAGTGTAGTGTTTTCCTCTAATCTGATTCCAAAAGCTGGATTGGGCATCGGCTGTATAGGATAATGCCCAGTGGGATGATGCCCAGTTCATCATCGTGAACTTTAGATCATGTTATAATGTTGTCTCCTCATCAAAAACATACCTGGAGTGTTGCATTATTACTTTCATGCATGTCTGAGAAATCCTTTAATCTCCCATGGCAACCGTTCAGTTCCTTAAGACTAGCCCCTAGCAATTAGCAAACACCTGGTGGGACTTTTCCTCTGCTGACCTCATTATATGAGTTACTTCTCATTGAAACACTGGTTAAAAAAAAAACAAAACAAAAAACTTGTGATGGAGTTCATAAAGGAGCCAAGTTGTGATGACTTCAGGAAGGTAGAGTTTCAGAAAGAGCAGGAGTTTTAAACGAGACAGAGTTGACAGGAAACTGGAAATTATCAGTTGATAATTATGTGTTATTGGAAGATTGGAAGATTAATATCTGAACATCAACTATAAAGTCTAAAAAAAAAGAAGAAAACTTTAATAAATAAGCAATGCTAAGCCCAGTGGGGGACACAGGTAAAGCCTGGTTTATATTATATGACATTCCCTACCACAGGTTTATGATACACTGGGGGAAACACTGCATGACAAAGTTGAACGGAGTAAGAATCCCCCAAATGAGAACAGATAAGCACCAGTTAAATGAGACTTAGCAATCAGTTTCATGTCTAGATCTGTTTCTTATCTAATCATCTAACTTGATAAAAGACCTGAAAACACTGTGTTGGACCTCTTAATGGATGAACTATTAGGGGTTTTGGCATTAACAGGGAACAGCCCACAGCAGAGAATGTTTGCTCATGCTTGTCAGCAGCAAGTAAAATCCTGTCCCATTAGATTATTGACCCCTATGTACAGTAGGTCTGTGTTGTCGAAATCTCCATATGTGGTCAAAAGAATCCTGGGAAGTCTAAACTCTGAACACAGTACTGACACTCAGCCAACTTTTAACCCTTTAACTCTCACACCTGGAAAATACAATGGAAAAACGTAACGAGGGCATTGAGCTGCTTGTTAAGGGGTTTTAATTAGACAGCATAATCTCCCACCTGTACTTAGTGAGGTCAAAGAAACCAAAACACTAGTTATTGTTACAAATGTCACGATTCTTGCATGTTGTGGGTTTTGGTTTGTGGCTTTTGTTATTTATGTATCATAGTTTTTGCACTATTAGGTCTGTTTTCTTTTAATATTTGTTTTAACTGTCACTATTTCAGTTTCGTATGTGACAGATAATCTGTGATAATGAAGTTTCTCCCAGTGCTAACTAGAAACAACCAATCAGAACCAGGAGGAGGGTCTCAGAGCTCCTTCCCATGTGCATGTCGCTATGTCAATTTATCATGGCCACCATGAATGCATAGAAACAATTTTACTGTAGCACATTTAGCAGCTTGTACACAAGGATGATTAACAGAGCTAAACCCCACCTCCTGGCTCTGATTGGCTGTTTTTGTATTTATTCAGACGGCTATAAAATCACATGAAGGAGTGCAATCTTTTTGCAGATTGTGCAACTCATACACTCATGACATGGTGATAGTTTTAATAAATATCCATTTTTTTATTTTTTTATTTATTGTTTTTACAAAAGTTACATACTGCAACTTCTTAGTTGTCTGTTTTAGCAGATATTCTTTGTTCTGTGTTCTGTTTTGCTGAGTTCAGGTCTGTTCCTGACTAATGTCAATCCGCTTTAAGTTTGTGCTTTTTTCAAATTTTATTTTTATTTTTATGAGAAAATAAAACAATCTAATTAATGCCACACTTCAGTGGTTGGCTTTCTGTGAGTTGGGTCTTTAAGATCCACCATGACAACAAACAAGTTTAACACTGCTATATCCTTAAATCTATACATAAAAAACCCCCCAAGCAGAGTAAAAAAGGTTAACACACTGGCCAGGCACAGTAAAATGGTAACTGGCTTGTACTTGTGTAGCGCTTTATTAAGCCCATAGGAAGCCAAAGTGCTTTAAACTACATTTAGTCATTCACCCATTCACACGCTACTGGACAGTAGCCACAGTTGCCCTGGGAGATGTGCAATAATGACATTCTCATAATGGGGGAAAAAAAGAAAGAGCGATGAGAAGTTTCACTAAGAGCAAAATACACCCAGAGACCACTTTAACCACCAGGGAAGCACCTGTTTTTGAAAGGGTTGTAGTATCAAAGTAGGGGAAAGCCCTTAAGAGGAACTCCAATACTCACACACCCTAACCAGGAACAGGTATATTCCTGAAGAGCTACAGTTGGCCCAGTTTAGATCAATTTCAGTTCTACAAACAGCACCCAGGTTGGAAAGGATGTAAACAAGTGGCATTTAAAGACTGTCTTTTAGACTTTAACTAAAACTACTTACTCAGGACTTACATTGTTTTCACTGGCTAAATGTAATTCTGTTTTTTTAAAGACAAAACCTAGTAAGCTGTATGGTATGTGGATTCTAAGAATTGTAGTCGAACGTTTTTCTAATTAAAGAACATGATGAAATAAGCTTTGAGCAAGTATCACAGAGCACATGCTCACTTCTAAGTATACCACCCCTTTAAATAATTAAAATTTTTGATCATTGAGATGAAATTTAGTTCAAAATTTGACCGAACATGGATTCTCTGTTTAACAGTACAGTTGTTGTTCCACGGCAGTAAAGTGAATATTTTAGTATAGACATTCACAATGTATTGATCATATAGACAATATTTCTATCAGACTTGCAAAATCTTGAGCCAGTAAGGTGGCCTATAAACCTGACTGTTTTGGAACAGATTGGTTAGGATGAACGGGCAAAATTCCAGCAAATGTTTTATTTAAAAAAATATTAGAGTATCCAAAAACCTTTGACAAAAGCAGAATTTTCCAAATACTGATGAAAGTATGAAAAATTCTGAAATTTAGGAAAGTTTTCAGAAATTCTCTCCCAAATTCTCCCTTTTGTTGATTTGGTATTTAAAAAATAAAAATAACTTTATCAATCCTGAATGACTTAGACTAGGGCATGTTTGTTCTGATTTGATATCAGCAGTAGTAAGACTACTGGTTGTGTGTCTTTTTCTACCCTGTATAAAAATATCTGGTTTCAGTTGCACATCACCAAAGGAAACACCAGATGAGGAACAGCCGTGAGAACGAACACAACTGAGGTGTGAAGAAACAGTCAAACAGCAAGTGGAAAAAAATGGGAATAAAAAAGAGAACATAGATTTAAACACCACACATAAAGCGGCAACGCAAGAATAAAGAAACTGCTGATTTTTGGTCTTCTAAAAGTAATGAAATGAATAACTAAAAAACACTGAGTTTCTATTCTTACATGTTTCCACATAATAAAACTGGTCCAGACATTTGAAGGAAATATTTTAGGTTTTGTTTTATTTTAGGTAAAGTTTGATGACTGAAACTTTTGGGCAGTCTCGTTTAACTTTTAACAAGTCTCCCACTGCAGACTGAACGAAAGCAAAAGGATTATACTTTCTGAGTATCTTCAAAACGTATTCCTACCACTGGAACACCTTCATATTTGATCACGTTACAACCACAAAGTCATATTTATCTTTTGGATTTTCATTATTTATCAAACATGAACAAAAATGATCCTTGATATTGAGATTGTGAATTTGTATCTTACCTTGAATTACATCTGTGAGTCTTCTTTTCTCTATTCTCCAAAGCTGCCTTGTATATTCCCCTCACACAAGCTATGGCCAGCTTAAGGAAAAGTGTCCCCTCAGTACCATGCTGCCACCATCTCTATATGAGGAAAGCCTGTCTCTAGTGGCTACCAAACATCATGAAACAGCTGTTGGGGTGAAATTACACAACCTCTACAACCTTAGAGGGCAGGTGGTTGCCATGGATTCTATTATAATACTTTCTTAATTTTCCAAATTTATTATGACACATTTAAGAATGTATAAAATATATGTAAAAACTTTCATTGTAATGTTTGCAGATATTTTTCTGCCTCCTTTAAGCAGGTGGAACTACATATATTAAAGGTCTGACTTTATCTAACATGGGAAAAAATAAAATGAGCAATCTTGAAAGTACAGAGGGGAAATTTCAGCAATCTGGGGCTCACAAAGTCTTTTCACCCTTTAGCAGTCAAGCGAAGCCTCAAACATGACCTTATTGTGTGAATTTGTTCCCCCTGACAGCCCAGGACTTTGTATATGTAATATTTCTGGTCATTCCCGCGGCATGACAGTTTCAATTCCCAGTGGGCTGCACTAACTATAGCATCCACAGAGGCTTTAAAAGACAAGAAGTAATGTAGTCAGTTTTTAGCAGTATTCAATAAATTATTATATGTCAACTGGATTCAAATGGGAAGTTTCTTAGCTGAGCTTGTGGTTATTGACTCCTTTCAAAATCCATCCTTGTTTAGAATCTCGTCAAGAGAGTCCATGTACATTTTTCCCTTCAACCTTCCTTCACTTTTATCGGGACCACATCATGAACACAGTCCCATATCACGATGCTCCTGCCTACAAACTTTACTTGGTGTGCCATGTTTGGGTAGATGTGCTTTGCTGTTGCTCCACCAAAGATGGTGTATGCAATGAAATAAAGCTTTGGTCTCATTTAATGAAGTTTAATATTGACCAAAATATCTTCCTGTAATCTTTTCAAATTTCTAATATTTGCCGAAACCCGGGGTTGAACCAGGGACCTTCAGATCTTCAGTCTGACGCTCTCCCAGCTGAGCTATTTCGGCCATGTATCCTGTACAAAAACCATACAATGATTGCTCCTGGGGCTCGACAACAGGGCATAAGATGGTACTATTGATAATGGAGTGATGACAGCTAGTTGTCTAGTGACAGGAAAGGTTTTGCTAAACCAAGAAAGCGTATCGATTATAACGAGGACTCATTATTAATGCTAGACCTCAATTAAGTTCAGTGTTGCCCAAAATATCTTTTTATAATCTTTTCACATTTTTAATATTTGCCGAAACCCGGGGTTGAACCAGGGACCTTCAGATCTTCAGTCTGACGCTCTCCCAGCTGAGCTATTTCGGCTACATTTCCAGTACAAAAACCATACAATGATCGCTCCTGGGGTCATAAGATTAGACTGGAAAATTGAGTGATGCAAAATAGTTGTCTGGTTACAGGATAGGCTTTGCTTAACCAAGAAAGCGTTGTATCGATTACTTGTTGTTAATGCCCGACCTCAGTCAAATTCAGTATTGCCAAAATCCTTCTCATGTAATCTTTTCATATTTGCCGAAACCCGAGGTTGAACCAGGGACCTTCAGATCTTCAGTCTGACGCTCTCCTAGCTGAGCTATTTCGGCCACGTATCCTGTACAAAATCTACACAATGATCGCTCCTGGGGCTTGACAACAGGGCATGAGATGAGACTATTGATAGTGGAGTGATGAAAGCTAGTTGTCTGGTGACAGGAAAGGTTTTGCTAAAACAAGAAATTTTTTTATTGATTTTAACGAGGACTTATTGTTAATGCCAGACCTTAACTGCCCAACAATATTTAACAAGATTTTTCTTCAGCGGTGGAGTGTTATGCAGTAAGGAGGAACAGAGTCTGTGGATAAGTACTTGTTTTCTTGGAAAAAAGCAGTTTCTCCTAACCCCAGAACTTTCTTCGGCCCCCTTCACACTGAGTCGGTTTTCGGCTAAACTGTAAAATGTTTGTTGCGATCAATTCGTTTGTTTACCATTGACTGGGTTTTCTGACACTGGCACTTTTTGAAACCTGGTCTCAGAGCGAAACCTTCTGGGAACATCCGCCGTGACAGTGTGAAGGACTCTGCAGGTGTGAAAGCGCACATGCTCAGAACAGACAGCTGCAGAGTTTGTTCTACACTTGCATGGGTAGATAACAAAAACAATGGCCGGCAGCACTTTGCTGAACTCAACCTCTTCAGTTTAGCAGAAATTATACAGTAAATGTATGTGTTGCCTGAGTACTTGTTTCACCGGAGACTGGTTATAGTTTTCTAAAAGGGATGGAAGCAAAGGGTGAAATGTACATGCACGTTATGACAACATTCAAAAATCATCACAGTGCCTATTAATTAGGACTAACCAAACAGATGTTAGTTAGCGCTGTTGAGGGCAGGTCTGCTTTCTAAATCCTGAGCAATTTCAACTGTTTTTTTAGCTAGTCTTTTCAGGACCTGCTTCTTTTATCCTTCCACCTTCTTACACATGATTTGTAGAGTAAATTCCGGTTTATTTGTTTGGCTTGCTTGGGTTGTTACCAGCGCAAAGTATAAATTTTATATAAATAATCACGTCTACCGAGAAAAACCACTTATTTCCGCTACTCATCAGTCACCGTTTCTTTGTCTGGAATGTAGACACAGAAATAGGCTATGACACACACATACACACCCAGGTCGACACACGCACACACACACACACACACACGCACACACACACTCAGGTCTACCTCTATGCATTATTAAAACCCTGTTAAAACGACATCACGCACAGGCAATAAAAGCACACACATGGGTCCTCTTCTGCTGGGCTTTGTCACCATGGTGACCAGTGCAGTTCTGCATGAAAGCAGCTGGTGGGCTCCGGCTGTGATGCTGAAGCAGGAGACTGTGCCGAGATGAGAATGAGGACCAAAACAAAGAGAGAATCCCCCAACCTAGTCCAACCCAACCCCCATTCAGATGTCTATTCATTAAGCTACCTGCATCTGATCCTGGTTAAACCCAAACAATGGCTCACATACACTGTGTATTGATCTTTATATTGATTCTTTCTTTTTCCCCCATCTAGTGTCTTTTTTGTACAGAAAAGAGAGGCTTAGACGGTGCAGACATGTTTCTGCTTGTTTCCAGCCGTCTCGTGTAGAATGTAGGAAACACGCTGAGACATGGTCGGAACAAGCAGAGCCGCGTGTGTGTCTCATTTAATGGCATTACAGACTTTCTACAACGAAAACAAGGGGTCTGTTATTCCACACTGGCTGACTCACTCCCTCACTCACTTGGACTTTCTTCTCTTCCATCCCTGAGTTGTCGGTGCAGGCGGAAGTGTAGGATGGGAATGCAGGGAGAGGTGAACACGCTCAGACTTGAGATGAAACGGGATGGTGTGAAAAAACTACAACTACTGGATAAACTCATTAAGCCTGGTACAAGTCAATGGTTTTTACAGATTTTCTTCTTTTTGCCATTATGTACATAGAACTTATTTGTCTGATGCATTTGTTAATGAAAAATATATAAAATATATTTAGCAACATATTTACTCACTACAGTAGTTTTTTGAGAAAAGACAGTTGAAGATCACAGAAATACTTCAATATTGTCGGGTTAAAGCAGGTAGGAGTCTGGAGCCCTCTTGTGGCTAACTGCGGTATGACTGCTGGTTGGTGATTGCACGCGTCTGTGTTCCTTTAGTGATTGTTTCACGTCTGATATTACTCTTTGCTTTCCTTACTTCCACCATGCACATTAGTTCTTGTTGTTTTTGACGGAACCCCTAGAAAGACATTGTAGGAGAACATTAGTTCTTGTTGTTTTTGACGGAACCCCTAGAAAGACATTGTAGGAGAAAAGAATTATATTATATATATATATATATATATATATATATATATATATATATATATATATATATATATATATATATATATATATATATATATATATATATATATATACATTAGAACGTCGTGCGCAATGGTGTGTGGCGCGCACGAGAAAGCTTTTTCATATTATTTTTATTTTCAATGTCCCTAAAAGGCCTCAGTAGATTTTCAAAACTAATAATAAAACCAATTTGAAATTCTAACTTAAACTTTTTACATGGACACATTAAAGTTCTGACATCCAAACAAAAATCTCATCATCCTTTAATGTATACGGACATCTTATAGTGCCTTTCAAAAGTATTCACACGCCACGTCTTTAAATGTTCATTATTTCTAAGGTATTATAACAAAACCACATAATTTCATTATAAAATTATTTGTTTCTACAAAAATATTTGATAATGTATGTAGAAATTATTATTTTTTATGGACTAAAATAAAAAAAATAAATTGCTCTTGAGGGCCCCCTGGTGGCCGCGAGAGGTCACGCTTCACCTGTAACACGAGCTGTCGAGCATCCACATCTCCAGAGCTCTAATAGAAGATAAATTTAGCAAAACAATGTCGCAAAAATGACTTATCCTACATGAAGAAAGAAAAGAAAGAGGAAGAATAAAAAAAAACCAAGATGAAGGTAGGTTTTAATGTGTCTTGGTAATGTAAGATTTATGGAGCTGCTAATAGAAACTTAGCTTGATAGCGACCCCGAACGGTCCAGTTTAACAGCCAAACATTTCTGCTACCACGACTGTATTTGTGTGAAACTGAGTTTTAACTTTAAATGAGTTGGTTTCGCCCTAAATGTGTCTGATTGGCTGTTGGCTTCAAAACAGCATGTGTGATAACATTTAATAACAATAATTAAAACTTCTCAATGCCTGACATTGTTCAGCTTAATGTTTTCACATTGAGATACATGGCTACTTGTTTGCTGCTGATAATTTATGTGGCTAAAATAAACGTTATTTTTTACATCAAGTTATAAGTTATGTAAAACTTCTCTTAAAATTATTTGAAGGCTACAAATCAGCCCAGTACGGATCCACATTCTCAAGACAAATTTTAGCTTTTGTAATTATGCCTAAGAGAAATTAATTCAATCAAAGAATGTCATGAATGTTCTTGACATTCTTTGAATATCAAGGATTAAATATTTAATGTCTAATTTATGTTTACTTTGATCCTGTATGCTTGTTGACTGAAATAGTTATTAGGAAATAGAGAAAAGAAGTATTAGTGCTGCTTAACCAATCTTAACCCACTTCAAAATAAGAGCATGATTATAAACGTCTAGCTGCTCTTGTAAGGACGTAATTAACAGTTGATAACCAAAACTTCACCACAAATGTCAAACTTTATTCAGCTGAAAGTTTACAAATTGGCCGAGTCAATCAGCGCGTCAAGATTTATCTAGAAAAAAAATATTTAGGGGAAGCTAAGGGCACTAACTGTTTTCAAAGTTTGCACAATCGCTAAAGCGCCAAGCAAAAAAACCCAAAAACTAATTATCTCCACTATTAGTAGATCAGAGGAGGAGTGCCCCTCACTGCATTTCAGTCTGTACATGTGTCCATACTCTGAAACATTTAGCAGTTGTAACAGCAGAAGGAGCTTCTACAAAACGTTGCTGCTGGAGCCAAATACAAATGCAAGCCCCAATCTTTGATCTTATTTATAGAAAATGTTTGAAAGTCATGTATTGTTTTCCACTTCACAATTAAAGACAACTTGATGTTAAGTCACTTAAAAAAAACCTTTTTTGCAATGGTGGCAAAACGTCTTGTCGTGTTCATGCTGCAGTGACACTATAGCTTACATCTACCTCCAACATTATTCATTCCATAATTTCTCCACCATAGATGTGATGCAGTCTGGTCTGAAATAACATTACCATTTATTAAAGAATCCAAAGGAAGTAAGAAAATCATAGTAAAAGTACAGTTTTCCAGCTATAGAGAAACATTGTACACAAAGTAAGAAGAAATAAAATATTTCATAATGAAGGAAATCTAACTTCCAGTATAGTGTTACAGCTGTCTTTATTTACATGCCGCTTAATTTTACATTTAACCTTCCTCACTATGCAACACACAGTTGTCCAACCAAGCAGGAAATGCCTCCTATTGTGCAAAACTGGTGTAAGTTGTCCCAGAGCTCCCTCTAGAGGACGTGCAAGTCAAAAGACAGAGGCTGGAGATAAAGGAGAAGATCAAACTAATTAAGAAAGTACTACTTCATTAATATACCCGCCCTGCCTCCAACTGATGCACTTTTACTACAGCTGGATCAACTTTACTGCGTCAGGAAAGAAAGATTTGGGCGAGTCGGCCCTCGTGCATCACTGGTGGCTGATTCGGAGCCGCGGTTTGATGCGCCGTCGTTCCCTAGCTGTCCTCGGACTGGAGCATCTTCTCGATCTCCTGTTCCCACTGGTCGTCCTTGTTGTCTGACTCGGTCACCACCTCGTACTCCTGGAGTTGTTGCTGCAGCTCTTCTTCCCAGTCTGCTGCCTCATCTGGACGGGAAGCAACGATCAGAGCAGTTTGGGATTTACAGCGAAACTGGTTTCATTCACCGTAAAAAAAAAAAACCAACAACAAAAAACTCGACAACAAAGGAGCACTGAGGAGGCTGACCGTCTGGGGACGAGGCGCTGTCCTTCTTGTCCAGCACCAGCTGCTCCATCTCTTTCCTCAGGTCCTCGTGGTTGATCGCCGTCGAGTCGAAAGCGTCGCTCACAAACTCCGAGACTCCGGGACTTGTTGAAATCTCTTCCTCCTCCTCATGGGGTGCCTGAGGTTTGAGTATGCAGGCAGGTTAAAGTTAAATGACTGCTTTTCCTCTTTTTTAAACATGACATGAAAAAACATTATTCAGGGTCATGATATATATATATATATTTTACCTTCTGTATGTCGCTGATGGAAACTGGTGGAGTTTTTGGTCTAACCTCTGCAAAGAAACAATATCATGTTTAAGTTTCCAGTTCATGAAGTTCGAAGGGTCAGGGAGCAGGGCTGCTGCAGACTGTTGTTTATAGGCAAGTTTAGCAAGATTTTAAAATCCTGCTTTTAACGCTACTAGGATTCAAAATCATTTTAACAAGAGAGAGATTTTTTTTTTCTCACATAAAGTCAAAACTTATCTACATTGAATCTTAAACAGATCTCAGTCCAATGGTTTCAAATATTTTAAGTACAATTAAAATATAAACTAGAGCTGATCAAAAATAAATGTAATTTGGCTGATTATGGCAACACTGGTCAACAGCCAAAAAGAATTGTCTGTGGTTTTTCAACTGCTTTAGGGTAATTCTGATGTGCTGAATCCAAAAGTCACATTGGTGTTTCTGTCATGAGCAACAAAATGCATGACTTGTTCTCACATCTGGATCGGTTTCCTGAGAATCTGATCAATGAGTGACGAGCAGGAGAGATTCCATCAGGACAGGAAAGAGACGGAGAATTTTACACAATGAAGACGTCATCTTCAATTTACATGTACTTACCATTATCAGGGTTTATTATTCAGTTTACAGAAATCTCCAAGTTTGTAACATTAAATTAATACAGTCTGTTAGAAAACATTCTTTCTTGTCCTAAAACCTCTTTTGGATGAGCAACATTAATGGAAATGAACTGAAAATGTCACAAAAATGTCAACAATTTAGTCAGAAGATCAAATTTCTCTAAATCAAATTAGAATAAAAACCTGACCTGGTTGAGAAAAATGGATGTCATCTTTGGATTCAGAGGGGCAAAATAATCCTAATGCAGCTGAAAAAACATAGACAACTTCCAAAAAATAGTTTTTTTCTAAATCACTGTAAAGATTTGTTCTTTATTAGCCCACATTTTTAGAAAGAATTTCAATGTATGGCACTTGAAACATAATATTCAACCAAATATTGCATATGAGGAGCCTCCTGCGATTGCTAAACTACACACATGGATTCTGTGATGACTACAAATAAATACATTGTGCATTATTATTACTATTATTAATATCAGAAATATAAAAATTAAACTTTAAGATGAATTCATGCCAGACGTTTCAGCAGAGATCAGGCAACTTGCAAAACCCTCAAACTAGAGAAATCTATAGACAGACACATCCGGGAACATTTTTCCAGATTTTCCACACTTATCCAGAGCTGGAAAATACTTTTTTGTAAAGAATTTTCCAGATCACCTTGTAACTCTGTGGCTAATTCACAAAAAACACAGGTAGGAAACCAAAGCAGGACCTTTTAAGACGATGTCGTCAGGTGAAACACTGTCCCCGCCCTCCCCGCCGTTCTGCTGCTGCTGCTGCTGCTGCTGGTGGGCTGCCAGCGCCGTGAGCTGAGCCGACTGCTTGATCAGAGACACCCTGTAGAAATAATTCCTCCAAAACACGTCCTCCTTCACCCTGTCAGAATGCAAACCCATGACAGTATTTTCACATCTTAACATGTCGTGACAATCAAGGAGCGAATCATTAGTAGTTCCGCGACAATCAGGGGACTGCTGGGGATAAGGTGTTTAAAATGTAAAGAGATTCTGGCCCTTTCAGCCTCTCCGCTGTTTTGCATCTTTGCATTTTCGGTTGGAGCCATCGACAACACATCAAAGTAACACTAAACTATTTAAAAAGATAAACAATTTCAACATCAAAGTATTTTCAGGTGTATCTTATAATCCTTTGATTCCAACTGTGCCTCTTCAACTTCTTCTTACATCAGAGAAACAATCAGGCTTCCCAACAACCCAATGGGAATGTACACAATAGACAAAAGATCATAATTACATCACACAACCTCAACTATTTTGACCTGGTAGACCAGTTTGTGTCGTCTGTTCTCTCAGCAGCAGGTTAAAGGTAAAGGTCCAAAATCGGCACCCGAAAGAAGAGGAGACAGAGTGGCCTGCACCTGATTGGTCCTTACAGGTTTGAATTTTCGCACAGGAAGCTGAAGGAGCCCTTACTGTTTAGGAACTAGGTCGAAGCGCATGCGGTTGAGAAGCTGGTCTTCCTCCAGCATGACGGCCGCCAGAGGGTACATGTGCTCCATGTCGAAGTGGAACTGGACACCAGCAGGAGGATCCCGCAGGAAGTTCCGCTTGTCCTGGAACCAGACGACCCGGAGGTCAAAGGTCAGTGCGTAGTAGACTGATAGACCCACCATGTCTCGCGGCATTAGGAATCATGTGTGCTGACACGTTTGTTTGCAAGTGGTGTACAATGCTACACCGCTAACAAACTTGTTAACTTGTTTAATATTTAAGCTCAAAATTCAAACACTGCAAAGTTTGTGTTTATCAGCTGATGTTACTTTACAATAGTTAAAATTATATGGCACACTCTGTATCTTTTTTGTTGTCGTTTTCTACTCCTGTGGGGTTAAGATCAACAGCTCTAATAACATTGGTACACTGTAAGCCAATTACAAATAACGCTAATGACAGTACTTTTTTTTTTTCTGCACTCAGAGTAGAATTTTCTTACAGCGGAGAGAGCCAGGATCTGCTGCTGGATGATCTCCTCCTCATTGTAGCCCACCCAGGGAGGCACTGCTGCTTCTACACAAACATTAGCCAACAGAGACACTCAGTCAGTCACAGTATAATACCAAGTGATACCGGCCATTCAGATCAGGCAACATCTCTGCTATCTAATTATTATATCATGTATTTCTATATTATGTAGGTTAAAAACTAGACATTTTACCAGCACATTAAAATATGTCTGAAGAGATATCTGAGAACAATTGTTGTTTCTACACATCCATGCTGGTAGGGGCACACCGCACTCTTCAGATTTGTATTAGAAGAACATTTTGAAATTCCTGCGTGTTATTTTCTTTACATTTTGAAAAACTTTAAACTTTGCGTAGCTCTTTACAATAAAATCAGATACATTGGAGAAGATGGAATAGTTTCCATCTTCTTCGCTGTAGGTTTGCTGCCATAAACCCTGAGGTCTTTCTTTCACCTGACTTTTTGGCCTTCTTCTCTTGGACAAACCTCTCTTGCTCCTTATGGAAATCTCCCAGAATAGTCTGCAAAGAAAAACAACACACACACACACACACGCACACACACACACAGACAAACAAGTTTACAATACAATCAACAGAAGACCAATCAACTGGCTTATCTGTCTTAACAGAACAAATGATAAGTCAAACACCGCCCTTGAAATAAAATAAATTCAACCATCTTTGAAGAAACATGTCCTAAAAGTCCCATAAGCCAGAAGAGCAAAGTGCCTTATCTATGATGCCATCGATCTTCCCTTCTTCCACCGTCTTCTTGATGGTCTGAGCGGTTCCCACCACAGACTCTGACAACTTCTTGGTGGCACTGGAGGCGAAACTGAAGATGAACTCTTCAATTGGTGGAAGCAGAACAGAGAACAGAAGGGTTACACAAGGTGTGGCAGACTGATACGTTTTTTTTCTAAAATACTCAGAAATGTACATCCACTCTTTTTGGGCAAAACGGGTTGTTAATATTAAGTTTTAATGTTTTATTTGAACTGTCCTTTCTGTGTTGTTGTGGTCTTTTGGCTGTGTGATCATTCCACTGTGTGACCATTTTAACCAGAGGCTCCTATACCTCCATAACACTAACCTTCCCTTTCTCCTGTACTGTTTCTTTAAATAAGTTTGGCTGGGATAATTATTTTAATGCTTTGGCATTACGTGGCTTTTAACTCTCCTTCATTCCATTCCTTGACCATTTCCACAAGAATACTGTTCCAGTTTGTTTGTTTCAGCTCAACTATGACTGGTAGAAAAAGGCCCCCAAACTCAAGAGATAAATAAGTGATAATCAATAACCTATTTCCTTTAAAAAAAAAAACTGTTTTACAAACTGAACATAATATTTTAGCTCCAAAAAGCTGTTATATGAAAACCTGGCATATATATGATCAACTGAAAGGTGAAGCAAGAAATAGCTTTAAGTCTTAGTTTGCTCATGCAGCCGTCTTCAAGCCGGTTCTCCTGTTCCCAGTGACACTGGTGTTCCACCAGTTTCCAGTATGTGGTTAGTTGTTCATAAGCAGCTTAAACAAATTCCTTTGATCCAACAGGTCTTTCTATCAGATCACGACAGAATGATTTTGAAGAATTGTTTACCTGTATTGGTTAATGGATCAACCTGGATTTGGCAGCCCTTCTTAAGAATAACTCCAAACTGCTTTTACAGTTTTTAAACCTACAATTTACCAGAGATATGTATTGATTTGAGAAAATCCTCAAGAGATTAAAATGTGAGGGACTAAAACGGTTGAAATTGTACGTGAATCGTTCCACCTTGGGAAAATAGATTTAAAAAAAATCCTTTAGAGCTCAAAATAAACAAAACATTCATCTTTCATTACCATTAGGCGTGGATCAAACAAACCTCTGACCACAGTTAGGTATGATCATTCAGAAGAAAATAGTAACATTTGCTTCTCACCACCGAGTCCTTTGCTGTGATCAGGGGTTTCTTCTTTCGTCTCCGTTGCCCCATCATCCTGCTCAGCTGCTTGCTGTTTGTTTACCTCGTTTTGGGCTTCAACCACCTTCTCTTCCTGCTCCACACTGAGGCTTTCCTTCTCCTCTGATGTCTTCTCCAAACCCAGCCACGTCCCGAACCCTTTGAACATACTGGTCCAAGGGAGAAAACAAACTGATAAAAGAAAAATGACAAACGGAAACTGACTGCGAACTCACACAAATGTAAAAATGTTTTTAATGCAACCAGGAACTAGAAGCTTCTTCGTCTCTACGTTTTTTTGCGGTGCTCGCTCAATGCTGCCACTCAGTGGCCACAAGGCTGTAATACGTTTATTGACTTCCTTAATGATTTTCATTATCATCATTATGATATTATTATGATTACATATAATCATAATTGCAATAATAATAAAGTTGTGTGACCTTTACGACAAGCATAAAGCATAATTTAAAAAATCAAAACGTTAATTTACCTTAGTAAATTAGTACACAATTTACTATGGAGGTATCTCCTTATGGAGGTATCTCGTTGGATACCTCCATATCCAACGAGATATATATATGGGGGGTATCCAACGAATCATTTTAAATATTCTCCAATAACGTGCCATTCTGAAGAAACAGCCAGAAGGGGGCGGTAATTAGCAGAAAACAGGTAGACGTCCGCACAGCGCGAGCGACTTAGATGTAATCTCGACCATGGACATGAATACTGCCTCGACAGCTTGATGACAGGAAGAATACGGGTTAGTTTCGTTCTCGTTTCACTTGTTTAAGTTGAAGTTTGTGTAAATTGAGTCGAAATACAGCGTAGTGCAGTTTATATATTCCTCGTTGTGTCTGCTAAAATCAAGTGAAAGTGCGGACAGGGGAATTTACCAGGTTTACTTGCAAGAAAACAAGGTTACACCAGACGTCCGGTAAATACCTGGCCATTTTAAAGACAGAACACTTAAACGGAACTTCCACGTACTAATACAAAATACAAAAATGAAAAAAATATTAGTTTAAACGTGGTTTTCCGATCGGCCTGATAGATTCATTGTTTCATGGAGACCATTCCCTTCAGCGTAATTGTGTTTTATTGAGTCATTCGATATTGATTTGATTTGAAAAGACAAACGTGGCCCAGTAATAAACATGCAACGTACATGATGTTGAAGTTAATAAATTCTTCTTCCGAGGCAGGCTGTTTGAAAGTGCGGCTAAAAATGAAGATTCTGATGGTGTTTGATTTTGATCACACTGTGGTGGACGAGAACTGTGACATTTGGGTCATCAAGTATGTATTAAAAGTGTTATTACATGTCATAGGGTACAAAGAAACAGGGTATTTTATAAGCGTTCTAAGTGTTAGTTTATTAACTGGTGATCTTTATTTTTTCTGCTTTAAGGTGTCTTCCGACGCAGACTCTCCCAGACTCCGTGGAGAGCACATACAGGAGGGGCCAGTGGACTGAGTACATGGGCAGAGTGATGGCCTACATAGGTTAGAACCTATTACATTGTTCTTATGCTTCAGTTTGTGATTCAGTGGACCCTCCACAGAGGTGGTTCAACAAACTCTGAGTCTATCCATGAACTCTACTTTAACTTAAAAGTTAACTTACCCCTAGCAAAAGTTTCTGGTTCAATAACAATTTAGACATTGTACAACCAATCAGAGCCAGGATGAGGATGTTGGCGCTGTCAATCAAGCCCATGTTTGTGCCACTCCCTCCTTCTACCGTTACCGCTTTTCTCTAAACCTGGAGCCTGTGGTGACTGCTAAGGCCAGTTAGCATGGCCATGGTGGCGGATAAATGGTTTACCTGTAATGGTAAGTTGTTTCTCCACCATTAGCACATTTCGGGGCTCGTTCACCAGCGTGATTAAGAGCATTAAGACCCTCCTCCTGGCGCTGATTGGTTGTTTTTGGTTGGGAGCGGTGCATTTCTTCAGACAGCAGCTCAGGTGGGAGGTGGAGGAGATTGATCTGTACACAGATTACCTGTCTCATAACAAACTGTAATGACACGGTGACAGTTTTAACAAAGAACATTTTTTTTATAAAAGTTACATACTGCGGTTTTAAGGCACAAAGAATATGGAGAGGGTCAGCAATACCCTAAGTAATGGAATTCAGCTTCGGCCTTAGCTTTCTTTCTATAACTCAGGATTAATTTACAGAGTTTTTATGTAATCTGCGCCCCAGTTTTTCATTCTGACCATTTCTGTCGTTGGTTCTAATAGGAGACCAGGGGGTCGCCCCCGACCGGGTCCGCAGCATCATGGAGACCATTCCCTTCACACCCGGCATGCCGGAGCTGCTCACATTCGTATCTGAGAATAAAAGCACGGTGGACTGCATCATCGTCTCCGACGCCAACACCATGTTCATCGAATGGGTCCTTCAGGGGGTGGGACTCCGGGAAGCTGTGGACCAGGTGTATTCCAACCCGGCCAGCATCAGCGAGTCCGGCTGCATGGAGCTGCGGCCCCACCACTCGCACCAGTGCGCCAAGTGCCCCGTCAACATGTGCAAGAAAAAAGTCCTGGAGACGTACCTTTCCGAGAAGGCAGACGGCGGCGAGGTGTACGGGCGGGTGCTTTACGTGGGGGACGGCGGGAACGACCTCTGTCCCGCGCTCTGTCTGAGTGAGCGTGACGCTGTGATGCCCAGGAAGGGCTACACCCTGGATAAGATGCTGACCCGACTAAGAGATGAGGAAGGCAACGGCTCCATTTCAGCTAAAGTCATTCCATGGAGCAGCGGCACTGAGATCCTGCAGGAACTCAGAGACAGTCTGCAGTCTCAATGATCCACATCGTGCAAAAGATTTTATTATGGCTCTTATATTTTTAATTAGAACTAAAGAATTTGTAGGGATGAAGTGATTTTATTATAATAACAACTAAGCCTATCGCAGTAAACAATCAATTAATTGCATGATCAATTAAAACGAGCTTGATCATTTCCATTCTGATGATTAATATTTTTCGAAGGGCAATTTTGTTTACAGAGATTTTAGAACCCGTTTTATCGATGATTTTGTTTGTGTTTTATTTGCTCTTTATTGTTTTTGGTTGTTAAGTTTTATTTTGGATATTTAAGATGTCTTCCAGTTCCAGTGTGAAGTATTTTGTGCAAAAGGAAAGTTTATTAGTCTTTGAGAGGGCCAACTTGCATTACTGTGGGATTACCAGTATATTAGTTGAAAATGGTCTCAAAATGACAATATTATTGTTTATAACAATAACTTCTAGGCCAGTTTTATCATCCAGAAAATTTTGTTAAGAACTACATCATTTAAAAGAAAAAGATTTTATAGCTATGTTATGCCTTTATGGATATTTGAGAATATAACAAAAGTAAATTTATCTTGACCAGACGAGAGCACGAAAGAATAACAAAAGAAATACTTTTTAGTTATCGGTGTGAGTTTTAAATGAGATCCCTTCTCACTTGTTTAGGGTTTCCTGTCTAGCTTGAAAATCTTTATGGTTACCATGAAGAACCAGAAAACCCCCCCGACATTTTTGTGCCACACATTATCTTTTATGTTCTAATATTCTGAAACTGGGCTGCACAGTGGCGCAGTTGGTAGAGCTGTTGCCTTGCAGCAAGAAGGTCCTGGGTTCGATTCCCAGCCGGGGATCTTTCTGCATGGAGTTTGCATGTTCTCCCTGTGCATGGTGGGTTCTCTCCAGGTTCTCCGGCTTCCAAAAACATGACTGTCAGGTTAATTGGTTTCTCTAAATTCTCCCTAGGTGTGAGTGTGTGTGTGTGAATGGTTGTTTGTCTTGTATGTCTTTGTGTTGCCCTGCGACAGACTGGCGACCTGTCCAGGTGTACCCCGCCTCTCACCCGGGACGCAGCTGGAAATAGGCACCAGCAACCCTCCCGACCCCATTTAGGGAAGAAGGGTGTAAAGAAAATGGATGGATGGATGGATATTCTGAAACTCAATATTCAAATCATTGTGTTTCCATCTGATTACAGTTGGCTAAACCTGGCCTTGTGTTAGCCTCATGAAAATATTTACCTTTGTGGGATGTAACATATTTGTGAGTTAATTGAATTTGTCTTGTGATTTCTATGTTAATTATTTGAACTTTTGGAAAATGTCAGAAACGCTGACTGTAGTTGTTTTGGTTTGAGAGGAGCTTTGGAACCAGCTTTTTGAAAATTGTGGTTTATATAACAACACACAACTTTATTCTTATAAAAAAATATTGAAAGAACAACCAATTTCTGCTTATTAATCTCACAAAGTCACTAAATTTAGTGTATTGTAAACAGTGTTTTGCTCCATTGCAATTTAGTGATGCATCATTTTCAGAAGTCACTTGAATGTTAAAATTCATTAGGAAAATAATTGTCTCAGTTTGAGTTAGTCCAGTTGTGATTCATTTGTTTGTTAGTTAACTTTTTTTTTTTTTTTTGAATTGCAGGAGATTAAACTGCTTGTGTTTGAACATTTATTTCTGGTTGAGAAGATCTGTTTTGTTTTCTTTTGTTCGGAAATTTGGAAAAAATCGTCAGCGCCTGATCCAGTCTTCAGAAAATGCCTCAAAACACATCTGGTCTCCTTGGATACGTTGCTTGTAATCAAACTTTAATGCTTGAAGATTAAATAAATAAATATTTCTCCAGTTACTAAATTTTTTAGTTTATATTTAAATCCATTATAGCTTATTTTTATTTTTCTAAGAAACAGGAGACTTGAATAATTAGTTATCTACACAATGCTGTCTTGGTCAGTTGCATATTTGGATCTGTTGTATTACAGTGAATCTGAAGAAGCCTCTGAGTGAAGAGGTTCTGTTTTCTCATGAAGAGGATGGTCAGGGTTGTCCATATTTATTGCATTTGGAGCATTCTAATCAACATTCATCTGAGTTTATTGCTGGGTTGTGTGCAGCCCTGATCTTCAGGATGATGAAATGAATTTCATAACACTACCTTCAGCCATAACTGACCCATTTGGAGCAGTTGTGATAATAAGAACACGCATCATGTACACATGCAGAGTATTATTTTTATTATTTTGCCTGCCCTATCTCCAGACAAAATATAATGACCATTTTAACACTGGATATAGATTTCTAAGGCATATAAACATTTTTATGTTTGTAGGAGCCCCTTGTTACTGGAAATTTAAGAAGGCCATTTGTGTCTGGCTTTTATTTACACTATGAGTTTTATAGATGTACATTTCTACTGTTGGCCGTATGTGGGAGTATGAAGGTATTTATTGATGGGGCGTCAGAGTGCCTTTGACTGTGATTCAGAAAAATTGTGGAGCCAAAGGAATTTAATTTGATTTGTCACTAATGGAAACATATTTTTAAACATCTGTAGTACTTTTTAAGTGTTAAAGTTATTTAAGCAACAATTTAAGTTTAGTAGTACTGAATGGATCACATATCTTATTTTGCATATTAATAAAGATAAAACGTTCCTGTTCATCAGCATCAGATTTGTGAGGATGAGCTGTTGTGGGTTTTTATTTTATTCATACTATTGGTACAATCTGAGATTAAAGGTGTTTTAATAACTATTAAAAATTCCTCAATGCAGCCTTAAGCTTTTCAATTTATGTTTCCACATGTTTAAGAGTTTATGATTAGGGATCAATTAGTCAAAAATAATAAAAAATAAAATAAAATGAAAAACTTATGGACGTTTTCCAGTAAATTTGGACTTTTCAAACTCAGAAATTTTTAAGTTTTTCTTTTTTTAATCTAGAAAATTTCTGGGACAGATGTCTAAAACGTCAGATGTGAAACTTTTCAAGCTAAAATTTCCACATTTGTTTCCAGAAACATTTTTAGATTCATTTTAAAACTACTGACTTTTCTAACAATTTTTCAACTTTTCAAACTCAGAAATGAAAAAGTTTTTTTCGGTTCTAAAAAATTTATGAGATTAATCTCAAAAGTGTTGGGGTTGTTTCCAGAAATGTACTCCTCCTTGTTCTTGTTCCTACCTCCGATGACCCTAATACAGCATAATGATGAGAGGTGAAAACAGATTCACTCCTGGGACACAAAGCTTGCCTGCTGGTTCCCACCCTGCCTGTGTTTAGCGGTGTCTGCCCTCCAGGCCTTTCCAAACACTGCAGCTCATTTACTCCAGAACACACTGTGAAGGTACAAACTTCAAGTGCAAATACGAAAATTCACTGTGGTGGAAACAGTGCTGAAATATTAATAAAAAATGTCGTGGTCGGTTTTGACTTACTAACATCACCTGAGGTGATATTAATAATTTCCTGATATGTATGCAGTTTGTGTTGCAGCATCAGTTATTTAAAAAAAAAAAAAAAAAAAAAAAAAAAAAAAAAGCTGATCTAGCAGGAAAATTCAGCTAAAAGATTTAACAGCACAAATAATGTAAGCTGAAGACTTATATTACCATAAACATCCATTTGTTTTGGACTAATATAAATCCAGAAGCAGTCTTTGATTTTCTCAACTAACATTCACATTAATCCACTGCAAAGAGACAAAACAGTCTCCATGCTGGCATCAGATGCCAAATTAAAGCTCATTTGTAATCGCATGTCATATGAAATCTTTGCAGTGCCCCAGGTTTAAATTTAACATTTGTAATGTAATTTCTGCTGTAGATTTGTATGAACTTCTTGCAAGTATTTGTCTATCCATCTGTTTATCACGTGTGGGGGAAAATAAGCATTTGATTTTCTCACTTACAAAGAATGGAGTCTGCAGCTTTTTATAGGACGACAGTGGCAGCGTTTCCATTACAACTTTGTCAATATTCCACCAATGTTGTAAAAAATAAAACAAAAACATCATATCTCAATGTTTTCATTAAATAAGAAACACGATTAAAATCCCACCTGAATAAATCTGCTCACGCGCTAACCTGCCGCGTCATCATCCTACTTCCTGTTCTTCTTCGTGGTTTGCGCACCTATCTACAACCGGTTGTTGAACATATGAAGCGTGTGATACAAAAAAAGAAAAGATGTTTAGCCATAGCCTAATTTATAGCATATGTCCCTAAAACACCTTTAACAGTAGATTTAAATGAAAATCAACAGTAAATAAAATAAAAGTATATATATATTTATATATATAAAGCAATGCAATGCATGCAAAAAGCAATGCATTTAAAACTACAGAATCAAAACAATTACTAATTTGAAAAAAATTTTACAATTCTGATAAGCACTAAGTGAATATTTAAGATACGGCCTTTCAAAATTGAGGTGACCCTACAATAAAAATGACAAAGCTCTCTATTGTTTGTAAGAGGAAAAAACTGAAAACTTCAAAAACCAGTGGGGTATCAAATATTTATTTCCCCCACTGTGTTCGTACATATGCCACACTTATTTTTTCTGATTTCTATTAATAACCACTGCAGATTTGCAGGTGCTTACAGCATTTAACAATAAGTAGGTGGGGTCACTTTTAAACCAATAACATCAACAGGCATATTGATTCCTGCCTGTGTGGAACATTGCTATACTTCACCTCCCATCTGCTTAGTGAAGGACATGCCGCTAATTTAAGGATCTACTGGCTTTAAAAGCCGCCATTTAGGCAAGCAACTTTGGTACATTTTCTACGGCGCGAATATTACCAAGCCTTAAGGGAGACACTTGAAGAGAGGGCTGGAGGAGTAGGAGGGTTTTTTTATTTTTATTTATTTTTTTGCTAAATTAAGAAACCGAAACATAAATCCTTTCAGATCCAGCATGGAGCAAGACGCTCCTCTCTGTGTAATCAGCCTTTAATAGTCATCAAGGGAGCTACTCTCCTCTCCATCGTCCCCTATGGTGAAATTATATGTGGATGAACCAACAGCTGCTCGGTTGATTTCTGCAGCACTTCAGAGAATTGGAGGTCTCCCTGCAAGCAAGAGGCTCAGGAGACTAAATGGAAATGCTGCTCTGTTTCTTTTGTATGAAGGAAGAGGAGGACCACAACCACGTGAAAAAACCAGCTCGGTTCATATTGTGGCCCTCAACCCCAACTTACATTCAGAAATTATACAAATTTGCCTCATCCAGCACAGGTGGTTGGTGGAGACCTTTAATTTTTTTTTAATCAGGGGAAAATGATCACCAATGTAATTTTCTGACAAACGTTAAATGCAACACAAAGTATTTCTCTTTTTTAACCATCCTTTTACAAAGTGTAGAACCTCGTCTGTCCAGATTCTTTCACTGAACAGTTGACTTCGATGCGCCCAAATCAGATTTTCTTTTCTATTAAATTTGGACAAATATAGCATGCGCTTTGAAACAAAGTGACCCAAATCCTGTTCTGATTACTGAAAATAAATTTGTTCAATCAAACCCAAATTATAATGACAACTAGACGCCTCACTTTTCATACAGTAAATGTGCAAAATCCTCTTTGAAAGTTTTGGATCTACAACAAATAACATCAACAGAATTCTCTATTTGCTGGAGTTTCTCTCATTTTTTCTTGGTCCGAGAGTACTTTAGACTCAACAATCTTGACCCACGTGACGAAAAGTTTGGACACCCATGATTAGGCTGAAAATACAGCAAGATATTGATGAATTTAATTCTGTGCGAAGGGTTTAATTCAGGGAAGTCATCATATCGTGGCTCCTCTATTAACCCTTTAAGAACATTTATACCAACATTTTTCTGACAAGTATCTGCTTTGATGAGCTCAGCTGACCCACAGTTCTGACAGGTGTTTGCTAATTGCTGATGGCTAGTCTGAAGGAGCAGAGTTGGGGCGGGCTGCTCTGTGAGGCAGAAGTCCGGCTGGGGACTGAAGCTCTGAGGAGGAGCTGCATCTCAAAGGCAGCTCCTCCTCCATGGTCACCCTGGTTGCCATGGAGATTAAAGGATTTCTCAAAAGTGCGTGAAACGATCAAAGCGACTCTCCAAGTATGCTTTTTTTTTTTAATGAGGAAATAAAATTATAACATCATGTACAGCTTTAAAAAGTTGAATGTACTTAATGTTGCCCTTTGAAATGTTAACATGTTTAATTCCTGTCTTTCTTGGGGAGGTTCTGTGCAATAGTTTAAACCTTTATTGTACAAATAAAACTTTGAAAAAAATGTGCAACTTTGGCCACAATGTTTTTGAAAAAGGTGCTGTCATTTTAGTTTGCAACAATCACTAAAAAAAAAAAAAAGAAGAAGAAGAAAAAAAATATTGACTTTTTTGTTGTGTGTGTTAGGGTGTGCTCATAAATTGTCCAAAGAGGAGATCTTCTCTTTGGGAGAAGATCTGTGTTTATTTTAGGTTTCTGTGTCTTTTGAGTCTCCATGTTGTCCTGTCTTCCCCCTGATTGTTCCCAGCTGTGTCTCTTTTCCTTGATTACTCTCTGTATATTTAATCCCACCTGTGTTCTTTGTTCCTCCTTGTCTATCAGTCTAGTGTGCTGAATTTGTATTATCAAGCTATCTAGTCTGGTCTGCTGTCAGTTATTCATTTGTACCAGTTGCTACCAGTTGTGATGTTTCATTAGCCTTCTGCTCATTCTGTGCTGCCTGGACTTTGGACTTGGTATTTCTGACAATTTCATTAAATTCATAATTCATTCTTCATTTCAACCTGGGCCCACAGCGTCTTCCTCGCCATCTTACACCGCACTTCATGACACTCCTGGCTCGTTGCGCTTGCTGAAGGCTGCTGACCTGCTGCAGTAAAGACAGGTTATGTAAGGTCTTTCTCTTTATCCACTGGCTCCAACTTGCTCCCTTCAGCCAGATGTGGACCCATGTGTGCATCCCCATCAACTTTTAGAAAGACCCTAGCAGTTGCAGCTGGCACTTGGCTGCAGAATGTGTTAAGCTCTTTGCCCTGTGAATATTTTATGCTGTAGTGAAATAGTAACTTTAGAGGTTTTTTAAAAACAAAACAAAAAACAGTGAAAAGCCCAGCTGGAGTTGGGTTTGACTATATGCGGCGTTAGCAACCCTCTCAATTATTTAGACGGAGCTTGCCAGGGTAACACTTTCCACTGCTGCAATTAATTTAAAAAATCCACGGTTGGGATTTTTATATATAAATATTTCTTCTAAAGCAACAGCTCCCACTGTCGCTCTGTTGTAGTAATTTAATATCACTTTGCTGTAGGTTACGGAAGGCAATAAAAGCTTCAAAATGTTCAAAACTCTATCCCCGCCGCCTGAGGAAGCAGGCGCTGATGGTGCCCAGATGGCTGAGTTATGATCCCCACGACTGAGGGAAACATCCCCGCTCTCCAACAGTGGGCCGTTACCCAAGAAAACACTGGAATACCTTGTTAAAGCCGTGCCTGCTTTGAGCTAATAGCTTTGACAGCCTGCTCTCTGTGCCCACCTTAGCACATATGTGCAATCAGTCCCTTATGTGGTGTAACAGGATGAGCTCCAGCTCTGTGATCTGAGAGATAGAGAGATACGGGGGGATAACTGCTGGCATCCTCTGTCCTCCACGGCTCAGAGCCAGCTGAGTCAAGAGCGAGGGCAAAATGAAGACACTTGACTCTAAATGTAGCGGCTGCAGTGGACCGAGGCGTTCAGGTGTAGAACTGACACCACTGAACTGCAGAGTACCTCAGATCAGCTTAACTTTACAGGTTAAGATCTTCTGTTTTGTCCTCCATGCACTGTGTGACAGATCCTGTAAGAAAAGGGTCCGAAGTCCCAAAAATATACAAGTGTTTTTTTGTTTTGTTTTTTTTACAGAAAGAGAATGAATATACAAGTTAACGGTTGATATGAATTGGAAAAATAAATAATTACAGAATAAGAGCAGCAATAAAAAGCATGTGCATATCGACCTGTGGAACAGTACAGCTAAAGAACTGAAGCAATGTTCTGTAGGCAATATTAAATTAGAGGGTGTACACTTTATTAAATATGTTCAATAAAAAGGTACAAGAAATATTTCTATGTAGTTATATGGAAAATGGATATACACTATCAGTAAAATAATAAGGGAAATAATATAACAAGGGATATTCTTAGATGATTCAGTTTATTATATATATACAAATATGTTGCAAAACATTGTTTTTTGTGTGCATGTGTTTGTATATGTATATAAAGAAAGAAGAAAAATGAAGAGATAAAAAAGCTACCTAATGAAATTTCTTTCAATTTTTAGTGAGAAATATTCCAGTCACATGTTTCCAAAATAGCATCCCATAACCAAACAATAATACAGACTAGGGTGCCACTTTCTGTAGAACTGAACACCAGATTATTCTTGAGAAATTTGCCTATTTGTGGATTTGTTTTCTAAAATATCTGAAAGAAAAGGCAGTTGGGAAGCTGAAATGCCTTGGATCAAAGATGTTTGATATGCTACTAGCTAGTTTTATGACAACAGTCCTTTTGTTATGTACAGTAAAGGTGAATATTGTTTTGCTGATCAGATGAAAGGTCTGTGGTTTGTTAAATCAAAATAAGATATGTGAACAAAGAAGTAACACACACAGCTCAGCTACCGCTGCCATTGTGGTACGACTCTCCCCCACCATGTTGTACAACACCCTCTGTCGACGACGAATGCTGGGTTCCCCAGTCTGGTGGAAACAGGCGTCAGCTTTCAACAGAGCACCAGACTTTGAAGGCACTGAACCAGTTCAGGAACAAGAGTTCTCTCAGTTGAAAATGCTTGAATGAGTCTGTTTAACAGTGTAAGTCCTTTCCCTTTAAATAACGTCTACTTTAGTCTTACAGCTCCGTCTCACTCAGTGTGTCGCGGTGTCACAATCACCAGCTGATGGTTTGACTCAGTTTGTCATTCCACTATTTACTGCACAGCATGACATACAATCACTCTGCTCCAAATCTGCTGCTTGCTTACCTGCCAAAATGTTTTCTGTTTTGATCCGTGTCTCTGCTTGTGCTGGAGCTTTAGGAGAGAAATCGAGATGTGGGTGCAGTCAGTTTGATTTAAGTTTTACTTGATAAAGGAGCACAAGTAAAAAAAAAAAAAAAAAAGAAATAAAAATGCTACTGCAATGTATTCTAACATATTGCATTGTTTGCAGGCTTTTATAATTGCCAGCTTTTTTTCCCCAAAAAATAGAGAAACTTGGAACACACCACATTCCAGGGATCGTCATAGCACCCGTCTCCATTAGAGACGAAGGTCAGGTAGAGCAGTTGTTTTAATTTCATAAGGTTGAGATACAGTGCAACACTGAGTTTGGTTGGTAAGGTAGTGAATCTAAGAGATTAGATAGGCTGAGAATCTCTTGGCTGCCATCCATCAGGACAAAACCCTCACAGCACAGGAACAGTTCCTTCACAAAGGCATCTGGATTGGCTGCCATGCACCTTACCTCTAGTATCCATGACAGTCACAACACCATCACCGATTAACACTTCATCTTGTTCCTTTGTTTGCATACTCTCTTACTCTCGGCTGTAGTTGATGAACTCCTCAGTCCATTCTCTTAGAGTTCCTTTGAAAACACTTCAGCTTACATAAAACGACTGCAGTCATTGTGATTGTCTGAGCGCTGAATGTGCCTGGTGGTGTTTACAAGAGTGACCTGTACCTGATCGGAGACCAGCTGACCGTCTGAACACTCAGGCCCAGACATATTACAGTTTTCTCTTTGAAAAGTGTAGGGTGGCAACATCTCAGTAATACTGGAAGCTAAAGCTGTATATAATAATAAAGAGGAAGTTCCTTTTTTTTGTAAAACAGTAGGCAAGGAGTTGCTTGACAAGATACGGCAATTTCACTGACTAAACCTTGGTAATTCAGGCAACGTCCAAGCAAACATGGTCCATTATTGATGTTTCATTCCTTTTTTCTCCAAAATATACTGGATACTGAAGGTGTCCTTTGACCTTTGGTCACTGCGCCCAAAACAGCTGAGATGTGGTTATATACCTAATGGAGATATGATGAAGGGTGATTTGATATTTTCTTATTCTTGAAACCTATCTTAGTTACTTTATTGACCATATAAATGTATTTTTTTAATGGTTGTGACATATGCATACATTATTGGAGAGGCTATTTTGGAAGCTATAACAGTTTCTCTTTTAGGTAAGTCTTGAATTTAAGTTTGCTTATTGGCATTTCACTTAATCTCACAAAACTTACCTAAAATAGAAACTTTTTTGGCTCCAAAGAGCCTCTCCAATAGTGTCAACAGGCTTTGCACCATCCAGTCATTGGCTCTAAGGATATCCAGGCAGTGGTTCCCAATCAATTAAGACCATTATTGATTTGAAAAACCAGGCACTGCGGATTGTGTGAAGAATGAAATCTCCAAGCTTGAGAGGATGGAAATCTGTCTGTCGATGTTTTAAGAAAAACTAATCGTTAGGATTAGAGAGGTGACTGTTGTGGGTAAATGTTATGGGTCTGGGTAAACCTCTGAAAAGCTAATGACAGTCAATCTTTTCCAGAGCGACAGAGGATCCACTGAATGTTGGGAAGAAAAAGAAAAAAAAACTTGTCATAAATCTTTTATTTATTTATTTAGATTTAATCATCATAAATGTTAAAAAAAATTAAAGTGTGGCATTTTTTTGTAAATCTTAAGATCCATCAGTTTCTCATTTTCATTTCAACTTACTAGCTGCTTTTCTCACATCTGATTGGCTACTGGACCAAAAGTAGAATTGTGTTCCTCTGTGGAAACCTGAATGTTCCTACTGCACAGATAGTGTTTGATTTGTGGAAAAACTGCATACTCACAGGTTTGGTGCACACACACATACTGCTTGTTTATCTGGTCATACAGGTTTTCTCTCCATTTCCCGCTCCTTATGCAGTCAGTGGTGCAGTGTACACACTATGCCTCTTTACTATAGTTACTTTTCAATCATAGTTCATTTTAAATCTTGTCAAGAGTGTTAGCCGTTTCATTTTCCGAGAAAAACCAAAGACTTGACACGTCCGTTGTGAATACAGAAATCTTGAGAAGCTCTGTTAAAGCAGTACTTCATAATACAGTTAATTTGGAAGAGGTGAAAAACATTGCGATCAATTTTAATAACTAATGGATCAGAGTGTTTTACTTTCCTATATTGTACAAATAGTTAGAGATGCAGTACAGTGAATGAAGCAAGGATAATGCCTAACATAAGCATTTAAGCTAGCTTCCTGTTCTGATCCACCATAGCCTCCAACAGTGGTTTAAAAGCCTTTCATAACAATTCCAGAACAGACTCAGTAAATATCAAATACTCCGAGGGCAATCATCCTGACAGATCTTTTGAAACGACAGTACAAGATTGTAAGGCTTGATATTTATTTTGCGAATACTAATAAGTGATTGCTGTGGAAGCAGCTACCACTGTACAGCTAGTCTACAATAGCAGTGGTTGATTAGGTAAATTAAACACCTGCTCTACTGATGATATGTCAGAGTTGGTATGTGGGTCGACTTTTTTTTTTCAAACTGAACCAAAACATGCAGCAGGTCTACATGTTACGTTTGTCAAAGTCAAGCTAGCATAGCTGACCTACTTTCCCTTGCTATTTTTTTAAATAAAACTTTTTCCTTACCTTATCTAGTTGTCATATTGTTGACAATTAGTAGCAAAGCATTGTGTCCCTTTTTCTTTTATATATATTGCATATACATTTTAGATTTAGTGCGTTATGTTGACTACTTGATAGCTAAAGCCAATGGTGGTCATCATCCATCATCCGGGCAGAGTTTGCCCTCCAGAAGGGAGGATTTTTCACACGAGACGTCTCAGACATGTCTGTTGACGTCACATGTCTATTCCTCCATTTGTTCAGTAATGTTCTCTAATAAAACTCTAGTGTCTATACAGAACAGATCTATTAAACCTGAGATGAAAGTAGGCAAAAGGTGGACTTTGGTAACTAACAAAAAAGGATTTCAGAGGTCAACTGCTTGTTTACGTAGGAGTTTGAGAAAAATAGGGGTCTGAATACATTAAAATACATTTAGGTTTAGGTCTGTCATCTGATAATAATAATAATAATAATAATAATAATAATAATAATAATAATAATAATAATAATAATAATTTTAAAAAATCAGTTAAAGCAACATTGTGCAGAAAACTCCAGCAAAGCAACTAATACATGCTGTTTACTTGAGAACAAAAATAAGCCAGTGGTTGTGTTAAAGCAATTGTCAGCATTGTAACGCACAAGAAATTCTCTTAAATAGGCACAACCTAATCTGATGGGAGAAAGGTGTTTCTACCAATTACTCTACCCTCTTTGTTCATTTTGCTTTTGGAAAGTAAGGTCTAAATCACCTTTTATTGATCTCTGCTGTGTCGGATGGGTTCAGTCTTTCCTAGCAGTCAGGAGCCGTCTGCAGGTTGGTTTCATGAGTGGAGGCTGACAGTGGATGGCAGTGTTGCTCTGCAAAAAATCTGCCACCAGACACACGGGAATAAGAATGCTCTGCGCCACGCTCATGAGTATTTCTAACAATTCCAAATAAAACTTTTCTCTTTTTTTCCATTTTGAAAGGCAAGGACAAGAACAATCATTGAATCTATAGAAAAGCACACAGACAAGTAAATCTCTGTGAATTGCCCTTGGCTGTAGGCCAAGTAAGTGATCATCCTCTGTTAGAATATGTGGCGGAGGGGTAAAGCCCCCTCGTCTTACCCTCTCACTGATCGCAGTTTTTCTTCCTTTTGAAGACTGTAAATATATGTATCATTTATCACCTTCTAAAACAGCTTGTAAAGCTGCCCCTGAGCGAGGCTCTTAACTGCAAGGCGCTGCGGTGAATACATCTGCAGAGGTTTTTAAAGTGGGTCTGATCATACGGAGCATGCTGGCACAAAGGCACTACCTGCTCTAGAAACAGGGACTTTGAAAGGTATTTAAGTTTAGCCACTAAATTTGAACCAAACATGTTAGTTTGTAAATGTAATAATCTAATTTTAACTATTTTTCATTGGTTCAAAAAAATCCCACCTAAACATTCTGATTGGAATTTAACTGAAGATGTCAGTTCAGTCAACCATTAGCTGTTCTCATATTATTGAAAATTCAGAATGTTTTAGACAGTTTGTATATTGTTATTGAATATATCAACTGTTTAGAAGATAAGAAAAAGGAACCTTTACATGATTTAAGTTTGGGGGAGTTTCAGAAGAAGCAACAACTTTAGTGTGTGTTTAGCTTTAACTCGTGCAGCCATGGCGCTAACGCTAAAAACAAACCTGCTAGCTAGCACAAATTCTTAACCTTGAGGTGGTAGCTGCCACTGGAGAGAAAGAATACAACATATATATATATATCCTAAGACCAGCCCTGCATGCAAGTTTTTCCAACTTCTACTCCCTGTTTATTACAGCCATGTGTAGCATCAAAATCCCGTTGACTTGCTCTAAACCAGTAGATGTAAACACACCTAATTTGCATTTTCTATTGTTTTTGTGACATATTAATAGTTTGCTCAAAATTGGTTTGACAAGTGGATGGAAATATAGCTTATGACAATTTGTCTCCAATGTTTCATTGTCCTTAGACATTGAAGAAATACATTTTTGCATTCTTTTTATTTTTTTTATGTGCCCTCGGGTACAAATGTGTATTTGACAAACAGATAAGTAATAATCAATATTAACGGTTTCTATATAGTTTCAATATATGTTACCTTTCTCAAGTAAGGCTATTCTGTCAACCTCATCTGTTCCTAAATGCAGCCATTTTCTCTTCAGACCACCCTGTCTCCACTGAAAATTGTGTACTTTAACATTAACTAATTTCAGTGAAAACAAAAAAAAAAAAAATTAGGATATCAATAAACTGAATTCTCATTTGCAAACTTTTAGAAAATATCTACTTTTAATTTTTCTGTTTATTGTCCTTGAGCTCTGTTAGATAGCAAATCCACCTCAGCATGGTCAGCTACTTCTGCATCTTCAGCTCCACCAGTAGATTTAAAATCCTTTCTAATCTCATCTGCATTCTTTGCCCATTGGCTCTGTACACCACTAGGCTGATATGAAACTAGCTTAGTGCTAGCTCCTCTTCCCTACCTATCTTTATGTCGTATACAGCCCTGAGTCTACATAACGTCATCGGTGGTGACAGTGGGACGAGTTTAACCTGTAATTGGTAGTTGGCCAATAACCATGAACGTGAAAAATAAAACAAGGATATTTTTTTAACACTTAAAACTAAAATAATCTTCTTAAGTGGTTGCAAAAAAGCTGTAACTTATAGTCTAAAGAAAAAAAAAATTTTCACAATACTTTCAAGAACAAACTAGTAACAGTAACGGTCAAACTTTCAGGCCACTGATGCCTGGTGTCCACTTTAACAGACAAATGATAAACTGCAATATGAAATCAAAAGTTCCAAGGGTCCAAAGTTGCATTAATATGTATAATTTATCACCTTGTTAGTAGTTCAACTGATGTGACAATATTTGTTACATCTTACCGTAGATGGACTGATTGCATGTTTCTGAAGTGTCTGGGTTTGCTGTCATTTTTGTAAACTTGCAGGTTGACCAGGAGGTGGCAGTATTTGGAGTGGCACCTTACAACGTCAATAACCACACATGTACCAGAAAAGCTATAGTGACTCTAGCTAGCCCTTAAAAAGTTAATGGCAAAGAAGTTTTGATTGAGCCTGAAAGTACTAGTTAAGGAGGTAAGTGGGTGCAGTTAAAAAAAAAAAAAGATCAGAATTTAATTAATAACTAAACTATTTGATTTTCTTTTTCCAAATTTCTTTACACATCTTTTGGGGTGTTTTTTTTTAAAGCAGATGTATTGCTTAAAATCTGCCAACATAGCTGGTTACACTGTTTGTTTTTGTTAAATTCTTAGTTCATTTCATCATCTACCAACATAGTTTTTAACTCTTTTTTTTTTATTAGTTCCATATTAATTCTGACAGGCTGTAGAAACGCAGCAGAAATGAACAGTTTAAGTCCAGACTGACGTCCAAGCAGATTATTGCATTGCGTTTGCAGTAAGTTTGGGATTCAATGTCGCTGACGTCAGAGCCACAGTGTCTTCTGCTGAGTTCGAGTCCCTCGGTTTCAGACGTCCCCTCGCCAGCAGTTCTGCTCAGCAACCCTGTGATCTTCATTGCTTTTGGGCCACTTAAAGCTGATAATGAAATGTATGCACTGGGAGCCTTGCTGGCGATTAATCAGAGCAGATGTGTATCTAGGTGAGTGCCAGACCAGGTCTCTGGGGCGCGGCGGCCCTGACAGCTTCGACTCCTACGCTGGCTTTCGTAGGCGAGTCGAGACCTCGCCTCTCACCCAAGCTTCGTCACTGACAACGCGTGTGCCAGCCAGACTTATTACAATTAATCAGCCCGTGCCAAAATGTCCTTACACTTCAGAAGCGATCAAGCCTCGCTTCACCAACAAAAAACGGCTGCTGGTGGGCTGTTGTCATGATTACTGGCCCGATAAATCTCTTGATAATTGAAAGGATTGTAATTCCCCTTCGCTATGATCAAGTGACATGCTCGTTAGGGTGTGTTTTTGTTAGCCTTACATTTACACTCATGAGGCGTCCTGGAAGAGTTGTTGTGTATTTTTATGTAGGAGTTACTAGAGGATTTTTTTTGTCTGATATAAAGAGCAACAACCTGAGCTGCAGAGTGCTTCACAGGACAACAGAATATGCTGTAAAACATGTTTGTTTGGTTTTTTTGCTCAGTTTCACTTGTGCACTTAAGCAATTCTCT
The DNA here is from genome assembly GCF_019740435.1 of Gambusia affinis. Classification (NCBI taxonomy): domain Eukaryota; kingdom Metazoa; phylum Chordata; class Actinopteri; order Cyprinodontiformes; family Poeciliidae; genus Gambusia; species Gambusia affinis. The sequence goes on along the minus strand of NC_057869.1, from coordinate 29,687,637 downwards.
TCCAAATAAATGTTTAATACCCCAAAAATTGGCTACTGTGGAAAATAACAATAAATGCTGAATTTTGCCATCTTCTGAATAGTTTTTGCTTAAAGTGTTTGTGCCCTTTGACATTAATCTAAACAACCAAAGATTTTTACACAAACACAGAGGTACTGCTATCACGTGCCAGTCACTTTCAAGGAATAAAGATGCGTTTCTGCGAAAAAGGAAGGTAACATGTTTCACAAGTCACATCTACAGGTTTCACACTGTACAAATTTTAACATCTCAAAAATAAAGACAAAAAGCAGGTTTGAAATGATCTAATTTGTTAAGAAAGAAACTACAAATAAAAAACAAAAACAAACAGCCCTTTATGAATGCTAACTCATTGTAGGCTTGCTGGAATTTCAAAGCTTAAACAATCTCTTTGCAACTCTTTCCACAAACGTCATTGAGATCTAAATTTTTGCTTAGTTGCGTTTGAGATCTTTAAGCCTACTTCGTGATGCAAGACAAGTTCCACTAAACTCATTCTCTGACTCTACGGGTCAGGGCAGTTGTTTGCAGTGTTGCGTCACAGCAAGGTTTCTGGGTTTGAATTCCAACCTGGAGCCTTTCTGTTTGGAGTTTGTGTGTTATACCTGTCCATCCATGGGTTTTTACTCACAAAATTGCAATAAAAACGAAATAGACAGACTTTCTGGTATCAAGCCCCTGCCTGGCTCTAACTTTACTGATAGAGAAATGCAGACAGGAGGCAAATAAAAAGTCCAGAAGAACAGACAACTGTTTTAAGCTAACTAGTGAACTTTACCTGTACTTTAGCTGGAAGTTGTACGTTCAGCCAAGGTTCACATCATCCATAAGGACACTCAGTGTGTATATTTGTGTTCTTTCTCTTCTTGAATTGGACAAGAATTATTCTCTACCACCATGCGTCCTTTAAGGGCAGAGGCTGGGCCAGTAGTGACCCGTTCAGGGTCAGAGTGTACCCTGCCTTTTGCTCACTGACCGCTGGAGATAGACTCCAACCCTGGTGACCCTGTAATGATTAGATAGGTAAAAAAATAAAATAAAATAATAATAATAATAATAATGGGTTGATGAGGCTACATATATCTTTAAAAAAAGTATGTGTAAAAAGATTAGTCTTACTTAAGTCAACACCATTACAGAACGCCTTCAGTATGCAGTGTGACAAATTATAACTCTCAAGCTGTCTGTCATTTTCTCCCATCTTATCACTTCAGATTTCCCCAACTGCTAAGGGAAGGCGTTCAGCTAATTAGCGAAAATAGAAATGATGCTAATCCATTTCTTTGGTCCATTTAGCAAGACCTGGTTCACAGACATGAAGCTGACCGTGGCGCATTGGATGCCTAATGAGGCGTATAGGCTTAATGTCAGTGCTTTGATTGCAATACAAGTGTGATATTGTAGTTTTAAGTATGAACCTGCGTGCTCATATGCAGGTTCTTCATATCCTCGGCGTCCCGTTCATGGCTGTGGGAGAGAGAGTTGGAGGCCATGCCAGAGGTCAACAGAGATGACCTGGTACGGTTTACTAAAGGTTCAAGACAGGTTAAGCAAGAGCGGTGCAATTAAATCTGTCTCTGGTTGAGGGTTGATGAACCCACAATTTGTGCTATGAAGCAACGGCTCCAACCACAGCTCCACAATGCAGACTTGTGCAAATTCTGAAGTATAAATTAAAGTAAAATAATAAAAAAAACAAGCGCATGCACAAAGCAGGAGGCTATTAAGATTATAACTTTGACATGGAGTACAGTAGGTGTACATTACAGTAGTGTAATGTAATTACACTAATCAATCATTAATATATCACTTAAACAACTTTCAACCCTTCTAAAAACAATAAAAATTATATTATTATATTATTTTCATGCTTTTATTCTTTGAAATGCTGGTTTCATTGTTAGATGATTGCTTATTCCTAAAAAGACAAATTAGCATTTTCTCTCATTCTGAAAACCCAAACACTTAGGACACAGGGTTGAAACTTCTTCGAACAAGTGATACCACAGTAAATACTAGTGTTCTAGGCACCTGACATTCATTAAACAGTAGGGCAACCAAACCTCCTTTGTAATGTCATTAAAGAACATACAAAAAGCAAGAAAATCATTCATATCCTTTGACCCTGCATTGTTAGTTGAAGACAAAGTTATAAATTGTCACTAGATGTTATGCAGTATGAATTTGTTTTTATGCAAATGAAGCAAAAAAATTTAAAGTTAAACTTGTAAGACGGGTCATAGAATGTTTTGGTCACAGATCATTATTGGGAAAACTCATTGATTATAAACTCTTGAACACAAAGTGGTTCCAAGCATCTGACCAATCACATTCAAACTTCAAAAGATGTACATCAAAAAAATTTACAAACTGCATTATAAAAGACCATTTCAGTTCACATGTCTCAATGGCAGAAATATTCAAATCAACGTGTACAAGGACCAGTCCTATTTACATATGAGAACAATAACTAGGAAATATAAGAAATAGGTCAAGCACTGATCAGCACACAATTCAAGAATACTTTTTCAAAAAAGTTCACTAAACATATTGTAACTCACCACATAGGGTTAAAAGTTATATTTGTATTTTTACATGGCTTTTCCTTCATTTTATTTTGAAAAACCAGAAGTCCGTTGATTTGACAGGAAGTCTGAGACATAACAATTGGCTTAATATCGGAGCTCACTAGCGGAGCAGCCGCTCAAGCTACAAGCTAAGTGTAAAGAAGAGAGATACAAAGGTAATAGAACTAAACTTGGCTGGATTTAAACATGATTGTGAGTCAGTTTGTGATTTTTTTCTTTATACAACTCTTGTTCAGAGTTGGATGAGCGCAGAGGGAGGAAGGTACTTCAACAAACCATCCTACTTCCTTGGTAGGTAGACTTTGTCACGTACCATACCGCTGAACGGAGCGTGGGAAATGAAAGCGTGTAGTTTCACAGACAATTTATTTACACTTTGCAGTTTATCAAATTAACTAAGCATTGTGAGGAACATTTTGTCATTAAACAATTTAATTGTTTTTACATATTTTACCATCAAGTTAAATCAAGGAGTTATTTTATTGTTAAAATGTGACTAATTGCGTTTCATTGTATGTTTTATGTTTTTATTACGATTAGTCTGGCACTAAGATAGCTATAAGGGCAAACTATTAAGTAGCTACAGTTCTCTGCTTGATAACTTTATACTGTTAGTTTTCTATTTTAGACATTGTTATACAACATTCTGATTTAGATGTATAGTGAACATTGTTATTTGAACTTATGCTATGATTTGAGCATCAGGGGCATCTGGTTTAAAGCAATATCTCAGTGGATGCGTTTCTAGGGCGCATTGAAGTCTTGTGGCATGCTTCATGCGCCTAGTTTGGCATGTTCAGGGCATGCAGCCAATGTTGTAGCAGCACTTTTGCTGCCATGAGAGACCCTGCAATGTAGTGGCATGAAACCTCAAAATCCAATATGGCTGCCTTGCACATAAAACTTTAAACAGTGATAAAAAACTGTATTTTGTGGGTTTGTTTGCACTTATGAGGACTAGTATCTGATTAAATCTTTTATGGATGCACATTTCTAATTCCTAAGCTACAACTAATGCTTACTTTTTGCTCTCTTTACTCCCATATATGTAGAGTTTCCATTATCATTTGTCCCCCTTTCTGTTTATCTTTATATCACCCTATTTTTACTTTAGTTTCTTGCCTATCGTCCTTTTGCATCAGTGATGGAGTCATTTTCACACTCGATTTTAATTTCTTTCTTTATCATCCATTGGATGATAAAGAAAAGCAAGTGAAAGGCAGTAAAGAAAGAAAAAGGTCTTGCTGGATTTTCTAGGAACCCTTTGTCATTTCAGCTTTGTTTAGTCAACCTGATAATCTTCACATTTTGCTGTTTTCACATTGTGATCATTTTGAACTCCCTTCTTTCAGTTATTGACTTAATTTTACTCAAGTAGTCTCTATTGTTGAATTTGCTGGTTTTCTATCACTTTACTACACACTAATCTGCCATAGAGGCATAGTTTAGATTAGAAATAGTGATGATGTAGTTATTGATGTCGGATTGCTACTACATAACTATATGTTTTCTGTCCAACAGACCAAAAGAAGTTAAAAATAAAAAAGTAGTTATGGCAAACCATAACTACAGAATGGACAGGTCGGCTCTTAAAATATGCGCCAGTTCAGTTAGTCTGTAGCATTGCAGTATTTGTTTACACTCGTTTACACAGAATTTTAATAGACCATAAAATGATATAACTTTCCAAGCCAACTGTCACTTTAAGCGAACTGCCATCCAATGTGTTACCTATAGGAAATATTAATAGATTTTTATACCTGAACTACATTAATTAGTTCTGATTATGTGTTGCTTAAGTAGAACACCATGGGGTGAATCTTGTTGCTACGTAACACAATTTACTATCACTAGCTATTTAATTGGCAATAAATATCTGCATCTGTCTCTAATACCTGTCCATTAATCTTTTTTAACACCAATGCGTGCTTTAGAAGTAAAAGCAGCTGAAGCACAAGTAAGATATAACATCCTTTAAATATGGAGGCACACACGTTGGTTGTTGACCTTCTTTGGTTTTCAGATTGCAACAAAGCCTTACACAAATAATTAACTATAATGCTATTTCTGTTCATTATCAGTTATGTACGTACTATTGCCTCATGTTTCTTCCTTGTATTGAGATCATTTTAGTAATTTCCAGATGATAGACGTGACGGTACACTGTAAACTTGGATAACATTGATTACCACGTTGGTTGTTTGGCTGGCTGGTTGGAGACTTTCCACAAAAACAGCTTTAGCATTTGATGCTCAACTAATCCACCCATCCATCAATGAATGAGTGAATGAATGGATGAATGAATGTAATTCTGGGCATACTTACTCAAATCCAGAAGTCAACATAGTGATTTCCTTACATCTTAAAATACAATTCAGATTGGACAGAGAATGGTGGTTGTTGTGATATAGTTTTGTTTGTTTTGACTATTTTTCCTTCATTTGACAGTGTCGTGGAAAAAAATACTATTTCCAAGCACTGTTCAGGTAAAATCACTCAATCAGGTTTATTCACATATTGTGCACAATACAGAGAGCTCATAGACAATCAGTAATGAAGCAGGTCTGGATGAAAAGCTCTGCCAGGCAGAGACAGCACATGAGTTTTATACCAAAGATAAAGAATTAACAACAAAGGAGAGACAGCCTGGTTCTGATGCAGCTGTAGAAAACAACTTCCAACCTTCTACATGTGACCCAAATAGTTCTTTTGGTGAGAGTTCATAAGCATTTCATATAACATGACTAGCAGATGTGACCTTATTGTAATTTTTCCATCACAACAGTAAATACATGATTGCCTTATCAATTACAATAAGTTGTGGTTGGTGTGTTTCAGAACTCGACTAAACAACTTTTAGAAAAAGCTTTACTTACTAAGCTACAAATATATATTTTCACATTTGAAAACCAACAGGAAACAATGACACAGACCTACCAGTGAGACGTACCTTCTGAATGAATACTGTCCTGTGGTTCCAGGAGCTGAAACACATTTGAGCAGCCTGGTGAAAAGCAGCCCCCTGTTCTTCACTTTGCTTCATTCAGAGGGTCTGAAATGCTGTTAGTTTGGAGGTAGAGGTAACTGGTCGGCCACCTTCCAGTCAGTCTTGAACACCATTCAGACGTTCATCTTGTTTTTGGACAGTAGTGGTTTTAGCCTTTGGAGTCGTCCTGACTTTTAGTCACATGAGGCCTGCAGAGCTTCAGATAGTTCATTTATTCTGGACTCTTCCTGATTAGTTGTTTTTTCAGTACTGGAGTCATTTTTCTAAGATGGCAACTAATGGGAAGGTTCACAACTGGTATTTTTTTTCCTCCTGTTCCAGATAATGTCTCTTTCTGTAATTTGCTCAAACTTCAAAGCTTATAAATAAAAATGAATAGCTTCATATGGTTTTCCAGACTGGTAGATTTAATTTACTCTTGACTCTCTTTAGATCTTGGCATGTTGTTTCCTTATCAGGTCTTGTAGCCAACTTTGTGTTATCAGATTTTAATAATGGGATTTATTGATTTTATAGTTTTGACAATAGCAGGCAAGTAAGTAGAACCCAACTTTTTCAAAATGTGGTCAATTAAATTTAATTCATGACTTAACAAGAGTGTGAGTACTTTTTTTTTTTTATTTTTTTTTTTACAAAGAACAAATTTGGCTTGAATTTTTTCCTTTAATACATAAGGAATCATTTGAAAACTGTCTTTTCTTACTGAGGGTTAATTATTTTGGTGATAACCTGGAAAAAAACAGAACACATAAGTGAGCTGAAGCCTTTTAACAGTGCATCATGCTCCGTAAAAATAGCCTGATGCAAAAATCACATATGGCTTTATCATTATCTACCTTGAGCTAAGTGCTTATTAGCTTTGAAACCTGAGCTCTGAGTTTAGCTTGAGCGTTGGTGTATAGACATGTTTATACTTACCTCTTGTTGTGGCAACTCTGAGCTAACACAGCAGCTTTTGATTTGCAAATTTCGCAAATGTACCATAAAGTGTGTCTAATGTCTGTGTGTGTGTGTGCGTGTGTGTGCGTGTGTGTGTGTGGGTGTGCGTGTGTGTGTGTGTGTGTGTGTGAGAGAGAGACATTGAAGATGTGCTGATAGATAATGATTATGAGTTCAGAGGTACAGATGTGAAGAGAGTAAATGACAGCCTGGAGAGAGGAAAATGAGGGAGTAAAGAAGATTGCCAGTGCCTTAATTTATTTAATAGCAAGTGATGGGAGACATGAAATGAACGTGTAATTCTAACCACAAAACATCTTCATCATGTTGTGTTTTTCTTGCAGAACCGCTCGACGTTTCTGCGGTCTCTTTTCACTAAAACAAACTATAGCAGACTTTTGCGTTGCGTAAAAAAATGCAGCAGCACCTTTAGGTCTTTTAAACACAGCTCCACAAACTCTCCCTAAAGAATCAACCTGTTCTGGCCATTGACAGTCAATTTGTCTCATTGATTTCTACATGATGTCATTGGGTGAGCAACAAAGCTCAGGACAGGCAAGAGAAAAAAAACAAAAAACAAAAGCCACCCTTAAATTAAATTGAATGCTTTCCTGTGTAAATCTAGCACAGAAGTTGTGAAAATGTCCTGCGTGACACTAATGTCAGCGCTGTAAGGAAAATCATCTGTTATTGTCCTCGTTAGAGATCTTTCAGGACAGCCTGGGCGTATAAAAGTCACCTCTGACTGAGGAGGCTGGCTTCCTGGAGGAATTCATTTGAGCCATAAGGACCAGGTCATAAAGAGTGTTGTGTCACTACAACTCCAGGGAATAGACCGGGTCTTATCAGGCATCAGCAATGAGATTTTTTTTATTTTTTTTTTATTAAAGAACAATGCCTTTGCCTGCAAATTTTACACTGCTTATCTCACATTCTCTCTCTTTCTGTTTTCTTTTTCTTTTTTCTCTGAACAATAAAAGTCCTGCAACATTGTCAGGGCAGAGCATCTATTATTTTTTTTTAAAATAGAGCCACATTGTTTCTAATGTAGCAGCTAGCTGTTGTCAGTCTATGTCTGAGAATAAAAAAACATAATAAAGGTTTTCCTGCATTGACAAATTTGACAAGTTGTCAAATTATGATGCTGTCCAAGAACCACACCCGAAAACGCACACAGTTGTGATCTGACATGGAAACTCGTGGTGTGGGGATTTATACTGTGTGGAATTGGAGTGGAAGTGGTTTAGTCCTCATCGTTTCTCCAAAATTTAATTGTTGCATAATTACATTTATGGAAGTTAAAGCCACTTCATGAAGAAGGAGGTTCTTCTTCAGAGGTTTTCATGTAGTATTCTTCAGTAGGTTCAGTTTTAGCGCCACCACAGGTGAGAGGGTAAACAGGTTTTTCTAGCGGTTTGTATCATTTGACTGTGCAGTGTGAATGTGAACTGCACCAGATAAAATCCTACCAAATGTTGCAATTTTGGTCTCCAATCAAACCGAGTCTACCGGGCTAAGACACTGCTGTGTTTAGAATGACTTTTGACCTCACATTTTATAGACTGAAAATCACTTTGTATACATTTTAGTGTTGAGAATTTTTACCTTTACTTCTTCACACATCGTTTTTATTTGTAGCACAGCTGGGTATCCTGCAGACTGTCTGGTACCGCTTACCTAGTGTGAATCATCATAGTGGCAAGTTCACAGAATTTGGACAAGATCCCCTTCAGGAAGAGGCTCCAGGGAATTCTTCCAAAAGTGGAAGTGACCAAGCAGAACCGCAGAGAAAGCTAAAGTGAACAGACTGTCATCCCTGACCCACTGTATTGCTTTCCACCTCCACAGATCAGAGAACAAGTCAAGGAACTGCTTGAGGGATGTGCTCACAGACCATAACTTACCTCAAAGCAGGGCAGGAAACCAGGACCTTCTACTGTCAGAGCCAGCTGAGCCACACTGGACAGGAGGTCAGTGATTCCGATTTTAGACCCAGTTAAAGACACAGAAAGCTTTTGGAAAACAACAAAAAAAAACGTCAAAGCTTTAGCTGTATTTTCTCACGAAGCAAATGTAGGAGGCAACAACAATGAGGGAAAAAGCTCAATTTGAAGATGTCAAAGGATTTAAGAGTTAATCCGTTTTATTATGATGTAGCAGAAGGTTAAAAACATGCAACTTTTCACATCAACCTTGGAATAATAGAAGCATACACTGTCTGCAAGAGGTGGAGTCATTTAGAAGGCCTAAATATCAAAAACTAAAACTGTGCTGATGTGTTTTTTTTTTCTTTTCTCTTTAATGAAAAGTGATACAAATCTGAATGCTACAATAGAACGAAGGCACCTTAACACAAAGCAATACCTAGTGTTGGAATAAAACACAGCAGTCAGTTTCAGCACCTTTCCCATGGTGATGGTGATTCCTGAGTGAATTAACAAAAAGATGGGGTAGAACATAAATGAGTTTCACAGTTCTAGATGTTTGGGTTCTCTTAGTTCTACAAGAAAGAAAGTTAGGGGCAAAGCTGTCTGGCCAGCGCCAAAAAAAGCAAAGTATTTCCACTCCTTGAAGTTGTTCTTATTCCATAATGTATTGTTTCGCCCCATTGAGTCAGTGCTTGGTAGAAGCCCCTCTCACTGCACATGCAGAGACTGAAATCTTCCCCCATTCTTCTTTTCAGCACAACTCAAGCTCACTGGGAAGAGATGTAGAGATTCTGTGAACAATGTTTGACATATTTTTAATTTTTTCATTTGGCTTCAGGTCTGACTTTAACTAGGTCATTCTAACATGCTTTGATCCAGAACATTTTTATTTTAGCTCAGGTTGTCTGCTTAAGGTTGCTGAAATTTATATATTAGTTCAACATTTTACTGGTAGTTTTTTGAAAAGTTTGTCAATTTATTTATTTTTTTGCCTGTTTTTGATTTTTAAGCAAGCCTGTCTTTACAATCCTGTCCTTTACTTTGGTTCCTGACAGAGTAGACCGGCGCCCTGTGAGGTTACGTAAATTCTGTTAGAATTCTTAGCAGACTTTGTCTTCGACTTAAAGAGATCTTTAGGATTTATCACGGTCACAGACGCATCGGGGCATAAAACCTGACCCAGCCCTGGCTGTACTGAAAACGCCGGTGGTATGAAGTCAGGGCGACATAACCTCCTTCAACAAGAATAACATAACATCCCTGGCAAGTGGTTTTGCTTGTTTGCCTCCATCTGGTGTTGTGACCTTTTGTCCACTTGAGCTTAAGTCTGTGGGAACATGCAGCAGCACCTGGAGAACTGGTGTTTAACTCACTGCTGTCACTTCAGGGATGAGACATAATTTATAGCAGGAAATCACCGTCTATATAAACCTCTTTGCCTTCCCATACAAGCATGAAAGGAATAGAAATCTGTTTTTACAAACAGTTACCTTGTAGTTTGCCTTAATATAAAATACCAGTAAGGCAAAACATGATTGCCACTGACAGGTGAAGTAATTAACACCTTTTCACAGTTTGTTGCAGTTTGTTGCACATAGTTTTGAATATGTGCAGCTCATTTTCGTTCATTAACATATTCATGTAAAGGCAATCTAAGTTGCTCTAGAGCTGTACAGGCAAAATGAAAGCAATAGAGAATAGATTCATCATATGATAAAAGGAGCTACTGTAACAGGTCAGTGCAGTGTTCGAAACCCGTATATAAGTAAAACTAGTATGAAAGTGATCAGACCAATTACCAGCCACTGATCGAGTACAAAAAAAACAGTTTAAACACAAATGTATTGAGAAGGTTTTATTTTTTTAATTGTTCATGTTTTTGAGGAGATTTCTTTTGAATTGGGAGACTCTTCCTGAGGTTTGGTGATTAACATTTCACTGCTGTGCTGATGCTGAATTGTATTTTCTGATTATTTATCCCATTAGTAGAAAGCACAGTTAAAACCGATGGGGTCATGAGGTGGCGGGGTCATTTTTTTGGGCCGAAATCATGGGGAGAGAGAGAGAGAGAGAGAGAGAGCTGGTCGACCCCTTCAGAGTCCATGAAGGTGTGAAAATGACCTCAGCAAAGTATATGGACTTTCTGACTGATCAATTTCTTTTATGGTTCAAAAAGAAGAACCGTACCTTAAGTAGTAAAATCATCTTCATGGATGACAATGAATGCTGCAAGGAATGCCACTGTGTCATTGGCTGCTATGGGCATGAAAGGGGAGAAACTCATGGTGTGGTCACCATCCTCCTCCGACCTCTGACCTCAACCCCATTGAGAACCTTTAGAGTTTCCTCAAGCAGAAGATCTGAGGGTGGAATCCAGTTCATATCAAACCAGCAGCTCTGGGAAGGTTTTCTGACATCCTGCAAAGAAATTCAAGAAGAAACTTTCCACAAATTTTATTATTTAGGTGGTCATAATATTAAATATAAAAAACAGTTTAACTTAAGGTAGATAAATATGAAAAATGTTTTTAATGTGACCTCTTCTAACAGCCTCCCTCTCTCTGGCCACAATGCAGCTTATTGAGCTGCTGCTCCACAATGGCCACCACTGAGGCTCAAAAATATCCAGAGACTTTAGTGACACAATGAAATAACTGGCTTACTGAGCAAGATGCACTCATGCATTTTGATTAGTCTCTGGGTGCAAGAATGCTATTAATGTCTGGAATTGCTCTGCTGAGAAGCAAATGTAAACCACAATGGATCTGATTATCTCCTTTTGGAAATGAGAGGTATGTTGCTAGGGACGGGGCACTGTGGTTTTCTTAACACTGCCATAATAGTAGATTAAATGCAGATTTTATTTTGTGTGTATTTAAAACTCCGATCTTTGCAAAAGAGTCACACACATAGACTTTGATGCTGACATGTAGGAAGCCACAGGGTAAGTCATTTTCTGGAAATACAGCATTTTTCAGAACCTAATACCACATAATGTAATTTACCTGAACATTTTTAACTGAAAAATGTAATATCCCAAAGTCGGTGGTGAGGAAAATATGTTCTTGACAGATTGAAGTGCCAAAACTTTATGACGTTATCTAAGCAAAACTCTAAACACCGAGTCAGTTCATGGGGAAAATAGGCAATTTTCTTGGGAAATCTGGGACACATTTTTTGGCTTGGCTTAGAAGAGACCACAGTGTGTCCCAGCTAGTTATGACTGAAGTGAGTTGTGCTGTCGAGGCACTTACTAATGGCCCAATGTATTACTTCCATAATTAGCTGTGACACAGAACATGTCAGAGAGATTAAGATTGAATGCATGACAAAGACCACACACTGACATGTTCATGCCAGTTAATTAGGGACGGACATTTATCATGGTTAGAATTAAATGCTGAACTACTTTGTGTATTAAAAAGTGATACATTATTAGTGAGAGCATATTTTGGTGACTGGATTTAGACTTTGGAGGCCAATAATGAATAATAAAAAAGTGGTCATTTGATTTTCTTTTCAAAAAGACAAAAAATTATTTTTATTTTCCACAAAATTAGGTCAAAATGAGTTGAGCAGGAGTGGAACACATCCTGGACAGGTGACCATGTGTCTGTTTATATTTTTATTTAACGTACTTTATCTTATGGATTTCCAGATACATTTTTAACTTAAAAATACACTGTTCTGGTAGTTTTGGGACATGCTAGCACAGCAGTCGCATCGATAAAATACAAATGAAGCATTAAATCCAATAAACAAAGTACAAAGTGCACAAACAGAGAGGAGGTCCTCTTTCAGTGATGTTTAAAGTTGAATACTCTTGAATTTGTTACAGCACACACCACTACTCAGGCTGTATATAAAATATACACCCTGGATCATGTTGCCATGAAATCTTGGTGGGGCTTTCTGCTTCAAGTGGAACCATCGTTACCCAGGATTTTAAAATTGTCGTCCAATTTTCAAATACCTCAGAGACAACATAAATGATGATAAAAATCTTAGCAATAACAGGTTTGGTTGTACAGTGTGTGGTGTCGAGCCACGTGAAATCAGAGTAAACAAACATGGCGGAATGGGAAAAAGCAATGGCAGTAGTTAGTGGACCGTACAAAGATGTGTTCAATGTCCACCTGACATTCTGGTGCACCACGACAGTTGTTTTGTCTTGTGTGTATTTTGGATTGCCCTTCATGGATGGATGGATGGATACTCGTCACATTCAAAGGGCTGCATTCTTATTTGTCCTTGACGGACGACACACACTGCGATATCGGGCCAAGACAATCCAGCATGTTGAGCATCCCTGATTTTAGATGGGAGTGGTCCAGATGTTCTTCTGAGCGGACCAGATCACGCTCAACTCACAGCCATCAGGCGTCATTTAGATTGCCTTGTGAACTAGGTTTCTCAATGGGGCGGCTGGTAAGCCTTGTTGGGTTAGACCATTGCCTTTCTGCATTGATGTAATTCTTTGATTTCATGATTGTTCTGCCTGTGTTTCAGAATGTTGCCGTTTCATAGACTGGTTATCTGTCCAAGGCATTCCCCATATTTCAACCAGTATAACCACCGTCCCCACCATGACTGATTAAACATTCATAGTTGGATTCTGTGGAACATCAACCGGTATTTTAGAGGTTTGTGTTCACCACTGAGCAAGCAGTATGGCTTTTATGCTTGACAGTAATGTTTGGATTTTTCTCTGAAAACGAGTCCTGGTATGAATGCTGGTATAGGTGAACCTGCTCTGTAAGAACAACTTCCAAATCATACAGTCTGAGTGAAAAACAGCAGGTGGAATCTGCTCAAAGTTACTAAAATTCAAAGGTGCATGATCAGGAGCCGTGACAGCTCAGCCTTCAATGTGTCATTTGTAAACCTAGTTTTACTCGCCATAGCTTGAGGTACAAAAAAATTTCTCAGTTTTGTCTCTGCCATAGGCTTGGTGAAGTTGGTTAAATGTTCACAGATGCTTTTTTTGGTTTATTTTTATTCTTCATGTCGCTCCTCCCCAAACTAACTTTGGCAGCCACTTTGAAAACCCGGTTTTGCACACCCCGCCATTACTATGTTCGGAGAATGGAAGAGTCGCAGCCTAAATGTGTTTACATAAAGAAGCCCGCCTCCTGTGAAAATAGAACATTAAATATTTTCAGAGAAATGTGATTTTGAGTAATTTATACATGGAAGAAAATGTGACGTATTGGAGAAAAATAGTGGGATTAAATATGTCTTGATTGTTTATCGTGAGACAGATTTTCAGATCAGAAAGTATATGTTTCAAAAATGAATGAGCATGAGCTGTTTTAGGCTTTTCTTTAATAAAATATTGCGGTACGAACACGCCAGCTTGACTTCATTGTCTCCACCTCGCTATAGAAACCAAAATGTGCTGCATCTGTCGAATGAATAAAGAGCCGTTTCACAAGATCACCTCTGCAGTCGGTCATAAGGCAGAATATGGAGCTAAAGGCTCTTTAACATTTGTAGTAATGAACTCTACTCTGAATCTGACCTTGAATCATTCATTTATCAGAATCTTATTATCCTAGATAATAAAACCAAGGTACGAAATAAAAACAGCTTTCAAATTGTTGGGTAAAAAAGAAGAAAGAATTCCCTCATGTGGGATTCTTCTTAAGCCTCTGGTGAAAGAGTATTGCTTCACAAAGAAACTCTGCTTCGTCGAGTTGTAGAAGTCGATGTAAGGAAATCTTCTCATGTGGCAAAGCGTTCGTGTATGCGATGCCCTACATAACGGCACCTCTCACCTCTTCTGTCGTCTTACCTGGAAGGCCCCGTTTAACTGTAAGAGCCTCATAGAATCCCATCTGAGGTCTGCTTTGTGGATTTAGCCACTTTTTAAATTCAAATCACTCACAGCGCAGTGTCAGGACAAGGAGGAGGGGCGCGGAGGGAAAGGTGGCCTTAATATAAAACCCAAATCCCATTAGAGATGGACGGCAGGAAAATGAGGGGCTGGCACTGAGTCGCTTTAACGCGCCATGTGAAGAGAGAACTCTTTGATGGGGGTCAGAGATGATGTCCCACTCTGCCCACTTTCTACTTTTTTTTTCTTTTTTTGTTTCCACACGTCTACCCATCAAACTGGAAATAGCCAGAAGTGAAATGTATCATTACAGGATCTGTGTCCGCAGAGGAGCGAGGCTGGAAGGGGTAGGTGACTTCTCTGCCACAGATGAAGGTCTGTGGGGTAATAAGGCATGCATGAGAAGCTGTTTCCCTCCCCTGAATGGGGTATCCATGTCGCTCGGTCCCCATGTAGCCTGCAGAATCTCTAAAGTGGACAACTTAGCATGGCCTTCTTGTATAATTAGTCTCCTGATCCATGTCGGCTGTGTTACTCAACGACTCACCTTCCCTTCTATCGTTTATACCTGTTCCTCCCTCTCTATCCGTCTGCTTCTCTGGCTGTACCAAAGTCACAACTAGAGGGGAAAATATGTGCGCAACAATAAATGTCTACTTCTTGTTTAGTCTTTTAGCCGCAGTCCTGTGCCAATGTTTTTGACATAGACTTAACCTGTACCTTAATATGGTCTTGTTTCATTGATATTTTTTTTTATTTCTAACTAAAAATCTAAAAAGTTCGGTTAGCATTTGTATTCAGTAGCCTGTGTCAATATTTTGTAGAAAAAGATTTTACCACTATTGCTCTCCAAATATCCTCCAATCATGAGTCTCCTGAAGTATGTCTCTACCAAATTAGCACACAGAGGGTTTGATGATGATTCTTATAAAACGGCTCAAGTTCATTTTCCCGTTTGCTCTCTGATGCAAACATTTTCAGGTTTTATCAATGAAGAAATTCTACAACCGCTAAAATCTGACATTGCTCCGTTTTTCTTTACTTTTTGTGAAGAAGAAAGTTGCGGTGGTCTTCTTCAGAAATTTTGTGTCGATCCCTTCAGTAGTGCTTGGTGCAGCGCCCCCAAAGGCGATGAGGGGAACAGGTTTTTCATTTAGTTTTATTCGGTTCAGTGTGAATGCGAACTGGAGTTCTGAAAATGTAACAAATGTTGCAATTTTAGTCCCCAATCGAACCGAGTCTCCCGGACTGTCCGGTCTGAATACACCTTACGTCTAGTAGTTGCAGAACTAGTAACGGACCAGATATTTCTGCATTACATCTTTTTGCCATAAAGTATTAAATGTTTATAGAAATATTACTTCTTTTGACATGTTATTATGATTATATTTGTGTTATTGTTTTCACTGCTGGTCTTTGTAACTTCGAACGTAAAAGCAAGCCGGCATGCTGAGGTCATCCGGTTCAAATGCTCTGATTAGCAGGGGAAAACCACCGTGTAGGAAGCCAATGGTTCACCTTGACCTTGAGAAAATAAAACAACAACAGTGCCTTTGGGCAAGACCCTTTAACCCTCAACTTTGCCAGTGAAGCCACGATAAGGAGCTGTTTTTGTCCAAAGGGCAAACATGTGTGGGTGTTCATTTTAACATACCGCAGAAAAATGCTCTTTCTGCTTCTCCGTCAATACAAAAGTCTCACAAGTTTAACTCAACAACTGCGAGGATGCGCAGCTGGGGTTCAATCAGATAAAGAATATCACTTCCTGGGTTGAATTTCCTCCTTGCCTCTGTTGGACTGAGCTTGTTCAAAGTCTAGGGAAAAGAGAAGAAATAAATGACAGAGGCATGAGATGAGAGGAGGGCAGCCGGGCATCGTGTGCCTGTCTTGTTAAAGCAAAGAATAATTACTGGAGCATTACGCAGCAATGCATCAAGTAGTCCTGTCAGATTTGACAATGCCAGGCTGGTGATTAACAGGCCACAAGAGTTACCTTCCTGAAACGGGCTCTAGGGGGAAAGAACTTCCCCTTCAAAGGTTGAACTTCATCTTAAGGCTAAAAGACATTTTCAAACAAATTAATGCAAAATGCCTCCAACCTGTCAGATAAAGCCTTTTCTCTTCTGCCAGTTTTTTTTTTTTTTGGTGTGTGTATTTTCCGTCTAGTGGCCCACATCTTAATGAGATATTCGCATGACTTTTTTTTTTCCTCACGAAATGCAAACAGCACCGACGTGTGTGTATTCTTTGCAAAATTAATAATCTTAAATATGCTTTCACATATATTTCACAGCTGTCACTGTGACATGGTACGTTTAGTTATTTAAAGCCCAGAGCACAGGTACAAAAAGTGTCAAATAAAAAAGGGAGTTCTGTTTGATCACTCGCTTCTTTGGAGCATTTCTGCTCTCGCTGTGGGCACACAGAAACAGAAGGTGAAGAAATATTGCTCTTTATTTCAGTGTAATTATATTTTTATGGCACGTCGTTGTCGTAGACGGAAAACCTTTTAACCACTCTGAGTAATAAACTGAACTTCGCTGCATTGTTTGATAACTAGGATCGTTCTGTAATGTATGTACTTGGCTTGGAATCTGTTTGAATTTACTTCAGTAAAGTACCTTGAGAATTGTTGTGAATTGACTCTATATAAATACAGTGAGTTTATTTGTTCTCAGCTGACCAGAGTGTGTCCTACCACATGCTAGCTGTCTATCCTACAAACTTCGAAGACTTTTTTTCTCTTGTTAGTCTTATGTCAGATTGCGGAGAGCAGAACTCATAGTTGTCCTGTTGAAAGATTCTCCCACCTGAGCTTTTTCTGCTGCTGCTCCTTAGTTACCACAGCTTTCTTTTCTAGCATGTGGGTGGCCATCTTTTCGTGCTGGGACATGCTATTTTCTGTCTTTAGATGTTTAATTGATCCAGTCTTTGGTAAAATATTCACAGTATCAATATTGTTGTGGACGGTGGTATATGTATCCATAGATCAGAGACCGGACTGTTGTGGTTTGTCAAAAAAATGTCATAACTTCTGTTGTAAAAATCACAGAAATGATATTTATGATGTTACTTCCAGCTAATCAGCTCTCACTGTCTTTAATCACAATCATAACTTCACCAGAGCCTGAATGACAAACCACCCTGATGCGGCACAGCACATTTATAACAGGAGTTCCCTCAAGTGGTAATGTTCCCTCAGCTGGATTTATATAATATATTTAAAACGTGGATTTCTATCTCACCTCTTTAATTAATTCCATAAATCATTATTAATAACCTTTAAAACCCCTCATCTGCAAGGTTATAATCACCGCAGTCAATCTTTGGTGTCGGTTTTGATTGCCAATCCATGTCCTTCTTTAATTGACCTTGTCCAGTGAGGGAAGAGCAGACAATATTGCTTTTCCCCCTTGGTGCCCCACTTATTTCTTCTCAAAATTAAGACTGCTCCCAGTTTGTTCAGCAGATTCAGTTCCATCACTTAAGCTGTTAAATAGCTGACACAAGTTACTTTAATTTAAAGTTATGAAATACATAAAACTGTTGTGTTCATTACCTACATATAAAACTGTTATAGCTTCATCTCTTGGAAAACAATGTTAGCATTCGAGAAAACTCTGTGACCCTTCACAAATGTGTGTTGGAATAAGGAATGTAGTTTGGAGCTGGATAAGTTAGATGAGTCTATAAAAATGTTTGATTAACTTTTATTACACCATTACTCTTTTTTTTTTTAGTTTAATAAAAATATATTTTTTCTGAAATCAATTTTTTTTTTCTCAAAGTACAATTTCCAGGAATCCCTGGGACTTTAATGAAAACAACACAGAGGCCCAGGAAGATGTTTTGTAACAAGTCAATAGCTACAGAGCTCCAAACTTTGTGCGGCCTTCAGATTTGCTTTAAAAACAGTGTATATAACTTAATAAATGAGTTTCCATGACTGCGCATGTCATTTAAGCCTTAAATTACCAAGTCCAATGCAAAATCGTGGTGCAATGGACTCTAGAGCAGAGGTGACATATTTTCTGGAGTGCCTAGTCCAAGGGTGGGCAGCTCTGGGCCTTGAGGGCCGGTCTCCTGCAACCTTTAGATGCATCTTTACTTCAACACACCTGAGTGAAATAATGAGGTCATTAGCAAGACTCTGGAGAACCTGACTGCACTGAGGAGGTGATTCAGCTATTGGATTCAAGTGTGTTGGACCAGGGAGACACCGGCCCTCCAGGACCAGGATTACCCACCCCTGGTGTAGTCTGATGAGCATTACAGTAAATGAAGCTTTCTTTGATAGTGTTGGGACAATGGAAGCTTACATGCAGCATAGTAACAGCCACAGTCATTCTTGTCTTATACTGACTATGTGAAAGCCAAGTGCACCAGACACCACTCCAAAAGCAGGAAGTGGACTGCAGCGCAGGGCTTTCTTTCTTTCTTTTTAAACCAGGTGAGTTATTAAGAGCAAATTCTTATTTGCAGCGGGAAGAGAAGAACACACAAGATCAAGCTGCATTCATACATAACAGCAAACATTAGCAACACTGTGGAAGTTGTAAAACAATACAAAGACAAGTGTATGAGATAAAATTGACATCAAATTTTAATCTGAAGCATGCATAGGTTTTGGGCAGCATATTCTCTGCTTTAATACTTTTTGAAGTTCGTTTCAGTCTTAAAGGAAAGACAGCTCTCCATATTTTGATTTAATTTTGTGAACCCTTAACAGATTGTGTTGGGTTGAACATGTGCTATAGAGAAGCATTTTGGGTAAACGCAACCAAAATAAACACACGTCCAGCACTAGGGTGAGAAATGACTCTTGGTTTTTTGCCAAAGACAAAATATCCTACAACCACTAAAATCTGAAGTCACTTCATTTTTGTTAACATTTTGTGAAGAAGGAAATTGCGCTCAAAGGTTTTTGTGTTGCTTTGTTCATTGTTTCTTGGTGCAGAGCCACCACAGGTGAGGGGTGCAAACAGGTTTTTCAAAGGGTTTGGTATGTTTGCCACAATGCAGTGTGAAAGAGAACCACATCAGCTGAAAATATTACAAATTTTGCAGTTTCTGCCCGCAGTCAAACAGAGTCTACCGGACTATCAGGTGTAGAAACAGCCTAACATGAGCCGCCTCTGCGTGCTCTATAACCTCTTACCTTGTACAAAACAATGCTGAAGAAAGCAAATTTTAAAAAAAGACTTAATACCCAGGCACACATACAGGGACACATGTAAGCACGTCAGCGGAGTGATTTAGTTAAAGACTCACAGAGTCTAAGAATGCCATTTAGTAAAGATGGCAGTGGGTAATAAATCCTCATCAAGTCTGGTGGATCCTGTTAGCTTCTTCTCCGCTTCCTGACAGCTTTTTAATAAGCTGTGTGTGGTCCTGTATGTGTACTTGACATTTACTAGCTGATGTTGCCCCTCCCTGTCCGTCAGCGCACATTATGCATTTTCTACCAAACGAGCCGAGCATTAGCATGTACCATAAGCGTGTCATTCATGGCGTTGGGGCCCTGGTGGAATGGGTCTAGCCTGTTTGTTGCCGTAATTGATTTCTTTTCAACTGCATAAATGAGGTTTTTTTTCTTAGTTCTTCAGAGGTTATTTATATGGAAATGCTAAAATGTTGTGACTACATTAGAGGAGTTATTCTCACCTCTCCCTCTGAAGTCACTGCCGCCTGTGGAAACTCCCTTTGTTGCCGTTTGCTGTTTGCTCATTCTGTCAGCAAAAATTAATTGGCGTCCATTTTAACTCCCTCCAAGGCTCAACTTTCTGTGAGCAGAAGAGAAGATACCAGGGCTCCACTTATGTAGTGTAAATAACATTTGCTCCATAATTGCTTCAATAAAGATTTATCTGCTTCTCTTCATTGTCCTTATGTTAAAGCATTACAAGGCCAGCCAGAGGAGAAGGAGGAAGGGGTAGGTTGTCGCAAAGAGGGTGAATATAAGAAAAGATAAAGAAAAAAAGAGGACGCGCTTATTAGGACTGTTATTATTTGGTGATTATGACTTCCAGCCTTGAAATAACTGAGGGAAATTAAATCAAATCCTGAATGCCAGGTTTCTGAAAAATATGTTTTTTTCCGAATTATTATTATGTTTTTGTTGAACAAGAATATTCTTATGGTCTTGTAACCTTGAGTAAAAATATCACCATATTATGATCTTAACAAAGAACAACAAAAGACTGGATGTACCAGTAGTCTAATTATTTCTTTTTCCACTCACTTGTTGCTTAGAATAAGCATGTAAAATATCATTTTGAAGCTCTAATTATGAAATTAGAGGAGTTTCTCTCATGAGTCAGGTGGAGAAAATGTGAAGAAAGCAACCAGAACCTAAAACATAATCTGTCGCTAAAAGTTGTTGTAGCTGACCCGTGACTTGGAGATGATTCTGACTTTGGAAAACACACCAAGCACATTTGCACATAACAAATTAATTACAAAGCTTTCTTCACATCCAGTTTGGTTCAGAAATTATTTAATCTCTTAATATTAAGAAAAAAAATATGAAATCACCCTGCGATTTGCCTTTTTGGGGTGTTTTCACACCTAATAGTCCCATAGACTTGGTTGGGTTGGGGAACAAAATTGCAACATTTGTTACATTTTCAGTTGGTGTATTTCTCTTTCACATTGCACTGAGTCATATTAACCCTTTCCCCTCCTCACCTTTGGTGGCACTGCATCAAGAACCACTGAAGGAAATAACACAAAAACCTTTGAAGAAGACACTAAGCGCAAATTCCTTCTTCACAAAATCTCAACAAAAATGGAGTAGTTTGATGAAGTTTTGGTGGTTGTAGGATTGCTCATTTGTCTTAGCAAAAGACTCTAACTAGAGTTACATTTGCATATTTGTCATGTTTGCATTTATCCAGTAAGCCCTGCACTACAGCTGACTTCCTGTTTTTGAGAGTTCATGTCAACCAAACCAAGAATTTGGTCCACCATAATCCATAGTTCACTTTTCTGGCCTGCATTAAAGTTTGATTACGTGTTCACACCTTCCCAACTGAACCGAACTTTGTATGCAAACAAACTAGAGTTCAAATGAAGATGGCTCTAGAGGGCTGGTGTGAATGCCCTCAATCATTTCTGATTGTGCAAATGTTGCAGCTGGTGTGGCAGCTGTGGGTCGTTCCCACTCAGCCGGTACTAAGACTTGGAGTTTACTACGGTGGATCCCTGTCTATTCGTGGGTCAGTATCCGTGAATGTTTTCTGTGTAATGTATCTTCAAATTCTTTGCAGAAAATGCACCCATTTGGACTTTTTTGTTAAGCATATCTAAAATATTCAAAAGAAAATGCACCTTAGGAAGAAGAAATATCTTGGTACAGTGCCACGTGACACTAAGCCAGGGGTGGGCAATCCTGGTCCTGGAGGGCTGGTGTCCTGCAACTCTTAGACGTCTCCCTGGTCCAACACACCTGAATCCAACAGCTGAATCACCTCCCCAGTGCAGTCAGGTTCTCCAGAGTCCTGCTAATGACCTCATTATTTGACTCAGGCGTGTTGAAGTAGAGACACATCTAAAAGCTGCAGGAGACCAGCCCTCCAGGGCCAGGATTGCCCACCCCTGCACTAAGCAGCCAATCAAGGAGCTCCTTTTGTTGTGATATTCATTTGTGTTCTTCCAAGAGCAAAAATAAGGAAGTGTAGATATTAGCTCCTTCGTCGATGCCAAGACAACTTCCACTGTGGGTAGTAATGCATGCTAAGGAATATTTGGCATTGGAAATGTTTTTAGAGAGACTCGCAAGTATTCATTATTTTAGCTATTCTCTAAACCTAGGGGATACTGGCACATTCAAAATGGGACGGCCATAAAAGGGAAATATTCAGGTACACCAACAAGGACATTAGACCTGCAGGACACAAATGAAAGAAATGGGCAGAAAGAAGAATCAGTATTTGTGAGCAAACTATGAAAAACCCAGAAACTAATTAATTCAATCCAGTGAACTCTGACAAGCCCTTTGTTGAAATTAGTTTTTCTTCTCTTCACAGAAATCTCCTTGTAAAAACTCTATTTTCTACAATCCCGTTTTGTAAACCAAAAATCAATAATGTAATTCCATAAACCTTGGCACAAAATCCTCACCAGAATTTCTTTTGTTTGTTCTTCTCAGAAATGGTTTTCATTCGGTCCAATTTTTTCTTGTTAATCCTCAATCTCTAACCAATGTAATCCCATAAATCTGACAGTTCTCACCAAATTGTCACAAGATTATCTATTTTTTTTTCTTTTCTCTGCACAGACTTAAAGGTCAAAATTACCCCTGGCCGGCAACCAGACTTCAAAGTCCAAAAGGCTGCGTTAATCACATCGTCACATCATCCACATACATGTCGGTCACCAGAAATGTCTCTTAGTCAGACCTTGAGGACAACTCATGCAAATTATTTCTGTCTGGTGAAATGATCTCCCAATTTAAGCAGAATGTCGATTTTTCTATCCAGTAAATAAAGAATTAGCAAGAGACACAAAATAACCAAATGACAGCAGGGGGAATTTAATGAAAAGATTTAAAAAGCTTGGAACAAAATACCCAACAGACCTGGACAGCAGCATTCAAAAAATCCTCTTTGTGCAATGTGATCACTTTAACTTAATAATATGTAGGCAACTACAGACGCAACACAAACACATCTTATTCTTGTACACACTGAGAGAGAACTTATCTACTGGATGGCACCATCCTGAGGTTATGACTGCGATCCAGATCTTTGCTCATAGCCATCAAGTAGAACACTGAATCAGTTTCGCAAAGTGACTCTGATTACTTGTTGTGTTGCTACATTGGTGTTCTAATCAACACCGCAAATATAATAATATCTACATCATCCTAATGAAACACATGGAGATGACTGAGGATGTTCCTGCAGTAATTGGGGCTCCATGTTGGGTAACTATCAGGACAGATGGCAGGCCTCACCTCTACCATAATTGCACAGGTTGACACTTTGCAGATATTCTCATCCAGGCAATTCAGAGTAGGTTTGGTGATGATGGTAAAGGTAAGGGAATTTTATATTTATAGAACAATTTCAGCAATAAGACAATTCAGAGTGCTTAAAGTAAGAGTAAAGTAAGAGAAAAACAAGAAGTACTCCACAATTTATAAAGAAATACAAGTTTATCTGGATAAACTAATAGAAAAGAAAAAATATTTCTCTGGATTCCAAGTTTGTTCTAATTTTGGCTCTGGGTTGAGTGAAGTATAAAAAGAAATGTTCTTGTACTGGGTTGCTAAGTAGAATGAGAATAGGCACACCAGCAGTTTCTCTGTATAAACTAATAGGAGTTTCTCTGGATCTAATGGGTTTGATTGCTGTTCTGGGTTGAGTGAAGTATATAAACTTGATGCTCCTGATGTCATTCTTCTAGATGGTGGTGATGTCTGCCAATAAGCCAATGGGATGAAGTTTCTCTTCTGGAAAGGCAGATGAACTGAAATCAACCTAGTTTAATATTTTGAAGAATGTTTTAAAGAGACAGACCCAGGAGGTGTTGAAGGGGCACTATTGTGTATTTTTCAGGCATGAAGTGTCATTTTACAACACAATCAAGTAACTTCAGAGTTGCCTTCAGATGTTGTGAAAATGCTGCATATATGAAACACACTTAAAGGAAATTTGATTTCGCAATTTAACGTTTTGAAATTTGGCCTCTGTCTCTTTAAGAAGCTCTTGCTCTTTCTGACACTCCACCTTCAGGAAGTCAACATGACATTTCTCCACTATCCCATTTATAGCCGTTCTTTGGAACGTTTCACTGGATAGTAGCTGGTATAATAAAATCACCAGATGTACAGTCCCTGATTGCTGCTGCTGCGAGTCTGAAGAAACTGAGTTATGAACTATGTGAAGCTAAAACAAAAACTGATTTTACATAACAGTACCTCTATAAAATATGTTGTTTTTTTGTTTAAATTTTTGTATTCATCTTACTTGTGTTGCCTAGAAACACAGCACACAGTGATATACTTTTCTCCATCCCTCCCATCAGTGTTTAGGTTTCAGAAGACGGAGGTGAAACTCACTTACAGCAGTGAGATTCAAACAGAAGATTACTTTAGAAGAACAGCTGCTTCTTTTGTATTTTCATTTTTCTATAGGTAGAAAAGCTAAAATTAAAGTTTGGAGGAAATGTTACGTGGTACACCTGTTCACAATACAATTCCCTCTGGGAATGCATCACTATTTTATACCTCCCTCCCTGCCCCTGCCCTCTTCCCTAACTGTATCTAGAATATGGAGCACCTGTTTCATTGTAATGTTCGGTGCTGCTCTGGGAAGTTATTATCCGTGATGGTTTCCTTACCCGTCACGCGGGTGTGATATAGCAGTGCGTTTGTAGAGAACTGAAGCAATCCCCAAGGAGCCGGAAGGCTAACAGTTAATTAGACAAGTGTCCCCATTTGAGCTGATGTTTAGCAATTAAAAACAACTCAGACTGAAAATGTTCATATCGCTGAGATATAATGATATATTGCTCTATAATAAACAATTCTGCTACAGGAACGTTGATGTTACTGTGCAAAATTACGTGTGTTGAAGCTGTGACTCATCAGTCTGGTAAGGGTGGGGTAAACATCAGCTATGCAGTGTTATGCAGGCTGTAAAGACACACACACCTACGTTTTGTATGTCCAAGCAAAGTCTCAAACTGTAATGAATGAAGAAATATGATTGCATCAAATTCATGCCATGTTAGTGGGCCGGTACAACACTGCATAGCTGCAGGTTAGCAATTCACACCTACAATGTTTCTCCTTGACTAAATCAACATATATTTGAGCAAACAGGTTTTATTCTTTTAAAAATTGAAAAGAAAATCTGTTCTGAGCCACTGTCAAATATTTTTAAGATTTTATAAAAAGGAAAGCTACATCACAGAGATGAAAGCATGTAAATGCGAAATATCTGAATGTTTCAAACAGAATGCTTTTAGTCTCGTCTGTTAAGTTTTGGCAGTGTCATCTGTGTCCAGAGTGAGCTTTCTGCTGCCGTAAGACTCTGTCCTACTGGATAAATAATGCATCAGCATAAAAAATACAACTTAAGCGCTCTTAAAAATATTATTTCCTTCCAAAACAGTCGTTTACATTATGAATGTTGCGTGCACTGATATTGCAATGACACCATATTCGCAATATGCTGTGCAGCCCTGAATCAAAGGGGAGATTCTAATTAGCCTCAAAGGAACGACTACTGATAAATTTAGGTCCAAAATTAATTTAGATTTAGATTTAAATTAGTCTTTTAATTTTTCAACAAGTTTCTTCTGAGTGAAAATTTGATTAAAGAACAGTATTATGTTTTTCCTGCCCCAAAGTACCACTTTCAATATGGCACCTTTTCATGTGATATAAATAAAAATACAGAGATAAATAGTATACTCTTTTTACATCGTTTTATTGTCAGAAGCATGCTGCTTGGTTAAATGAAATCAACTTCACATCTAAATCTGCTAGAGGTTTGAATAATTTCAGGCCTAACTGTAACTTCACAGAACGTCCCTTTAATTGGCCGGTGCCATACATCAAAAGTGAGCAAACGGCTTTACAGATTTTTGCCCGGGTGGTGCAGATTTTGAAACGCGCCCGGATTTCTTTTATCAACGATGCTTAAAGGTACGAGGACTAGCGAGAGATAAAACTCTGGCATTTAGTGAGATCTGATGCACATCAGGGACCCAGGAAACACCATTTAGCAGCCATTACTAAAAGCTCTGCCTGCCCATTCATCCATTTCACATGTACAACCCAAATAAACATGGCACCGCTTGCCAGGTCGCTCTGAGGCTCGCCACCTCCCCTCCTCAGCTCCACTTCCTGTATTAATAGCTCCTCAGGAGAGCCTGCGAGGTCTGTGTGTCAGGTTTTATCTCTGGAGAAGAACATGGGGGAAAACTAAATGAAGCCTGAACTTGAGAACAAGCTCATATAAGCTCCTCAAGGGGATGCTCGGAGCACATTAAGGGAAACATCAGTAATGTGCAAAACAAATGGAGAGATGTGAAAACCCCCGAAGACTTTTCCCGTGGCAGCAACAAGGAGCCGGTGCCATAAATCTCCGGACCCCTGTGCATGGCGATGCGTTCGGCCCAGATGAGAGGGAAAGAGAGAGAGACAGGACCTGGCCAGGTTTTCGTCCTCGTGGAAACGGTGTAGCTGTCGGGAGGAGGCCTTTTCATTCCGCTGCTTCGCTCTGAACGTGGGCTGCTTGTTGTCAATTTGCCAAAGGCTTTTTCTTTCTTTTTTTATTTCAGAGTTTATACACTACGCAGTTAGTTTGAAAAAGTTAAAGCAATTATCCATTGCTGATGTCCGGAGAGCATTTTCTCCTGCCTTCACTGACAGTCTGTTTGTAGCTACATGATTTGGATAAAGACTAATGGGGTGTGAGGAAAGCACGGGGGCAATGGGATTATACTAATAAAGATATATTATGGCAGAGAACAAAAGGCCTTGGCAAGAAATGCGACCGGGGCTCCCGAGTTGCTTATGAATAGGTTGGGTGGGTGGTACGCACTGAGGTGTACACATTCTTTCCTGTGAAATATTGCCAAGATTTCCAAGCGCTGTTCTAAACACAGTGACTGAGTGGAGGGAAAACTCAAAGGATTTCTTCTTGGTTTAAGTCAACAGTAAGTTTTTGTCTAGATTAAAACTGCAATTTGTGGCTTTCATAAAAAAAAACGTTTGTCCTTTTTTTGTTTGTTTTTACATATTTGTTGAAAGTTTCACTAAGTTTATCTGTATGAAATAGATAATCTGAAAAAAAATCCATCTCCTCTGCCTCCTCATCCTTCACTTTCTCTCCCCTATGCTGTCTGCCACATCGCAAACTAGCACTCAGGATAGTTAGCAGGGCCATCCCTTACAAAAAAATCCCATGAAAATCACATGTGACTTTCACATGCGATCACATGTGGTTCACACAAATTTTACATGTGAATGATGTGAATCACATGTGAAAGCACATGAATACGTGTGATTTTGGAACATTTTGTGGTAAAATCACACATTTCCACATGTGATTCACACATTTCCACATGTGATCACAGGTGATTTTCTTGGGATTTTTTTGTAAGGGATCGATGATGGCGAATAAATGGTTTTCCTGTAACGGTAAATTGTTTCTCTGACATTAGCACATTTAGCAGCGAGTACATGAGGATGATCAACAGAGCTTAGCCCCTCCTCCCGGCTCTGATTGTTTTGTTTTTGTTTTTTTGGTGGGGAGCGGTGCATTTCTTCAGATGGCAAAATCAGCTCTGGGAGGAGGTGGACTTTTTCACAGATTATCTCTCTCATAGAAAATTGTCCCCATATGGTTACAGTTTTAACAAATATATATAAAAAAACGATATTGTTTTTAAACGTTACGTGCTGCAGCTTTAAAAGACAACTAAAAAAATTAGCCGTGTTCCGACGCCAGTCTTTTCTGGACCAAGCACAAGTACCAGTATTTCAGTTTAAGTACTTGCCGATTCCAATAAGTTAATAGCTTTGTACTTATACGTCACATAATAACTTTTGAAAACATTTTTTTTTTATTCTGCTTATTTAGAACACAATGAATCTTCTTCTTTATAGGCCTACAGTTCCTCTCACCATTTTAACAAATCAAAAGTACAATAAGGTTGTCAAATTAATCAGTATTTTGATACAGTTTATGCAAAGGAACACATTTTCAAGATACTCCTATTGTCAAAATCCATATAAGCTAACCCTCTTTTTTTTTTTTATCTTCAAAAGCTGACACACAACTTCACATCACAAAACAGTTAAATGTTGCTCAAACTTGTGTAACATGGAAGGCTTGTAGTAGAAGAGCTGCTCCTTTTTCTTCCAGAGGGCAAAAGCCAAAGAGCTGTTTTCAGATGTTTTACCAATGAGGGCGATGAACAGAAAACATCTGAAGGATATCGATGATGCAAGCTGCGTTTGAGTGGTAGTTAGAAAGATTATAAGGCCAACAAGCATGGTGAAGCATTTTAAAGACAGACTGTGGTAAGGTGTTGAAAAAGATCAACAAGGTTCTCATTTTTCCGTCAGCGTGTATAAAACAGGGCAAAAGGTTCTGAAAACGGAACCTGATCCTTCAGTATTTAAGCAGCATTACACTATGCGTTGGAAAGTGATGTTTTTAAAGATAACTAAATAAAGAGAAGGTGATATTGAAAAGTCTTTAAATAAATGGCATATCTCTGTTTCTCTGTAAGCTGACTTTTTTTCCACAGAGATTATTTAAAAAACACAGTTAAAATTTTTAATTTAACAATGGGCCCTGAATGGTGTGGAACTGGTGAGCACCCTTGCTTTGCAGGTAGGAGGTTTCGGGTTTGAATCCTGACTTTAGGTCTTTCTGAGTGGATTTTACATGGGTGAGTTTTCCCTGTGTACTCCTGCGTCCTCTTACTGTTCAACAACAAGATTGTTAGGTTAACTGTATTCACACCAGCCTTGTTTGGTCTGCACTAATCAAACTCTAGTTTGCTTGAGTAGAAAATCTGATTTGTTTGGGGATATGTGAATCGAACTCTGATGCGGACTAAAAACGCAAACACTGGTTTGCCTAAAAACCTCGGTCTTGGTCCAGTTGAAGGGAACTATAGTGGGGTTCAAACGTCTATGTGAATGCCAACCGAACCAGAGACCGCTCCAAAAGCAGGGAGCAGAGTACAGCGCAGGGCGTTATGGGTAAACACAAACAAAGCAAACATGGAAGTCTAGCGCTGGCCGGAGAAATGGCTTCTGGTATTTTGCTAAAGATAACAGAGAAATCCTACATTTCTGTTAAATTGTCTGTTAAAACCTGACAGAACTCCATTCTCGTTCACATTTTGCAAAGAAGAAAGTTGCGCTCAGTGTCTTTTTCAGAGGTTTTTATGATTTTTCCCTCTCCTGTCCTTGGTGCAGCGCCGCCACAGGCAAGGCTGGGAACAAATTTCTCAAATGCTTTGATTTGTTTGACTTAAAATGTGAACTATGCCAGCTGAATGTGTAACAAATATTGGTCCCTAATTGAACCCAGTCTACCGGAATATTGGGTGTGAGAACATTCTAAATTGTCTTTATGAATGAGTGTGGACTGGCGACCTGTAAGGGATGTACTGTACTTTACCTCTTGCCCAATGACCGCTGGTGTTAGAGCACCTACAGCAGGGGTGGGCACTCCTGGTCAACTCTTAGAGTCTCCCTGGTCCAACACACCTGAATCCATCAGCTGAATCACCTCCCTATTGCAGTCAGGTTCTCCAGAGTCCTGCTAATGACCTCATTGTTTGACTCAGGTGTGTTGAAGTAGAGACACATCTAAATGTTGCAGGAGACCAGCCCTCCAGGACCAGGAGTGCCCACCCCTGACCTACAGGGATAAAGATTGCACACAATGGATGGATAATAATGGGCACGGATTAGATTTTATTCAGGTCTGGATCTGACACAGTTCATTATTTGGAGGCGGTTTAGGAAGGTGGAACAAATGTAGGGTTGGCAATCGCCCTCAACTGCTGTCCTTTGATGGCACCCTTGTTACTGGGGTGGTATTTATTATTCCTGTATTTTTTAGGCACTAACTCACCCGTCGCATAATGATCCTGTTCTTTTTCGAAATATCTCGGGTTGCTTTTTACAGTATGTCTCTGGGACCATTGTCTATCTGTACTGTGACACACCATCAGCTCAACTCTGCTGCATTTGTTTGAGTCCCAGAGGAAAGTACCAGCCTGTGCACTTTAGAATTCTTCCTGCTGCTTCCTTCTTTGCCATTAATAAACACAATAGACCCCGTGCCGTCAGAAACCATACGTGTCTCTGCATCGTATTGCTTCCACTTGCTGCAGAGACTGCGGTGGAAGACGTGGGAGCTGTTTCAGTCTCTCTCCATAGATTATTCTACCTGTCATTTATGTTGCTGAAAAAAATGTACAGCTTATGCATATATTATATATATATATATTCTTTTTAATGATGCAATATTTTCTTTTTCTGTAATATTTGTTGGGAAAAACATTGAAATGACTTGAATAAGTTAATATGGAAATAGATAATGATTGTAGAGTAATTGAGGTGAAGATATGGGGCAATGGGATTGCACAGAAATAAACAAAAACAATTAAAATGTATTTTGTCCATCATTACCCAAAATTATAGAAGCTGTTCCAGATAATATATTAGGCACTGAGCGCAAACAGACTAAGTAACAACTGGCGGAGTCCTCACAGGAAGTGGTGATGAAAAACCAAAGACGGCCTACGCTATGCTTGATACCCAACTTTAGCGTTCCCAACGTAATGTTTTCACTCTTCTGCAATTTTGCCTTTCTGTTCAGTTTTAACATAGATCAAAACCTGCAACAGAAAAACTAAACGTGTTGTGGTTTTTGTCACAGCTTCAGCTTTAACGAAGCTCTCTCAGCACCAGTGATGGCCCGGTTCCTGTTGCAGTGAAAATCGAGGCTCAAGCTAGGAGAACGTCTGAATGCTGGTTTAATTTTTCTCAGTCTGATCCCTTTCAGGTTTCCCTGTGGCCTGAAAATACAGGCAGCAGGACTGCAATCAGCCACCACTGCTGACTTCTCTGATCTTGAAGTGGTTTTTATGTTGCTCATCAGTGCCTTCTCCTTTCACTGATTCCACCGGCGCTTTCATGGAGGGTTTGAGGGTTCAGACTACACTAAAGATGCCCCGGGTGCGATGTAAAAGAGAATTGCTCTAATTGTGGTCACATTTTAAAGGTTTTTATTTGTTCCTTGTAAAAGTATTCAAACCCTTTGAACATTTTCACATTTAGTCAGGTTACAACCTAATATTTCTATGGATATTTTGGGGATTATATGTGATGAAGAAACACAAATAAGCACGCAATAGCTCCAAACTAACTAAATAGCAACCTGTTTGGATTATAAACTATTTAGTATGCTAGACTGGAGCTAAGTGCTTAGTTAGCGTAATAATTTATTAGCTCCAGAATATATTTTTAGTTGGTATTCTAGGCATTTAGCCCTAAATGTTTATTTTGCATACTGAATAGTTAGTATAAAAATATTTAAAATAAATTATTTGGCTTATATTTTATTGCAAACTAAATATTTAACCTGATAACTTTATTTCAAATACTTAGTTTGTAAACTAATTATTTAGTTTGCTAATTAAGTGTTGAGGTTTAATTTGTGACATTTATGCATGAATAAATTACATGGTAAAAATGTGATGACAGAATGAAATCCTTTGTTTTTCTCTGACAGGCTAAATAACCCAAATTATTGCTGTTAAGTTTTGACTGTGTGACTTTAGAAATGCCACCTCAGAAATTGGCTGCCCGGATTTGTTCCACAACCTAGCACCCAATGTAACTTGTCATTTAACTCTCTAGTTGGAAAAAGCTAAGCTAAAAGCGTTTGAAAATTCTAATTTAGTACATCTAGATCTCAAAATCAGCAGTAGTTGAACTGTTAAATGTTATTCATCAGTCTACAAAAGGTAGGGGAACAATTTGTAGCCTGGGCATGAATTACAACCCCATCTCCCCCCTTAACTGTTGCTCGTGCCGACTGGTCAGAGTGGCTTTGCTGGCCTCATTTGCTGGTTAATTGCATTTTATAGTTGAGCTAAAGACCTGTCATCTGTTTCTCTGCTTTCATTTATCTTACAAATAACCCAGAGTGGGTGGGTTAAAGTACCTGTGCAGCCTCAATAAACCCCTTTTTGCTGAATTTTCCCACAAAAGCTTTTTCACACTTTATTTCATGCCCTTGATAAGACCGAATTTAATTCTGGGGAATTCATGCAGCTGAAAGTATTGGGTGGGGAGAAGAAAAAAAGAGCAACATGAACAAAGATGCCTTCAGGTTTCTGAATTCCAGCTGTCAGGAAAAAAAAACCTGACAGCTCCAGACTCTTCACAGCAGCACACATACATAATATTCATTACAGTTTTTTTTTTCCTTCAAACTGCAAATTCATCTCTTCCCGTCCCGTGTAAAAACATTCAAAAAAGCAAAACATCCTGACTGCTTCGGCGCCAAACGCTGCCGCATCCGTCTTTTCTTCAAGGTAGCACGTATTCCCACTGTGAACGGTGTCCCCATTCCTTGTAATTATGCAAATGACACGTTAATGAGGTGTAATTGTGAATTCATAAAACAGCAGGGATAAACTGTATGAAGATGCAATGTCTTAATAGAGGTGGTGGGGAAGCTTCATCACTGATGGGCTGAATCTGCTAATTGTTTACCTACTACTGCTATTTAAAGTAGCACATGTTCATTTAAGGACATCACGTTTGTATGGAGTGTTTGTTGCTAATTGTTCCTCAAATTGTACACTTTATCAGACAAAGGCGCCGAAATGTGAAATATTTTTCTCCCATACCTCAAATGAGAGTGTATTTAGCTGTGTGTGTGAGCGAGTTCTGCAGTATTTAAATACTTTTTAAGTCTTCTTAATTAAACTATCAGATAATTTTTGTAATTTCATTCATTTTCAGTTCTTCTAGGGTGGTTGTGTGATGCATTTAGCAGCCACTGATTAGAGCTCTCTTGGCCTGGAGAAGCAATACGAACCTGGGGACAGGAAGCAAATGAACTGAGGCCACGGCGCTGAAATGTGTCAGTGTTGCGTCAGATGCCCAATTTGCAGTTTCCGAAATGGAAATTGCTACGCTGCTCTGCATGATTGGATGCATAGAAGTTGCAGACAACTAAGCAGGTTCAAGAGGCAACAGCTGATGGGGAGCAGAGAGGAGAACTTCCTGGTTTAACAGGAAGAGACCTCTAGCAGAACCCGGCACGGTGTGAACGACCATCTGTCCCGACTAAGTGGCGCATTGTTCACTCTTTTTATTCTCCGAGGAGTTTTTGCAGCACTAGTGGCTCGTATTTTTGCGACAGTAAGCAGACAGGAAAGCGGGTGAGGAGAGGGGGGAAGACTTGCAGTAAAGGTCGTCGGGACCGGGAGTCGAACCCGCGACGTCTGCGTCGTGGACCAAGGCCTCCAAACGTGGAGGAATGATGTCATATCGCTGTGTAGTTGTTGGAATAATAAGTGTGTATCTATCTGACTCATCAGCTTATTTGATGAATCAGCTGATCAGACATTCACTGGGATAATTTCATTAAAAAATTAAAAATGCAACCTGAAAAAGCACAGGAACATAAAGAACAACCGGAAAGAATTGTCAGCGTTTCCCTTATTTTGCTTTTTGTTATGTTGCAACTTTATTCCAAAGTGCATGAATTTAATCACTTTTGTCAAAATTCTACTGTTGTTTTCCATACTGTTGTGACAATATGGAAAAAAGTCCTTTGCAAATTTATTAAAAATAGAAAACCAACTGGAAAATAAAAAACATTTGGAGAAAAGTTGCAACATAACATAATGAGAGAAGAATCAAAACTGACCCCAAAATTCAAAAGTTGATTATATTTTTGTTTAAGGCGAGAGTGGACTGAAGCAATCAGGCAAGACTCAAATAATGTAACTTCAAGATTATCGTCTTCTGATATGGCGTTATTTTGCAACTGCTGACCTGTTGATCCTTAGACATCTTTTTAGGAGATCTACTCGAAAATGATGCATCCAAAATGAATTCCACATATCTCACCTGACATCATTGATGTTAATCATTCATCAATTTGGATGATAGAAACATCTATCTAACCGTGAGAAGCAACAGAATGAGAGGGAGTTTACAAAAAGCAGCAACATCATTGACCAATCGCAGTAAGGGAAGTTTTGCTGTAAATTGAAAGTCCCTGCAGTCTACAACGTTTCCAGGAGGCAGAAAAAGCTGACAACAGTCAGCAAGGACAATGTTTTTACAGTAGCTAAGTGGAATTATTTACTTCAACATGAATTATGATCATGAAACAGCAAAGGTAGGAGTGAATTTCTGATTTTGACTTCATGAAATGAGCCTTGTTTATATTGTCTTTGGTTGCTGGTTCAGTGAGTTTTCCACAGCATGGTGAATCTGGTATCTATGGAAAGAGAGCGGGTGTGGGTAGGACCTTGTTGCGCTGTTGTTGCTGTGTATGTTTTGTTTGTTTTTTCCTTTAGGTGTTTTCAGTGTGGAAACTGAATGTTGTTGAGGTAGAAAATATTGTTCCATAATTTCAGCAAGTGTTGTCCCGTTAAATGGAAATGCAGTATGGATATATTGGTTAATGTATAGCATGTGTTTGGATCGATGTTGATTCCCCCGAGATTAAAACTGAGTACAACTAATTATCTTGTTAGTACTGATATCTAATTTCATTGGCAAGCTGAAAGTTATTTTCCATTTTTACACAGCAGGAAATTAAACTATTACCAATGTTAACTTCACAAAATCAACCAATACCAACTGTACTTTAGAAAAATACCATAACCTTGATAACAGCGCTTGGTTAGTTTTCAGGCCGTGACTTTACAAACATCTGTGACTTGGAAACAAGAGAAATCTGTTAGAGACCAAGAGTGTGTCCAAAGTTGTAGAAAATTGTACCCACTCATCATGAACCTGCAGCTGGTTGGAAAGCACTTTCTTCTCTTTATCTCCATCATGTTTGCACATTGCTTAACTTTATGGAGTTATTTACATCAAACACATTTTTGCTTTTAGAGGTAAAATCAAAATCAAATCAAACTTTATTTGTATAGCACATTTCAGCAGCAAGGCATTTCAAAGTGCTTTACATCAAATCAAACACAAAAATACAATGCAACATAGAATCAACAATAAAAACACAACATCAAGTCAGATTCCGTCAATAAATTTGCAATTGATTACGTTTCAAATACAACTCTAAAACAGTGGGTTTTTAGTTGAGATTTAAAGGAAGTCAGTGTTTCAGCTGTTTTACAGTTTTCTGGAAGTTTGTTCCAGATTTTTGGTGCATAGATACTAAATGCCGCTTCTCCTCGTTTGGTTCTGGTTCTGGGGACGCAGAGCAGAACCAGAACCAGAAGACCTGAGAGGTAGGAGAAAATTGACACAAATATTTCATCCAAACTTTGAAAGTGGAGCACAGTAGTGCTGGATTCAAGCATCACTACTTTCTTGTTTAATGTACCAAAACTGCTAGCTCAAGTACAGCAGAAAAGAAGAAAAAAGTTGTTCTCTTGGCTTAGAGCCATCAGTACTGAATAAAAACAAACGACAGAAAAGGGACCAGACTGATGGAAACGCTTGTTAGTATTCAAACTCGGCTCTATTGTGGCAATGAATTTGCTGAAAATCACTAACTGTGTAACATTTTTTTTGAAACTAGTTAGTATGCTTGTGATAGTGGCAAGGGAGCTGGCGAGTGGCATGAAGGGTGTGCTTTTGCATTCGTGACACATATAGATGTCTAGAATCAACTGCACATGTCAGGCCTTTAATTACTTTCAACAGTAAATCGATGGGGGCTGATTAATAAGACAGGGGCCAGAGCGAAGGTTGGGGCAGGTTACTGAAACAAGAGAGCTTGCTTAAGGGGAAAAACTAATTGTATGAATTATTGAGCAAGCTGTCTATTCTGAGCAATGATGCAATTGGGTTTTTTGAGAAATAAATAAATAAATAAATAAATTATTGAACAAAATGTGGCCATTGGTCCTGAAATTTTCTTTAATGTGATTTACTATAGGCTAACTTTGGCGGATTAATGAATACTTCCGGATAACTCTATAAGCTGTTTAATTCCTTAATGAGGGGCCCTCGAGTAACTGACTGATATTGAGGTCTCTCTTATTTAATTTGGTAAATGGTTTTGCTATTTTTTGGTCGTCTTTGAAAGTGTGTAGTGAGTCTGATTCAAGAGAATGATCAATGTAATACTTGAGAAGACAGGAGATTTTGTCAGACGAAGCCAAGACTTAACTGTTAGTGGCAAGCTAGTATTCCACGTCAAATGAGAAAGTATTTATTCTGATAGCGCTATAAATGACAAGGTCACTGACGCTTTATATCATGTGATGTTACACATAGCTAAATCAGGTAAACCACACAAGATCAGTGAAACGTATGAATGCAAGTATAACAACAGCAAAGAGTTAATGGAAATAAATTCGACACTGTTTTGGGGGTGTATGGAGGGATGACGTTTTCTATTCGCTCTCTGAGTTGTGGCTAGCTCTCCAACACTTTGAAACCCCTGTTTTAAAAGATTCAAAGGACTTCTAGCACCTTCTTCAACATACAACTAGGGCTACATTGTAATGGTTCAAATAAGAACCGATTTTCGTGTTGGAAAACCTAACACAAATCTTCCAACTACTGTAATTCAAATTCAGAATGTCTTGCAAGACTTGAAAAGCAATGTTTACAGATTCTCTCTGTCCAATTTTTGAGTTTCAATTATTTTGTAAAGAACAACTGGCTAAGATGGTAAAGATAAAAGACTGGCAGGTATATACCTGGGAGTAGTGATGGACTCTGACTTGAACATCCAGAGCCACATAAAGACAGTTACAAAGTCGGCTTTCTATCACCTGAAGAACATTTCCAGGATTAAAGGATTAATGTCTCAGCCAGATCTAGAGAAACTCATCCATGCATTTATCTTCAGTCGCATTGATTATTGCAACAGGGTCTTCACAGGTCTGTCTAACAAATCAATCAAACAGCTGCAGCTGATCCAGAATGCTGCTGCTCACGTTCTCACTAAAACCAGGAAGATGGAGCACATAACACCAGTTTTAAAGTCCCTCCACTGGCTCCCTGTAGCTCAAAGAATAGACTTTAAAATACTGTTGTTAGTTTATAAATCACTGAATGGTTTAGCACCACAATACATTAAAGATCTGCTGCTGTTGTATCAACCTTCCAGAACTCTCAGGTCTTCTGGTTCTGGTCTGCTCTGCATCCCCAGAACCAGAACCAAACGAGGAGAAGCAGCCTTCAGCATCTATGCACCACAAATTTGGAACAAACTTCCAGAAAATTGTAAAACAGCTGAAACACTGACTTCCTTTAAATCTCGACTAAAAACCCACCAGTTTAGGATTGTATTTGAAACGTAATCAGTTAAAAATTTAATGATGGAACTTGACTTAATGCCGTGTTTTGATTGTTGATTCTATGCTGCAATTGCACAACAATCCGTGAGGGATGACGGAGTCCTAGAGCAAAATTCCATGAATGAGGTGTACGGAGCCTGGTGCCGGAAGGCCTTTGAAAGGCTGTTTACATCTTTTTAAACTGAGTGATTGTGAGCGTGAGTGGGAATAAAAATAGCAATAGGTATTTTGTTCCATATAACACAGTAGGAGTGTAACAGATACACCTTTTATGGGTGCAAAAGTAAGAACCCCCCACTTGATGACTTTGTGTTTCAATGTTTGATATGACGTAAAGCACTTAGAAATGCCTTGCTGCGGAAATGTGCTATACAAATAAAATTTGATTGATTGATTGATTTGCAGTGAAAGCTTCTACAATATATTACCTCAGTGTGTTCGTGTACAAATACAATCCACACTTTTTTCTTTCACTTAACAGTCGCGTAATATTTTGTCTTGATCTATCACATGAAATACCAATGAAGCAATCTCGGTTTTGTGATTGTGAAGCAACACAGTGTGATAGCCCCAACAGGTGTGAATACTTTTGAAGTGCACTGCATGTATTTTCATCTTAACACTTTCGGATTTATAGACAGATAGAAACATAATAACCTGTCTTTGAAAATCAATGGAATGCAGTTTTCTATTCATGAAACATGATTAGAAGTTGACAGAAACCACTTGCTGGCAACACTTGATGACTCTGTGTGTGATGAGAGGGTGGGTGCCAATTTATTTACTGCAATTTTTTTCCCCACTTACTGTAGTGGCTGACTGCGAGAGCCAATCCCAAGAAAATGTGTAAAACACACAACTTGATTGCCAGTAATGTGCTTCCGCTGATATTCTGATGGAAATCCGCAGCATGCCTGGTGGAATAGAACAGCCATGCAGCTCCGTCTCTATTCTTGAACAGACGTTGGGTGAAGCACCTGTCAGAGAGGGCAGCAGGGGTCACAGCGACTATTTGCTGTTTTTCATACCCTAAATCCACTTGACTTCTGGCTTCCTTGATTATGCATTTTGATTGAAATTACAGTGAGCAAAAATAGTAAGTGTTAAATGGCAATTTATCCAGTTCTGTACTGGTCCAACAATGTGTGCTGTGATTATAGTGTTAGCATGAGTAGATCAGACACTAAAGCTGGAATTAGAGCCTAGGCTTGTATGACTCAGCCAGTCAAATAGTTCTCTTCTGTTTCAACTTCTGTTTGTGACAGATGGTGCTGAATAATATTCAGAAATTTTTACAAAGCATATCTCATGACTACCGCGTTTGCAGATATTTGTGTGCAATTTGCACATAATTGCGGGGCTCTGTACTGTGACAGTATTGTCTGATTGTTACACAGTATTGTGTATCCAAAACCATCAAGGTTATTTCAAGTGTGACTATGTTGTATATTGAGCATTTTTATATATCTTGCAAGAGGAAAGATTCTTGCAAGATATATTGCAAGAAAATTGCACAAATTTTTTGTGCCATTATGTGTTCATATGAGCCAATGACTCGTCTTGGAGTTTACAATGGGCCCTACTACCAATGCCATCTGGGAATTGACATGATGCCACGTGCCAGTCAAATCCATCCAGTGGGTTTGTCAGTAAGTGACCAATCAGTGGTTGTAATTTGTCCTAAAGTAAAATGCCCTTTACTTGGAGTAATGCAACCTTATTTTCTTTAGACAACATTGTTGGGGTTTATCATTGCGAACGTCTTAAGGTCATGTGGATTTGGTGGAAAAGATTTGGAAAAAACATTGTGGGGAGGTTGCCCACTGACGATGTTCCAACGCTTGTTATCCAGAGACTGTAGAGGAGGGAATAAAGTTTACACCATTTCCAAAACCCAAACAGAATCTGAGCAGTGTAAAAGATTGATCAAGGCAAGCAGTGGGGCTCATCAACAGATGAATCCAACAGTGATCGATTGTACCACCTGTCTCGTCTGTATGAAGGTATCTGGTAGCTTCCACTTTGACATAATTGGACTGTATGCTTAACGGTTAAAGACTAATGTGTAAAGCTAGTTGTGGTTGATTTTCTTTTGTTTGTAGATATATGTTGTACAGTAAATCCGATTTTATCAATGTAGTTTAGCCTTTGTTTATGTTGCTCTGGTTGCGAAGGACTTGGACATTAATGCCGATTCCTCTGTGGTTTTCCACAAATAACTTTACGGACCTAACAATTTCCAAAGGTGACTCGTTGGGAAATTGTCCTGCCTTAATTTTGACTAACAAGGCAAAATGCCTCACTAAATGTCTCAAGAAATGCTTTGAGTGTCATTACCTCAAGCGTATTTGTCAGAGGTTAGCTCTACCTGAGTTACGCCTCCATGTGGGGGAGTGATCTTGTCATACGTGTCAATTCTATTGTTCCTGAGAGACTTAAAGAAGCATTGGCCCTTTTTAGACAATACTTCAAGATAGGATTAAGGCACCTTTTAGGTGACTCCATGTGTTTTGTGAAAGACCTGGTGTGATGAGAGAGAAAGACGTATGTGTGTCTCAGTTGCTCCTCTGACTCATATCGGGGCAAGCGGGCTGAGAAGGTGATGTAGTGATGATGTATAGATTGCGTGACCATCCATCTGCAGAATATAAAGCCATAAACAAGACCCAAAAATCATTTCCAACAAGAAGAATAAGACCTACCCACATCTGGTGATAGTGCTCATGTTGCACATCCCATACTGCCGACTTTAGCTAAATTTAACAGATGTGTGGGTTATTGCCGTCTGAACTTGTGATGTATGAATGGCCAGAGGCAGCTCAGAGGTGGCTCATCTTTGTGGCTATATGATGAAAATGTTTTGTGACAGAGGTTAATTATAGTGTTTCTTTTCTGGGGTGTAGTTCAGAGGATCAGCTTCCTCAATTGGAATGAAATACAAATGGTTTCTGATAACACTGTACATTCTCCACTTCTTTGGTGTAATTTGGATTGTTTACACAGTTTGTTTTTTTTAATTGACCTGTTTTTGTATATTAAGTCTCTCTCCTCTTCAATTCCACCGGCTTGTTGCAACTGGCCTTGATTTTTGCCCTTTGTCTCGGCTTGAATTCATGTTTGGACCTGTTGGATTTCTCTGAGACATTTTTAAAATTCCCAATCGATTGACTCCTTTCTTGTTT
This sequence comes from Gambusia affinis, assembly GCF_019740435.1. Lineage (NCBI taxonomy): Eukaryota > Metazoa > Chordata > Actinopteri > Cyprinodontiformes > Poeciliidae > Gambusia > Gambusia affinis. Next base: position 29,647,120 of record NC_057869.1, on the reverse strand, counting down.
GTTCCTAATTTAATTATGGTCTTTTTGTTCTAAATTTGCTCATCCTCTGTGTATGCCTACATTTGGAGTCATCTCTAAACTCCAGTGTTTTACTGGAGGACACAGAAATGCATAAAATTTTCTACAAAAGGAGCTAAAGTGAAAATAAACAAGAGAAGTTGTTAGGGACAGATCGAATTTGCTAAATCTATCTTTGACATTTAACAGCTATAAAACAAAACAATGAGATTGTGGCTGTTGCAGCTTGTGTGTCAACCAATTAACTTAATTGAACAGGCAAGACGGAAGACACCATAATTCAATAACAAATGCATTACTGATGAAGAAATTGCTGAGAATTTACAACAATGCTGAGACGCAAACTTTATTGTAAAGGAAGATGAAGTAATTAATTTATTGAGCAAAATCTTTTAAAGCATCTGTCATTTGCAAGCTATGGCAATTATTTCTAAAGCGTTTTCAAGATTACAATTTTTGAAACAGGAGTCATTAGTTGTATAGGGATGGAGATCCTGTTGGTTACTTTTCCAAGTCAGCCTCATGATGTTTGGCCAACACCTTCAGATGGATTTACACACGAGTCTAAAAGGACATCAGTGCCAGAGGACTTTCCTCCCAGGCATTTTCTGATATTTCACATTGACTCGACTGGGACATGGGGCTGAAAAGGCGACCTGAAAACATTGGCCTTCTGGCCAAGGCTGATTCCAGCGCCGAGGCGTAAAGGCTGCAGCTGGAATGGAGGCGGACAGACAATCTGTACACTTTGTCAAAGTCCAGAATGGCTTGTGGGCCGAACCCAGACAAAGGCCGTCACGTTCTCTGAGGGGAGGCGGACAGCCTAGATGGACTGCCTGGCAGCTGTCAGCCTGAATGAAAAGCACCCATGTCTGCCTAAGTAATGGAAAACATCTCAAATGATTCATTCTTTGTCAAGTAATTGAATTTGTATAACTTTTCTTTTTTTTTCCTGAAGTAACGGTAAGGACACAACCCCATCACTGCCTGTTAATGAAAAGTCAATTATACTCAATCTTTGACATTATTAAAGGGGTTTTTGAAGTGATAGTAAAAGGCCATCAGCAGTAGATGCCTGAGCTACAATAGATAACTCTCCATTTAATATAAAGACAGATTATTTAGTATCAGAGGCTGAAGTTAAAAGCTAGTCTGATGGGGGCCAAGACTGAAGCAAACCTCTATCGTCTTACAACAGCAACAACATTTAACATGTTATATCAGTATTTACTACCTTTGCTTATAGAGTTATTGGACAGTAGCACAGTTGCATTTCGTAACAGTTTGCCTTATTTTTTACTAGGATTGGTCCTGGGTTTGAATCCTGGCTTGTGGTCTTTCTGCATGGGGTTTGAATATTCCACCTGTGCATGCATAGGTTTTCTCTAAAAACATGAACGTGAGGCTGATTGGTCTCTACAAATTGTTCTTAGGTGTGCGTGCGCTTGTGTGTGCGTGTGCATGTCTAGCTATCCCATTTATGACCTTTTCTGGAATATTTCCTAGATGTCTGATGGCCCTTTTGGGGACCAAATCCTGGTCCTAATAGAGTGGAGCTCCTTGTTTGGGGTTGGGTTAGGAATATACTGGTAATGGCTAGGATTTGGGACATAAATGTAGTTACTAAAATTAATGGAAGTCAGTGCAAAATCATAATAAGGGTAGATATGCAAACTTGTGTCTGCACTTGTATCCCACATTAAGGGGACCACTTTTACAAGTTTCACTAATGATGGGAGGTCATTTCTGCATCACCAGAACAGGAACCAAACATGGAGAAGCAGCATCCAGCTTCTATTAACCACAAATCTGGAGCAAACTTCTAGAAAACTGCAGCACATGAATGGAACACATAAAGTATTCCAAATTAATCCCCTTGATAGAATGTTACTGTTTTGAAGCAACATAATGTTTTATTTGTGAGTCACTTTACTTCTTCTGTCAGGTGATTTTTGTGGGTAGAAACGGTTTACCTGTTCTGTTCTTAGTATGTGTTCAGTGCGTCAAGATAATTAGTGAACCACCACCCTCCTCCCCACCTCACCATCACCTCACTTCCTGTTTCTGTGTAATTAACAACAATGCAAATGTGACCGCGGTTTAAGGCTTCCTAGAAGACCGTCAGAACACACCGCTGTGTTATTTTTCAGATTGCAAGCTCAGCTCCAGCAGCTCCAGTGCCAAACGTAAACATTACAATGCTTTCTACTCAAGATGGAGCCTAAAACTGTTTATGATTACCGCCATTGTCTTTTTTCCTTTTTGTTTTTCTTTCTCAAACTTAGTTTCAATACACACTGAGGGGGAAGCTGTGAAATGCTGGAGTGGAACTGAGATGGCAAGCTGTGTTCTGCAACGCAGGAAAATAATAAGAAAAACAAAGATTACAAACAAACCTGAAAGACTCCATAACGAGGCTTATAAATGCAGAGCAGCGGCTGTTCCACACTACCTCAGAGTAACCCAGCCCCCCCATATATTAACAATGAATGTTAGCATTTCAGAGTGAATCACCTAAAAGCAAAACCAGTCAGTGTTTTCTGAAATGTTTAGAGGTTGGCAATAATAATCAAAATCTCTCCGGGATGTATCCTGGACCATCACAATATAGAGACACAAGAGAAAAACAATAGACGACAAACACATTCACTCCTAATTCAGCTGTTTTTATGTCCTGTATAATGGCTACTGGAAAAGACAAGTTTTTGTTTTGTTGACTTACCATCCAGAAATCACAAAGCTTATTTTGAAAGAACCTCAGAATATGCAGGACTGAGCTACTTAAATTGTATTACATCATGTAATGTAATGTTCATTTATATCAAACATGTTTTGCATATTTCATAGACCTATTCCAACCAGTTCAGGGAATCATAATAGGTCACCTTTATCATTGGCTATCTTGTCTGCCTATTTTCAAGTGTTGATTCACTTGACTGCTGTGGATCAAACTACTCCTATATATTCTCCAATCGCATTTCAGTTTTTTCAATGGCACCCCCTGCTGTCAAGCAGGAGAATACGCCTTACTCCAGTTATCACATGACTTTTAACATAAACCTGCTTCAGTGCTTTTTGTTTAGACAACAATCCGACTTTCCCATCGTCGATACAAGATTGGGATGAGAAATTTGTGAACATTGGATGAAAAAAATATGGTGAAATTACAATTACAGATACGGAAACTAGCCCATCAGTGAATCTGTGCCATAGTTACAGTTAAAGGCGGTTCAGCGAACTAATACACTTTTTTGTGCAGTGTATTAGGTTATATGTATGCAGAGAACACTGGTGCCTGAAATAAGTGTTATATCTGCCTGAATCAGGTGCACAAAAACCAGAATGCACAAATGCAAAGAACGCTCAGCTTTATTTTCCATTTATCGCTACAATAAGCTCCCTTACTGATGCACTGAATGGATTCTGCAGTCTGAATTCAAACAGCCTGTGACCTGCAGAATTATCCAGTATGAACCTAATTTGAATACCAGGCTGATGAGAGCCAAGTGTCTAATCAATTGACAATATAATTTTTAATAGGGTGACTCAAAACAGAGTGGGGAGGGGGGAGACAACTGTCTGTCTTTTTTCATCTGTGCTAATATTTTATTCCTACTTTCAGCTGTTTTGTATGTTTTGGTATTTATTCAACTAATATAAATTTTAGTTGTAATAGAATGGAAGAGCTAATACTAGACAAGATGCTTGTGAAATACTGAGCATTTAAGGGATGATGCTTCAACACGTGAGTTCTGAACTGGGTTAACTAGCATCTCTTTGAGTGGTTTTTGGAGAATAACTTGCCCAGATGGGCACTTTGTTCTTGGAATTCTCCAGAGGACGCAATTTTGCACAGACTTCTTAATTGAATCATGAACGCTGGTCGTAAGTGTGCTCTTGAAGTAGTCTATAATATGCTGGCCCCTCCTGTGAAGGTTCATCACTGTTCCGTGTTTTCTCCATTTGTTTTTTGCTGGAATGTGAAACTCTTAGAAATAGCCTCAACTCTTTCCAGGCTAATTAACATCAATGAATATGTTTCTCATCTGTTTGTTTTAATTTCTTTAGATGGGGACATATGTTGTTTTTGAGATCTTTTAGGGTGTGTTCACACCAGACATGGGGAGCTGGGAATGCTTTTTGGCTAAACACAACCAAAGCAAATGCCCTTGTCTGTAGCTAGTGGGATAAATGACTTGTGGTCTTTTGCTAATGACAAAAGAGAAACCCACTGCAGTCTCATGACATGTGAGATGTGAACATCTACCAACAGATGTGAACATCTACCAACAGATGTGAACATCTACCAACAGATGTGAACATCTACCAACAGATGTGAACATCTACCAACAGATGTGAACATCTACCAACAGATGTGAACATCTACCAACAGATGTGAACATCTACCAACAGATGTGAACATCTACCAACAGATGTGAACATCTACCAACAGATGTGAACATCTACCAACAGATGTGAACATCTACCCATTTTCAGATGTGAGCATGTGAAAATGTAACAAATGTAATTTTGGTCTCCAATCAAACTGACTCTATTGAGCTATCAGTTGTGAAAACTCCTCTTACCCTACTTCATGTTGTCAAGCTGATTATGTCTCACTTATTCCTTTATTCTCCAAATCTGGCAATAAATAGGCCTGGATGTGACTTGTGACAAAAGGGTAAAAATGAAAGAAGTCTATAAGAAGGCAAGTCATTTTTTTCAGTGTTTAATACAGAACACTGAAAAAAAGTGTCTAATTAAAGTGTCTAATTTGTTCCAGTGATGCAAATGAAGTTGCCTTCATCTTGTCTTTTTTCAACGACTTTTTCTTTGCAATAAAACAGGATTAAGACAAGTAAAGTAACCACCAATACTTCCTCTGTTACTAGAAGGTTGTTTTTTTTTCTTTCTTTCTTTCTCAGTTGCCAACCAGCAGCCAGCGCCTATGATGAATGTGCATATGTCAAGACTTCTTTTGGCAGGGTCTTGTCTGACATGTCTGGAAAGTTCAATTGTATTCATGCTAATCAGTGTTCCATTCAAATGAGGGTATTAAAATTGCAAATTACTATACATACATTTTAAGCGCTTCTATATTGGCTTATTAAGTGTGGTTAAAAATATCAAGGTGTTTTTTCTTTTTATTCCAAGGCAAAGGATGAAATCAGCTGTGACTTTGTGCATCATAAGATAAAGGATATTAAACATTACACCAAGTGACTTTGTGGATAAAAACCCCAGCTGAATCCAGGCAGAACAGCTGTCAGATTTTACTCTGATTAAGGACAAAGACCTTTTGGTGGGGATGAACTCTCAGTCACCAGTCATGTCATCACTATTCACTTCAAATGCCCGCCTAGATCAACCTGTTAGCACTCTGCCACTTTGCGATGTCTCATTTCGAGTACTCTAAACTGTGATGGATAGAAAAAGACAATTCCACTTCAGATTGCCTGTTAATCACTCTGGCATTTTTCTCCCGATGTGCCAAATATTTCTTAGTGTTCAGAATTTTCATTTGCATGCTAATGAAGGTGAAGGGCAGAAGCCACTAATTACAGTCCAGTAAAGGCCTGCCTAATGGTCCACTAAAGACATAGCATGGCTGAGCCCATAATTCCATTATGCAAATGCATAGTCAGGAGTAGAAAACCCACAGTCACTGCAAACCAGACCCACTATTGCTGAACTCATTTGCACTTTGAATGTAAAACTACACACCGCTCTTTGTGTCTTTCATTGAAAACAGCAGTACATATATTATATACAATGCAGCTTTTCTTAACTCTTAGCTATGAAATGGCGGTTGCGGTTCTTGTTACAGTTTAAAGTATGTTCCCTTCTTTGATGAGACTATAATTTAGCAGTACATTACACAATTAGTTATTAAACAGTGAGTTTTTCCAGAAATATGAGCACAGCAAAGCATTGTTGCCTCACAGCTCTTCACAAAACAGTTTTATGATTTAGCTTCAAAGACATGTCTCTGGTTCCATTGCCTTGGTCTTTCCTCAGTCAACCAACCATATCTTTGAACAACATATGCTCATGTAACTAAAGTGGCATCATAGACCCAGCACTATAGTTATTGGTTATATAGGAGCAACAGATTGCACATTCCCCCATTTCACATCTGCTCATTAATCCAACTTCAGCTAGATCTGTAAAGATCAGCAGTAGCAGGTTGACTTGAACTTGTCATGCTAATTTGATTGTTACACAGAACACGTGGCAAGGCTTCAAAATGTCTTGCAGAAGTTTCTAGCACGGACGTTTTCTCACTGTGGATGCACCATCCACTTTTTTTTGTTCTTTTTCCCTATACCGATCCAGATATCTGTGGCTTAGTATCAGCTGATGTAGATCAGATACAGAAGAACAATATTGAATTTACTTTAAACTATACGGCTGTGAATGTGAACACGTTAAAGCATGCAGTTAATCTCAACGTTTTAGTAGAAACGTTTCAGTAGACATCTTGTATCTGATCTTGAAGTTTCACAAAATATGTTTTAATTCCTGACACTGAGACTAGTAACATATTTTTAAGTTATGAATTCAGGACAGGAAACAGTGGTACAACTGTAACTAAATGAAGTACCAGAGTGCAAAACCAACTGATATAAAATTAGGCTTTACCAATTGTTTTATTAGTACAATAAACGACTGAACACAAAATAATGACAGTAGACATGAAACACATCTTGCACAGAGAGACAGTGGAGCATTATGGGCTCTTTGCACCTGCGGCGCTGACGTCACAACCGCATGCGTAAATGCGGCTCTCTTTTTTCCGCTTTGAGTTACCATAACAGCTAGAAAAGATGTATTTCAGACGCAAATAAAACGATACTATGTACTTTGTTGTCTTCCTAATATAATGGGCTTTTAAGTTTTCATGGATTTCCAAGTTGTCCTGAATTAAGAAGATGGTGGCTTGTAAATATTCATCGCTACCAGTTTAAGCTAACGCCGCACAGCAAAGTTTACAGCCTTCACGTCACTCCGATCAGCTTCTTCAACCTAAAGAGGAAGGTAAAGGAGCCGTCCTGTGTTGCAGAAGAATACAACTTCTGTATTCACCTTAAAAGAGCGAGTGTGCGGGAACGAAAGAGCAGACCAGAGCCAGACAGCCGAGCAACTGATCCGCTGGTACACACTGCTGTAAATCTTGCTTCTCAAGAAGCATGCAAAACTAATAAAACAAAATAACACGGAGACCTTAAGGAAGACCGCCATATTTTTCTAAAAGCAACCACTCTGAACCTGAACAGTCAGTTGAACTAGAACTCCGACATTAGAGCTGCTCTACTGTTAAGCTACAGGCTTGTTTTGCTTCCTCATTCTTCGGAAGCAAAAAGCCCGAACCGTAAAGTCCCCCATTACTTGGTCTCTGACACTAACGACAATAAACACACGTAATATACTTGAACATAAGGTAAAAACATTGTCTGTTAGACTGGATGAACAATGTTTAGATACTTAAATAGCACATTTTTACAAGAAAAATGTCAGAGAATATTGCCTACTAGCATAAGCTAAAGCTAATGTTAGCCACAAAGTTTAAAGAAGGTAAAACTCACCTTCAAATCTGTGAACATATAACAAGGCGTGCATCTTAAAACCTTTCTCCAGCTTACTTGTTGGGGCTTCGGATCGATGTACATCACTGATTGTTACCTTGGAGAAGCCCTGCCAACACCCACTGTAAAGTACCATTTTCAATAGATCGGAAACGATTGAACTGCTTTTCCCCGAATGCGGAAGCTGAGGTGCAAAGTGCCCACTGCATTGAAAGATGAATAGAAATATTAGAAAGGTTGTAAAATGATTCATTAGTTTAAGTCCAATACATGTTTTAAAATTAAAAAAAACAAACGTCAACAAGTGTAAGGGTCGACCAAAACTACTAAATCAACTACAAATTTTTTGGAAGTTGTTTCCAAGCAATAAATATCTTAAAGGTTATTTTAAATCTAATTGATCAGAACACATTGAGGAAAAACCTGATCTATTTTTAAAGAAGCTAAGATGAAAGGAGAACCTGGATTCTCTCTCACTATACCACTAAAAACAAAGTAAAAACAGGTTCAAAGCTGTCTATGAAAGATAAAAAAAAAACAAAAAACTGAATCTTTCTGTATCTGACATAACCACATATATGTAAATGACATGTAAATCCCTCCACATTTGCCTGCTTAATAGTGATTTGTAGTCAGGGTTAGGCAAATTGAGATTGTGTCTAATCCACTAACGCTCACCTCCCACTCGCTGAAAAATTCAAAGAAAATACTTTGCAGGGAGACTTTCTTTTTTTTTTTTTTTCTCCCTTCAGAATGACTCCTATCATTGGCACTAAGACAGAGTATTATCACCAGAAAGTCAGGTAAGCAAGAGTTAGATTTTTTTTTTTTTTTCCTTTTTCCATCCCAGAAACTTTGATAAGATCAGAGAATGTGTAATTTATAAAGAGGCTTTGGGGTGCAAAGGTGCCAGCCTTGGTGGATTAATTTCAAAGCTGAAGCAATTTGCACTTGTAATTGGTAATGAAGGAGCTATTTGCTCGCATTTTCAGGGCTTGTTTGCTCCACAACTTGATTTACATAATTTTCTTAGGGAAATAAGCAAAGATGCGGCAACTCACTTGCCAACACTTACGCAAATTGTCCTTATGGCTCTCTGCTTATAGCACTCAACGGCAACATTCAAGTCAGATCTTGAGGAAGTCGTTGGCTTGGCGTCTCGGCCTGCGCTCTTACATCAGCTTGTATTTGTCTCAGAGCGTTCATGATTGGCCACTCGCCGGTTTCCATGTGAACCCCCCCCATAAAAAAACAAAAAACAAAACACAACAGATAACTAAAAAGAGCAGCTCCCCCCGAGCTGCTTTGGTACTGTCACTGAGAGGCAGTGGAGTGTCTGTCTGATGTGCAGCAACCTGCCAATGATCACAGTTTCCCTGGGGATATACAGCAGCACAGCAGGTGACAATCATTTAAAAAATGTTGGCTCGGCTCTCGATTTCTACATCAAAGACGGAGAAACAGGACTAATCTCTATTCAGGTCTTGCTTCTGGCGTTCTCCGTGCAGTTACAGAGGGATCTCTCGGGCCGCGGATCACTCCCTTCCCCTGGATTACAAGCCAAAATGAGAGTTAAAATACAAAAAAAAAAAAAACTGTCTGTTGGACAGGCTCTTTGCCCATAATGTAAAAATATCTCACAGTTTCTTGTTATAATAACAACCCACAGTGCAGCAGTACTATAATGGAGTACTTATGTTCTGCTTACAAAGGGATCCAGGGAGCCACAGCAGTTTGTAATAAGGCCCTATGGTAAGCTACAGGAAGCACACAGCTTATTATGCTGTAGGCAGAAATGCCCACTGCAGAGATGCTATTGGTCGCTGTGCAGCTTGGGTCTAGGTTATGGTGTGAATGATGGGGTGTTTGGTGTTTAGGTGACTCAAATTGGTTTAAATATTTGCTAAAATGTCTATCAAAATTTAATTTGCTTATACATCCATCCATTGTCTATACCTGTTTTATCAATGCATAGTTGATAAAACTGTTTTATAAGAGTGAGAGGTGGACATGTTAACAGTCCAGCTCAGAGGAACACGGCACACACTCACATGCATGTAATAATACCAGAGAGCTAAATTAAACAGACCAGTCAACCTAATATGGATGTTTTTGTACTAAGGCAGGAAGTTGGAGTACCCAGAGAGAACTCGTTCATGCACAGAATGAACATGCTGACTACACGCAGTAAAACCCATTTATGTACAATGATGAAGCAAGATAAAGAGTAAAACTAAAAATATATCAACATTCAAGGTTTCACCAAAAAATCCTCCTAATCCCAGTGCTAGTGGGCGCTAGGGAAGTCCACTGGCAGCCCAGTGTGTTATTGTGTTAAGAAGTAGTTAATAGTTAAAAAAATTCAGAGGTGCACGAGCTGACATCATAATTTGTAAATTTTAGCATGCGAGGCCAACGGGTGGGTGCAGGAACGCAGGTGCACATCAATGCATCAGCTATAAACCTGGCTTAATCCGTCTTTACTGTTACTGGTATTTAAAAACCCCATTCAAAATAAATAAATGATGCTTAGCCTGGTGGGGGAGCAAGTACAGCTTGGTGGCCTGCCAGACTTATAAAGCACTGGGGGAAATCCTGACATTTCATTTCAAATAAAGCAGCTGTGACATTGTGACTGCTGGTAGGTGAATAAAGACTAGACATAATGATAAATGTAAAATGTTGCGTGATTTTATTTACTAAACTTTTGAATTTGAAGGTAAACAGCGGTCTTATTTTGGTTTTGGAGCATTAAATGGGTGGCCTTTGCCATCTTGTCAGTATCCGTAAAACAACGAATATTGACTTAAGTAGATTTATAGCAAGGACATTTCACTGTTTCCCCAGGAACTGTTTTAGACACAAATAATTCAAATAGTTTGAGGACCTGCTGCAATTAATTCAGCCATTTTTCTGTATTAGTTCACAACTAGAAGACAAACGTTGATTCTTACCTATACAAGTGGAAGAAGTGAGTCGGAGACATCTGACTTTAAACAAACACATGCTCATTCTGGGCTGTGCGGTCTGTGATGTAAAACTTTGACAATGTAGTACCAAACAACCACTTGGAAATCCTTTCTTTTCCTCGCCTGTCGACATGTGAATTGAAATAGAAAGAAAAAGAACCGCTTAACTTCCTAACCTCGGCGTTGGTCTAAAATAGCACAGGACATGGTATTGTAATTATAGTCAGAATCAGCAAGGGAGAGATGACTCTGTGTCTAAAGCCAAAAGTCTAAGACCCGGCACATCTGCTTTGAAAGACAAAAGAAAAAACACTCAAACTTTTCTTTCCAGTCCATATGGCCAATTAAAGAGAAATCCTTTGTGAGTTTAGCTTTAATTATTTCTCTAACGCTCTTCCTCTCTCCATGAATGAAATCATTTTACCGTAAAGGACTTCTAATCAAGGAAAAAAAAAAAAGAAATGTCATATTATAGCTATTAATGGCTATTCCCCTCTCCGGTGGAAGAAAGTTTTCAAGTGCAGATGTGCTTTGCTGCACCTCGCTCCAGGCAGATGTTAAGGGAAAATAAAGAAGAACACTTGTTGTGCAGGCATGTATGGGAATGCGTTATGAATAAATAAACTGGCTGTCAAATGCAACACCTTTGAGTGCTTTTCCAAAGCGGCTCTGTTGATGTGAATAAATGATTGCAGTTATCAGGACCGAAACAAGCAGAAGAGAGAGAGGCCTGCAGTGAGTGTTCACTTCGTTATCACCCTACACAACCAGCGCAATGGCTCCTGGGGGACCGCACCATATCCAAACCATCTAAAAAAAAAAAAAAAAAATCCCACACAGGTATTTGGAGTCACACAGGAAGCTATAGGCACGATTTCCATAGATTGCATAGAACCACCTTCATCCACAACAGCTCTGCTTTTATGTTCCATTCTTTTCTGATTTTTGTGGAGTTAATTGTGACATAGTTGTTGTAAAAAAGCCCAAAAGCACTTCGACAGCTCAGCCTCATGATACCGACTGTGAAAACTAAATTCCCAGTGAACACACTTTCTAATTGAATTTAATGAGAAGGTGTGTCCAAACTTTTGGTCTGTACTGTATATCTATATATTGCTTTCCAATTTCCCCTTTGCCTCAGCAATCCAGTCTAACACCTGCCTTTTAATTTACAGCTGAAACTACATATTTACATACACCTCATGAAAAGACATTAAATAAGACTTTTCTGGATTAGACAAATTAATGCCACTAAAATAAGTTAAAAACCAGAATAATTACAGTGAGGGTTCTTTTCTTTTAGAATTTGTCACTTTTTAAAATTTTTAAGCTTACAGACACAAAGTTCTCACCTTTAAACAATATGAATGTACTGATGATTTTATAATGGTCTACTGGCTCCTAATTACTTTACATTGTAGGGGAAACTCAAAATGTGTGATTTTAGCTTAATGCCAATTCTACTAAAAATCTTTGTCTCATTATTCTGGTGACAAATATAAACAATTTAGATAAACTTAAATCGCCTAAATCAGGAAGAAAGTTTTTCTTAAATATATTTTGTATGGTGTAAAAAAAAAAAAAGATCTGGAAACAAATGTAAGCAAATAAGATGTTTTTCTATTATTCAGTTTTTCTCTCAGTCTTTGCTAAAACTGCAGTGGTGAATTTTGAGAAAAACATAAGCTAGCATGAAAGCGTCAGGTGCGAGCAGCGCGTACAGAGACATGATTGGCTCTGCTAAGACCCTCCTCCTGATCTTGATTGGCTGTTTCTGACCATAACCGTCACAGGAGCTTGTTTCAGATGATCTGTCTCATATTCTACTGAATCAGAACAGAGTAAAATGTTAACAACTATGTTAAAGGTATATTTTATAGAAATTACCTACTGCGGCTTTAAGTGAACAAAACAGTGGATATTATATTTTTAATTGTCAGTTTTCATGACCCTCAGTCTGTTCCACGCCCCTTCGAGTCTCGTCGGCGTCCTTGAATGTGCATTGCTTGTATGAGTGAGCCTCGTCATTTAGGGGATAAATAGTGAGAGGAGAGACATTTACCCTTCGCTCCTTTCGTCTTTCTCCAATCTAACCTCGTGCGCTCCAGGTCTCAGCTTGCTGGCTCCGAAATGCAACGTGCCATGCATAGCAATGGCCCCCGTCTTCAGATGCTGTTGGCCCATGCAATCCCTCTCAGTCATTCTTCATTACACAAGAGATGGAGAGGCTCATCCTCGCCCATATTGCTCTCACTCCTTTACTTGAAACCGGTATTTAGATGGTCTCATCTCTCTCTTTCTGCCCGGCTTTCATCATGCAAAGGTGTCTAAGCCTGAAACGCACATCGGAGCTCTTTAATTTTCTTCCTGCAATAACCAGTAAGTGAAGGGAGAACGGGGCTGATGTTGCTTTTCTGCAGAGCTGTTTGTTTGCCAGGAGGTTCACTTGTACTTATTGCAAGAATATAGTGTAAGTGAAGGTCTATTCTTCTGAAAAAAAAAAAATAAAAAGATAAAATAAAAAATCCAATAATAGTATATGTGTTGATCTTTTGTCTATTTTGATGTGTGTGGGACTACATCATTTCTAGTAATTTTCATGGGAATTCACTAAAATGCCGCTCAATTCAGTTCAATAGCATGATCCATATCATGTATCTGTGCAACTATAATAGTCGGCTGTGTCACACACAAGTACACATTTCAGGCTCTAGCTACTAAAAGTGGAACAAGAATAACGGTGCATTTTCAAACTGTGCTTAGACAGCCGTGCTTAAGGCCACAAGTGCTTCTAATGTTGAAGCACTTGTGCCAACGCCTCAGTGAGGGCTGCTGGCGCTCCAAAGTTCCTAGAAGTCACTGAATGACATCAACTTTTATTCTGTATTATCATGGAGGAGGCAGGAATAGTATGAGACAGACAAATGCTTAGTAAAAAAATATCCCAAATATGTTTGGAATTACAAAATAGATTTCTGTATATTTGACTCAACCTGCCAAAACCCCCCCAAAAACATTCTGAACCAAAAGACATTTTGGCAGAGTTTTGAAGCAAAAAAAAAAAAGACTTTTTTTTTTTTTGCTTAAGTTAGCTATGGTATACTTGGGAGCTTCTATTAATTAGATAAAATATAATCATTTGATTACAACATCAATGGACTAAACATCCAATTGAAATGAAATGGTTATGGGGGCAGTATTATGATTTCCAGGCATATTCACCCATTTTATAGCACAATTAAGCAACTGTTATCTTCAGCTATGAAAATTCTGTATATGTCCAACATGACTTAAGACATTTAACTTTGTAATTTGATTCCTTGAAATTGGGTTTCTGTCTCTTTAAGAAGCCCCTGCTCTTTTAAATACTCCGCCTTCAACATCTGATCACAAAATGCTTCTCATTATGCCATTTACAACCATTAACTGAGAAGTAGTTCATAAGAGCTCAACCAGGTGTTGGCTTATTGCTGCTGCTAGTCTGAAGGAGTTGAGTGGAGGAGCCACAACTTCCTCCTTCACAAAATGCAAACAGAAATTGATGCATGATTATAGGGCTGGACAATAAATCAGTAACAATGTAAATCGTGATAGAAAAATGACCAAAATCAATAGATAATACTTCTTCTATATTCAATATGTATAATATCGCCTGAACTCCGATCCAGAAGCGCACAGCATTCCTTGGGATGTAGGCAGTGAAAAGGCTTTAGCCATTCAACCTCTCAGCTGACACCAACAACCTTGCTTAGCTATCTAATTTGCTCGCTCCTTGGTTACCTACCAACAACCTGGTGGGTAACAAGCAGTTACAAGGTCCCTGCTCCACACCTTTGGTTACCTAGCAAACTTGTGCAGCAACGGTTTCAGGTTTTGCCTCATAGCTGCTTCAAAAACAGTGTGGAGTGAAAACTGTGGCTAAAGCAGGTCTCCAGTATGACAGTATTTCAGATATTTAAAGCAAAAAAATTTATCCAAAATCATCAATATCGACTGGTCTGCGATGCTGTGATGGAGTTTTTATCCTGTGATTCCCTTTTCGACCATATTGTCCAGGCTTACAGGATTTCTCTTGTCTTTGGTAAATGTACCAGACAAATAATCTTCAACAATGGGTTTAGAACAAGTAATTTCTCCTGCTAGCGACAGTCACGTGTTTGTTTTGGTTGCATTTGAATGCTCTCCATTCAGAGTTCACTTCAACTGAACCCGACCTAGGTCTTTACGCTGAATAGTGTTTGCTTTTTTGGTCCGCATCATAGTTTGATCGCATTCACACCACCCCGGATGAAGAGACTTCCTAGTCAAATGAACTAGAGATCAATTAAAGTGGACTGAACAGAACTGGTGTGAATGCATCCTTACCTTGACGACTTTAGTATACACATTAATTGTTTATTTAACTCTATGGGCCCACTTTCAGCTCCTGATAAAAGTGGGCCCATACTTGATTTATACTTCTCGTAGTTAAAGCTGAAAGGATTAGTGCTAAGAATCCACTAGTGAAATGATATGAACTCTGTTCCCATCTGTCATGTGCCACCTCCATATTTATACTAAAGATCCAGATTGAAAAACAAATCAAGATTGCTGGCAATCACAAAAAATGTAATGCAAGTGTAAGAAGAAAGGGAAATATTAGAACACAATGCAACAACAGCTAAAAAACATATCCGTAGAAATATGTTTGGTATCTTTGGTAGCTATTTGAGCAGACGCGCTGACAGACAGGCCATAACCACAGATTAATAAAAATATGGTCTTATTTTTAATTCCGTATCAAACACCAAAAATGTTCCCTTTCACTCCGATTTCCGTGAATCTGACAGCTCGCCATACTTAACAGTTGCGACACAACTTCACACAGAAAAGCTGCATTCTATAAATGAATCCATGTGAAAGGCAGAGGTGGGTGTTTGGCTTTGATTTGAGACAGCTGTCCCAGCACGTTGTGTGACACTGCTTCACTTCTGCTTGTTTTTTTTTTTGTTTTTTTTTTCAGACCTAAATTGTCACCTCAGGTGTAATTAGAGGAATTCAAGCGTAATCTGCGATTCAATTTCCAGACCTAATCTTCTCACAAGCGTTTTGAGAAAAACACAAAAATAAAATGCTCATGACAACTGCTCATGCATTTATGCAATAGATCAAATATTAGGGTGTTACAACAAGTTGACAGTTGTGTCGTAACCTCCCTGAAGTCTCAACAATTTATTCTTTGTCTCCCGAGGCTATAAGTGGCAAAGCGTCTGTAATTGTTTGATAAGTTCTGCCATGAAGAGATTTAGGTGTGCTGGCTGACATGCGTTGGATTAGGCTTGAACTGGCTTTGGACTTAATGAACTTAACTCGCCTGCAACGATTGAAAAGTAAAAGCCAAACATCACTCTCCCCTAAAACCCAGCCACGCCCTGTTTGGTCTTGATGAGGCTTCGTCTGTATACGCTTTGAAGGCGTGACGTTGGGGGAAGGGGGGGTTGCAGTTGTTTTAGTTTTAGCTTTCTCATTTAGACAGCTGCTATTTAGAACAGCTTTTTATTCTGGGGCTGGAAGTCATCGCCACTTGGCTTGACAAATAACCCTTGAGCGCTTTCCGCGTGCCACTTCAATCCAAGAACACGTGCTTCGGCAGTCCCTCGCTTGCATCTGATAAGACAGTAAGTGGTGAATATTTCTCCAGACAACAAAGTCCGTCAGTCCTTCACTGCTGGTTTTAGATCAGATACAGAGGGGCCAGCGGCTGCTGGGTGGCAGATGGGTTTTAAACAAGAACTGGGTGGTGAGCTTTGACTGACAGCCCCTCGGTGTCATTCTCCCCTTCCAACACTTTCTTGCTCTCAGTGATGGCTTAATGGTGTCAACAGGAGAGATAGGGTCCTGACTCCTATATCAGGACAAAATCTTAAGCCCATCACCTTCTCTGTTTGCAGTAATTGCAGGAGCAGTGTGGACTCTGCGGGGGAGAAAAAAAAAAAAAGAAGGCAAAGTAAAAGCCAAATCAAAAGGCTCAGCTTCAATCCACTTGACCGAATGGGTCAACGGAAATAAATGACTTTCCTTTGACCGCTTGTACATCCATCTCCTCAATGTCTCCATAGTCCGGGGCCCTATCTTTGTGCACTACTATTCTATAAAATGAAAACAGACGTTAGTTTTTCTTAAATAAAGGCAACCCTCTCTGTCTGTTGGCTCTAATATCAATAGGAAACCATCCATCTGCCACTCTGTGCACCCTAAAGTCACCTAAAGTTCCCAATTATACCCACAAAGAATGCATGAGAGATCACCCAAGACTTTTTAGTCACAAGGGCTTTCAATGAAGGGAGATTCCTCTATAGATCGCCATCTACACATCTGGTCCTTTCAAGTTTGACAATCCTTGAGTCAAACTTGTCAGGCGGGCGGATCCATTCCTTTCCCCACCTGAGAAATTCCAAGAAGAGGGTTAAATTGGCACAGGCAGACATGGCAAGTGGCAAACCAGATGGCTTTCTTCTCGCCATCGTTTCCATCATTTCCTCTCCCATAATGCTCCAGGAGCATGACACATTGAGCATTTGCCCCTGTGGGGAAGAAGTAGCTACGGAGTGCTCATTTTGATGGAAAGAACAAGCCCGAGTCTTGCACTGGAGCACTAATTGTTCACTAGATACCTTGTCCCCCCCACCACCATCTTGTAGTCCCTTTTTTCTCTTCTGAAGCATTAGAGAACACACGGAGGGGCGTGTGGAGGGAGCCGAACAGGATTTGCATGAAGAGTTAATGATACCTGTCTTTCCTGTTTAGCCACCTGCCTCGTTAGCCACCTTGCAGCCGCTTGCCAACGGACTGGACGACAAACCCGATTGGAGCTTTTCATAATGTCCTCCTTCTTCCTGGCTCCCTCAGTTCTTTATTCTTTTTATTTGCTGCCCAGGTGCCAGATGGAGCCCGTCGTCTCTGCTCCACCCCGGGGGCTCTGTCTCTCCCTTTGAGTAGGTAGAGCAAGACCTGCTTACACTGCTGCAGCCAACACACACACACACAAGCAAGTTTACCTCTTCTTTTCTTTGCATAACTTCCCCATCCCCACCTGCTTGCAGAGACCCTTTTTTGATTTTCTCCCCAAATCACAGGAGCATGATCCGCCTGACTCTCACCGCGGTGATTTAGTGGAACTCTGCTCGACTGCAGTGAACATTTCTCCCTGCTTTCAGCCATGACTCTGCCTCAGGAACATCTATCCGAAGTTATCTCCAGTTTGATGGTAGAGAAGCGAAGCAGTTCTCGTGTTCATTTACTTTGACCAAAATGTGTGCAGTTGCCTGGAGATGTTGCAAGACCAGCTGTCCAGGCAGCAATAAAAGCTCCACTAAAAAGCAGAGAACTTGAAATCACCCGATGTTCCTGTCCTGAAGGTTCGCCTGATGCTTGGGAAGGAAATTCTTTATTTTTGGGCATTTATACAAATACGTTGGCGTGGTGAGTAAATGTAATGCGTCTACAAAAGTATTTATACAACATCGCAACAACAAAATGTTCTTCTTTTGATTAGATTAAATTTAAATTTGTTCAGTTTTATAAGGGTTGCCAGACCAGGCCGGGTAAAAGTTTTAAGGGGGGCACAAGTAAAAATAAAAATTAAATTAAAAAAATATTATTATAAATAGATTTTCTTAACTGTATTTTTAATTTTTATAAATGCATTTCTTGGGTTTTATATTAATGTCTTGACTGAAGAAGATGACTATGTATGCCAATGTGGTGGTCAACATTTTTCAAGAAGGGGCAACCGCTTGTTGTGGTGGTTAATGTGACAAATTGTTAAAAAAAAAAAAAAACAAAACGGGTCAAAGGGTGTTAGTCATTTTGCAAGCCACTGCATATTTACAGTCTGAAGAATTGCAAATGTCAAAAATCTAAAATCTTATTCAGCAAAGAAAGATACCTGAAACCCATTTGCACACAGTGAGACATTTACTGTTAAATCTGAACCTGACATTCCTTTTTGCTGTCTGTAGATGGCAGAGGAGAACATGAACAGAACAAGACCGACGGTGAACAATTTCCTTCTATATCAGGCTTTTGGTTATTACTATGCAGCTGATAACTGAGCAGAGCAGCTGAGTCATTCTTTTCTCTCTCTCTTTCTCTCTCAATGCTCTAAATTATACAAATATGATCAAAAATTCTTCAGTCTAAGCAGTTGTGGTCTGAAGAAAGATAAGCGCCGCCCTGGAAGATTTCTCCACCTTCCCTGGTCATACTGAAGGCTGCCATCATTCAGCCTAATAGGTGAAAGCCCAAGCAAGTGCTGAGGACAACAGCCTGCCATTCATCACTATTTTACCAACACTTGTATGATTACACCAGGTGTCATTCACGAACATAAATCAGGAAACTAAACCCTGGAGGTTCTGGAATAAATCAGCAAACATTAGCAAGGTCTCTTCATTTTTTTAGATAATGGATGACAGGTTTATAATCATCTTACATTCCACCTAATATAGAACCCCGTGGAAAATAAAGCACTGTTTTGTTTTTTTAATACACTCACAAACTTGCTTGGTGATGCGCCTGAGCTGTAAATAATCGCTCCGTGTGCGCACGTCGATATATTTCACCCTAGACAGGTCAAAAGGCATTATCCATGCCTTCCACTGCCGCCAAGCAGAGTTGATGCTTCAGGTGTTTGTCTATGTGTGGGGGTGTGCACGGCCTGGATCTTGTGTACGTGCATCCCAGGGTGTTTCTATGTGGTGAAACGCGCCGGCTCTGGCTAGCGCAGCGCCACAGCGATGTAATTGGCTTTGGGTGGAGAGGTAAACAGGACTGCAGCCATGTGGAGGGCAGCTGAAGGCTGACCTTCAGCAAAGAGCGGACCAGTCACCGCCTTGGGCGTACTGCTGATCAAACTGTCATCTAACTGCAGCTTTGACTCTGGATGCTTTTATTTATTTATTTATTTATTTATTTTACCTGTTAGGCAGAGAGGAGCAGGGTGTGGGGAGGTCCAATAATGATCAAGATCCAAGCATCAATATTCCCATTACTCATCCAGATCACTTTACAAGTCAGACACCTTCCTCTGCCATGACTGGGTTCCTCCCGTGATCGGGGTCATCCGTGTTTCTCCCTCTGATTGACTCGGCGGTGTCTCTCGGCCACGGCGGTCCGCTGCGTGCTGGTGGAGGTGTGATTGTTACACGTCAGCAGGATGAAAGCAAGACACCCGCTGAGGGTTTCTAAAAGGTGTCGAAGGCAGGGTGACGTGTTGAATGAGGTTTTTACCTCCCTGAGCTGGAGGAGAGACCTGACTGTTCCTGGCCCCAAGCACACCGACGATCACAGCATCTTAGATTTAATACATGCTGTATTATTGTCATTCCAGAAGGTGTAGTAGTTACAGTGTCTTGCTAAATAATTCACACCCCTTTACGTTTTCCACATTTTATTTTGATGTAACCACAAACCTCGACTTATTTTATTGGGAGTTTTTTTTGTTTTTTTTGGATAGAACAACAAAATGATGAATAACTGTGAAGCATTTAGCCCCACTGAGCCAAAACTCGAAATCGCAACAAACAAGGACAAACAGGGACTACTTTTACATGAACACTCCACAATATAGGCTTTTATAGAAAGCAGCCCTGTTTGCAGTTTGGCATTAGCCATGTAAAAGACACAGCAAACACATAAGGATGGTTCTCTGGTCAGATTTGACCCACATTGAGCAGTCAGGAATAGGACTAGGACTCAGGTTGCAATTTGACAAAACCTAGTCCAAGCAAAAGAACAAACAACAAAAATAATAAAAAATACCCCCCACACACAAAAATGAAGGTGAAATGTCTGGTCCAAAGAACCTCAACTTTAAGACTAGTTTACACACTAATTTGCCCCTTGCTACAATCTCAACCCTCCCGCAATTTAAAGAGACAAAGTTTAATAGCACTGACCCCACATGCGCTTATGAGGTTTTTTTTGTGTGTGTGGTTTCAGGAACTGATGGTCTGACAGTACAAACCCTCTACCTCCCCAACATTTTAGTACTTTATCAAGTCTGGAGGACCCCAAAGCCCTTCCACTACATTCAGTCATTCATGCCCAGGTAGTGGTGAGCTACAGGATAGTAGCCCACCATTGCATTGGTCTAGTGACCCCATGCACCTTAACCTCTGACCACCACCAGAAGGCAAGGTGGGTGAAGTGTCTCGCCCAAAGACACAACAACCAGTCCAGCCTCCAGCTAGACAAAGGAGGCAGCATCACTCCCCCTCCATTTATTTTCAATGAGACTTTCAGAATGAGGCGACAATCATTTGCTCTCCAAGTGACCAGTGACATTAATGTTTGTAATATTAAAGTGGGATAGCAATGTGACACAAGGAGGTCAAAAAATGTTCAGCCTTTGTTGCTGCGATGACTTTGGCCTGTCACTATAGTTTGTTGCCCCTCGTATGTTGACCCCATAAGACCTAGTGGTAGGTCTTTGAGAACAGTGTTTTTACTACTGAACTGCAGCTAGACGAGGAAGACGAGGAAGTGAACATTCATATGCAGGTCCATATCTGCATAAGAAAACTACTAAGTTTGTAAACAGTAGCCGAGAACTTTATATTACATGTACCAGACGAAAATAGTAAGGAAGAAAATAGCAACGTGTGGGTAAGTAATTGTGGTATAAATTGAGAAAATGACCCGCAGCTAGCTGCAGGGTGCTCCTGTCAGCATCACTGTGTAAATAGATATTAGGCCTGACCAATATTTCATAAATTCACTATTATCACAGTACCTCCATACGCAATATGAATATTGGAAGAAATGCCTGAAATGCAATTGCATACATATGATGCATTCAGGCTCCCTGTTCAAGTAATATTGTTTTTTTTCTTTAATCCAGCAGAAAACGTATCAGGAGCACATTGAGATGTTCTGATGAAATCATTGAGAGATTATAGTTAAAATGTTTCATAGCCAAAACAGTAGATGCAGCCAGATAATCCTTGGGATTTTTTTTTTCAGCTAACCATGTTGTTGAGACTAAAACATCCATTTCTTTTCTGGTTATGCTACTAAACGTCTGGGGTTATGTTTGCAATAAAACCAAAGCAGAAAGACTGTAATATTGTGTAGATGAGTCATACAGTTATGGTGAAATTCACCAACATTATATTGTATTGAAAGTTCCAAATATTATCCAGCCCCAGTAAACATAGACAGTTTATTGATACCTTTTTTAATTTATTTTTTTTGATAGTAGTTCAGTGTATGGAATTAGGTAAACAAATAATGGTTCATAAAATTTTGAAGCGTTCTCCCATCACCCACAGAGGCTGGAAAAAGTTTAATTTTCATTCACCACTATCATATAGCCACTCAAATGCACATTGCTCTCGCCTCATAACCATCTGCTTGTTGCACTGTATTAATGGGAGGTAATAATGGCCCCTATGCCAGGTTTACAATGGCACTTTGTGATGGATGTTAGAGACTTTAATTGGGAATAACAAGCCTGTTATTGGGGCATCACTACCTAATAATATAACCAAAATGGCTGCAAACACACAAACACACACTGGAAACTAGAGGACGTGGTGGACCGGTGTTATTGAGAAAATGCTGTTATCATGATTATGAAGCACTGCCACCTGCGTCACTGCTTCCCTCCCCTGTCCTGGGAAGACTCTTCTGATAAATACAAAGAGCAGTGAAGTGAAGTGTGCTTGATTAGCCTCAGCTAAGATGGCCGGCGCTGTACGCTGATGACTTTCTTCCACTCAATCTTAATTAGTGAGTGGAGATGCTTCCGCAGGTTTGATGAGGTCAAAGCCATTAATTTTCCAGCTCAGCGGGGACCTTACCCACATCTCCTTTTTTTTCTTTTTTTTTTTTGTATTGACACTTGGGGATAATCATATCTGTGACCTCTCTCTTGCTCGGCTACGCCTCTTGCCTCTCGCCGGGCGGCACAGCGGCCGCTCTCGCCTGAACTGTGAGGAAATTGACGCTCTTCAATACCTCCGGCTAAACCCGGGGAAAAGACGAAGAGAATCAATCCAATCTCAAGTTTCCCGCTGAAACAGGAGGAGAAAGAATGTGAAGGCGTGTTGGCTAATGCGGCCACCGACAGATAAAGGTGTTGGACACAACAGCTCATACGCCGCGCAGCTGCTTTTGTTCCTGACGCATCAGCCGTGACACACTGATTGCCAGGATGATAAATGGCGGCACTGGGAGAGTTTCCCAGAGCGGATAATGCAACAACACTAAAGGATGAACTGTTTGTAGTACAAACAATGTTTTTGTGGTGGGGATATTTTGATTGACATGATAACAAGCTAATTTTAGCTTCATTCAAGCTAAAGAACTTAGTTGCTTGTTTAAGCAAAGTAGGAGTCGTCTTCTGAAATATATCCGTGAATATTTGGAAGCATTCAATTCAATTCAAGTTTATTTAATTAAGAATAGTACATTAGACAGTGTTACATATTGAAAATAAAGCAACAATTGTTTTGTACGTTGGTTTTCTAGCTAGACACTAATTTGCAAAGCGGGTTTTTGGATGGGCCTTTATTTTTAAGACAGTGAAATTAAAAATAAAGCTTCCCAACACACACAAACACTTGCACTGAATTTCTGTGGCTAATGACAAGAAAAACTAACTGTCCACAACAAAGTAGGTTGACATCATTGTTGACATATTTGTTTCTGTTTTAGCCATTGAGAATGTAGAACTATTCAACCAGAGAAGACAAGGTAGCTTGAATTGAGAAGCATTTTATTTTCAATTGAAAGCTTGGAAATGGTTTTATGAAAAACCCATAAAAAGACGTTTTCTTAACTTGACTTTTTAACATTAGAATATTAAGGTACTTTTTCACCAGAAACATCAGAAGGACTCAGAAGTTACTGCTGCAAGTGAACAATGTCATGCAGTTACAGAGGTACTTAGTTGGGGGGCGCTAATCACAGAAGGCTGCCTGGAATTGGCAGGAGTGACATACCCAGCCTGTTGTGTTGTGCACATGAGATGAATGCTGCAGCACAGAACAAGACGGTGCAGAGGACAAGACTAGTATCTGCAGCTGTGGCTTGGTTGTAAAGATAACAAGTGAGGTTCTGCGAGGATTTGAAAAGTTTCAGGTCACAGACCGTATCTGTTCTTAAATTGCCAATGTCAGAGACGTAACTTCCTCTCCTTGGTTTGCAGAATAGCCGTTGCTCTCCCACTGTTAGGAGAAATGAACAGAGTTCAACTGGAAGCAAACGGTTTTCGGGAAAACTTGTGTGCATCTGGAAGTATTTTATTGAGATCTGTTTTCAATTACGTCCACAGATGGACCTTTAATTTAGATTGCCAACTTGTCATGACCTCTAAAATCATGACATATCTGCTCTGTTTTTTCTGTCTAGATTATTAAAGGAGAAAAAATCTTGATCATTAGATGGTCAATTTTGAAAAAAGCAACAAAACATAAAAAATATATATTTTTCTCATGTTTAAAAAATAGATGCAGAAATAATATAGATATTTTTTCATGATTTGGCTTAGAAAATTGACACTACCCACAACAAGAAGAAATGTAAGTTAATTGAAAAAAATAAGCAGAGGTATTAATAACAATATAATTTGTTATGCCCGTTTAATTTCTACAATTAGAGTCCATCTGGGAAGCAACATGTCCATTCGAAAATGTTAAAAGTGAAGCAGCTGGCACATGATTTTCTTCAATCGTTTGCATCTTTACCCAAGTTGATGATGACTTGCTTGATAACCAGGTCCAACGTCAGAAGTTTACTACCATTAAACTGCTGTAAGTTAGAGTATTTTAATAACTTAAAGCTAATTGAACATCAGCAAACAACTTTTAATGGCTGAAAACTTGTGAACATATTTTGCTGTTCAGTGTAAACACCCACATGAAATCCTGGAGGGAAGACTCCCATCCTTCCAGACGTTTGGCTGGCTCACATGCATTTAATGTTAAGACTGCTGACAAACAAATTTTATAATAGAATCAACTAATGTTTAGAGTTCGTCTAAATGTAGCAGAAATGTGTGAAAATGAGAGATGTGGCCACTTTTCTGCTGCAGCTCCTTGACTGCATCTCGCTGTATTGGTAAATTTAGATTCCCGCCCCTAACAGCTACACAGATATTGTTTATGATGTAAAAAGTTGACATTTCCAATTGTTTTTAAAACAGCCCATTTGTTTACAGGTGAGAAACCAGTTCATGTGAAGCGTCGTGGGTTATGGGAGTAAGGTGTGCAGACATGACAGGAGTTGATGTTAATGATTTGATCCACATAAGATACAGTACCAGGTACATCAACACACATGGCCGTATATGGATCACGGTGACCTTGGCTTGAAATATTACATTTTGTGACCAATTCTTCTATTGATTTATGAGTTCAGACGTAAACAGGATTTTATTGTATTGTAGAGTAGGCCTGTCACAATAAGCAATAAATCAATTGTTTGCATGATAAATTAAATCAAGCTCAATAATTTTCATTTGCATGGCTTATTGTTTTTCTCTTTTAGGTAGTTAGGTACCGTACTTCACACTGTAAATGAAATCTCCCACTATGCAGTGTTTGTATTAAACATTCAAAGGATTGTATTCATTTTTAAAATGTGTAATTTTCCTCTTAATTCAATATTTATTACTGTAAAATACCTTGAACTATTAATAATACGAATTCCCATTTTCATAGTGAAGCTAAGCTGTGTTTTATTGCGGCCAAAGTGTGCGTCGTTTAAATTACATCTCCAGCTCAGTGGGAGACCCGGACTGTCAAAACCTCAACATGCAGCGTAATCAGTGTGGCGACATAATGAGGACATGACATATTCTCGTGTATTTAGGCGTCTAAAAGTGATAGTTTATCAATGTCAGAATATACAAGGGGTGTGAGTGAACTTCCAAATGTCAGTGGCTCCAAATCAGAGTGATTAATTACAGCGTTCAGACACACGGAAGCCTTCCGGCGAGGGGAAACACGAGCAAAGACAAAAACAAGCAAGATAAAATGTGTTGAACGTGAGTAGCTATTGGTACAGTAAAGCCAAAGTGCGTGCCTTGGAAAAGATGAATTAACTCGCAGAAAGTGGAATCCTTTATTATACATATTCTAGCGCAGACAGCAGAGAACCAAAGCCTGCTATTTTTCTCCCATTCCTCTAAGGAACACATACCTGAATGCCACTGCAGTCCTGTATCCCTGTCTGGCGTTAGCTAAGGACTATGTGGAGTCTTCTGGGCGGAAGTCTCCCCTGGAGATGGGTCAGTGTGGAGGGACAGCTTGATGGAGTGACACAGGGTGGTGGAGAGACAGAATTCACAGCCAGGGGGCGCTGGACTGTGACATATTACCTTTGAGAGGCGGCAGCAGCAACAGGGCTGCTCACATGACCGGGGTCCGCAGCTCAGCTGTACAGAAAGGCAAACAGAGTGTTGCTACTGGTAGCCTGATCTAACACCTTCACTGATACATATACTCCCCGTATTAACAATATTGTGTTCATACATAGTGACAACTAAACAAGGATTGTGATATGAACACAGGGCTGATGTATAGGAGAATATGAAGCTTTCCAAAAATACGGTACTCAAACCCCACCTTTTTTTTTCATTTCAGCATGTTACCATTGGAAACTTTAATGTAGTGTTTTATTGGAATTCTATGTAAAAGACAAGTATAAAGTCGTATATAAGTGTGGATGGAATGTCTTCAAAACATTAAGAAGTTTGTTTTGCCAGCAGATCTGAAAAGTGTGGCATTAAATTGAAATCTCCTTGGCAACACTTTGTAGAGTAACCTGATGCTGCAAGTAGAGTTGGAGTTTTTGAGGTTTTCCGCTTTTGCAGCTTCTAACAGGTTTCCTTCTGTAGTTGACATCAGATGTTTGCATGCACCAAATAAAAGGTCACCTTCACCTATTTGTGGTGATGAAATCACCTCTGAACCTTCAGAGACGCATAAAGACGATTATAAACTTGGACTTCTATCACTTGAAGAAGTGATATGGACTAATGCCATCAAGATCTAGAGAAACTCAAACATGTGTTTATCTTTAGTTTAACAGTGTCGTTTTAGGTCTGTCTAGAAACTTAGACAACTGCAGCTGATCCAGAACTCTGCTGCCTGCTTTCTCACTAAAACCAAGAAGATGGAGCACTTCACCCCAGTTCTAAAGTCCTTCCACTGGCTCCATGTAGAGAATAGACTTTAAAATATTCTGTTAGTTTCTAAATCACTGAATGGTTTAGCACCACAACACACTAAAGATCTGCTGTTGTTGTTTCAACCTTCCAGAACCTCTCAGGTCTTCTGGTTCTGGTTCTGCTCTGCATCCCCCGAACCAGAACCAAACATGGAGAAGCAGCATTCAGCTTCTATACACCACAAATCTGGAACAAACTTCCAGAAAACTGCAAAACAGCCGAAACACTGGGTTCCTTTAAATGTAGACTAAAGTCTCACCTGTTATTAATAATTAATATTTCCTACAATTCTGGTCTGGATTACAACATTTCATTATTTAACTTTATTCTGTCACTGTATTGTAATGTTTCTGTTTTGTTAATTGTGTTGTGTTTTATGATCCAAAGCACTTTGAACTGCCTGGTTGCTGAAATATGCTGTGCAAATAAACTCGACTAGAGTGACTCCAACAAAGGCCAGAGCGAGTAAGTTTTACCTGTCAGTGAGTTTGCAGCTGTGCTTCCATTTCCTTTCCATTATCATGTGATGGATTGAACAGAGCTTTGTGAAATGTTCAATACTTGCAACATTATTTTATACCCTATCGATGCTTTAAACTTCTCCGATGTGTTGCTGCTTGGTTTTTGTGATGCTGTTTGTTCACTAGTTTTCTAGGACTATCAGAGAACAAGGGAGAGATTTTAGTCCTGATCAGTTTAATCCACATTAAACATTATTATTAGCTGACAATTCTCCCAAGATGATTTCCATCAGTCTGCCAACTTCTGACTGTAAGACTATGTCCTGCTGTGCGAGCCATACATATGTACATAGACCCCTCAAATATCAAAGCAGATTAGCATGTGTTCATCTTGCGCTTTAAAGAATTCAGGCGCTGGATCCGAGGATTTTTGAATTATGGGAACTTTGAAATCTCTGCAGTGGTATGGTAATCCAAAATCCAAAGGACTGCTAAAGTATGTGAATGAAAGCACGCCTGAAGTAATTATGACAGAGTACAATGCTGTTTTGCTTCCAAGCACACATACACAGTATGGGGAAGGGGAGAAAAAAAAAATCATGTTTGGCTGCCCTCATGTGGATTTGAAAAACATCAATGGATTATCATAAATTTGTTTTATGGGGAAAAGGCGTTAGGAATCGAAGAATGTGAAAAAGAGATTATTACAATCTCCGAATGTCTGGGGATTTCTCACATCACTGTTTCTATTTTTCTTCTAGAGAGAGATGTGAGCAATGAATTGAAGTGTCAGGGAGGGCAAAGGAGGAATTCTCTGCAGAAAAAGTCCCTCTGATGTTGGAACAGTGGTTAATAAGAAATAGCCTCGCTATGTGCCAAACGAAAATAAGGAGGGTGTCAAAAGGCTATTCTTCACCCACGCAGCATTAATATCATTTAAGATAAGGCCTGTTGGAATCATACAGACATCGTCTAAAGGGAAGCCAGCAGTTCCCTGGGTTTGCAGCTCCTAATCAACAAAGTAACCAAAAGGACAACTGAGCAGCAAGAATTTCAGTCGTAAACATAACATGATCTGGATGCTTAATTTAACACAAAAACAACTGTTTTCACATTGCTCCTGCTAAAATAACATCATTCTGTATATTGATAATTGCAGGTATTATTTTAACGTTCATTTTGTTCACCTTGGTGTGAAACACAAACACAGAGAGAGCAAGAGAACTCAGGGTGAGAGTTGAATCACTGTTTAAAATAAGAATCAGTGCTTTCACGTTGATAGTAATAATAATTTCTGTTGTTATTAGATGTGGAAATTTTTGCCTCACATGGTGGTTAAAACAGTCCTGGTACGTAGTAATAAAAAAATATGGCTACAAAGTCACAAATTTACAAACCAACAAGCACAACTTCAGATCTGAGTGATGATTTCCTCTCGCACGTTGATGTCTTTATTTGATTTCTTTACATCACAATAAAAAACAGTAGTATTTTTGTGTTTGGGATAAATGAGTTCTTCTTTTGCTTTGGTGCTAAACGTGCAAAAATAGACCTCGTTTATGAAGAGGTATCACATAGAGACTATAACGTGCTTGGTTATTTCCATACAAGGCACATGAGTCAAAGGTAAAAATAAAAAACTTTCAATACCATTCTTATACACAGTGTCCAAAATACTTTTGGTTAGGTTGGATCAACTTTCTATTCTTGGTTGCATTTAATTTCCCAATTTTACGATGATCTGTGTTGGCTGAAAAACACAAAATTCTGTCAGTAATATGTGCTCATGATTTATTTAGGACAGCGTTCTTCTGCCATATATATTAAGAAAAATTAAGTTCATGATTTAAAGTTTTAGTCAGCAAAAACAGTGAAATATTTATGACTGAAAATGAGATAATGGTTCAGAGTGCTATGTATTTTGGAGCAAACAGCTTGGTGGCATACTGTGTAATGTGCTGCACTCAGTGTTGTCTGATTGGGCAAAACTGGACTTTTTTTGATCATGTTAGGCTGAAAAAAACAGCTTTGGGTGGGTTGTTAAAATGTTCGCAGCATTTTGCTGGTTTTTACAAAGTGTTAATAGGAAATTCTGTCAAAATACCTGTCACTGTGGCAGAGAAACTCAAAACCTGTAGAGTTTAATAAAGTGCTGTGTCACTGCACTCATTTTATTTGTTCATCTATTTTTGAATCGTCTCGAACCTGTTGTACTTGACATTGTATGTGATTAATAGTCACTGCTTATCAAGTGTCACTTTTTAACAGGATCGTAAAACAGAAATTCTAGTACGTCTTTATGATTTAAAAGAACATGGTGCCTTAAAAAAAACACAAGTGTCACTTGTTCCTCAAGAGTCAAGAGCTTTGTCTGGGTGAGTTTCTCTAGATCTTGCTGGGACATTAGTCCTTTAATCCTAGAGATGTTCTTCAGGTGACAGAAGGCCGACTTTGTAACTGTTTTTATGTGGCTCTGAATATTCAGGTCTGAGTTAGTGTTGATTTGGTGTAAGCAGCAAGGTGGCATTATGTCTTCGCTGCCATTTAGCAACACGTACAAGAATGAGTGTTTGAAGTACGTATGTCTAGTAAATGGACTTTTGAATCGCTTAGCTACCTGATGATATACTGTTACCCAACCCTTAGCATGCCAACTGTACTTTCAAAAGAGCATTACCTAAAAACAGAGATGGATGATAAACTTCAGTATGGAATGCAATATTCATTGTGAAAGGTCCTCCTTATACTGTGTCAATCTTTTGTTTTAATAATTGTTGGAAAACATTACATTGCCTTCCTGTACATTAAAAGCACTGTAGCATGCACAGTGTGATCAGCACAAATGAAAGGGTTCTACAGAGATTTTTGGTCGTCAAAATCTATTGCCACATTCCACCACAGCTCTCAGAATGTCATGAATACCTAAAATATTCAGCACAGCTACAAACACGCTACGACTCACATGTTGCACCAGAGAACAATTCGAGCATCACTAATCTCACTCCACACTGTGCTAACAGTGAAACTTACAGCATCACTTTCCATTTCAAAGTTTTAAAGAAATTATTTTTCATCAATTGGAGGAACTCAAGATGGTTGAAATTTCATGTTCAACTGATCAGTTAATTGTTCTATATGAAAAAATAAAGAAGATGAGATAGTGGCATCATAAGAAATTGAGTTACCAAGTCTTGACACAATGCACCAAAAAAAACACTTCATAAGATACATGACATAGATAGGAAACAGTGTGACAACAGCTTCAAAGTGGAGAGTCTCAAGAATTAAAATCATTTGTAAATTCACATTTTAAAGGGCTCTGCTTACAGTCCAATATTTAAATCTATTTATTTGGAGGCTTTTATTAAAGGAAAATTGGCAACACAAAACACAGATTACTGCTTGTTAACGTCTGCTCCGATCTTGGCTCAAAGGGTGTATGAGGATGCCATGTCTGGCGGGGAGCCATCAAACATTAAAGGTAGAGAGAAAATGTTTTTTATGTTCATCCCTATGACAGTGGGGGACATTTGGGGTATTGCTCCACACAGCTGTTGTGTTTTTCTATGCTGCTTTTATGTTTGGGTGTGTGTGAGTGTGTTTTTGCATTTCTCACCATGCAAGACCTAGAAGAGTGATGCTGTTTGGTAAATGTGACTGGCCACGACAAAGCCATGAACACGTCTACTTTGGCATCTTGAGTTATTTACAGATTGTGAAAGTGTGGAGTCCAAGTTTCCAATGATGACAAACCCATGGAAATAAAGAAATTGTTCTTTATTACCAACTGTTATGTACAATAATAACACTTAGGGCTATTTGTGATTTAGAAGCACAATTAAAGAAAAAAAAATGGCTTGAGTTGCTTTAACAGAAACAAAAAATAATTTTCTGCACCAAAAGCAGAGCATCATTCATTACCAAGCAAAGTCGTAAAAAAAGTTCTAACTGGAACGATTCCTACCACTAAACGTTCAAAGGAATCCAGTCGTTAGTGAACGACACATCAACACTCAGCAACTATGACTCAACTTCCTCTGATCTTATAAAATTCCTGGAATTGTTTTCTTTCCACCAGATTCTGCAGTTTTTTGTTTTTTTTTAACACTTGTCTCCAGTTTTAAGCCAGTTTTCCATCATTATTTTTACACAATCCTGTGGGAAGCTAGTTGTAGCGTCGCACATCAAATAAACGGTTGTTTACATGCAGTATCTCATGACCACTTGGCGCCGCGATGGCCCAGGGACCACAGTTTGACAAAGACTTCTTTAGAGATAAGGTGTGAATTAGGTTTTGGCTAAGATCTCTTTAAAAACTTCTGCTCTTTCTGACTCTCCACCTCCACTACGTCATCACAACGTGGCTCCTATATTAACATTTTAACAAGGTTTTTACCAGTGTTTCATTGAGCAGTAGCTGCTATAATGAGCTCTGCAGATGTTTGCTAATTGCTGCTAGCTAGTCTGAAGGAACTGAGTGGAGGAGGGCTGCTCTGTAAGCTGCAGCTTCTGCCTCACAGAGCAGAGGCAGAAGAGAAGCTGCATCTTAAAGGTGGGACTAGCTTCACCCAGGTGTTTTGCACAGCTGAATAGTTGCTAAATAGTTTCCAAAGAATCAAGGCAACACTCCAGGTATGTTTTTGATGAAGGAATAAAATTATAACATGATGCAAAGCTGAAAAAGTTGATCTTACATAAAGTTACCTCTTAAAGGCACTGAACTAACTCAAGAAAAGGCTTATAGCTAGATAAAATAAGCCATAATGATAGTGAGGTTAGTTTGAAAACATAAATAAAAGTTCATCTGAATCAATATGATTCAAGATTTAAAAATGTAACAATTCTACACAGGTTTGCACTAGGACATCGGTCAGAACAGCAAGTTTTCAATGAATAGGAGCAAGTTGTTAGCTCTGGCAACAATATACCTGAACAAAGATTAGAGTTGAATTAGATAGATGCTCCTAATGAGATTTTGACAACTGGAAATCTGGGTTGCACCACAGATGGTTTACATTGGACACTAAGGCAGGACAGCATCCCCTTATGGGAATTACAATGGGATCAGTAGGAATTTACAAAGTAATCCAAGAATTCCCTGTGAATAACACAAGCCGAACGTTATTCTCTTGCTTTCTCTGTGTATTAGAAAGATGTCAAAAGAGCAGCATCAATCCACGTCTGTGCAGAAACGATATGTCATTTTTGTCTTCTTCCACATGCATTCATCGTTAAGCTTTCGCAGTGCTTCCTTTCTCTTATTTTTTTATTTTGATTTTTTTCTCGAGCAAGCGGCTTGAAGCTGTCAGAGTCTGCGTGCCGATAACAACCTGGGGTGGAGAATGACACCTTGAGAGTGACAGATGAAAAGGATCCAAATTCTCCCCGGAGCCAACTGTATGGAGCTGATACAGGCTTCTCCCCATTTCTCTGCCCATAGCAATCCACCACATTAACCTCTTAAAATAGGGGGTCAAACCTTAGTTTTGACGCCAGACCCTTCCCAGAACTCGGAGCCGCAACAAAGAGACGGTGGAGGAAAATTGACTAATTGTCTTTCCAACTTGAAGTGTTTTAATCTATTACCACAGACACTGAGTGATAAAGAAGAAGTGGAAGGGCATGCAGCGGTGAGTTTGAAAAGGAAAGTGACTCCAGGCAACCACCTTCTGATCAAAGCTCTTAAAGTCTTCTTTAGGAGTCCCCAACTACGATTCTGATAACAAAAAAGTGTTTGGTTCCTCACAGATTTGTTCTGTTTTCAGATAATCACACATACTTTAATATGAGATAATGACAATCTGAGCCAATACAAAATGCATTTAAAATTTTTTTAAATTATTCCATGTATTAAAGGGCAAAAACTTTAAATCACAATAGCTTGACCCTATGAAAACAATCTCCCTAAGCCTAATAACAGATTTGACATCTGTTGAGGGTTTTGAACATGCACAGCCCGTTTAATGTCACAGTTTGTCATTTGGACTCCAAAGCCTCAATTTGGATGTTTTGTTTGTGCTATTTAGAGGCAGATTTACTAATGTGCCTCAGTTTTTAATTCTGTAGTATAAATAAAGTGTATTTAAGCTTAAAAGTCTGCAAGGAGACAGTCAGTCAGCTCCTGAAGCTGCATAGAAACGCCAAATGATTGCACTAGGACCATCAACATCTTCCAAAATGTTGATGACCTTTCTTTTTTTTTTTTTACTTAGATCTAAAGTTGTTTGGATAGCTTTTTCCCCTTAGGAAATGACAAATCATCATTTAAAAACAACATTCTGTATTGGGTTGGGACTTCAGTTCCTTCATTTCCAATTCATTAATTTCATAGTAGCAACAGAAGAAATCGTTAAGGCGGGAAAATTCTTTTGCCAGAACCAAACTAAGACTCCTGACTAGAGTTGTTGAGGAAGCCTTTCTTGCAGTAAGTGTCTATTCCATCTGAAGAATCAGACTCCTAAGAGGAAAGGTGACTGGACCTGGCGCCGCATACATCCTGTGTCACTCTGATATTTACCCTTATAGTGAAGGACACCGGGAACAAACTCCCCCCTCATCCCTTCAATTAAGAACAAGCAGCTCTTGGATTGCGGACAGCGCTGGTCTGGCTTTTATGAAGGTTGCTGACATTATAAGTGACGAGCGTTTCTTACTCCTTGAAGTTGAACTCGAGGAAAAGGTAAAGGTTGGGTGACTCACACGCCGATGCGGAGATTAGAGATTGCTCTCCCGGGACAAGTGATCCCTACCCCCCATGTACTCCGGGCTCCCCTTCTTCCGTCTCTTAGCTTTGCTTTGCTCTCGTGTCTTCCCAGAGCGAGGTCCCATGCTGTGCGGCAGATTGAAGACGCTGCGTTTGGAAATCAACTGCTTGGCTAGGTAATTTGGCTAATGGACTAATCTCAGCTAAACTTTTGTAAATGAGGGTTTTATGAGGTGACTCTGTGAAAGAAACATTTCACCAATGTCATGGATGATAAACATGCAATTGAGCAATCACATTGAGATGAAAGCCGTACTGGAGCTGTAGGGGAATGGAACTCTGCATCCTTTTATCTCCCCATGGTAATGGTGTCTCGATCTATTATATCCATGTACAATCTCAATTGGATTTCTTTTTTTTTAGACCCACTAAATCACAGAAATGACTGCATATTGTTTCTGGTGATGGAGGGTACTTGAAACTTCTTAACTTTGTTGCAATATTTTAATTGTACGGAACATTTCATTTCAGGGATAATAAGTTCCATTACCATTTTTCAGATTCAAAATTGCTAAAGAAAATGTCTATACTGGAACTTTTTCATTTTTTATTTTTTTTTTGCTGTTTAAAATGAACCAGAAACATTTGTCATACACCCAGGCTTGGTAATTTTGGGAAAACCAATTTTGCATATTTTTGCCATTCTCTGCTCCACAGTAAGCCTCAGCATAATAATAGAAAAAGCAGGTTCTAAAATAACATTTTGACTACCTTACACCATTAGTCTGCCACCCTCAGCTTATTGGAGGCTGGAAAGCTTTGTCATATAGGAGCCTTACAAATGACCCACATTTGCAGGAATTAAATTAGTACTTTTCTCTCTTTTTTTTTTTTGGTATTTAAATAAAAAATAAAAATGCAGATGATGCCAAGCATGCTGCCAGCCACTCACCTAATGATTTAAAAGCTCCAGCTTTGATCAAGGCAGGTTTTTTTTTGTTGTCTTTTTTTTCTTTCATTCTTGCGAGTACATCTTGGTCGCTTTTCTCATTCCCTGTATATCCGTCATTTTCACTCGTCTCTCTCTGAAGTGATAAAATCACAGACCTCATTTGGAGATTTAAATGAATCCCATCAACCAATCATTGGTAGACAAGAGAAATGGGTGAGGAAGCTGAGGCAGATCCAGAGAGTTCCATCTGATTTTAATTTAACACAGAGGCATTACTAAATTTAATGACTGCGCCTTCGCCCGAGCTGTGTTCTTTGCATCTGTAGTTTTGGGATTATAACTATCAAAGCCTTGGGCCGGCGGAGCGGCCTGCAGCTGCACCGTCGCCGACTGGAAACCCTTATTGTGTCCTTCCTCCCCTAAGCTCAGAAAAGCAATTTCAAGCAGTGACATAAACTTTGATGCCGACGTGGCCGCCGAATGAACCGTCAGACAGACAATATGTCGATTCTGATTAAGACTAACCGGCGGTGTGATGAAGGAGGGCGGAGGGCCGGCCGAGGTCTCTCGCACCATATCTGCTCAAACGAACTCCAAATTGTCTCACCCTGGAGGTCAAAAGCACTCTGGATGCAAAATCTTCAACACAAATGGAGACTGGCGCGTCTTGTTTGCCTGCTGACGCTGGATATTGCGGATCCGTGTCCGGTACTGAAGCGGAGAGCCGGTGATTGGCAGGTAAATGGCCGCTCTGCAGTCCGACAACGTGGCTGTCGGAGTGCAGAGCCCGCACTGTCCTTGACCCGCAGCTCTACCTGAGACGCATACAGTCGGATTAAACGCCCTTCCCATCGAAGACACCCAGAGGACTCGACCCTTTCGGTTTCCGCTGCAGTGATAACCCTATATTTCATCGACACAAACAGCTCAAAGATAATAGAGAGGAACAGCTGATGTGCTACAGATGCTTTTTTTTTTTTTCGATGTTGTGCTGCTGGCGTCCATACTTTCCTTGATTTATAGCTCAAACTACCGTAGTCTTGTTTGCCTATTTGTCAAATAAAAGGTTTATCTCTGAGCACTCTATAGATAATTTATTTGACAGCATAACATAAAAGGCTTGTGTTTCTACTGGTGACTCAAGAGTTTGTTTTTTAAAAATGAGCCACAGGCTGTTTATGTTGGGAAATGTGTATTTCTTGGTGTGCTGCGAATGTCCTCTCTTGACTGCTTCCTGCAAGAGTTCAAATTCCGGTGCAGTCCTGCAGGCTGGAGGAAGTGGGGGAGCCCACAGATTGACATAATGGAGAACGGCGCCTGGAGGAGGCCACAGCGTGTGTGTTTGAAGCAGAGCATGCGCATGGACGCAGTGTGTGTTCTGGGAGCTTTTCTCCTGCAGGTGGTTCTCTGATGGAGACTGGAAGGTTTACATCCACCAAACCCCCTGGAGTCTAATAAGCTCTGAAAAAGTTTTATACCTATGTTCCGGTGGCCCTTCTACCTTCATACCCGCAAACACTTTAAGTTGTAGAAAGTCTGTCCATAAGTACGTTGCCTTTCAAAAGTTCTTATACTCCATGAATCTTTTCCACATTGTTAAAAATACATAATTTGACTTTTTTATTGGTACTTTGTTTTTAATAAACCAACATGATGCTCCTGAAAATTGTAATATAACATATAGCATCATGAAGACCAAGAAACTCAGCCAGGGTGTCTGTGTATTCTTAACAAGTATTAAAAAGTCTTCTAGTCATATCTTAAATTAAGACTTTCTTAAATTCAGAAATAAAGCTAGCCAGCTAGATAGAAAGCTTTTTTGCGTCTATCATGTATGGATGCAAATTTATATTCGTCTAAAATTAAGGCTGTCTTAACTTCACAAGCTCTTAAATTTAGTTGTAGTAGTATTGTTAATAAAACATATATGAAGTTTTTTTTTTCACTGGACTTTTCTGTCAGGGAAAGTTTGAGTGGCGCATAAATCTATTCATTGTGTTCTGAGACTAGATGTGATTCAGGCTGCTGCTAACTAGCTGCTAACATTCCCGTAGCTACTCAGTAACTAAACAGTTAGCTAGCTAACTAGTGAGTTTTGTGTCTATCATGGGTAAGTGCTGTCTTAAATTCAGAACAAAAATGTAAGTGTGTGTCATAAAATGGGTAGACTGTGGTGAGGATGGACACAGTAGTGAACATGATGGTTTAATGAGTCACTAAAGTATACAGACGTCCAGACAGCACAGGTGAGCAATAAGGCAAGGAGCTCAGAGACTGGTAGCAACTAAAAGCTAGCTAGCTAAAAGTGCAAATTTATTAACGTTTGAGTGAAATAAGTTCATTTTTACCATTGTCTCACTTCTGTTGCCAACTAATCCAAGGCTGTAGTGTATTCTGGATACTCTGGGTGTAGAGAACCAGATTCTGTGTGATAAGCACAATGCTGCTGCCAAAAGCCACTAACAAACCCCAGAAATGTCAGCTTTTGCTTAACTACAGCTAATGAATAGTTTAGATCCAAGGATATGTTGAATGGCCTAGTCAAAGTCTTAACCTCAATCCACATCTTCACAGATCTGGATAAAACTTTCTTTTTATCACTGACAAAAGGTGTTCAAGGCTTATCGTGACATATGGGAGAGGGATAATGGTGGAAACAGTCCTGTTTACACCCGACCCCACCCTCCAAACCAGCGCACCCCACCAACCACAGCTTGAAAACACCTGCAGTTAAGGTCACACACCCTCCCTCCCGCCAGCCTGCACTGCAGCATCAAAGCTCCCCCTCCGCCCTCCTCACTCTCACCCTCCCTCCGGTTAACTATCCGCGCTGCTTTTTGATCATTTGTTTACATCACAGAATGCATTTTTTATGGCACGTCCAGATTCTCTTTGAGCGTTTTGCTTTCGCCCTCTGGGGAACATCACAGCGCTCTAATCCGCCCACTCTGGAATTGTCTGAGAAGATACGTGGTTCTTCATCTTTGAAATTTCTCGAGCCCTTCTTTGAATTTCCATTAGCGCAGCCACGATCATTTCATTCCCCACAGTCGGTGATGAAACTGCGTGATTATTGATGTCTACCAAGAGGAATTTAAATAACTCCCAACAGTTTTGGGGTTCTGTTCTGCGTTTCTTTCTTTCTTTTTTCCCCATGTGTTTTAACTCTTATTACAAACATGGAATGACAGTCGGTTTGTGATCATCAGCCTTTATTACCCAAGCTATTTAGCCAAATGGTGACTACTATGAAACTGTGACAGTCCTTGGCATTTTTGTGTGTATGGCAGATGGAGACAAGAAAACGTCATCAGTGGAGTAATCTGTGGAAGTCTTCTTAGCATGTGTGCATGATCTCAGAGCATATGTCCTTTAAATTTAGCTAATGGCATCTTTAGCAAGTCTTTGCTGCTTTTTTCTTTTCTTTTTTTGAAGAAGCTTCATTTGTGGTGTTTTGGTATTTTCTCTGATAGTAGAGAAGTTGTCCTTAGGTGAAGCACAGTTTTGATCCAGGACGGCACGGTTATTTATTTTCTTTCTTTTTTTTTTTTATAACACCTTTTATTCAATAAGATAATTTCTTTAGCTGCTGGAACATGTTGCTCAACTGCTTTAGGCTTGACACACTAATGTGGTGAGAAAACTCTTGTTCTCACACCACCATTGTAGTGGAATCTGAAAAGACATTTCAGTATGCATCACTGATTCCTGGTAAAAGTATTCATGCTTTTCCACATTTTAATGCACCAATATATCTACATGACTCACAAGCGTCATCGCCTCGTGTTTTATTAATTTCATGTTCTAGTGTTCTCTCTAAAAGTATTTCAAGCTAAATATCTGTCTTCACAAATGAAGACATTCATTTGTGAAGACAGATACATTCCTGTCTTCACAAATGTAGACATTTATGTCTACATTTGTGACATACATGTCATGATACATGTATCTGTCGCCATGTATCATGGCAACAGATACATTCCTGTCGCCATGTTTGATTCCAGACAGGAAGTAGTTGTTGTTTTGAAGCAATCTAATTGGCAGATATAGACTTTAGCTTTGCACTGCACTGTAGCATGCTATGGGTTTAGCATGTATAAAACAACATTCAGGGAGGGATGTGTGTTGGTTCATGCTGAGGAAAACTTTACTGAACATATCCCATGTGTATGATATTACCTTTTTAAACAATGCGGCAGAGATATTGATTTTTATAAAGACCCAACTACGTGCGTACAAGGTCGGAAATTGAAAGAGCTAACTTACGCAAAAAATGAGCTGATGCATTTTTGTACAACAATCCTAATTAACCACAAAAACCTCCACACACCTAAACATGATCTGCATCTATTAGCTCGGTGACGTTTGAAGACAGCGGGTTTCCAAAGGTTTTAGTTAAGAGTAAAAAAAGTACAAAATGCTGAATACATCAAATGTATTAGATTTTGTTCCAAAAAAAGCAAATAAACCATGTTGTGATGCACTACTTCGGTTTAGTCTGCCACATAAAAGCCCAATAAAAAACATTCAAGTTTGTCGCTGGGACGTGACAATCAGAAAAAGTTCAAAGCGTATAAATACTGTTGCCAGGCACTTTCTCCTGACCACTGCAGACATCCTGCGCTCTCACGCTGTGACCAGAATGTTTCGACCCTCGTCAAAGTCACTCCAATCCTTACACTTGCTGCACTTGCACATTTTCTTCCCTTGCAGCACAGCAGCTTCAAGGAGAAAACGTTCACTTGTTGCTTGATATATAAGCCTCTCTGCCAGATTCCAGGACAACGATATCATCAGTGCTTTTACTTTCCACTGTCAGCGGATGTAATGTTAGAGCTGATTGGACAGTGGAATAAGGACGTTGGTTGTTTGTAGTTTCACCTAATCTAAAACACTGAAAAGACTGGACTGAATGCAACCATGCAGCATATTTTAAAGTTGTCTGTTCTTTTTCCAAGGACTGCAGCCAGTAATTACTCATTTTATTGTCACATCATGTTTTTCAGACGATTTTATTTTTGATCTGGTATTTGAAGTGTGAAGAGCACAGTGGCCAACAGACGCAGACATGCAGCAAACACACAGCGAACACACGGCAAACACACGGCGAACACACAGCGAACACACAACGAACACACGGCGAACACACAACGAACACACGGCGAACACACAACGAACACACGGCGAACACACAACGAACACACGGCGAACACACGGCGAACACACAACGAACACACGGCGAACACACAACGAACACACGGCGAACACACAATAACACACAAAAATGTTGCAGTCACAGAAAATAGGAGCAAAAGCCTTCAGCTCACTAAACAAATGAAAACAAGACATGTTGCGACCTCAGGAAATAGAAGCAAAAGGAAAAAACGATGCAAACAGCAACAGGTCAAAAGCTGCTGCGTACTTTGATGTTCGATTAAACTGAAGTGCTCCAGGGCAGTAGAGGCAGCATAGAGTCAGTAGTATTACCTCTGTAAATATGCTGATGTTCAATATTGTAAAAGATTGCGTATTTCAGAAAGGCATAATGTATATCACACTTTTTCTTTCTTCCTTCCTCCATCTTTTTTTCTGGACATCCCATTAAATCGTTTCCCACAGACAGATGGTTCTTACTTGTTGATCGACCCCTACTGGTCTGGAGGACCTTCCGTTTTGTAGCGGGAGCTTGCAGCATTTTCTACTTGGTGTTGTTTTTATTAATTGCATCATTTTACTCCTTTCTCCTATTAACTGTGGTTGCAACATTTTGTTAATGAGTGCAGCATTCGTTTTAATTGTGTGCTTTTGCATCTATTTTCTGTGATTGCAAAATTATAATTTTTTTGATTTGCTGCACTTTTCTTTTTTTTTTTTGTATTTGCATGTTTTGGAGTTTAAGTCATTCATGTGTTTGCGGCCTGCTGCACCTTTGCAAACCTGTCACATTTGCAAAGGCTTTAATCTTTTATGAGAAAACTCAATCTGCAGATAAAGACCAAAATCTTCCCCTACAATTTCTGCTTTAACGGTTTGAGGAGAACATCTCGGAAACAGGCCTTGCTGTTGTAGGCGAAGTGAGAAGTTATTTGAATAAAATTTATCATTCTCTCCCTCTCTGTCTTCTCCTTACACATCCTTTGATGCTCGCTAACTGAGCAGCCAAAAGGCCGTCGTAGTGAAGGAACTACGACACAGTTATTCTTTCTTCGTGACAGGAACCTAAAAGTTTGCTGATACAAAGGTCATAAACCGTCTTTGATAACTCTGGATTTCCTGTCCTCCGGCTCTGCTCGCACTCTGATGAAAGGGAATTTTTAATTTGATCCTTGTGCACGCCATACAAGCTGACAATTAATTCACACAAAAAGGGAAAGGTTAGTTAAATCACCATAAGGCATATAAAACATTCTGGCAACTAAGCCCAGCACTGGTTTATAGATTGAATGCACTAATCATTTTCCTAATCTGTTTCTAATGAGCTGCATAACTGGCTACGTTAGAAGTTGGTTGGCAGCAAGTCGAGACCAAACATAATAATGTAATTATGAATTTTCACCAATTTGTATGTAAGTTCCTTTGGCAATGTTGCTGTAATACACAGTTTAGTGTGCTGGATGTGCAGCACCTTGTTTGGTTGCATTTCTCATGTGACTACAGAGGGCTGCCATTTTTAAAGCATATTTAGTCTAAAAGGAAATATTTAAAAAATATATATAATTTTAGATCTGCAATAAAAAAAACAGAGGAATACAATGAACTCAATGTCGGCTACAAATCAATGTTTAATCCCAACTCTCTGCTGTTCAGTTAAAAAATCCTTGAAAAGTCATTTCAGTCATTTTATTTCAAACGTGAAGCTCACAGAATATGCTGATTAAATCCACACAGACTGATATTTAAAGAATTTATTTAGTCATGTTGATTGTGGCTCGTAGCTGATATCAAATCCAATACTCGGCTTCTCAACAATCACGGCGTTACATTTTAACACAGAAATGTAACACAATCATAGTGAAGTCTGTGTTTGTGACTGTTGTACTGTGCTGGTTTCCACCCTGTTCGCTTTGACCTGTATCCAGTGAAATTATTGGAAAGTTGAACACGAGGAGAAAATGTGACAAAAACAAAAAAGAAAAACTGCAGCCTTGAAAGGATTCAAAAGAATTGAAGATTTGGGACTGCTACGTCTTCCCCAGACTCTTAACTCACTGCCTCTCCAGGAACCTTTCCATTTAGTCCAGATCCTCCAGGGAAGCATTTGCCCAAACACCTAAAGGGCTACCCATTAATTATTGAAATAATCAAGAAATTCTCAATGAATAATCAAAATGTCCATCCATCCATCCATCCATTTTCTTTACACCCTTCTTCCCTAAATGGGGTCGGGAGGGTCGCTGGTGTCTATCTCCAGCTGCGTTCCGGGCGAGAGGCGGGGTCACCCTGGACAGGTCGCCAGTCTGTCACAGGGCAACACAAAGACATACAAGACAAACAACCATGTACACGCACACTCACACCTAGGGAGAATTTAGAGAAACCAATTAACCTGACAGTCATGTTTTTGGACTGTGGGAGGAAGCCGGAGAACCCGGAGAGAACCCACCATGCACAGGGAGAACATGCAAACTCCATGCAGAAAGATCCCCGGCCGGGAATCGAACCCAGGACCTTCTTGCAGCAAGGCAACAGCTCTACCAACTGCGCCACTGTGCAGCCCATTAATCAAAATGTCTTGTTAGCAAATGGTTACTTTTGTGAAAACCCGTTCTTAACACTACACTACACTCTTAACTTCCTGTAGCTGATAGCTTAGCCACAATGCTAGAATTAGCACTATGTTAGCTAATGTTTGTTGTTTAGTGAGCTAACTGAAGCTAGCTTACTTAATCTAAACATTATTTTGGTAGGGGATTAATAAATATTCCCTTAAACCTCTATTATTTGTTTATGAATTTAATGGAACAAACAAAAAATTTTTTAATTTATACATTTAATTATATCTCTCCTATAGATTACTTATTGCTACCTGTAATCTTTTTGCTAAATATTTACAATCAGTCAGTGAATTAGCATATTTTGAAAAAGTTCAATTATTTCAGGAACTTTATTCCTGAGTGAAACACGGTATGTAGATTAAATACACTCAGATGGATGTTTATTTAGCTTTGATTTCTGTTGAGTATTTTCCACTTAACACAACTTAACATTAGAATACCACTAAACCAATAAATATATTGTTTTTAAATACTGAAATGTGAATGTAATGAAAAGTGTTAACGTTGCCATTTTTAAAAGGTACATTGAATCTGACAAATGAGACTCATCAATACTTATATTCTAATGTATTGAATATGACTGTGTTAAAATAAGCTTCTTACATAATATTAAGCATAATATACATCACTAATTAAACATGGTTTAGAATGGTTTGGAAAAACATGCTCCATTGCCAGATTTTGAGCCAAGAAAATCTGATTGTTTCCTCCAGAACAATCTGGTGAGGTTTGTTGTCTGTCAGCATCACAACTGCTGGGTTTTTTGTTTTTTTTTTACTGTGTGTTCCATGCCATGTAGGAGGCAGAGAGGCTGAGAAAAGACTTGTGAAGTAGAATGGATCCTCACTTACAGTGCAGCA
Organism: Gambusia affinis; assembly: GCF_019740435.1. Lineage (NCBI taxonomy): Eukaryota > Metazoa > Chordata > Actinopteri > Cyprinodontiformes > Poeciliidae > Gambusia > Gambusia affinis. Next base: position 29,603,580 of record NC_057869.1, on the reverse strand, counting down.
TTCACTCTAAATGTAAATAAGAGAGTTTGGGGGGAGTCTGCTGGGCAGGTTGCATTTGCACGCTGTAGAACATACAGTCCTGAGTCCGCACAGATGACAAAACGCTCTCACCGTGGCTGGCCCTCATCGGCAGCTATCAGTCTCAAATATCATGGAACACACAGAGTGGAGATTAGGCCAAGTAATCTGCACATAATGGGAGTCAGAGAGGCAAACATTCTGAGCCACACAAAGTGAGACACTTGGAGCACAAAAAGAAACAATAGAGCTCTCAGCAGACGCTTAACACACATAAATACTCTTCCCACGCACGCTGGAACTGAAAACGCTACACTGTGTTCATTATCCATAAAGCAAAAAGTCACTTTTTTTTAGTATTCTCGATAATTACATTTTAAATACATACTGTGCCCTGCTCTGTTATTCCTACTCCTACATATTTTCCACATTAAGTCAGATTCCATCCACAAACTACATTGTAGAACCTTCGGCCCAATCTGAAATCCTGTGCAGCCTGTCGACCCGATGATGCCGCTGCCACCATGTCTCATAGTGGACATTGTTGCATTCGGGGTAAAGACCGCCATGTTGGTTATCTGACAAACATTGATGTTTTTTTTATTATTCATTTTCAGATTCTCTGCGTCACAAATGAACTTAAGTAAACAAACTACAGCACCAGTGGGAGAAGAAATTCTAATAAAAATGAAATTAGATAATTACACAAAACCGGGTGTGACATTCTGGACAAAATTCAACCATTTTGGCAAATAGTTTTCAAAAATTACCACTTGTAACCATGGCTGTCTTTCCGATTGCAAGAGTCCTATGTGTCAAACCAGTTCACTCATTGACCTGAGTCTACTGCTGAAAAAAACCTTGCATTGCCATGTACCTAAAAACCGTCTGCAGAACTTGGCAAACTTTAGATCCCAACCACAAGAAAGTCTCATTAAAACCAGGCAGGAAAAGACAAACATTGAAATTTCTTGCTGTGCACAAAACTCGCCTGGCAACAGTTTTCATAACCTCTTTAATTGTGCTCACGTGCCTCCAGGTGGCTGTAATAAATTCACTTAAAATCTCACCTTATAATTGGCTCAATATTACTGCTCATTCTTTCCTCCCTTCTGGGTAAGTTTCTTGTGTTCATCTGTTGACCTGCTTTAAAAAAAGAAGAAGAAGAAGAAGAAAGCAACCTGGCAACCAGAACAGCTTCAAATTAGTTAGCGACTGAACACTTTTACTTTCGGTAGTTGTCTTCCCTCTTCTGAGATAAAGCGCTTACGGTGCTCAGGAAGCACTAATTATCCCTCTAAGAGATAATAACTGTATTTATCATCTGAGGTGGTTTTTTTTGTTGTTGTTTTTTTGAAGGGTTATTTATCAAATACCACGTGGGATTGGAAAATCAATTTCGAGTGTCACAAATTAATATGCAACCATCATGGCACGTGTCCTCGCGAGACGGCAGGCGGCAGAGGCGCCTCGCTAATGTGGCTGCTGTGGCATTGATTTATTTTTCCATATCTAACATATCTAATGAAGATCAGCGGAGTGAGCCGTGACAGAGGAATAAACGAGTACCTGCGTGTAATCTGTGCTGCCGTGATGGTTTTTCACTTAGTCAGCTTCGGGGGCGACACGTGTGTAATTATTAACTTCTTGACTCCCATCAAGCGCATTATAAAGTTGAAGAGGGGCTTGAGCAATAAATTATTGCAGCCAAAATGTTAATATGTTTGCGGTGCAGTGTGAATGTTTTTTGTTTTTTTTTCCTCCTCATAATGTTGTTCATTAGCTTAATCTGATAGAAAATTCGGGTGTTTTCCACTGAATCTCGGCTAAATGGATTCCGACTCACATGGCAGCATCTTCCGCCATAAGACCGACTCTTGAACGCTTCGCCGAATGTCTGGCTGATGACTGCGACTTGCAGCTGCTGCAAGAAGACTGGAGGTGAAAATACGTTTTTATTGTAGTCACTGTTTGGAAAAAGGAGAGTTTTCCAGAGATCAACCTGCCCTGTTCCCATCACAAAACTGATATGAGTTAACGGTGCTACGTTTGTGTTGGTTTGTGCAACTGAAATATTTGTAGCACAAACAATTTTTTTTTTTTGCTGTACACAGTTTCACAGTAATTTAGGTTTATTTTGTAGAAGGTGGGTGTGGCAACTTCACTCAGGTCGTTAAACACTCATTTTATAGATTCAGAGTAAAATATTTCAAGTTTTTATTTTTTCAATCATTATTTCTTATAAATTAAGAGAACTCAAAATTCATTTACCCCATTAGACCAGTCAAAAATAGTCAGGTTTTCCTATTGAATGTGAATTTAAATATTTTCCAGAGAGCAAACAGATCTCTTAAAAAAAATCAATGTATTTTTTTCAGTCAGTAAATAACTCTCGAAATATTGTACAAGCATCAAAGTACACTTTGATTTGGCAAACAAAAAATAAATTTATAATAAATTTATAATTTTTTATATTAAAAACAATCACTATATGTAAAGTATTGTTAGACCTTTGTCATTTAGAGATATTGAAAAAAATGGAAGGGATAAAAAAACATTTTATACATTTTCTTCACAATGGAAATGATTTAAAGCAAATTTAATGTTTCAAAAATAATAAAAAAATATTGTGTTAAGTAAAAGCAAGACTATTTGATTTAATCACCATAAGCCTATGATACTGTACCAACCTAATTTTATAAACTGTTGTTTCTATTTTCAACTTATTTTACAAAATTTGTAGCTCCAACAGCTTCCTTTATTTCAGCAAATTATAAAAGGGACAGCTTATGGATTGTGCGTTTTGGTTGAATTTTGCTAACTGAACAAATAGTAGTAATAAAATTCTTACCTCCTGCCCATATACACATTATTGTCAGCAGCAGAGTCGATTAATAGACTGGCAGGGAGGACAGGAGTGGCAGGAAAGTGGATTTCAGATCATAGCAGTTTCTTAAAAAGCTGCTCTGCTTTTTTCAGCTTTGTAAAATGCTCTAAGATGGTCAGAAGAGCCACCGCAGCCAGCAACAGGATTTTTTTACAAGTGTAACGGAGGGAGCCTAAGAGCCGTGAGCCATCGTTAATTACTGAGCTGAGGCAACAGCTTGTGTGGGAAACTGAGTGACGTCTCACTTAGCAGCTCAATGAAATATAAGTTAAGTATTGCACTAAAAGAAAAAAAAACAGAGGTTGATATTTCTTTAACTGCTTTCACTTTCTTATTCCTTTTGCACCATTAGCATTGCTAACTTCAGCAGCTTAAACTATTTTGAAGACATGCTTGAACAACCATGTTGCTACAAGATGTTGTTGTATAAGAATCCTCTTTGTTGCCTGTTTTAAAGTTCAGCATTTATTAACTAGCTGTCAAGTAAAACACTGTCTATGAATTCTGTAGTCTGCCATAAAGCAAAAAATGAGAGCTAAATGGAGAGTAGTGTATGTTAGCTACATTACAGTGAGCACACGTACTTAGGATATGGACTCATTTAATTAAAGATGTAACAAAAAGAAAAGGCGTTTGATAAAAGATGGTGGGAGCAGCTGCTCTATTTACTGCACTGAGCACTAAACCGACTCTCAGCTGCCATGTCAGCTGTTTGGGATTCCCCTCCGTTCTATCGTCACCGCGCTTTCTGATTGGCTACCTGTCACATTCAACAGGCTGCGTTCTCGCTCTCCGTCAGGGTAAAACCCCACAGGCTGCGATAATCGGACCAAGACAATGTTGAACATGCCCAATTTTAGATCGGAGCGGTCCCAACGTTCTACCGACCGGACCAGATCAGGCGTGACACACCTCACATTACAGGAGGATCGGTTACCGTTATAACAAGCAACAATCTTAGAACTTGGAAATCTCTACAATCGCCATAAGGGGAAAATCAGCGCATAACATTTAAAGTTGTGTCGAGTGATTCCCCGTCTCCCCTGAGCCTCCTGGGCCACAGACTGGCCGAGACTCAACCGGTCTGTGTTGACAAAAAGGTTGGGGACCATTGACTCAATGTTTATTATTGCTCACAGTCACAACCACAAAAGCTAACTTATAAGGTCTTCCTTTGGGCTACAGCCAATTAGCAGCAAGAAAAATGAATGGCGTTCCTGAATTGGCTGCTTTGCACATGTCATGCCAGCCAATAGCATGTTACGCAGCATCTGACCTCTTTTGCTGCGCCAATGACATAACTACAGCCTTTCCAGCTTCTCCTCCTCAATGACAGCGTGGTCCTGCCAAACGACTGACACGCAGCCTTACTCTGCATTTGAGACCTGTGCCGCTTGCGTGACATGAATAAGAAACATTCCATGTGCCCTACAAAGGACAGCTGAGTAGGATGTTGAGGCTGTCCTGTCCAGGCGGCAGTAAGAGGAGATCAGTTGGAAAGGTGTGTGTGATTTTGTATTTTTTTTTAAATCCAAGGTCCCGCTGCTGACTCTTCCCTGTCAGAGCCAGAAGAGGAAAGAACAATCCAACTAACCCACCCGACTCCCCCATCACACAGCCACAGGAGTGTGTGCGTCTGAGACGGAGCTGTGCAGCTTTTGGAGCTCAGCGTGAGAGCATTCGATATTCATAGAAGGGAAGAGGAGGAGAAAGTGAAACAACAGTGGGGGCGCCGCCTTACGCGTGATATTACATTGTAATTATGATTTGGATGCAGACACTGTGACAGCACTAAGGGCGAACTACAGACTGTAAAAAAAAGAATCTACACACACACACTCTGTTTGAAGGCAGCACTTCAGAGCATCCAAGCCCACATCATCGCAGGAGTAATGAGGGATCGGCACAGCGAAGCATTTTTGTTGCTTGTTTTTTTTTTTTTTTTTTTAAAGCAAAAAGACGAGGTCTGCTAGCGAGCTTCGTATAGCCATCCAAGTTCTTTTCTGATTGGCTTGTTTACAGTCAATATTTGCCCATGTCAATCGGAGCGCCTTTGAGAAAATAGATTTTTCAGCATGAAGCAGAATGTTCAGAGAAATCATTGGCATTAGCGCTGCGAGAAGCCAAGAAAGAGCTAGGGGTGCCCATATACGGAGCGAATGCATATACACACCAGAACGTCGCTCGTTTGAACAGCCAGACAGAAAGAGAGAAAACAAGCAACAGAAAGACAAACGGTCTGAAAGAGTTGTTTTTTTATTTTTTTCAAAAATGACAGATTCTGAGTGTCTGGCGTCACTCACCGGAGTCGTGTCGGAAAAGTTTATCGCCTGTTTCAACATAAAAAGATACAGAAAAGAGGACAATCAACATTAACAATAAGGGGGAAAAATGATCTAAGTATCATACTCTGATCAATAAAGGTGTGTGATACTGTATCGATCTGATACCAAAATATTGATTTGATATCTTGGCATCAGTATTCAACCGATACTGTATCACCAACATTGGTACTGATGCTTTTTATTTACATTTGATATATCATCAAACTTATGGCCTTTAGGTGTTCTTGCATTTGAACTATTTTGTTCAAACCTCTGACAACGTTTATAGGTGTCCATGTTATACCTTTATAAAATATTCACTTGATTTTTCCTAAATAAAATGCAACAAAGATATTTTTGACAAACTACAAAACAAAACCCCGAAACCCTGAAAATTTCAAGAGGGAATCCGGAGCTGAAGTATCAAACTTAGCATGCTAGTATGGATCCAATACTGATACTGACTTTGAACTTATATCATTGATCGATCCGCCCACCTCTACTGAGCAAACCAGCAGGTGGTTCAGTTGGGGACCAAAATTGTTACATTTTCAGCTGATGTGTTTCACTTTCACACTACACTGAGTAAAACAATCCAGACCTTTTGAAAACTTGTTCACCTCCTGTCCTGTGGTGGCGCTGCACCGAAAAGCACTGAAGGAAACGGCACAAAAACGCAACTTCCTTCTTTGCGAAATGTAAATAAAAATGGAGCGCATCTGATTTTAGCAGTTGCAGGATTTCTCTTTCGTCTTTGGTAAAAGACCGTGAGCCATTTCTACAACTAGCGTTTTATTTACCCAGAATGCCCTGTGCCACAGTCCACGTTCAGTTTGCGTACGCATTCACACCTTCCCAAACAAACCAGATTTTCTAGGCAAACAAACTAGAGTATGATTAAAGTGGTCTGAACCGGGTTGGTGTGAACGCACCCTTAAAAGGTGTTTCATTTTGGTGAGGCACACATCTGCAGACTGGTTATTTCAACCTTTTTTTTTTTTTTTTTAGTTTATTTATTTATTTATTTATTTATTTATTTACTGGAATTGAACAGGATTTATGTCACTTGATATATGGAAAAAGTTTTGATTTACCAAAGCGTGGCATTTTAACAGGGCTGTGTAAACCTTTGAGAGCCACTGCATAAGTGAATATATAGCCCCAAATGCGGCGGAATGAATTTGGAAACCGGTCCTGTGGGATGTTCCAATTTGATTAGTAAAGGTTTGCAGGAGAAAGGCAGCCAGAGCGAGCTGTCAGGCTGTTATGCTGGCACATCTTCTCTGCCTCTTTTATCAAAGATAAGTAGTATTGATTTACTTTGAGGCTGTAAAAAGTATTCGTCTTAAGAGCTGACATTTAATAATCTCCACCTAATCCATGTTTTGCTGGAAGCCTCTGGAGATGCTGGCGAGGCCTCCATTGTTCTGTTCTCCTCTGCCCAGGCCGATACCTAATGAAGGAGGGGGATGTTGTTAACCCTCTGCCGGCTCTGGGGCTGCAGGAAAGAAACTGTTAAATGTGTCTGTGGGAGCTTTTTAGTTATGCTTCGGTGAAAGTGAGGGTGTTGTTTAAAATTTCATTTTTCCGAAGCAGGGCTTTGTGAAGTGGTAATCAGTTACCGGGACTTTACCTGCAGTAGGCAAAAGTTTTTTGAGTGAGTTTGCAGAAAAAAAAAGAGGGTTTTCCCTCCTGGAGGACGGCTAATGGCTAATCAGACTCAAACCCCCACTAAGAAAGTCGGTTTCTGCCAGATAAAACAGCGGGAGCCCTAAAATGAATTATTCCTGCTAATTATAAACCTTGAAATTATTGCATGAGACAAATTTTTAAGTTTATTTTACAAGCACTGAACTTTTTGTTCTGATTATCTTCCAATATTCTACTGATATAAGAGGGTCTAGCCCTGCTTAGCCTGGTAAAAACAACCTCCTTGTTCTACACTTTATTTTGTCCCTCTGATTTGGACCCTCTGAGAAACAATTCCTTCCTGGAGGTGTGAACTGTGTTGAAGTTTGAATCTGAATTGGATTGGACTTTACCCAATCGCAAACCTTTGTTGATTAGGCTTCCTGGAAAGGCCCAGACCTGTGGCGAGTAGAGCCATGACATCTTTGGCAGCAATAAAACATCTTAAACACTTCTCTTGCCTCTTGCTCCAACGTTGACTGCTCAATATCTGGAAGTGTGCCCAACGAGGATGGAATGACTTCATTCACTTCCTCCGCTGCCGAACTACAGCTACAGGCAGACTGCAGTCCTAAAACAGTGCAGGAAATCACCGTCATCGTTGAGTTTTTATTGGGTTGTTAGAAGAAAGCTTCTTTTCTCTAAAGTGAAAATGGCAGACGTTTGCTACGTTGCATCTAAATGAGTCTGAAAGATGAGACCAATTTGAAGACTCTTGGTTATAATGCAGACTACCATGGTGAATAGCAAATATCTCAGTCGGCCATTGAATTAGTTAGTCACTTAAAACAAATTAAAACAAACTCAATTTCCATTTGTATAATTTATAATTTTTCTCTTTTCTGTCTTTCTACCAAAACCTGGACGACAAAAGTCTTAGTCTGGTGTTTTGGTCTCAATCACCCCCTTTTTTTTTAAGGACCATTTTGTTTCAAGAGACTTTATAGTTAATCTTATTTGTTGTTTCTGTTGTTTGTTTATTTTGGCTATTTAAAATATCTACCAGCTCCAAAGTTTAAATGTTAATTAGAATTTAAATAATTTTGATTTATGACAGGGGTGCCTAAAGTCAGTCCTTGAGGGCCAGCATCCTGCATGTTTTAGTTCTCTTTCTTTATTTCCTTGCTGAAAAGGTTGTTGGTACCACCAGGGAGAGAACTAAAACGTGCAGGATGTCGGCCCTCAAGGACCGACTTCGGGCTCCCCTGATCTATGAGAAAGTGTTCTTGCATTATTAAGCCATAACCATTACGTTACTTGAAAATGGTCTCAAAACAACAACATTGTTTAGCGCAGGGGTCCCCAACTCCAGTCCTCAAGGGCTACCATCCTGCAACCTTTAGATGCATCTCTGTTGAAACACACCTGGCTCAAATGAACTGCTCATTACCAGCCTGTTGCAGAGCTGAGTGGATGCAGGTGAGGGAATTCAGACATTTTGGATCAGAGATTCAGCTAAAAGATGCAGGACGGTGGCCCTTGAGGACTGGAGTTGGGGACCCCTGGTTTAGCACAATAACCTTTGTGCTAAATGATTTATCTGGAATAATTTATCGTTCATCAAAATTTGTCAGTCATGATGGCATTCATGTTGGTGGAAACTGGATGATCTGGGCTGGAATTTGTTGAGTTGGACATAAACTCCTGAGTCAAAGAGGGGGGATCCATCTAGAAACTGAGGTTTGACCCCAACTGGGTCATGAAACAGGACAATGATCACAAACACAGCAGCAAATCCACAACAAAGCTGCTAAAACGGGTAGGAATCAGAAAACTGAAAAACTGTGATGGGACCTTCAGAGAGACTTAAGCCAAAACAAGTGACTGCATACCTAAATGAAACAAAGCAACTTTTGAAAAAAGGGATAGTCGGTAACTCAAAATGCTCTTTATACATAAAACCCCCAAATAGAAGAGGGTATACTTTCTTCTAAGCATACCTGCTGTTTCACCCCGGAGATGACAAACCTGTTCAGCCTAAGGGAGCAAACAAGACAGGGCGGATCATTTCTCGTTGTTTTTGGGTTCTAAACTTGTTGGGGACTCGTGTCCATTATCAGAACTTTCTCCCGGCGGCCGTATCGGTGGCCAGCGTCTCAGCGGAGCTGCTCTGAAATACAACGCAGCAAATGATATGTGACCCGTGCCGGCGTTTCTTTCTATTTATGTAGTACAGGACGACACTGAAGGAGAGAGATGCAAAAAAAGAAAAAAAAAAAGAAGAGCTCACCTGCTGCTTGATGAGGTCTTGTGGCTTTCCAAGCCCGCCGAGGAGGCTGTGTAATTTTCACCCTCAAATCAAAAGGGTGGAAGGAAAACCTCACTCACTCCACCCCGCCACTCCTTCTCCCGCTCAGCCGGCCTCGCCCACCCTCCTCCCAGCGGCGCAGGAAAACAGCAGATAATTACCTGGTGTGAAATTTCCTCACAGTCGGCGTATCCTCCACACGAGACGTAGGTGTCGCAGAACTCATATTTGACTGTGTTTTGGAGGACATGCAACAAGCTCGTTGTCGATGCGTCAGTTGGAGGTGTCTTCCCTGGAGTGAAGATGCACTTCTGAAAATAATGGGCTTTCCTTTTTGATTTCCCTCCTTTGACACAACAATTGGTAAAAGCCTACAACAAGCTCTGATGTAATGGGTGTTTAAACACCAGATTTGATTTTCAAAATCTCTGAACAGTAGTCAATATCGGTCAATATTGTTTTCGTATTTTCCAATACTAAAATTCACTGAGTTGTCAAACTGTAGGCACCAGAAATGCACCAATCCAAAATTTATATCTGTATTGGTCCCGATATTGGGGGGGAAAAAACCAAACAGTTGTGACTATCTGCCTGATCCTTAAGTGCAGATCTATTGAGTTTAATTCTGCACTTATTTATGTTACATTATATTTAGAATCTCTAATTGCTTTCTGAAACATTTCAAAGGTTTGCTGCAGTTTCATTTTTACATGTTTGACCAAGATAGTAAACCTATAGTTTTTGTCAGTTTTATTATTGTACATTAGCTGTTGTACTTTTAACTGCACTGATTGAACAAATTATAGTTGTTTTGACATGTTTGGTTGAGCCTGTGAAGCTGTTGGGGTATTTAAGTGTGCTGTGCTGGTGCAGTTACCAAATAAAATGGTTGTTCAGCACATATATGTCTGTCTTTAAAAAAAAAAAAGAAACATTTTAAATCAATTCAGCTGTTTTTCTGTATCAGATCAGTAATAGCCGATACTCCACATCGGTATCAGATGTGGAGAAAGTGGGACAGTGCATCTCTAGAAGGGTCTAATGAAAGCAAGGAACTCTTGAAACAAATGAGAAAACAAGAACAAAACATGAAAAGATGGCGAGAACCTGAAAGAGAACAGAGGGAAATGGTGTGTGTGCGTGTGTGTGTGTGTGTTTCTTTTCGCAGTTGAAGATAATGATCCAGAATTCAGAGATGATCTACAGTAGGTTCTAGAACAACAGGGCACAACAAGTAAGACAGGCGGCCAAAACAGCAATAGGGAAAATTATACTGTTACAGGAAGTACATTAGTTGAGAGAGTGGAAGTACAGCAGGGACTCGTCACTGTTTTACTCCATCAGTGAGGCTATGAATCAAATTCATACCAAATGTGTAATAACACAGGTACTCCACACAGGCCAAAATATCCAGATAATACACTGCATTCTTGTGTATCATCTAGGATTTTAATTTTACACACAAAATTTGGTAACACTTTATTTGACGGGTTGTGAATAAGACTGTCATGACACCGTCATAAACACCTGTCATGAATATGAGCAAGTCTATATTATATTATTATATTAGAGTGACTTTTTTCAGTTTTTTATCAACAGCTTGATATTCTACATAGAGATCTGCCTCTACCTTTGCGTTGCCATCACTCCTAATGTCGCAAAATCTGCAGAGGCGTCTGCTCAGTCCAGGAATTCTTCCATGGTATGAAATATTGATTTCAGTGGGAACTTCCTGCCAGAGCCTTTAAAGTATTCAAGAAAATTTGAAAGTCTTATCAAATGATTGGAAGCTGCAGCATCCTGTACGCCTCCCTCACCCCCCACCCCGCTCTGACCTCGCATGTGAATAATCCTGCTTTGTAAATCCTGGGCCTCATTTAGCCCACGGCCCTATTACTTCAAAATGTGCCAGAGATGGGAAGGAAGGAACCAATGAAGGAAAAAGGAGCGGGGGCTGGTGTTGTTTAAGAGCAGGGCAGTGCTGGGATTAATGATCAGAGCGCCCCACTTGGCTCGCGCTTGCATCAGGTAATCAATGGCGTCGAGCAAAGCAGCCGTGGCGGCCGGCGGAAGGGGCTCGCCGAGAGCCGCACGTACCGACGCTAACCTGCGCTCATTTCTCAACAAGACAGAGGACAGCTCACTGCCAAGCAGACAAGGTGAAACACAGTGGGGGGTGGGGGGCAGCTGAATGGCACGGGCTTTTATTCAGTTTAATGATTTTAGTAATCCAATGAGTCAAATGCTCACACCGATAGTCCCTGTTGTCCTCCGTCTTCAGTGGCTGTTTTCAGCAACTTGTTTCACCCTGCACTGAAACGGCGAAAGATTTTCTTCATTTTTTCCTCCCTAAAGTGTGAGCAAAAGGACAAATAAAAATAATACATAGAGACTGACGGAAATACAAAGAATCTAAAAGCAGCAAAGAAACAGGCGGGACAGGGGTTATTTAGTAAAACCAAAGCACAGTTATAAATATTCTGCCTTCAGTTGCTCAAAACAAAGCAGCATGAATTTGACTTTAGTTTTTTTTTTTTTTTTTTTAACACTAGGTTTTGATTGGCAGGTTAGTTTCTTCCTATTAATTGTTTTTCGATGATCACGGGGTTGAGCAGTAGTCGCTTACCAGGCCTTTGATCTGATTCATTGTGCCCTTGAATGAATGGTTGCTTTTATTTTGCACTTTGATCTTTGCAAGCTTTACACTTAAAATAAAAGAAAAGCGTCTATCATTAGCAGCTAACACCATTAGGAGACGCATAAAACCCTACATGAGAGATGACCAGTGCGGATTCTTCCCGGAGACGTTTTATCTGGGTATAAACTTGCCAATAGAGGTAGACCCTGCATTGTGTTTCATCCTTGTTTTTACAAATAAGCTATTTCACTTTTGTACATGCAACATCTGAAATAGTATCCAAACAAAAAGTCTATTTCCCTGGTTTAATATCCTGTCCATTGGCTTTCTACACAATTATGCCTAGTTCTCATCTCCGTTCAGTGCTCCTTTTGGAATTTCTTCCATTAAGCTTGATTTCTCCGGATAAAATTCATGAGCCAATCAGCAAACAGAAGGAGGACTTGAGTTTTTGAGTTTCTGCGCTCTTTATCCACTGTAGCTTTCAGTTTTAGTTTGGCAATGGCAGCTGGGAAAATGAATGAAGCCATTCAGTCAGTAGCCTCTTCGATGGACTTTTCTCAACTGCCGTAATTTTGAGATAATCTTCACATAGCATTTTGTCTTCTTCTTTTGTCCCACACTTGTCTAATTTAACCCTTATTTTAGGAGGACAACATGCTAACATGTGCAGGGACGAGGACTGAATGTGTTTTGGAGTACTGCATTACAATATGCCATCAATGTTGGTTCAAAGTCGAAGCTTGACTTATGATTGATTAAGTTGTCAAAGAAGAATGGCTGACTGGATACATTTTGATCATTATAATCTTTTGAACTGTTGTTCTTCCTTTTAATCAGTGTTACTACAAATTGCAATCTGACATTGTGGAATGACATTCGTCAAGTTCTCACTTCACTTTTTGTTTTTTCCCAATCTTTACTAAATCTATAATTCTGTCAGGAGCTGGCAGATGTACGCCGGTGGAGCACACAGGGTCGTCTCATAAAATCCTTTTAACCTTAACTTGTTCTTATCATACAGCCAGCTGTCTGCAAGGTGGGTCACCGTGGTGATGAAGCAGCTATTAGCTTGGGCAGACTGACCTTACAAAAGGAAATCTGTCACAAACTAAGTTCTCCAAAGTATCCAGCCTCCGAAAATGCATGATCAATCGAGCTGACTCAAGTGATTTTACGAGTGAGATTCGCCGTCAGGAGTGTCAGCGTGTGATTACACCTCCATCTATCATTGTGATGGGGCTAAGTATTGGCTTCTCGTGGCAGACTCTGAGGAATACGACTCGACTTCAAGATGGACTTCACAGACTTACCAGATCAGCAGTCTGCAGCGTTCAGCAGAGAGGTTAAGCTGCTTTTCCCTTCATGCTTTCAACTACCTCTTAATTATTTTTTTGTTTCCTATTTCTTATATAAAAAGAAATAGGAAACATGAGTCCAAAACAGAAAATAACTGTAAATTTGAAGGGGAAGGATAAATGGTTTTCCAGCATTTGTATTCAATACCCCAGAGTCAGTACTTTGTAGATCCCCGTTGCATTGCAAATACAGCTGTAACTTTTGCGTTGGGTCTCTACTAATGCATTCTTCTTTGTAAAATAGTTCAAAGTGAGTCTTCACCCCCTTCTCAAGTCTTTGGCAGCATCTCACACAGGGGTGTCCAAACCTTTTGCCACGTTGCCCAAAATCGTCAAGTTAAAAGGACTTGAGGGACAAAACATTTTTGCCTTTCCCTACTCAACAATAAGAAGGTGTTCAGGCTTTTGTCGTGTCTCAGTTCATGTCACAATTCTTGAGTGAGTTCTGTTCCTTGTTAGGAATTAACATCAATTTCTCTTCTGGTTTCCACACTCAGAGAGAGAGAATGAACTAAAAGGCTCATAATTATTACTACACAGACAAAACACACACACACACAGACCGACAAGGAAGATGGAAGTAGCCAAATATTTTATCGTTACCTTAAGTTTTGGAAGTAGATTATGGAGACGGAGTAACTTGCATTGTATGCTTCTTTACTCCTCCTCATTCTTCTTCTGCTCCTATCAATCCTCTGCAACTACATCACGTAATTATGTGAGGCCCCATGACGGATGTGGGAAGTGAGGAACAGGATTACTGAATGGAGCAAGAGATTGTTTTCCCAAGCAGGTTGTTAGAGAGACATTTGGGAAAGATCAACAGGTTTGGACTCAAACCTGTGACGCCCCATACATGGGTTGCCTGCTTTATTCCTGAGCAACCGCCAGGCCCGGCCCAGTTGTTTTTGCCAGTATAGACATGGCTTCGACTTTTTCAAGTCGAGGTTATTTATTTGTGGAAACAGATAAATTAGCTCTGTTGCTCATAGACGGCAGTATTTTCTAAAGTTGGACATAGCTAGCGTAGAAACAGACCCATACCTTTTCTTTTTCATAACCTGGTTTTAAGCCAGTTTTCCATCGTTATTTTTAACACAATCCTTTGGTATGCTAACTGTAGCGTCGCACTTTGAGCTTTACATGCAGTATCTCATGGACCACTAGGAGGCGCCTGCGGCCCATTAATGGTCCGGGGACCACCATTTAAAACTGGTCTAGATGTTAACCAGTTTCTTTCGTACATAAGAACTACATGATGGTGAGACATTATCAGGCATGTACCTTCTCCATAATACAATATTTGATTGCATCTTATCAGTACTACTTATTGTGTATATGAACGCTAATCTTAACCTGTAAAAAGCCTTTGGAAATCCAGGAATACACCGATGACTGCCGATCTTTACGATTGACAGCTTGTATTCATTGTCGTCTTCTTTCTTCTTCATAAGGTTGATGATAAAATGATGAGTGAGGTTTGTATCCTTGTCCATTTGTGCAGCCAGGCACACATCACCCCATGGCAGTTTTTACAGTGAAATCATCTAAAAGTGATATTAGGTTACCAGCTGTCTGTTTTTGGACAAGCTTTCCAGGAGTTCACAAGGGCATAGGTTGTTTTGTCATTCATCATTTCGTCATGGCAGAGTGGTCCGCTTTCTGAAGAGCGTGGCATTACGTACCAAGGATCAGTCGGGGTATCATCCACTTCCACCTCACCACATCCCTACCATCCTCCTTTCTCACACCACCCTCTGTGTTTCCTCCTTGCCTACAAAAAGGATTCTTCTCTGTGATCATCCACTTCTCCATCATTCAGTCTGAGCTGTCAATCTATAATACTCATCTCTAATCCTGTCCATTCTGGCTGCTTCCAATAAAAATCCAATCATATTCAGCTCAGGCACCCACAGCTCCACCTTCTCTCTTTTCTCCAGTGGCACCATCTTCAAACCCAACATTATACCGGCTGTAACATCTGGTACATGTTCTCTTTCAGTCTTCCATTTGTCATTCTGTCACAGTTTGCTCCAGGTACTCATCTCCATACACAGCGCCCCGTCTTCTTGACCTCTTCTGTGTGCTGCTTTTTACTTTAGTGGATTGACCCCAAAGCGACTTCAATACATCTGCCATTTACCAACACTTCAAGTGAAACACTGAATATGCATGGGAGTAAATGTGCTGAAATTGGATATAGTGCTTTTCTAGTCGTACTAACCACTCAGTGCTGAACACCGGTGACACTTTCACCCAGTCACACACACAAACACCAATACACAGGTCTGTAGACAACTTGGGGCTAAGTGCTTTGCTGAGGGGCACATCGATATGTCGCAGGAAAAATCTGGAACCTTTTCTACTTAATCTGGCAGCAAAATATAAAATAATTGTATTATACTCATAGACGATGGCCAGATTGTAAGTCTCACTGTAAATTCTGATGCTTTGTTGAGATCAGATTTCTTTTTAGCATTTTGCACGTAATTTTAATGCAACTTCCATCAGCATTTGGATCTCAAATGTTCTCAAAAGCAGGTTATAGCAGAAAGTACTGATAAAAACTTATTAACAAAATATTAATAGCTGTCTCCACGTTCCATAGGTTTTTCTTAAAATTAAATAAAACTGGACAGGCCTGTCACGACAAATATTCCTGGGTAATAAATTAACTCAGTACTTATTGCAATAAACAATAACATGATTGTTGTGAGACAATTTTCAGGTAACATATTGATAATGGCATAGTATTTCAAATTTACCCTCTTAAAGCCCAATCAACATTAGCATTATAAAAAAACTATTTACAGTGGAACGAGAAGATATTTGAAATAAAACAAAGCAAAGAACAATAGATATAACCAAAACCATAAGAAAATGGATTGATGTTCAAAAAACATTAGCCATCAGAATGAAAATGATCAAGCTATTTTTAATTTATCATGCAATTAAGTAATTGCTAATTAATTAATCTGGCTGAACATTTTCACATTGATCAATCCCTCCAGGGCTTCACTATTGTTTTTATGACATCTCTCTCTCGCTCTCTCTCTGCATATGTATATATATATATATATATATATATATATATATATATATTTAAATTTTTTGGTTCAAAATATTGAACCAAAATCACAGATCTTGTGATTCTACTTTAAAAATACCTCAAAGGAATCTTTACAATATTTGCGCTTATGCATCACAGTAAATGTGAATTTTTGTTTCTCGCCACATTGATCATTTTATAACTTGATTTCAGGTAACGCTGAGGCAGCAGCGTAGTAGAAGAAAGAAACATTGCCACCTACAGGTGGGAGTTAGTGTCACTTAAACCCAATGCTTTTGACAATTTGTGCAGAAAATGTGCAATACACTCAATTATGCATTAGTGTGAAAAAATGCCGGGTGTGTTGATTTTGAGAGAATTTCCTAATAAATTTGGCCATACTGATTGATGTAATTTATCACTATAAAGGTAAAAAAAATAAATAAATAAATAACTGCTTTGATTTGATTAATAAAATATTCTTTATTAAATATAAAATAAAATATTCTACAGAACTGTTATCTTGAAGGTTATATTTTGGGGTCCCTATGGAGTTTAGAGGGCCACATGAAAAGCTGTGGCGGACCAGATTTGGCCCCCAGGCCTAGAAAGACATTCAGACCACAGAAGACACATCATAGTGCGTTTATGAAGCAAAAGATATAGACATTACGTGTGTATGTATACGCTTATGAATTCTAAAGTTGCTGTTAAATCAGAACCAACAGTAGCTCCATTATGGACGTCCGCCATGTTTGTTTCGTCCACTGACTTCCTTTAATGGCACTGCTTCCCTTCTCCGTCGCAACATTGTGAGAGTTGCATGTAAAACTCTAAGCCAGCACAATATGTCTGTTCAGTTTGAGGTTACGTTAATAAACATCTGATATATTTCTGATTTAGGAGCACATAGGAAATTGGTCTGGGTCTGATTTGAATAAAAATTGGATTTTTGCTGTTCAGAGTGTTGTAAAGAAGTGAAATATGGGTCACTTATGGGGAGAGAAAATGTGGATTTCGTGTGACTTTTGCCTGCAACGAGAAAGTAGCAATAGTCTACTGTAAGAAAGTGACTGATTTTAAAGGGTGACATTATTTATGAGAGACAATAGGTTGGAAACAGGGATCAGACCCAACCAATGGTGATATGTAACATCTTCTGGAAGGGAAGGAGGAAGCAAAAGAAAGAACTGACTCTTAACTTTCCACCCACCTCCCTCTCATTCAGACTGGATGGCTTCCACTGGCTATCCTTGATTCTAAACACACTGCTATGATTTTTCTTATGATTTTGCATCTGAACTCATCAGCTGAACAAAGATATCCATTTTAGGTCAATTTAATGGACAAAGTATCTTAATTTAAAGCCAGACCTGAATACTTTATTCCATTTTTTAAAAATGTATTTATGGTATTCATCCTTTGGGCAGTGTCCTATTTAGATTAAAAATATCCAAAAGCAAGATCACATAAACTCATGTTGACGAGGATTAAGACTGTTGAATTTACTAAAACTTAATTTAATTGAAATTTGAAGATGACAATACTTTAGAATTTTACAGTAGCTCAGATGGACACAAAACGTTTTCAATATTCCACTAACCTCCAAAAGCAATTTTGCAATTGCAGTGTTTCCACTGAATATGAAATTAAATTAAAAGTTAATTTCATGTGAATAAGTTTAGTTCATGCAATAAGTTTTTAGCAGACGTCGTGTCATTATTCTCCTACCACTTTCTTTTGTCGTTTTCGCCAGCAGTGACATCCTGTTCTTGATCACGTGTCTCGTGTGATGTGGAAAAAATCTTTCCATTGTAGTTTTGCAAAATACAGTACGACCAAAAACCATCTCACCCTAGTGCAAAAACGTCTTTTATCAGAATTGTTAGTTTGTCGAAATTGCCATGTTTCATTAAGCAAATCATTTTTGTAGTTCAATTTTGCACAACTACATGGTCATTGGGTTACTTGAACTTGCAGAACTCAGGAGTGAAACCTTAAATTATCTTTAATTATCAGTCTTACTGAACTTCACGCTCTTTTGTTCTGTTGGACATAATTTTACAGATGTCACCTCATGTCATAATAACCCAAGTCACATCCATCCATCCACCCATCCATTCATTCATTGTCTTTACACCCTCTTCCCTGGTGTCTTTCTCCAGTGAGACACGTCAAACAATAAATCCTCTGAATTCTTACCTGCATTTTAATTTTTCTCAGAACTCTGGTAGAAGGTAGAAGACCTGCTGCCTGTCAGATTGACTGTCCAAACTAGTCTACTGTAACAATTAGAAGGCAGTGAAGCTACTCCGTTTATATTGGCAGCTGCTGTCGACTTCCCTTTCATTTGCTGAATTTGGAAAGAATCGACTTAATGCCACGTCCGACAAGAGCATGTTTTACTAATATAGATTGTTGTAAGGCGACCTTAATTGATGCTGAGTTGGGCAACAGAATCCTCAATGAGACAAGTGAACGCTTCGCGCTAAAACCGCCCTATTTTCTCCTGTTGTTCAAGATGATTTTCCTAGTCAAGCTTTGTCTCTGTCGTCTGCTCGAGTGACAACTCCGGCTGTCTGTCATCCCAGACAGGCGTGTGCTTGTCAAAATCCCCGCTTGCACGGCGACTTCATTTGAATAATAGGTACGAGAAATAGGAAGGAAAAAAAAAGACTGGCTACTGCACTTTTAACCTTAATATAGTTCATTTTTTCCCCCGGTCTGATTAAATTACATGTTTCACTGAATCTTAATTGCTTTTTTTTTTTTTGTGAACCTGCTTATGTGATCTGATTTGCAATTTTCAGTGGGAACGGTGTTGCATTATTATGAATATCAAGGAAAGTCAGACGGCGCAACAAGCTTTTCACAATTTACTCTGGACTTTTAAAAACATAAAGCAGAGTTCAAAGGATTCAAGGACTAATATTGCCAAGAAAGGCCAGAATTATTCTTTTTATAATTAGAATGTTAATATTTTTTAACCTAATTGGCTGAAATTTGCATAAATTACTGTTCCCCCTCCCTTGTAGGAGCTCATAAAGTTTCTGGTATGAACCCCCAGTTTCCCCCCACGCAGACCCAGGCGAGGGTCTAATGAATATATGGGCGCCCCTCCAGTGATCATCCACTGTGAGATCGCTGCTTAAAAATGCATAATCAGTTGTAATAAATCGAACAAAGTGATTAATCACATCTACTTCCCTCTCTGTTTGCGCGCAGCCTGTCACGATCAATTATTTGCGGGATAAATCGCGACTCTGGAGATTTTGGTGCGTGGAGGGGACGGGGGAGTGAAGCGGGCTTCCTGATGAAGACTGATGACAGGCCTAAACATGGGACATGACAGTAGGAACATGGTAGAGATGGAATCCGTAACCCTCCGAGCACATCATAAATTACCTCACTCAAGGTAAAGTGATTGATTTGCATCGGTCCGCGCCGCACCTGGAACCGCTGTCCTTCACAGGAACGAAGCAGGTGGCTAACCGCTACACGCCGTATCATCCGCTAACAGCAAGAATAATAATGATAATAAAAAAAGAAAACTACTACTAAATGTGTTATTTAAGGCTGCTTACTGCTTTTTTTTTTCTTTCTTATCTCTGGGTAAACACGTCTACCCAGGTAGCAGTCTGTCACAGGAATATTGTGCGCAAGTCACGAAAGTCGACAGATACGTTTAGTTTGAAACTAACGACAGCAAGTTTTTCCTTCCCGGCCCCCTGACACCAAATTTCACGCTGGATGAAGAGTTTTGCCGTATTTAAAGGTGAAATCTGTACCTTTCATACTCTGTCAGCTTCTACAGGAGCGGGAGCCGGCTGAAGCGACAGCAGAACCTACAGGAAGCATGACAAATTTGTGGTGAGAGGTCTTCAGAAAGACATCTGTTTATTTCAAATTTAGAAGACGTGCCCCGGTGGCAACCTGCTCTGTCTACCTGGTAACTTTAGACTAGAGCATGTGTGGGAAAATTAAATGACAAAATGTGTATTTGGGGGCTTTTGCTTTGTAGAGCTCTAAAGTTAATTAATATTTCTCAGAAGTGAAGGGTACTTCAACACAGTCCTCCCCCCCCCTTCAATCCCAATATGTCTGTAAGCCACTAATTTCATGCATCTGGCATGTTGCAATGCTGTTCTGGAGTTTCTACCATTAGAAATTTTAAAATTGTAGATTCATATTTTCAACGTCTTGTAGAAAACAGACGGAAAAGCACGCCACTTTCATATGCACTGATTCCTGTTTAAATGATGCCAACTGAATGTGGCTGGATTCACTCTAAAATGCTCTTCTGGACCAAAACAATGTTCTGCTGGAAATCTGGTCACCTTTACACCTGCAAACATGCCATTTCATACAAACATACCTTATTATAGCTAAAAGATCAGGCTCAAAATCTGAGTGTAGTGATGGACTCAAACCTGGACCGTCAAAGACTCATTAAGACGGTTACAAAGTCGGCCTTCTGTCACCTGAGGAACATTTCCAGGATTAGAGGACTGATGTCAGCAAGATCTAGAGAAACCCATCCATGTTTGTCTTGTGTGTTCGCAGCTCCGTCTAAAACGTCAGTCAGGCAGCTGCAGATGAACATTGCTGCTCATGTTTTCACTAGAACCAGGAAACCAGAACACAGCGGTTCTAATGTCCTTCCACCGGCTCCCTGCAGCTCAGAGGATAGACGTTAGAATGCTGCTGCTGCTGCTGCTGTTGTTGAACCGCTGCATCAACTTTCCAGATCTCTCAGGTCTTCTGGTTCTAGTGAACGGTGAGTTTAAAAAACACTTAAAACTTTGTTTCTGTGAAGTCAGTGAGAATGTCAAATATTGAGCTTTTATTCATTTGTTTTGTGTGTATGTGCGAACATTAACTTCACATTTTCTAAAATATTAATACATGTTTTATTTTTGTTTTTGAGCAAGTAGTAGCTGTTGGTACAGTTAGCCTTTTTTGAGGAAAATGTCAGCTTTACTTGTTTACTTATTTTTTTGGGAAAGAAAACAAAATAAAACATAGTCTCAGGGCAAAAGAGTACAGAAAAGCTAGGTCTTATTTTCAAGACGAACCTTTTTGAGCAAACACTTCAAACAGATACAGTAACAAATAATGAAGATGTTTGTTATTTGGTAGGGAGAGTGAAGGTGAAGATGACTAGGGTGGAATATAAAAGCAAACAATTACTAGTGAAACATTTTGTTAAACATCTAAGCCGTCTTTACAAACCGAGTTTTATAAATGACATTCCTTTGCACTAATTAACTTTGGATCTCCAATGACGACAGTTTTTATTGTTTATAACTCAGTTTATTGTCTTTATGAAAGTATAATTCTTACTTTATTGCTAATATTTTATTTATTCATTTATTTTTTGAGGGAAGAAGACTCAGTTGGTCGTTGAATTTCTACCTGGCACAACGAGGACAATAAAAGAAACAATAAATCTTAATGAACTGTTCTTAAACGTGTTGGTGGTGGGAGGGCTCAGTATGGAAAGTTTGAAAACAATTGCTGGACCATTTCACCGTTTCAGGCAGACTCCGAGTAGAACTCTGAGAAAATCCACCCAGCTCTCAGATACTCTGGGTTTTCAGCTTCAAAACAGGAAATATCAACTGGGGAACTCAATTCTGAGTCAAGTTAGCTCTCAGTTAAGCTGGAGAACAGAAGAAGCGCCTATTCACCATGACAACTGGAGAAAAAAATTAGCCTGAAAGTACGCGTTTCTTGCTAATGGAAAAAGAAGACATAGCCATAAGAGATAATTAATGCAAGTAAGATATTTACTCCTCATACCTGTTTAATAATGATAAGAAGAGACCAAAGGTTAACTAAATGTAGCATTTATGCTGTGTTCAAGGTACAAATGAATAGTTTTTTATGGCCAAAAGTCCAGATGAATTCAGTTTCTAGAGCTTAGATGAATGCCTGTAATAATGGCTCCACTAAATAATACTCTTTCCAGGCATTTGGCTGAGAATCAGCTTTAAATAATGCAGGAGGATATTTGAACAATGAGCTACCATGTGGAGCCTGTTATTCAAAGCTCCGACCAACTCGCCGTGTCCTGCTGTTGTGGAGAAAATGACTCCCACCATGTCGAGAGCTGCAGCGTCTAGCGAGAACGAATTCATTCGAATTGTGTTAAAATGTTATCTCCATGTCTCAAAACGACGCCGCGCCGCTCCTTCCCGCCACGCCTAGAAAGCCCTCTCTGCGGCGGATCTCGCAGCTCAAACCCTCGGCGCTGCAACTTTGATCTCCACGGAAGGTAAATGCGAGCGGCCCTTTTGTCTCAGGGCAGGAAGACGTGAAGGGCCAGATAAACCCAGACAGGGGCCCGGTGTCGGCGCAGCCACCTCAGCGGGTCAGCACTCGAGGCACCAAAGCACAGTCAGGATTGTCATGTGCTATCAGAGCCTGCATCTCTTTCTCAGACTTCAAACAAGCCCTCCCACCTGTCAGGGGCTCTACCACACACTCACCTATAGGCAGGCAGGCATACACACACACACACACACACACAATGAGCAACGCTCCGGAGGACTGCTAGCACTGAAAAATCTGCAGGGTTGATGGGTAGTTATGGCAGGTGACAGAACGTGCTGCACACTCAGACAAATGGAGTCTGGCAGCTTCCCCTCAGAAAGACTTGAGGCTGTTTTTATTCCCCCCCCACCCTGTTTTTTTTTTTTCTTTCTTTTTATTACTGCCTGACTGACTGCTTCTGCCATTTACCAAACATCCATTGTTTACCTCTGTTCTGCTCAGTCTCACCTCAGATGACAAGCCATCCGTGGAGAGCCACTTCCTTTTCATTCTTCTCCTCTTTTCTCCCTTTCTCAGTTTACTTCCTTTCTATCAAGCTGTTTTCTTTTTTTTCTGTTTTGTTTCTATCATGATGAATAAGCCTTAACCTGACACAATGTCAGGCTTTCTCCCCTGGATTCACAGTTTTATAATTAAGTCTAGCAAAACACCAGCACTGACTCTGGGGAACAATCATGTCGGGGGGAGAGGAATGTCTTCCTGGGACTCTCAGCTGTTCGGGTTCGGAAAACGGAAACGAGACGCGTCCGGACTGTGATGGATTGCAGGAGGCTATAGATTAAATACAGCTTCCACTTACTGTATGTTATGAATTTCTTCTTATGTTTAAATTGCCACTTTATGCAATGCATATTTACTGTGCATACTTCACATTTCGCCTTCATTCAAGAATGATATTAAAATGTGTCTCTGCTTTCGACAGTAAATCTGCTTTAAATCTCATTGAACAGAAATGAGATTTCGAGGCACACAAACTCATCTCTCACGCTGTTCACATAGCATTCAATAAATGACATACTACAGTGGGGCTGAAACGAATCGCGATGATCATTGAAATAATGGTCATCTACCGCATTTTCCAGGCTGTAAGTTGCAATTTATTTTTACCTCTGTAGGTTTCTTTTACTTTTCAAGATACGTTTTTTTGACTGATGCATTAAACATTAACATCCTATGTCCTGGTAGTTGCTAAGGAGATTAATTAATGACTTATTAGGCCAACCTTTTGTAGCTGGATGTACAGCAGGCGTTTCTGCTCTGCTGTGCACTTCACCAGCTACGTTAGAAAAATCTGATGAGAAATCCCAGATGGTCAGAACACCAGTGGAACCATTCTGTTCCTGACCGTTCCTGACGTACAGCTCAGACATCGGTGGGTCGAAAACCACCAGCAGACTTCCTACCCAAAGCCGACAGTTTCTGTACGTTTGTTTTCCAAGTAACTGTGATTGGAATCTATCATCGACCTGGACGTGGTCCCTCTTACGTTTGACAATTTTTAAATAGGTGCGACGAATATTCCTGTCTGGTAAATACAGCAATTTAGATATCGACTAATCACTAACTGCAGTACACAGACTCTTGAACATCTCATAGACAGAGCAGTAAAAAAAATTTTAAAATTACATTTCGTATTTAAGATGGACAAACTTTCTTTGTAAACCTGTTTCACGTAGAACTCGTCAGGTGGGAGTTTTATCTTCACATGGTTCAAATTCTGTAGAACAACCTTCTGCTACCCAATTATTAATCTGTCCATCCAAATAATCACCAGAGCAGCTGTACACTGTACTAAAGTGAAGAATGTATGTATGTATGCAGTTTTCACTCAAATTTCCAAACAGGAAATCTACATGTAAGAAAAAATCCAAAACAACAACATAGAAACTCTCGAGAGTTCTGTGCCCATCTGTCTTTTTACAGTTACGAGTCAGCATCCATTCGCTTTAGTTTGCTTGTCTAATTACAATAGTGCCATTTATTTGAATTAAATGCACAATTGATTTTTATATGAAAAACTCTTGTGAGTAAATTAGGCAATAAATAACACTTTCATGGAGTCATGAGAGCAGCAGTGATCGCGCGTTGTGAGGAGTTTTCTTTACGAGCCGTCCTTCGTATTCTTTGATACTGTCATGTTTTACCAAGAGGAGCCGATGCATTCTGACTGCTTCCAAATGAGCCAGATAATACGGACGGTTTTCAAAGGACGCCGCTGTGGAAGACAGAAGGTAAACAGACGGTTCCCATGGTCGCCATGTCTGATGTGAGTGAAATGTGCAGGTGGAGAACCAGAACCAGCAGAATAATGAAAACAAAACGAAATGTTCTTCATTAATGTGAGCCAACGTGGAATTTTCATCAAAAATGTAATAAAAACAAATTCCAACGGTATACACTTCATTTCATCACATTAAAATCACAAACTTCAATTTGTTTTATTTGACTTCAGAGTGATTTATGCTACAAGATTTTTTTTGAGCAGGAGAAAATTTTAAAAATGTGGTACAACTCACACTCCGAAGTTAGTGATGTTGGCATGTCCCAGAAAGTAGAGTTTGTGGTTGTCATGTGACAAAATGTGCAAAAATTTGAAGGCTTGGAAAAAATTTTTCGAGGCCTGTAAGTAGGCTCTCCCCTTGATGAGTTATCACCTCGACTTTATCAGGTATTTAGTTTTTTTAAGATGGGATTTTTTTTGGAATCTGGATTTTTTTTTTTCATGTTGTTTGTAATTTCAAGAAAGGGAGAGGGGGAAAAATAATAAAATCGATGAAAACCAGAAGTAGAATTTGGTGTGACAAAAATTTGAAATGTTATTTTGCAGCCATATTTCCCAGGTGCTGTGGTTACATATTGAAGTCAGAAAGTATGAACAAAGTCATTCCAGCTGCACTGCATCCAAAATCTAAGAATAGCTGCCCAAGCATGTCTATAAGTCTATAAGACAAATTAATCAGAACGAACACCTTCAAAACCTCCATTTAAACTGAAAGGCTTATTAACAACAACCACACACATTGTCAGATCCTGTCAAGGCCTCGGGATTCCAAAAGCATCATAAAAATAATAAACAACACAGATCAGATATGCGTACATATGCCTGAAGCTGCTTCCACGCTCACTTTCAGAAAGCAACATGCAGCAGCACACAACTATGTCACTGAACCTAAACAAATCTATTGATTCATAGTGAGCCTCTGGACAAACAAGCCATTCTCGGGGTTGTCAGGATATTGATTCATGTAAACTAGTCATTATTGACACCTCCAGACGTTACTGATATTACAATGTTTGGCCAAGGAATATTTCTCGAGGACAAAACACCCTTAGCCTGTTACTTCTTGTGGAGACGGTTAAACCACTTTGGGTTTTAACCAGGAAATCCTCATTAGTATTTACAGAACTGCTCGAAAATAGCCTGTCATGCTTATCTTTGTGTTGTATGAATATGTAGAGCTGCAAAGATTTATTTATTTTTTGTTGTTCCTGTCACAAACAAACAAGCTATAACCAGAGCAGTGATGTTTCATCACCTCTCCTGGTTTGTATGGCCGGCGCACAAACAGATGCAGGGGCAACATTTGCATTCACTTGGAGTGTTTTCACACCTGCGAGTCATTTGGTGTGGATCAAAGGAAAATGAAATATGTTGCACTTCAGTTATAGTCTGGTTCCCAATCACAAAACAAATCAAGTGGACTAAATGTGAAGGTGAGCAGAATGATAAGTAGCCCGTTGAAGTATTGCTGTAGCAACTGTCCTCCTCCATCATCAAAGCATCATTAGGGAGAGAAGGAAGAGGACAAAGCATTGAAGGCAGAAAGCAGACGTGTGTGTGTGTGTGTGTATGGACGTATATAGTTTTTGTGTTCGCAAAGACGTCGACAGGAAGGAGTAAAGGAATTGTGTTTTCTGTATATGGTCTCCTTCCATGCACAGTGGCACACAGAACAGACCTGTTAGGTCTGCAGATGTTTCAGCAAATCACAAATACATTCAGGTCTCTGGGACTCACTCGCCAATATTTTCACATTTCCATGTCAAATGAAACAAAATATGAGAAAAGTTTTAAAGTACACGTATGATGTTTTTTTGAATCCTTCAATTTTTCCATCTCAGTCATTCAATTGACTAGATAAAGTGGAACTGCAGCGCTTTAGCTTGAATTTGTTGTTCTTGTAGCTCCACACGCCTCTCTTCCACCTGTTATCTGAGAGCAAGTCTAGTGGGTGTGGTCAATTTAAATACACTTCATGCCCCGCCCTCCTGCAGGTGACAGAGCGTTCCACTCCGTCACATTTTTGCAGTTTGCCAGCGTAGACACGGTTATCTAGAGTAGCACAAATTTCACTGAATGCATTTGGATCACCTGTTACTCAAGACAAAAACAGCAAAAACAATAACAGACTGATTCTGTAGTGATACTGTTCCACACATGCAGTATGGTTATGTCTTCATACAGCTAAAAGCTAGCACACAGTGCTAACAATAGCAGAAGGCATGATGCTACTGCTAGCAAAACAATGGCCAAGACCGCACATCAACACTTTATGTAGAAAATAAAGTTGATCATTTTATCATTATAAGCAGCTTAGTTTCCATGGACAGAAGGAACTGAACTCTGTCTGACGAAGCCTTACTGTGACATGGATATCTAAAAATATCTATGAAGCACTGGGAGAGACAAAGTTCAACTTTTCTGCACTCCAAAAACTCCAAGTATACAACAGATTATGTTTAGGAACTAAAGTAGTGAATTTTGCATGACTTATCACCTTAATGTGCTCAGGTTCTAGAAGTGCATTATGGGTATCCATTATATCCATTCAGATACGAGACAAGATTTGATGTAATTCAGAATAAAGAGGAGAGGAACTTGAGTCAGAATGTAAGATCCTAAGCATGGAGATCAGTCTTCTTCTTGAGGGGGGTTTCTATGGGACTCATTGTGTTTTCAACTTCAGACAATATATAGATCCTTAAACTAAAGGCTTTTGTTTTTAAACACACAAAAGTATTTTAAAGGAGCCAATGTAAGGACTTGGAACTGAGATGATGTGCTTTTCTCTTTTAGTTTTAGTGAGAGTGTGATCAGATGCGACTGTCTGAGTTTTTTTTTTTTTTTTTTGTGAGACACTTTTGCAGTAATGAATGTGACTAAGGATAAACACATGGGCGAGTTTCTCTGAGTCTTGTTGAGATATCAGTCCTGTAATGGTGGAAATGTTCTTCTGGAGACAGAAAGTTGACTTTGTCTTTATGTATGAAGACAGTTACAATTCTAAAACAATTGAAGCTAATATTTATTTTTGACATAAAAGTTATTATGCTTGTGTTTGAGGTTTGGAGAAACACTCAGCGACGGAAATTGAATCTCCCCTCCACTTTCTTTGAACTTTCTACTACAGAATGCAAAGAGTTGGCTTGACCAAAGTCTGGCTCCTATCATAATGGGAAAGTTTTTGTTGTCAACATTTTTGTTGCACTTGTGGCCTTTATTGATGAGCAGCCAGACTGGAAGAAGGACAGAGAGCGAAGTGGAGGACGGGGCCAGGAGTCGAACACTAGACAGATGTATTGAGGACTGTAGCCTTTGAATTTGGTGCTCCATCATGAAAACAGTTGGCATGCCAGTCTTAGGTTTGGCTCTTGTTGCCTCCCATATAGGCTTTCTTATACAATCCAAGTCTTTAATCTCATTAGAAATTCTGAATGCTTTCTGTGTTGGTATGCATGCTTTGTTTAGCACTCCAGTCAAGCTTTTACATGGGGTGCATGCATGCTTATAAGGTCTTCAATTTAATAAATGAAAAAAAGTAAGTTGGCTTTAAATGTGTTAATCACAGGTCTTTTGTCATGGCAGAAATATTTCATTTCAAATATGTAGTTTTTTTTTCTCACTGGACTCTTCTGTCAGGCTAAAGTTTGAATCTTGTGCAGACATTTTCATCCCTTTCTGTGACTTACTGTAAGGCAGCTGAGGCTACTTACGTTTGCTAGCTAGCTACTATTGTTTCACCAATCACGGGCAAGTCCAAATTCATCTGGACGATGTTTGTTTTAATAGTCTCACTTTGGTTGCTAACGCCTTCAAGGCGAGGCGCACTCTGTGCAAAAAACTCCTGAGCTTTTAAACCCAGCGCTGTAGAGGTTAAGGTGATAGAAAGAGATATGCAGTGGGGAAAAAAACAAACACAAAGCTGCTGCCAAGAGAAACAAACAAAACACCGAAATTTAGCAATTTCTGCTCTGCTTGATTGCAATACAACAGGATTCCCCAAAGATTTTAATTTCATTCCAGGTGGTATTAAAAAGCCTTAAATCTGACCAGCTGAATCCTGCAGACGCCCAGCTTTAACTAACCAACTGGACCCAGAACCATAGCAACCACAGCAATCAAACAACCCAGGTTTCAGATGTGGAGGTTTGTTGATACTGATCTGACAGACAGCTGTACCACTGTAATATAGCCAGATGTTTGCTCTTTTTGCATGATTGCTAATTTCTTTCCTTATGAAAAACAGTTTGTATGTAGACAAGGTGAACGTCTTCAGGTGTGAACAGATCGTTACTGACAGACGTTAGCGGAGGGTCTGAATGAGGCCACAGATTGAAAAACTGTATTCCTCTGCAGCCTTGTATAGCTTGCTTTATTGCCTTAAAGCTCAGGAGAAATTGGAAACGGTGACATTTCACCCAAACCCTCCTGCCAGTTTCAGCTGTTTGCCCAGTATGAGCAGCGTCTGATTC
The DNA here is from genome assembly GCF_019740435.1 of Gambusia affinis. Classification (NCBI taxonomy): domain Eukaryota; kingdom Metazoa; phylum Chordata; class Actinopteri; order Cyprinodontiformes; family Poeciliidae; genus Gambusia; species Gambusia affinis. The sequence goes on along the minus strand of NC_057869.1, from coordinate 29,574,280 downwards.
AATGACGGCCCAGCAGCAGTCAGTTCTGACACCGTCATGAGGTAAGAGGCTAGAGAGGGGCTCCGGAAAAGGTCAAAAGTTCACTTTTTTACATGACACATTTTCACATCGTGGCATTGAGAGTTCCACAGTTCATGACATAAATCTTACTTGGCAAAAAATGGAAAAAAAACTAAAGCAAATATATATTTGTAGTTGAAATTAACCCCTTTTTAAAAAAAAACTTTCTGCCATTTTTACACGTTTGTATTCTTCCCATATCATAGCACACTTTGACTAAAAGCCTAAAACCAACAGATTATCCACATGGTGACATATATTGCATTTTAAAATGGAAATATAATGCACTGTAATAATAGTTTTAAGTTGAATATTCAAAATGCATTTTCTCTTCTCTATCAGCGTAGGATGAACTTTTCTTTACCATAAACAGTAATAAATGCAATAACTTTCTCTTTTCTCTATATGTGGTAGCAAATTTATATTGTGAACATGAATTAATATTTGAGTTAGCTTTCTTTGAGGTTATTATGCCTTATCCATGGGTTGTCAGGTCTTTATGAAAACGAATATCTGCGCCACATTGTAAAAAAGAAAAATACATCATACACATGGTATCGGTTTCAGAAAAGTTTTAAACCTCATGAATTTGCTCAAATCCACCTGTGAGCATTGCTTTAAACCTGCCAGACCCATAGGGGGCAGCATGGCACAAAGATAAAACCTCTGTCAGCCAATCAGATTCCTTGAAAACAACCAGAACTTCCTGTTAGGAATTAAACGAAGTAGTTTGGACAGATAGATGGGCTGAACTAATTTTAAAAATAATGTTCGAATATGAAGTTAATAAAACATGAGATGATGTCAACTGGAAATCGTGTCAAAGCAAGTATGTGGATACATTGGTGCATTATTTGTCACAGACTGTAAACCTAAAACTCAGTTTTTCCTTAAACACACGCAAACGCAAAGACTGATTTAGTTCAGATTTTTATAAATAATTGCTTTTAGTGATATTAACCAGAGATCTTCTTGGAATGAAAGAGCAAAACACATAAAAATATTTTATTTTCCCAGATATCTGTAGAAGTGTGGACTAGACCTAAATGTTTAAAAGACACAACAACATGAGAAAATGAGCAAAATGTTTTAAAAATTATGGCCCAGTAAAGATTTTGTAGAGAAACAAAACTTAGTTTCTTTTCTATACATTTTTTCCTGGAACTTGAAGTCGTGAAGCAGCTTTAATTTAGGGGATTTTATGATTCCACAGGTCATGTGATTATCAGGCCTGGGTGTGTCTTGTGAATCATGACCAAAAAAATGGCTGATCAATATTCTTTATTGATTTAATGAGTTCCTTAATACTACATTTGTTTAGCAAGGTCATTTTAATTATCTGAGGTTATCTCTGTCCGATATAAAACTTGTCTGATGGTCTGAAAGGATGACATAGTTTGTTTTTAGAAAACAACATGGTAGTATTTTCTAACAAAATAAAATTTCAGGTTTTCCTTTGCTGCAATGTGGCAAAATTTATTCTTTTTTTAAAAAGAATAAATTTTGTTTAAAGGAATACCTTGCAACTTTCTTGAAAAATTTAATGCTGCGCAACCGAACATAAAAACGTTACTAATTTGCCTTATTTACCATCTTTTCTCATTTTCGTGTCCTTTTTGACGGAACATTCTCTCTTCATCTGGCAGTAAGACGTTTCTAGACTAAAGCTTTTAGATTAGTATTTTTTCTGCTCTCACGCAGATTGTTTTGACTTCCTCTGTTCTTCTTTGTAGTTTCTCAAACATATTTCTTCCAGCCTTGCAACTCATCCAAAATGCTTCAGCCTGACTTAAGGGGGGCGGGGGGAAGAGATCTCTACTGCTGTTCCTTATGAGTTTCAAAATCGATTTCTTTTTAAAGATTCTGCTTTCATGGCTCAGCTGGTTATGTCCTGTGGGGTATATCACAGTCCTTGAAATTCTGCGCATGCTGGAGCGCAGCTTTGAGGTTTGAGATCTTAAGATTTGGTCCTTTTGATTGTCGCAGGTTTTGATTGAAAATAATACATTTGGATTTTCTAAGAAGCATGTAAAAACCTGGGGAAAAGATCCTAAAACAGGTACAATGGATGTAATAGATTTTAAAGGATGAATCATAAAACAGAAGTGTGTATGTTTCACTATGACTAGTTTTAAAGCGCTGCTCAGGTCACAGTCAAGGTGCCTTTATGAAATTCAGAGGCTTGGTTTTATCCTCATTACTCATCCTGATGAATAGAACAAACAAATAAATAAATATAGCTCATAATTCCCCTCGACTTTTTCACCTTTTGTCAAGTTACAACCATAAACTTCAACTTAATTCGTTTGTCTTTTAACACAATGTAGTCTGCAATTATGAACTGTAATGGAAACAACAAAAGGTTTTTATGAGCAAAAAGAGTCATAAACTGTAACGTTCATTTGTCATGAAGAGAAATTTTCTCATTTTATTGACATTCTCAACCCGTGGTATCAAAATGTTCTCGTTTTGCATCCCGTTTTAACCAGAAGCTTTTAACCTTGTTGCAATGAGATACTGCTCCTGAATTTATTTCCAAACTCTGCCAGTTAAACAAATCTATAATTTACCACTGGGGTGTTTTCTGGAGGACATTAGTTTTAGTGGTTTTTCATTGAGGGTTTGCAGAGTAAACGGGGCTTAAGACGTTTTTACATCACAACTTTCAGATGTTTTCAGGTGACTCAACGTGGACGTCCACCAGACATGTCTGAGCAACGATACATTTCGACGACCACGTTCTCGGTGTCGCACTTTAAAGTTTGATGTGATCACTGTTTCCACCAGGTGGATGGAAACAGTGATCACATCAAACTGGTCTTCATGTGACTGTTGAGGTTGAGAGGAGGAGTTACATGACTTCATATTATTTTAATGATAAAAGTCGACATAGAGTTTTCACTACATAAGCGGAAATGCTTCACAGTAACAGGCTTTATTAGCTATATTTACTCAAATATTGAGATGTTGTAATATGCAGAATTAAAACAACATCATCCCAGACTTCTTTATCAGCAGCAGAGCAGACAGGTGGTCTGATAAGTTGAGTCTGGCAGGCGCTGATGTTCAGGTGTATACTCATTTTAGATAGATGTACATCAACCACAATTGTGTTTCTGGAACATAAACTGAGCTTATTATGAAGGAATCCCGTTTGATTACAGTTAAACTCAAGGCTCCTCTGCCCCGACGTGCAGCAGTTTGCGCCGCTGACTCAGCAGCGGCTCTGTGACTTTGCAGAATGAACCGACATGTGACTGTCATTCTGTCCCACACTGACCGGTGTGTCGAGGCTTCCCAGACGTAGAAGAAACAGGGCTAGGCTCCCACCCAGCTCATCAAACTGGCCGGTGTCCATTAGGATTGTGGTAAATAACGAGAACGAGAAGCCTCAAGAGATTTGTAGGCGATCAGGATGAATTCTCCACTGTCCGCAGACAGAACGCCCAGAGTCAGCGCAGCTCATGGAGTGTGAAGAATACACCAGAGGACATCAAAGACGTGGTTGCAAGATGATAAAAAAAAAACTAAAAATTTGAAAAAACGTGGCATTGACTATAATCACCCAATGAAAGAACGAATCTGCAGTTATCACAACCGTTGCTCCACAGCACAATCTAAGATGACTTGAACACTGTCTTATTGCGAGATAACAGTCTCAGATGTGAATTATCTACTTATCCGTTAATCCCAACACACTTATTCCCTAAAGGGTTACGGCGGGCTAATGAGATTCCGACGTGTTTTGACATTTCTCATTGTTGCATGTGCAAACACCGTTGTCGTGACGCGCACAACGCACACTCAAACGCTCTCCTGTCATCTTGCTGCACGACTTCCTCGGAGCCAAACGAATTCCCGGGTGGCTCGACTGCGACTCGGCACCAAAGCGGGGCAGGGAGGCTTTTATCAGCCGCTGTCGCTGGTGACAATTAATGTCAGCGATTTGATGCGTCCTAGCTCCCGGGGAGGGAGGATGGGAGGATGTCAATGGAGAATGGGTTAGAGGTGAGTGTATCCCCACATCTATAGTCAGTGGTGAGGGGAGGGAGCCTGTCTGCTGGCTGAGAGAGTGGAACAACGCCAAGTTCTCCATTAGGGAACCATGCAAGGTCACTCCTGCTTGCAGTCCTTGTGCCAAGCGACCCAAGCTATTTCGTGTGTCCTATACCAGAGTGGGGAAAGGAGAGGGTGAGGGGTGGAGGGGGTTTGAGGAGAGCAACAGATAGTAAGAGAGAGAGAGACAAAAAGAGAAAAAGGAGCTGGAAGCGTTGTGGGCCACCGTCCAACCCATCTGGGAGGCGCTCCACAGACAGTCTGTGCCAGAGGTCGCTGACAAAGCCGACCCCCATCGCTGTCGAATCTCCGGAAGTTTCATGGGAAAAAAAAAAAGTTTTAGCAAAGAATATAGAGGAGGGAAAATAAAAATAAAAAAAAAAAACGTCAGCAGCAGACTGCTCAAGATGCTTTGTCGGAGCAAAGGTCCCAGTGAAAACAAGGGTGTCTGCTCACCAGAGATTCTAATTTTCCCACTTCTTACAAGAGTCAGCCTGGCGCGCCGCCAAAGATCGAGGTGAGAAAGTCCGCGCAGGGCAGCGTTAATAACAAAACAAAAAAATTACTAAATAAAAAATGGACATAGAGACGTTGCCCTTGAAACGAAATGAGACAAAATGTTAAAGTGCGGGAGGGTGAGCGGGTGCCAGGTTGCTAATACGACGGTTGCTTGTCAAATTAGGAAGAAGACAGAAGCTCTTTCACAATAATAGTTGCTTATGTTTACAGCTTTAAAGAAGCTGGAGGTTGTCACTTATGGTGCAGACTGTCTGGTGAATGAGCCTCAATACAACTCTATTTAGAGTGAACCGGAGCTCATTAACAGTCTTTAAATGTGTGTGTGTGGTGTGTGTGTGCATGGGCTCTGGGTGGGGGAGGTTCTGCCTCGCATTCAGCATCACTGCTCTCCCTTTCAGCAATACTAGCTTTAGAGCTTTTAAATTGTAATGTGATAGGGTTCACCTGCAAAGCTACCACAATGAATTATTAAGCTCTCCACTATGGATGAGTGAGTTTCATTATAGCTCCACTCAGTACTGCAGGAAGATAAGCATGGCTGATTATTCCTGGGCTTTTTTTTTTCCCCCTTTTGCTTTCTGGAGTGCCTGGAAAAAGGCGAAACTCTGCAAGTACAGCGAGAGAGAGCAAGAAAAGGAGAGATAAGATTTCCAATGTGTATTCAGATGTTCTTTCATGCTCTGGGAACAGAATGAAGAAGGGAAAAGGTGTGGCTGCAGGATCCAGGATTCAACACTCCTCTCTCTCTTTTTTTTTTTTCTCACACTCTGTTTCTACAAACCAACCGAACGAGCCGCGCGGCGATAACTTTTCAACAAAGAAGTCGGCGGGGAAAAGAGGATGTAGAAGACCCGGGGATTATTTTAATGCGAGGTGCATTAGAGGCCCCGGTGTGCTTTCCATCCCTTTAAGTCATCAACAAAAACCTGCTCTACTTCTCTCGCTTTGGCTGAGGCGCATGTACACAGCAACAAAAGAAAAGCGAGCATGAAAAGGAGACGCTCCGGCAACCTGGCTTAAAAGTACTTGACTGCGTTCTGCAGGTGAATGATGGTGAGAAAGGCACTTGGTGTTACTGACAAAGAAGGATGCACCGTGTGATAACTGAGATCACTTTCTCAAACATCAACATCTTTGAGCCGACTTAACCCAAATGTGGCCTAAAATAAACAGCAAGCCAGCCGTGCTTAAAGCCCTTCTGCTAGCTGACTGAGCTTTTCTCTGACTTAGAATCGCGGGACAGCTGCAGCGTCCACTTCATGGCAGCTCCTCGCCTAATATGCATAATTGCACATGCGTGTGTAATTGTAGAGGATGCTGTAGGTAGGAGGAGTAAGATCATGAGAGGGGAAAAAAAAGTGAGTCAAGAAGAAACTAAAAAGTTTGGAATTGGAAACAGGATTTCCTTTGTTGATTCTTGTTTCTTAAAGGAGCAGTACTGAACTTTATATCATGTTCTAATGTTATACCCTCGTGGAAAACATACCTGGAGTGTTGCTTTGATTCTTTTTTGCATGTTTGAGAAGTCCTTTTATCTCCATGGCAACCATTCACATGTGCAAAACGCCTGGATGGACTTAGCTCCGCCTTCGAGGCACAGCGCCTGCCTCACAGAGCAACCCTCCGCTCCTTCAGACTAGCCAACAGCAATTAGCAAACACCTAGTGGTACTGTGCATATGCCAAGCTTAAAGGGTTAATAGAGGAGCAATGTGACGACTCCCTGAAAGAGCAAGATTGTTTATTTTTACAGACAGAGACTCAATTTCAAGGAGTTAAATTATAAAGTTTAATTTCTTTTGTTATGTTTGGCATGTTCACCTTTTTGTATAACAACTGAAGGTAACGTAGTTACTTGGTTGTGCTCTAAAATGTCACTATGTGCCTTGAAAATACATAATACTGTCCCTTTAAATGTCACGATAAGGCAAACTCCTTGTTTATCCAACATTGGACTGAAAAAAGCATTACTGTACAATAAATGCATGCGAAAACAACCAGCCTGATTGACCCGGATAATGCAGGACCAAAAACAAATAGTTTTTTCTGGCTAATAGAAACAGAGGCAAGACAAAGGCAACACGTTTGTACATGACCACAGAGAAATCTGGAAATAAAATGGAGTTAAAGCAGAAGAACATTTACTCACAGGAAGTGACATCTAAGTTTAACATAATTATCCGAGAAGAATAAAAGCAAGGCTATCATGGAGTTTTGTAAATATCACCTCAAGTGACTGTTATCTGTTTCTAATTATCTTTAAAGGTGTAATAAAACTGTTGAAATGAAAGATGAACGACTTGTTTTGAGAGGCAAGCAACTCAATACGGCGCCTCAAAAGACATTAATGGCAGTAATACTCTTCTCTCCCCAATCGATGCTGAGCAAAATTAATATTGGAGAGTAAATCTTTCATTTTCCTGATTGATTACCATCATTAAGACCATTGATCAGCTCCGAGAAGAAAGAAAAAAGCAGTTAATGGGAAGGGGAGCAGCTTGTACCTTTTCATCTGCCTCCAACACCGAGGAGGGAAACAGAGACCCATCCTCTCCTCTCCTCTCCTCGTTTGAACATAGACGTCAAAAAGAAATTTGTAACCATCCAGGGAATGTTTTCATTCTGACCTCCTCTCGCTAAATGAGCGCTCGCCCTTGATGGTGGAGAAGAGACGCTTATAGTGTATGAAAAAAAATAAAACAAGAGACATTTGCAATGTATTCAAGGTTAATTTTCGCTTAACTCTTACTATGAAGTGTTCGCCTGTTGGGGCTTCATTAGGGCGACGCCCTAGTTGCAGCCGAGGACGAGATTAACCTTGTGCAGGAGGAGGAGGGTGGGCTTCCTTCCCCCGTCATCCATTTATTCTCGTGCACCAGTTTGACCGCCATGGGGGTGACTGGTGCATGTGCTCGGTAAACAACTGTGCTGCACGAGGCATCTGTCATGAGAAGGACAGGGAGGGAGCAACGCCAGCACTGAGGCAGATTGCATAAAGACGCTGAACGTGTCCAGGAATCTCAGTTTTAGAAATTTGCAGAAATGAGTAACGAGAGAGAGAGAGAGAGCAAGAGAGTGCACATTTCTGTTAACTAAAAGATAGCCTTTTAGTTAACAGAAATGACTTCCACCCATAGAGAAATCTTTTTTTAAAAAGTCACATTTCTGCATTTTACAAACTATTCAAGAAGTAATGGACGGAAAGAAATGAGTTACAAAAGCGATTGACGATTTCGTCCATCCGTTGCCTTCTGCTTATATGAAAAAGGCTCGCAGGGTAACGGGTGCCTGACAGTACTCTACAACTCAATGTAAGCTAGGTGGCGGAGGCTCAAGATGTAGGGTAGGGGTTCGTCCTGTAACCAGTGGGGTGCTGGTTGCCAACCCCGGATCTGGCCAACTCGCTCACTTTGCCAGTTTGCCCTCAGGCAAGATACTTCACTTGCTTTGCACACTGGTGGTGGTCAGAAGACCCGGTGGCGCTGATTGAGTCTTGCATTTGTGATTGCAATGTAGCCTAACACCATCATTGTGTGACTGGATGATGGCCCTGAATGACGAAGCCACGGTACAGAGAAATCTAACTTAGGCTGCTTATAACCAGGATCTTGTTCCATGACTCCATCCATCCATTTCAGGATGGTGTGATACGGCTGATCCTCATCTTCTACAGTCAATGGATGAAAAGTGGAGCCCAGACTGGAGAGGTTTCCAGTCTGTCACATAGACAAACACAATAAACAACCATGCATTCATACTCCATTTTAGGCTAGTGAATCAAAAAGAATCATGCTTTTAGACTGTTTGTGGAGAACATGCAAACACCATTCAAAAAGGCTTTAGTCAGCATTTTCAGTAGTGAAACAACCTCAGACTTTAAGGATATACCTTAACTAACACAAACCTCTTGAGATCCAAAATAGGATAATAATTACTTCTTTTTCTTTTTTGCTTCACCTTGATGTAGCCAAGTTTCTAAGCCTATTACTACAAAAATTGAACATGGTAAGAAAGAAAATGTCTTTGAAGGAAAGTATTTTGAAATGTAAGAAGGAACAAAAAGAGTCCTTTTCACCATTCTTGTTGCTTTGAACACACCGATATTAACTTTCTAAAAGCAAAAAGCCCGCTGATTTCAGAAAGTCTCACCAGGGCAGTTCACCTGACATTCTTCTCAGTGAAATACCTTTTCATACACAGAGCCTTTGTAGAAAGTTTCAGCAGAAATGACTTATCCCTAATTGCACTCTCTTTTGTTCACAAAGGTAAGACGTGTTGTGGCTGTATTAATTCAGAATGATCAACTTGCAGCAAATAATTCTACTGATTCTCCGTTAGTAGCTGTCGATCTCACTCTGATCTCACAACAGCTTGTGATATTTTCTGCTTTGAATATGTGCAAAGAAAAGTCACAGGCAGATCATTTGTGTCCAGACACAAAGACACGACGTGCTTTATGTCTTCACGTCTTCTAATTTTATAAGTAAAGGTTAGGGGTGGAGCAGTCTGCCACGCATGCCGCGATACATCCTACTGTTTACCCGTTGAAAAACCAAACTCCTAAACCATCTCTGTTTTAGACATTTAAAGAGAAAAATAAAAACTTTAAATATGCTAGAAACAGTAATTATTTGTGTTGACTGAACCTTGATCTGATAGCTTGTCATAAAATAGCTACTTCACATCGTCAAAGGTATTGAGAAACTCCTAACTTTTCTACTTAGATGTTTGAATCACTTTCATAGTCGCAGGTATATAAAAGCTATGACCTTGCAGACTGTTTCTACAAACATTTGTGAAAGTATAGGTCGCTCTTGAGAGCAAAATGAAATTAGGTGTCCACTGTGGTAGGGAACCATGCAGGCATGTGCAGAGGGGGGGAGAAGGGGGCTTGAGCCCCTGCTCTTTTTATCCTTGATGCCCTAGGGCCCTTTTTGAGTTTTTTTGGGGGGAGGGGTTTTCCAAAAAAATGTTTTTTAATTTTTTTCTTTTTAATCTGTATGTCAGAAAGCCTGTTTGTGCCCCTCAGCAATAATATTTAGCTAAATAAAATAATTTAGTAAAAAATTAAAAAATGTAAAAAAAAAAAACAAGTCTGACTGCCCTCAGTCTAATAATGACTCTCAGAGCCTCCATGTTGTTCAGACATCGGGTCCATGGTGAGGAGGAGGAGGGGGAATCTGTGTCTTCTATCAAATTATGGGCAAGAATATTTTTTTTCATACACTGGTTTGTGAATAAAAGCATAGGTCTGATGTCGACGTTAGAAAAACTGTTTCTATTTATATTTTTATAATCGTCCTTGCAATAGCAGGACAAAACCCGCCTCACCCTAAACACAGAAATGCTTCAGCTGCAGAGAAAACTTCTGACTTTAACTTAATCAGGCTGCTAAATGCCTGGTTCACTACAGGCAGTCTGAGTCGGTCCCACCGACAGATATAAAGAATGTCTGTAACACACGGTACCGGCTGTTACCGCGAGTCGCAACGCAGCTCGAAGCCCCGGTACCACCTGGTACCGGGTGGTACCACCTATTGACGATCAAACTATCAAGATGATTCTTCAAACTTTTACAAAGTAAACTTCCTAATTCTTAAATGTACTATTTATTTTTCTCAGCTGAATGCATTAAATAAAATATAATAACATTGTAATTCTCTATAAATAATGCTACAGGTTTATATCTATGGTCTGTGATACAATTAAACCTTTTCTAGGGGCCCCTGAGTGTCTGGAGGCCCCTGAATGTTTGGAGGCCCCTAAATGGCCCCTACCAGTAGCTACTGAGTTTTCTTTATCTTGATATTCCAGTCTTGTAATTCTAGGTCTCAGAGGTTTAACATCAAACTATTATATAGAGTTAACCTCTTTGAGCTCTTTAGATTTATAAATCACTCTGCATCCAGGTTGTTCTAGAAGTTAAATAGATTTCATTGGGGCTTAATTATTAAAATGGCAGCAATTTTGCTTATTTCATAACTTCCTAACCAGAGACTTTCTCTCCTCTGATCAGAGGAGCTACAGTCTCAGATCAACTCAGCCCTCCAGGACTGTCAGCAGCAGAAACAGAAACTTTATACCTGTTGGGTAAATTTTACACTATATTTACTTTGGATTTTCCCATGTGATGACAATGATGTAGTAGGATCCAGTTAGATTATTGATTAATATGGGTTGTTGGTATGTTGTTGTACAGTGTTTTTGTTCAATGTGCCCCTTTTTTAAATTTGAGCCCCTGCCCCTCCAAAGGTCTCTGCACGGCTCTGAGATACGTAGTGTTTCAAAAGAGCAGAGCAAATCTTATGTTCTTTGAACAATAACAATATTTGTTGTTAAGCTGTTGCTAAGAGATGACAGCGTTTTCTGGTAACCAAGGGCCACAATGTAAACATTAGATATTTTAGTTTTGCAAAGTTTACCAACTCTAAATTTGTTGTCTAAGCATATAAGCAGTATTTCAAAAGAACTTATATTTTATAAACAATAATATAACTTATTAATTTGGTGCTAAGAAATGAGCGTTTTTTCTTTTTCAGGTAATAAACTGTCACGAAGCATAAATCAGATTTTTACTTTTGTGTTCAATTTCTGTTTTATAGTATATCTACCATCAATGATAAAAAAAAAGAAACTAACTTTTCTGTAAAATTCACCAAAGTGACGATTCTTGAGTATTATAAGATACGTAGTGTTTCAAAAGAGCAGAGGAAATCTGATGTTTTTTGAACAATAACAATAATTGTTAAGCAGTTGCCAAGATATCACAGCGTTTTCTGGTAACCAAGGGCCACAATGTAAACATTAGATATTTTAGTTTTGCAAAGTTTACAAACTCTAAATTTTTTGTGTCCAAACTGATGAGCAGTATTTCAAAAGAACTTATGTTTTATAAATAATAATATAACTTATTAATTTGGTGTTAAAAGATGAGCGTTTTTTCTTTTTCTGGTAACAAACTGTCACGAAGTATAAATCAGGTTTTTACTTTTGTGTTCAATGTCTGTGTACCATTAATGGCAAAAAAACAAAAACATTTTCACTTTTCTCCAAAATTCACCAACTTGACAATTCTTAAATAGAATCAGATGAGTAGTATTTTAAAAGAGCAGAGGAAATCTTATGATTTTTGAACAATAAAAATACTTGTTAAGCTGTTGCTAAGAGATGACAGCGTTGTCTGGTAACCAAGGGCCACAATGAAAACATTAGATATTTTAGTTTTGCAAAGTTTACCAACTCTAAATTTGTTGTCTAAGCATATAAGCAGTATTTCAAAAGAATTTATATTTTATAAACAATAATATTACTTATTAATGTGGTGCTAAGAAATGAGCGTTTTTTCTTTTTCTGGTAATAAACTGTCACGAAGCATAAATCAGATTTTTACTTTTATGTTCAATTTCTGTTTTATAGTATATCTAATATCAATGATTAAAAAAAAACAACTAACTTTTCTGTAAAATTCACCAAAATGACGATTCTTAAGTATTATAAGATACGTAGTGTTTCAAAAGGGCAGAGGAAATCTGATGTTTTTTGAACAATAACAATAATTGTTGTTAAGCAGTTGCCAAGATATCACAGCGTTTTCTGGTAACCAAGGGCCACAATGTAAACATTAGATATTTTAGTTTTGCAAAGTTTATAAACTCTAAATTTTTTGTGTCCAAACTGATGAGCAGTATTTCAAAAGAACTTATGTTTTATAAACAATAATATAACTTATTAATTTGGTGTTAAAAGATGAGCGTTTTTTCTTTTTCTGGTAACAAACACTCACGAAGTATAAATCAGGTTTTTACTTTTGTGTTCAATGTCTGTGTACCATTAATGGCAACAAAAAAAAACATTTTCACTTTTCTCCAAAATTCACCAAAGTGACGAATCTTAAACTTTGTATTTCAAAAGAGCAGAGGAAATCTTATGTTTTTTGAACAATTACAATATTTGTTGTTAAGCTGTTGCTAAGAGATGACAGCGTTTTCTGGTAACCAAGGGCCACAATGTAAACATTAGATATTTTCGTTTTGCAAAGTTTACCAACTCTAAATTTGTTGTGTAAGCATATAAGCAGTATTTCAAAACAACTTATATTTTATAAACAACAATATTATTTATTAATTTGGTGCTAAGAAATGAGCGTTTTTTCTTTTTCTGGTAATAAACTGTCACGAAGCATAAATCAGATTTTTACTTTTATGTTCAATTTCTGTTTTATAGTATATCTACCATCAATGGTAAAAAAAAAAAAATTAACTTTTCTGTAAAATTCACCAAAGTGACGATTTTTAAGTATTATAAGATGAGTAGTATTTCAAAAGAGCAGAGGAAATCTTATGTTCTTTGAACAATAACAATACTTGTTGTTAAGCTGTTGCTGAGAGATGACAGCGTTTTCTGGAACCATGTGTGGGCTTCTGTGGTGGTGAGATGTAGTGAGTAAAGCACAACCCACATAAGGAGGCCTTAGTTCTTAACTCGAGGACAAAGGTCATCAAGTCCCTGATGACCTTTGTCGCATGTATTCCCCCTTTCTCATTACCCACTTTCCTGTCTGACTACTCTCAAATAAAGGCCACTACAGTTAAAAAAAAAAACTTTTAAAAATAATGAAACCACAATTGCAATTAATCTTCCTCATGACTAAACATTCCATGGTCAACTATTAGAGGGTCATGAAAAAGTGGAAGCATTTGGAAACGGCCGACTCATCCACAACTGCTAGGCGATGTAAAGTCACACAGCAGGGGGCAGCACATGCTGTGATGTGCAGGATTTGCCAACTTTCTGCAGAGTCAAAATCTACAGAACAGCACACTTTCTGTGGCCTTCAGATTAGCTCCAAAACTGTATCTACTGCCGAAAATGTCAGTTCTTGTAAAGCAGAGACCATTGTCCTGCATATTTTAGATGAGTCTCTATTTTAGAACACCTCCATGATTGCATGAAATGATCTGTAGCCACCAATTGTTGCAGAAACCTGTTAATCAACCACTTATTCCAGTCAGTTGTGTGGCAAAAGGGAAACGCCTGAAAGATGCAGGGCAGTGGTCCCTGAGGAGTGGAACTGTTGTAATGCACGGTCAGATGCAGTGGTGTTAAGGTGGCCAGAAATGAATTACACTTCTCCTTCTGGAAATTTGATGATTGAGTCTTGGTGTGGTGGTTACCAGTGGAACGGTGCCTGACTGCATTGTGCCATTATGCATTGATGATGTTGTGGGGTCATTTTTAAGGATCTGGTAGTTCCAGTCTAGGGAACGCCTAATGTTGTCAAATACAAAGATATTTTGGACAGTTTCATTATAAATGATACTTGTATAGACCTGTTTCTAGTTCAGAGGACTCCAACGTGCTCTACTCTCCTGTCAGTCATTCACACAGTGATGATGGTTGCAACTACAATGTAGTCTGACATTAGGGGCAGTCTGACAGAAGCAAGGCTGCCATGTGCCAGTACCACCTGACCCTTTGACCTCCACCAGCAGGCAGGGCAGGTGAAGTGTCTTTCCCATGGACACAATGACAGAGGCGGACAGATCTGGGATTGAACTGGAAGTACACCAGTTCAGGACAAAACCCAACCTGTCACCATCACCCTACGTTCCAAACTACTTAGGGCAGGGGTCTCAATCTCCAGTCCTCGAGGGCCTCTGTCCTGCAACTTTTAGATGTGCCTTCTTGTTCAACATCAGTACCTAACCTAGATGGACTTTTACATATAGAACACTTCTCTTCTTGATCATAGCGTCTTTTTTTAAATATCTCATGACTTGAGAAAGTTGCTAAAAACTGTCTTTGACTTACCATTGTACAGAATGATAAAAGCATCTGGTGACGGGTGTTTAGCTGAACAATATTGTCACTTTTTCATTTGGTAAAATGTTAGGAGTAATCTGTGAGATACTTTGAATGAGTTGGCTCAGAGCAGAGTCAACACAGGCCTTAGTGGGTGTGTGAAAGACTTATTCCCTAAATACAGCAGAAACGTTGCTTTGTCTGAAGGAGGGATTTGGTGTGTTTTCTCTTTCTTCATGGAACCTACTTCCAGAGATTTGCACACAGAGGAACTCTTTCTTCTTTTATCCCCGTACAGGGCGAGCATGTGAAATGGAAAATAAAAAGGCCACAGTCTTTTGTCTACAATAAGTTATCAAGTATTTCAGAAGCATTCCCTGACATGTGGACTAATTTCCATAATCCATATTTGTTTTCAGCAGGTCCGTGTCAGTGTTTGGGACAGAGCCGTCACATTTTGTAAACAGAAACATGGTAATGTGTTGCTATTCCTTCAAGACTAATTAAATCCACCAGTAGACAAGCTTGACATTAAACACACTTTAGAGCTGGAGAAACCATTACGAGCTCATAGCCATGACCTTTCTGGTGTTTGTCTCACAGCTGCAACATAATTTTTTTAGATGCATTTCCCAGGATTTCCAGGATTGAGATAACACAGCTGTAAACTGACATGTCACATTCTCTGTTGTTGACAAATTGCGAAATTTAGAGAACATGTTTGAGTTGGGGCTGCACAGTGTTGCAGTTAGTAGAGCTGTTGCCTTGCTGCAAGAAGGTCCTGGGTTCGATTCCTGGCTGGGGGTCTTTCTGCATGGAGTTTGCATGTTCTCCCTGTGCATGGTGGGTTCTCTCCGGGTTCTCCAGCTTCCTCCCACAGTCCAAAAACATGACTGTCAGGTTAATTGGTCTTTCTAAATTCTCCCTAGGTGTGAGTGTGTGTGTGAATGGTTGTGTGCCTCTGTGTTGCCCTGCGACAGACTGGCAACCTGTGCAGGGTGACCCCACCCCTCACCTGGAACGCAGCTGGAGATAGACACCAGCAACCCTCCTGACCCCATTAGGGACGAAGGGTGAACAGAAAATGGATGGATGGATGTTTGAGTTGTTTGTTGTAAACCCAACAAAAAGTTGTTGTTTTTTTTAAACAAACATTTGTAAATTTGACATAAAATTTTCTAAATAATTATAGAAAAAAATAACTCACACTCAAACTTTTTGTTTTAAACTGTGGGATCAATTCTAATGTGCAGGGTGCCAAAGAAAAAAACTAAACAAAACAAAAAAACACACCACCTTTTCCCAACCCGAGCGAAGGCGCTGATGCTTCAAAGTGTCAAGCTCAATCCACACTAATGTTGTTTGAGGTTACGGCTGAGTTTCAGAGGAAGTCCACATTAGATTAGTGAAATCCTGCCTTTGTTTATGACCATGAACTCCTCATTTGCAACATGCCTACTGCATAAGCAGCGCACACAGTATCTAAGAAATGAGAGACTCTGCAATCTTCCCCTCGTCATCCGTCATGTCTGCACCTACATTCCGTGGGCAAATCTGCATTTTCATGTGATAAAGATGTAATTGACCCGCACACTAAGGGAAACGTGAGGAAATGGGACTGATGTCCCGCTGAGAAAATATTCCCTCCTCCTGGGATTGGGAGCTGGTTGCTCAGATCCAGGCTACATTTCCAGGTAGTTCCACCCACAGAGCCCACAGCACTTCACTTTCTCCCTGCTGTTGTTTTGTCACAGTTGATGGTTTTTCTCAGTTCTCCCACTTTAAAGGCGAAAAAGGCCCTAAAGTCTAACAAATAAATTACTGAAAACACAAACCTTAAGTAGATAAGTGCAAGGAGAACTGATATGCTTTTTTAAAAAAAAAAAAGAAAAAAAAAAAAAGTTAGCTAGCTAGCATCTTTCTTCTGGCAGGCTGAAGATGTAGCCTAGCAGAAAGCAATGTTGAGAGTGTGAGCAGCGCATACAGTAGCATTACTGACAGTGTTGAGACTCGCTCTAATTGGTTGTTTCTGACCAAACAGTATATTTCTTTAGTTACTAGTGGGAGCACTGGGAGAAAGAAGAGGGAATTGTTCTTTTTGTTGTTTTTTTTCACAGAATATGTCTTATTCTCTACGATCAGGACATAATGGTAACAGTTTTTACAAATATGTAAAAAAAAAAACTTTAAAAAAAAATAAAAGTTACACACTTCAGCTTTAATTATTTACAGTGCTCAGGAAAACTATTAGAATTTCACCTGAAAGACCAACACAAAGTATCTCCTAATTTATGGTAGGTTTTAGTGCCAAAATCATCAATTTGCTCTATCCAGTCTAGGTTGGGCTTTCTTGCCAGGAAGAGTGGACAGACGTTTTAGTCTCTGGGTCGTTTGAGCCAGAAATACCTCAAACGACCCGGAGCAGCTACAAAGCGTCCTACGTACCACTTAAAATTCTAATAAAAAGCACTACAGTTTTTGGTTGTAACATGACAAAATGCAAAAAGTATGAGAGGTGTAAATACATTTGCATGTTCGTCAATGCTGCTTAATAAATGATGTATTTTACACCAGTGTTGAACATTTTGGCAGCTGTAGTGTCAATGTATTCCATCTTCTGACTGCTTGCATCTCCAGCAGCACTGCTTCCTCTCCAAGGAGCACAACTCGTATTTGTTGGGAAGAAGAGGAGGATGCCTGCATTTCATTTGAGTCTCAAATCCTGAGAGGCTTTGTACTCACCTCAGTCCGATGGATAGGCAAAACCAAGTTTTTCCATCAGTTTACCACTTTTTACTCAAATCAGACCCCTTGCTTTATTCTTCCAATCCTACACCTTTTCTTTTGAATTGCAGATTATCATAGAGGGCACTGTTGTGGGTGTAAGGAGTGAGAAAGTTTTCAAAAATAATAATAATAATAAAAAAAATCTTAACTTTCTTTTCCCACTGAGAAATTGCCTAAATGTTTAGCAATTGTTGAAATGTAGGAATTAAAGTGAAGAACTGTGTCAAGATAAAGTTCCTGTAGCAGTGCAGATGACTTCTGACTGCCCTCTGAATGAGCCGAGTTTATTGTTCCTCAGTGCTTTTGGCCCAGTAGCTACAGCAGACCAGGCGTGGTCTCAGTAATAACCACTGACTGTCCTCCACTGAATTGTGAATTATGATATCCTGGAAAACGTCTCACACTTCTAATAACTTCAACAAACCCAAGCTACATTTACAGGAAGCACAGTCACATGTAAGTCCTGTGATTAATGGGTGACTTATTCTACGAGGACTTTAAAATAAAAAGTGTATTTCAGCAACATTGCTTATTTACACACAATAATCTTACACAGTTTTGAAGTATGGAGAATCTGCTTTATGGAATTTAAGGTCAAGATAAAAAGATAAAGATAAAATAAATAACCCTTAGACTTGCAGACTAACTCCTTAACATTTTTGAAAAGTGAAAATACAAATTCTTAAAGAATTTGCTCAAACATATGGAGAGCTTTGAGAATGAAAGCAGCACTCCAGGTATTTAATGAGTGAGTAATATATTATAATAATTTGGGTTGCATCCATGAAAAATCTAGCGAATCCTTTTAGCCAACAGCTGGTCCTGTCCACATATAGCCTAGCTTAATGCTAATAGAAGCTACCTCCAACAAAAAGAAAGGGGAACGGTTGATTATTTCCTTTTCCTTTTGTAGGAAATCTGAATTTGTTGGTTGAGCAATACAGCTGACCCCTGAAAACCCAGCAGATCCTGTCTGTCGACAGTGTAGCAGCGATATAGCTTGTAGCTTAATGCTGATAAACGCTAAGAAAGCGATAAAATGGGTTTTGTTTGCCCTTTGATGAAGTCCAACCACCTTTTGAGCACACTTTGACATCAGAAGACATCATTCAGTTTAATTCTGAACCCCTTCCACAATTTCACATTGCTTAAATGGAATAGTGTCGTTTTCTGAATATTCAGTGAACATTTCACAGACCTCAAGGTAGAGTTTGTTCTACGCCTAAAATATTTTAATATATCATTTGTGAATTGATGTTATAGTGAATTTTATTGCGAAATTTGTAACATTTTAAGTTATAATAAAGTAAAAAAAATAAAATTTGTGACCACATGTAGGACTCTGGCATCCTGTGCTATTCCGAGAACACGCCTTGCGGGCGACCTGGTGCCTCTGGGCGCTGCGTTGGCTATCTCTGTTTCCCAGCATGTGGAAGCTGGACCTGTCCGTAAAGGGAACAGAATCCAGGCCAGCGGCGCTGTGGGCAGTGTGACTGTACAACAGCAGACACTTACATCAAACGACTAACTCCCACTACACAGGTACGCCTGTAACCATTAATATGCATACGGAAAATGATTAAATGTGAGGCAGATAAAATGTGACGCACCATAATGAATGGAAATTCTACAGCACATACTCAAGCACAATTAATCATTTAAGACTATCACAATGTCACATTTATCAGATTGCTGCAGGAAATCAGAGCAGTAATGAAAAATTAAGATGGCAGAAACGGCACGGTGCTTCAACACATGGCCAGGTACGATGGATCTGTGCCGCTGAGCATTTAAAACATAAAGGGATGAAAAACACACCAGATTTGACTTTATTTTTTATTTTCTTTGTTAAACTCTGCTCACAAGATTAAACAGAGGGGCAGGAAACGTTTCCTGTAGGAACAAAACAAAACTGAATAATTTCTCATGTGAACGGATGACGTCTGCAACGCGAGGAGAATGCATGTTTACTTCTGTAGTTATGGTAACGACAAGATCTCTGGTCAGTTTTGACGTAAAAGTTCCAAACTTACCACATCTGTGTAAACATAAATAATGGATTTTGAATTCTGCTTTGATCAGGTCTTAAATATGAAATCTGCTAAAGGCAAATATGGATGGATGGACGGATGGATGGACGGATGGAAAAATGGATGAATCAATAAAAAGATGGATGGAGGTTTAGATAGTTGGATAAAAAGATGGATGAAGATGATGATGGTGGATATATAAGTAAAGATGGATGGATGATTGATAAAGAAAAAGATTAGAAATGAAAAAAAGATTATGGTTGGATGGATGGATTGATAAAAAGATAGGTGAAAGGGTGGATAAATGAACAGCAAGTTATGCAAAATGAAGTCTGACGAATCTGATGTTTGAAAGTATTTCTCCATGTAAATCCAGAGCAGACCTCCGTAAGTTTCCAGACTGGACCGGAGCTCCGACTGTGACTCATCCGTCAGCCTCGCCTGCTGCCTTGACTCATTCAGGTAAGAGTTTATGCAGCCCAGTTTAAAAAGCTAAATGGCTGCTTTTTCCATGCAGCTGGTGGGATTCATATAATATTAAGGAAGAAGTCCATCACCTGACGTTACCCTACATTAACTTCCCCAGTCCTCCCTGTCTGGCCAGCCACACCCTTCAGAGACCCAATTCAGCTAAAATGTGATCACAAATTAAATTTAGGCCTTGTAGATGCAGGAAGATTTCCTTAAGAGGGAGCATTAGATGCATTTTCTAATGGTACCTTGGTGACAAGTTGGACTTGCCTGAGATGTAAAAGGCTTGAATGTCACTTCAGCTCATTGATTTTTAGATCCCACTGAAGACACACGTTGAGGTTGGCAGTGAAGAACGGCGGGGCAGGCAGGGATGGGTGTGACCACTATTTAACCGAAGGAGCCCGTTTTTAGATCGACAAGATGTTAACTCTAAAACCGACGACTGTCTGTTGAACAAAACTTGCTTTCAGCTTTTACGGAGTGGAAGGAGGGTAAAAGGTCAAGAAGGAGCTGCTATTGAAGTCCAACTGTGTGCACAGAGAGCAAACAAACCCAAAACAAACTCTGCATCCCAACTCGCTGTGTACATTTTTGTGAAAAGAAGAGCTCAATCAATCTCAGACATCAATATTCGTTTGCATCCCTTTAGCTGCACACGTTTTTCAGCTAATGAAATCTGTGCATGGCTCCCCTGTTATCGATCTCAGAGAGGCCCTAATTTGCCGCTTGAGATCAGGCAGCTCTCTCTCTCTCTCTCTCTCTCTCTTACATTCTTCCATCTCTCTCCTCCTTCAGCACCCTTCCTTTTTCCTCTCTCCTATGCAAGCACACACACATGCACACACTTCTCGTCATGGGCAGCGGCGTTGTGCCTTGGCCATGGTATCGAGCGGCGGCTGTAGGGAAATCCTGCAGGGCAAACTGTTTAGTGCTGTATCTGAAGTCGTTAGATGTGATTAATATGTGCTGATAGTGGCTGTAAGCCATCAGAAAGCTCTTCATGAGCGCATCTTACTTGGGGAACTATAGATTAACATTTTTGCGGGGCATTTATATCAGAGTTTTCGGACAGGACATGTTTGTCAAAAGTGATGTGTTGATGAAATTTCGGTGCATCAGAGAACCCCAGCGAGTCGTCGAGGATCGCTTTTTATACGTGGGACAGCTTATCACATGTCAATATGATGGATCAAAAGCACTGTCAGCACAAAGGCTGTGATTTATATACAAAGCTAATAGAAAAGAGCTGCTTTAAATGCTTACTTTAGTAACCGAGTAATAAATAAGATTTGTCCTGCTCCGTAGTAGCTACTTAAGCTAGTAAAAGAATTGTATGAAAGATAAAATGTGAGTAATTAACAATTCATTTTCTTTTTTTTTACAGAAGAAAATATATTGTCGCTTAAAATGCAGAACGATTCAAAGATCACTTTTAGTCTCAAGTTTGAAGTTTGGATTAAAAAATAAAGTATAAAAAAACAAACTTAAATTGAGGTATCAGCAAACTGTAACTTTTGTATTACACTACAATTGCAGTGTCATGTTTTAAGTGTGAAAATGTTTTTTTCAATAAAATAGATATTTCGAATATATTTTTTTCTTTCTTTTTTCATGTCATTACTCATCTTGATAGGCCAGTACAACAAGCGACAAAACGGAGCTGGATGTTAAAGAAAAGTTCAAACTGTGTGTTACACTAATAAGGCCAGCAGAGGGAAAAGTCTGAGACCAGGAAGTGTTTTACACTATCAGCTGTCAACAACCTATTTGTCCAATAATAAGTTGGTTTATTCAGCCTCAGTCGCTCAGGTTGGATCGCTCTCGGACAAAATGTTTACAAGTTTTCACAGGAACCTGGGTAGTTTGGTGTTTGTTTTTCTGGGTTTGTAGTTTTGTTCATTTGTTGTTCTGTGTTCCTTTGTCTCTAGTCTATTGTTCCAACATTCACTCTCCCCATATTTAAAAACCTCTCCTGCTCTGTCTACTCCATGTACCTGCTTGCTTTGTGTTCCTGCTCAGTTTGTCCTCCTGGCAGTTGTTGGAAGTTCTTCTATGATTATTATTTTCATAAAATCCTTTGCTATTGCCTCAGCCATTCTGCATTTGGGTCCACTCCCCACCAAACAACACAACATGACAAAAAGTCCTATAAAGTTAAAAGTAAAAATAAAAACATTCTCACTGAAATATGCATAATAAAACTATTTGGTGTCTGTAACGGCTGTGGAAGTGGAGTTTTTGAGCAAAAGTAAAAAGAGAGGAGAAAAAAGCCAAACAAACCCAATATCATTCCTAAAGCTTCAAACGTGGCACTTTTCTTTTTTTTTTTTTTTAACAAAGTCAACAGTGTTGCAGAGCAGCAGACAAAGCAGAGGCTGCTGCCGTTTTAACTCCAGGAGCAAAGGCTGCTTTCTGAGGGAGGTGAGACAGAGCAGAAGAAGTTACAGTAGCTTCATCCTGAAGACAGAATCTGACTCCCTGGTTTATTCATGTATTTTTTTTTATCTCTTGGGTTTGTATGAGAAATGAGAACCTAAAAAATTTGGGTTGTATTCATTATACAATTTCATAACTTCCATCTTGGAAAATGTTCTATTTCCAGAGTAGAATCACCCAACAAGTTTAACGTTTGAAAGCCTGGTGAGTTGATTAAATTCATGTCAAACGTGGGCCGTTCAAACTTTCCCATGTCTTACGTTTTGCCTTGCCTAACAGAACTCGTTTGATGTCTTGATTTCACATGTTGTAGGAAAGGCAGCTTCTTATATGACATTCTTTTTTCTCTCAGCTGGAGCTTAGAAAGCCTAATTTCCCACCTCATTAAGTGTTCCATCACATCATCCCCACTCATCCTCTGAGTGTTGCTGCTGCTGTGGTTCAGCCTGACTGGAACCACCTGACCAGTCCACTCACACTCACCCACTTGCTAACCTGCTGATTTCACTCTCTGACTAAAAGATGTGATAACGTTGAGTAACTTATGTCTGTAATTTAGTTAATAAATTATTTTGATGTTCTCCTGCTCTTATCTTATGTGCTGGGTCATAAACGGTTGACCTTTAACCTTGAGATTCACAAAGAACTTGGCACAGCACACCAACAGGTTCACACTGTGCTCCCTTGAAGACCCATTGCATTCCTAAGCAGTGACTTTGTTTTCTTCACAATCTAGTTTAATTTATCATTTCTTTTCAGACACCAGATCAACTCATTCCTGAACACTGTGCTCATGACTAGCAGCTCCACTGACAGACATTTTCCCTGCTGGCACATATTTGTCAAGTTAAAGTTTAAAATAATTCCCAGACTCAAACTCTGCTTTTGGGCCAATTTTTACTGTTTGAAAGAAATTTAGAAAAACAGCAATTAGTTATGGTAAAGTGTAAAAAAAAAAAAAATCTAATCAAATCAAAATTGATGGATGGATGGATGGATGATTGATGGATGATGGATGGTAGACAGAGACAAATAGATTTATGGATTAAGGATTGGTGGATAGATTTGTGTATAAAGAACAAAAAATGGATGGATGACTAAAACAAATTGATTATAGATGACAAGATGTATGGTGGCTTAAGGACAAAAGGATGGATGGATGAATGGTTGGATGAAAAATGGATGGATGGATGAGTGGTTGGATGATTTGATGGACAAATGGGTTGTTGACAGACAGATTGATAGATGAATCTATAAATCACATCTTTCTCAATCTGGATAAACGACAAAGATGGCTGGATTGACAGGGATAAACAGATTGATAATAGGTGAGAAGATGTCTGACGGACACAGGATGGACAGATGGAACCTTCTGACAACGGCATAAAGGAAGCCTCTAAAAACGACACTTTAAAAAAAAAATTTTTTCATATCCTTCTCCATTTCCTCTCTCATACTTATCCAGATGTGAAAACATGTATTTGTTCAAGTTGATAGATATCCACTCTACCTGCTGAACCAAAGGCTGAATCATAACATAAAATAACTTCAAAATGAGCCCGTACTGTAAAAGATAACAGCTAAGATTAAATACAGAGTAGTACCCCTATAATAACGCTGTCATTTGCTAGATTTAAACGTATGGTTGTGGCTGTTGCGTTCACTGACCGCCGTTGGCCATGTGTTTTCTCCGTCTGCTTTGCCAGCTCAACGAACGATCAAAGACGAGACTGAAAGAGAGATCATCACCGCCTTTAGAAGACGAGCAGATAGATCAAAAGTACGCACAGTAACAGAGTCAAACACTTAGGAAATATTATTAGATTCTGCAGTGTATTAAAGCATCAGAGAGCACAGCTGACTTCAATTAAGGTGGAATTAAAAGCATTATGGGTGTAAGTTTAAGTCTTTGAGAGACAGCTAAATAGCACAGTGACATCAGGGAGTGCCAGATGCTCACTCAATATTTCTTGGAAGCAGCCGCTCCACTCCTCTGCACTGCTCCAAATAAGACGACGAGTGCAAATGAAATCAACACAGCAATATCTGTGCAGCGGTTTAAATACTACTGGCTTGTGCATGGATCAAAGAGGCTGTTTTGAAAGCAACGGGGCAGATAATGCGAGAAGCAGAGCTTACAAAGTTGCTGGGATTAGTTTTAGATGAGTCTTCATCGCCATTTTGATTATATTTTAGAAAGGTCAGCATGTTAGCGAGTTCATCTCAATTAATTAATCACAGTTTTTAGCGCGTTACAAATGTTTAAGGTAATTAATTTTATTTTTTTATATTTTTTTTTACATGAGTCCTGAGCCAGAACCTTTGTATTATGTTTCTGGTACGGCCCCTAAATTTGGTGCACATCTTCTAACAACAGCATCTGGCCAAAGCTGCATCTCTTGGCCAACTGGGGGTTAATTTTTGATTTAAGAAATAAAAAAACAAAAAAACAGTCTGATGGGACGCTGGAAAAGAATGTTGTTGTGTTCAAGTTGTGCTGAAAGGTGTTCGCCTGTCAGAGATGCTATTCAAGCCTGAAGTACAAAAGATACTTTAACATTTTCCTGGTACTTTGTGTTATCAAACTGCTAATGCAACAGTTCTATGTTTAGAAGAACAACAATTCAATTTGAACTAAAACCTGAATCTTATTGTTCGTATTGATATGTCTGCTTGTTGTCTTTGTTTCTTTATATTCAGTATGGAGGAATGTGGTTTTGTTCAACTAAGTTGTAGAGTATGAAACGGCCCGAATTTGTTCTACTGATAAATTGTTCTATATTGTGATAAATGATTGTCGTTTTGAGACGATTCAAGTTTTTGTTAATGACACAGTAATGCAAGTTTGCCCTCTGAAACAATAACAAACTCTCACTTTGTAAAAAACACTCCACACTGGAAGTGGAAGACCAAAAATAATCAAAATAAAACAAATCAACAGCAACAAAGGAAATGGAAATAAAATTACACACAACAAAAAACAACACATGAAATGGATTATGAAGTCTCTGTAAGAAAAATTACCCTTCAAAAAATATTAAACAGAATGAAAATTATCAAGCTCTTTTTCATTCATCATGTGATTCATCGACTAATTGGTTATTGGAATAAGTTCAGTATGAATAACAACAAAGTGCACTTTCTTCCTGAATCTATGCCATGAAGAACCAAGACAGTTCAGAAGCAAAAATGTGTCTAAATTAGTACAAGACAGTGTTCCTAACAAAATGGCCTGTGAGGGCAGTTAATCTCATCTCAAATACATTGATCTGAAATGATGAAGATGTGATAAATATTGTTATTTTATAACTATTTCTGTAAAATTCTGTTTCATTTATTGAGCTCAGGTGAGCCACAGATTTGTTTTCTGAGGTTAAAGCCGTTCCTAAGTCAAGTCAAAGTTTAGGGGATGCTCCGATGGAGTTATTACAGAGGATCAATTGATAACTTGTTAGATTATAGATATTGGTTATTCAAATGAGGAATTCTAATTTTGGCATTTTAAACCAAAGAAATAGCAAACCTGGATGCGAAGACATCCAGCAATAAAGCAATTCCAGAAAATAAACCAATCTCAGAAGATATAACACACGATGCAACCACTAACAGGTTTTATTAGGAAGTTATTTAAAAGACAGAAGGTAGAAGGTAAACACAAGTATGTAAAGATCAGTTAAAGCATATACAGCAATAAAAAGAGAGAATTGGGTCCCTTGGTCCGTCCTGATGCTACCTGCTAGCTCTGTCATTCCAGTAGTTGTAGAGCTGGGAATCATTGTGGCCCAGTTGGTGGAAGCAGTTTCTTCAGGGCCTTTGTGTTCGGTCAGCGCCCATAGGAGGAAACAGCTTGCTCATTCTGTGTGCAGACTCGGCGCCCTTCGCTGACTTGGTAGTTTGTTTTATTGCTTAAAAGCTTGCAGACTCTTTGCATCGCTGCGGGCAATGGAACTTGTTGCGCCCGTTAAAGGTGTGGACTCGTCTAACGGAGAAGTCTCATGGCTCACATTGCTGAGTCAGTGGTGTCTGAAGTTGCAGCGACAGAAAAAGTTTTTGACCTGTGCTGGAGAGTCCCTGCCCAGAAGAACCTCGGAGAAGAGAATCTGCAGATGGAGAGACATGGGGAGATGTTGGGAGTTTTGTTGACCATTTGTGGTGATGTCATCATTTTCTGGTCACAGGAAGTAGCTGAAAGTGAAAAATTTACCAAAAAATGGAAACTACAGTTTACCTAATAACAGTGTGATTACATTTAATGCATAGTGGCAGAAATCTTTAGTATTGTGCCAGTAGTCACCTGCTAAATGACAAACTTTTACAGGCTTCGGTAGTGTGTGTGTCAGTGTCTAAATTGTCCTGAGCCTGTTAAAGTCTCAGGACAATTTCTGGTTTTAGCTAAGTACAAAACAATCTAGTAGATATAGAATAAGAATTTCTTCTCTGTCCAATGCTCCCAAGAACAGTTGTAGCCCATTTCAAGGCATTTTTGCAAAACCAAAAATGCTGCATTTATGTCATATACGACATTTCCAGACCGTCTGATGGCAGCATAGTTATTGGATTGTGCTATAAGATGGCACTATGTGAATGGAAAATGCATAGCTCCTCCCTTTTAACATTACATTTGCAATTTCCCATTCTATTCTACAAAATAAAAAGGAGTCCTAAAGCAAGGCAAAGTATACCAGAGCAGTACAATATATATTATTTTGTACAATAAACTTGAAATAAATAGAATAAATCCCCTTATGCCTCTAAAATCTAGATATTACTTCCCAGGAGTAGGAATGCTGCTTTTCTGTTACACACACAGTGTTTCCAGGAAGCCGTTTTACTGTGGTGTGGTATTTATGGTATCAGGTAAACAATCTCACTCCGCCCCAGCCTAAGATGTAGTACAAAACAGCTCGGACTGGGTCAAAGATCCATCACTCTGCACGAGTCACTAGAGCATTGAATAGATCCCAGCCGAGGATTCGTCTTCCTTCAGTTTAATTACAACCTTTTGTGACCAGAAATGACAAAATGACGCTGCATGGAAATCTGTTAACTTCCTCTCTCGCACACACACACACACACGCACACACACACACACGCCCACACACACACGCACACCCACACACGCACACACACGCACACACGCCACCTTTCATTTCCTTTAACTCTTTCTCTGGGGTGTGTTTGTCAACACTGTTGTTAACTGGCATTTTGTTCCATTAGTTGTTTTTCTACAGTGCTCACATTACCCCTCTTATACCCCTCCCTCACCACCACCACCTATTTTGCACAGCTCAAGTGCTATTAAAGGAAATGAACACTCACAGTGCAGTGTGTTCCCCTACAAAACACTCAGAATTGTTTGAAAGTGAAAGACCGAGTGTGACTAAGTCTGCGGCGCGCCTCGTTTCCCTCCGACAAACACGATGTGGGATGTAGAGTCGGTCCCGTTGTTCACGTGCTGTTGATGTGTTAATTCGGACCCCAACACTTGCTCACTGATCTTCTGAAATTACCATCAATGTGAGCAGACGAGTGTAGTGGTGCATTTGTGTGTGTGTGTGCAGCAAAGATGGGAGTACTGGGAGATGTAGGTGAGGTGTGTGTGTGTGTGTGTGTGTGTGTGTGTGGGTTTCCAACAGCAGGCAGCAACAGACGGTTCTTTGGAGAAAGACTCCATCAGGCCTGGTTGCTACTAGTCCACTAATGCTCATCTCGGGACAATCTGCCGTTTCAGAAACAAGCACTTAACAGCTGGATCCTTCTCTCTCTCTCTCTCTCTCTCTCTCTCTCTCTCTCTCTCTCTCTATCTCTTCTTGTGTTTTTCTGTACATAATAAGAAGCTATCAGACTGCCTTTATCACACCGCCTTTTATCCAAGCAAACATGTACCAACCATTTTCTGGTAAGAGTAACTTGACTCAGCAAATGTTGACCTTAGCCATGCCTGACCGGCTTCAGCTGCACTTTAATGCCATTTAGAGATGTCTTCATTACAGAGGCTGCTTTAGCTTTCGGAGATTTGCCTCTTATTCTGGGAAGCTAATCGGCGCAGCACTTTGCCGGCGTCTTGTTATTCGAGGTGGTGCTAACAATCCGAGATCACAAACAGGATCGCAGCTCACAGCGCCTCCCTTCACTTAGACGAGTCCACATGGAAAGCACATGTTCCCACGCTAAAGAACATGTACCTCACTATAATTTGGAGTAATTGTTCCTTACTCCAAAAGAACATGAGTACCTCAGATTAAAGCATTTTAATTTTATCCTATACATGCCACAGACTCAAAAGCCAATTGTCAACTGGACTTTATTTTCCAAGAAAAAATAGAGATGCTGGTTAATTATTATGATGAAAAGGTTGTTTTTTTTTTTCTTTTTTAACTTGTGGTTTAGAAACTGTCTTTCTCAGGACTATGCTGACTGACCTCACTTTCACCAGTTTCTTCCTTGGTCATTTGAAAGAAAGTCAGACCAACGCTCTGTGAGTCAGGGCTTCATCTAAGAATCTGCTGGCATTGACAAGACCATTAATGACGGAGCTGCTTTCCATTGTTAGACTGATGACTCTGTTGGATATTTGTGACGTGATCCTAATGCAGCATTACCTCCGACAATAATTCATATTTTACATTACACGCTGTGACAAAGCCTGTATTTAAGTATTTCAAATCACATGGTGTGCCAGCTAATATATAGCGTACAAAGTATGAAGACTAAGAGAATCTAAAGAAGAGTCTTAAAGAGAGTGACTTCAACACAAATGAACTTTGAAAAGAAGGGATTCTCTGGCTGTGAAGAGAGCACCAAAGAGACCAATTGTGGGTCTGATGGGATCCAGGACACCAACACAATTCTCTTGTGTTTTCTGTCTGGGAAGAGGAACAGCCAGAAGGTATCCATCAAAAGAGACCAGAGATGTTTAAGAACGATTGTGCAGAGGAAAAAAGTGTGATTGTAAAAGGTTTTATGGATGGGGATTTTGAACTAACGTGTGAATTTGATCAGAGGCCAGAGCAGAGACAGGAATGGTGAGATATGAGAGGTAAACAGGATCTTTGTGATCTTGCAATCTGATGGTTTCTACTAATGGTGAACATGAACAGTTCTTGAAACAGAGAGAATTCCAACCCTAGTCCAATAGATTTACCATCCTTCAGGTTTTAGGTGGATCCCTTCTCCAACGCAGCTGAATGAAGTGGTCGAATCACCTCCTCTGCATACCATCAGGTTTGGTAAAGTCCTGGTAATGAGCCATTCATTTGCTTCAGCTGTGTTGGAGAAGAAGGGCTACACCTGCAAGACAGTGGATCTCGAGGACTAGGGTTGGAAACCCCTTGGCCTAGGCCACTGGTTCTCAAACTGTGGTATGTTTCACTGGTGGGACTTAGGTTGTCTATGTGTGAGATAATTATAAAGAAAATTAACAATCAAAAGATTCACTTTTTAACCTTTAAACAGAATTAACTACAAGTAGCCTGGTAAAATCCAGCCCCTTATTCTCCAGACAGAGAGCCTGGACCCCCAACTATTGAAACTCAGTCGAAGTTTTAAATGATTGGATCTAATTTTACCCAGTCGCTAGTTTTTTGGCTGTGATTTATGTAATGCACCAGCTCAGGGACACAACATCTTTGGCAGCAATAAAACATCTTAAGCATTTTCTGTGTCTCTGACTGAAATTGCTCATTATTTGGAAGCATGACCTGCTCAGACTGAATGGCTTCATTCTTTTCATCCACAAACAGACTGCAATTCTGAAACGGTTCCGAAAGTTGACGTCTGCGCTGCTACTCCTTCTGTTCTCCGATTGGCTTGGATGAAATCATCTTGAGATCACTGAAGAGAGACGAGAATCTTGCAGAATTGTATGGGAAAGCAATCGCCAAGCTAAACTGCAAGTGTAGAGTTGAGTATTTGTGGAGCTCCCAGGATGAACTGAAATGTAGTTTCTGTTCATACTGGGTGGAGAATCAAGAAAACATGCTGGTTTGACTTCAGAGCAACTGGAGCGCAGCTTTGTGAGAAAACACAACAAATTGAAAAAGCAAAAGTCCAGTTTATGTGCACAGCGTCAGTTCACAACAAAGGTCGACTCGAGGCACTTTACTGGATCCTAGTTATAAACCGGGAGGTTTTATTAGCGTTTTAAAATTTGTGACAGTTTGGTCTACTAAAAACCTCCATATTCACTGAGAAAACTGCTGGACTATATTTTTTGCAATTTAAAAAGCCTAAAGTCTTCCCAAAACCACCATTTGTAAACCCCACTTTGTTTATCGTGGTGTTTTGTTGTTGTTGTTGCCGCCCGTTGTTGTGCTGCGTATGAAGTGAAGGATTTTGTTGCAAAAGTAAAACGGTGCACTACATGTACAATCCAGTCACTTCCTGTTTGAAAACTGTTCTGACTGAACAAGGTCTGCAACCAGTTGTGCTCCATTGTTAAAATCCATTGACTTTAATGCACATGGTGATGTTATGCACTTAGATTTTTTTTTAACCTTGGCTATGACTTTTCCCCGGCTAGATGAGAAGCTTTAGGAAACATCAAAAGGCCCTGGGAGCCTGTCTTCAGGGTAAACTCAGAGAACTAATCTCTTTTTCCTTTTAGGTGGTTCATGACCAAAACTTGTGAGGCTTATGAAAAAAAGGTTGAGAAGAAAGTGTGGTTTAGAAGAAAAAAAAAAAAAAAAAAAAGCAAGCAGGAAACAGAATAAATAACTATACATATGAACGGGTGTAATTCAAAGCACCTCAGATTTAATCAATTGGAAACAAAAACTTTGTATAAATGATTATTTTTGACAGGTATGTCAAATGATTTTTGCTTATTGCACATCTTCCTTTTATCCACATGTAACCAAAAAGAAAAAGCAACAGCATTGCTTTGACCTTCATGTTCAAATGTGTTTAAACCTTTACCTGGAAATGTAATTCTGAGTTTGTTTTAATACTAAATAGGTGGTTTTAATAATAAAAAAATTAGCTGTCATCTTAAAAATCTGCCTGATTACCACTCTGCATACAGTATTTTCAGTACTGTTCGGATGGCTACATTTGGGCGTGTGTGTGTGTGTGTGTGTGTGTGTGTGTGTGTGTGTGTGTGTGTGTGTGTGTGGTGCCAACATCCCCTGAAAGCACATGGTCATAACACACCAATAAAAATGCACTGATGAGTTGGACAGGTGATCTTTCTGCTTCGTGTCCTGCCGATGTGTGTGCTCTGCACTGGAAGTGTCCTGCAACGCCCACACACACACACACACACCCTCAGGTTCCCTTGACAAAGCAGTCCCTGTACTCTACTACTCCCTGAGCTGCACATCATCGCCCTGCCCTGGATGGAGATAATTTGGATAGTGTGGATGTGAGGATACAGAGCTCAGGAGGTGTTTATTTGCGTGTTGAAATTTGACTGCAGTAAGATATTTATACTTGTTTATTATAGATATAATTCAGATATTTTAAAGTAAGTAAACTGAGACCTGCGGTGTCAGTAGTGGCATTTCCATTGACTATGTATTTGCATAACTTGATATTTGTAAAGTAAATTAGAAACATGACAGTTTTGGAAAATCTCTTTTTTTTTTGATAAAAGTTTTGTAGCCAGGACACGTCGGGGTTTTTTGGACTGCATCGACAGTCCTTTGATGTTACTGTCTAGTTATATTTATTTCTCTATATTCTAAGACCAACTGACCATCAGGAGATTGAACCAGATTTCATCAAATTATTCACACTCTAGCACTGTGATTAATCAATTAATCACTATTTCTTACAGTGTGAAATATTAATATGCTCACAGTTGTGGTTTTTGCTCAAGCCCCTCCTTTTGCCACACGCCAACCAATTAAAATGCAACTAATTGTCTGTTTTCTTTTTGTAGCAGAAAGCAGAGATTGTAGTCTACAGCAACTACACACATGCATACATGTAGTAGTAAACCTGTTCACTGACTGATAACAAGCCTGGACAACTGCACATATAACCCATATCAAAGCCTGCCACTGTATGCATATTTAATAATAAATATTTGATTTTCTTAAACTAAACTTTTAAGACAATAAACGTTTAGATTCTCAGAAAACAGATTCTCAGTTTTCCAGGGGGGTTTTTTTTATAGGAAATTTTAAAGGAAGTCATTTTCTTTAAATTTCCCTCTGCATTCATTTCCTTGTCGCTTGTTCTCATCCAGCTGAGGGACCGGCGCAAGTCGTACATGTGAACGTTTCATCTCGTACACGTAGATGAGCACCAGCAGGCTAACAAATCAACACAGGAAGCTTGAAAAATGTTCCACTTTTGTTGTCGTCTGCAGTCGCGGGAAACTTTCACCCTTTGCTGTTGTTTGTTGCTCCCCAGATGCTTTTATGACAAAATAAGAGCTTTGATCAATCTGCATTATGTATTATGTACATTTTCAGACCAATCGCATGCATTAATGTGCTAACAGTGACAGCCCTGGCATCCACTGTAGACGTTGAGGATACTGTGGGATTCCCAGTGTCAAAGATCCGATGCTCCGCTACTTCTGTGTCATTTTGCATCTTGTTTTTGTTGTATTACAACGTGCCGGTCTCTCTTTTTTGCCCTCACAGCCTCTATTGTAGTTCCCCCTCTGCTTTGTGACTCTGTGCTGTCAGGCGGCGCTGGCGCGGACCAGCTGGGATGAACTGGGAACAGGCCCGTGCACCTGGCCGACACGGGATGCGGAAGGAATATGTAAATGGGCCCAGGCGGCAGAGGTTATTTGGTATTTGCAAGATGAATGAAATTCCCTCACCCTCCCAGCACCACCACCACCTCTCCTTTCCTCATTTCCTCTCCCACGTTTGTGTGACTAGACTAGTTAAGTCCCTGTCACTCAAGCTGCCAAGGTCTATGGGGCACCAGAGCGAGAAGCTGAGTAATATGAGAAAAAGTAAGAGAGAGAGAAAGGGAGGGGGAAGGTGAGAGAAATTGGGCCGAGGATGATTGCAAATTGTCTGTCTAATGGCTGCCACCCAGGAAGCCATTTCAGGTGACTTGTTATCCGTCATGAGAGCGCCAGAGCTGCCAGGATCCCTCTTCTCACTCCTCTTCTCAGTGGGCCACCACTGCCTAAGAGCTTCAGGCTATCACCGGTGACCTCGCCTCTTAAAACTCCTCTGTCTCCAATTTTAGATGCCTTTTCTGCCTCTCTGTTGCTATCTCCATGTCTCTCCCTCTCCCACTTTGCTTCAACCTCCCTGCAGTGCGTCTCTTTGGCTTCTGCACAGCAGCTGTTGTTTAGTGATAGATCAGTGAAGCAAAAAATGATGCCGGGTGCAAAAAAATAAAAACAACTAGATCTTGAAGCCTCCCTGTTCCGACTACCTATTGTTTTGCATTAGCGGCGAGACTTTGGGGATTCATTCAGAGGTAATCATTTGTTACTCAGGGGCAGCGAGTCTTTCAAGCACCAGTGAAAGAGTCACTGCTTAAAGAGTCACAATCAAGCAGGCATTTACAATCTGCCCATGCTGGTTAGACCACACAGAGAACTGATCAAGTGATTTTTCAGGACTACAGAGTCTTCTTGTAATATCTTAAGTCTCTTCCACATTTTGTTAAATTACAACTAAATACCTGAATTTGTTCAGTTTTAATTTAACGTGTTACGACAACAGAAAGTAGTACCTAAGTGTGAAGTGTCTGGACAATGCAATAGCTTGACCGTTGACTTCCTCGATTCTCGTCTCCCTTCAGTTCTCTAGTAGGGATTTCTCACACTGAGCTCAATTTCTCTGGTTGCATTTCAACTGAGCCAGTCAGAGCATAGGGGAGCTGCAAGCAATAATGACGACTTTTAGAACTGAGGTCTGTCTGTGATTGTAGTTTGGCAGTGGCAAAACCCTAGATTTCTACACAATAAACCCCAAAAGACTTGTAGCAATTAGCACAAGGTGGTTAAAGTAACTATGAACAGTCTGTTATGGCTTTCAAGTCACTGAATAGTTATCCTTCACTTTGTGTGTTTCACATACAATAGAATTCCAATAAAACACTCGTGTTTGTGGTTGTGACAAACTAAAAAATTTTTTTGCAAGACAGTAAAAACAACAACAAAAAAATCCCTTTTAAAAAAAGGTTTTGTTTTCTTTTTTAAAAAATTCTAACTAACTGTGGAAGTACAAAGGATTAAATTCCCAGTTCCACCACAATGCAAGAAAAACAAATTCCATCGCCGCCACAGATTGACATTACAGAGGAAATCGACATGCAAACCAAGTGAGCTCCGAGTTAATCTGTATGTGCGCCGCGTCACGTGGATCGCAGCTTGGAGGCAGCCAGCATTAAAAGGAACCTGTCAAGCTAAGTGTGCTTCTCAACCTTTCTGCCATTACCCTGACATGTTTTGTGACCCGTGAATTGAAGTCTTGTCAGGACCTGGTCATTTTACCAGCTCACAACACACGCAGGAGAACTCCCAGTAAATCTGCTACTCTCAAATAAAAATGTTTTCTGTCTCCTCTGCTCAGCAGGTGGCACAGACTGCACCCCGCCAACCCCATCACATATCCTCCCCTGTTGTCAATTGGTCCCTGTGATGGCTCAAGGACAGCCCAAGAAAATCTGGCTTTAGGCTCTGGCCTCGCCAGTAAGTGGTGGATGAAAGGGGATGCTGGGAATCGGCTTGGATGTCAACAAATCCAGCTGATCTGAGGATGCGCTGCTGGAGTGTTGCGATTGCCTGAGTGTAAGTGATGTTTAATGCAGTAAACGGTTTTAGTTTTTTTTCTCACAAATTTGGACTATAAGATATGTAGTGCAGGATTTTCTGGTTGTTGGAACCAATCAGAAAAAGATTCAGGAGCTGACTTATTAGTAGGCAATATATTAAACATGTCATGAACATACAGAAATATGAATCCCTGTCATATCTTAACATTTTGGTGGCATTAAATATGTTAAAATATTTTTACACAAAGATAATGTAACTAAATGGAAAAAAAGAGTTTCCCAATAATGGTTCAGTTCATAACAGAGAGAAAGTACATTATTAATTTATTGTCCAGTTTGAAAATATAAGCGAAATAAATTAAAACTATTTCTATTATATGTTTAAGACAACTGGCACTTCCTATGTCCTTCTTTCCCTTTAAACTTTCACCCCATTTTTAAATTGTTTCTCCATTTTTTTGATACCCCAAAATACCTGATAACTCCCTGCAGTCAGTCAAATGTTGAACGTTTAGCATGATTCTCAGGCTTTTTAAAAAACTAACATAGTAAAGAATAGAAATAAAACCTTCTTTTTCCTCTGAGTTGGTTCGCTCCAGCTCACGCTGTGCACAGTGTAACATGGAAATAGGTCGTCTCATCTTAACAGGATTTCATTAGTCAGACAGTTTCTAGCCATAAAGAGAAGAAGAAACATGAACTGAATCCAAATCGGCTTTTTAAATATCATAACAATGCGGCATGTCTCTGACTAACATATAAATCAAATAAAGTTGAAAGTGGAATAAGTAAAAAAAAATAAAAATCTAATAAAATTGTGTGGCTTTGCCCAGGCGCCTGGAGGAGTGAGGTGGAAAACATGCAAATGTTATATGGTGCAATAAATCTCTTCATTGTGCATATAAACATTTTGCCAGTAATTAATTTCAAGATAAATCATATTGGAAGGCCTTAAATAGACTTTCCAGCGAAAGATAAATAAATAAATTCTTGATACCTTCCTGCTGCTGGGTGAGCTACATGTTTCATGAATTACTTCTTAGATGGCCACTTTTCACTTAGAGCTGGGCGTCACTGTATTATTGATATGTATTGATATCAATAATCATTGATTAGTTTCTTGTTTTGAATGCCTGTTTTATCCACATTTTTCATTCAGGCTGCTGTTAATTTTTAAGCAGTGATGAGTAGGCCTGTCAGAATAAGCAATAAATCAATTAACGGCATGACAAAATAAACAACGTCAATCATTTTCATTTGTATGATTTATGTTTTTCTTTTTGCTTTTCTTTCTTTCATGGATGACAAAAAGTCTTCAGTCTGGTGCTTTGGTCTCT
The DNA here is from genome assembly GCF_019740435.1 of Gambusia affinis. NCBI lineage: Eukaryota > Metazoa > Chordata > Actinopteri > Cyprinodontiformes > Poeciliidae > Gambusia > Gambusia affinis. Next base: position 29,538,085 of record NC_057869.1, on the reverse strand, counting down.
TCTAGCCCCTTTTTTGAGACTTCATAGTTCATTTTATTTGTTGTTTCTGTTGTTTTGTTTATTTATTTTGGATATTTAAAATGTCTTCCAGTTCCAGTGTTAAATGTTCATTAGAATTCAGAGTTTGTTGATCTTAGAGAATGTGTTCTTGTGTTATCATACCATTACCAAAACGCTACTTGAAAATGCTCTCAAAACAGCAATAATGCCGTTTATCGCAATAACTTGTGGGACAATTTATCGTCCAGCTAAACTTGTTGCCGTGGCAGGCCTGGTTATGAGGCACGGTGGCGAAACCTGAAACTGCTGCTGGGCAACTTACTCGACAGGTTGTTGCTAGGTAGCCACAAGCTATTCAATAAGTTGTTGCTAGGTAATCAGAGTGAGTTTGTTGATGCCCCTCACCTTCCCTAGCTGGCTGAGAGGTTGAGCGGCTAAAGTTTTCGCTCTGCCTACATTTCCCAGAGTGCCGTACAGCTTTGGATCGGAGTTTAGTGAAATTATTGAAAGTTCTATCAGACGTATTATTTATCGATATTGATCGCGTGTCTACTGCGATATACATTATTAATTTATTGTCCAGCCCTACGTTTACTGTCACAACAGCAGCTGCTGCTTCTGCATGTCTTTTCTTGATCCCATGTTGTTGGTTCTTTACCCTCCTCTGCCGCCGACGCTCCAGTACGCTGAACATTCCCGCAGAAATGCCAGAGCAGCTGAAATTACACCTTGCCACCAGATTGCTGTCACCCTGGAGCTCAGTCTAAAAGACGGCCCTTCAAGGCTGATTTGAGTCTGAGAGAATCGACTTCCAACATCTGATTCCACCAGAGCCATCAAGCCGTCACCCGCCTGTAATCAGCATCACCCAGGAAGATGTGCAGCATGGCGGGCCATCTGCAGCGGGCTGGACGGTATCTGTGGCGCTTCGCGGCTCTCCAGGCGTCTGTCCTCTGAAGCCTGATTGCCTCGCGGAGGTCCAAATGGTCCAAATGCCTTTTCTCTGCGGAGAAAATGAGGTTGAGGTGGGCCACCCGGTCGCCTAGGAGGCTCAGAGCCGCCGCGGCCCGACTGGAGCCCCCGACCCCCAGCAGATTTCTAATGGATTTGAGGCGTTGCAGGCAAACACGCAGCTGGACACCAAACAAACTCATCAGTGGAGCCCAGATTTGTGGCTCCCCCATCGACCCACACAGCTCTGCCTCCTGCACCTTTAATTAATTTTTTTTTTTTTTTTTTACCGTTTGTGTTGAGAATTCCGATCGGAAAAACTGAAACCTCTGCCATTCTTTCTACTTTCACCCCGTCTTGAAATAATTTGTCATAAATCATTTCCAAGAAAAAAAATAAATAAAATCTTTTCGTTCACCAAGAACCTTGGAAATAAAATAAGAGATTGAACACCATTGTCTTTTTCCACTTTTTGCTATATTACAACCACAAAAATATTTGATGTAACAAAGCCATAACAATGAAGCACAGATTTGTGAAGTAGAAAAATTGGTGCATAGTTTTCAGATTTCTTTCACAGATCAGAAAAGCTTGTATTTGTACCCACTTATTGAAATCATTACCTTGTAGGAAAACATTTTTATCCAATTTCAGCTGCTATTTCTGAGAAACAAGAGTGGGAGATTTTTATTTTATTTTTTAATTCTTTGAAAAACCGCTGAAGCACTTTGAGACTGGATGGACACCAGCTATTGATTCTTCCCAGAGATTTCCAGATAGATTTATGTCCTCATTTGTTTGATTGAAACAACATTAACCTCTGACCTTTACCTCTTGATAAGTCACTTTGTTATAAAGATAAACATAATAAAAGGTCACACATCAGACATGTTCTGTCTTAGGTTTTACACACGACTGTAAATACCTTCTGAAAATGATTAGTTTCACCAAAATTTTATTTGGGGGCTCCAAGTAAAGGGAGTTGAATACATCTGCATGTCATACTTTGTTTTTTTCATCGGTAAAAGCCATCAAGCAAAACTTTGTCGGTTTGTCTCATAGAATCATAAAAAGTGCATTCAGGTCCAGTTCCAGAGGTCTCAATGTTTTAGCAAAGCTACATCATGGAAGCAATATTTAATTTATCACATGACAATTCAGAACAAGCTTAATAATTTCCGTTTGCTTGATTTATTGTTTATTGGGTTTTTTTTCTCTCTTTTTACCAAAAAGTGGATGATAAAAGTCTTCAGTCTTTGGTCTCAACTCTCCCTTTTATTGAAGAGCAGTTTTATTAACAGACTCCATTTGTTTATTTGTCTTGAATATCTAAACTGTCTTCCAGTTCTGGTGTTAAATGTTCATTAGAATTTGAAGTTTAGTGATTTTTGAGAATGTGTTCTTTGTTTTACTTGAAAATGGTCTCAAAATGACAATATTGCCATTTATTGCAATAACTTCTGGGACAATTTATATCCAGTAAAATTTGCCATTGTGACAGGCCTGCTGTCACTTCATTCTACTTTATAGTTTTTTTTGTTTTTCTATCTACCGTACTTTTTTTTTTTTTTTTTTTTTTTTTGGGAACTGAAAAATAGCTCACTTTCATTTCCAAAATCAATGTTACAAGGCTTATAAGAAATGTTAAAAACCAATGAAGCTGGCATTTACAAGAAATAAAAAATAAAAATAAAAGTGTCAGGTTGCTAAAAAGCCTGAAGTCAAAGTGAACCTGAACAAAGAGTTGATCTTTGGGCGCTTGCCACACGAGGGAAAGTCGTGAGCGAATGTCCCTGGCAAAAACGGCTTCTGGCTTGGCAAGGTCTTCGCTTTTGTCTCGTGGAAGTCACGGGGTATTGATTCACACTTCAGGTGTCTCACTCTCCCTCTCTCCGTGGAGATGGGGCTCGCTGCGCCGCCCTTATCTTGGGCGGCGGCGTATTCATCGTGTGGTGAACAATGGGGCTGAGGAACGATGCGGCTAAATTGTTCTGAATGACTTTCATAAGCAGCGGGGGCCGGTGGCCTGTAGGAGAAAACAGGCAATAAAGTTTAGAGGATATTGAGGGCACAGGGCCCTCTCTGCATTTAAACTTTAATTTGACAGTAACGCCTGATAACAGACCAATTAAAGACATATTTCTACTGTGTTTGTGACCGAGTGTGACCTTTTTAAGTTTCAGTTTTAAAGTAATACGTATTAAAAACAATTTACTCCCCAACTTTAGGAAGTAATCCAGATACTCAGCAGTACACACAAATGCTTGGTGTAGAATAGCACTGTAAGCATTCATTGAACAGTTGAAACAGTTTGTTCAGCTTAGTGCTGCTGCCACAGGACAGTCTGAGGCAGGAGGAGTTTGAATCACAGTCCACCATTAATACGCTCTTATCCATGCAGGGTCGCAGGCTGGCTGCTGACTCTCCACCCAGGAAGAGGCTGGATCCACCACAGGCTCTTGAAGGCAGAGGAGTTCTAGACATGGGAACAATCAAATGGAACGCCAAGGGACACTTCAGATTTTGGTGTTGTTGCTGTTTAAAGGTAAGTGTTTTGTATTTTCTTTTTTACCCCAGTTGTTATCTCTCTGTCTTCAGGCAATAGAAATCAGGATTCAGTCTAACAGCTAACCTGAAAGAGGCCAAGGCAAAAAGCTCCGGTTTCAAAATGTCAGATAATTATGAACACTAAAACAGTCATTATGCCATCCTCACCCGGAGTTTTCTAGTTTTCACCAGTTAAACAGAGCAATAGCGATGTTCCAATAAACAGATCGTTATTTTCTTTCTTTCTTCTGACCGGTGCCTTCTGTCTTCTCTTTGACTTTTGTAAACCTGATAAAAACAAAGCATGGTATTAGCTAGCATCGCAAACTAGCTTGTTACAGGCTAACTGAAAGCTAACTATGCTAACTACTATGCTAATGTTGGTATTAGCACAAAGAAGGAATGGTGCTGATAAATACAAAACATTGTATTAGCTAGCATCGCAAACTAGCTTGTTAAATGCTAACTGCAAACTAACATGACATGTTCACAGCTCACTGAAATGTACAAATTAACAGACCATCTTTACACAAAGAGAAAATTATGTTATCATAACCCAAATATAATAATACATTTCTATTACTGACATCAAAATAGTTAATTAAAAAAAAAAATCTTAATTAATTAATAAAAGAATAATCACCTGTTCAGTATATTTTCATGTTTGTCATGGTTAAGTGCATTTTTTTAATCAAATAACTTCAAAGTGCCCTTGATAACCTTTCACTCACAAAGAATCAAACATAATAGATATTAAGCTGAAGAAATCCTCAAAAAGCTTCGGTACTTTGTGAATGATTGTTGATGTTTCACAGAATGTTACTATTTATTTAAATTTTTTTTAATGTATGGACTAACATAAACAGTCCATTTCAGATATCCCAGTAAATGTAGCAGCAGAAAAAAACAATGTGACAGCAGTCATACTGATATAGAATATCTTTAATATTACTTCTATGTGTGCAGTAAGTAGCACAATGGAGACTTGAACTACCTGCAACCTTAATATGAAGGTTTTCAATATTTCACTTTTATCCCTTCAGAACCTGCTAAACTGACCTGCTGGCGATGCCAAGAAGAATCTAGAAACAAACGTGACATTAGGCCGCAGATTTGGTAAAACTTGGATATCGTTTAGCCCAGGTGAAAAACATAAACATGCGCGGAGCTGATCAGACCTGAAAGCATTAAGAAAAAGAGAGAAAACTCCAAAGATGAATCACCATAGAAACAGATGAGCAGCTCAAGGTGAGCTCTTCTCAGATCCGAGAAACAGGAACAATGCTTTGTGGAGGTGGAGAGCCGAAGCGCGTTCTGCAGCGTGAGCATACTAACCGCCGCTTTAACGCATCGCACGGCTGCAGCTGCTGGTCCAAGGTTTCCACTGCTGGACCGACCCTCTTCCTGTAAGACGACACCGATCCGTCCCAGAATCTGGAAGACCCGGCCACGGCGGGCTGAAGTGCAAAATTCAAGCAGATTTTTATTTGAAAGCGATTCGATCTCGGTGTTTGAAAATCGTCTGTGAATTTTCTCCTTCGCCCGGTTCTTTAAGCAGATTGACCCACATAACTACCAACTCCTGCTGGTTCAAAATCGCATTTCCTACAGAACAGTGAAACTTAACTGGGTGCTTCATTTTTCCGCTCACAAATTGTGTGCAGTTCACTTTGGATCAGATTTTCCTCTGCTCGCCGTTCAAACGTAGAGCCACGTTAACGTTTTATCAGGAAATACAAACTATTTGTAGGCATTCATTTTAAACGCACCAATGAAATTGGTTGTTTTGTTCCCCATTTCACTATTATAAACAATATCAGTGGTCAGTAATAATAAGACAAATGAAAATAACGAATTGATTTTATTTTTTATTTTTTATCCCACTTTATAAAAGTAGATTTGCTTGGTTCAAACCTAATATAATATATATGTTTTTAATTTTATTTGAAGGTTTGTGCTTCAAGTTTTCAGTTTTTACAACAACAACTCTACTGGCAGCAGGATTCATGAAGGACACTGAACTGTCAGAGGATTTAAGACTATGAAAACTGAATATTTGAATCCAACCTACAGTCTTAAAAATAGTCCAAATGTAAACAATCGCTATAAAACAGAAGAAGGTTTGAACTTGACTATTGCTGAAGCTGAGAATTACCTGATTGAGTTTTAAATGTTTCTCTCTAATCACAAGGCATTTCATCTCCACTAGCCAGAAGGTAGAAGCAGTCATGAAGACATTTATATCATCTTCAGAGTGTGTTTGCTTTAATTCAGCGTTTTAATAACTTTCATTTTACCACATAGCTGAAAACTACACTTCAAACCCAGTCATTTCAAAGTGACCCTGAACTTTTCTGGAACTTTTCTGGAACTTTTACTGCATTTACCATCAGAAGAAGTTGGTGCTAAATTATTATTATTATTTTTTTTAATAAAAAGTGAATTTATTACATAAACATATATTCCTCACATTGAACCATTGAAAGTGAGACTGAATTCCAGACATTAGTCCTGTGTTGTGTCTAACTGGGACGGTTTTGATATTTGACTCTGTGCTCTTGTGTCGTGGCTTTAGTTGTTTTAAGTATTTTTCTCTTGAGTTGTCATTATGCCGTTACTTTCATTTGAGTTTGTCTAATGGTAGCCATGGATACTGATGAACCAGTGAATGGACTTTCCGGACCCGGGTGTCTTCACTCTACAGTCTCTTGGGACACACTCACTGCTCTCCCTTCCACTCATTGTGGAACTACTGGCACCGACTGACTGGACCTCTGTTGAATTAGGTCTGTTATGTTAAAGGGGTGAATATTTTTGAAATCTTGTATTTTGTGTTGCATGTTTTTGTAGAACTCACTTTAATGTTAAAGAGTTTTTAGGTCAAATTAGGCAGATTTTGTTGATGGTGATTGAGTTATGAAAGCAACAAAAAGGTAAAATATCCAATCAGGTGAATATTTTCCATAAACACAGTTTCAGAGTTGAACCAGAACTTTTTCAGTGCCCTTACTGATGAACTGAAGGCTGCAGGCTGGCCTGTCATTTTCCAACAGCAGTTTATCCAGCTTAGTTAAACCACACCTCAAAATATTTCTAAGGCATTTGGTTTTCTTCAGTCCTTCTGATAAACTGCACATGATTTTCTGGAAGAGTGACTTGTGTAAATACTGCCTGAGTTGTTGTTTCTTTTCTTTTGATAAACACACATTCTCTCCTTGTTTTGTTCTCTAGCTGATATTACAGCCGTCACAGTGTCTCTCTCTCTCCTGAGCTTTTAAAATCTAATAATTAGTCTGTGGATCTGTCATGTTGTGCTTCAATTTTTCTCTCTCTCTCTCTCTCTTTCCTAATACGCAGGTTGGATTCAGTCTCTGTTTAATGTCACTATAGGCTGAGTGAACTTTTTTTTTTTTTTCCCCCAAATTAATTCCCTGTAGCAGCGTGTCTCATTAAATTCTGCAGTTAGGTTTACAGAGAGAACAATGCTTCATGCTTTGACAAGCCCCGTGTTACAGTAGCTCTGTTATAAAAGGGGGAAGAAAGTTGTTGAAGGGAAGGATTTATTTGGTTCATTCTGACCTGACAACATGCTCAGTTTTATACTTGTGCACCCACAGAGCGGTAGATGGGCTTTCTGGAAGGCGTGCGATGGCTTTTCTGCCAGAGGCCTCATATTGGGACTACCTGGTGATAGAATAGACTGCAGCTCGACAGGGATCTGTGGCTGCAAATCATTACAGATACAATCCAGCTGCAGCTGCTTTCAACTTCACAACACACTGTGCTCGTAAACTGTTTTGGCTTTAACTTATGAAAAAAGCAAGAACTAAGTTTGACTGTATTTACAAGAAAGCTTTAGCCGTTCTTCAAATCTCAACATGTGAATTTGCGTATTTCACGCGTGAGCCGTTCTGTTTCTTTGTTCTGTTTCTTTCTGTTTCTTTCTACTCCTAGCATATCTGCTGCCGGTGGAGTTATGGAGAGCGGTTTTGGATCATAACCAAGTTTGAGTTTTTGCCAAAATTAGGGAAAAGTTAAGTCCCTTTGGTAGCATGAACTCTACAGCAACAAAAGGTTTTGCATGTTAGCTCTGGATCAGAAAATAAAGGCATCCTCCTCCTGCGAGACACTGAATCTCACTTTAACCTTTCGCAGTGAAGTGGTTGTGAATATATTAGATAAAAACAAGGCACATGCTCTCTGAAAGGAGCCGCGTGAATGGCTGTGGACAGATAAAACCGCGCATTGTGCCTGCGCCGTGCTTTGACTGGGACCATAATGAGGTAAATGTAAACATGTCAGGCTGCTGTTATGTTCCTATTGCGCTGCATCCTGAAAACAAGTTTGGATTATATATTTCATTTCTGGGAAAAGCATATCCAGTAACGGACCGTATTTATTCATGCATGGATAATGACACGCCTAATGATGTCAGCTCCATCACAAGAGTCACAGAGGCATAAATAATATATGAGTTAATATCCGGCTTTATTTGGCTTATGTAATCAGTTTGACACTGTAAACTAGAATGTACTGGGGAAATATGTTTATTAATTATTCCATCAGTTGGAGCCTCCTGATGGTTTGCTCTCTGAGCAGAGAAAAAATGTTCATATAAAACGACTTATTGAGCTTTTTTATAAATGCCTAACACAAAACAGTGGGTAACTGTAAAAACCAAAAACATTTGACATATTTTGTATAAAATGAACAATAGAAATACATATAAAAATGCATACCAATTACCACTGGGCGATATGGCTTAAAAAAAAATCTGATTTATTATTTTAATCTATATTTTCTCCACTTTTTAAAACTAAGCATACATCACAGATTACAAAACATGTTTTGTTTTTTTTTTACTGACTTTTCTTTAAACCATCCATTCTGTGAGTTGACCTGAATTCACAGTTGAAATAAATTAGAGCTAAGACAATAATTGTGTTTAATCAATTATTGAAATAATTGTCAACTAATACAATAATCGATCACTCGTTAACTGATGTATACAGACTCAAAATAGTCGTTTTGCTGAAAGTATGTATCTGCAGTCATGTCTGCAGTCCACATGACTGTTTTTTTTTTTGCCCTCTCCACCTCTGTAGGAGAGTTTTGTTCTGAATTTACTGAGCTGACAGCCTCAGTTTATTTTTCTGTTTCTGTTGTTTGTTTTTCATGTTTGTGCATCTTTTTTCCCCCTTTCTTAACTTCACATTGGGTGAAATTGTACCTTCCCTAGGAGGTTATTTTCGTTGCCACATCTCATGAGGCACAAACACTATTTTCAAATGCAAATGATCAATCAAGGCATCTGTATTCATTCATGACCTAAAAGGGGCATTGAAATCAGTCTTGTGCATGTGTGTGTGCAGCCTGAATATGATTGGGACTCATAAATAAGGACCACTGCTTTGTAAAAATTTGAAGAAAAAAACCCCCCCAAAACAATGTGGATACACACGTCCGCCTTCACATATAAATGGTTTTTAGTTCTGCTTGCAAAGACTTGCCTGCTTTTGAGCTCAGGATTCGTTTCATGGTGGATTTCTGCTGCTGTTAGATGGGGATTTACGCACTTGTCATCTCGAAGATCAGGCAGTAATATTCCACTTTAATCATTTTCTATAAAGTCAGAGCAACTCTGAAGCAAACTCCAGCTTTTGAGTGGCTGTGCAGTTTATTTACATGTCGGCTCATTATGTCAACTTAAACCAAATTGGAACTGATTTCCTGTTTTGATCACCGAAAGCTTCCAAAGTGATACATCAGCTTAAGTTGTTTTGGTAAATTTAATATCTGTTAATATCTCAAAATGACACTGATACAGTCCCTGTTTTCAGATTAATTTAAAATACTTGTATCCACAATGTTGGAACAGATTGAACCATCTGTTTAGTTTTTTTTTTTTTCTTCTTCTCCTGAGCTCTTGTTGGAGAATTAAAGCAGAGCAGTTTATGGTTCAGGATATGAAAAGATCTATCTGGGTGTTTCTGTGATAGAAATCTCATTTAGTAGAGGTGCAGGAACTCCGTAATGAATAAGTTACATTAAAAATATAAAAGCTGTGATGTAGTCCAGGCATGTCTCCTACACCCCTCGACATGAAAGCTGCATTTACTCCACAGCCTTTCAAATTGCTACTGGAAATCCACTTGCATTCATGGTACTTGTATGAGCTACACAATGTTATTAATATAGCCCCATTTTATTCATTAACTTTTCTCATTCAACGCGGTGCAACAAATGGGTAAAAATGTAGAAATTCAACTAAAGGCACTCAACAATAGCAGCCAAGACCTTGGACTGCTAACAGAATAAACTCGACAATTTCCTCTTTAACAAACCTTTGACAACTTCTGAGAAGTGGAAAGTCAAAAGAAAGAAATCGGTCCCAGAGGAGAGAGCTATTCCTCTGACATAATGCTTCAGCTTGGAATAACCTTATTGACCCTTTCCTCCTAACATCATGCTCATCAGAAAGCGGCCCACTCTGCCGTGACGGATGTCAAAACAACCTATGTGCCAGTTCACTCCTGGACGGCTTGTCAAAAACCCAAAAAGTTTGTAACCCAGTATTGCTTTATTTACTTGATTATTGATCATAGGGTGCTTGTTGACTCTGAGAGCAGCGTTGCCTCCGCCTGTCCCATTACTGTACTACTGCTTCTGCATCCCTGCTACTACTAATGTACCCTCTACTACTACTACTTCCTCCAAAGTTAAATCCAGTTTTAGTTGGAACTTTACACTGCAGAATAAATTGTAAAAGCAAAGGCAGAATATTTATTTGATTGATGTTGTCTTACTGACTATCTTTTATGTTGTGTGCTGATGTATTTGCCCTCTGTCAATTGTATCCTCTCTCTCTCTCCCAAAATGTAACATCAATGCCAAGAGTTGTGTTTTCCTCTAGTGGAGAAATGTTCCTTGATTTCAAAACTTTGGATGAGAAAATGCTTGTAATTCCAGTTGAAGTGAGTGTAGTTAAATTCAGCCTCCACATCTACATTGTTTCATTTCATTGTTTACAAGTAGTTACTGGGTCAACCTGGGACTGAGGTTGTTGTAAACAGTCAGAGTAGGACAGGGTTATTGTGACATTGACGAAGTCGATGGCGAACTCTGCTCAGTCGTAATGGAAAACCAGAGTAGAGTTCAGCCTATTGGAGTCACTCTGTTAGGTGCTAAAGGAAAAGGAGCACAACACCTTCCATGTTTGGGATTGTATTGTCATGTTTGGGATTGTGTTGTCATGTTTGGGATTGTGTTGTCATGGTGATGTGTAGTGTTTTACGTGGATTGCCATGTCGGAGTATGTTTTAGGTTGTACCATACCTTCTCTAAACGTCTCTCTAAATCAGGGGTGCCCAAAGTGGGTCCTTGAGGGCCAACATCCTCCATGTTTCAGTTCTCTTCCTGGTGGTAGTAACAACCTTTTCAGCAGGTCAATGTTCTTCTTTGGCCTTCCAATGAGCCATCATTTGGTCCAGGTGCATTAAACTAGGGAGAGAACTAAAACATGCAGGATGCCGGCCCTCAAGGACCCACTTTGGGCACCACTGGTCTAAACTGTTTGCTGTGTTCCTTGATCTTTGTGCTTCTATCTGTTCTCCAATATTCTATGCAGCTTTTAACAGCTGGATTAACACTGTTGGCTCTATTTACTAGTTAACTTTGTGCAACAATTGCTGTAATTGGATTTTATTGGAGGGTCTCAGAGTAGTAGTAGAGCTTTGGATGGCTTTATTCCCTTAATAATAAAAAAGTAACTTTTTTATTATACTTTGGTTAAATTCAAATTTGTCAGATTATCTGATGGGGCTAAAACAAAAACAAAGGAATCAGGCAAAGGGAAGCATTTTTTTATTCACTTTAAGACCAAACTATCCGCCAGCCCGTCTGGATCTGTGGCTGTTTGGGTTCTCTAGATTTTATTACACTTGTGGATGTTTCTGTGGATAACTGAGCAAAATAATCTAACTGAAACTTAAAAAGAATCATGCCCCATTTTACGTAGTTTGAACACATTAGCATAAAGAATCCGTACGAAACGACAATTTCTCATTTGGATTGAGCACACCTCTCTGCTCCTAACCGATTTTTTCAGCATTGTGTATAAATACTAAAACCACTGCAGGCACACTTCACTTGTCATTTTCTTCACCTTTTAAGGTTTTCCTTTTCCATTTCACGTGGAATTTTCTTCCTGTCACAACCGAGGCACTTAGATGCTGTCATGTTGTCAAAGAGATAAAATGGCTTCATGCTTTGCGAGCTTTGATTCTCCATAGTCATCTGTCTTCTCATTATGTATGTTTGTTTCCCGCTGCTTGTTGCCGTTGCCGTTTCTCATTGGAATTCCATCACTCTCATCAAATCTTTGGTCATGATCCACAAGTAAACAAACAACCACCAACAGAAAAAGAAATAAAGATGTACACGCAGAAAAACAGAAAAGCATCCAAATGAGCGTCTTCCAGCAGTGAGCGGCGTCAAATGACAGATGATTTTTCGTTGATGAATGACATTTTGGCTTGTTAAGCAAAAATAGTGTGCCGCATCTTTCCTGCTTAATCTCACCAGAAACCAACAAAGCCCACATGGTTTTATTTCCCCCCCCACTGCTGATTAATTAAGCGTGTTCCAAGGTCGTTCCCCATCCTCTCTGTTATTAGAGAAGGCTAATTGCAAATGAAAGTGAATCAGCAAGGCATCTTATACCATGTAATCAGGTATTATATAGTGTTTATTAATGACGATTTACCCACTGGATAGGGAAGCCAACACATCGCCGTGTTGGCTTTGAAAATGGAGCTGTTGTGGCAGATATAATTGAGCGTAAAGATCACTTATTAAGCACCAGTTTCCCTGACAACAGCAGCTAAACCAGTAATACGGAGAAGTAACTGATGTCACCTTTAAACGTCTCAACATGTTCAACAAGGAGGTGTTATATTTAAAGCTGAGATTATCGATTACTAAACATTTCACAAACATATATTAGTGGAAGTTGTAACGCTTTAAATTGCAGCTTCAGAGGCTTTAGGATGGTGAAATCTTTAGTTTGAATGCAGCTTGTTTACAGAGTAAAGCTGAGCATTCAAGTTTCGGGGTGATGGTAGAAGGAACACATGACTACTTAGCGCAACCACAGCAAGATCTGTAACTTTGACTGTCAATGCTACAAGAGAAGAAAGGAGAATTCGACATGTGGGACTCTGTCATGCAGCCAAAACCTTTCTCCAGTTTGATGGGTGTTGTTGTCCATCACTGTCCTGCAGTTTAACGAACACCTGGTAGATTTTGAGTAAGCCGTGACGTGCGCCACTATGATACTAACTGCATCTAGTAGCCTAAAATAAAATGATTATTTACATTGGGCTGAAACGTTATCTGACATGTTGTATTTAGGCCTGGTTTGATTCCCTTATAGTTTTGGGTTCACAGACGACTCCATGGCAAAGAATAAGAGACAGAAACTCACGGCCTTGTTGGAGACGTTCCCAGTCATTCCTGTGGCAGTCAATGCTGGGGGGTGGCATCATTGCAAAATAATGGAAGGAGGACAATTCTTCATGAACTTTGAGGCATGTTTTCTCACAAATCTTATTCAAGGATGTGCTAACATTCAAATGGGCAGAGCTTCTCCTTTTTTCTGAGTGTTTGACATCATTAGAAAGTTTCAAATCCACACCTTCAGAGTCTGTAAATTATTTAGAATTGTTCCTTCTTCCTGGTTTTGTTGTGGCCAGTCACATTTAGTTTCATCTGGGTTCTCACTCACTCCGTCTACTGCAAGCAGAGACATGACTTACATAATATCACAGTTTGGTGCCTCCACCACCATGTCTCACTACTTAGGATGACACTTTTGGTCACTTTCCCTTACGGTTGCCTTCCCTCTTTGTGCACACTGATGCTAAACATGATATTCGTTACTCACTGATCTGCGTCTACAGAAGTCATCAAAGACAAGGTGCATAAATTCACTTCAGCTGGTCTTTTACGCAACAAAGCACCATGGGTAATGTAGGGTTCAGTTTTATTAAGCAGGATAGTTGGACACATGAAGGGCTGGAGAGTCAAAATTGCCAACTTTCTGGTTGGGGGGGCAACCATTTACCCTGCTGGGACACATTACTTGTAGATAGCTCAAAACGAGCAAAGCATAAAGCATATACATTCCATCATCTTTGTTTTCAAAATCTCAACACAATATCAGCATGCTAAAGTGTTCATGTAAATTTGAACGGGTTTGATTACTTTCCCAGGGCTCTCTATGAAGATTACCCGATTCCTGAGTATGTTAATGTGACCACATATGGTGTGATGGGTCATAATCTGCTTTAGCCTGTGTGTAGACAGCAGCCATTTCTAATTGATATTCAATGTTTACTGTGAGCCCAGGTGTGTCGCAGGAAATAACCACTGACCCAGTTACAGCGTGCTTCCAGCATGCATTGGTTCATTTCTGTAAAAGCCATAATTGCTCTTGGTTTTATAATTTATGAAAAAGGGTGTGTGGCATTGGCAGGGCACCAGCATCTATTACTCAGCCACCCGTGAGTTCATTTTCAGACTTGCTCTAAATAGACTGATGGTCCTGCAGACATGTGCATCTGTCTGCTGTGAAACCCGTGAATACACACCCATGCAAACTCTCACACACACAGTCACTTGGCTTAATGTTTGCCGATATCCCCAATATGAAAGTAAAATTTAACGATCTACGTGTTAACTGATGGTTCTTTTTTATTGAAGATTGGCACATTGTGGAAGAGAACAGCTTTGCTAATAAAGAATCATGATTTTCTTTTACAGCTACACACACGCTTCCAACTGACTCAGCTGAAAAATGGAAAACAAAGGTGCTCGTGTGAATATTCATCAACCCATCCATCCACCTTGGGAGGGTGTGACTGTGCAATCCAACTCTGACCAAAAAAAGCAAACTCTGGTCTGCCTACAAAGCTCGGTCTTGGAATGATCTTGTCTGGTACGGATGTATATGTGAATGCCAAGAGGACCACATTCTGCTATAGCGCATGGCATTCTGGGTAAATACAACCTAAACAAATGAGTGAATTTAGCGCTAGCGGGAGAAATGGCTCATGGTCTTTTACCAAAACAAAACAGAAATCCTACAACCACTAAAATCTGTCGCCACTCCATTTTTGCTTAGTATTTGTGAAAGAGGAAGTTGCGCTCATGTCTTCTACGGAGGTTTACTCGTCGTTTCCTTCAGTAGTTCTTGGTGCGGCGCCACCACAGGAGAGGAGAGGAACATGTTCTTCATAGTTTGGATCGTTTGCTAACATGTAGTGTGAAAGTGAACCGTACCAGCTAAAATTGAAACAAATATTGTGATACTGTTCCTGAATGGAAGCTAGTCTGCCTCACTATCAGCTGTGAAAACACCCTAAAGTACTCAAACTGCATAAACTGTACTAGAAGGATCGCTCCACCTTCAGTAAGAGTTGTGATCTTCTTGCGCTTGAACAGATTTACGTACTTTAAGCAGGTCCAGTCATTGCCTGTATTCTCTCGGAAAATTATTGCTGTGGCAACTTGCGGCCAGTTCCTCAGTTGTTTTTGGAGGGGCACCGAGTCAAGTAGAAATTAATAATACTTTGAAACTTGTCCAAATTAAAGCTGGATGAATATTTAAAAATTAAATGGCTCTTTAATTCCATTGCCAGAAACATTGGCAGCCGCAATGTTTTCTTTTCTTGTTTTTCTCCATTTTTTTTCTTTCATCTTAAGAGTCCAGAGATCTCTTCAGATCTCGGCATGATGATACTTCACATTTCAATAGCAGACAACACTGTGACTCATATTTCAGAGGTTCAAATAACATGGCTTGTCACTCGTCACTCCAGAAGTGGGTTCTAGTGACGTACACCTGATTTGAAATCTGAAAGCTGCTGTGCTAGAAAATGTTTCTTTGCCGTCTCAAATTGCTTTAAAACTATTTTAGCTGTTCAGTTCAGTGGGCAGGTTAGCTCAAAGCACCTGACAAAAAAATGCTTTGACTGTTGAAAATGAGCAAAGTTTGGTTAATGCTTGACTCATGTACATTCCTCAGACGTTCAGAATCAGGACAGCATGACTTTTGCAGCCTTTATACTCTGTCCAGCTCATCTGCACTGGACGTAGACTCTAGGGGGCAGTGTTGGGAACTTATCACAAGTGTAGCACATGTCTAGAAGTAAAAACAAAATGCAGTTAGTGGCAGCTAGCATCTTAAACTGACAACACACCAGGACTTGAAGCCTGCTGGACACGCAGGTTTTGTTTCTTATCTGTAAAAAAAGTTTTTTTTTCTTCATTGATATTTTTCCTTCATGCACTTAGTATGTTTTGAGAGATGCTTGACTTGTTTCCTGTCAGGAACAAACTACTATGGTGAATAAAAAATTTTCTTGAATCTAAATATGTGACTTTTTTTTCTTTTTTACTTTAATATATTTAATTAACAGGATTAAATTTAGTATTGTTAATTAAAAAAAACTAGTCAGCTAAAATCTATTGGCAAGTTAGTGCTTTTGAAAAACAGCAGAAAAAAAACTATTCAATGCGTCACTAGTTTTAAGTTGTGTGAGCTGAGCCATGAGTTATTTTTTGTGAACATGAACAACATTAAATGTTTTTTAAGGGAGAAAGGAACAATGAAAAATTCTCTGCTGCCAACCCAGTCAGTCAAAGTCACCTCTGTTCATTGCTTATGAGGGCATTGGCTAGGATTCATGTAAACAGAAAGAAGGTTAAACAACTGATAATAACCTAATCAGTTGTTTCAGATTTCTTCTTTATTGCACACATTTGACCTTTATATAATTACATCTTCAGTTGAGTCTTGATTTCTGACACATCATAGCTCTGACATCCATCAACTTTATTCTTCTGAAGGTCAAGTAAATCACACACTCTCTTCTTCTGTTCTTCCTCAGGTAATATTTAAATTTCTTATATTTCCTTACAGGTATATTTCACAGAATATACACCATACTGACAGTTTTTTTTTTATTTCATCAAAACTGTGCCACCCCATAAAACCTTTGTAATCTGCAGCGCTTTCAGCTTCATGTCAGTTTGTGACTTTCCTGGGACATTTCGACATGATAGGTATTCAATACCCATCCAGTTTCAGCCGGGTCAGGAGCCGATAGCTCACCGTTCATCGTCGCAGAACAGAACCCGGACAAAAATGACCGGGACAATAGTGGATGGAGGGAACGGGATGGAGGAGAGAAAATGTAGAGGAGATGTATAAAGGATTTTAACGACTCATTTGTCTGGCTCCTTAATGAGGGGAAGCGGAACAAAGACTCTGGCTAATATTCCGAGGGGTCTAATTAAAATTAGGTGTGATCCGATAGAGAAAGGAGCCACAGAGGTGATTTTAGTCACAGCCCAAAAGAGACCGGCTAATTAGGGAGAATGATGGCCTTTACTTGGAAACCGCTGGGGAGTCTCGGGGCAGGCACATCGTCCACATCCCTCCGGCCTGACGTGGGGCATGTTGCCACATTCTCTGCCAGAGCAACTGGAGGAAAGGAGGGCACCGCACAGGATGGGAGGAGAACAACAGGCGAGATCAGAATTAGAAGAATCAGAGCTGGAGTGGACTTCAAAGCAGTGCCACCACAAATGGCCTGACATTGTCTTCATGGGAGCGGTGGAGGTAAATGTCTACTAATGGAAAACATTGCCCAGGAACAAAAGTTCACGATCCATCCTTACCTTTTATTCACATAATGTCAACTTGGTGAATGGTCAATAATCTTTGGTCTGTGTCACTTTTACTGATGGAGCAGATATTTGTCATCATCAGCTATCAGGTTCTCTTTGATTTTGCCAACAGCTTGTGGGTCTTCATCTTACCTTTGACATTGAGGGAATGCCTTCTTGTTGTTCTTTATGACACTGTGATAGCACTTGCCCTAATCTTAATTGATGGTACTGTGGCTCATCTGCTAAAAGCGGCCTATATTTATCTTCTCGGACTGTATGCATGTACTAATAGCAATTGCTTTTTGCCGCCTGTCCTTGGAAAGGCGACGAGCATTATCTTTATGTCTCGCCACCAGAGCGCACTAAATCATTCTGTTAATAAGGAAGAGGCATAAAAAGAGAGGGTACGCTTGGACACATGTGTTCACATGAGAACAATATGTTTATAATTCAGTGGAGAATTAGAAAGTGAGATCATGTAGCAGATAGAAAGACCTTGGTTCAGGATAGGACTTTTAGTCGAGGTCTATTTAAAGCAGGGGTGTCAAAGTCAAATGGACGGAGGGCCAAATAAAAAATTTAGCTACAAGCCGAGGGCCGGACTGATCGAATGTTCATTGAGATTTTTTTAAATGACGCATTTGGTCTAGTGCAGCGGACCGCGTTGTGAGGATCGAACGGGGGGGTGAGATCGAACGGGGGTATGTGCCGGTTTGCTGCGGGCCGGTTCTAATATCATCCCAGGGGCCGTAGAAAATCTTCTCGCGGGCCGGATGTGGCCCGCGGGCCTTGACTCTGACATATGTGATTTAAAGCCTCCCAGAGGTTCAGCATGCTCATTTTTGAACTATGGGAGCAAATTGGAGTACCCAGGGAAAGCTTTAATTAAATTAGCAAGAGCACACTAAACCTAGCATTTAAATCATAAAAAGAAAACAAACATAAAATAGCATGTTGCTATTTTATGCTACCACAGCCACAATGGCTATGGTGGGTTTTCTATGCTTGATAGAGATGGGCGGATCAATCCAAAACATCAATAACATCAGTACCAAGTTGGTATTGGATCAATACTGAGGTGGTAAGATAGATATTTTAGTTTCACACTCCCTCTTGAATTTTTATTTTATTTTTGTGGTTTAGTTTCTCAACTCTACCTCCAAAAGGTTTTTGTTTTAATTTGCTCTCAAATTATAATATTTTGCAGTCGGTTTATTTAAGAAAAAAATTTTGTATTCCAATTGTTTCTGTTTATTATGTTAATATGTTAATGACGTACTCTGGAGACACCAATAGTTTCATCTCCAGATTTGCAACATGCAAAAAGAATTAACACATAAAGGTAAGAAATGTGATGATATATTAAACTTAAATAATAAAACGTATTGGTATTAGTATCGGTGGTAATAGCTCTATATTTATTTGGTATCAGGTTGTTACCAATATATGCAGTTTTGCATATCGCTAATGATGGCTAAAGAATAGCGTTATCTTGTCAATGTTTAATCTTTGGGTTGTTTTAGATATCACTTTATTAAAAGTGAAGTAGTAGCTTAATTTTAACAGTATAAAACTAAACCGACTCAGTTCCAGTCTCAACACATACACAAATGTGCAATTGACCTACATTTTCATTTCCGTTTCAACCTCGTGTTCAATTTCAATTGTGAGTCAACAATTTCTAGCATATTCTAAGCTTAAGGTCTGGGCTTTGAGGTGTTAAGTTTGATTATTAGTTTTGAACATGTTAAAAATTTTAACATATGTAAGTATTTAGTTCCGGCCAGAACTTTGCATTTGTGTGTTTCTGATATTCCCATAAAACTGACGCACAAGCAACATCCGCAAAACAGCGATGGAAGACAAAGTTGCTTCTGTTAACCTAGTGGATGTTCGTCTGTCTTTAAAAAATGACATTTTATAAATACATAAAGGGGGGGGAGTACTTAAACCTAAAGAGTTTGAATACATTTGCAGGTTTTGATAACAGGCTTAATGCTCCCAATGTTTAGCATTTGTAAAATATCCCCTCAAACTGAAGTCCGGTCTGTGCTTATAGGCCTCTCAGTGACTGTGTTGTAGTCTAAAACCACTCAAGTGGGACCTGATGTGCCCAGTGGCTGGGATCTGACAGGCGGAGTGTGCCACAGCAGGTTTCCAAAGACCTCCAATGAGAAATTGATCTGACAACCATTCAAGAGTAAATCATTTCCACTAGTTAATTACTTTGGAAGAGGGAAAAAAAGTGGATAGGACTGAGCGAGGCATCCAGGCGAGGTGAGAGCCAGGTCTTTACCAGGGAGAAAGGACTCCTTTTATTACTGACATTTCACTCAAAAGGCTTTAGTTTCTGTACATTTCTTTTCCTTTTCTTTTTCATTCTTTCCTCGTTTCTTTCTTTGGTATTTCTTTTCTCTTGTGCTATTTCTCTCACACTCTTTTTTTCGCCCTCTTTAAATTTTTTGCTTTCTTTTTTGTTTTGCTCTCTTTTACACAATCTTTCACTCTCTCTCTTTTTTACCAAGCTAATCTTAAGCCAGTCGCCCCATTCTTCTCTGACCTGTGACAACAACGAGGCAGTTTCATCCATTAAACTGTTGCTATCTGGATATTTTTTTTATTTTTCTGACCATTCTCTGTAAATCAGGAAGATGGTTGCATGTGGGAATCCCAGCAGCTCAGCCTGTCTGACCCCTGTAGATACGCCCCACTGCAAAGTCACTTAAATCCACTTTGTTGCCCAGGAAGATGCTCCGTTTGAACTTTCAGAGGTCATCTCCTCTCCATCTAGATGCCGAAATGCATCGACTTCCTGCCAGTCAGGTATGGATGACTTGATATTTCTGGTAACAACTGCACTGGTTGTGTACATAGAAAAAATACAATTTACACTCATTTCATCGTGACACAATTTTAGCCTTGAAATGTTTTTTGTTTTTTTTTAGATATATTACCACCAGCTAAATAAGATGAATGTTTGTTTTTAATGCATTGCAGCATGCAACACTTTTGCCTCTTCAGCCCAACAGACATATTGTCTCTGATTAGATTTGTGAGTTTTAATAAAACCATGGCTGAACCCCAGTCCCCTCTAAGTGACTTTAATCTACTCAGATTAGTCAATTTGTGCCATGTGTGACTATAATGCTGCGAGAATGGATGCGTTTTTATGGATAAGTAGTCAATAACATTAGCTTACCATAGTGCTCTTTGGCTAAGATCCAACCTGTTAATACTGTTACAACAGTACTGGTAAAAGGCCCGTTGGCTTTGCAAATTGAGCCACTGTCGGCTCTCTGGGATCTGATTGGATTTCCTCCAGTCCTGTGGCTGGGAACATGTGTTCCCACCATCCCCAGAGCAGCTGTCATTTTTCCGACGCCGACGTTTCCCTCCACCCAAGAGGGAGGCGAAGAACAGAGACGGGGAGAAGCACCCGTTGGCTATTTACAAAACACTCATTGTTTTATCTGCACAAGGCAGTCGGAGGCCCTCACCACCTCTCATTAATCAGTGACAAAGCCTTATTTAAGTGCTTGTTGTCTTGACCTATTCTTGACTGACGTTGGCATTTAAGAAATACCAGCGAAGAGCACCGTGGAATGGGTACGGCGGCGGAGGATGGAGGAAGGGTACGTCCACGTGCTACCTCTTTAGTTCGGAGCCGAGCCATTAATATGTTCCTGCTCAGAAGAAGTTGTCAGCATGGCGACAGCCCTCTTCTCAGACTCATCAGTCAGCGGGGTAAAGGGTGTTCACTCTGGGCTGATGAGCTCAAAGGGTGATCACCTTTTGTAATGAGAACGACCGAGAGATAGCAAAGGTGGGGAGGAAAGGCAGAGGCACAGAGACAGGGGGCGAATCATCTGTTCAGGGAGATAAAAGGAGGAATAGACGAGCTTAAAAAGAAGCCTGAATGAGTGATGTGAGTAGTCAGTCATGCAAGAGGGAGACCGGTGTGGAAGAAAAGACTCGCAACAGCGAGGAAACAGTAGCACTTGGTCCGTAGCACCGAGCACCACAAAGACGGAGGGAGGAGTGGGCGACTATGACAACTGTAATTATTTTGCTGTTGATCCCTTTGAGGTCGATACTTCACGGCCTGGCGAGTGAGCAGAGTCGCGGAGCCTCACGACGGATCCAGTCGACAAAGGTCGACCCCTCACGACATTCCCTACTGACTCCTGTACAGCTTCACATCAGTCAGCGGGCCTTCATCATTAACACGCTCTCTGTCACGGCTTTATCGCGGGTCAGGTTCAGCGGGGGCGGCAGGCAAATAAAAGCCCTTCATATCTCAGCCGCTTTATAACTCGATGATTGACAGTGGCAGAAGTGACGAAGTGACAGCGAAGATAGATGGGAGGAAGAGAGGAGATGATTGTGCGGAGGAAGGCAAATAGGCAGATAACACACTGCAGTTTAGGCACAGCTTAGAGACGCAACCGTGGCAATAGAAAGGAGGAATAGAAAATGTAATAAGACCTCCACAGTATGGCACAGGAAATGGGACAAAAGAGAGACATAGGGGGAAAAGGTAGGACAATTCCAAGGGCTCCTGACCAACAGGGGGCCCTCCACAATTTTATATATTTTTTTTGTTCATAGAAATAACAAAAAAAATGGGGCCCTGTCATTTGCAAAATTAATTATATTGTGTTTTCTAAAATTGTTTTTAGCAGTAAAAATTAAACGTTGCCCCTCAGAGACCAAAAAGCAGACATTTGCCCTGAATTCCCCTGGATCTGCATGAAATTGTTCGTTCCTGCTTGGAGCTTGACAGTGACGGTGTTCAGCAGCAGACAGTACAAGACAAGAACGGCTGTGGCTGTTACTACGCTGCTAAGAAAAATAATAAAGTTAGGTTTACAACAAATAGAGAGACAGAGAAAGAAAAAGGTAAAAGTGTCAATTTGTAACCCAGTTTTTCTCCAAGAGGTGGGTAGACTGTGTGAGATTATCAACCATTATCAAGCTAACATTTAGCATAGTTAGCTTAGCTACAGGCTACTGCTTACCTCCATTTCACTGACATTTAATGAATTAAGGAAAGAAATTACCAACATATTCATATATTTAACTTGCCCCTGTACCTTTTACCACATTTAGCAAATGAGTCAGTCATCAGCAGCTCTAACCCACGTCCCTCCTGACCCGTCCTCTCCTAAGTGAAATTAAAGGTGCAGTATGTAACTTTTATAAGACCCTCCTACTGGTTCTTATTGGTTGTTTTGGCCGGAATGTTGCATCACTTTAGCCAGCAATAGTAATTCAGGGAGGAGATTGATTGTTTTCACAGATTATTTGTCTCATAACAAACTGTCATGACATGGTGACAGCTTTAACAAATATAGAGATAACATATTTTTTATTAAAGTTATATACTGCAGCTTGAATAAAATTCAACAACATATCATTTTTTGAGAAGTCTGGATTGCTTCATGAATATGTTGCATGTTGCCTATGACTGTTTCTCGTGGGGGAGACATTTCAGTAAACTAAAACTAATAGAAAAAATTTAAGCAACCTACTTACACACTGCATGCAGACTGGATGTAAAATTCACTAGCAATAAATATTATGTTAGTATCAGTATTGGACCAAAGAAAGCAAGGCTTTTGAAAGCCTTTAAAATTATATTCAACTAACGTTACATGTTGCTGCTTTGTCTCTCTCTGTCTGACTTTTCCAGTCTTAAAACTAAAATGTTGGTACCACTCTGTTAGATAGAATGGAGAGCCTTTGTGAACATCATTTATGAGTCTTGCCACAGATTCTCAATTGGATTTATGTCTGGACTTTGACTGGGCCATTCTAGCACATCACTGCCCTTCAGTCTAAACCATTCAATAGTAGCTCTGTCTGTATGTTTATGGTTATCCTGCTGGATGGGAAACCCTTCCTTCAGTCTCCAGTCATTAGCAGCCTCTAAAGATTTTTTTTTTTCATTATTTCATATCAACTCGAGTTTTTTCTCCTCTGCCATTGGTCCATACATGGCCACAGGCAAACCGAAATGGGGCTTTTTATAGCTTTCTCTCAAAACAACCTTCTTCTTGCCACTCTGCAAGATCTGACTAATAATTGTCATGTGGCCGCACTCTCCCACCTGCAATCTGACAAAACAGAGAATAATAATCAGAGTTATGAGTAATTTTGCAAGACGTTTTATTTCCTCGCCCACTTTCTCTCAGCTACCTGCCCATGACCAAACTCCTCCAGCATTAGAAACCCCGTCTATTTCTTCCCTAAACCAATAATCCAGCCCCCTCCTTGGCGGGTCCAATCCTTCACTTTTTCCCACGGATCACTACATCCCACATGTTGGTATTTGGAAGCCCTGCTTGTCATCCAGAACCTACCAGAGCAAAGCAAGCCTTTCTGCCAGAAGTGAATGTTAAAAGATGTAAAGGAGACAGGGGTAGCAGTGGAGTTGTGCAGAGGAGGCTGAGGGGGGTTACGGGAGCAGGAGGCGTTGGGCAACGGGCAACAAAAAAGGGAAAGACAGTCAGGGCTTTGAGACGGAGTGAGGGAGGCGAAGCGAGGGGCCTGATACTGTCAAGCAGAACTGAGTCTCCAGATTCAAAGAGGATTTTCACATTATGATTCTGTAACAGCGTATTGCATACTTCAAAGACCTTATTACAACGGCCTATTAGCATTCATGCTGCCATTCATGCTGAAAGTCCAACACCTGCATGGGAAAAAAGGGGCCAGGATTTATGGTGTGGAGAACTGGCTGGGGAGAGGACTTAGAGGAAAGGGTAGTTTCTTTTTTCAGTGTGGAAAGCCACAAGATGTGAATTCTAATTAATTTGATTTTCAGAATGTTGCAACAATGATGGAAGAGAGCTCCACAAATCCATGGAAACTTTGTTGCTCCTTAGTTTCAGCTTGTCAACCGTTTCTCTTACTTTCCCAAAGTATGGTCTACATTTATTTTCTGTTTCTCTGACTAAAAAAGAGCAAATAATCTGGTCCGGTACCCCTGCATGTTTTTTCACTGTCTGCCAGTTTAGGTTTCTTAATGCTTTGTCAGAAGTGAAAAAGGGGGATTGTGCATTACTATTGTTTACCCACTCTTTATGTGTTGTCAACTTTAGTTGTATGAAATCAATTCATAACTTCGTTGAATATTTTTGCACTGCACTGTGGACATAGTGATGTTCCAATCTGCCAAACTGTCTAGTTTAAAAACAACATCCAATCTGAAACATTTGGAGTTGCAGCATGGCTCAGTCAAGTCAAGTTTACTTATAGCACATGTCAGCAACAAAGCAGCTCAAATGGCTTTAAACGATTCAAATATAATACATTAAACAATTACGAAGCAAGCAATGATCATTACATTTTGTTAAATACCATAATCAAAAATCAACATCAAATGTACATCAAATATATCGATCAATGATCCAGTTATTATTATTAATCAAAGGCAGCTCAGTGTTTCAGCTGTTTTGCAGTTTTCTGGAAGTTTGTTCCAGATTAGCCAAACATTAAAACTGATCGCTGATTCTCCATGTTAAAGTCAAACTGAGACTAAAATGCAAGAGCTCATTTGTTTTGCAGAAACTCTTTCATAACCAGCCACACTCTCTCCAAACTACGACCTTATACTCTTGTTTTATAATTACCTTTAAAACTGTCTTTGAATGTTTTTTTTTTTTTTTGACTGGAAATGACCCAGGCCGTATCCTGTACGGTGGGAACGCACGGCGATTCTGAAGTGGCCACGGATGCCGTTTCTATTATCTCAGTTTTCAGTTAAAGTCACATAGAAACTCCAGAAAAGATTGGCACTGGAGTGAAGGTAAACGAGAAGTCTTGTTGAGCGTAGTCAACAATGCAGAACCTGAACATGTGGAATCCATATTCATGGAGCAACACGATGTTGTGATGGGAATAATAAATCTGTTTTGAGAGTTTCACTCCTCAAGTTTGCACATTCGAAGCTCGCGTTTAAAATTCACAACATCCGTGAACACAGGAAGCCCCAACATGCTCACAATTCTTTAACACGGCAAATTTTTCACCAGATAGAGTCAATGACTTCCTGCCTTCTGACATCTAACCTGTCATGGCAGATAAAAATGAAAAAGAATATCTGAATTAACATTTCAATATTCTTTTTTGTTGTTGTTGTTGTTTTTATATTCTACCAAAGCAGGAAGACGTCAAGGTTCCCACTGTCAGACTCTTGACCTGTCTGGGTGATTTGTTCCCGATTAATTCAGTCTGAAACATTACACTGCATGTATATTCAACAACACTCTTAAGAGGGCTTGTTAAAAGCAAATTAATTAGCATATGATGAGTGAAGTTGCAATCTATAAACCACAAGTGATTTAAGAGTGAAAATAATTATCAGGCTGTTAGTTGGAAAATTGCTTTTGGCTTCTACAAAGGGAAGAAAATATCTGTACGAGGGCAGGCGGCTATAAATAAGTGGATCTTTCAGAGGAATTTGTGTCTGAAATGAATCTGAAGATGAACATAGAGAAACTGAGTTTAGTTTTATGGGAATTTTATGTTTCAGAATCATTTTTTCTTCATATTTCTGATATGAAATTGGCATAAATTAAAAAAAAACAACAAAACACTGCAATGACACGACATATGCTGCTGCTATCGCTGCGTGTTGTAATTAAGTGTGGGCTTGGATGATAATCTAATTAAAATATACTGCAGTGCCACAATATGATGTATTACAAAAATGTAAAATTGGCACAACTTGTTTTATTTGACTCAGAAAAGTAACAC
The DNA here is from genome assembly GCF_019740435.1 of Gambusia affinis. Taxonomy (NCBI): domain Eukaryota; kingdom Metazoa; phylum Chordata; class Actinopteri; order Cyprinodontiformes; family Poeciliidae; genus Gambusia; species Gambusia affinis. The sequence continues at coordinate 29,512,093 of NC_057869.1, read as the reverse complement.
TTATTCCTGTGTTTGTCTAAAATAATCTAAGACTTTGATCAGTGGCGTTTAGGCTTCATTCTCCTTGAAATACAATACGAATGGGAGAAGGACGAGAGCCATAAACAGACCCCAGAAAACATCGTTTTTGCTCTGGTTGATTTAAACCCTGAAAAAAGCTGGTTGGGTCTAAATTACCCTGTCTCTTATTGAATATCTTGGTATGAAGTCCAATAAATAAATAAACAGCATATATATTTCCTTTCTACTATATATAAATTGGCTGTCCATACATGTTCATGTCTAATTAAAATTCATTTTAATTAGAATCTAAATTAATTTTCTCTGTCTCTATTTTTTGTTCATGCACACAATCTTGGATTTTTATTCTGGACAAATGTTGGGTTGCTTTTCACCAGGTTTTGTGAATTTCTTTCTAATTAGCGTAAAAATTACATTTAAAGTACTTTTATACCACTGCGTCTCGATACGGTAAACCTCACACACCCATTAATGACATCATTAGGCGTGACGATAATTCAAGCCTTTGGTTGCTCCCTAAATACAAACCCAGAAAAATCACCATAACAAAAAAAAAAAAAAAGCCAACCTGTTTCCTTTCCACAGTGAACTCTTTGTTACGATGGATTCTGTTCTCCGGTGCAACACTGGCTGCTGCTTATCTAACTCTGACTTGTATACATGTGAATGGATTGTGTCTGTTTTCCAGCAGCCTAAGGATATAGTTTGTTCACTTAAGCGTGCCGCAGCAGTCAATGACGGGCTTTTGATGTAACTTCTCCCTTTTGCTACACCCCACAAGCTGTTTGCTACGGTTCATTAGCTTTTTGTTGAGCTGACTGCTAACACTGGATATTGTTGCAGGCTGTTCACTCCACTCGTTTCCAAGAGCTGCCCACCAGCAGATCACAACTACAGAAAGAGGGGCGCTATCCAAAAAACAGAAGGAAGGAGAGAGAAAAAAAAGGGTCATGTCTGCCAGCTGAGCAACAAATCATCTTTGATTTGCTGATTGATTATTTTTGCGAAACAGCGGAAAATCTGTGTAAAGATAATGAGCAATCTGCTCGTACAACAGAACTCCACAGCACTACGTGGAACCGAATTCATAAAACCAAAGTTTGTTTTGTATTTTATGTGGAATAATAATGCGATAGATTACTGAGCACTGTTTATATCATAGCCTAACAGGATCCTGGATCTCAAGGATAATGTTTATCTTCTAAGACTTTCTGAAACCAGCAGCTTAGATATTTATTTGCATTTTGTTCACCAGTAAAAATATTGTTCCCATTAGGAATAAATAATATTGGCAAATAGTTCAAAGTGATCGAAAACAAAGAATTCTCTTCCTTATAGCTTGAATTTTAATTGAACCTGATTGTTTTGTTCACATCATGTTAAGTACGTCATATATAGCCCCATGACAAACTAATAAAGCTCCTTAAACGGTTCACATTTTTATAATATTACAGCCACAAACTTCAGTCTGATTCAGTTAAAAAAAAACGTTGTTGATCCCAAAATCCATGCATTTTATGTGACGTAGTCCAGCATATTTGACATGAATGGAAAGTGATGTATGGTTTAGTGAAACCATGTATTTGTGACGTCGTCACTAAATAATGCAACAGAAATCACAGGATGAAAACAGGATGAAAACACATTTTCTTCACTCCTCAAATGCTACATGGAGCCTTGCTGTTTAAGTAACTTCTGATCAAACATCAGACTAATGAACTGTTTGAAGCATTTCTTTCTTTAATCCCTTTAGTATCTGTATTTGAACATGTTTTATATGCAATGCTTTTATTTTGCTTTGTGGTTTTCTTTCTGTCTGCACATTGACGTTCTGTGAAGGACTTCAGTTTGTACCAGATGTTGTTTAACATCTGGGACATTATCACAGTTGTCAGGTCGGGTAATCTACTGCAGGTCAAGACATCAGAGTGAACATGTTGGCTTAAAGTAAGAATTAACATAGTGATGAAAGTGCTTTTTCTACTGGCAGATTATTTCACTTCTAACATGGAGAAAAGGTTTTATGAATGAAGCAAATCTGTGGGTGGAACCAGGACTTCTTTAAATCGATATTAAGAATTTTTGAGTTGGAAAAGCTTCGATTTCTTGCTGCTTATTTTGCCAGTTTTGTCTGATTTTAAGTGTACTGAGATATTTGCACTAAAAACTTGACAAAAAATACTTGGTAACATTTAGTCATTTTGCAGTGTGGCTAGAGTGAGACACAGGATGTTAACAAAGGGAGCAATAACTTTTTCACACAGGGTTTAGATTTTTTTTTTTTGTTGATTTAGGGTTTTTTTTCAAAATTACTTTTTGTGTTCACTTGTGTTGTCTTCGGCTAATATTTAAATCACTTTGATGAAACTAAACATCCAAAAAAATAAAAAAATTCAAGAAAGAAGATCAGGTTAAGGGAAACACATTTTCACTCAGCTGTAAGTCAATAACGTTTTATTAGCAATATATTGTATATATCTGGTGACGTAGGTGATAGCAATAGTGTGTTTCAGCAAGAAGAAGATGCTTATTAGAAATTTGAACAAAAAACCCCAGTAAATTTACAAAGAAAGGACAAACAACCAAGAGATGAGGCCAGGAGGGCATTAATCAGAGAGGTAACCAACAGCCTAAAAGCTGCCCCAAAGGAGCCGCCAAGCTCCACAGCAGCTATTGAGTGTCTGTACTTAGCAGCACTTTAAGCTCCACACTTTAGAAAGATGGGCTTTCTGTGAGTGTCTGGGTAGAAGAAAAATAAGAAAAAAAGGGGGGGGGTCATCTAGAAGATTCATGTAAAAGATGATATTCTGCTTAAATAAGGTGCTGGAGCAAAACAAAAACACCCCACAGGGGTTAGCATGATTCCACACAATCAGCGCTAACTTCCTGCTATCTCTCCACTTTCAGTTCCCTGTTTACCTAGCCAAAATAAAATTAGTACTTTCCACTGACTGGAAGTTTCAGGAGTCACTCCTAACTGTAAATAAAAAGTTGTAAAAGGAGCGAAAGAAGTCGTTTCAAATAAGTTACCATTAGCTATGAAAGTGGACTCGACAGACCCACAGTCCAGTCATACTCACTTTCTCTCTATTTTTCTTATAAAAAGGAATAATGCATTGGGTCTGTGAAATAGTTTCAAAATTGGTTTTCTGCCCGAAAGTTTGAGAATGGCCACCTCACTTTTCCACAAACTGATAAAAAGTGTCTGAACTGAATAAAAGTGTGAAAAGAAACAAAAAAGAAAGTAAATTCATGATGCTCAGCAAGCGCATGCTTCAAAGAGAAATTGGTTTTTATTAAACTGGATAAGCCGCATCGCTTTATGAGGAGCATTGTGCTCGTTTCAGGAAGAAAACAGTTTTTTAACCCAGTGAGAACTATTAGTGACGAGGTCCTTCAGATTATCTCCAGTAACTTGTAAAATAGTTCCAGGACAAGAATATGGCCTCTGAATGTCAACGTGTCAACTTTCACAGTTTTGAGCTGTCCATGGAAATACGTTTACTTTTGTTTAATCTCGCTAACAACTTTAAATCCACAAGTACTTCAAAATCACTTTGCATAAAAGCATAAATATCAGTGGAATTTTATATTGGATGATGCAGATGAGCTTGGACTGAGAAAACATGCTTGTTTACAGATGTAATTTATTTCACAGGGACAGACAGCTCAGGGAAATAGTGGGCATGAAGACATTCTAAGAAGTCGTGGCTCATAGTCTGGAAATTACGGTAGAAACCTTCCTGACCCCGGTGGTAGGGGCTCTAAGGTCGTTATCCAATGACCTTCTTTGTTTCTGACTTACAGAATGTTTAAAGCTGACATTAAATTTGAAAATGTGACCAGGTAGTTATGTGTTATAACTGTACCTAAACAGTACATGTTGACAGTATCTAAACACTTTTGCGTTTCAGTTGTTTAATTGTAATTTCATTCTAATTTTTTTTGTTCCTGTATCCGTCATTGTCACTTTATTCGCTAAAGTTGTTAGCTTGTCGGTAGTTGAAAACAGGAAGTGTTCTTCTGGTGACAAAAGGCCGACTTTGTAACTGTCTTTATGTGTCTCTGAAAGTTCAGGTCAGAGTTTATCGCTACACACAGATTTAAGATCTGTTCTCTAGTTTCTGCCTTTAGTTACTGAAACAAAGCGAAAGAGATTCCTCTCTATTACATCCAGTCAAAGTAAAATAATTCAGTTCAACTGACTTTAAGGCTGAAATAATTCAGACAGAGTGACTCCATTCATCCATCTTTCCTGTTTGAACAACAAGCAGATGCAGAACCTGTGATAATGTGGGGCACGGATAGAACAGCCCAGTTGTCCCAAGAGTCTTGATGCTCAGGTTTTCAACCGATTCTTAAAGGAACCAGGACTTGCTGAGTTTCTACATTTCCAGCTCACCTAGCAACTGACTTCGAGTCTAAGAAATCATTTATAAAGAACACAGACATCAATCTGTGGACTCTCAGAGTTTTGGGTTTCTTCTGTCTCTGTGCACCTGGTGCTGGTTTCAAAACACTGTGAGAATAAATAAAAGCCTTTAACTGGAAGCTGCAGGTATTCTGACAAATCTTCTCTGGGCAAAACAAAGATAAATGTTTAGCTTTTTAATGAAACTTTCTGATTCATAATTATCAAATGAGCTAATTTTGTATTTGGGTGTCTGTAGTTCTGATGCAGAAAACAATGAGCTGCAGGCAACCTGCAGTAAAATAAATAAATAAATAAATAAATAAATAAATAAATAAATAAATAAATAAATAAATAAATAAATAAATATAAATAATGAGGTTCAGGTGAAGCGCATGATCATTCAACACAATATTCAATTTATACCTGCAAATTTATGAGTTGCAATTTCCAACAAGGCTTGTGATGTGATGCACTTCAGTGCCATTCTTATTATATAATTTAATAATTATAATTTCTAGCTGTTGTTCACACCTGGGTTTGTCTTGTCTGGTTTCTTCTGGTCTAGAATTATGGCACATGTCTGACGTCGGTGATGTAAATATCTGATAAGATGCTACCTGACCGTTCTGACTGCAGCAAATATCCAATTTAGTACCACATGTATTTATTTATTAAATTATTTATTTAATTTTTGTGGCGTGAAAAGATTGGATTGGGTCGTTCAGGTTGGTGTGGAAAAAGTCAGATGGGCAAAAAAGCAAAAATCTGCACTACATTCTAGTGCTAATATCTTGAATACACTTGAAATAAGACAAAACTAACTTCTATGTAACGTTTCACAATAATATAGAAGCTTGTTTGAAGTAAATAAATCATTAATGTTGACGAAAACGTACTGCTATAAGAAAAATATGTCTCACCAAGGCAGGAACTGGCTTTCACATCCACTTCCGACAAAATCTGTCTGTATTATTCTTAGCATATGTTTGCAAAATTTTAAAAACAAAATCATTCGTTTGCACAACTGTAAATGCCTCTAGTGTGCTGCTATAATCGCTTTAAGCTGAATCTTTAAACGTTAGAGCACCAGTATAGTTTGCTGGCGTCTCCATCTTTTAGACGAAGTGGGGGAAAAAAAACAAAAAACAACAATTCTCTCCCTGGAATGGAAAACAAAAACTGACAGGAGGCAGCAACTGTTTAACAGGAAACAAAACGTGTGCTCAGGCAGCAGAGCACGGACACTGGCAGGCACCGAGAAACACATATCTGACCTGGCAGCAGACACAAACACACACAAGAAGAACAGTTGGACGGATCAATATGGCTGCTCGGAATAAGAGGCATGGGCTTTTAAGACAGATTGCGCTCCTAAATGGATGTCTGCTCAGATCCCTCCCACTGTTAGTGAGCTTAGCTGGAATCAAAGCCAGGAGTTTTCCTCCCATTACTTCCAACAGTTGTGTTAAATATTTACCACTAATCCTTCGCCGTCCAAGCGTACTTGGAGGAAAAACTTTGCCGTGTCTGCTATTTGCGAACGATAAATGGAACTCGCCGACGTGCAACGCGTCCCGACTGGAACCCTGTGAGCGCTCCTCTCCTGTCCCTACAAGCCGACCCAATCGAAGGCCCTCTGACCGTCTTCCCTCGTTTTTCTCTGTGATGTCACAAAAAAAAAAAAAAACACAAACAACGCTCACAGAATGGAGAAAAAAAAATAGTGCACAGAATAAAAAAAATTAAAAACCTGCAAAGTTAACACAGGATGTATTGCAAAGGTTTTAATGAGTCTGCTCTTAATTAGTGCCAGGGGAAATCGATGACTCCCCCAAATGCTTGTCATTAACAAACGAGCAGACAGCCAACCCGTGGGACCTGTGCTGAATAACTGCTTCCACTGTCACGTGTAGCTACCCACAACCGCAAGACCCACGCGATCACACGTGTGTATATACCTGCTCTTTTGTTTTTTTGGCAGAGTAAGAGAGTTAACTATTGGGAGCGACTGCAGGTGAGAAGGGAATACTTAAAGTATCCGAGGCATTTAGAGGCACGTTTCACCTTGACATGTTGTTTCAAAGAATTAAAAATAAATAGCGCCTTTCTGCTTTAATTTACCCTCAACCAAAAAGAATAATGGATGCTTTGTTTCTAACGTGTGTCCCGAGCTATTTTTAGATCCACTTACTATTAATTAGGAATGAAGAATTGCTCCACTGTCGCTTTAAATTTGAAGTGGTGGGATATTAACGACGCTGAGGTTTGCCGATCCGTCGCACGTTCCAGTGACTTGGTAAATGTTTTTCGCTGGCCTTCATTAAAGTTTAGAGAATAGAGCTTTAATATTTACTGAGTGACGCCAACATTGTCATCCTTACAATAATGTGTTTTTAATGAGTGGATGGAATGAATTATGGATGGCTTTGGAGAAACTCGGCAGCTCAAGAGTTGGAAAATTATTTGAGATACTGCACAGAAAAAACAAAAAACATAGCCTATCCGTAGATACAACACCTTGCTGAAGAAGGCTAATCACTTTGTAAAGTATGGTGGCCCAGAAGGTTCAACAAAACGCTTAAGCCACAGAATAACAACAAAAGGCACAGCACAGCAACAAACGTAGCAACAACGCAAAAATAAAACCCACAACAGAATTTCTGCTAAAGTGAAATCGATGCTAAAAAGTGATTTATGCAAAAGCAGACTTTATGCTCAAACAGAATTAGTTAAAATGAACATATGCTAAAATGGAATTTATGTTATTGAGTTGTATCTAAAATCTATAGTCATGATAGGGGTTACATCTCTCTTTTCGGTTGTATCGTAACACAATATTTAGTAAAACTTGTTTACGGACTCTCGTCTGCTATCAGAGAGCTGCTCAGTGCAGAGGATCGTAATTGTGAGTTTAATCACGGGGAGCGACAGAAACACGATCGTTGAGTTTTGTAACGAAATGACCGTGAATTAGCAGCGCTGCTAGCAGCTTGTTTCTCTGAAGAACTGACAGTAATAAAGAGACAAGCAGAGAAGCTGGTCAGAGATCTGAGCTTCAGGTTTGTGCCGACAGTATAAAACATCAGAACTACATAATATTAGCTTGGTGTGATGTGAATTTTATTTTTCCTTTGAATTTAAAAACTAATAAAGTTCATGATCTGAGTCTTGGGCCAGCAAAATGTATTTACAAGACAAAATAAAATATCTGGATTCACTTCCTCACAAAACAGCTGGGCCTTCTTTCATCAGCATTCTCTAAAACACAGAAGTCCAAATCAGACATGATGGATTTCACCACTGCCCGGTTTAATACACTGTTATTCTTCGTGCTCTGCGGGTAGTCCCATAAAAGTTGCTGTTTGATGCATCAGTAAAGCCTCTCCTGTACAAAAAGCCACTGGTCATACTGTTACAATAAAGAGCTGTGGGGAATATATAAAACAAAGAAGTAACACAGGAGCAAAGGTTTTGCTCTGCTAGACAGAAAGACGAGTGGTGGAACAAAAACATTTTTTAACATCTCCTGCACTCTGGATCTGCTCTCCATGAATTACTTGATATTTTATATAGTTTAGGTTAAATGTTTTACTAATATACTTCTAAACTAATATCAGCCATTTTTATTCCTATGTATTAATAAGAATGTATTATATGTATTCTTCCCTAACCCCATTGTACATTGCTTAGCCTGAGATGAGGCTCTAGCAATCAAAAATGACTTTTTCTTTTTTATTATTGCAAGACTTCCCAGTACTTAAAAAAGGACCTGGACACAGTTCTTTACCAAAATATTCCAACCCCATGAAAGTTTTAGTGGTTTTAACATTTTCTTATGTTAAAAACACTAAAACCTCTGAAGAAGACACTGAGCGCGAATTCCTTCTTCTGGAAATGTAAATACAAATGGAGCAGCGTATGATTTTAGCGGTTGTAGGATTTTTTTGGTTGTCTTTGATATAAGACTACAAATCATTTCTCCCGCTAGCATTAGACTCACTTTTTTTTTTTTTGGTTGTATTTACCCAGAATGCCCTGCGCTGTTCCTCTTCCTGCTTTTGGAGTGGTCTCTGGTCAGCTTGACGTTCACATGGGCATTTGAACCGCACCTGAGTTCACTTAACTGAATCGAGACCAAGGTTTGGTTAAGTGAACTGCGTTACCTTATTTGGTACGCTTTCACACCTTCCCACACCAACTGGACTGTCTAGGGAAACAAACTGGAGTTGGATTAAGTCGAACTAAACAGGCTGGTGTGAATGTGACTTCATAGACACCTTTACATTGGTCTGTTACACAAAATCCCAACAAACTACATACACATTTCTAAACTATAATGCAACAAAATGGTAAAAAGTTTATGGGGCGCTAACATTGTGCAACCCATCAGGCACAACAACAGCAATCGATTCTTGTGATCCACATGGCTAAAAGCTCTTGAGAAGGTGAAATCCAGCTATTAACTTTTTTATTTTACTTTAAGTATATGAAACCAGGAAAGAAAAGTGCATTATGTCATATGGGAGCTTTAAAGATTAAAGCTGACTGTCGCCTCCTTCGACATTACAGTAGGCACTCTCATGCTCACAGACAGCATAATTTATTTTCTTTGGGATCTGTCAGCGTCGGGCGCAGGCGGGGTGCGGCCTTCGTTGCCGATGGCTTTGATGCGCCGTGTGCTTGATTGGAACACACAAGGTTTAAAAGTGGGGACAGGCCCCTTTGACTTTGATGGATTTCTGGGTAATATTAGTCAGCGAGCGTGTATCCCCTCTAAGCTGTGGTGGAACCGATCGAGGTTGACCAAATAATCTGCCAATTCCCTCTGTAGAAATGCAGAGGCGGCAAAAAAAAAAAAAAAAAAAAAAAAAACCTCTAAGACTCTCAAGCCCTCATCCCCGAGAGCTGGATCAGCAGTTGTGTCAAAAAAAGAAAAAAAAAACTCCTGTTAAGCGCAGCTGGGTTTCAACTTTAGAGAAAGTGGTGGGAGGACGCGCAATTTCATGGTTTCACTTTTAATTCATGTTTAATCACACAATCATTTACGGCGTCACACAGCGAATGCTGATGGAGTGTGACAGTATCATTAAAAGAATCGTGATCAAATGTCACAGCGTTGCTATTGTTATGCAGCCTGAAATTAGCTGTCACTTCATTCCCCTTACAGCTCTTATTTATTCCTCAGGTAAAGAAGTCAACATGTGGGGAATGTTTGGAAGTCGGTCCCCTAAAACTCCCACAGCTCGTCCATTCAACTCATTTCATAAAGCTTCGGGCTTCCAAGTCCCATAAATGCTAGAATAAGATTGTGCCTCTTTTTTCTTTTTTTTTTTTTTTAGGGGGATATAGTCAGTATGGTTTCTGAAGTCGAGGTCTCCCCAGGTCACATGAGAGCAGGACATGAAAGCTGATAGCCGAGCCTCAACTTCACAAATAAGCTGTCTCCACTTCAAACGAGTGGCAAAGCTGCCCCACATTTCTTCTCTTTTCACTCCCAACAGCCAACGCTGCTAATGGCCGCCGGCTCCCTCCACCTTCCCTCTCCACCTTCCCTCTCCACCTGGCAACAGGAAAGCACCACCGTGACAGCGCAGCGCCGACAGCGCAGCACCGACTGCTCGCACCGGGTATTGTGTACGTCCACTCTGCACCTTGGGTCACTATTGCTGTGCTAACTGCTGGGAAGTTTCATACAGTTACAGGAACAAGGTGGTGGATGATCATGTTTAAGCTTATCTGCTGACTGAGAATCATAACCAACCACTATCAGAACATTTATAGAAAAAAATACATTTTATGGAAGGTCTGTTTTTGTTTGTTGTTTTTTTTGGGGGGGGCAGGGGGTTCTAAGTTAAAGCTCACATACAAACATATTGACTCCAGAAGACATTTAGTCTGAACAGTTCAAGTTCTTCAGTTCTTCATTCATTCATTCATTCATATCTTTATTCCACACACAGAAAGGTCCATAGTAAAATGATAAAACAAACAAAATTAGAAAAAGATAAAACTAAACATGACACATAATATTATTCCCTTAGTCACAAATAAATGATGACGCCTGTTGTATAAAGAACAACGTTTTAAAAAGTTGTATAGGACAAAACTTTTCTCTTGTCCACATGTGCCAAATCCGGCCCACTATAGCTTTTTATATTTACACGACCCATTACACACTAGAGTGCCACATAAACAGAACCTTCAAATGAACAGTTGTGTGCTAAATATTATGTTATTGATCAAATCCAAGCACTTTAATCTGCATACAGCCTGCTATACTGAAGACAAGACTAGATAAACTGATACAATCTTGGCCCCAAGCCTGCCGCCGGATTTTAAATTCTGGTCCCAAAATCAGAGTTTTAATCCCAAATTAGCCGCCTTAAAGTTAGTGGCTGTAATCACACAACAGTGCCTGTAAAGTGCAAAACGTCTCAGTTTGACTTGCACACTCTAGGCTAATATTAGGTCCTAAACTTTCTGCAGGTAGCATCTACTTCTCTGCTATCTGTGGTAGCCATGTTACTCCTCTAGCAGTAATGAGAACAGATTTAATGAGTCTACAATTTTCCAATGAAATTTATCTCACCACTGGGCAGTTTAAGAAAGACCACATATTTCTTTTTACTGGCTATCTGCTTTAGCTGTACTGTCCTCCATGCAGACCCAGTTCTCCTCCTCAAACCCGGTTTAGATGATGGCTTCTCAGGGGTTTTTGGGATTCTTTCCATGTTCTCCTTGCATCACAAACTTATAGTCTGCTTTAGTTTCTTCTTTCCATAAAACATTATCCCTGTGGCTATAAGCTGTGCTGTAGACTGCAGCTCACCACTGAAAGTTTTTGTGAATATTATTATTTTTTGTTTGTTTTTTGTGTCGTTTTTGTGGAGACAGGCATCTATCTGCTCTGATCTGTGGAACCTGACCTGGTTAGAGCGAGCGACGTTCTGAAGTCACCGCTCTGAGGAGCATCGAGATCTGAAGCTCGGTGCTTGTTGTTTTTTGTTTGTTTGTTTACTTTCAAATTCACAAAACAGAGTTAAGATTTGAACCAAGAGTTTCAGATGCATCTCAGTAAATTGAATTCAAAAAGGGAAAATTAAGTTTTCAAATGTTAGCCTTTGGTTTAAGACTTGGCTCATAAAAAAGCTATTCAGCTTCTGAAGAAATGGAGATATTACACAGCATCTCTGATGTGTATCTACTGTACATTATGTACACTAAACACCTGGTCAGTGTTCCTTTGGCATAGAAAGATGCTGATGTAGCACAGATGCTGTGATCATTAAAGCAGGTACTTTTGGTACTTTTGATCATTTGGACAGGTAAGCGTAGTGAACTATTATCAGTGGATGACATGGTTTCCTTTATCATCACTGTTTCTTTCCAGTTGACTACCAAATTTTGAGCCAGCTTTTAAAATGTTGCAAAAAAGAAAATGTGACTTTTTCCATGTCTTGGTTTGGATTCTAAGATCTGTATATAAAAATATGTATGATTTTTATATATATTTCATCACATTTTATTTTATTCCCACAGTTCTTATGTTTTTTGCAGCAGTGTACTCCACAGGGCTGCTGGATTTGTCTTTGATCTTTCTTTCTTATCAAAATTTTTCCATTTCCTGCTAGCTGTGCTAGTTTGCGGAGCAAAGCAGCGTGATAAATTTGATCGGCAGCCAATCAGAAAATGAGCATCAGACATGACAAAAATCCATTATTTTGACTTATTTTTTTAAATGATTGAATGACGGAAGCAAAAATAATGATGAAAAATTACAAATTTAAACTTTCTTGTGATCTTCCCCCCAACTTCCTGAGGCCCCCCTCTGACGGCCCTCATTTTGAAAATGTTGACTATTACTTGATGGTCGAAATAGTTGGTGTCCAGAATGGGTGGGGTCAGCAGAAAGATCTTGTCCACTTGACTGGTAGTTGATGGTGGTTCAGGATAAGCTGAAGTCCACAGAAACCAGAATCTGGCGTACCACTCTGTGTGGTGGAGGCGGTGCAGGACGGAGTGGAACCCGTCTAACATTTATCAGACATTTTTTTTCCAAACAAACCTTTTCCTAGATTCCTTCAGGTCTCTTTGACATGTTTTTAAAGCTGATGTTTCAGATGAACCTGCTGTTCTGTTCTGGTGGCGTGGCGTACGATCAGCTGATAGCAGCTGGCGCTCGGCGCTCCTCCCCTCAGTAACCATCAAGTCGGAGCTGATCAGGGTTTGTAAACACAGTTCATGCATTTTTCTCTGCCCATTCCCATTAATATGGTGCTTATGTCTGCCTGTCTGCCAACTGAGTCATCTTCACTAACTCCTCCGCTCCTCCACCACAACTTCTCCATCTCGGTCTTGTGCTGCAGGCCCCTCCCCCTTCCTCCACAGTCCTCCCCCACCTTGCTGCCAATTTGACTGGAACAGCAAGTGCAGGCTGGGCAGGCTTCCAAGAGGCTTTCCAACGCAGCTGAATATTCATCTTCATTAGAAGTATCACCACCCCCGCTCCGTCCAGGGCTTGGTCTTTTTAACAAGGAGCAAGCGCTCTAAATGGAGGAATGGGAGGGTTGAGAGTCATATGGTTTTGATGGGAGTTGAAGACATTTTGGATTTTTTTGTTGTTTTTTTCCCGTTTTCTGTTTTTTCTTAACTTGATGCTGTGTGGGAAGTCTCTTTTCCCCCCACCCTCCCCACTCTTTTCTGTTCTACTTTTGACACATAAGGCAAAGGGCTTGGGTAAAAATGACTGCAAATAGTTCTGGAGCTGGTGCCATTTGTCATCGCCTGTTCAACATGTACAAGAGGGAAGAAAGTGAAACAGCCAGAAGTGACAAAAATCCCCCCTAAAACTTTTCCATAGAAATTCCTCCCACCCCCTACAGAGACGACGTCCAATTCTTCTACATCTGAAATCAGTTCTGCATGAGAAACAGAAACTGAGCTTGATTTTCATAACAGCCCAAACTGTTTTGGCTTTTTTTTTAAACTGATTGAAGAAGACTTGAATTTCTCAGTGTTGTTTAAATTGATGTTAAACATCCACCTTTCTAAAAATAATGGACTCAGTCAAAGTTATGTTTGCACTAAAGTCATCACCAGGATTTTTGCCAAAAGATCCTTTAGGCAAAAAAATATATAAATAAATAAACTTTTGGAAAAACTGACTTAGTCCATTATATTACAGAGGTGACAATAAGTGAAAATACTATGATAAAACATATAGGATGTCATTAGATGTCCCAAGTGACTTTGATCAGAACTACAGCAGAAATGATGAATTTTAGGTTGTTTTCTTGGGAGTTTTAAATTACACCCAGTTTAATTGGCAAAGATTCATGAAGGAGATTTTGTCCCAAATACGACTCCAATTGTCAGAAATTTGAGCAAACCTCTAAAATGTTGCATAAGTAAAATGATGTTAATAAAGGAAAAAGCAAAATTGAGGTAAAGATTTAATACATCAGAACTTATTCAGGAAATGTGTTCCCATCGCCGCTTCAGCACGTTACCTCAGTTTGGGACAAGGCTAAAATCATCTAAAAACCTTTTTTTAGGTGAAACTGAGAAAGTTGTTTTGATTTTTGATGCTTCCATCAACAGTTTCTGATGCAATATTTCTAAAACAAAAACAAACAAAAAAAACAAAAAGGTTGGCTGTGACTTTGAGCTGATTCATGTTTTGTTTGTTTTACTGGACTCATAAACATATAGTATAGCATGAAAAGTATTACTATTGATTACCTTCAGCCAATACTTTTTTTGGCATGTCTTTGTATTTCACTCCATTTAAGACTCCTCTCAGTGAAGCCCTGTTCAGAAGTCATCTAATTAGTAAATAGTCCATTGGTGTGTATTTTAAAGTGCATTGACTGCGATGAGGACACAGAGGTCCTCATGTACTTACTGACTTACATGTTGGTGTTTTGGCGGTGACGATTCATCTCAGTATAGATGCAGGTGTTTTGTAGATGGCTCAGAGGTTTGTTAGAAAACAATTTATTGTTTAATCCATCATGTGAAATTGGACAGAGTTTGGCACAGCTGCAAACTTACCAAGGCCTGGCCATCCACCCAACCTGACGGGCCAACAAAGGAGAACATTAATCAGAGCAGCAGCCAAGAGGTCCATGGTAGTGCTTAACAAAGTATTGATTCCGGTTTAAAGTGGAACCTTCTAAAATGTAACTACAAAGGAGACGAGGCATTACACAAGAGCTAAGTACCCAGAAGTGAAGCTCTCATGCAAACACACTTTTAAACCGTGGAAATGAGTTAAATATGTTTTTATGTAAAACGCACAGGCAGCAACTAAAGCCCAGTGTTAATAGTGTAGCATATTACTGTAAAAACCTTTCCAGAGTGCATACAAAGACAAATATTTGCATGGTCACCCTTCATATACGATCCGCTTCATATTTCCCATTAGCCTCTTGAGTTTCAGGAGGATGGCCATTTCTCCACACGGCTGCTGTCGTTGAGGCTTTTAAACCTGTTACAGCTATAAAATGTTAGCCTCTTCATGACTTGAATGAACTTGACATCAAATGTTTTTATTATGTCATCCTATTCATACAAATTTAATGTCATAATATGTTGCAAAATCAGATACCAAAAGTTGAAACTGGGGACTTTGCTGTTTGCGAATCCATCAATTGGAAGGAGAAGTGACAGTAACTGAGAAACGGTTTTCTGAATGGTTAGCTTTAGCTTCTGCTAATTCAGTTAGGCATTAAAGAAACACCTACATCTTCATTCATCTGCCATCAAAGTCTTAAACGTTGGTTGACTTTAAGGGAGCCTCAATGTTATTACAGAACTCCAGGATCTCATTGTTCAAAGTAAGTTTTTCACATAAACCAGGTCCAGACTTTTTAAAACATTGCAGTATTTGCATTTTTTTTTACAGAGCAGAAAATGTGCAAAACGTATTGAACGACAGAAGTGTTGACATAAGGTGTTTTGTCACTGAGCTAGCAGGCAAAAGCAGCTGAGAAGGATCAGAATCAGAATTCAGAGCGTGGCAGATCTGAGGTCTCGCCGTGGACCTGAGGGCAGAGATCTTCCCGGAGCAGAACAGGCCCCACGCAGCCTCCCCGGATCGGGCCAAGTTCTCAGCTATTGCAGTATGTGTAGAGACTCTGCCCTTCTGTCTGATCAAATCCAGAACCTCTGGAAGACACAAAGCATCACACTCCAGATATTTTCTGCCAATTACATCATTTACTTCTCCAAGTGTTGAATATAAAATTTTGACTTTTTTTTTTCTTTCTTTTTTGTTGTTCCCAGATGGCTGCAGGAAGCATATCTGGTTTATGGCAAAAAATAAAAAATAAAAGCATATATTGAGAAAAAGACTAAACAATGAAGTGCCGTGAAAAGAGAATTTTTGCCCCCTTACATATTTTCTTTTTATTATTTTTGCTTTCTTTTTGTTTACACTGAAATGTTTGTAAAAGATAACCTGAACAAATATAAAAATGCAGTTTTAGAGCATAGAACCAAACCAACCTGGTCCTATGTGAAAAAGTAATTACACCTTAAATGTAATAACTGGTTTCTGTGACTGGCCTGTCAGTTTTTTTTGGGGGTTTTTTTCAACGTTGCTTTGGAGGAATTTTGGTCGACTCTTTGCTGAATTGTTTTAATTCAGCCACGCCGGACGGATATTGAGCATGGATGGTCTGGTCCCTTCACCAGATGTTGATATTTATCATTTATTTGATCTAGAACACGACAAAAACAGAAAAAAATGCACAAGGTGGCAAATACCTTTTCACACCACTTCATAGCTTTACTTTGGGTTTCTTGTACCGGCCTGGCAGTCATGCAGATTGGTAGTGTAAGCTTTGTGTTTGATGAACACAGTACTAATTCACCCCCCTTGTTGATACTCTTTACCACAGTTAGAAAATAATTATGTGAAATGATTGAGATAATTTTGCTCCTAATGGTGTCTATATTATTATTTTTGTATTTTTAATATTCTTTTTAAAAGGAAAGAAGGAGCACAGCTTCTCTTGTCTTGACAAGGAAATTATTTGCTTGAAGTGAAAGTTACTCAAGAGCTTTGAAGACCTGTGGCAGAAATTAGAATATTTACGGCTTTTGCAATCACTTGCCAAAAAAGATCAGCGTTTGTTGTTCCCAATTTTCTTCTGACGGAGACTTTGCCTCCTCAAAGGGAATTTTCTCCTCCTCAGTGAGCAGCCGTTTTCTATAAAAGTATGATAGAAATTGTCTGTGACAACCGCCACTCAAACTGAGCGGCCCATAACGACAAGAGAGCCAAGAACAGGCTTAACACTATTTATAAATCTCTGAAATGGCAGGGTTTGCAGGAAAGTGTGAAGCAATAAGGGATGGAGGGTAGGAGGTGGTGTTTTCTTTTCTCTCTCTCTCTCTCTCTCTCTCCTTTTTTTCACCCCCAAAGCTTCTTATGACCTTAGTTTTCCTGGAGTCTAAACATAGCCCCCTCTTCACGTACAATGGAGCCATCCAATTCAGTGCATCCCCATAACAAGCGTGCATTTTAATCGGCGCCACTCCGGCAGGACTACTGTTTGTGTTTAATGGGAGGAAAAAGAAAAAAATATATATATATTAGAAATTGTTTTCCCTTCTGCCTCCGTCTGTAACGTACAGCTTCCGATATAGTGCTTATCATCTATGTCAGCGTTATTTATTTATTTATTTTTACATTTTTGCTTCTTTTCTCTGCGGAGGATGTTCATTAATTTTCCAAAGGAAATGTTCTTAATCCCAAAAATAGTTTCAAGTCTTGACTCTAAGGCTCCTTACTTTTTCCAAGAGCACAGCAAGCATTCAGTCCTACAACATCCAGTTCTGAGAAGTCCCATAGGATTAGCCAGATTATTGAATCACAGCTTTAGATAATACCATCAGTTACACTTTACTTCTGAGAACAGATGCAAAAAAAAGAAAAAAAAAAAGAAAAAAAAGGGAGAGAGGAGGGGTGTGTGCGTGTGTGTGGTGGTGGGGCAATATGGCAATGTTGAGAATGCGCTAATGATAGCAGCAGACTTTTCCTCCAAATAAGCAGATGCGATGAAGTTTGAACAGCTGTCAGACGTGATGAGCGTGACACAAGCGCCTGCAGTGGAAACTGGGGGACTTTTCTTATAATATAGCAGCCTACACAGAAAGAGAACACGTCGGATGACAAATCACTCTATCTGTGAAACACCTGGCTCTTCTCTTACACAGAGGGCTCAGGCTGCAGAGGATACCTAATTTAATCACCTGCAGCACAAACAGGTGAAGCAGCTCAGAGAGGGGAAAAAAAAACCCAAAGAAGAAGACAACCAATCAGTCAGAGAACATCATTGTGTAAACTATATGTCCTAAAATAATCAGAATTATCTCTGACCATTTAAAAATAATTTTCTGAAAGCATTTCAGTCACTTTTTAAAATATTCTGAGTATGTGTGTGATTGCGTATGTCCTTTAAGGGTCACCAGCATCATTTTTTTTAAAGAGAAGTGTCCATGCTTAAGTAAAAAAAAAAAAAAAGAAAGAGGTTTGAATACCGGAAAATTACATTTAGGTGACGTGACCTTCTAGGATCAGTTGTGAGATTATTATTAGTGATCCACAGAGGGCACGCTGTCCAGAGGAGGAACTCCTTCTTTAAGAAATAGCTCAGCTTGTATCCCCTGTGCCTTTCAAACTATGTTAATATGCGACTGTTCTGCGGCTGTAATTTATCTTCAGTGGCAACTGGAGTACAGGCAGTGCTAACACATGAAAGTCAGAACAAATTTGGATGCATTAAAAAATAATGTCACGAATCAGTTTTATTTCAGAAATCAACATCAGGGATGTGAAGGAGTATAGAATACTTATACTCCAAAAACAGCCAAGGCATTTTCATTTAACATATTTTTTGGATTGGCTTTGTAGTAACCGTATTTATATCTAATTTATTATGATTTGATTTATTTGTGTGTGTATATATATATATATATATATATATATATATATATATATATATATATATATATATATATATATATGTATGTGTGTGTGTGTGTGTGTATAGCTGCTCTGTAAATATAGGAATTTAAAACAATTAAAAAGCATTTAGATTTCACCGTATTAGAATTCCTTCTGTTATGTTGCTAAGCAGACAAAGAGTGTTGACTGTTTTTGTTTGTTTTTTTTGATGGTTTTTGGGATCATAGTTTATGACAAATTTTGCCTAAGGTAGGGACAACCAATCAGAGGTCAGTCTTTATGCTTCATGGGAATGTTAGCAAAGTTGACAGAGAAGCAGCTAGCTCCTGCGTTTAGAGACGTTAGCTACGTATACAAGTTTAGCTGAAAACTTATCTGAAAACTCTTAACAGTAGGGCCATGTTTAAATGAAGCCTAATGTTTTGAAACCAGGTCAAAGAGAGCAACGTTTTGTCGAGGTGTGAATCTGCAGAACAGACAACAAACAACAACCCTAACAACAAAGACAATGGCAGCTAGCATGCTGCTTTGTTTGTTACTTAACCTGTTCAGCTTAACACAGCTTCTAATAAGAAACATGTGTTACATGGGCATTCAGTTCATCAGAGATGGGTTTGTTTTTTAAATGAGGTGGGAAAAATATTCAAAAATATTCATCTGCCATTCAAGTTTGGAAACTCTAATCTCAGTTCAAAACCGCCATTTTTAATAAAAAAATGCAGCTTTCATAAAACAAAGATATTTTTACAGATTTGATCGTCCCAGTGCTATTTCTTACACTTCTAACACCTTTGCCTTCTTACATTGCAAAAAAAAATAATAATAATAAAAATAAAAATCTACATGCACTGCTTAATACCAGAAGGAAATTTAAAAAAATTGTCGGATCCCGACTGTGATGTTAGAATGCTGGTTTTATTTAAAACTTCAAAGACAAAAGCAAACTACGGATGTGAAAATGGAACCGTTTATTTGTTTGCCAGAGATCCTGTTAAATTGGCAATTTATTTTTGCATGCTGTGAGGGACAACACAGAATTTCAACAACACTTCACATGACACTGCAGATCTTTTCAGAATCAAAGCTTTTAGCTCCATGATGGCTTTGACTAAAATTCACAGCTTTGAAATGAAATATGAAAATATTTTATGAATACACAGTTAATTAACCATGACCTGGGCTTTGACTGACCTAATGGTTTCTGTTAGGAAAAGTAACCACATGGACTGAGTGAAGAGCAGTCAACATCAATAGTAGTCATTATGTGTGGAATATGATTTTAAAAAGTAAAAGTTTTTCTGAAATTACCTTGTTGACTGAGTACAATTAAGTACTTAATGACCCTCATTAAAAATATTCTCTCCTGCTAAATTATTTGTGTGTAAACTGGACTTCCAATCATTTTTGCTAAAAAGTTTATTGTTTAATTTGGGATACATTCAGCGTTAACAACTGGTCACAAGTTGTAACCATAGATTTTACGTGCGAAACACTCATTTAAGTAAATGTACTGTAAACTGGTTGGTTTTGTATAAATTAAAATAAAATATTGTCACACAAACGTCGACATCTTGTTCATGCTGCGATGCATCCTGGACAGAAGACGCATGCTAGGTGTTACAGCGCTAGCTCCGTATAGCCAGAACGGTCATTTTTGAATTTTTAACACAATAAATAGCATGCAACTTTTTCAATTTGAACAGTAACTCACTGAAATCAAAGGCAATACAGAAATGACGAGGAGAAATGAAAATGAGGAGGATGAATAGGAGCAAATCAGATGAAAAAGCTTTGAATTTCTCTGCTGCTGCTGCTTGAAAGTGCCAACCAGAAAGGAAAGTTTATACTGTGAACACCTCCAGTTTCTTACTCAAGTTGTTTAAGGTGAGCATTGGAATCAAAACATCTTTTTGAGTTCTGTTAAAATGGTGTGTTACAAAGACTTTAATTGTCTTCAAAATTCTTTTAGCTTCACATTAGCTCCTGCTGAAGGTGTTAGCGCTAGCTAAAATCATAACAGTACGTCACAAGACGATTGTTTGTTGTATTTTCTGTATCCCATGAAAACTTTCAGACAGTTTGACTCAATCCAGACGTTTTATGGTTCTGCTCTCTTCAACCTCCATCACCTTAACTTCTACTATTTTTGTTTATAGGCATAAGTCCACTGTAACCTACCATCACAATACATCCCTGCCATGTATTGTGACGGTAAAAATGGGCAGGCTCTGTAGGTGGAAAACATAAGAAAATACAATTTTTTTAAGTAAGCACGAGTCTTAACATTTTAAAAACAGCAACTATTCGGTTAAAAGGAATATTACAGCATAGTTCTGAATCCCTTTATGAATCAGTTTTATAGACTGAACTGTGTTCATGTCCTTATGCTGCAAACTGTTGGCTTTCCTGGAGAATGTCACCATGTGTGGGTAGATAGAAATGTTGAATCTTTTAATGAACTTTCCTTTAGTTATTAAACAATCTAAATGTAAAATGATAATACTAATAATGTGATTTTTATTGTTAGTAACTACCAGACTTGGCTCATACAATGCTCTTACCAGCACAGACAGTTCATTTTTCACTTGAGTAATTCCCACACACTCTTCAAGCTGTTCATTACATATCCAAATCCAACCAAAAGAGGAAATATCAAGTAAACAACTCTGGTTTTATTTATTTTTCAGACTTTCTGCCAGCTGTTTTGCAAAAAGAAAAAAAAAGAAAAAATCCCACAAACTGGGATACTTGCCCAGCACCAGACTGCATCCCAATCACATTAATGCCTTGTTAGTGGCTGCTTAAGAATCACACAATTTGTTTTAATGGGGCCTGAATATTGAACTCTCAGGTAGACACAAACAGGGCTGTAAAAGAATAATTAAGCCCAGGGAAGACTTCCTCCTAAAATATTAATGGGGTATAAAGTTAAAGTGTAATAGCACTGCTAGTGTTCAGCATCCATTTTCCAATTTACATGTTTTACTCATGAGAACCTACCTAAAACTTCCTGCTCCAGTTTCTGTATTTAGATAAGTAGAACCAAAAGTGAACACCAGAAAGTGTCACACAGTGTCTTACAAAAGCAGCCATGACCTCTGTCACAGTTTTGTCAAACTTCAGTGTTTGTCGTTGAGAGTCAGATTTCTCGTGTTTAAAGTAAGAAACATCAACTCAGAGGCTTAAATAGCCGCCGCTCCTCCACTCGGCTCCTCCAAACTAGTGGCAGCAGCATTTAGCAAGCACCTGTTGGAACTGGGTGTCTGCTGAGCTCATTATACAATCTACTTCTCAGTTCAAAGAACGGTTGCAAACGGCATAATGGATCAACATTGTTACAATGTCTCTTCTGAAGGCGGAGTCATGGAAGGAGCAGGAGCTTCTTAAAGAGACAGAGTCCCCATTTCAAAACATTTAATTGCAAAACCAATTTCTATTACATTATATTTGACACCACATGCAGCATTTTTATAACACATGAAGGTAATATAGATACTTGATTGTGCTATAAAATTGCACTATGTGTCTGGGAAACAGACAACAGCTCCCCTTTAATAAGACTATAAACTACCAAAGTGGTCTCTGTTTAAAACATTTTTGTCACTGTTTTCTAAAATAATATTTCCACTCCTTTAAAATCTCCTAAACGGGCCTCTAACAGGGTCTGCAGTGTTGGTGAATGTCAAGGATCCCTTGAACCATTTTAGTTTGCTGTGATAGCTATTGGCAAACAGCTTGCCTTTGTGAGTAAGGATAACCTTCCATTTGATCAATCTTGCTCCCGTCTCTAAGACTATACCCTCCAATAAATCAATAGCCTAGATGTGTTTGTCCCGGCGCTTTCCTCTCTCCTCAACCCTCTTTCCATGCGCTGCTGTCCTGCTCTGCCCTTCTTCTCTTGTTGCTACGCTCAACACGTCATTTTTGATTTCCATGTCCCTTTGTTCTTTTTTTATGTCTTACTTTTAAGCCTATTTGTCAGATAGGATCTAAAAGCTGGAGCAAATTGCTTCATCTGCTAATTTGTCATGATACCATACTTGACTGTATTTCCCAGTGTTTGTCATCAAACAGCACTTCACACTTGGCTGCTTGCTTTGGTTATTTTGCAAAGAACAAAGGCAACTCTCTGCATGCCGCAGCGAGGGATAAGCTTTTTTGGACTGTGAAATTGACAGTGTACGAGAAACCGAATGCACTGGGAGTTCGATGGAGAGTTGGGACAAGTGGCAATTTATCATCAAACAACAAAGTAAGACGCTGAAAACAACCCGACTTTGGGTGTATGTATTTTCCATTAAGACTTCTCCAGCCAGGAGAACAGAAAATGTGCTTTTAATTTCCTGTTAGAGCAGAGTCTTTATTACATAATACTCACAGGAACAAGTTTATAGTTGCTGCAATTAAATTTCCTGAAGAGTTTTCTGGTGCGGCTGTGCTATCCCTGCAGGACTGTTGGTCGCCTTTTCTTTCTTTTAACATTCAGTCGAACGGCGTGTTTTCTGAAGACTTCAAATGACGCATCCCAATTACGAATTGGAAACTGCGAGTCCCTTGAGATTTAAAAGTTACCAATCTGCAAGCTATTTCAACACAACTTTAAATTGTAGGACATCCTGCCACTTACCCACAACACAGCGAGATGAATAGGTAGATACATGTGGTTTCTTTCAACAGCGTATCTCTAAAGACGTACAGTTACATGAACGGTGGGCTCGTGTTCGCAGTCTTACACCTTCTTGTTAAGTCGGTAGCGAGTCTGCAGGGCTGTATGTGCTAAAGGTCAGGAAATGTCAAAAATCAAACCTTGCATGTGAATGTTGATTAGTATAATTAATGCATTTTCTAACTTTATACTGGAAGTGATTTTCTTGCCCGTTGGAGGAAATGTCAAGTTTCTATACGGTTGCCAAACTAAAGGTATCTAAAGATGTTTGTTTTTGCTCATTAAGGTGACATTTATAATACAATCAATGATTAAAACAATAAACACCCAGGGTGAGTGGAAGAAATACAATCAGACTGTACATGTTGGTAGGAGATGTGACTGATTATTACAACATGAGGTCAAGTGGATAGTTTGCAGTATGGACACACTAGCTGTGTTTCCATTGACCATATAATTGTGCAATTTGACATCACAAATGGAAACATGGCAATTTTGAAATAAGTCAATTTTTTGATCAAAAGTTTTTTCCCCTGAGGTGGGCTTTCTTTGGCTGGATTCAAATTGGTTTATTTTGCAAAACTCCAATGGAAGCACTTATTTTTCACATCACACTAGTCACATAATCAACAACCGGACGTTGCCATGGACACAAACCACTATGAAGTCAACAGGAAGTAGTTGGAGGATAATGGCAAGTCATGACTTATCACGTTTAATTTTTAGTTGTGTTTCTTATTTAATGGAAGCAACACAATTGCAAAATTGTGTTTTTTGAACTTTAGCTGAATAGTGACAAAGTTTTGAGCACATTTGTAATGGAGATGCGGATAATGATGATCTCATGTCAGCAGGGTATTGATGTGCTTCATAAAGACATTTCAATCTGTCCTGCAGCAGCTTGGCTGATGTTACCAACTCTCCAGATTGATCAATTCGATGCTAGGGTTACAGCTGACATCTTCCCACAATGAAAGATGGAAGGACATGAGAAGACGGAGATCCTTCCTCCTTCTTGAATCGAATGACAGCTGGATATTTTCAGTGTTTATACAGCTTGAACAAATGACTGTGGTACCTTGAAGTTTTTCATTTCGCTTGATTTTAGTTCTACGACAAAGCCACTAATTTAATTTTTGTGTCAAAAAATGATCTGATGAGACGCTGGAAAAGACTATTGATGTGTTCAAGTTGTGATAAACAAAATTAGGAAATTAGCAAAGTTATTACAACCTAAATGTTCTTTTTTTTTTTTTTTTTTTTTTACTTCTTTGTACTCCTTTTCAAACACGTTAATATTACTGTGGCAGCCAAAAACATGTCTCTGCTTTCCTTTTTTATGTCTGCTATTTTATACTGATGTCATGTTTGAAATAAAGAATTAAATAAATGAAATAGAATTTAAAGTAGCATATTAATGCTAAACAGGTAGCAGCAGCACAGTCGTCCCTCATGCTAACGTTAGCATCCACAATCCACATTTCCGAAGATTGATTTTTTCATAGACGTTTTATGAACAATCAAAGGTTTCTGGAACACTTGAAAGCTGAATGGGTGGAATAATAATGATTGTTGAATGATCTAAATAACTAAATAAAGCAATAAATATCTTTGTTGTTGTTTTCATATAGCTAAAGCAAAAAGGGCTTTCTGTGATTAGAATGTGATCAGTTTCAATTAAGTAATTACAAACTCTGACTTGATTTTTTAAAAAAGAATCAACTCCCATCACTTCTTCAAATACATCCACAGATGTGCATTCCATTAACTCAAATGCCACCAGTTGCCCAATCAGAAGCTTAGAAAGACATGACATCATCGTTTGGCCTTTCCAAAATTGTATAAAGCTGCTCTGCATGCCGACCACAGACTTTTTAAGAAACAGCTGGTGACATTGTTATACCAACAGACTTTTAAGTAGACTGCTTCTTTTTTATGTCAGTTTTTATATTCCTATTTTTTATTTTTCTGGCTTTGTGAAGTAAATAAATAACTGGTAATTTTAGTTGAACGTGATAGGTGCTTTGGAAGTAAAGTTAACTTACTTACCTAAAGGAAAACTTGTAGTTTGGTTCTTTCTATAGAAGATTCCTCAGGTTTGCTCTTTGGAATTTGTTTCCTTCAAATCTAATGTATATTTAAGCATCAGCGGAAAAAACATATATTTTCAGGTCATATTAACATTTTGAACTTTTTTGTTGTCGAGTTCTGAGTTAAAGACACAGAGCAGATGTTCAGAGGAAGTTGAAGCGGCCAGTGACGGATCGGCGACCTGTCCAGAGCTTCTTGCCCATTGAGTCCTGCACGCCGTGGTTTTCGCTCCCCTTTTGTTGCCTTGTCGCTCTCGGCTCACGCAGGCTTCGGCTGATTAGCTCTCTCCTTTCTGCAGCTGTCAGCGACGTGAGCCGCGCCGTACCCAAAGCAGAGGTGACTTAACAGTCCGGACGTTTCTGTCGGAGACTGGAGCAGCCAGTGGACCGGACACAGTTGAAGGCTGTCACGCCCAGTGAGGTGAGGTGGGCACCGCAGATTGACTGTCTGACAACTGCTGGCTTAAATACTAATCAGAATGCGTGCCTGAGTAACAGCTCAAATGTCAGCTGACGGTCCTATTCGGCCTAAATCCCCAGACTTTGTCTGATTACGAATTCACCCCTGGCCAATTACATTAGCATGTCCGATCACAGCTGCTCATATTTGTACTGTACAGTATTTAATCCCTCAGAGTGTTCAATGCCCACACATATTTACCGTCTTTCAAAATTGAAATATTTCACTTCATCCTGATGGGAATATAAAGAGAGCGAGGAAATGACACGTAGTAAACTGTGATTGAGTCGACAATATAAAGGAAATGTGGAAAAAAGGCAACAATTGTTCTTAAATGAGAGAATATGTTTATTGAGTGTGAATTTATTTCAGCCAGCAGTAATAAAAGTAGAGTGGAGACAGCAGGAGGCAGACAGAAACAGACACTGTATGTGTTTGGTATCTAGTAGCTAACTTTGAGAGCGCTTTAGTTAGCATATTGACTGCTCACTATACAACTACACTTCCTATAGTTGACGTCTTATTTAAAAGCATCACAAGCTGCGTTTCCATTAGCCATAAAGTTGCACAACTTGATAATATAAAACTAAATTTCAGATTTTGCGCTAAGGAAATTTTTCCGGCAGGATGGGGTTGTTTTTTAGCTGCATGGAAATAAAAGTATTATTCATTATAATTGTGTGTATATATATATATATATATATATATATATATATATATATATATATATATATATATATATATATATATATATATATATATATATATATATATAGTGCAAATTGATATTCTGTCAAAAGCAAATACCATTTGAATTTAGTGAATATGTAACAGTTCAAGATTGTTATGTTACCTTGTGTCCTATTTACATAAAATAAAGTGGAAGTTTACATAGAAATACCTGACTTGCAATAAAATCTTTAGTTAATGTTACTGATTCGTCTTGCCTCTCATGAAATGTTAATTTATAATAATTTATCGTATCTTGAGGAATGTGTGAAAGGTTGAGGTTTTTTTTTCTGCTTCTTTCTGTTTTTTAAATCACTTTTATTTAGCAAAGAAACACTTCAGGAAATCACAGCTCGACTGCAACTCAGAGTCAGACTGACTCCAGTCACACCTCTTGGTGAGTATTGTGCTTTTTGTGGTTTATTTCTATTAAAATAAAATCCCTGACAAGTCTGCCAGTTATGCTGAAATGCTGTGACTCATTCTAATTTATCATCCCAAACAGTTGCAGCATTTTTTTCATGAATAGGTTTTGCTCTTCACAACTTAATTCGCCTTATTCCTGGTAATTTTTTACATTTAAAACATTTAATTTACAAATGAAAGTGTTAGAAGTAAGTAGTGGAAGATGGTTAAACCACAAACTTGAGTCATCTTTTCTGAAATGTTAAATCACGTCATTTATGAGATTAATATAAAACATATTGTCTGTATTGATTTACTATATGAGCCTGAGTTCAAAGTGTAGACTAAAATTCTTCATATTTTTCAAAGATATCAAAATTCATATTTCATTGGAATCTTGCCATTGGACTCCGACGCAATTCCATACATTCTCATCTCTCTTCACTGCTCTCACTGGGATTTCTCCCATTGAGTTGGATTTCTCTGATTAAAAACTGTTTCTCTACACCCTTCCTCACCCTGCAGGCATTTACTCATTTCATTACTGGCTGCTTTGTTCCCTCAAAAACAGTTTTAAAAAAGTATATATATATATTTTTCATGTTGCAGCTTTGAGAATTTTTTATTGATAATGTAAATATTCCCAGATTATCTTTTGGTGAGTTTTTTCATATATTTTAAAATGCTGTTTTCTGATTGTTTAATTAAAAGAATAAAAAAAAAAACCCTCAAACACAGATGTCCGCAGAAAGGCTTATATGAGAACGGTGAGTACTAACTAAGAGGAAATTTTGTGAAATTTTGTGTTACCTTTTAAAATGTGATTTCTTTCAAACTGTATTATTTCGAGGGTTGAACTGTTCTAAGCAGAACAAAAAACAGAAAGAAAATAATCAGCTACGATGGAGGCCTGCTTCTATTTGCACTACAAGGACAGTTTTGTACGGCTTTTGTTGCATGATTTTATCTCGTGATTTTATGAGTTATCTCTCATTTTTGATGTTTCTGATCAAAAATGAGAGATAACTCATTTTTGATCAGACCGCCTCGTGTTCATGGCATGGCGATAAATGGCAGAACCCATTTCTCATTCTTGTTAACAAAGTGGCTAGTATTCTTAATGAACACTATTAAAAGCAAAGTGTCATTACCCCGGCACTCACTCTATTCTTTACGGCCATCAATGTCTATTGATGTCTTTCTTCCTGTAATCATAGACTTCCTCTGTGAGAGCTCGTCTTCACCCACAGCCGCTGCCTCACCGAAACAGAGCGATATCAATTGACTTCCTTTCTGTGACATTCAGTATATGCGGTGAATGAAACCGGAGTGTGGCAAAGAGATGACCATCTTACAGTTTACACAGAGAGTTCTTAACTAGAAGCACTCAGACGGGACTTTGAGAAGCTTTTAGAAGTACAGATGTAGGATGAGCTCAAGGTTTCCAGATTGCATTTTTTTAAAGGTTTTTTTTTAATTAATTATCTTTTAGTAAGGTCAATGAATAGAAAGGGTGGACTTTCAAAAGTGGATCTGATTTGAAAATGCAAAACCCACTTTAATTGAAAGGGGCAGTATTATGTATTTCCCAGGCATATAGTTCCATTTTAGAGCAAAATCAAGTAACTATGTTGCTTTCAGTTGTATGTATCAAATATGACTTGACTTTGTAATTTAACACCTTGAACCTCTGTCTCTTTAAAAAGTTTTTTGAAGCTCTGCCTTCAGGAAGTCATCACAACATGGCTTCTCCATTAAGCCTTTACCAATGTTTTTACTGACGTTGCACTGAGAAGCAGCTCATATAATGAACTCTGCTGATGTGCAGTCCCACTAGGTGTTTGCTAATTACTGCTGGCTAGTCTGAAGGAGTTGAGTAGGGAAGTCGAAGGGAAGAGCTGCAGAAGCTTGGAAACTGCAGCTCTGAGGAGGAGGAGCTGCGCCTCGGTCACCCCCAGTCGGTTGCCATGGGAGATGAAAGGATTTCTCTAACCTGCATGAAAGATGGCAACACTCCAAGTATGTTTAATAAGGGAATAACATTATGATGTTGATTTTTTTTCCCCCCTTAGTAATTCATCCCCTTTATGCATATTGTGGTCCCTCACATTTGAACAGGCAACTGGAAATTAGCAAATGGTCATCCAACTGCTTTTGATGTGTCCAGATTTCAACAATTTAGCATCTGATTTGAGGCAAGTCAAAGAATTTAAACAGTTAACAAAAAGTTTAGTTTAGTTGTGCTAACCCTTAAAAACTACTGCTTTGAGCCAATAGTTCTGCTAATGCTAAATTATATATCAACATGGTATTTAGTGGTTGCTAATGCCAAAGTGCTAATTTCAACCTTGCTGATAATCGCCATGTATCAATGACACTATCTGTTACAGTCCAGTATATGGCTAGACACAGGGTTAAATTTGGTAATACACACCTGCCTCCATGGTTGAGCTTGAGGAAGTGGTTCTTTGGAACGGACCTTTCATTTGTGGTTTCATCTTCAGAGTGGTTGAATATTGCTAACTCTGTTGCTGATTTCGCCTAACTGACCACAGTGGAGCTTAAATCAGAAATCACACAGATCACAATAGATTTTTTTTTTACTGTAGAAATACAGTCTGTTTTAATTAATTTAGGGGTTGTCAAGCATGCTAAATGTTTTCAAAGTTAGCAAAGATGCTAAAGAGCCAAATGTAAAATTAGCTCTGAATTAGCGCATTAGCAAAAGTGAAAACTAGTTCAACAAAAACGGTAAAAGCTTAACTTAATATGACTTTAATATTCATGCCCATGTCTTGTTACTATGATGAGACATGAAGTATCGTTTTAAATTAAGAACAGGAAGTCAACAGTCTGAGGGGTGTGGTATGCTCTTTTCTTTGGAAGTGCAACACAGACGTTTGCCACATTTCATATGATTTCATCAGGGAGCAGGACACAAGCTGCACTGCGATATAAGAATGAATATAAATTTCAAGCCTTCATTGAAAATTGCAGCACCTTGCATTCTGGTTTTGTTTTGAGAGCCAACTGGAAGTGTGTGTAGAAACAACAAGGAGGTTCACACAAAAAGTATGTTCAATGCAGAATTAACAGAACTGAACTGAACAAATGCTGTAAAACTTTAAACTGTAATGAAAAGTGTTGGCAAGTTGTGACAGTCTGTGCTTAAAGGTGGTGCAGGTGAAATCCTGATAATATATTCATTTTTCCCTGTCAAACTCACCCTTTTGTGAGTTTGTAGCTGCAAAAAAGGAGAGAAATTCAAACCTTTTCTGCTTGAAAATGAAAGTAATGTATTTTCTTTTATCTGTATTTATAAAATTAAACCGTGTTCAAGATGAGTCAAAAGACTTGCACTGTCTTTTGACAGATAAAATGTTTTCAGTGGAACAAAATCAGCAGTCACAATCCACTCAAGACTCTAACGGTATACTGCCTAAGACCTTCAGAGTTTAATTCATTAATATACCATGAACTGCTTCACAACAATATGCAGTTTTTATGAGATAAAGCCTTCTGCTAATTATAATTAAGATGATCATATAGTATTTTTGTTCTGTGCTTTAATTTATTGGTTTGCTACACTTTTCACCCACGCCATACGTTTCACATTGACTACACCGAGATGTGCAATGTCCAGCAAGAGAAGGAATTGTTAATAAAAAAATCTGGACTATATACGTGACATATAAAGAATTGCTAACACAGCAATCCCTTTGAGAGCCTGTCCTTAAGGTTTATGAAGTTCAGGTTCTTTTATAGTTTAATGAGCCGTTATTCTCCTATCAGGAGTTGAAAGCTCTACTCCGGTGGATTTGTTCTAAACCCTGATTGGTTAGTCCTAGAGCCTTAAGCTAGCTGCTAGTAGTCTCTATTTACAAAATAGCTACTGATTATAGTCATACTAAGTTCCCGTGTAAATATATTAAACTGTGTACTTAGCACTAAGTAAAGAACATTTGCAACATTTCCAGTCTGATATGGTGGAAACATTTGTAAAAATTAATTAAATAGGGTTCATGTTAGCCTGGGCCAATGCCGTCCTGCGCAATTCATCCAGACCAGACAGGCGTTGCACTAAATCCCTCCCTGCAACATGTTTGTGCTCCACACTCCCTACAGTATCTCAGAAATGACTCAGAACGTGAAACAAAGCGTGTGATTTAAACCGCTGCTGTCTCAGGGTACCAGTCGGATGAGATCTGATTCCCCTGTGGGACACAAGCTGGCTCATCAGAGATCAGACCCCCAACAGAGGATCTGTTGTTCCAGCAGATGTTCCTCGTTCGTTCTTTGATTGGTCTGAGATGCTTGAGGGGTTAAAGATGGACACACTCTGTGTTGGCCAGTAGTTTGTGGTGTTATTAGTTCAGTGTGTGCATCAGTTCTGTGTGAAATCCTGATAATATATTCATTTTTCCCTGTCATGTTGCTGCTTCTCTTCAACCTTGAATGCTCATTTGTCCCTCCGTCCCATCGGCGTCCTATTACATGCATCCTCTAACGAAGCAGGAATAGAATTAGGGTTTGTTATATCAGCGGGAGTCTGAGAGACCGTCCTGCATAATTGGGAAGTAAGTGGAAAAGATATGTGATTATGAATAAATAAGCCCAAAGTAATTAATGAGGACCAATGATTGGACCAGCGATAATTAAATCAGCCGTGTTTTTCAATTTGCATGATTAAGATGTTAGTTAACGCTGTGTTGTATCCACACGTTACAGGTTGTTCATTCTCAAAATGTCAACATATCAAAATTCTCAACACTGCACTTAATTATCTCCAGGAGCCTTAAAACTATCAGCTAAATCAATTAACTTTAATCTGCAACCAATTAAAGTGTGACTTTTAGGAATGCTAATGTGCCACATGTTGTACTTAGACGGCGGTCGGCTCAAATGCACGGCTGGCGCCGGAACGGCGGCGACTTCGAGTGGGTTCAACTTCCTTCATACTCACCGCCTAGAAAAGAGGAAAGTACAGACTTTTAAAGCATCGGGGATATATTATAAATAGAATTTTCTCATATTTTACATGAATTCCAGCGTGACTTTTATGCAACGTTTCACAATTCCACAGGGGGTCAGAGGCGCTTAGCATATTTTTGACTTTTTAAACAATTGAGAGTAGCTCAGGAACGGCATGAATTTAGCCAGAAGAGGCAGAAAGGAAGGAAGCAGCTCAGCCACTCCTGGCTAATAATATGATGTCAAATGAAGAGGGCAGCACTCAACGATGAACAACAAGCTTTTCATGTCTACCTGCCGCATGCATATCAAACACAGCACTTTGCCTAAGATGCTGTTTAAATATTATGTTGACCAAGATAGCAGAACAAGGTTGGTCGGAGGATGTATGTAGAGGAGGTACAAAAAAAATATAAAAAAATGTTTCAAAGCTTCCATAGTTGTACCTTTATCTAACAGACCAAAGCAAAGCTTGGACTGCATTGTGCTGTAACTCACTGATAGTGTCATTTTAACCTTTCTGGTGCCCTACAGATTGTGGAAATAGTCCGGACATTAGTAAAACACGTTTGAGGCTCGAGGGGAACCACGGCGGTGTAAATCTCTGGATCACCTGGGAAAATGTGGGAGGGGAAGTGAATGAGCGTGGGTCCCAACGGTCCCCTGTCCTTTTAAAGCCGCGGCTCAAGGTTTCCTTTTTATTCTTTGGTTTTAGACGATGAAGTTTCACCTTGTATTTAAGAAATGTTTCCATTCTTATGTGCTGCTGTTTTCAGAACTGAGGTGACCTTCAGTGAATGCGACAATGTTATGTCTTTGTTGTATTTTTCAAAAGAAATTGTAATTCTTATGTATGTATGTATGTATGTATGTATGTATGTATGTATGTATGTATGTATGTATGTATGTATTTATGTATGTATTTTTACTTGGTGTGGTTTATGATTTGGACAATGTGGCTGAATGCCCA
Organism: Gambusia affinis; assembly: GCF_019740435.1. Lineage (NCBI taxonomy): Eukaryota > Metazoa > Chordata > Actinopteri > Cyprinodontiformes > Poeciliidae > Gambusia > Gambusia affinis. The sequence goes on along the minus strand of NC_057869.1, from coordinate 29,479,392 downwards.
GGGCGGCATGGCTTTGTGGGTGGCATAAAAACTCAACCAATAAAAGATTACTTTTTAAAACTCACTTGTGTTCATTTTGACTTTTATTTAGCTATTATTTGCCTGCCCACAGCTTATTTCTAAACTCTCTCAGCAGGAGAAATGTTTTTTTATTTTTTTTTTATTTTTTTAGACTGTAGGGGAATACGTAGCATTATGTCTGTTGAGTACATAAATTTAAATGATAAATTGCAGGTGACGTGTCATTGGGAAATTCTAACTTTGGTTCCTACAATTAGCTCATGTTGAAGCAGGATATTACAGCTCTCAAACAGATACTAGAGACAGTAAGTATTAAGAAGGTCATTGGTGAGTAAAGTATGAGTTACACAGCAACCATGTAAAAGAGCAAAACCTCTGTAACCTACCAGTCTTCAGTATCAGACAGGAACTGAGTCTTTAATGACTCAGAATTGGGGAACAAATATCCTGATGGGAACATTGGTGGCAGGATTTTGGGCTAATCTTTTCCCCCTGCACCTCTTCATCTAAAAAAATAAATAAATAATGAATTTTAGGATATTCATAACATATTATTGTTGGTGTTGATTGTTGAAAGTTTTCTGTGGTATTTAAGATTTTGGATAAAGTGTACACTCAGAATTTCAGGGGTGTTGCCAATTGACTTATTATAATGTATTGGTTGCTCAATATAAAAATCATTCATTTCTATCAAAGATAGAGTAATGGAAGCTTTAACATTGTTTTGTCCTTCAGAAAATATTTATAATATATATATTTCCTTCCATATTTTACCTATAGTAGATGAAAAATTTAAATCTTTTTCAGGTATGTAATTTTAAGCCATCATAAAAGTGGTTTGTCATGGATCTGTACTTTTCTGAAGTTTTTTTTTTTTTTTGCCACTAAGTTTCATCTCCATTGACATTATGAATTAGGATTCTCCATAGATTTTGGGATGTACTTCATCTCTAGCAAACTTTCCCTTTATATAAAAAGACTAGGGTTTTAAATGAAGAACCTGACAAAGGCCAGATGGCTTATATGCTAAACCTTTTAAATCGTCAGCTCATTCATCCATTTGCACTGCCCACATAAACCATCGCTATTACGAATGCTTCGAAAGAGCAGCTAGCATTGTTGAAATTCCATTTTCAACAACCGTAATTATTAAGACATTTAATAAATGCTTCTGTTTGGACACAGTCAGAGGAGCATAACAGGTTATAGATTGTTAGACAAGAACAATTTGGAGTGTTTAGAAGCGATTGTGAAGGGTTGGTTTCTAGCCTACACCAGATGCCGAGGCCTAATGAAACGAATCAAACTAAAACACCACTGGTGAGAGAAAGAGACGCATAAAACTTAAGTTTCTCAAAAAATGAGGATATTTACATGTAGCCCGTGCTATATTTTGGGTTCATTCATTTCAATTCATGTGAATGTTAAATATGTTAAAAAAAGAAAAAGGTTAAAATGTTTAAAAAAAAAAAGGTTTAAAAGCAATTTCTAAACATTAGTAATATTCTTATGTTAAATGCTTTTGTTGTGTACAATTTTTGTATTTTATTTCTGTATTTAATAATTGGCGAATTATTTTACTGATTTCTAATTGGTTAATGATACTGATCCTTGCCCGGATGTGTACTTGGAGGGAGAGAGAGAGTTCGACAGAGAGGGGTGAAGGAGACAGTCTGCACGATCGTTCCTCCCAGTTAGCATATGCTAAGCCTAAACTTTTCCCAGCTACGGAAAGACAGCTGCAGTTAAGTGTTCAGCAAGGACATTTATAAAAGCAGTGGACTTTAGTTATGTGCTGCGGGACATTTTTTCTCTGTTTATTCAAGACGTCGCAGCTTGGACAGTCGTGAAAACTGATGTGACATACGCGAGAGCACGCTAGGTTATGAGACAGTGAAGTGAGCTGGCTACTACGTGGTGAGCTACACAACTGCTGAACTGTGTGACCGAGGAGGCGAGAATCGTCTTGGACGCCGAAGGAGTTGAGGTTTTGTTTGGAAAAGACGACCGAGATCGACTACACGGTGGGGACCGGGAGATTCAGTGCTGCGGGAGTCCATGCAGGAGACACGTGCGGAGCCACGAGCCGCGACAGGCCCATGCTGTGAGCACATGAACGCTCTACTCTTCGTTTCCAAACGCAACGAGTCAGGTATCGATTCATTTTCTTTTGTTTGCTCATTGAGTGAAGCGGCCAGTGTTTAGTTTTCAGGCCACAACGCACCCGAGCAACGTACAGGCCTGCAACGGGTAACTTTGTGGGACATTTTAGTTATTATAAAGCCGGCATAGCTTAGGTTTTGCTAATGACTTTGGTGATTTTGCATATTTTGTTTATTTCTTTGCTTGTGTTTATGGTTTGTTTTCAAATGTAAGATATTTGATTTATATTTTCATAGTAAAAAGAAGAAAGACATTTACTGTTTCAATTCGTTATTTTATTAACAGATTCTTCTTGGAAAAAAGGGTATATTACAAAACATTTATAAGGGAACTCATAACAAATCCGATAATAACGACTGCAGTTTTATCACCTTTTAATGATAAGAACTCAGGGCGTCCCATATTTAGTTAATTACATGATTTTTGGATGTTTTGCCAGTAAAGTAGGCAAAGGGGCGCTACACAAAATGGAGGCACCGCTGGGATTGTTATGAGAATTTCTGAACCTGTTTCTTTGTTCTAGTGTATTTCTGCGCATTGTTATTGACATTTTGAACTTCTTACTTTTCAGACATGACTGATAGTACGACTGATAGTATGACTGATAGTAAGTGGCAGGCAGAGTTTAGCGAGTGGTGTGACGCTGAAATTATTGATGTCACTCATGCTATATTAGTGGTAGGCGTGGGGAAAGATCTCGAAGTGGCCAAAATCGAGGAAGAGCTACATTCAGTTCGATGTTGGGGTCGTGTGAGAGTGAGAGGGACAAGGCACTATAGTGATGGCGATGGCGTATTGGTTCTCTGTGAATGTAGAGAAGTCATTGACCCGAGACTAGTTCCTCCTGAAGTTCGATCCAGTGATGGTGCTGTTTGGAAGATCATAACTCATGGTCAACAGCCCACTACTCCTGCTCCTGCTGAAGACTTTTCAGTCAAGTTACAACGATTTCTATCGTCAGAGGGAAAGACCTTTGCTGATATTCAAAGCATGTCTTCCACTGATGAGTCAGTTTTGCGTGCCATGGTCGATGTGGTCAGCCGCACTACCAGAAGTCAAACTGAGAGCCATGGATACCGCCGATTACGGATTTTTTCTGGTATTATTCCCACACCAGCTGGAGAAGAAACTTTAGAATATTGGCTCGAACAGGCGACATTGATGGTCCAAGAGAGTGAACTCACTGAACAAGAGAAAAGGCGACGAATACTAGAGGGATTGAGAGGACCTGCTCTCGAAATTGCCAAGTCACTACGCCTCAGTAAACCAGGAGCCACAACCCAAGAGTTTCTGGATGCGATGGACTGCGCATTTGGTTCGGCTGAGTCTGCCGAAGATCTGTATTTTTCTTTCCGGCTCATACAGCAGAAGTCTGGTGAGAAGCTGTCAGACTATGTTCGCCGAATTGAACCTTTTCTGGCCAAAGTGGTGAAGAAAGGAGGGGTTTCAGCTGATGAAAGAGACAAAGTGCGCGTTGAACAGTTGCTTCGTGGTGCTATTGACTCAGACTTGATGTTGCTTCAGCTACGCCTGAAGGAGAGACGTAGTAAACCTCCCAACTTTCTTGACTTACTGTCTGAAATCAGAACAGAAGAAGAATACCAGCAAACACGAAAGAAGGTGAATGCACGTATTCAAAATGTTGCTGCTAGTAAAGACTCAGTCGATGATGATGTGGACATAGAAGTGCTAAAGGCTGATTTCAAAGCTTTGAAAACTCAAGTGTTTGAGATGAGTAAAAGTTCGGCAAGTGAAGGAGCTAGTGCTCCTGCAGCTATGCTAAGTCCGAGTCTTTCAGGCAATGATAAGTCAGAGGCCGCTGCTTTACGTAAGAAAGTTAAAAGATTAAGCAAAAAGTTGAAGTCCAAAGAAGGACATACAACTGATCCTTCAGCTATGGTAACCGCTATCGGGACTAAGAGCCTAAGACAAGGTTCTAGACAAGTTCCAAGTCCTGGAGGTGGTGAGCGTTTCTGCTACAGATGTGGAGAAGATGGCCATATTGCCACTCGGTGTTCATCTCCCGAGAATGAAAAAAGAGTCATAAAGAGACTCATAGCTTCGCTTAACAAAGCAAAAGGCAAGCAGTTGAATGAGAGCAATACAAACAGTGAGACCATCAGTTGTTTCTCTAAAAAACAGGAAGCATGCACAAGCTCAAATGCTCCGCTTCCTGAAGGTCTCATTGGTCCACCATCTACAGTGCAAGTGAGAGTGAAAGGTAACCCATGTACAGCTATATTGGATAGTGGGTCCCAAGTAACTATCATTTTCCAAGAATTCTACGAGAAACACTTGTCAGATATACCCATACAACCAGTGTCTGGTTTGGCCATTTGGGGACTAAGTGATACAAGCTATCCTTACTCAGGATACATTGTAGTTGACATGCAGTTTCCAAAGGAGCTAACTGGAAAGTCAGAGACATTGTCAGTGTTGGCACTGATTTGCCCTGGGCCTAACACACCAGATCAGGTCCCAGTGATTCTAGGCACAAATGCTAATTTGTTCCACAGACTTGCTGACTTGTGTGGTCATCCAAAGAGTGAGGCTTTAGCCCGTGTTTTGAGAATCAATAACACTAGACAGACGAGGGAATCGGTACTGCCCAGTACCAATGACACGAATCCTGATGATTCGGTGGGCTTAGTGAAGTACATAGGTCCTAACGACTTGACACTTACCCCACAAGAGAGTCGCTGTATACCATGTCAACTGGATCTAACTCAACCAGCAGTTAAAGGGATGATTGTGGTGGAGACGAGTGACACTGTAGCATTACCTTATGGAGTGATGTTCCAGCCTGTAGTTGCTCCTGCTAGCGCCATTGATCCCAATTGTTTCTCTCTGTTGATTCAGAACGAGACTAAGAAGGAGATTACAATACCTCGAGGTACTCCGCTAGGTACAGTTCAGTCTGCTGATTTGGCTAGTCCTATTGTAAACAGCAAAAACACTGATGAACTGGATCCGAGTTTGATAGACTTTGGGGATTCGCCTATTCCCATTGAATGGAAAGAGAGACTTAAGAGAAAACTCTGTTGTCGACGCAATGTGTTCTCACTCCATGAATGGGATGTTGGCTTAGCCAAAGGCGTTGAGCACAACATTCGTCTAACTGATTCCCGTCCATTCCGTGAGAGATCCCGACGTTTAGCGCCTGCAGACATAGAGGACGTGCGTAAACACCTCCGAGAGCTGTTGGACGCTGGAGTGATACAAGAGTCAAGGAGTCCGTACGCTTCGCCTATTGTGGTAACACGAAAGAAGAATGGCAACGTGCGTATGTGCATAGACTATAGGACTCTGAATAGCAAGACAATACCAGACCAGTACACCACACCACGCATCGATGACGCATTGGATTGTTTAGCCGGAAGTCGATGGTTCTCTGTCTTAGACCTTCGTAGTGGTTATTACCAGATCGCGATGGCTGAACAAGACAAAGATAAGACCGCGTTCATTTGTCCTCTTGGCTTTTACCAGTTTGAGCGTATGCCCCAAGGAGTGATGGGAGCTCCGGCGACGTTTCAACGTCTAATGGAGAAGGCCGTTGGAGACATGAACTTGTTACAAGTCCTTGTTTATCTTGATGACTTGATCGTGTTTGGTGCTACGTTGGAAGAACATGAGGAGAGACTCATGAAAGTTTTAGACCGTCTTGAGGAGGCAGGTCTAAAGGTGTCTTTGGACAAATGCCAATTCTGTCAACCCAGAGTCAAGTATGTTGGACATATTGTCTCTGCTGATGGGATTGCGGCAGATCCAGCTAAGGTTGAAGCTGTAACCCAGTGGCCACAACCTACTGACCTTAAGTCACTGAGGTCATTCCTCGGCTTCTGTGGTTATTATCGCAGATTTGTGGCGAACTACTCCTCAATCGTTAAACCTTTGACAGACCTAACCAAAGGGTATCCTCCAGTGAGGAAAGGCAAGAAGCCTACAGCCATGAAAGATCATCAGTATTTCAAGGAGGCTGAACCTTTCGGATCACGATGGACTGATGCATGTACAAAAGCTTTTCGCGACATCATCAGATGCCTTACTAATGCACCTGTGTTAGCGTTTGCAGATCCTAACAAGCACTATGTGTTGCACACCGATGCTAGTCTCAAAGGTTTAGGAGCAGTCTTACACCAGGTTTATCCTGAAGGTCTCCGTCCTGTTGCATTCGCCAGCAGAGGATTGACTGCCGCTGAGCAAAAGTATCACATCCACCAGCTTGAGTTTCTAGCACTCAAATGGGCTGTGGTAGACAAATTTCACGACTACCTATATGGTGTGAGATTCACGGTGATGACTGACAACAATCCGCTCACCTATGTGCTGACAACTGGGAAACTCAACGCAACAGGTCACAGATGGCTTGCAGCCCTAGCCACGTATGACTTCGAAGTCAAGTATCACCCTGGAAAGGTGAACGTTGGCGCTGACTTACTCTCACGTAACTGGTCAGATGTTGAAGCAGAACCTTGGAAGAAACTGTGCCAGGATGATGTAAAAACACTTTGCAGTCAAGTGTGTGCACAAGATGTGTGTATGGCTGAAAGACTGGGAATTCCTGTAGAGGGTATTCCTGAGCTCTATTGTTTTGCAACTCATCTGAATGTTGGACAACTAGAACGGTTAACCCCTGAAGACTTGCAGAGGGCACAGCATAGAGATCCTGTCCTCAGAATAGTAAGAGAGGCCTTGAACACAGGTCACTGGCCTTCTCATGTTACTGATACAGATGTTTCTTTGTTGAAACGAGAGAGTACTAAACTGAAGATTGAAGACGGATTACTCTACCGAGTGAAACTCAAAGCTTCTGGTAGACGACATCGCCAGTTGCTTTTACCCGAAGAGTTCAGACTACAAGTGTGTCATGCATTGCATGATGACATGGGACATTTGGGTGTAGAGAGGATCGTAGAACTAATGCGAGAAAGGTTCTACTGGCCAAAGATGAGACACACGGTTGAGACGTACATAGGCAACTGTGGGAAGTGTGTCATGTGGAAGAGTCCATGTCCACGAGCTGCTCCATTACACCAGATCACTTCTGCAGGACCTATGGAACTTGTATGTATAGATTTTCTTTCGCTGGAGCCAGACTCTAGTGGAGTTTCTAACATTCTCGTGGTGACCGATCATTTCAGTCGCTATGCGCAAGCATACCCAACGAAAGATCAACGAGCAGTCACTGTTGCCAAGGTGTTGGTCGAAAGGTTCTTCGTCCACTATGGTCTTCCAGCTCGAATTCATTCGGACCAAGGGCGTGACTTCGAGAGCCGGTTGATTCAGGAGCTTCTGAGAACCTTGGGAATCCGTAAGTCACGGACGACACCCTATCATCCACAGGGCGACCCACAACCAGAGCGCTTTAACAGGACGCTGTTATCTATGCTGGGAACCTTGAGAGATACTCACAAACGTCAGTGGAGTCGTCATGTGAGTCAGTTAGTACATGCGTACAACAGTACCAAGAATGATGCTACTGGGTTTTCACCCTACTACATCATGTTTGGCAGAGAGGCCAGATTGCCTATTGATGTATGTTTTGGTACTGATGACCAAGAACCAGTTAGTCATTCACGTTACGTGGAAGATCTCAAAAGAGACTTAAAGAGTGCTTACGAGTTAGCTACCAAGTCTGCAACTCGAGTTCATGTGAGAAACAAAAAGAACTATGAGAGAGCTCTACGCAACCAAGCCTTAGTAAAGGGTGATCGAGTGCTTCTGAAGAACTTGGGGTTGAAAGGGAAACATAAGTTGCAGAGTAGGTGGAACTCTTTACCCTATGTGATCGTGGAAAAGCTCCCTGATTTGCCTGTCTACAGGGTTAAGCCTGAAAGTGGGATGGGGAAGCTGAGAACTATTCACAGAAACAATATTTTGCCTATTGGACATTTGGTGAGGATTTCTGAAGACTCAGATGTTCAACCGCAAGCCACAAGGCCTGTGACTAGAAGTCATAGGAAGTCAGGGACACGTCAACCACATGGTGTGAGGTCTCGAGATAAGGAATGTTATTTGCTGGAAGAGGAGTCTAGTGCTTCTGAGTCTGAATATCAGCCTATATTCAGATGGAGGTCCGAATCTGAGGATTTTGAAGACCCTGTCGCAGAAAGAGATTGTGGACGTGATGTACAGAACACTGCTGAGCAGGACAGTGCATCAGAACATGCTGAAGAGACTGAACATGATGTGTTGTCAGAACCCATTACAGGCTCTAGCGATGGTGACATTGATGCTGCCGATGAGGTAGTGCCGTTAACTGAACTTACAGATAATGCAGAGTTGACTGAGGAAGTCAGACCTCAGAGACATTCCCTTAGAGGTGAAAAGAGGACTATTAAGCCTGTTGTCAGACTGACTTATGATGAGGTAGGGAAGTCTAGAGACCAGCCTTTGACTATAGTACATAGGGGTGTAGTCATAAAGATTGGTTAAGGGAATTTTTGTTTCATTTTCCTGTGTTATAGGAATTGTGTTTTTATTCATGTTCATGGGAATTGGGTTTCATAGGGACATGTAAACCATTTGAGTGGGGGAGAGTGTAGCCCGTGCTATATTTTGGGTTCATTCATTTCAATTCATGTGAATGTTAAATATGTTAAAAAAAGAAAAATGTTTTAAAAAAAAAAGGTTTAAAAGCAATTTCTAAACATTAGTAATATTCTTATGTTAAATGCTTTTGTTGTGTACAATTTTTGTATTTTATTTCTGTATTTAATAATTGGCGAATTATTTTACTGATTTCTAATTGGTTAATGATACTGATCCTTGCCCGGATGTGTACTTGGAGAGAGAGAGAGAGTTCGACAGAGAGGGGTGAAGGAGACAGTCTGCACGATCGTTCCTCCCAGTTAGCATATGCTAAGCCTAAACTTTTCCCAGCTACGGAAAGACAGCTGCAGTTAAGTGTTCAGCAAGGACATTTATAAAAGCAGTGGACTTTAGTTATGTGCTGCGGGACATTTTTTCTCTGTTTATTCAAGACGTCGCAGCTTGGACAGTCGTGAAAACTGATGTGACATACGCGAGAGCACGCTAGGTTATGAGACAGTGAAGTGAGCTGGCTACTACGTGGTGAGCTACACAACTGCTGAACTGTGTGACCGAGGAGGCGAGAATCGTCTTGGACGCCGAAGGAGTTGAGGTTTTGTTTGGAAAAGACGACCGAGATCGACTACACGGTGGGGACCGGGAGATTCAGTGCTGCGGGAGTCCATGCAGGAGACACGTGCGGAGCCACGAGCCGCGACAGGCCCATGCTGTGAGCACATGAACGCTCTACTCTTCGTTTCCAAACGCAACGAGTCAGGTATCGATTCATTTTCTTTTGTTTGCTCATTGAGTGAAGCGGCCAGTGTTTAGTTTTCAGGCCACAACGCACCCGAGCAACGTACAGGCCTGCAACGGGTAACTTTGTGGGACATTTTAGTTATTATAAAGCCGGCATAGCTTAGGTTTTGCTAATGACTTTGGTGATTTTGCATATTTTGTTTATTTCTTTGCTTGTGTTTATGGTTCTTTTTCAAATGTAAGATATTTGATTTATATTTTCATAGTAAAAAGAAGAAAGACATTTACTGTTTCAATTCATTATTTTATTAACAGATTCTTCTTGGAAAAAAGGGCATATTACAAAACATTTATAAGGGAACTCATAACAAATCCGATAATAACGACTGCAGTTTTATCACCTTTTAATGATAAGAACTCAGGGCGTCCCATATTTAGTTAATTACATGATTTTTGGATGTTTTGCCAGTAAAGTAGGCAAAGGGGCGCTACATACAGACCTTTGGCTTTGATGCACATAATAATTTCAACACGTTATTGCAATTTAAGTCATATATTCTTATAAGGAAACATTATTGAACATAGTCAAGGTTAGGTTATTGTGTGGGCTTACTGTGCTACAGTTTGTAATTGAGGCATTGAAGAAAATAATATCAAATATGTCCAGAAAAACTGTAAATATATTCTATAAGGGTTTTATATGATAGCCAGCTACAACACCATCCTCTGTCAATAGAAAGTAATGCTGATGGATGGCTAAAGTAGCAGGTTAATTAGCACAGTATGAGATGATCACTCAGGTCAAATAAAGTTCAGAGAACATTGGAACCTATGTTTTAGTCACATTGAAAATACAGTGAAGGACTACACTTGGTGTTATTAAGTATTCAGCTTCCTTTTTTACTTCATTTATTCCTAATGTTGCATTGTCCACAGCCACCTGATGGCAGTCATTATGGTGGATCGAGCTCATTAATTTAGAATGGCTAAAAAGCAGTTTCAGTCGTGAAACTACTTTTCAGCTGTCACTTATGAGAAATAATAGACACCCTCCAGCCAATCAAAAACTACTACGGACTCAGAGTGTGAAGTATTGTGACTTAATCCTCACCAAGATGGAAATTCCTGAAACAGGACCAGGCTTGATGTGTTATTAAAATGCAGCCTAGTGCCATTTGTCAAAGGTTAGAGAGCACAGCACTTTCATTAAGGGAGCCAACTAACAATATAAGAAAAAAAAGTTGTTGCACTATAACAGACTTGATGGAGTTATATAAAAAATATTCAATGTTACAGTTTTTGAATGGATATTATTTATTCAACAAGTTGCGTCTTCATATAGCTAAATATTAGCTCAACCAAGGTTGAGTTTAGACTCAAAATTGTTTGTTTTTTAACATTCAACCATATGAAAATTTAACTCCGTCCATCTGTCTAATCTCTTTAAGCCACCATGAACCACTAGGTGGTGGTAATGCACACCTGTAGATTTCCTGCCTACCGCCAAGACAAAGAACAAGAAGAAGACGTCCAATATGGCGGCTGCTATGACGACTAGCTGCGACTAGCTGACGCCCTCCATGAGACGTCTACGTGTTTTATGTCTATTATACACCTGCGCTAACTGTAGGATTTGAGCAGAGACAAACAATAGTGAGTATAAACAAGAAACAGAGAAGTGACTTACCAGAAATGTCCCTTTTCTACAAAAGGAAATTTGCCTTTTAAATTTACCAAATATTTCAACAGTGTTAGTTTTAAAAATTCATAAATATGGATGTAAACTGCAACATACTGCTACCATAAAGCAAACTCTGGATATTATGTGAAGCAAAGTTACAACAGCAGTGTTTAAGCTGGAGTTATATGGCGAACTCTAACAGATATGGAATAACAAATATGTTTAAGGGAAAATATATTTCTCTTAAAAATATTTGAACTAGTGTAGTTTGGGGCAGAACAGCAGGGTTTAAAAATGAGCCTGGTAAGAAGACTGAACGAATTAAAGCCAAACAAAACCGGCTAAGTCCTGCACCAAACTCTCCCTGACTGTTCGTAACTTGTAGACATGCCAGTCTGTGGTTCGCCCTGCAACAGCTCTGTGATTAATACCTATGACAAATCGGTAACTAATGATCGATTGAGAATGCTTGGCTTCTAAAGACCATTTCCCCTTCACTTACTTTGCCTTTTTCTAAGCCATCTGATATTTTGATCACTTGCCGGGGCCATGTCAGTGGAATTAATCTCTAATTTAAAGCTTGAGCCATCTCGTTGGCACAAAAGTCTCTGCACCGAAGGAGATTTTTTTTTTAATGATTTATTAATTCTGAATTCACCTGCTACCGATGGGGCATTTAGCCAGAACATGTCCTGACTTCAGAAATCAGTACAGAAAAGGTAAAAATACTGTTAGATTGTGTTAGGTTCTTCATGTATATCTGCAGTGCTTCACTTCTTCCACAGTTTAGGTTCCAGCCTTATTTCTAGCGTTGTGCAAGTTTGTTAGAAATAGTAATCCCACAAATGACCTTTATGGAAGTATTTACAGTCTTTGCTTAATACTTTGTTGGCAGCAATTCAAGCTGGCGGTATTTTTAAAAACAATGCCACCAGCTTAGCTCACCTATCTTTAGGCAGTTTGACCTGCTCCTATTTACAGTTCTTCTGCAGCTCCGTCAGGTTGAATGGAGACATCTGTCTGCCATTTTCAAATTTCTCCAGAGACATTCGATCGTGTTCAAGTCTGAACTCTAGTTTGGCCACTCTAGGACATTCACACAGTGGTTCTGAAGCCACTCTAGATACCTTAGCCACGAGCTTTGGGTCGTCATCCTGCAGAAAAATGAACCGTCGCTCAAGTCTGAGGTCCACATGCTATGGAGGAGTTTTTCATCCAGGATGTCTCTGAACAATGCTGCATCCATCTTTCCTGACTAGTCCGTCACTTCCTACTGTTACAAAACATCTCAATAGCATGATGCAGTCACCACCGTGCCTCACTATAGGGATGGTGGAGCTTCCTCCAAACATGACGCCTGGCATTCACACTAAAGACTTCAATCTTGGTCTCATCAGGCCAGAGAATCTTGTTCCTCCTGCTCTAAGAGTCCTTCAGGAGCTTTTAGGTAAACTCCAGACAGGCGGCCATGTTCCTCTTATTAAGGAGTGGCTTTCTGGTCACTCCACCATCCAGGCCTGATTGGTGGATTGCTGAAGATGGTTCTTGCTCTGACAGAGTGACCATTGGTTTCTTGGTCTCCTCCCTGAGTAGGATCCTTCTCTCCTGGTCACTCAGTTTAGATCGGTGGCTTCTAACCAAACTTCTTCCATTGACCAATAATGGAGGCCGCTGAACTCAGTGGGACCTTAAAGTAGCAGAAATGTTTCTGGAACCTTCCACAGATTGGTGCTCCAAGACAATCCTGTTACGGACAACTACAGACAATTCCTTTGATTTCCTTCTTGGTGTTTGACCTTTGACCTTCCGTCAACCGTAGAACCTCATGTAGGCAGCTGTGTGCCTTTCCCAATCAAGTCCAATTAACTGAATTTACGACAAGAGGATATCGTTTAAGCTGTGAAAATATCCGAAGGATTATTTGTGTAAATAGTTCAGTCTAGAGCTACTTGTTTTCTGTTTTCAGTAAGTTAGCAAAACATTCATGGATTTGTGTAAAGACTGTCGAGGAAAGACTGTAGCATAAGATAATGTGTAAAAAGTGAAGCGGCTGTGAATAAGCTCCAGATGCTCCGTACATATGTGTGGGAGGCTGCATGTAAGCAGTACCAGCTTCGTGTGCTCCAATGTGCTTCTTTCTGTACTTCGATTCGAGATCAGCAGCGATCCCTAAGCAGTTACTTTATTTTATTTATTGTTTTGTTAAATAACACATTCGTGTCCATCCACCCATACCCGATGTGCTCCGCACGTCCGTCAATGAAGACTTCATCCATATGGAGAAAGAGCAACATGGCTCAACATTTACAGCCTCATGCATTATGCAGCGGGGGCTTTTAAGAAAGATGATTGGAGAATTCCCATCTGACACGCAGCTGCGGCATCAAAGCAGGAGTGGGAGGAGAATTAAATCGTACAGAAATAAATAATGGTCGACTTGATGTCTTTGCTAATTAGGATTTCTGGCGTTTGGGTCAAAAGGCCTCCAGGAGGAAAATGGAAAAAAAAAAAAAAAAAAAGCCTCAGAGGAACAGGTCTGGGGTTTTAAGGTGGTGAAGCACAACAACATGCTGTGTTCTCTGACAAAGTCTTTTATAACAAGCAGTTAAAATGAAATCGCATGTACAGCACCTTGTGGAATCCTGCGCTTTGAAATCTTTTAACGTCTTGTCACGTTAGCGTGCTGTTGGACCCAAACAATATCAGATCATTTGTAAGTGAAAGAAGATGTTTTACGGATAAATTTTTTTTGCAAAGAGGGACATATTAAGCGCCCACTTTGCTCCTGATGCCTACGTAAAGTCTTATGACAGCGGTCGTGTGTGGAGGTCTCACAGCTCGGGTCTGCACCCTTTACAGCCTAAAGATCCATTTTTGCTGTCAGGCCAGCCAAATAAAACTCCTTTAGAGCCACAAATGTCGCATGCCTTTCTGAAAAAAATATTCAGGAAAAATCTTCTATGAAATACAGTGTCATTTAGTTTCTAATTTTAGGATTTAAAATAAGGATTAGCATCAAATTTAGAAAAAAAAATGAATAGATTTTTTTTCAATGGGATGGAAATTGATGAAATTTCCATCTCACAGATGGGGGGAATCAGGGGAGATTTCTCTTGGATCTCCCCAGAGATTCAAGAGAAATGGATCTTAAAACATGATTTTAGAGTCGTTCTTTGTGGAAAATCCATGTTATGTCCAACAGTTGTTGATTCTTCGTAAGTTTTAGCCAAAGTAATTTAGAAACCTAAACAGAGATTGTTAATCAGAAAAGCAGCACCAGTGAAACTCTGGAGGAGCTGCAAAGGCTCAGGTGGGAGAATCTGTTGACTGGACGGCTACTGGCTTAGCCCACAAAAGTCAACATTTTCAACACCTTCGCTGTTAAACATGGTGGCGGCAGCATCATGCAAAGGGGATGGTAGTTTTCTGAGAGCAGGGGAAGGGAAGCTGGTAGGAGACAAATTTCAAACGATACTGGATGAAAAACTTATTAGAGGCAACAAAACACCTGACAGTGAATGGCCTCTGACCCACCTCACAAAGCTGGAACTATTTTGTAAAGAAGAATTGGTAAAAGTGTCAGACTCTAGATTAGGGCTGAAATGATTAATCAGATTAATTACGATACTAATCGAATATTGAAATAAAAGTAAACTAATTTAGTGATTGGATAATTGTTGAAATGGAGTATGCAGACACTAAAACACACTGAAAGAACAACACTGAGCAGTAATATGTTAATATTGTAAGTATTTTTTGGCTCCAGATGCATCATTTGCCACAAATGGACAACCATTCACCAAAGGAATGCTGCTATTATACTTTAGGCTATAAAATGATTTAAAAATTCGAATTATTTGTTTATTTGCATTTTTTTTGCACAGAACATGCTTGAGTGGGAGATATGAAAAATCTGCAGAATGTTGTCCATTCTGCCACATGAACTTGTTTAATCGATTAATCATCAGAATGATCGATTACGAAAATAATCATTAGGCGCAGCCCTGGAAAGATGAAAGCTGCTGTAAGCCCAGAACACTTGCAATGGCAGCTGCAGTGAAACGTAGTTCTGCAAAGTATTGACTTAGAATACAAATACACACCACACTTTTCAGATTATAATATGAAAACCCTGTATCATTTTTCTTCCATGTAACAATTATGATCAAGCTTGGTCGACCATATTAACAAAATATAGATTTATTTTTTTTTTTTTAATTTTGGGGTTTTTAATGTGACAAACTGAAAAAAAATAAAACACCTCAATGTGATATTTCCCCCTCTGTCACCTCCACTGCTGCCGAGTTGCCACACAAACACTAGAGGGCTCCCTCTATGGGCAGCTAAATGATTCCCCTCTGCTGTCATTCACACACACAGCCGCACTCACACACTCTTAATTCATCCCCGCAATGATGAGCCATGACCTTTTCATTAACGGTCTTAATAAGAGCCTCACCCCCTCCCACACCCACACTACTTCTTTTTAGCTAACCAATAATTCGTTTTTTTTTTTTTCCTGTTTTATTTAATGCACGTGAAGAGTTTTCCCTGTTAAAATGCAGAAAAAGCTGTAAACATCATGGTAAACCCGGAAGGACAGAGGAGTTCTTCTCTTTCCCTCTCAGCCTCCACCGTGTGTCCATCTGGTCGCTCGTGAACCCGATCAGATGACTGGTAATGAGCAGCCGCGCGCGGCTTTCTGCGTGTCAGAAAACTCACGCGCCGTTTCCCCCCCAACAGTTAAAAAAAAGAGAGTAACAGTTGAGGATAAAATGCGTACAGCTGACGCTTTGAACACGAGACGTTAACCTTTTTTTATTATTGTTATTATTATTGACATAATTATTATTACTGTGCGTCCGTGGCCGGTGTTGAAGCGCCGTGCGTTCGTTCATTTGCGCGCCTGTTGACCCGACTCCTCATCAACCCAATGAGCGCAGCGGAGGGAGGTTTCTCCCCCTCACTTTTCCTCTCTTCCTCTCCTCTCCTCCTCTCCTCCTCCAGCGTGCAGCTCTCTCCTCCATCTCCTCCTCACTTCCCCAGTCGGCCAGCCAGCCTGTCGGAGCTCCTCTAACTGCGCGCCACCAACACCGTGTCGCTCCGCATTGACTAACTGCAGGACGGATTTTCTTTATTTCTTTCTCTTATTCTCTTTTTTTATTTTTTTGCTGTCGCCCAGGCGCTTGTTTGCACATTTTGGTTTTCATTTATTCATTTATTTTTATTTGCATTTATTTATTTATTTTTTTTTACCTCGGAGGGAAAACCTAATGGAGTTTTTAGCGATTTTTGGAAGGCAAAACGCTAAAATAATGCAGCAGCGGGAAAGGATCCGAGTCTCACGAGTAAGTACAAGCGAGCCACCGTTGCATTAAAAAGCGAAGCCCCGTCAGGTAGGCGACTGACACCTTAATACACGGTCAGGCTGAAGAAGTCTTCTCTTCTCCTCTTATCCGAGCTCGTTTGAGAGATTCCGTCCCCAAACCCAGCAGGTTTGCAGAAAGGTCTGCAACTTGGCTTATCTTTTCTTTTTTTTTTTTTTCCCCCCCTCCCCTGAACTCCTTTCTGCGCCTGTCATACATGCCGGCTGCATGTGGCTGATTCCCCCGCAAATCGGACCGCTTGTGCGCTCCAGTCGCTCAGCTGATGCGCAAAGACCGACTGAAACTTCAGAGAGAGTGAGGAAGAGAGAGAGAGAGAGCGCTGTTGGATGGTACAGATCCAACCCGGCGCCTCGTACTTTATGGATTTGATTTAGAAACAGCAGCAGTAACGGAAATAAATAAAGAAATAAATAAATCAAGCTTGAGCGTTTTCCCACCTTGGACAGCTCCTCTGGCTGGTTCCCGGCGCTCCGTTGGCGCCTGAGTCGCCTGGACGGGGCTGCCATCCGCCGGGGATCTGTCCCTCTGTCTCTTGGTGCTGAAATTTATGCTTAGGTTCAAACCGAAGTGGATGCAAGACTTAGAAAAACGCAGTGCAGATTGTATTTAAATATTTGTAAAATCTTGTCTTAGGAGATTTTTTTTAAAAAATATTTCTTTTGTAATATGTAATTTTTGGTCTCCGGGTCACAATATAGACTTCAGTACTGTAGCTTTGGGTTTCAAATAATTGTCCTTGGAAATGCAGTAGCCTTACGTTATTGGGTCTGTAAAAGTTCCTGGGAACTGGAAACAATCTGCTGGGCTCAGTGAAATCCTCTGCATTAGTTCTTTGGTCTTTATTCCTGTCTAATGAAATCACACCCAGCTGGTAAAAGTTAAACCTTTAAGAGAAGAACACCAGCTTTGCCTTATCAGATTGTTAGAGAATTTGCTTGGAAAATATTCAAAAACATCAACTTTGTGTTCATGCTTATCACAAAAGAACACTTCTGGTGTGATATTCCATATCTGCTTCAGTAAGTAAACATACCTAAACCTACCTTTTTTTTTTTTTTTGGCAATAATCTCATCTGGTTTCTTTTGATATCAGAGGGCTGCAGTCCTGTTGACATCGCTCACCTGCTTCACCTTGGAACTTAAAGCACAGGGGAGGAGGAGAGGGTGTCTGAGGAATCTGCCTGCAGTGTGTGAATGTGCTCAACTTGTCACAACATCGATCACATAAAATCACGAGAGTCCTCAAAATCTGACCGGGATAATCCCCCCAGAACGACAGATTACTAACGCAGCAATCGGATATTGTAGGGGAGGGGGTGGAGAGCCTAGGAGTACGGTTCTTCTTGTTCTAGGAAGGATAAGGTGAAAAATTAGATGAGGATGTTGGGTCAGGGCCGCTGCTGTTCCTTACAGCTCCCCCCTCCCAAACACCTCTCCACTCCCTGTAGCTATGACTGTCACACAGAACTCCTTCAGATGTTTCTTTGACTTCCTCCTTCCTCGCGACCCTCCATGAGTCCGAAGAGACTAACAAACTCTGATTGCTCCCTTTCAGGTCTCCCCCTTGGAGTAACGGCCAATGGACGCCACGCAGAGAGCCTCACCCCCCCTCACCAACTGCTATGGAGGCACGCCAAGCTACGCCGGTGACCTTTATCGCACCATGAATGCAAGCTCTGCCGCTCTAAGAGGACACAAGTAACCTTTTCTTGTTATCTAAGAAGGAGCTGTTGATCTGAAGAGAGAGGAGGGGGGAGGCGGGGCAAGAGGTGGAGAGAGGAGGAGGAGAAGAAGAAGAAGAAGAGTCCAGTAAAGCAAACAAACTGTCAAACAAGCAAAAAGAAAAAACAAGCAGCGACAGGATGCCAAAGAGGTCCGAGGAGATGCTGGTGGATCTGTGGATGTCCTTGCTGCTGGTGTGGATTACTTGCGTCCCCTCCGTTTCCACGACCCCCGTTGGGGGCCAGTCCAGAACAGCACAAACCGGAGGGTTGGCGGCGGCGGCGGCGAGCGGTCTTGGCGAAGGACAAAGATTACTGAGCCGCGCCAAGAGAGGATGGGTTTGGAATCAAATGTTTGTGCTGGAGGAATTCTCTGGACGGGATCCAATCCTGGTTGGCAGGGTGAGTGTTTGTGATTGTCAGCGTTATATTAAGCTTGCTTATCGTGTGCAAACATTAATTCGGCCCGTCTGAATGGGTCCGTCTTCCTCCTTGTTTCGCTCTCTTCCCAATGGGTGGTGGGAGGGCTCGGTGTCGAAGAGGCGAGAGGGAGGGGGAGACGGAGATTTGAGGACGGAGGCTGAGAGAGGACATGGGAGGGCAGGGGTCTATATGGACACAATCTAAGCTACATCCAGGCAATATTTTCACTTTTTCTTTTTTTTTTGTAGCTTATACCTTTGTATGCCCTTGAAGCAGATTTCTAGTTCTTCCCACAGTTTCTGCAGGAAGAACCTTCCCTCTTCCCGCTTTGCCACATGAAGGCATGCATTACAGATTATGCATGGCACAGGAAGCACGTGGGGTAGGCTCCATTTTCCATCCTGCAGCTCAGGGCCACCTGCTCCCCCCGGCCCTGCGTCGAGGTGGAAGGCTGTTGGCTGGCCCCGCCAAAGCAGCTTGTTCACAGCTCTTTGCTGACTTTCACCTGGGGAGAGTCAGCCTGGCATCTTCCCTTCACTCCCGCCCGACAGTATCATCCAACCACTCTGGCAGGAGCAGGGACACAGGCCACCGGGCGCAATATTTGATCTCGTTTGGTAATAGCCTTTTGCAAACAGTTTACCAGAATCTCAAATTGGACAGCAAGCTTGTATCCCCAATGTTGCTTATGACTCACTGGCCAAGTAACTACTTTAAGCATCGTCCTCTGTTCCAAACCTTGTCATATGGCCTCATCAATTAAAGATTGGCCACCACGTGGGGTTTGCACCTGTGCTTTCAGTACATCGTGCAAACACGACACAAAAACGCTGTTAAGTGATGCATTAATTTTTCAGTCGAGTCATTTAGGCCAGCCTCCACAGGATTCGACAATGGCTGCTCATTAGGATGCAAGAGGAAGCAAACACTCGCGGGGGCCACGGGGTCCACACGTGAGCTTGGAACTCGAGGTCTCCGCCGCAGCTGTGGGATCCAGAGCGTTGAAAGCTCGGGATGTCACCTGACAAACTGTTACATAATCATGTTTTTCTCTATATTTTCTATAAAAAAGAAAAAATAAATAGAGAGAGAAGAATTTGTGATTAACCGAGTTGAAAATGTTCTACAGGAAATAGCAGGTACACAAACACTCTACGGTCCATATAGTGAAGGATGCTCTCTGTCAAGGCCTCTGCTAATGCAACGGAAACTTGACTGTAGGGCAGGTTAGTCACAGGTACCTTCCTGATGAAGGACAGTGCGAGGACCGGGTGCAGAACGGAGGGGTGCTGGGGGAGGGTGAGCGAGAGCTAGCCCTTTTGCAAAGCGCTGATGATGGGTTGCGTTCACTGCAAGGTTAAGTGCTCATGAGTGTGGCTGGCAGAGCCGAGATAAGTTAGACCAAGATGGCACCGCATCGGTTCAGGACTATAAATCTCCCTCTCCCTTTTCTGTACCTCTGTCTCCTTTTCTTTCCACTTTTTTCCTCCCCGTGTTTCTCACGCTTAATTAAAAGATGAATCAAATGGGTGGGAGGTGGGATTCAAATGGGTCGTATAGCTCTCTGGGTGTTTAGCTAGATTTCCTCCGCAGCGTCTGCCGCAGACGATTATCCAGGAAGTCGAGGCAGAAGTTGGACTTCTTCCATCACAGAGTTTGTTTATAGCCACCGAACTCCAAGCCTTAATTTGACTCCTCCCTAATCCGCGCCCATGACCCGACTCCTCTCACCTACGCTGACGAAGTGAACCAGAGAAAGAGACGGTGTTTATGAGGAAGAGATCATCCTATTGATTTTCTTTTTAAAAAATATATATACCAGGGTTCCATCTGCTGTGTTTTCTCTCATCACAGAGCATTAGCATAAAGATAGGAGAGCTGTAGTTCATGGGGATTGAGGGGAGTTAGGTATGGAAGACAGAGACGGACCACTACCAACCATGACAGTACCCCTATCTCATGGCAGCGCCACCACCGCTGCCCCAAGCCCTCTTTTTTCCCTTTTCTCTTTTCTTCTTCAGCGCACCGTTTCCTGACATTGTGATTCAGTGAGCGACGTGCTCGTCAGCCCCCGTCAGTCCCGCTGGCGTCGGTCGAAGCAGACATACAGTACCTGTTAAAGTGAAGCCGGGGAGACAGCTGTGAAAGCTTGTTGCTTGGCTGTAGCTTAAAATGAACACTGAGTTGGAGGGGATTTTAAGGATTACTCATCATGAGCCAAAGGTGCTTCAGAAATATCCCTTCATTAAGAACAGAAATAGGCAAATGTGGGAAAGCAGACAGACTCAGTCTTCCAGAAGCAAGAAGGAAGAATGCATGCGACTGGAGCAGACAGAGAGCCCATAAGCAGCAGCTGTACAGGCTCAAGGATTCGGAGAGCCAGAATTTTTGCTGCTTCGATGTCGTCCCAGTAACAAAACAAAAAAAAACAGATAAAAAGTCAGCAGTATACAGTCTGCTTTAATGCATTAATGGTGATCTGTGTAGCAAATTCTGAAAAATCTGATTTCTTTCTCTCCATTGAAGGTGTCAAAACTCCTGCTGTTTTCAGTGTGTAAGCACATCAACCTACAGCCTGTCCTCTGATGTATTTCATTTGGATAATCGGATAGAGGTTAGCGTCACGCTTTGATGCATGTATGGGAATGTTTCTGTCATTTGATCTTTTTCTGAACATGCAGGATGTATTTTATCTTGTTAATGTGTTGTAGTTCTGGAATCGGTCAGAGCAGGAGTTGGGGGGCCAGAACTCGAAGACGATTGGATATTGATACCTGCCTGTTAAACTCTCATTGCTTCCTCTCCAAACGCCGATCCACACTAACTTCCAAACACTCGCATTCAATAACAGATTCAATAACAAAAACAGACCCACTCAATAAATTAAAATATTGTTGAAAAGTCGGTTTATTTTAGGAACTTTATCACCCGTGAAACACATTACATGGATTAATTGCACACAAATGGATGTTTTCTTTTGTTAATTTATGCTAATTGTGATGATTTTCTGCTGACAGTTAATGAATAGATGACATTTAAAAATTGGAATATTATGTCAGACCAATAAAAAGAAACATTTTTATGAGATGAAATATGTGGACTTAATGCTTGTTAAGGTTGTCAAGTTTTAAAAGGTACTTAAACTTTAAAATATGAAGAAAGTATCAAACAGCCGGTGTCATACTAAGGCCTCAACACTCAGTCTGTGGTTCAGAAATGATTGGCTATCGTCCTCTTAATACCTAAATCTAATTGTAACTTTGGTGTTTAACCCTAACTTTTAACACATTAAACACAAACTAGTTTTAAAAAATGATTAAATTTGAAATTGTTTAATATCCTATGTGGAGAACTTTGCATACCCAAACTGGAAAGAGTGAATATGAATTAAGTTTTGGACTGGTGCTTTTTAAATTTGCAGCAGCATTATATCTACCTGCTGGCTTTGAATCGGTATCAGATGACTCCCAATAAGAATCTCTCAAACTGCTCAGATTCTGATTTTTGTCCAAAAAACAGGAAACGATTTTATCCCCAAGAAACGCCCGGGTCCAGACTCTGCGTCTGATCCGAGCCGTCGGCCTTGTCCTCCCGCTGTTCTGCCTCTCCAGTCAAAAGCTGCTTCAATTATTAAAACATACAACGACGCAACTCAATTACACCAGGCCATTAAAGGCAAAACACTGTGTTGGAACAAAAGACAAACAGCGTGCAAATTGCTGCGTTTGCACCAAAGAGATATCCGGATGTGTTCCCCCTTTGTAGTGCCTGGCAGATTGATGGTAGTCTGCACTGAGATTTTTCAACTTTTTTTTTTCTAGACATGACTTCTCTAAACTCCTTTACTTCAGATCATTTAACACGGATCCTGTTTGGTTTGCTAATGATGGATTCCAGGGCTGAAATGGAGTGTAGATGCACTAATCTGACTGATCCTTCATCCCATTGTCCAACGCTTTCATCCGCTGCAGCATTGTGTGTATGGGGGCGTGTGTGTGTGTGTCTGTGTTTCCACAAAGAGAATCTGTAATCAACCATTAATATTCATCAGTTCAGACTGAAGTGTGAGATTGCAGGGAGTGACAGTGATGCAGACCAAAAAAAAGAGAGAAAAAAAGCTTTGATTACTGATTCAGCAAAGAAAATGGATACATCTGTAAGAGGGGGGAAAATGGCTTTGTCTTTCCTCATATGTGTTCTGAGGAAAAAAACACGAGATTTATCGTTTTTAACAAGCTGCAGGAGAGCATTCTCAACCAGACGGAGGGGGGGATAGCGTCAGGCTGGAGCGCTTCTGGAAGTCTGCTGAGTGCTTTTTTGCTGGAATTAAAGGTGATATTTTGTAGACTGCGCTCCCTTCAAAAAAAAAAAACAAAAAAAAAAATTAAAAAACGAACTCAAGAGGCATTTCTGGGACCGACTTCTTTGAAATGTTTCAGTTTAGTTTTTTCAATTTACGTGGTGCATTCAGGTGAAACCAATAAAAAGATCTCGGGGAGATTTAATTGGTTCAGTGTGTTGTAAAAGCAGCTGCTCCTTGCGTGTGTTTATGTATTTATTGGATTCTGTATCTCATAAAGTGAAATTTTCACAGCTCATATGAGTCGAGGTTTTAATTGCTTGTCGTTTTGTGTTTACCACCTGGCTTTGGACTGTTAATGCACCGGCTTTGTCCAGGATAGTGCATTAAACTAATTTCAGACGTTGTTGTTTGATGCTCTCTACTTGGCCTGGTTAGTGGTATTGACGTAAACCGAGGGTTAAAAACTAAAACTTCGCTTGGTGTCACCCGTGCTGCTGAAAGTCATTTAAATGGCTGGTGTGTTTTCTCTGGCTTGTTAACACATAAAGCAGCCCAACTGGTCAACTTGTTGCCAATCAACTTGTCTGTTTTCTGACAGTCATTGCTTAGAGGTCTAAGGACCACGAACTTTAAAGCTGGTTCAAAACTGTGGCGTAATATCTTCATTACTCTACGACTGTTAGCTAATGTCACATTGGTAGACCCCCATCAGATGCACCAGCCACAAAGCAGAACAGGTCAGTTTTTCCTTAATTGATGATCAACACGTAAAATACAGAAAAATGTGTCCATACAGAACCAGGGCTGGGATTAAAAAATTTCAACGCAATTAATAGCAGTTTCCTCTTTTGCATACAAAAGTCCTGAACCGGAAACTTTGTATTGTGTTTCTCATACTCCTGTAATGCTAACGCACATCCGCAAATAGGAGAGATGGACGACAAAGCCGCTTCCCCTGGTACGTTTTAGGTTTTTAAAAATTGATCTGATTGGACACTGGAAAAGACTATTGTTGTGCTTAAAGGATTCATCATATCGGCGAAGCTATCCAATGCTATACATGTTGCAGCAGCAGACGTCCCCAATGCTAATGTCAGTGTCAACAGGCCACAGTAATAATCAATGATTTGGATGATTTTAGCAGCAGAAGGAATAATTGTTGCTTCTCTCTTTAAAGCTAAAGTAATTCAATCAGGTTATGTTTGTTTTTTAAAAGTCATAACAGATACCAATCACATTCCGACTTGATGCACTTCGGACTGCCGGGGCTACATGTGGGATGCTCTGTAAATCCCAACTCGATCTCTCCGTCTCCCTCTCTTCCTCCTCCTCCTCTCTCCAGCTCAGACTTGGTGATTATGGAGAGAGCGACTCTTGAGGAGGAGTAAGCTCGCCCCCGGGGCTGATGGGGTGTGGTACGGTGACATTGTTGAAATTTCTCCGAGCGTTCAGCAGAGATGGGAACTTTAAAGGCGAGACCAGGGTCCTGAACGGAGCCTGGAAACAAAGTTCCCGTTGATGCTTGGCGGATCAGAGCCCGGCCGCCGCCGACTTAGGCCTGTGATGCCGCCGATCCCCCTCCCACCTTTATCTACATCCAGTTTCCTTTGCAGCTGAGCCTCCTGTCTGGCTCTGCCTTTGATTGATGGATGAGGAGTGGGAGTTAATGAGAATATTAGCCGAAATATTGCCGGTGATTGATAGCCATTATGACACGTAAATTACAAGCATTGGCTCGGATATAATACGTTCTGAAACGCAGCCTGAAATTAGACGCAGGTTCCAAAAAGCTGCGGAGAGAGGGTTGAATCGGAAAGCTGTTATTAAATCCTGGAAAGGGAAAAGCCCATCAGTGTTTTTGTTGGACTTGGTTCCATTTGCTTTCTCACACCCACATCAGCTCCTGGAAAATAAGAAATGAAGAAATAAATAAATAAATAAAACACCACACAGCTCTATAATCTCCCTTCGAGCTGTGCCACACAGATCCGTATTGAGCTGCTAGTCTCAGATCGGCATCCTTACCTCATGTGTACTTTAAAAAAAAAGTAACACATGCTAACAGCTTTCAGTCTGCTGCTTCTCTCTGCCTTTCCCTTTCGACTGGCTCGGTGGGCTCGCCTCTTTCCCCGAAGGCCCTACCTGGATAGTATATCACCAACGCCAGCGGGGCCATTACATCAATGGACCGTGGTCACAGTCTCCCCCCCCCCCTCAAACCCCCGTTCCTTTCCAATCTCTCTCCCTCCCGGACCGTAATAGAACACCGGGCGCGGGGACGGCTCTGATGGAGCCGTGGGATCGCATTAGCGCTGCCCTTGAAGAGCTTGACAGGTCGTCCGTGCCTTTGTGTCGTCGTCGGGCTTCCCATCAACGACAAGCCCGGTATGTCTGTGTGCGTCCAAGTCCAGACAGACTCGAATGAGATGAGCAGACACAGGCCTGGATGGAGTATATTTAGACAAGAAGGGCTGTGTGTGTGTGTGTGTGTGTGTGTCTGTAGCAGTAAATACAATGCGCCTGCCAGGCTTTATAGCAGCCGTATCTTTGCAAACATTTGCCAAGGTGTCAGCGTGGTCATATTTATGAGAGATTTCTCTCCAAACTGCATTATGTGTGCATTTGAGCAAGTTGAAATCTCTGGCGCTTCGAATTTACAGGTGACCTTATCCTCACAGGCATTATTACGTTCCCCCCTCCATACACTGATATTACCCGCATCCTAAATGCTATTGTGAAGTGTTTTTATTTTAGCCAGCCAGTCTCTGGTGATTTAGCGGCGCTGATGAAACTGCTCACGTTTTCTTTTTTTTTACCTTTCGGCTTATCCGTCACGCTTAGAAACGCGGTGCATGATGGGAGTTATTTGCGCCTCATGTTTTGTCACGTTATAGCCATACAAGTCACTGTGTTTCATCAGGGTTTTATGTGATTGGCCAACACAAGGCAGTGATTAATTGTGAAGTAGAAGAACGAACTACGTGGTTTTCTATATTTTTCACAAATATAAATGGGAGAAATTTGGAATGAACTCGTTATGCATTGCGTTGAACTCGTAGTTTTCTGGCCGAACTCTAATCTTTAAAAATCTTGATTCTAATTTTGGCCAAGAACGAAAAAGTCGCAAAATATAGATACAAAGTCATTGAGTTAGCTACAGCTGGGTGATTATTTTTAACTTTGCAGTGGCGATGCGACCCAGTGGGTGGGTGTGTGTGTCAGTCAGCCCTCTCTCACACCACAGCAAAAGGACACGGTGGCTGATTTTAAACTTTTACAGAGATGGATAAGATTGATTAAATATCAGCCGATCGCCCAAAATCCAGAAAGTCTGACTTAACTTATTGATATAGTGCTAATTATACACAAGCTGCAAGTGTTCCTGTGTGGGTGGACACACTGCATCCATTCTTGTTTGCTAAATAGCTCAGGCTCAGTCAGAATAAACTGAGACTCTTTGAGCCTCAGTTTATAAGCTTCATCACTGATTCTTAATTGGACGTAGGTTTGTATTTGACGTCATGGCAACCCTTTGAATGCTTTGATCTAAAGCATTCAGTTGTAGCGCTGGCCATTTAGTTTTAGTTTTAGTTTTGTTGACCTCCTTGAAGGTGAGTCTCCACCTGAGACTCTTTAATATGAGAGCAGCAGCAGAACTGCTGAGTGGCATTTGAGGTCCCAACTGCAGTTCAACAACACCGCAAATCTGGTCCCCCAGCTCAGGTGATTAATGCAGATGGAGAGTTTTCTTTTTTTTTTTTTTTTTTAATTAACAAAAATCCAAGTATCAATTAAAATGTTTTAATAAGAAATGTTATACGCCAGAAAATATTCATCTTTTCAAAACCTATCTTTTTATTTTCCCTTTAGTTTCACCGTAAACAGGCAGGTATTTTATATTTGGTTTATGACTGAGCGGATGTCCTGATTTTAGCTGTTTTTCATTATTTCATTTACTTTTGAGTGATGATTTTTGTCCACATTTTACTCCATTTGTCTCGTATCAAATCTGACCAGCTTACCTGTCTCCACAGCATGATGCTGCCACCGCCAGATCTCAAAATACGGATGGTATATTTTCTTTTTTTGCCAAACAATTTTGCACGCCGGCTCAAACATTGGATATCAGCTGACATTGCAAACTGCAACCAGAACTTCCTTTGATGCTCTTTCAGCGAAACGTTTTCCTGTCGAGTTATGATCCATGGTTAATGTTTGTCCTGTGTACAGAACATCCCACCTTAAAGTTTGTATCTCTGTAACTCCTCCAGAGTTACTGTGGCAACATTTTGCTGATTCTCAACATTTCACAAAAATTTGTGCCACAAGTTAAAGATTTGCATTTGAAACAACAAATAAATAAAAAAACAAAATCTATATACCATCTTCCTTCCACTACCCAATGGTGCACATTTGTTTTGACGTGACAAAGTGTGGAAAAGGTCAAGGACTGTGAATACTTTTGCAACTTGCTGTAAAATTCACTCCAGCCTTTTCTGTTGCATGCTGCAGTTTTTTTCCCCTCCCCTTGTTCGTTTTCATATGGGAGTCGAAATCAGGTTTCCGCTCGGTGTATCATGAGAAGGCACGCTCCGTCCGCGCTCTCCTGTGTACATGCATCAGCTGCAATAATAATTTAACAGGAAAGCACATCAATTCACATGGCTTCAGAGTCCCTGGGCAAAATAACAAGCTTGCCGCTATCAGTCACATCTGTGGCTTGGCATGATTAAATCCGTGTTGTACGGTGAAGAGGGGCCTGACGCGAGGCCGCTCTCCCCGAGCTTCTACATCACTGCTAATTCCTAGCAAATACCTCCCCCAACCTCCTCCCCTTTACGGCTGCACCCAGGACTGCGTCGCTATGATTAGCACGCTCCCCTGTCAGCGTTTGTCGGTCAGCGGAGTCTGGCTGTTTCGGGGCTAAAATAAAATGTAAAAACAGGAGAGAATTCCCAACCTCTCATTAAGTCTAAATCTTCATCCCTGCCCTCGCTTAACTGGCTCCCCTCCCCTCGCCTCTCATCTCCTCCCGCCCGTCTCGCTCTGCGCCGCTCACCGGGGCTTGGCCTGCGCTGGCTGTGTGGAGGTGGAGCGCTTATTGGGCTAAATCATCTGGCTCTCTGCCTTGAACTTTGCTCTAACTAATTTATAGGAATTAAAGTGGTTCACCTCAAAGACCTGTCTGCCACGTTGTCTTGTCTGAGTTGGTCTCCTAAAGCAGAAAGCTGCTAAATTTAAATGATGTATAATTTATGTAATTATGAGATGAATTTGAAGCTGTAACAGATTTAAACCTGTCTGCGTTTTGCCTTGTGTTGATAATTTAATAATTGTTAAACTGCGTATAGTAGGTTACTGATGTCAATGTATGACAAGGATTTATTGCCTTATTGACTAGATTTGTTAACTGTTATTTTTCTTTTGCCAACAGATTATATATATATATATATATATATATATATATATATATATATATATATATATATATATATATATATATATATATATATATATATATATATATATATATATATATATATATATAGTGAGAGAGAGATTATTTATTGAATATTTCCTTTAGATTTGATATAAATGTAGGCATTTGGTAAGGATTTGAGCTAAATGGAAATATGCATCACCAGGCCATGAATGAGTGCAGCCCCGTCTGTTCTTGGTTTAGTATCCACAGATTGTTTTGTGAAATTAAATTTCATAGAGGTGGCCAGACCACAGCAGTAAAGATGTTGGGGTGGCACAGATAAAAATAAATAAATAAACAAAACTGTAGCAGAGGCTATGCATGGCTAGCACAGCTCAACTTTGGGTAGTTTGGGACAACTAGTAAACTATAGGTGTCTTCTATGTGAATTAAATGAATGAAGGCTTTCAAGCAGATTAGCAGCCTAGATTAGTTTATTATACTCTGGGTATTACTAATAAGCAGAAAGGTAAAATAACAAAAAAAATTTTTTTTTAACAAAATATGTACAAAGCTTAAAATTACTTAGAACTGCTGCTAAGCTCTATGTCAAAAGATTATTCAAGAATTTTAACAATTGTAGGAATTAAATATGCATTTCTGCTTTATATAAAATTAAAATTCATTACACAATTGTAATTGTTTTTTGTCTTTTAATTCAAGTAGACATGGGCATTTATCGTATCATCTACCGTGATAAATTTCTTATAAGAATTTTGATTTATCATTGCCACAATAAATTCCAGGTAATACTGTTTAAAAACTCCTAAGCTTGTTCTTATTGTCAGGATTGTTAGTTTTACTATTTTCTCCACTGTTTGTTCAATGAAAGCATCAATAAATACCAATATTTTTAAAAATACAACTAGTATGAGAACACTGGTATAATAAAAATGGGCATTAGACATGGGAATGTTTTTCAAGAGCGTTATTTGTGTTTGTGGGTCTATAATTGCTGTGACACACAGTCATATAGTTACCTAAGAAGATGTAGTAAACAGTTCTTATCATAACTTATATTGTTATCACATAATACATCAAAATATTTAGGTCCATATCACCCACCCCTAAACTCAAGGTCACTATACTGTGAGAGTCTCACAGGCCCAGACTTATTGTTGATGTTGGAGACAAATCATAGGATTACCAGAAAGAAAAAAAAAAGTCTGAACAAAGAAAATAAGAGGAGAATAATTCTGGTCTGTATTCTGGTTGCATCTGAATACGGACCTCATCTTCTCATCTACTCAGTGGTTGAGAATTAGCCACTGTAAATGAGGTTCTGATTACCCAAATCTGATTATTCAAATCAAAAAGCTTATGATTATGTGAAACCTGCTAATTGGCCCCTGCCTCTGACGTGGCTGCAGAAGCGGCTCCGGATTCCTGCAGGATTCGTGCTCTCTCTTGGGCTCCGTGCTTGGCTCCACTCCCTGGGAAGCTCCTCTCCTATTGACGGATCCAAGCGTACGCGAAATGCTGCGGGCGGCTGCAGGCGGCTTATCCCCGCGCCTCTGCTCCGAAACGCGTCCCATTAGCCAAACCGGGACTGCCGGAGTAATCTCTTTAAGAACGGATGTTGCTATTGTGTGCGCGCTCGCGGATGTGCATTGGGCTCCAGCGGTTTGCTTGGAGCGCACGTGGGCTGGAGGAGGAGAGACAACGAGTTGGCAGTTCTGGAAACGGATGGTGTGGTGTGAAAAGGGGTGGGAGGTGGACAGCCTATTTCAGGCCCTTAAAAGACAGCGGTCCTCTTCTCTTTTCCTCTCATCAGTTGCTCCCTGAGCTCCTCCTCTTCACTCTCCATGAACGCCTCACACAATAAAAGCAACATCAGTAAACAAAAGGATGTGACATTTACTTGGAGATCTGTGTTTTCACCTGTAACAGGCATTAAAGATGATTGTCATCACTCCTGAGCAGAATGCTCAGGGTTGCTCACCTCAATCAAAAAAAAGATGGAGAATCAATGGCCCTGTTCTCTGCAAGCTCTTCTCACTCTGTGCAACCATCCCCGACTCTGGTATCTGGGTGCCAACAGACTGTGGCTTTGACCTTTCCCGCAAATGAATCATTTCAGTTTAATGATCCTTTCTGCAGAAAGAACAAAAAGATAGCTGGAATAATAGGGGATAGAGAGGAGACGGGGTGCAAAAGGCCAGAACACGAACCGTCACCTTCCCCATACTTTATCCTGGAGGCTGGAGAGGACACCTGTGTCCCTCTAATAGCAGCATTAGCATCCATGTGTTTGTGTGTCTAAGGGTGCATTCACACCAACACTGGTTAGTTCATTTTAATTGAACTCTAGTTTGTTTGTCAAGAAACTCTAGTTAGCTTGGGGAAGTGTGAATGTATAATGAAACTCTGATGACCAAATAAAGGAACTCTGGTTTCCCTACAAACCTCGGTCTCTGTTCGGTTGAAGTGACCTCTGATGCAGTTCGAATGTATATGTAGATGCCATCGAAGACATCTCCAAAAACAGGAAGAGGACCAAAGGGCCTGGCATAGTGTGTAAATAATATAACTAAAGCAAACGTGCCAGTCTAGTGCTGGGGGAATGGCCAAAGACAAGAAAAATCCTTCAATCAGACATCACTCCATTTTTGACCTCATTTTGTGAAGAGGGAAATTGTGCTCAGTGTCTTCTTCAGAGGTTTTCACAGATTTTTCAAAGGGTTTGATTGTATGATACTGTGGTAAAGTGAACCCCAGCAAATGTTGCAACTTTGGTCCCCAGTTAAATCGAATCTACCATTCTGCTTAGTCTGGTTTAATCAAGCTTTATTTTGTTTGCTGAGAAAGTCTGGTTTGTGTTGTGAGATGTGAATGTGCAATATTGAACGTTAATGTGGGCCGAAAAAGAAAACTCTGGTCTGGTACAAACCTGGGTCTCGGTTCAAATGAATGCCAAGGAGACCAGAGACCGCCCCAAAAGCAGGAAGCCAACTATAGTTCAGGGCATTCTGGGTAAACGCAACCACAACAAACGCGAGAGTCTAGCAGGAGAAATGGCTCGTGGTGTTTTGCCAAAGACGAGAGAAATCTAGCAACCGCTAAAATCTGACACCACTCAATTTCTTTTTAACTTTGTGAAGAAATGTCTTCTTCAGAGGTTTTCATGTCGTTTCCTTCAGTAGTTCTTGGTGCAGCGCCACCACAGTTGAAGCAGGTGTTTCAATTAGTTTTGACTATGAAGACACATTGCAGAGGGAAAGTGAATTACAGCATTTGAAAATGAAAGAAATGTTGCAATTTTGGTCGAACCCAGTCTATCCGAAACTATCAGGTGTAAAAACACTCTGGGAGTTCTCTGATACATCCAGCTCATTCCTTATGAATAAGCTGTCTTAAAGAAAAACACACCTTTAAACATACAAAAGCAGGTGGTGGTGATGAAAACATATTCTTCCCTGAGTGTGTGAGAGTGAAAATGACACATTGGAATTCTTTTTTCTTCCCTCCTCCGATGTTTGATTAAGTCTTCATTTTTATCCTAGCGAGATCAGAAAAAAAAAGGGGTGGTGGAAAGTAGGATGGGGTGCTGGTGGTGGCTGGGAGGAGGGGGAGCGGCATGAAAAATTCAAAACGTTATAATATAAAATCCAGATGAATCATGAATGCTTTATGGGAATCAGGGCCGGGCACACTGGATGTTGAAATTGTGCTCAAAGAGGCCTGTCGTGTGCGCGTCCTCTGCCAGCGCCACATGCGACACCGAGGGACGGGGACGTCGGCCCTCTCCACTGTGAAAACGAGCCGCGGAGGGCAGTGAATGGAGGATGCCAGGAACATGTGAAAAGCTTTTAAGGGCCAGAGGCCTTCTGTCGGCGAAGTACGCCTAATTGCTTTCATCCCTCGCCGCAAGCGCTTGTTGTTGTGCACGGCGAGTGGACATGAACGGATGGGCCCATCTGATAAAATATTAACAAATCTTTGCTTACAACCAACTCTCCCCTATTGTTGGAACATAGCATTCCAAGAAAAACTTCAACTATCATAAATAATAGAGCATCCAATTAGTGGAACATCCTCGCACGTGGTTTTGATGAAAGAGCACAGTTAGCTGAGGTTGGATGCGGCTTTACTAAGACCACTTATGAGTTTAGGACACGGGTGCCAAACCTGCTGGAGTGCTTTTATTAAGCAACATAAACACTGATATGATTGTCGGCAGAACCCCTGGTTGAGCAATTGAGTCACTTAGGGAAGATAAACTGTGATGAAACTGTTTTACACCCGTTTGTAGAAGCAGAGGCTGAGCTCCCATTGCTGCAGCTGACTGAAACATGGGAGCTCAACCTGCCTCCAGACCAGGTGTCCATGGCGACCTACTAATTGGTGAATTGTTCTGCTTTGGTACAAGTCTTGTGCACAGAGGAGGTTGGTATATTTACAATTTATTGGGTGGCATGAGATGTTGACAGCGTGATAAAATAGTTATTTAGATGTTGCCACAGTGTCACACTTTTGCCGTAGACATGAGTTAAAGCAAAAATGTGAAAACGTACAAGACAATCCACATTCACCATGACTATTGCTGCCAATATAAAGTTAATACAACTGTAATATTTTTATAATCTCGACATTACGCTCTCCAGTGTTTGTATTTATGTTCTTTGGTACACTGTTAACCAGTGGGAGTTTTTTTAATTTTGTAGAAATATGGCAATTTATAAATGGAAAAAAAGTTATCTAGGTCAGAAAGTCAATGGATGATAATGTCTCTCTAATTAGTAATTACCGACCATATAGTAGGTAGCATGTGTTTCTAAGGACATTTAATGGAAGGAAATCTTCAGCAGAACCAGACGGAGGAAGGGTGACCATCTGCCTTGACCGGTTGGGGGTAGGAGAATGGGCTGAAGATACAGACATGAGCCCAGAGTCGGGGATACCTGCTAAAAACACAACACTCTACAAAAATAATAGCAACAAAAGTTGTGGTTTGAGGATAAATGTGGGAAGAGGCCTGATGCATCCACAGCAGGTAGCAGAATAGCTAAAGGCACTGCTCACTCCTCACCACAGGCATTTAAAAAGTGAAACACCTGAAATCCAGAGGTAGGAAAGCTGGCATTATGACTTGAATTTCTCTAAAAGTGAAAAGTTATTCAACTGACAGAGACTTCCACTCACTGTTGATATAGTACAGAGTTGTGAAATGTTCCTCTCAAAGCTCTTGATTTAGTCCAGACCCTAACATGCATCGATAAGAAATGGTCCATAACAAAGAGACCATTTCCATAGGCTTGGTGGACTCAGCCCTGGGCAGCTGAGGGGCTCTGCATGGCCGAGCCGAAGGACCAAAATCTGTTCTCATTGTTGCAGCTGCATGACAAAAATCATGTTGCTTTATACTCGACCCCCCTGATGAATCGTTTGCTCCATCTCAATGCGAAACTATTGAATGATTGGTGAGAATTTCACAAGACTGTTTGTTTACATGAAAACAACCTCAACAATTCAACTTCCAACAGATTTTTCTGCAACAGAATAGCATTGACGAACAAATGTCTGAGGCGGTACACCAAGTACGTATTCTTAGACTAAAACATTAAAGCTTCCCCTCAGAACATCTTACCGACACCTAATGTATGTTTTTTTCCCCCCGATAACATGGAAGATGTTGCAGCTCGTCTGTCTTTATTTCCTTTTCCTATGAACTTGTGAAGTTGGTCCTCTCTTCTGTGATTGTTCTCTTTATTTTTGTAAAGCACACATACACCAAAACACCATGACAGTTTACACTATCATCAGGAGGGATTTCCAAGGCTACGTTTGGTGTGTCTTGTGTGTATGAAATTGAACATCCCGAAACCACATGTCGACAGTTCGACTTCAGTCTGACCATTGAGTCACCTGATGAGAACTCTGAGTTCAGCTCCTCTGTCTCCACTTCAAAAACACTCAGTTGAGGAATTTCAGGCATCTGATAAGGATTACTCCTCAGAGACTCAAAAACCTCTGGAAGAACTGTATGTTTACTCTGATTGAGGACATTTTTAGGAAGAAAGATATCTGAGATTCCCTCTTTAACATGTCACCCCAACAAAAAAGCAATCTCATACAAACACAAAAAGCTGGATGGATGGGCATCCACTCTGGATTTTTCAGATGTACTGAAAGGAAAGAGGCTTTAATGATGGAAACTGAATCAAAAATGTGCAGTGGAAGCTTTAATGACTTCCTTGTCTTCTGTGTAAAGCGGTTGATCAGGCCTCGGTGGTCATTACTGTCATTCTACAACAATCCCAAGGTTTAATCCACACTTTGGTTTGAAAGGCATTTATTAAAGTGAAAGCACAAAAGTTGAACTCAGCCGAATTTCCTGAAAGTGGAAGCCTACCTCGCTAGCAATAAAATCCCTTAAACAATGGCAGCCTTCTTAATATTTCATGTGTGTGCCACACAAAAGGAAGGCAGGTTTGTCAATAGAAGCGTTTTAGTCCAGTAACCTCAGGTCGGGGTGTACCCGTTGACTGAGTCTTTTCAGAGAGAAACAATTAAAGTGCTCAAATGTCAAGCAGCAGGTGGGAACGAGAACTACTCAGAATTTCAGCCCACCAGCTGGTTTACAGGCTGTGTGGTCACTGAAATTTACAGCTAGAATACATTACACCTCACCCACCCAATTTGCAACAATCAAATTACATAATACAGTCAATCTAAGCCAACGATATGATCACCCCAGAGAACACGGTCAGGGTCCGCAACTTTATGTCTTTGGATTCAAAAGAAAAGTAGAAGCTCAATGTGTAAGTGTTCTACAGAGGGTTACAGAACTTCTGGAGTCCACCCAGAGTTTACAAGCCAGGAGATTTGCATCTTCACAGGCTGCCGATTTCTCACAGTTGAACACACATCCCAACACATGCAGACATGCACAGCGAACTCACACTTACAGACAATTGGGAAATCCCACTTTACACAACCTATGTAAGTGGGTGGAAGCTGAAGCGAAAGTCTAAACCGCGGCACGATGAATCTTTTGTTTGTTTAATATCTGTAATATTTCAGCGGCGTGTTACGCCAGCAGTCCCTGTACCTCCACACTCTGCTCTCCAACCATGCATGCACATTGCCTGTGGCGACGCCTGTATCCCTGTGATAAAACAGCTTCTATGTGTTTGTGGCTTTAGGGGCGCAGTCATACATCTCACTTGGTGCCTCGTTGGTGTGTGTGAACACTAAACGGAATTAAAAATTCACAAACACAAATTTGTCAACCATATTATCCTTTGGGAAAGAATATTTTTCAAGAACCAAAGCAGGAAACCCAAGAAGTGTAAAGACACTTTAGGACCTCAAATACACACAAGAAGTGGTGTCTTAGAGGGAAACCCCTCCTCTCTGTAAGTCTCGAGAGATGAGCCTCCTCACTTCTAAGAGCAGGAACTCAGCCAAATGGCACAGTGCCCTTTTATGTTACTTTCTGTGCTTTATCTGCGTCACAAAAAAACCCAACCGAGCGTGGCGAAGAGAGGGAGCAGCTGTGGTGAGGAAGCAAGGTTGCGACGGCTCCGTGGATCTTTGAACGATTTGCTGTTGAGGCGGTTTGGGCGACTCGGGAACAACCCATTGTAGGTCCATCTGGATGGAATCAGTCACACAGGTCCGCGTCTCCCTCCTTCCCAATTGGCTCTCCGTGTTTACAGACACTGGCGTCAGCTCCAATCACCACTTTGCCCAGAGGTTCCCATGTTTATCGCCGTTTCCCATAATGACATCCGTGTTTATGCGTGCACATCGCATAAACACGGATGTGCATGCAAACACAAACCCACACGGCCTATGTCTTTCTTTGAGTGGCCAGATAAGAAAACATGACATTATCTCTTTTGGGTTTTTTGTAGTGTTAGTGAAGGTGTGCACGCCCGCTGACGCGCCTGCAGCTCATCCTCACTGTGTATACATTCAAAATGCTAATGCTGTATCTCTCTCCATGACCTTTTCTTCTTTGGTGATGCCCGGTGTTTTTATAAATACTGTGCTGATATCCTAGGATGTGTAATTACTGCACCGCGGCAACACTGCCTCTTTATTAGTTTTCTGACAATGGCCCTCCCCGTCACCACCGAAGCTTGTGTGTGTGTGTGTGTATGTGGGGGGTTTGGGGGTGAGAGAGAAAGAGAGGCTTTTGTGTAAGCCCTGTTTACGCAGCTGAACACAACAGCACATGATCAGTACTTGTGTTTCTGTTCACACACATCTGATAATCTAACTTTTAGCGTGATGAAACTAAACTCTGCTTACTAAAAAATATTGCATATTACCACTTAATCATGTTTCAATAGGTATGTGTTATTTTTTAACAAATGACCAGGTCAAAAATTGAAAATTTTGAAAGTTGTTTTTTTTGTATTTACTCTGCAAAGACTTAAGAAATCCACTTTTTTTTTTTTCATGTCAACAGAGGATTCATATGTGGTGGACTTCTGCACTCACTACATGTGGTTATATACAAAAGCATGAACGGTATTCATAATTTTGCATGTTGAAAGGGTCTGTTAGTTCAAGGCTTTGTGTTCATCAATACATTCTCCTCCAGTTCAGATCCGAGGATTAGGGCTGTTTGAACTCGGTGGTTCTGCATTAAAATGGGAAGTCCTGGACGCTCCGGCATGAAAAGGAGCTGGCTAATTGCGAGGTGCCCCAGCATGCTGGGATGGACTCGCACTGTTTCTTCATGGGGTGTCCTCAAGATGTCTTGAACAACACGGCAATTACATTACAGTCGGAGTGGTGTGTAATTGATGCTTTCAAAAAGCGACAGAGAATAGAAGGGTTCTTCTGAAGTCGAGCAGCAGCCTGGTGTCACTGGGCTTTCAGATAGAAACTGCGAGCATTCAGTCAATGCATGGAATGCATGTACACAGACTGGAACGTATCCCAATCACAGCAGGGAGTCAGACGGGAAAGTGAACTTATCCACTTGTAAATGGGAGATGCTGTTAGCTTCTGCATGTGGAAGCATATTCTGAATCGCTCCAAAGCTGGAGTTGTGGTCCCTCGTGTCCACGTCGGATCTACACGCGTCTAAGCAGCAGACGCAGCAAAAGCAGGCCGGGGCGTGCCAGTTACGGGACATAATTGCTACTAATGACCATTAGGAGTTTGGTTTACATCCTCCGGGGGCCGTAGAAAAGGCCTTTCGTCTTATCAGTTGATTAGGAACAAATAGACGGGCCGGATCCTGCATATTAAGTAAACAGGAGGCTAAAATGGTGTTACTCTATAAACGGGAAGCCTAATGGAGTGGCGGGAAGCTCATCCCCTGCTAATGTGTCAGCAAATGGATAAGTACTCCCAAACCCCAGCTCCAGTTGTCAAATACTGTTTTTATTCAGTTTTCTTTCTTTTTTTCTTTGGGAGTCTAAATTGTATGTAGAGGGAGGGGAGGAGCAGGAGATTAGACCTCCTTACATCTCCATCATGTTTTAGTGTCGAAGGAAGATGTGCCTTAGGCAAACACCGCCTTAGCATAACTTACCATCTGGCACGGATGACGTTTTGAAACCGTCCACCGATTGAAAGGTTTGAGTGCATCCAACTGAAGAAAGTCCAACCTCATTTCTGATTCATTTAGCTAATAACTATTCAGTCACTGGGAGGGACTTACATCTTCTAATATTCACCCCATTGTTGGCTAGGTTCACACAGCAGGAAATCCATCCAAATCCAATTTTTTTTAATGTTGTATATCAGATCTTTTAACTCCCTAAAAATAATCTGATTCGTGCCACTTCTGTATGCGATACTAAATCTTTTTTTTTTTTTCAAAGCATCTACTTGATTCGGCCCCAGAAGAAGCCAGACGTGGTAAATCGGGGTGTGAATGACGTGTAATTATGACAGAATTCTGTCAGTGAAGTGCATTACATCCCAATGCCGATCACACCACTCTTAGTTTCAACTACGGATCCAAACATAGTCCTCTACAGACGTTGCTGAGCCACAAAATGTCTTTTTCTCCGTCTTGCTATGATCTTATGATGGTAGCGTCGGCTCCATTGCTGAATAACTTTAAAAGCGATCCATGGATGGCGCCGTGTATTATTACTTCCGTAGACAGTGTGCCACTCTGTGACGTCTTGGTTGCTCTATGTCTGTGGGTCTCATTGGGATCGTACACCGTTTGTACTGTAGAGCATCAAGACCTGATGTGTGAACATGGCCATAGTAATTCGGTCTTTAAAAATGTTTTTGGCACTAGTAACAGTAATTTCACAGGAACGTTCACCTGCTTTACCCACAGATCCACCAAGTGCCAAACCTCGTACCCTTCATTCCAATATGCACACTTCACCAAATGTCAACAGTTAAATCGCTAACATTGAGACACGCGTCGTTACAAGTACAGTGCAGTGACAGCGACTTTACTTCCAAAACCAGTGAGACACATCAGCGTAGGCCTCTGTGCTGCTCTTTACTAAAGTCACTTCAGCTTCTCCAGCAGCATCTCTGGCATCCAAACTGTCAGTGACGGCAGCAGCGTTGTTTTTCCCCTCTCGCAGGATTCATTTGCATTATGCAAATGAACAATTGATATGGATCTTCTCCCCTCCGATGAACATTTTGC
Source organism: Gambusia affinis (assembly GCF_019740435.1). Classification (NCBI taxonomy): domain Eukaryota; kingdom Metazoa; phylum Chordata; class Actinopteri; order Cyprinodontiformes; family Poeciliidae; genus Gambusia; species Gambusia affinis. Next base: position 29,440,336 of record NC_057869.1, on the reverse strand, counting down.
ACAGCAATTTACCAAGCAAGTAATTACTTATTGACAGAATAATATCACACAGGAAATTGTTGTGTAAAAACGACAAACCCATCTCATTGTAATGGTAGTTGAAAAGGAAAATAATAATAATAATAATAATAATAATAATAATAATAATAATAATAATAATAATAATAAAAGACAAAAAAAATCTAATATGAGTGATAATAAAATTAGAAGTTGTGAGTGATGGAGGCAGGCAGTCATCACGGCTGTTCTCGCCGCGCCCTCTCCGCCGCCACCTGTGGTTGCGCCCTGCGCTCGTGGCTTTGCATTTTAATTAATTCCAAACATTATTAAGGATACAAATTCACTGTCTCACTCGAGTGCACTACGCAATGTAGTTGAGCTGCAAGAATATCAGTAATTATCCATGTTGTGATGGAATATTTAGGCCGCGTGCGTGTAACCTGGGTTCTACATTGTGTCGCGACGAGCGACAAAACTTTCTTCTTTTCTTTTGTTTTCTTTCTTTTTTTGCGTATTTCATTTTCCAAGAACAAAATAAAAGAGTTTGAAAATATTCTTTGGAATAAGTGATGTCAAACAGAACCAGGACCGCCTGTAGCTGCTTGTATGCAAAAGACTCAGCTACTCCAACTTGATCCTTTCTGTTGAATTATGAATCAAAGGCTGCATTCAAAAGTGCGTAGAAATAATTTAAGATTTTGTAGATTTGTGTTTATTATTTGTTTTTGCAACTTGTTTTCTACTTGGGAATAGCATCCCCCGTGGCATCACTTCTCCATAAAAAGCACTTCAGCTTAATTTCTTCTGGTACGAAACCCCCTCCCCCAAAATAAAAAACCTCCAACAGCCATCACATGAGTCAATAAAGCAATAAAGCAATTAATGTCACTGCAGCAGAGTCCAGGGTCAGTGGCAGGAAACATGGTGGAGGCTTCTTAAGCCATTTAATTCATAATGAACTTCCTCTCATTCATTCCCTTTTCTCCCCACTTTTGTTGCACAAAGGAATTATTTTCCGGCACGTTTGCGTCAGCGCCGTTCCAGCTCTAATATCCAGCATCCCCACAGATTGGCACCTGGAGGAAAAAAGAGGAAAGGGGGGAGAAATAAAAGAGAGAGAGAGAGAGAGAAGAAAAAAAAACAGAGGAGGCCGCGGTGTGCAGCTGCATTTTCTTCCCTCAGTAATCGAATTCCTCAAAAGGGGTCCATTTTTCTTCATCTCCCCAGGTCCACAGGACCTTTAAGCAGAGCAAGGCACCAAAAGAAGGCGCCATAGAACACAATTATAATTCCAATATAGTCTTGTAAAGAAAATATAAACAGATAGCTCGGCTGCAGAGCTGCCACACTATTCTCCCACAGGACTGGTAATAAAGTAGAAAAGATGTAACACTGGAAGAGGCTTTTTACCCCCCTGTCCTTTTCTCACGTCAGAAATTGAAAACTGTGGCTTTCTGGAGGAGGATATTGATGGTGGTGGTTAAGTGAGCGGGGATGGGGGGGCTTTACCACGGCCATTAAAGTGGTTTTAAAAATGAGTATTAACGCACGAGCGTTGATGAGTACGGATGTTGCTCTGCCGTCCTGGTGAAGGTGCTTTTGCTTCTGTATCTCAACTCTCCATGTTCTTCCCATAAGCCCCAATTCCTGAGCCCTTCCAAGTCTCTGACAGGGGCGTGAGAGGGATGTGGGGGGGGAGGGTGTGGGAGGACACAAACAAGCCGCCGTCCCCCTCCAGAAATCCCAGCAAGAGCAAATTGGTGGCAAATTTGGATTTGTAAGCGTGTGCAGCTTTGCCACTGGCGAGTCTTGAATTCTCAGAGCGAGTCGTTTTTCTGCCTTTCCATACTGTAGTTCCGTCCTCTTTTGAATATTCTGTTTGTTGTGTGTTGTCTTGAGGGTTGCATCCAATCGTCGGGATATGAGGAAGAAAAAGGAAAAAAAAAAAAAAAAAGAGCGATACGCCACTTATGATAATTCCCTGGCATAGGTTGCAACTGTCCTAATAATTATTACTGCTGCTATAGTGGAAAGCACTTGGGGACACAGCTTAAGGGTGAGTGCATGTGTGTGTGTGTGTGTGTGTGTGCGTGTGTGGGTGTGTGTGTGTGTGCATATGGGATGTATTGTGTATTCAGTTACTGTTGTGACACTAATCCAGAATGTTCAGTTTTGGGGGGAGAGCAAAATAATGTTGGCAGGCTTACACACAGACTTAGAAATCAGTTTTTTGGCCATTCTTCATTAATTGTAATGTCTTAACCAGCTGACGCCATGAGTTTAATAAAATTTTGGAATATTAAACGCCAAAATTTTCCTTCAAAGGGAAGTCATTCTTGCAAACAGCTATCCAGTCTCTGTCAATATGTGTTATGAGCTCCATGTGTAAATGTTTGAGGCTCTTATTTTGAAGTAGGATAGGAAGTACGTTTTGAGTGGTTCCCTCGTGATGACAAACCTTCCACCACTTTAAAATTGTTTGCACCAGGCATGAGAATTTGGGCCAGTAGTGATTATCCAATATTAATATTGCTGCTCTGGATCATAGCCAATATTTAACAATATTATTTGTATTATATATACCTTTTCCACACGTTGAATAAACAACCACACCGCTGACCCTACCATTCTTTTCTCTGCTTCAGTTAAACTTCCCACAATCCTTTCCTGCCATTATCACATGACCAAACAAATGTCACATGACCAACTTCCTCCCCCTAAAGAAACTAATGGAAACAAGATGCAAATAAATATCGGTTGTTAATACAGTCTTAATTGTCACACTTGTATAGAAAAAACAGGACAAATATCGGCCAATACCGACGTTAGCGCCGATATGTCATGCAGAGCCATTCCAGGAAGCTCCTGTCAATGTAACATTCTACTGATTCAATTCTTGAATTGGTATGATTTCTGTTTTGTGATACAGTATTTGGGTATTTTTCCCTTGAATATAAAACTGCAGCTTGAGGAGCTAATGTAGCTAATCCTAATGCTGCTTGAGTATTAGCTAGCATTTGCAGAGCAGCCAATCCAGGAGCACCGTTCATTTGACTTTGTTCCGACTTTGCAGCAGGAGTTGTGGTAGTGGTGTCTGAACTATTAAAACCAGCAGTTATAAGCACTTTTAGAGGGAGCCTCAAGTATTCAAGGATACTGGCAGCTTGTGAGTGGCTCTGGTCCCTAATACCCATGAACACTGGGGTCTGTAATATATTTAGCCGTCCTGTTCTCTACTTAAAGTCCCCCTGATCTCAGATATCAGACTGAACCACAGACATGTCCTGACTTGATGTCATGTCCTTTGAATAGCATCTTACACTATATGCTCACTGAAAATAGCTAATTTTCTGTTTTCTTTTTACAGTCTCTTGTCATCTACTTGGTGACCTTTTATGAAACCAAAAAAAGGTTTACTTGTTGTTTGTTTTTATTTGGTATTTTATACTTTAGAAGACATATTTTATCACTTTAACTATAGGAGAAGTGAATTTAGTCTTACTCAGTTTGCCTGAAGACCAGTCTCCCAGTGTTGGTTGGCTGCTTGGCTGCACAGGTCCCTGCTGAGTGTAAATCACACACAGACACAGGCAAGGGTGGGTGTTCCTGAGAGAGTGTGAATGTATGAATATGCCTATCCCTTCTTCTTCTATGTGTTTGTGTGTGCGTGGGTGTGTGTGTGTTTGTGAGTAACTCTCGGGGCAGTGAGGGCTCCAGCAGGGCCCGGGAAGGCATGGAGGAGGTGGCGGTGGTGACAGTTCAGCGCGAGTATGGGAAATGGCATAGTGTTACTGCAGCCACTCATCCGTCTGCTGTGACACCCAGCGTGCATGGAAGATGTCTGCGGGACTCGGCAACGGCGGAGAGGAGGACTGGTTGTGCAGAGGAGTGAAAGTGTCATCCTCTCTGTAAGTGTCACTCTGTCTGTGGTCGGCTTGTCTCGTGTCACTGCTCCGCGGCTCGCTGTCGCTCTCCAAATGTCCGATCAAACATTGGCATCAAGATTTCTTTTAGTTTTATTTTTTGCAAACAGCTATCCAGTCTCTGTCAATATGTGTTATGAGCTCCATGTGTAAATGTTTGAGGCTCTTATTTTGAAGTAGGATAGGAAGTATGTTTTGAGTGGTTCCCTCGTGATGACAAACCTTCTACCACTTTAAAATTGTTTGCACCAGGCACGAGAATTTGGGCCAGTAGTGATTATCCAATATTAATATTGCTGCTCTGGATCATAGCCAATATTTAACAATATTATTTGTATTATACATACTCTTTCCACACGTTGAATAAACAACCACACCGCTGACCCTACCATTCTTTTCGCTGCTTCAGTTAAACTTCCCACAATCCTTTCCTGCCACTATCACATGACCAAACAAATGTCACATGACCAACTTCCTCCCCCTAAAGAAACTAATGGAAACAAGATGCAAATAAATATTGGTGGTTAATACAGTCTTATTTGTCACACTTGTATAGAAAAAAACAGGACAAATATCGGCCAATACCGACGTTAGCGCCGATATGTCATGCAGAGCCATTTGCCTCCTGGAAGCTGTGGGGAATTCTTGGATATCTCTCATGCTTAGTTGCATAAATATGTGTTTAAATATAAGTGTTGGCCATACTTATTATCCTCTGACCCTCAAAGTAACAGAAGCAAACACTTGGAACACTATCACTGGTTGAAGGCCACAAACACTGTTAATGAGCCAATTAAACGAGGGCATAATGACCAGTCTCAACCACCAATATGCTATATATATCTTTTTCTGACTTGTGGTTTTATCTCTTGCAATAGTTAGAATGAAAATATGTTGTTAGATTTCTATTTATTTATTGGTCTAATGTCAATGTATCACAAGATGAAAACCATAGCAGCTGGCTGCTATGTGTTTTTCCCTGATGTGTTTTGAAACCAATCTCTATAAATGTCAGCAGAGAAATGAATCAAATCAGTATAAAAGTTTCTACCAGTGCACTCACTAACCATTGTATTATGTATTAGGGTGGCTTGATTTCAGAATAATATGTCATTGTGATATTATTGTTAAAAACAAATAATGGTTGATTTCTACTTTTTCCTGATACTTTTCTTGGTTCAACATGACAGAATGTCTCCAACCACTTCTTATTTCTGTTTGAGCCATTAGGCTAACTGTACTTCCAGGTTTTACTCCTTTTTTGTACGGTGGGCGACTGGTGAAAACGGTGAAACATGCAGCAGACACATGAATGCTGCAAACCGCAAAACAAACATTGAAAAATGCTGCAAACAAAGAATGCTGCAGGAAATAGAATTAAAACGATAAAAATGGCAAAAAGAGCCGGCGTGAAATGCTGCCACACCAAACAGAAGTGCTCCAGACCACTAGGGGGAGTCTGGAGAAGGATTTATGCTGCTGTTTTATACTACTATAATAGTATTCAAGTATAACACACATTTTCTTTCTTCCTCCAACTTTCTTCTGGCCATCCTGTCAAATCTTCATATCCAGATTTTACTGATGGTTTGGCCCCTTGTGATTGTTGGTCGACTCCCCCTAGTGGCCTGAATATTTGCCGTTCCCTTTCCTATTTGCGGCATTTTCCCTCAAACTTCTAATTCTTGTGGTTGCAGGTGCTCAGTTGGTACTACGGGTCCAAAAGTGAGCCAAGAAAACATCTCTCACAGCGTAGCACTCCCACCACCAGCCTGAGATCTCAGAACCTCTGAGAGAACAGAAACTTTGACCTCTCAAAAAAGAAGTCAGAGTTTGTCTCTTGAGCTCTGACCTCAACAAACCCAACTGAAAATGTCAGATCAGCTTTCAGGTTAATGCTGAGAAATATTCAGATTATCTTGTCATAAACTAACATCCATATCATGTTTAAAGTCACTTAAAAAGAAACTAAACTGCAAATAACTTTTTTGTCAGATAAATTGTATAAATTTTGTGTAAGTTTGTTTGATTTCGCAATATCTGGTCTAAAGCTGTCTCAGTGCTGCCCTCCTTGGGTTGGAGGGTAACTACTGCAGTTGAATTTTCCTGAAGAGCTTGGTCGATGTTTATGTCGCAGCCCTGGGTTCAGGTACAAAACCACCTCACCCAGTCACATGCCCCCATAATGAGTTAGGAGTTGGAATTGCGAGCATTTTTTGTCCTAAAACGGAGAAAAAAAGTTGCTAGATTTGTTGCTAGTCACTTGTTTTTTTAAAAAAAGGTCACTACAGGGATTTGAATAGTTACTAATAGTAGCCTCATCTTGACCACACCCCCTCCTCTCTCTCTCTTTTTCTCTCTCTCACACACACACTTGGCCACGCCTCTGAGTGTATCTGGACTCCGCAAATTTTTCTTTCAATCTGAGCTTGCTTCCATTTTAAACCCCATTTCTCCCTCATCCTGATGCTCAGTTTACAATTTAACAGATCTTCACGCCTAAATGCATCAAAGCCTCCTCATTGGCTGACAAGCAGCAGGTGTACTTAATAAAATGGCCAATTTTGCTCTCTGTAGGGAAACTGAAAACTCAGAATATGAAACACTTTCATACACTTCCAGTTGCATATGCATTTAAATTGCAGGTACAGTTTCCCCGTCTCTAATGGGGTTTTCTGCTTGCCGAGAACCGAAGCGATGCCAATAATGGTCCGGTAGGAAATGGACCTAAAATGAGTTCTTTCTAAGATTCTAATGTTTTTTTTTGCTTTTTTTCAAGGTTCGAATATTTTCAGTGAAGAGACCAGAGCAACAGCAGTGTGAAGGCTCCAGTCACCCAATGCTCTATCTAATAGGGGGCAATAATTACAAACCCAAGTTATGCAAAAAAAAATAAAAATAAAAAAATCAATTTTTATGTCTTTGCAAGAACAAATGAATATAGCAAAGGTCATTCTGGACCGTACTGTTTCTGAAACACAATCTGTATTCCATACGCTCACATTTTAACGTCTTGTGCGAAGGTGTCGGGTAACACGTACCGAAGTTCACCGCAGTCGCTGCGTACACTTCGGAAAACAACACTGAGAATATAAATCAAGTTAGATTCCAAGTTCACACGGCTTAATGTTTCATATCACCCATATTAAAATTCATTGACCCTGCCAAATATCAAACTGCGGTGATGCCGTGTGAAGTCCTATGTATCACGCTGCCAGGAGAAATCTGAGAATATTTACTTTTAAAATGGGAGTTCATAAAGTCAGAGAATGGTTTCAAATAAATCTGTTGTGGATGTGAGATAAAGGCAAATGCAGAATGTTTTTGTAGTTTTTAATTTACTTGAGATATTTATTTATTTATTTAACCTCACAGTGAGGTTACCAGGCAGATGAAGCATTCTGGCTAAAAATATTTAGGAAAACTAGAAATGAAAGAAATGTCAACTGTTAGTTACTGTTTAAAGTATTTAAAAAGCAAAAACAACAACAAAAAAAAGATTCAGCTTTTTTTTTCTTTTTTTTTTTGCTTTTGTGGCTGGTGGCACAGAATGTTTGGGTTGGGAATGGGGAAGAACCACTGATTTAGATCAAAACGTCTTGATTTAGAATGGCCTAGTCCAGGGGTTTTCAAAGTATGAAAGGGTGAGCCCCCCTCCAAGGAGCACAATGCCTGCTGCGCCCCCCCTCCCCCATTTGAAAAAGTAACTTTAATCGGACTACTGATTACTCCTTGAAAAAGTAACTTAGTTATATTACTGACTACTTGACTTGGAAAGTAACTAAGTTACATTAAAAGTAACTTTTTAGTTATTTTCAGCAGCTGCTAACAGCAACGCTCTGCCTCCTGTGAAAATCACATTGATCTTTGCTAATACTTAATTGTCAGCTATTTTATAATGGTAACATCAACAATGTGTCTCCACTTAGAAGGTTGAACTGAAGAGGATATTGTACAAAACACAGTACAAAAAATAAAAAACGTGAGTAATTTGTGTGGTCCACTGTTGTCTGGAAAACTCAAGAAGGATGCCCCCAGCCTCCAGATTCTGCGTTCGCCCCTGAGTTTGATGTCAGCGCACAGATCTCCTCCTGCAGCTCCACAGCTCAGATGGCTGCGACACTTACCGTAATTAATAATTATAACGGTGCTAACTTGCCATTATAATCATTGCCAACTACAGACACGTTTATTCGTGGCTGTTTTTACGTTTATTGCGCTGTTCATATTGGTCTCGATGTTTGCAGTTTTCTGGGCGCGCCGGCTCGATGTCATTGAGAGGTAATAAATTAAGTTGACATTAACAAAGACACAGCGGGACGGATCATCCGGGAAATGATGGACAGGGAGAGACTGAGTAAAACTACCTTAATGACGGACAAATTCTGGGATTTATTATGAGTCTCTGCTTATTCCCAACCACAAATGAGTAACTTCACGTTCAAAAACGAGCCCAAAAAGGCGCAACCAGCAACTCGTTAAATTTTCAAGCGACTTTAAAAAAAAATGAAGCCCAAAGCCGCTTATAATAATCGGACTTGGGGACAAAAACTCAAAATATTTCCAGTTTTTCCACCAACAAAATGCGCATCTCCACTCCATTGTTTACATTTCTGTCGACAAGAAGAGGAAATACGATTAAATAACAATAGAAGATAGTAACGCACAGTGATTTTGATAAGTAACTGTAGTCTGACTACTCGATTTGAAATAGCAACGCGTTAGATTACTCGTTACTGAAAAAAGTGGTCCGACGTCAGTAACGTTACTGACATCACTGGCCAAAACATCCTCTAAGGTGGGAAACATTTCCACTGATCCCCGCTCCACACGCGCACCCCACAGTACCAACTTTTTCCTAAATCCACAGAGTTGATCGTGTGCGTAAAAGACGTTTCTCTCACATCAGTAGACAGCAAGCAGATAGCTTTTCCGGTTTACTTTTTCCCTCGCACCGCGCCTCCCCTAAAGTGCTCTGGCGCCCCCCTGGGGAGGCGCGCCTCACACTTTGAAAACCGCCGGCCTAGTCAAAGTCCAGATCTAAATCCCACAAACGGTCTGTGGTAAAGCATGAAAATAATCCTGTTTACAGATACTCTGCATGCAATCTGGCAGAGCTTGAGTTTTTTTTTTTGCTTTTTTGCAAAACCCATAGAGTAGAAAGCTGGCAGAGAGAAACCCAAGAAGATGCTATAGCTAGCACACCAGAAGGTGCTTCTACACAGGCTGTAGAACCAGGGATGTGTTTTCAGACTTTTAATAATAAATAATAAATTTTATATTATATTATATTATAAATCAGAATATAATTTTCTTTCCATTTAACACTTTTGTGTTAAGTGGAAATACACCACTTTAGTATTTGGTAGAGTAAATTTTACAACACATTTTAAATGTTTTGGGTGTTGTTCCAAAATCTTCTCAAACGTCCAAAGCACTGAGTTCCTTTAAATCACGTCTGAAAACCCAAGAGCTGCCTCAATGTTCCAGTAGTAAATGGAACATTGATCAACATATTTAATGTGTACTTGCTTGATGATGGTGTTTGAAAAAACGTGATATTTGTTGCTTGTTTCATAATTACTGACTATTTGGTGTTTAAGATGTTGCTGAAAATGTTGCATATGAACAAACTTAATAGTTTTCAGCTCTCCATGTTGATGTCTGTAAAGCTGAGACCAGTGCTCTGCTATGGCCACTATTAAACATCCTTTGACATCGTTTAGCCTCTTTACAGCTAATTTCCATTCCAGTATCCATTTGACAGACCCATTTGTGTCCAAGCTTTAACTCTTCGGCTCACGTTGCTTCAATGTTTCCCACATAATGATCTTTCCTTATGATGTCATCAACTTGATGCGTTTCTTCTGGAGCCAAGTACCCACGCTGCATGCTGGTGTTGCGCTTAGCAACGGCTTCTTCTCTGTGAACGGCGTTTTAGCCCATATGTACAGATCTCGTCTCACTGTGGATAGTCATTTCCTTTGCTTTGTCCGTCATCCATTGCGGCTAATTGATGATGGACGGATAATATATTTATTCATCTTGTTAGTTTTTTCTTTAAATGGATGAAAAATACTTATTCATTTAAGGCCAGTAAAAGTATTAAGTAATGTAGAAACTAAAAATACGATGATCTCTACCGTCTCTGCTCCGGAGTTCGCTCCACACTCTGTGGAAGTTGCCCAAGTTCGCTAAGTAATATACCAATATTAAAATCATTCTCCTCCGGAGTTTTTACCTCTTCATGTTTTTTTTTTTTCTTCCTCTTCCAATACTCCAACCCCTTCTTTTCTTTGCATTACAATTGCAACTTATTAGCAGAGTTACCTTCAGCATCCAGTCTCTCACAGAAGGGTGACCCAGTTGGGAGCGAGCGGGAGACAAAAAAGACGCGGGGAGACGGAGGGGGGAGCCATAGTCGCTGGAATTTTAATGGCTCCTGGTTGCCAAGCGTGGTCATGAGCCTCCAGTGCAAAAGAGACGAGCCTAATCAAAAGCTGCACGCCGCGTGAGTGACAGCATCAAAGTGCATCTGCATACTGAGGGGGAATTCTCCCCACTTTCTGATTTCTGCACAATTAAAGTGGGTGCGGAAATGGAAATGCGCACTGTGATGATTTCTTCCTCCCTTCCTCTCTCTCTCTCTTTTTCTCACAATCTTTTCTCTTCATTCCCACCGTAAACAACACGGGTGCTTGCCTCTTATGTTTGTGTGCATTATTTTGCCATCCTCAGGAGATACAGAGCGCTGGGAGGGAAGGGGAAGGGAATTAACAAAGAAAAAAATAAATAAAAAGGTAGGAAAGGGGGAGCTGAGTGTGGAGACGCAGAGGAGAGACAGCTGAGAGGAAGGCGGTAATTTCGCACCGTCACTGTCTGAGGAACATTTTACCACCATGAGTCCCCACACTGAATGAAAAGGGGAAAAAAATGCTTTATGAAAGCATGCCTCTGAAACACGCGACCCTCCACAGCAGCAGGTGACCAATAATTACAGCACCACTTGAATTATCCACCGTTTCCCAAAGACATTACACAGTAACTTGTCTTCTTTTTTTTTTTTCCGTCTCGCTCAACTTTCCTCTGTGTGTTTGTCCGCCGCCGCATATTTTCCCCATAAATATTTCAGACGCAGCAAGCTCATTAAAAACATTTTTATGTTTTTTTTTTTTTTTTTTGGCATTGGATAAAGGAAGAAAAGAAAAACTCCAGCAGGATAAGATTTATTTGTCAGGTTTATATTTGCTATCTCCGTCTCCCTGACTCCCATTAGCGGATTGGCTACTCGCGACTGCCGCTTCCTATCAAGGGAATTGCTAGAACTCGGCGCGAGCCAGAGTGATGGAAATTGCTTTTCCTGCTTCTGCCGTATGATGCTCAAATCTGTCAGGGCGCACGTCTCATGACTGACGGAGCCACCCGGGGTTTAGTGGCTAAAGGTGAGCATGCTAAAAGTATTCATACCGCCTGAACTTTTCCGCATTAAGTCACGTTACAACCACAAACTTCAGTGGTTTTTGGGGTTTTTTTGGTGTAAAGAACCAAACTTTAGCTATATCGGATAGGGCGTAATATTCAACTTAAATTTAGGCCTGTACTTTGATTGGGCCATTTCAACATCTAAATTAGCTCTGTTTTAAACCATTCCATTGTAGCTCTGGTTACATCCTAGTCACAAGGCTTTCTTCTAAGCCGGCCGTGTTTTGTACTCTGGCCAGATTTCCTGTCCCTGCTGAGTTTAAGAATGCCCACAGCATGATGCTTCCATCCCTGTGTTTCTAAGTGATGTACATTATGAATTTTGCATGGTGTAGGCTAAAAAGTTACGTTTTGAACTCTTCCTCTGGTTACCTCAGATACATTTGCCATTTATACCCTGGAGTAAATTACACTAATATACTGCCAGAGTATTTACTAACTAGCTAACCTCATAAAGGATGTTATTGCACTGGATATTGTTTAGGGACCTCGGTGTAAATAGGCCGAATACAAATGCACGTCACATACAAGACAGTTACTTATGAAAAGGTTTGAAGACAATCAATTCTTTTTTGTTTCTATCGGAGCCGAGAGGCGTCAATATAAAAGCCACAATGGAAATTACGCTAAAAATAACTTCTGTTTAAGGACAAACTCTATTTCAGCATAGCTCCTTCTTAGCATAAAATCTAGTTTAGTGAAACTTGTTTTAGAACAACGTATGTGTCATCATAATTTCCTTGTTAACATAAATTGCAGTTTAGTTTAAGATCTTTTTTAGCATAAATGATTGTTTTCCATGACTTCCCTGTTAGCATGCGCTTCATTTTAGCATAACCGCTATTTTAGCATTCTCTGTGAAAAATACATTGGCCAACAAAACAATCATCTCTTACTTACTGTTTCACACAAATCCCAATGAAATGCACTGAAGTTTGAGCCTGTAGCAAAATATAGAACCACACAAAATATAAAGAAATGTCACAATGCACTGTCATTTGCAAATAAATATACAACCAAAATGAAGAATGACTGGACTTGTACTTGAGAAGCACAATCTTTACAAATCAACTCTAAAGCTCCTCCACTGAAAGGTTAATGTTATTAAAAGAATAGACCTCTGGTTTGTGTGAGTATAGAAGCTTACCAATAGTAGTATTTAGGTGTCACACCAAATTTAGTTTCTTTTACTGCCAGCCTACTGAGGATGACAACCTCAGCGAGTTAGCACAACGGCTAATGCTCATTTATCGCAAGCTCCTTTACCGCACAGATCTCCCCGTCCTGTGACGTTCTCTGATTTCTTTCTTTTTTCTTTTTTTTGATCATCCACTCATACTGATGATGCAGGTCAGTAGGCCTGGCCACCCCGTTTCTGTGCGCGTAAGCATTTCTGCCAGCATCTGGAGCGGCTAAATGGATATTGGAGCGCCGTCGCAGGAGCCCAGAGAACGTTGGACAGTGGTTGAGATTGATGAGTGTTTGGGCTCTTTCCCCCGCGACCCCGCCGCATCTGGCAGGAACAAAGTCAGGCAGGTGTGACAGCCAGCATCTATCTACCAGTCAGCTGCAGAAAGGGAGGGAGGGGAGGGTGATGGGGGACTTGTATCAGGACACACGCGCACACACACACACACACGCACCCACACACACACACACACACAAAACTGCATCAAACAGCTTGTGTTTTCTGAGCATTTTATCAAGCTAGGTTGTGCACACAACCACTCCAATCCGTCACACGAACACACTGCCTCCGGGAAGTGAGGCAAGTGTGCTTACATTCATTGAATTGCACACACACACACACATAAAAACGAACATGCACAGGCAAAAAAAAAAAGAAAAAAACACACAAAAATAAATAAATAAAAAGCTCTTCCTGGCAAGCCTTACTGTGCGTCTTTCCAGGAAGAAGTGGTTTAGCAGTGCTGACTTCCTTCAGATGTCTTCGGGCTCTCATGTCTTATTACGGGAGACAAACGGCATGTCGCCTCAACGTCGTGTCGCGACTCGTTAGCTCCGGACATGACAGCCACGACGGCGCGTTTCGCCGCGCCGACGGATTTAACACGTGGAACAGAGAGCGCGCTGGGGTTGGGACCGGACATGTGAACGGGTTTTAGGTTGAGCAAATTTTCTGCCAGGTGTGGAGGGACAGAAAAAAAAAATACAAATATAATTTTATGGAAATGATTTTCAGCCAGTTTTGACTGGTTGTCCTCAGTTTTCAGGGTGCCTGCTCTCCGCTAAAGGGAGAAAAATGGAGAAAAAAAAGTACTAGTTGTACTGCAAACCGTGGAAGAAAGCGGTGACTGTGTTGACTTCCTGACTGTTCCCATGTTGTTTCCTGTAAGAAGTTGTTAGTAGAAGCATTTCCTTCCTACAGTTTGTCTTTGAACTGTTTCAAAAATAAACTGTAACTGCAAGTAAGACTGTCACACAGAGGTCCCACAAATTTTTCATTTCAGTGTTCTGTACTTTTTGAATTATGGTTTTTTGTTATTATGAAGCAGATCTGGACTTGGAAAAATATATTTATCTAACTTAATGTTATTATTGCTACTATTATGTTCTAAAGTTGGCTTTTTATTTTGCTGTTTGGAAAAATGTCTTTTAGGGCATATTTACACGAAACCTATTTCAAATTTGATCACGTTCTTGGAGTATTTTAGATGATATAGTCAACACTACGTGAGAGTTTTGAAAATGCAGATTCTAATTAGTCGTGCCTTTAATTTAAACACTATGTTTGATAATTTTCCAGTTTTAATAGAAACTGATAAAAACTGATAGAAACCCTGAAGTATGAGTCTCTAGATGTCAACTGAGTTGTATGAATTCCATACAACTTCCTGAGCCACTCCTGCCACATTTGGTACACAAAATTTTAAGACTGAATATCTTGTAAAAATATAAGACAGTCGGGAAACCAGAACTGAGGCAGAGCTCAAAGTAATGGAAAGCTTTGGTGAAATAGTCGCAGGAAAAGAGAGGATTACAGCAATAAGAATCGCTCAGGCAACAAAGGAAACAAAGGAGTAAATAAACAGAGAAGGGAAAAATAAAATACTGTCCAGTTGCAAGTGAGGCTGGCAAAGATCTTTAATCTGATGTCTTTTTGTCTTAATCTTTTTGTGTGCTTTCTCAGCAAACTTGGAAAATTACATCAGAATATTTAAAGTTTCGTAGCTCACAATTATCTGGGGTATGTCATTAATCTCAAAAGTAGTGTAGAGGATTCTGTAAGAAATTAGTGTGTATTATAGGTGAATATTTGACCGTTATCATTGTCGGACTAGCCTGGTCACTGTGTTCCTGCGCACTTCTGCTCGTTTCTCATGTCCCCTTCGTACGCTGTCTGGGATTTCTCCCTTTGCGCTCGATTTCTCTAGTTTCTACCTGGCCAATCAGCAGACAGGGGGAGCAGTTGTGACATTTATTTTCTGCTCTGTTTTAGTATTGTTGTCTGTCAATTATTGAAGTTTGGCTAAGGCAGAAGAGGAAGCAAACAAAGCTTCGAAGGTAGTTCATGTTGGCCACACTTTCAAATGTTCGGCAATTAAAATTGGAAAAAGAGGAATGATTAAGATATTTTATTGCTGGCATTCACGTCATGGCCTTACTCCATACGGGATTGTTTACAACACACACAATTTCCAGTTAGCTTCATTGGGCTAACAGCTAAACACTGGATCTTGTCCAATATAGTCCAACACTACATTGGACTAGCTAAAAACTAATCATTTCGAACTTCAACAGAGTCCACGTCTCCAGCGAGCAATCGTTTCTCAATAGCTGATGGTTCAGACTCTTTATACGAAGCAAATGGTAGTAAGGAGCTGTTTTTTTAATTTATTTTTGAATTATTTTTGACCAGGGTTAGTATTAGCCTAAATGTACAAAAGACAACAAAACTACATTAACAAAAGTATGATTTGTCAAGAACAATTGTTAAAACCAATTTTGACACTACCAAACAAATATTAGCTAGTTTGGTTTTTAATATCCTTCCACCTCAGTTTAAACCAGTTCTAGATAATTCAGATTTCCTAACCATTTGGTTTAAAACGTTGACTAAGAAGCACAGCTGATGTCAGAACAACACAAAAAGGTGATTCTAGACCCCCAGACAGCCAATTAGGGTTGCCTTTCACCCTGACACACTTGGCGTTAAGTCAACATTTGGAATTGAGTGACAAAATCCTTGACAGGGTTGAGCAGAGCAGACGGTGTATCACATATCGGGAAGACAACAGAGACACATGTTTACACTGCCTCCTGACATTCTGAGCAGCTGACAGTCACAGCCTTTAAGGCCTGTAGGGCTAATGGTGAGCAACAGCAGGATGCTATCAATCTACCGTAATGAAGGACACACACACAGTGAAAGCTGCAGGAGAAAATAAGGGTCATTTGTTCAGGTCTCCAGATGAAATAAATAGATTTGTCATGTGTTCACAAATTAGAAGTTCTAAGATACGCACAGATACCAGACGGCCTGAACAAAACAAACCAATAATCGTGGCAAAGTCATTACAGTGGTGTAATGAAGGAATTTTTGATATTTCTTTATTTTTAGCCAAAATAATTCTTTACAGGATTGAGAATTGACACAAAACATGCAGTGACACAGCATTTCTCAGTCTACAGCGCCTCCAACAGCTAAATGAATCTTTTCCCAGAACCAGTTTTTGGCTCCATTGCCCTTCTCTTCCATAATATTTACCAGTGTAAAAACTGGTGGTGGGACTAGATTCAAGCTTTTTGCCAAGTTGGATCCATAAATAATTTCATGTGGAAAAATAAAGCAGCAAAACAAGCAACATTTTTAATTCAAAACTCTTTTTTTGGGATAAATAATCAAATAAATATACATATGTCTTTTCCAACATCCTATTGGATTTTTAATTTTTATTTTTTTAAGCAAATGTTTAAGCCCGATTGGGCCAAGAGAAGGGGCTCAATCGTCCATTGCTGTTAGCGGATGTGTATCAGATTTACGGATGTACTAGAAACACAATACAAAGGTTCCAGTTTGCACTTTTAAGTGTGACAAAAGTGATTGTGTTCAAATTTTTAACACGTCCCAAGTTAAAGGAAACTAGAAATCAGAAAGTTCATCCCAGTAGGGAAGAAACTTGGCTGAGATCTGGAGAGTGAAAATTTTTTATATCAATATTTTTATTGTTGAGTAAGAATAATTGCTGCTTTTGGTTTTAAATAAAAACATAGAAATCCTGACATTGGTCGTTTTACATATTTGTATAAATATCACTGTAACAGTGGTGTAATCTCATATCAGCCCAAGACTAGTTACTAGTTATACAAAATAGTTTGCTTTAAAGTAAGCAGCCTTAATAAGTGCATGTTGTTGCAAACTTGCAGCTAGATAACTACCAAACCTGTTTGCCGTCAGAAAAGAGTGACATGAAAGCCGGCGGGTCTGCATGTGGTCACGCGGGTAGAGTTTGCTGTGAAAACATCTCTCCGCCGAGTGATGGACGAAGTCATTGTTGGAGTGCCTTACTATGTCAGGCCCAAGGGCAACAGCCTCATCCGCCTCACCTCATCCCTCTGCCTCACCTCCACTGCCGTCCTTTCCTGCAGGAGATTCCCCCCCCTGAGCCTCCTCTCTGATGTAAATCGCAGGTAGGGAAACATGCACGGCCCGGCCGATGCACCGTACTGTGAAATCTCTGTTGACGTTACCAATGGGAAGACTGAACGCAGTGGAGGGGGAGAGAGAGGAATGATAAAGCAGAAAACAGAGAGGAATGGGGGTCGAGGCATCGTGACCTAGGCACTGACCTTATGGCCCGGAACGATGAGCTAAACACAGTCTCCCTTTTCGCCTTCATCTGTTTTATCTCCTGCAGATTTCACATCTTGAATATTTTACTCTGCTTTATAAAACATACAGAGAGGACCTACCTTCTCTTTATCTCAAAAGAATCCTTATTATTCTGCTGCTAGTTAATACCCCCAAGACCTAGCCTGTTTTCTTACTTTTTGTTTGGTAACCTTTTACCAGACAGGGATTGATTTATTTCTACCACTGGAAGCTTCGTTAAGTGGTACCAAGATGTAGAAAGATGAGGATAACTTGGAAATGAAGTGAAGGTAACAGGGGAATCAGGGAAATGGGTTATGAGAGGCAATTTCAAGGCGAGCACAGAGAAGAAGAGTAATTACCTTGAAAAAACATATATATATTTAGTTGTACATTTGCCACCTTACTATTTTTTTGCATAGCTAAATGTTTCAGATCATTAAGCTCATTTTAATAGCAAAGAAAAGCTGAGTAAATACAAAAAGCAGTTTTCTAAAATGATCTCAGTTAAAGGAAAATAAGTTATGCAAACCAATTGGACTCAATGTAAAACAGAAATTACTACTGGAAAGTGATAACTGCTTGTGCCAGAATTTCTATCTAATTTGTTACATGAATTTTGAGTGAAGTTCAAAATTCACTCATGCATATTATAATAATATGCATTTTGTCCCATAAAACAAAATCCATATTATGCGTGTTTCCAACTGCTGGTTCAACCAGGCTACAAAAAGATATAGAGGTTGCAAACTAGCCTGGACCAACCATCTGAGAAAGCTGAAGCAGGTGTGCTCTGGATCGTTTTGCTGCCTAACCCAAGTGCGTTTGAGTTTAAGGTCACAAAATAGCCAGATATTCTCCTCAAGGGTTTTCTAAGACAAGGTGGAAGTTTTAGAAAGACTTGGTGATTTCACTTACAGCAAAACATCCATTCCTGACTCACTAAAGCAGCTCCAGGATATTATACTCAATAATGATGATGCTTTGCTGTCTTGCAGTTTTCAGATGTGCCACAGGTATAAAACACTGGAATGAAATGGCTTAATGACCTCCTCCTTGTGTAGATCAGTTCTCCAGAGCCTTAATGACCTAATTATTCTATTCAGATGTGGTGCAGCAGAGGGACATCTAAAAGTTGCAGGTGAGCGGCTCTCCTGGACTGGAGTTTGACACCCCTGCTTTACACCATATTTAACAGAATGCGTACCTTCCAAAAGGTCCCACATTTCTCGAGTTATGGCCTCATCGTGGCGTTTTGGCATAAATAGACCAATTTGTTTCTGGTCATCAAGTGAGACCTGCTGTGCTATAGATATTCTTCTGGGATAATGTCTGACCTTCTGGATGAATTGTTGATGGACTCTACGAGTAATTTGGTAGGATGGCCACTCCTGAGAAGGTTTACCACTGTTCCACGTGTATTCTGGATGATAATTCTCACTTTGTCCCTTATTTCGGAAAGTGAAACTCACATACCCCCATATTTTCTGCTCTTCAGTCGGAAAATATGACCTTAATGACATGACATAGTTTCTGTGAATTTATTGGAAATAAACTCAACTAACTGGAGGTTTATGAGACACCGATGTCTGTGCTGGAGGTCAGGAACATCTCCAGTCTGCCAGCGAAGTGCACAGCAGAGCAGAGACGCATGTGGTAAACTGGCATGATAGAGGCTGTTGTTGCATGAAGCAGTAACATGACGAAGGTCTGCCTGCAAAGTTATTGATTTTCATCCCCTTTGCAGTTATCAGTGTGGAAACGTAACTGCAGCATTCACAAGCTTCATCAGGTGTTCCAGCAGTTTTGAATGGTCTCACTGACAGATAGAAATAGACATCTAGACGCGCTACAGAAGGAAAACCTGATGAGGTAGCACAGATTGTCAGAACACCGGAAGAACTTTCTTTATGTACCCAACTGTGGAGTCGTTCCTCCATCTCTGGGCATCTAGCTTTCAGCCTGCCATCAGCTTTTCTTGTGGCTGCAGACGGTAACGTTTAATCCTTGGTTCATGTCTGTCAGTATGAATGAATATTTAAGTCATCAGTAAAAGGGAAAAATCAGTCCCTCTGTACTATAAGTTGCAGAACCAGCCAAACTCTGAATAAAAGTTATAGCCTGGAACATATAGTATATAGATACATTGGATACACTGAAATATTTCAAGGCTTTATTTCTAGTAATTGTGATGATTATGGCTAACGGATAATGAAGACGGATGGACTTAGATAATATAATAGCTTCGCTTCCTGAGATAAGAGATAAAAAATCAGAAACTTTTCAAGTTTATTCATTTTATAAGCTGTACTTTTACTTTCTCAAAGCACTGCATGTACATTTAACCCCTTTTTTTCATTCAGCCCAAAAATTTTACTTGCAATTAATAGTCTGAGTCTTTTAGCAAGAGGACCAAGCCAGTGAGAAGTGTCAGTGCAGTGTATAGCCACCCATCTGGAAATAGGGGCAGAGATAAAAGGAACACGTTGTCACTGTCCGCCACAATGGAAGAAATCCAGATTTCTCTGCCTCATTCCTCTTGTTTACCTTTCCTCTCCTCTTCTTGCTCCTTTTGTTCTCCTCTGCCTCTCAGTTTCTCTGCACAACCCCACTTCGGAGCAGTGGCATCACGACACACGGAGGGAGCGATTGTGCTCGTGTCTGGCATCCATTCCAAGGTGATCTGACATCTTAAAGCGATCCTCGGTGCAACTGCATGCTCGTTTCGGCAAAACGTGTTGACTCGCTCAGCCAGTGGACCCCTGACTGCCCCCCACTCTCCACCCCCTTCCCCCCTTTACCAGTCTGAAGCCGGCTGCCAAGTGCTTCCGCGAAGAGGATGGCTTAATTGTTTCTGCCACCGCCATGCCTCTTCTTCATTTTTCTCTCTTTCCGTCCTAATCCGAGGGACGGGAAAATGGAGCTGTTATTTGCATGTCTAATGATACTCGATATCACAGGCCTCTCAAAGGGAAAAGGCACAGATGATTATTAATATGGCCAATGAAGCCCTCATTTGCACTGTCTTTTATTCCAAGGCATGAGCAAAACCTGTTTTCCATCAGCCTCAATTGAAAAAAAGTAAGAGATGCACTAATAAGATAAGTAATGGGTGGAAAATAAGTTTGGAAGTTGCCGTGAGTTTCTCATGCAGAAGAAAAAAAATCTGCAAAAGTTTAACTTCTGCTCAGGTAAAAAATAAATAAATAAAAAATTGCAATTTGCACTGAAAAAACAGGGACTGGAGCGATGGCGTTTCATTAAGGCGCGCGCGTGATAAACGTAATAATGCAGTTGCCTGTAGTGGCATTCTTCACAAAGAGCCCCGCGGAAGAATTTGCACGAAGACAAACAAAAGTGCTTAGCTAAAGCTGTCAGAGCCCATTACCCAAGCCTCCATACAGAAGAGTCATTGTGTTCGCTACCTGCAGAAGCCTTCCACACCAGCAATGCATGCCTTGCCGGCGCCGGCAGCTGGCATTGGAACCAGCTAATTTGCAAGACTTCTCAGGTTGAGAACAATGACTTTGACAGCTCGAACAGGCACAGTGGAGCACATCTGCATTTCTCCACAGGAATAAGCCTCGCACAGTGGCTCCGCCGCTGCGTGCCCTCCCAATTATGGAAATTTGAACATGTCTATATATACTCTATATGAAATACATTTGGAATTAGGCATATTGGAGGGCAAAGGGAAATCTGAATTTGGATGTTTCATCGACGAGGTTTGGCTTCGTTTTTGATCAGGTTTGTTTCTGTTTAATTATACATGCTGCAAGACATAAACTTACTGTTGAAATGCTTTGTTTTTCCATAACTGCTCACATTTATACAGAATGTGTCTCTTCTGTGCATGATGTCTCTACAGTATGAGTCGACAACATCGCCATTGGTATGGGGCAATATATAATTATTTCTCCAAGACGTTTACATAACCATGAAAAGAGCATAAACAAGAGTCTCGGCTGTATTAGATCATTCAGATGCTTATATTTAACTGTAATATGAAGAAAAGTATAGACTTATAGAGAGATTCATGCACCTAGCATATGGAATATATAGTCAATGCATTTTCATTGAACCAACAAGTTTATTTCTGTTAGGAAACAAAACAGCCATTTCTTAAAAGATATACAAAGAGGGTCATTGTGGTTTAAAAAAAATAAATATCTTAGTTTTTAATTTACTTTATAACAAAAAATGT
Organism: Gambusia affinis; assembly: GCF_019740435.1. NCBI lineage: Eukaryota > Metazoa > Chordata > Actinopteri > Cyprinodontiformes > Poeciliidae > Gambusia > Gambusia affinis. The sequence continues at coordinate 29,418,894 of NC_057869.1, read as the reverse complement.
AATTTCTAAAATTAATTATACCCTTTTCAATAATCAAAAGGATTTATTGGCTATTACAGCAGCCAAACAGTCTTCTTAGTTCCTGAAAGCGTTTTGCACGTCTCCATTTATCCTTTATGATGATTTAGATGTTAGAAGTAGAAAAGCCTCTGTGCCACCACCCTAATGGTTAGCTCTCTTCAAAAATTCTCTATCAGACTCTTGATTAAGATATTTGACACACACTTCAACTGTGTGTTTAAGGCCAGTGTCATCCTGAAACAGCCAATGTTGACCAAGTTTTTTTGCTAACTGGTTGGTACTTTCGGCAGCATGGTATTGGCACCAAAATGAAGACTATTACGCCCCCAGCGGTGGCCATTTCCTTGTTCAGTAACCAGCTTTAGTTACTGATCGGACGGCACCACTAACTGCGCGGCCGGTGAAGGCAATTCAGAAAGCAATAACTCATTTGCGTTAACTTTGGAGAGACTGGTAATTAGCATGCCTATGCTGGTCACCCACCAGTTACCCCCTCTGCTGACTATTAGCATTAGATTAGCTAGAGAAAGCCATTAACAGGCTAACAACTAGCAGCCTTTGGTTCGTCACACACAACTCGTACTTTCTTCTTCAACACTTCACAAAAATGGTTGACATAAAATATCTGTTGGCGACATACATTAGAATTTAGACAGAGTTTACTGCAACTGAACGTGACTCCAAATAAAAACATACTTTATAAATTTATATTTAGATCCGATTCGACAAATAACTCCGCCTAATTTTTCACGCCCTTGAGCATCTTCAATGTACTCTGGTTTAAAAACTTGAATATTTAGCCTCTTCAAAAATGAAAAGTTATTTCACACTAAAGGGCAGAATATGTGGAACATAATTTGTAATTTATGAAACCTTTATTAGATTTGTGAACACACTAATATAGCCCATTCATTGAGCTTCCACCAGTTTCTCCTAACCTTGTAGCGTTTACAGATAAATCTTCCCCTCATACGAACGACTTTGGGTTTCATTGAGACTGGTAACTTGTTCATTTACTGATTCAGTTAGCTTTCACTCTTCGACACTTGCACCACGAAACTCACCAGTGGGCGTGTGTGTTGCTCCCTGCATTTATCGAGATCACACGATCAGCTGCTCAACGCTCGTTTACTTCATGGCTAAACCGTGAGTGAAGAAAGGCGGGAAAAAAAAGAAATCTAAAGCTTGTGAAAGAAAGGAGAGCGCGAGAGGAGGGGATGGGGGGAATAAAACACTAAAATGTGAATCACAAACCCGAGCAGCGCCATCTGGGCCGAGAAAACACGCATCATAGTGGAGAGGCGGCACATTGAATTAGACTTGCTACGGAATCCATCTGCACCTCGTGAAATCAATCTCATTCCTTGATTTGATTAGGACAGCCGCACAGAAAGAAAGAGAAAACTGTTGTGCTCGTTGATTAAGCTTGTTTTGCTTAGCGCCCCACTCCCTCCACCTACGTTTCGGCATGCTACGCGTACAGATGAGCGCCGGAGCCCACGGGTAGGGTAATGACAGTAGGTGAGGTTAACACCAAGAACTCCCCTCTCTGTTCTAGAACGCAGCGTGGGACCAGCAGCTCCACTAGCTGAGCTCATTTGCGCGCGCTCCCAGCGCGGGTCTCTTTATTCTTCACAATGCCTCCTTCTCTTCTTTTTTTTTCTGCTGTTTGTTTTGCTGAAATTACCGCTTTTTCTTGGCGGGCTGCTGAACTCTTCGCGGCACACACGTGGAGCCGCTGTGAAGTGGACTCGTTTTCTGGTGTTAAGAGGCCAAACACAAATGAACGACCTGATTGTGCTCCTGCTGAACAATAGGAACAGAATTAGCGGATGTGAACTGAATTTCCATACCCATGTCACGATGTAGCCAAGAGCGGCAACAGGAAGTTCGGTTCTTGTAAAGGATTCATCTCTTCTGTGTCTCAAGCGGTTCCTTTATTGGCCTGTTTTTGCATTTCTGAAAGCTTTTGGTGTTGGTAAGCAATATTGTAGTTTATTAGTGTTTATATAAAAGCCTTATTTTGATGCGGTTCTTTCTTACAAAGAGCACAGCTGAATACAGGAACACAGGCTTATTGTTGATCCCATTCTGAGGGATATTTTCATTTTCCAAATTCAGCGCTCATCAACCCGGTCTCCAACATCTTTGGGACACAGATTCAGCTTCTCTTTGAGATTTTTTTCTGACATTCTTGTATTTAAATCTGGTAATCCATCTCTCTCTCTCTCTCCCTGTCTCTCTCTCTTTACAGTCAGTGAAACACTCTTGTTGCTTTTAGAGCCTTCTTTCGCATAATGGCTTCCTCCTGTTCTCTCTTTATGATTAACCACATGGTGAGTTTATTTAAAAGAAGTCCCACCGCTGCATGGATGGATAGAGCATAATCGACTGAAGATTCATCAGGACTCGACTCAACTTTCTCATTGAAATTAAAGTCAGGCCAATGTCCAGACAGGAAGGTTCTTGTTTTTTTTTTCCCTTCTTCTTTAACAGGTTCTAGATTGAAAATCTCTCAAGTGCGAAAAAGGCTTTTTTTTGGTAAAAGTTTTGAGGTATTAGCCCAACAACGACAATGGTTGAGTACATGTTCTTCTTGTAGGTTTAGTTTCATAACCTTATGTGACAAAGAAGCTCGATTTTGTTTAACTTAAAAGTCTCAGGCTTTGTTGTTTGGCGTTCTTGCTTTCTTGTCATGTTTACAGCTGACTCCACGTTTGGCGCCACTTACAGGTCTGGGGGAGTAAAAATAAAGTAAAAACAGCTTTTTCTTTGTGTTTCCATGGAAAATGTTATATATATAAACACAATACATACATATAATATAAATTGATTTTGTATGCATTACCCATATTTCTCATAGATTTGGATTGCATGCTGTCTAAACACACAATGCTGAAATTTGATATTCCTATATTGTGTACAACTACTACATACTAATTTATAAAATTGATTTTGTGTGTTTTATATTATGCAACCATTTCAAAAGATGAAATTTTTAAAAAAGCACCAACTTTGTTGAAATGTGTGTTTAAATTTGACTTGTGCATCAGATTTATGGATGTACCAGAAACACTCAAATACAAATGTTCTGACTCAGGAGTTTTAGACGTAGGACAAAAATAAAAGATTAATTTGCATTCAAGTTTTTAATGCATTAAAATCTATTTAAATAACGTGTCATCTAAAATGTACACTTTTTGACTTTTGGGGTTAAAATCAGGTTAAAAAGGTCTAATGCTTCCCATCATCAGTCTGTCAGTATTGGGTAATGACAGGCCTCATGAGCATGACTAAGGTGAAAGGTCAAAGCTTGACACCAAAACACAGCAGCGTGAATCAACAGCGGCCCCGGGGCCCGTCTCCCTACCCACAGTCCCACTGTAACTCCATGTTGTCCGACGGTTAAAATGCATCCTTGCATCTTTTTTTTTTCCCAGACTTACAAGCAAAACGCTTTTCATGGGTGGCTAAATCTAATTGCGTTGCCCTCGTATACAGAAGGTAGCTGCTTTGACTTTGACTTATTCTCCAGAAGCAATAAAGCGCCGGCGGCAATGAATGCCACACGCGCGCAATTGCTCAGAGTGCAGGGATGGACGCGGAACACATTAGCTCGGATCGACCTTGGCACAGATTGCACACAGATCCAGCAATTTTTTTTTTTTGGTTTGTCTCATTAATTCATAGTCGTCCAAGAGAAAAATAAATGCAGGATGTAAGCAGTGGGTTAAAAAAAAAAAGAGTTCCACTGATTTACTCAAAAAAATTTTTTTTAAAACTCTACAAGGAATTTGAGCGTGACTGTGGAGATGGCATCAGTGCTGATTGTAATTGCTGTACCTTTTCTGAGTTGCCCTGGCTTCAATTACGGACCACCACCTTTGCTTGTGGCGGGGTCGCGCCAGCGTCTCTCTCCCATTGTCTCAGTAAAGCGCGAGTGTCTGCACTGGTAATAAACGAACAGGAAAACATGCAAGGAACCCGTTCCTCCACTCTGGCCTCCATTAATACTGTGACTGACCTCACACAGAAGCGGTATTGATTATCGCCCTCCTGCAAAAGATGCTTGCAAATCTCTGCTGATTCGATCCCTCTGTGGCCCTGTGGCAAAAGGACAGCAGATAACCCAGAATTTTAAATCTCCTTCAATCTACGCGAGTCATGAAAATCACTGTGTTTTCTCGGTAAACAACTCCGGCAGACTTAGAGGAAAATCAGTTTATTTAACACCTTTACAGTTGACCTCGTTTGTATTGGCAAGAGTGGAAGAGGTGAGAACATTTCAATGTCTTTAGTTCTAAAAGAAGCTGCTTCTTTTTAATAATTTTTTCTTATGTACATCATATTTATTTTTCACTTCAGTCACTACTACTGCATATAGCTTCCTCCGGTAAAATCTACAGCGGTTTCACAACCGAAGGGAACTTCTGTGTCCAATTTGATAAACCGCTGTGTGCCAGGAGACATACTGGAGGGAAAATGTTCCCAAGAATAGCTAAGCGTATCATATATCATGCATCGCGCCATCTGTTCCGTACATTCAAAATGTTATTGCAATATTTAGAATTACAGATTATTCATGTACGTGTAATTAGAAGAGTCAAAATCCAACAAATGGGAGGAAGTACAATTAATTTCCAGACGTGTTTGAGCAGAATCTATCCGGAGTAACTATTTGGGCTGCGGTTGCCGAAGGCGGCACAGAAGCTCTAATTTTATCCGTTTTGGCAATGAATTACCCGCTGTTGATTTCCTCACTGCAGTGTGAAGCTGTCTCCAATGAACTTTTTTTTTTTTTTTTTTGGATTTGTTCTGTGGAGCTGGATTACGCTGACCAAACGAGGGGAAAAGTAGGGCACATAACGACCGGCTGAGCTGAATATAAAAAGTCAACATCTGGCTGCAACAAAAAGGTGCTGTGCCTGAAACTGTGCATGGCCCCGGGGTCCCCATGCACTTTACATAACAACATGCATCCGGTCCATTTTTAATGGATAGTATGTAATTTCCCCTTATATTAAGTCTGAAGTGTTAAATAACCGTAGTTTAATGAGACCGTCTTCGCTTTTTTGTGTCGGTGCTGCACTGAACATGACATTTAGAGCCAACACACCGTAAAGCAGATGGTCAGATGTAACTGTACTTAAGCATTTCCCCCTTCTGCCTCTGTTCTCATTTAGACAGAAAAAAAGTGATGTATAGCTCATGCATTTAGTTGGGAGTTAATTGCTGAGCCTGTAATCAATTGCAATTAATCAAAAACCATATATTGACAAAATAAGCAACATTTGCTGCTAATTTACTGAATAAATAGACAAATGAGCTCAGCTATGAATATATTTATTGCTTTTAATCTATTATCCAGGTTACTTATCCATCAGACTTTGTGCAATGTTTCAGGAACTCTTTATCATTCCTGGAATGACAAAGAGAAATGTGGACTGCAGACGCTAACATTAGCATCGGGAACGTCTGCAGCATGTTCAGCTTTGAGATGCTATTTTAAAAGTTCCACTGAGCAGCTAACTCCTTTTAGCACAACTTGAACACAACCTTAGTCTTTTTCAGCGTCCCTTGGGAAAATATTTGGATGCAAAAATGAACCCAGTGGACCAAGAGAAGCGACGTTATCGTCTGTCGCTGTTGTGGCAGAAGTTTGACTTTGCGTATAAATCAAAGGAACAGGCGCCCGGCTGCACAAGTGTGGAAGCTAAAGCAGCACTTTGTAGAGAAGCATGATGCTCACCATTATTCGTAGCATAGTTTTTAGTGATGCATGTTCAGAGATGGTATTCTGTTCTGGACATCTTGGTTGTAGCAAGATTATTTTAGCTACTGTTTTCTACGCATCTACGTTTTTGATGATGGAATAACATTACAACATGATATTAAGCTCAAAGAAGTAAATTTTACATAATACTGCCCCTTTAAAAGCATCCCTAACTTACAGTGGAACAACAAGTTAGTAAGATTAGGTGTTAATCACTTTCTTCACATAATACCAGATTTGTTTGGATGTTTCTTGTGTAAATTCTAATACTAAATGCAGTCTTTTCTTCATTGGTACTCTCACTCAAGTCTAGTTTCCTCCGTCACTTCTAAACTCTGTGTCCAAATCAATGTGGCGACAGAGGCAATCTCCGACCCCCTCTAAATACTAACCGAGGTCGAGGTTGGAGACGGCGGCCTGACGCGCTGTGTGCAGTCTGTTCTTCATCACAGTGACAGCATCTCCTCCCTCTTCCTCTTCACTTTCAGTCTGCCTCTCCATTTTCAGCCCTGCTGGTACGTACATAGGAGGAGCACATGTCCTAACTAGCATTTGGCCTGACAAGGAGCAAAATCATTAGTTCTTCCAGCGGGGGCAACACGGAGAGGAATCCAGCCCCGTGACGGGGAGTGGGTTTGGGTATGTGGGAGTGGAATCTGTAGAATCTATCTCATTAGGACGGTGATTGTTCAAGTGATTGCTGTAAAGGCTCATCTTCAGCTCGGGGCTGACATATTTCCTCCTCCGCCCGGCAGGATAAGCAGTCCCAATTTGAGCCCCCGCCTGATTGGGAGCTGCAGTCGTGAGGTGTGCACACGTGTTTGTATGCGATGGCGGAGAGCCCTGCTAGGGAAGAAAAAAAAAACCCCGTCTTCATTCATCAAAGGCTTACTTCATCAGTCTGAGCTGCAGTCGCAGGATGTATGGATGTCTGTCTTTTCAACAGCAGAGGCTGCGGTCGGTGAAGGAGTCAATAAAACCTTTCCAGCCTGAACACACCCACCGCACTCACTGATGCCATGTGATGAATTACATTTTCTCTCACCGAATAATGAATTCCCTGTTTACAAAGCGAACAAAACCCCCTGGAAGACAACGGCTTTACGTCTCGGCTCCGATTTAAAGTCTGGTTTGCCTTTACCGAAAGTCGACTGCTAGCATCTCTATTAATATTGCCTCTTGCCAAATACTAAATCAATAACGGCATGCCAGTGGGCGCATTAGCTTTGTTTACCCCGTGTTCAAAAGTCTGCATGGCGTATTGCAACTGCGTTCTCGTGTCATCTATTATCTGTTTGCTTCCTGGATGCTGGAGCGAATGTCACCGGTTGTTGGAGTTTCCCAGGCAACTCGCCTAATGACCAGGACCCGTGATGGTCTTCTTCCTTTTTTCCCTCCTGCCCATCTATCTGTGATTGTACTCTTTGATGACCATTTTGGCATTCCAGTGTGAAGACTGTCTAAGAAGTGGCTGACCACAGTCCTGCAGAGGAGCGTTGAGAGCTGCGGCTAGTTACAGCATCCTCACCTCAACTTTCAGAGAAAGCGGCAATCGAGTCACAGCTTCTGACAAAACGATGACTGAAAGTGTGACTTTTCATTTCCAAAAGAAAGAACATGACGTGCCCCTCTGTAATGGAGAAGATTCATCCGGCCTTTGTGTTTTTTGCTAGTCGCCAACTGTAATGCGGGCACTAAGCCACTGAGGCATCTATGCGGTGTTGTAAGCTGAGTCACAATGATGATGAAAATAACAGCCTTTGAAATTGCCCCCACTTCTCAAAAGTGTGTTTTGGTTGGAGAGATGTCACATCTCTTTGCCCAGCGTAGTGTATTTTCGCTTTCTGACAACAACAGAAATTTTTTTTTTCTTAGATTCCTCAGCTCACACATTTAACCCAAGAGCAGAGTCTGATAGTCTGCAAGATAAACCCGGCACAGCAGGAACCAGTAACAGTGGAACAGACAAAGCTGAAACCCGTGTAATAGACTCACAAGACGTGGTTCCATCAATGTTTTTACACACATTTTTGAAGTATTGCATTAGAAAATGTTGATGAAAATGGGAAAATCCTAAATAACTTCTTCAATTTCACAATAGTTGCTACGCTTGAGGTGGTTTTTGACCATTCAGAGACAGAGGGAATGCACAAACAGGGAGACAGAAACACGTTTGGCGAATACGTTCTGATGTAGTGAACCGTACCATTCATTTCTAGGTTTGTGTCTTATCAGAAGTATGAAACTCAGAGAAATTAAAAAGTTCTACCTCCTCCAGCTCATTGTGGAGAACTGGAGCCTAGAGTGGCCTGCAAGAAGCACTTCAGGCTGGGATGGGGCGAATCTACTGGTAATGGTGGAAGGCTTGGAAAATATCTAAGCCCAAAACTCCAGCTCTGAGGGATGGACTCTCTCCATTTCTCCAAAATGTGTGCGCCATGCTACTTTGCAACCTGTACTTTTGAAGAAATTACACTTTATGCAGCCTGGTTAATTTACCCCAAACCAATGAAAACACACCTAATTCACATTATTTCCCAAGTTTGCTTTAAATTTGCATGAGGATTGGTTGGAATCACAGCAACTGAAACCAGAAATATCTTGGCTGACTCCACTGTTCAACTTCAATTTTCGTCAGGGGTTTTTGTTTGATTTGGAAAAATATGTCTAGATGAGAAGAATCCAGCAATGGCCGCCATGATAAAACATGTCACAGGAAGACTATCTGTGAATCCAGTGGTGGACCAGACAGAGTTACCTTCTGGAAAACGGTGCTGGCTTTGTTTATGAAAGCTTACATAACTTTATTTGTGATCTATGAAGGGCCAGGGGCAGCGGGGATGTCAGGAAGAACTATTTTGGATTATCTAGCTACTTAATGTACCAATGCATTTACACTGCGTATAAAAAAGTTTGCTTCTACAAATTAATCACGTTCAACAAAATGTTGCTTTTCTGAGAAAAAATGTCAGTGAAGAATGATTTCTGCAAAGTCAAAATATTTCACATAGAAGAAGTGATTGCATAATTATTCACCCTGTTTCTAGTCATTTTTTTGTCATTTGTAGAAATATGTTTTGATTTTGAGACTACTGACTTTTTCTATGTTTTTTATAAGCCAGATTTTGCTTAATGATCAATCAATCAATCAATCAAATTTTACTTGTATAGCAGCAAGGCATTTCGAAGTGCTTTACATAATAAAACACAAAAATACAAACTAATAGAACAAACTGTGATTGGTTTATAAAAGCAGCAAAAGAGTTTGTACTTTTATAGACAGCTTTATGTTTTTAATGTTTCACTTTTATCCACATTAGATTAATGAAAGTGTGCTGCAGCATTTTTTTGTTTTGAAACTTTTTAAAGATAATTTAATCAGCTGTATTTTATCTAATCATGTTTCTTTGGAAACATTCTTTACTTTAACTGTTTTCTTGTTGCTCTTGTAGAACTCCTTAGAACCTCATGGAAGCGCTGAGATCCAATGTAACTCCGATGCATTTAATGATTTGTTATAGCTGGAGAAATGAACAGGTTTTTTTTTTTTTTTTTGTCAAACTTGTATATCATAAAATATCTTTAAATATTATGTTGCATTGTTTACATGAGTTTGTGCTCAGTTTGTGCTGTGTTCCAGCTTTCACCTGGAACACAGTGAAGTTGGATTTGATGATTTAATTTCTGACTTCAGAGGTAAGTTGGAGGTGCCGTATTTCTTTTTGACCTTGGACATTTCTGTGGATATTAACATTTTAAAGGGTTTGAAGAGTTAACTAAGATTCTCCTGAGTAGGTATAACCAATCTGAATCATTTTCTTTGCTGCAGGCTCACTGTGTGTGTAAATACTTAGAGACTTAGAGATATTCCACTGCTAACACATTTACACTCGAGATAAGAACGATTTTTCAAACTTGAGAGGTCAAAGTGTGACTCACCCTTCAGCAAAAATGCTCAACAAACACATCACTGTGTTCGTAATGCCAAAACAAACAGAAGCATTAAAGTCAATACTTTGGAAATGACTTTGAAAACAACCAACCTTATCAATTAAAGGTTTGCATATCAGCTCTCCTGGGAGTAGCAATCAGCAGAATGGGCTTTCTCATGGAACTGAATGTAGAAAGTGTCCACCACTCTCAGCCCCGTCGGGACTCATCAATCAGGAATTTAAAGATGCAGACAAATGGCTTCTTGCCATAGACAACTTGTCTCCACCATATTTTTTTATAATATTTTTTTTTGGAGTGGACAAGAATTTTTAACCCATAGTAGTTCAGAATTACCTCCTTCCTATTATTGAGCTTTGCCACATATGGAGTGGCTTGAAGAAGTATTTAACATTGGACAAAGACAACCTGAGTGGATGAAGAAGTTGTTTTTCTATGATGAAAAATGGATCCAAACCAACCTGGTTCTACAGTTTGTCAAATCTTACCCACCATATCAGCTTATGACTTTAAAATTTAACACATTTTTTGTTATTCTATCTACACCCAGGTCTGACTACTATGGAGCCCTTGGGGTTACATGGATAAAATGTATTTTTTGTTATACATCAAGTTATTTCTTGCAATGTTGCCAACTTAGCAAATTTGTTGGTACATTAAGCGACTTTTAAGAACCGTTTAGAGACTTTTTTTCTAAAGCGACTTACAATGTTCTTCTGTTATTGGAGTTCAGCCAAACCATTAACATTATTAAGTAATTTATTTTAGAAAGTTTGCTTATATATAAACATATTTAGAGTATTCCTAATCACTTTTTGTTTTGCCCAAGATGATATTCCTTTCTTCCGCTGCCTGGATCGCACAGAGTCACATATGCAATTTAGGCAATGACGTCATCTAGCAACTTCAAGGACAGCAAATAGTTGCTTTGCTGGACAACAGCTCTTTCTCATGTGCAGCGGATACTCCAGGTCACCAAACAAGCAATTTAAATGCATATTAATATAGAGGAGAAGAATAAATAACTTCCTGAAAACAAACAATATGTGCGACAGTGTTCTCCAAAAATTCGAGGAAAATGAGGTAAATTTTATCTCTTGTCTAAGAAGAAAGAAACTTGGTTAAAGCTGTCAATAAACAAAAAATCAGACTTTCACTGGGCAATTTACTGCAGTTGATGGAATCCGTGAACTCTTCTCTCTACTGCTGAATCTTGGAGGAGAATTTCTGGCCTTCAGTTTATGAGCTTCATCTCAACCACAGCTGAGTTATGCAGCAAGACAATGAGCTGAGGTAAACTAGCAACCGCTTGTCTGAATGGCCCACCAAAACAAAATGGAGGTTATGGAGAGCCCTCGCCAAATTCAACCTTCATGCTTGGAAACCCTTCAGTGTGGATGAATCAAAACCATTCTGCAAAGAACAGCAGGTCAAAATTCCTCAACTGCGATGCGACTAAATGTATTTAGTTTGGGGAACAAAATCCTATTTTATGCGCTTTAACCTTTCACCAACAGAAAAAACTGTTTAATATCACTAAAAATTGTTATTTATGAAAACTCCAACCAACGTTGAGACTTGACATAAAACTGGATTTGTGTTTGCATGAGTTCATGGCAAAATGGAGATGTAGGGTCCCACTGATATAACAACGAATAACGTGCCGATATATTCAGGTGCTTTCTTTGATACAAGACCCAATCGACATCATCTTGTGATTTATTAACATTAGATTCTAACACTCCATTTAGAAGCAGTTCAACCCGTTATGTCTAGGAATTAAACATGATGCGCCATGTTTAATTCCTAACAGGAAGTTGTGGTTGGTTTGAAGCATTCTGATTGGCTGATAGATTTTAGTTTTGCGATACACTGCCCTCTATGGGTTTGGCATATTTAAAACAGTGCTCAGTGGCGATGTTTTAAATATAATGATGAAAACTTTACATGTTGAATAAAACCTTTCTGAAAACCGATCCCATGTGTACAATATTATCGGTAAAACTATGCGGTGGAGATGTTCATTTTCCTAAACACCTGACAACGAGTATACAAGATGTCAGACACAAACAATAAAAGCCTAATAGTTGCAGAAACATTTTCTCAGTTCTTTATACGAGTTGAATACAATGTTTCCCATCTAACTCAACCCCTGTGACGGAAACATTGACTTGCATGTATGAGAGTAGACACAAATAGCCACACAGAAAAAAAAAAACATGGGGGGAAAAAGATGACAGACCATCATTAATTTGAGCTCATTTGGAGTTTCTCGGTGTGCAGGATGTTGTAAGGCATTTGTGTTAATGAGCTACATCATTCATGTGAAATGATGGCACAATTAGGAAAACAAAAGTGCAAGGTGTGACAATTTAAGCGAATGTGCTTCGTCAGTGTCTTCAAACAACACCTCGGAGACGGCAAAAGCATAAAAGCTGGCTGGTGTGAGCGCCGCGCGGGGAGAGCTCCAGAGGTTGGGATTTTCGCCGACGGATCCCCGCCTCGCTACTCCGCACCCCGGCTACGCTCCCACAGGAATCCCCCACCGAAACGCTGTCAGGGCGATGAAATTAAAGCTGCTGAATTCAGATGTTTTGATTCATGCCCATGAGCTCGTTGCGCGTTCACGTCTTTTGAGAGGCCCGTATGTTAACAAAACACCGTCTGAAAGGTGAGAGCTGGCAGCCGAGCCCCAGGAACAGTCAGCTCTGTCTTTTCCCCCCTCTCTTAAAATCACTCACCTCACGGATCAGGAGGCTTATGTGAAAGGAAGCTCACAGTAGCGCAAGTGCTATATGTATTTAGTTGAATAAAGTCAAACGTCTTTGCTTTTGTACACTGCTTTCTTCTCATGTTTCTTTCCATTTCCCTGTTTTTCCTTTCTTTTTTTTCCTCCTGTAGCTTTAACTTTTTTAACCCAGCCCAGCTCAGGCTTTCTCCTCCTCGTCTTACACAGCGCTGTCAGCCTCATTAGTTATACCAGGCTGTGCAGCGAGTGGGATCTAACCACTCAGCTTAGCATGTAATGCAGCTTTAGTGAACTAATGAAACCGTAATCATAAAAATAATGAGGAGCATGCAGCACTGTCCACCGTGTTTCGGACTGTTTATTTGAGCGAATGAACGAGGAATGATTCCTCTTCAAATTTTTTTCATGGACTTGATTCTTGCCCTGTCATACTGTATAATATGACCAGGCCACAACCAGGCCGCTCTGTTCTGTGAATTGTAGACATCAGGGAGCATTCTACCTGGTATTGTGTTCTTGTATGATGCATTGTTGATGTGTAACGAGGAACTATGTAGGCTATGGTCCATTTCCTGCACTACTTATAAACTCATTGTCCCCAGCGGGCCTCATTTAGTTAAGATTAGGCAATGTTGAGCCACGTTTAGTATCTGGGCAACGTTTCTTTCAGCGAAGCGCAGCAGAAACAACAACATATTGCAGTCATGTCGGAAACTTTACCTGGATATGCACAAAACTTGAAACACACCCATACCCCACTAATGACTACACTTCCATTTTATTTTCCCTATTGCAAACTTCAACATGGGATCAATAATGGTTTTATTGAAAGACAACCACAAAGGGTAAATAATATTGAAGTAAAAAGCAAAGGATAGATGTTTTATGAAAGAATTATGAAGAAAAATTGGAGAAATGTGTGTTTGTGTTTAGCCTCCTGCTTGAACGCCACCTTCTGTTGAAATTACATCTGTAAGTCTTTTGGGATATACAGTAAGTCTACCAGCTTTCCACAGAACTTTTGTCGACTCTTCTTTGCAAAAAAATAAAAAGCTGAGTCAGGATCAGATGCAGAGGATGTGTGAACATTCTTTCTTTAATGCAGAAAGGTGAACCTGATTTATTTCTCCAGTCCTCTTCCTGACATGACCTCTTACCTGTCCTTTTGATTGCAGCTACACACAGACTTGGATGTGGGCAACAAGAACATCAAATATGTCCTGGCAGGCGAGGGGGCAGGCACCATCTTTGCCATCAACGAGTTAACAGGTGACATCCACGCCATGAAGAGGCTGGACCGCGAGGAGAAAGCGGAGTACACGCTAACGGCCCAGGTCATTAACGCCGACACAGACGAGCCTTTGGAGCCACCATCCGAGTTTATCATCAAAGTCCAGGACATAAACGACAATCCGCCGCAGTTCATCGAAGGCCCGTACCGCGCGTCTGTTCCCGAAATGTCTGCTGTTGGTAAGTCACAGTTGACAGACCTAATTTCTAACCCCTTGCCTTGTGCGGCAGCCCTAATCAGTGTGTGAGATTTCCAAGACTGCTGATCTCTAATGGGCTATCTCTCAGAAATAATGAGAGAATCAGAACAAGAGGGAAGAAGTTTCTGTGATGAGCATTTTTGGCAAGGGAAAGCACAAGAATGATGAATCGAGTCAAATCTCTGAGACTTCAACCCACAGCTCAGTGCTGGGACCTCACAACTGGGGTCAAGATCAAACCCAGTTCCAACTTGGCCCTCTGTAAACAGCTTATCTACAAAGACATGCAAATTATGCAAAACATGGCCAAAATGTTAGCGCTACTGCAGCTGTGCTGAGACACTTTCCACTGTGTGTATTAATGCAGGTCGGATAGAGTTAGTGTTTGAATAATTAAAATAGGCTATTGTAAGCCTGTTTAGAAGGCATCTCAGACATTTGCAGATTCCAGCTGTTTGTTGGCGGTTGTCCTCAATAACTTCCTCAAAGATAGATATCTGAAAAAACAAATGCACTTTATGCGCTTTGAACTTTTATTCGAAAACTCAGTTTAATATCACTAAAAGCAGTTATTCGTAAAAACTCCAACCAAAGTGGAAATTTATAAAAACAACTCTATAATATTATATTCTAATATAAAAGTAGTTCAGCCCGTCTATCTGTCTATGTATCTGTCCATGCAAATAAATCCCTTAGTGTCATGTTTAATTCCCAACAGGAAGTGGTGGTTGTTTTGAAGCAATCTGATTGGCTGACAGAGGATTTTAACTTATGCAGGTTCATGTGAATGAAAACTTTTCTGAATCCGATGCCATGTGTATTACATGATTTTTTCAAACAACATGGCAGATACTTGTTTTTCTAAAGACCTTAGCGTTCAGGTGTCTGTCAACATGACTCCTTAAAGACTATAATTCCACTAACTAGCTATCCTTAAACATTTTCTTCTTGTTCCTGTCATCCATTTCTCTGGCTAATATCCTGGAAATGCCAAGCAACCATAGACCAAGTATGACCCAGTTGTATCATAGCGTAATCACTGATGTGTGCATTATTCCTTAAGGTGATATGATGAAGCCGCTAGTGACAGTGGCACAATAACTGCTTTTTATGTCTGGACCGCACAGAGGTGGAACTGTCCGTACTCAACAACAAAATAGCCTGAATCATAGTTTGTGCAGCTGTAGGAGGCCTTCTAATGGAAAAGCAACCTAAATGACAGAGTAGCTATAGAGTACCATTACACAACTGCCACATAAACCTGTAGACACGTCCCTTTAGACCAGGGGTGTCAAACTCCAGTCCTCGAGGGCCGCTGTCCTGCAGTTTTTAGATGTGCCACAGGTACAAAACACTGGAATGAAATGACTTAATTACCTCCTCCTTGTGTAGATCAGTACTTCAGAGCCTTGCTAATGAACTAATTATTCTATTCAGGTGTGGTGCAGCAGAGACACATCTAAAAGTTGCAGGACACCGGCCCTCGAGGACTGGAGTTTGACACCCCTGCTTTAGACCCTGTATCGCCTACTAATGAATCGCTATATTCTCACTTCCTGCATTTACATGACCACTGTAGGATGATAATGTGTTGCTCATACAGGCGGGGAAGAACTCCAGTCACTGGAACATTTTGCTATTTAACTTTGCTTCAGTGTTACCTCACCACTGACCCTGAAGGAGCCAGGGGTCTTGTAGAAAAATGTTTCCATCAGCAGGAAAAAGGCGATCAGTGCATGTCTTGATGCGGTTTTGACATTGGAGGAGCTCGGCGAGAGAGCTGAGGTCTGTTGCCTGGCGTTATGTGCTTGTTATTGTGTTTCTTCATTGAGCTGCCTCTTGTAACCTGTCATGGAGGTGACATAACATTCTAGGGCAGATGGTGTTAGGTATGTAACGGAATCTGTTTGGGTAAATCCCATCTGTACGATGCAGCCTTTTGCACCGGTTCCACGAGACGGCAGGGATTTAGCTCCGGTTTACTCCTGACACCTTTAGCTGATTCTTATTAGCCGCCGCTGTGCTTGGAAGCAAAAAGGAACAAAAGATGCTGTAAAAGTATCCATGTAAACACAGAGGAACAGTCAACTCTTTTTGTCTGAACTCTTCTACGTGATCCTCACTGCTCTAGGCTTTAGAATCTCGGGTTGAGCAGAACTCGGGCTCTCTGAGGGGTTTTGGCAGTTCAGAGCAGAGACAACCGTGAAGATGGGGTAGAGTGCAAAGTGGCAGTTGACAGCACTCTGTGATTTGCCGGTGGGAATAATGCATAAGAAATGGAAATCGGCGTCTCTTTGTTGACTGTTGTTCCCTTTTGTCACTGCTGATTAATTAAACATTCACGGATGCTCAGTTGTTTGCTTGAAAGCCTTTTTTCACCCCCCTCCTCTCAGCTTCGGGTTTCCTCTGGTTAAGTTTTCATGTGCTGCGGCATCAGGGAAAGACGCTCCGGACAAACAAACTGAAAAAAGTCATTCATCTCTCCCGTCTCGTATTCATAACCCCCCAGCTTTCCTTCCAGCAGCGTCTCCTCTTCATCACCGTCCAATTGAGAATGCATGTTGGACTCTGCGGACTTCTGGAAGTGTGTCGACCCGCGTTGGGGACTAATAAAGTCCACGAGAAGTGGAGCCGGGATAAACAAACTCTAGTGAAGTCTGCCGCATGCAAGTTAACAACCTCAGACAGAAAGTAGGGAGTATTCAAATGTAATTACAGTGTGTGAGAGAAGACGGCTCGCCGGGTTGGGATGGCGTTGAGAGGGACGATGTGCCCCACCTGCGTCGAACAATCAAAAAATCTAATCCGAGGTCATAACAGCCCGCTTCTCCTGACGATGTTATCCACTTACAGAGCTTGTCTGCTCCACTCCAGACTTCATCAGTGTCTCTGGCCATACAGCGCTTATCGAGACTGTATCCGCATGGTATCAGCAAGACCGAGACAAATATCAACGCCCACCTTTATCTGTCAAGGACTACAGCTAGATAGAACCTCCCTCCCACCCCCTAACCCACCCTTGTATTGAATGTCAGCATCCACCAAAGGAAGCGTTTCCCCCACAGCCGGATGAGATATGTGACATGGGCCGCTGAGGTTGCCATGTTTCCTGTGCGCTGAGGAGCACAGAGGTTAATGGGAAATGAAGGAGAAAGACCTTTTGTTCTTCCTTTAAAAGAGCTAGTCGGATAAGACGTGTGGCTTTCTGTGACTTTTCCCTGACTTTCATTCCCCTGAATGGCGAAGAATGGAGGTGACTATCACTGTGTAGCACATCGTCCGTCTAAGTACAGTGCAACAAAGACGGGGGAGCAGAAGGGGGGAGTAAAGGCCATCACTGCGCTGGAGGGGAAATGGTTTGCCGGAATAAAATTAGATGTCATTAGTGTAAGCGGCCTGGGTATATCTGCTATCAGTTGGCTTTCTGTGATAGGATCTCTTATAAGCTAATAATGTTAAAGGGTGAAATGGATCCAAAAAAAAAAGAATAACATTTTAGTTACGGAGAAGGCTACCAACTGTTTTCTGGTAGTCCTCGTTTACTAGACCCGGTTGATGTTCCACTTATTGGTTTATTTCTGGTGCATTACTCTTCCACTGGAGAAATACATGAAGATTAATGACCGGGTAGAATAAAGCTGCGTCAAAATTAAAAATCTAAAACTTACCAGCAGCCAAATTAGCTCAGGAATCTGGCAAAAAGTTAACTTAATTGGGGTAACTCTAATTAGTTTATCCTGAAAATGATTGAGGGTTTTCCATAAACGAGGTCTCAGGAAGGCTTGTGGGGCTGCCATTAACCTTGATCTATTGAGCTGTGTTCAATAAGATTGTTTTTCAGGTTTTTTTCCGAAATTAGATGGAATTCACCTTCGACACACTCCACGAAACTCAATAAGGGATGATTGTCCATTTTAACCTTTATCTAATTTAGCGTTTTGGTTTTGGTGAAAGTTTCTGAAGTATTGCTGAGAAAAACTGAGATTAAAAAAAGTCTGTGTTTGTTGTCTTCGCTGGAGGCGTTATTACAGGTTTATTATGTACTAAATATTATAAAATGACAAATTGAAGCTGAAAAGGACAAACGGAGAGAAAACTGTAAAACAAAACGTGTTAAAAGTATACGTACGAGTCTGAATCCCAATCATACTTTAGCCTTCTAGACTTTGTTCATGTAGACATTAGCATGACCAACTACTCAAAGGTTTTGACGTTATATTTTATTTTGTTGTAATGTTAGCACATTAGGGTCCTAGATTTGGGCCTCATAAACAGTTTTGCTAATGCTAAAGCACTCCATTAGCAAAAGTGCTAAATTAAATTCAAATTATATCTGCCCTTGAAAGACCACAACCCAATTTTAACATTATAAGTTTACTGTCTTATAATACCCTGAGATATTGTGTTTATGTTTGCTAGCATATAGAAGAAACAGGACGACTACACAAACAGTCACTTCAAAACGTCAGTGTAAATATAAGCATCTAACTACTTGGAGAATTCTTAAGTCTACAGCCAAAACTTCATCTCAAAAGTCGAATCTTATTCTACTGGAAGCTTACAAAACAGCCAATCAAATTTACGTTTTAGAATTTCAGCATAAAAACTGATGTAAGGGAAGCTAAACAGCTAATTAGCTTTGCTGTTAGCGTTTTAGCAGAAGTGAACTCACTGCTGTTTGTTACAGTAAAAACATTTTTATTACATTTTACCTTGAGATTTTTACGGAAATACAGACGCCACTGTTTTTTGATTCAAGGTCACTGTGCAGTAAGAATCTCAAACTGACCCAGGTGTTTTTCACAGAGACTTTACTACAAACACTCCTTGGGAAAAGTTTTGTTCCACAATATTTGTTTACCTGCTTTTTAATTAGAAGTCTAACCGTGTTTGGAGTGTTTCTTTGGGTTTTCCTACTTCACTGTATATACTCTACTAAAAACAAGTGTGCTATATTAATATCTTAGTGTTTTTGATGCATTGGCCTGTAATATATATTCCTCCACACTGTAACTGAGGGACTTGTTATAATTCAGTGAGAAGGCTTTCTCAATGATAAACCCACATCCCACATGCTAATTTAACTTTTTATTTGGAATAAAAAATTAATTAGCAAAGCTTTAATCACTTACAGAAAATCTACCAGGTTTTTTTGTTGTTGTTGTAGTTGCTGCGTGAGTTTTAGACATCCAAGGTTTAGGTAATTTTCTCTGCTTCTAATCTTCAGGGAAATAAAAAAAAAAGCTGTTTATTTCCTCCCAGCTGATTAGTACTTGATATCTGCGTGCTCAGCCAACGTTGTTAGCTGTGTGAATGTATTCATTTTGTATTTATGCCTCAGTGTCACTGCAGTTAAAGCAAGTTTATTGCTTACGGCTGCAAGCCCGCCCGTGATATTAATGTGTTTTCTTTGGCACTGATTGCACAGATCTCACAGGATTAGTGGATCCTGTTTTCCCCGTTAATGGGGTCTTCGACTTTAAGGCCAGTACAAGCTGACAAATTCCCTTGTATGTTTGTCGGCCATATGCCCGGAATTATGAGGCTCTGCCACCGTCTGCAGCTAACAAGCGGGGTTGTGATGTAGATGGAAATTACAAAGTCTGCTGGAAGTGATGCTTCAGGTAATTAGGAGGAGGTCGCCGGGCCCTCCTCGGCGCGCTAAGAGGGGGTGCGAATGACAATAATTGCTCCGCTGCGAAGCAAACTTGGTGAAAGTTGTTCTGCAGCACAAAAAGTCGCGTGCGAGAGAGACAGACGCCCCAGGAGTGCCGGGCTGCGAGAGCGCTTCATTATCAGGCCGATTAATAAGCGGGGCTCGCCGACAGATGGCCCGCCCTCCCTGAAACCGCAGCAAAATGAATACCTGCACCGAAGCGCGGATCCTCGCCAAAAGTGTCAGGATCCGCTAAATTGGAGCGGAGACATAAAACCGAAGTGACATTAATAGATTACCTGGAGTTGATTTGCATTTTCAGAGCTATTATGGGCGCGGGTAACAGGACTAACAGGCACGGCCGTCTGCGGAGGATCTTAATGATGTTTCTGATTATGGTTTTATCACCACCGGCAGCAGAGAAAATAAGTAGAGGCTTGTCATCACAGATTTGGACGATGAATGAGCGGACTTGATCAAGATGCGACGTATGGAAATGAGCAAGATGCAGACCTTTATCAGAGCTCCACGTCTCCCCGCTTTCAGCACGCTGCAGAGAGCTCACTGTGATCACCGCATCGTTTTATGCTGCACCATGTTTCATCAAAGCTGGGAAATATATTTTTTGATATAAGCCCCCTCTGAACCTTTTCACATTTTGTCAACGAGAAACATATTATAGGATTTTACGTGACGGAGCAACACAAAATAGCACAGACCAGTTATTCACTACAACCAGGAAGACAGAGCACATCACTCCAGTTCTACAGTCCTTCCACTGTAGAACTGTAGCTCAGAGAACAAACTTTGAAATACTGCTGTTAGTTTATAAATCACTGACTGGTTTAACACCAAATCTGTTACTGTATCTGTTGGTAACAGATACAGTAAAGAAATGTCATCAAGCCTCCAGACCTCTGAGGTCTTCTGGAATTACTGAGTTCCTTTAAGTCAAGGTTAAAAAACTCGTTAGCGGCCTTTGATTAGTAGTAAATGGAATATTGATTATACATATTTGATGTATGATGATTTGGCAAAATGCATTGCTTGACATTGCTTGATGTTTTCAGGGTGTGAAGCCCTTTGAACTGCCTTGTTGCTATGCAGATAAACTTGACCTGGCTTGAGTAGCACAGATGTGTGAAGTGAGAACAAAAGATGAATGAGTGCCATAAATGTTTCCTGTACAAAACTTTGGTAATTGTGATGTTCATATGTAATCAGCTCACCAACAGTCCATACTTTGTAGAAACAACTTTGGCTGTAACTACAGCCATGAGTCATTTGGGGTTCATATCCAGAGGCAGCTCTTGAGCTAAACGGGTTGGAGTTGTTTGGTATGCCATTTTATGGTCCAACGAATTCAGGAGACCGTTTGGATTCTCACCGGGTTAAACCCAAGCACCGGACATCGTGTCAAAGTCGTGTGAACACAAATATGACAGATTAGCATGTCTCGTGCTTGTTGCAAACAGTGATGTGTTTTTGTTCCCCAATGAATGAATGTTACACCAGTAGTTCCACCCAAACCATACCGTACTGTTCTACCTCAATTTCCCACCTGTGGGACAGTAAAGGCTATTTCTATTTCTATTTTGATTTCTATTTTATCCTACGGGCCTGTAGCTGAAGGGAGCCCAGGAATAGTTTGGTACGGATCAGTCTGATTGGTCGCTCTTACAATGAAAACAGATGAAATACCACTCAAATGAGGGAACCGTGGATAACTTCTGCAAGAAATCAAATAAAGAAAAAAACATTAAATAACAGCAATAATGCCCAGACCTGACTGGAGTATAAAAATGGATTCAAAACCAACAACCATGCCTCTGTGCTTCTACTGTATCTCCTTGTTTGATGGACCTCTTAAAGCTCTCAATCGAAGAGTGAACGTCTCTACCGATGCGCCAGAGTCAGCTGATCCAAAGTGAGAAGATAGAGAGCTGTTTAAATAAATGTACTTTCAGGTTTAAATCTTCAGAGTATCTTTATGGTATTTAACAGATTTTCCCTGAATTAACAGCTAGCTTACTGACAAGCTAACTGATGAGTAACTCCACATACTAACCGAGCCAGGTGAAACTTAGCCTACATGTTCAACACACACCCACACTCACACACACACACACAGAGTTGGGCTGGTACACACAGGAGCACAGCTCAGATGCTGTTGCCAAATGAGGTGAGACAGATAGGAGCAGTGGGTTATTTACAGAGAATCTCCAGCATGTCAGTTAACTCCTCTCTGCCTCCGAGGCCTGTCCTATCCCCATTTAGCACGGCC
The DNA here is from genome assembly GCF_019740435.1 of Gambusia affinis. Taxonomy (NCBI): domain Eukaryota; kingdom Metazoa; phylum Chordata; class Actinopteri; order Cyprinodontiformes; family Poeciliidae; genus Gambusia; species Gambusia affinis. Next base: position 29,396,970 of record NC_057869.1, on the reverse strand, counting down.
GCGGCAAACAGCAGGCTGGTGCACCGGCGCGCCGGCGCTGGCTGCTGGGCCTGAGAGAGTCCGAGCCTTGGCCCGGTTCACCGTTCTGACCTCCACTCGCCCCCCCGTGCGTGGCCTCAGAGCAGCCCACCAACGTAATCGCAGCCGCTGTCTGAAGCGCTGCTCATCAGACGTGCTCCGGCTCAGCACCGGCCCCAGCTGCCCACTGTGTTAAAGGGCCAGGAGCCCACACCCCTCCACACCCCCCTGCCACTCAGCCCATCTGCCAAGCTGCAGACCGGACTCGAGGATCAGAGAAGAGAGAGACACAGACACCAGAAGCCCACTCTCTTAGCCCTCGGTCCAAAGCTCAGCAGAGAAATAGTAGATAAAAGACGCACTATAAATGTTGCTCTCGTACTGGTGGGTTGCCGTGACCCCGAAATGCTGCAGCCGTTTACTCAAACTACGCTGCTTTTTATGCACCCAGACTCAGACTTTTGCGAGGCCAACATGTGCAGAGAGATCGGGATAAAACAGCCGTGTTCCTCGCTATATCCGGACAGCTTTTATTTATAGAACATCTGGCTCAAGTCAAGCATGAAATGGTCTGAAAATATCTCAGTTTTTCCTCTATTGATCCAAAACACAGAGTGCAACGTGGGAAAACAAAAGCAGATAGACAGACAGATCTGCCTGCTAAAACTGGTTAGTCAGACTAAGTCAGGTTAGCTTTATTTAACACTCCTTTCACGGTGTTTATAAGATGACAGTCATGTATTTTCAGTGCCAGTGGTGAGATTGCTTCAGAAATCCTGCTGTTGCACTAATAGTGGAGCTAATTTTTCACTTAACGTTTTTGCTAACTTTGAAAATGTTTAACACGCTTAGCATCCCCTAAATTCATTTCACCAGGTAAATCCTAAAGCGGTAGTTTACTCATCTGTTTTGTAAACTGTATGTGGAATAATATTCGACTGCGGCTGGCCGATATGACTGGAAAATGTATCATATAAGCGTTTCATATCAGTCAGTGTCTATAATTACTGATTAGATTTTTGCTGTAAATTTCTGAAATGTTTCCAAGCTGGTGGCCTGACTTTTACTGTTTTAGCCACAGTTTTCATTGGTTTTTATTCTTTAGCTGTCATGAGGAACAGTCCTGAAACATGAAACTGCTGCTGCACAATTTACTCAACGGGTTATTGCTAGGTAACCCAAGAGTGAGTTAGTTAACCTAGATTATTTTACCGTGAGAGGTTGAGTGGCTACAAGCCTGTCCTCTGTCCACATACAAGTTTTAAGTCGATTTGGGACTGTTTTTAAGATCAGTATTGATTGGACTAAACCTCAGATATCTGTATCAGAAGAGAAAACAGTGGATTGGTGCATTATGACCTCCAACAGAATCCTTAACATACAGCTAGAAGTTACAACGAATTGGCTTAAGACGAAAATGTGACGAGGATCAAAAAGTCTTTGCCTTTATCTTGTCTGCAATGTGCTTTATGTTGATCTAACACATACGACTCCAGCAAAATACGGTGAAGGTTGTCGTAGCAATATGACAAAATAGGGAAAAGTTCAGTGGGTCGAATACTTTTGCAAAACCCTGCAAAAGAGAGAACAATTATAAAACACATAACACAGTCACAGATGCTCCATATCACACAAATCTACATTACTAATTCATCAAATGTTATTTATTATCCAATGTAGCTCTAAATTATTCATGGAACATCATCACTCTTGGTCCAGACAGGGTAATATGAGCCTTTTAAAGCCCCGGGGGGAGGAGGAGGGGGGGTGTTCCCTTTGCATGCGGGCAGAAACACACAGCAGTGAAGTGTCCCCTGCCAGCCCTCCTGTGTCACATGCACATGTCCACTGATCCACACGCCTCCCTCTGCACTAGCACAAAGCCACTAGCAGCTGCGGACGTGAAGACGCCGTCGCTCAGGTGTCACTTTTCTTCCCCAGTGGAGCCTTTCTGACTCACCCCAACCTCAAGCATCCACTGCTTCATCTCTTCTTCAACTTCTCCCTCCGTCTCACTTCTCCTTTACTAAACTAATGCTCTCTCATTGGCTCTTCCCTTGAGGGAGAACAAAACAGTAGCTGGCTTCTAGGTAATGAAGCCCTTCAGTGTGATCTGCATGAGATTGCCTCTCTAGCTGCTGCTGCCGCGGCCCGATGAATAGCAAAAGACTCTCAGTGAGACTAAGGACAAAAAGGCGCCTTCTCCTTCACCATAGGGTCATTTTTCAAACAAAGTTGCCCCCCCCCTCATGCGTCTGTTTTGTAAAAAGCGGAGGAAAAAAATGAAATGGGGGGGGGAAATAATAAAGTAAATGAGAGCGTTTATTCATGAGCGGGCTTACACACAAGCTCTTTTTTTTTTCTAATGGCTGGGACAACAATGTGAATAACAGGACTTGTCACTAATGCCCCCCTCCCCTCCATGTTGCTAGGGAGCAGATGTTATTAAGAGAATTTCATGCACCAGGGTCAGCAGGAGTAAGAAAAGAAAAAAAACAACAACAATAAAATGGAAAGGGGAAAAAAAAATCAAAAGTAAAGAATGAAAATCTGCAAGACGTGACAAACTGCAGGGGCGATAAAAATAAAATTCGTTTTTATTTACGCGCACATAAGCTGTCACGGCACCCTCTCCAATTAATGATCTCTCTCCGAAATTTTCTGTGCGACTTCGGGACGCGTGGAAGTCTCATCTTTCGCTGTCAGGCTGTCACACACTGCCGATCGTTGCATCAAGGTCAGTTAATCAATCTGAGAGAGGAAAACAAGGGCAGAGCGTCCCCGCGTAGTGCAGGGAGAAGAGGAGCGCACTCGCTCCGGCGTGTCATCGGAAGGCTCCGTAATGCTTTCTAAAAGCCACTAATGGGCAGCGAGGGTAAAGGTACTTATGGAAATGATTGAGTGAATGCGGTAGCTGTCAGCTGGACTAATTTAAGTTGGCGCTATTTTAAGGAATTGAAGTTGGAATTCATACAGAAGATATTATTTATTTCTTCAGATGAAGATGTAAAAGTACAGGTTTTCACATCAGAAATGATTCTGGCCATTTGTGCAGTTTTTAAATGTTTGATGAACAAATTTTTGTTAACTCAGTTAATTATTTATTACTAAAGGAGATTAAGAGGGGTTGTGTGACGAAGCCTGCGAGTTTGTATTGCACATCGCCTGTTCAAACATCAGATATTAATTAGCTAAAGTGACAACATGGAGCCCTTCAGATATCAATAACATAATGAGTCTTCCTCACAGCTTTATGAGCACATACCTGCAAAAGTGACTGAGACATTATGCATTTATGCATGTGCGATATTTCCCACATTATCAGTTGTCATCTGAATTATATTTTTGGTCTTGTACCAAAACTTACCAGCTTCCTCATGTTTTTCTTTTGCCAATTTAACTCGTAAAGATTTGGCAACTTGAAGGAACTGATTGGAAATTGATCGTTCATCCCATGATGGTCAGTTAATATTTAAATATAATAAAATATTTAACTGTAATGGATGTCACCTTGTCCTACAGGAGAACACCGTGTTCTTACATTCTAACACAAAGGAACTGCAGAGGATTGTCGTCCATTCGTGGTTCAGTATTTGTGTATTTTTGTTACTCAAAATTATTTGCCTAAAATTTGTAGATTTTTCTATTGTGCATTTCTAACATATTTGACAGAAAATGCAGCTTGGGAAGCTAAAACACCTGGATACAATGCTGCCTGGAGAAACTATTGGCTGGCATTTGCAAAGCAGCCAATCTAGGATTGACATTTATTTTCCTTGGCGCTGATTGGCTGAACCCCCAGTGGTGCAGATGGTGTAGAGTGTAGCTATTAGCTTCTGTGGTAGTGCTAAAAGCATTTCCACTCTATGTCTGAATGCATATGAAGGTTAATTTGATTTTGTTGAACTGTTAAAATAGACTGTTATAATAATCTTTAGAGGAAGTTCCAAGTATTCTTGTATTTTGTCCGCTGAAAACTGAGGTATAAAAATCAAGGAAGCATCGTAAAGACATATACTATGTCCTTTCAGCAAAACATGTAGTTACATGTGAAAATGACTCCAGTTATTTTACGTTTAACAAAAATGAATTGCTCTCCTGGATTGGCTGCTTCACAAGTCTAAGCCAATAGTGCGTCAAGTACAACCTGAAAGTTATTTCCTTATGAGACGATGTTGAGCAAACGTCTGTAAAGCTCTTGTGGAGTCACCAAGGTTGGTTTTATTCAAAAGCTTTTAATCAGTCTTTACTGAGGTAGCTCTACTTTATGTAACATTTTTGGGCTTGTTTTGAAAATCAAAAGGCCGCAGTGGTGAATTAGTGCAACATAAGGCGTACTCAGAGTTTATCAGCATCATAGAAGAAACAACCTAAAACAAACAGCTTCTTTTTAATAAATAGAGTTGCATAATTATAAAGGGAATATCTTCATGCTTGAGCTGTAAGGGAATGAGAGAGAAAATGAAATGTCTCGTTGTCGCCATTGACAGCCAGAGCCAAATCTGAGAAGTGTACTTTTTACTTCTGCTTAACCAAATTACAAAGGTTCATTAAACATAAATGTCATAAAATATAGACTGAGCAGTTTGACTACAATTGATTTAGATGTCTAAACATCAGTGTAAACACAATGTCTGAGGTGAAACCCCAGAATAGACAAAAGTTGTAGCTTTTTCTAAATGATGGGGTTTTTGTGTGTGTGGGTGTGTGGGTGTGTGGGTGCGTGTGTGTGTGTGTGTGTGTGTTGAATTTGTAGTCAGAAAGTCTTGGTTTGGGAGTCTTTCTACATTGAGTTTCAAAGTTCCCCCATTCTAGGATGGGTTGATTCTGGGTCCTTCCATATTCTAAATCATGACTTTTAGCTGAATTGGCCTCAGAAATTGTCCTCAGATGTTGTCATATACATCCATGTTTGTCTGATCTGCACTGCCTCTCACGCTACGACCATTAGAGGTAGGCGCTAGTGTCCCACGCCAGAACAATCAGCTATAAAGAAAGGAAGATTCTCCACTTAATCTGGTTTATTCCCACAATACTAAAACAACTAAGGTAAATTCTAAGGTAAATTCTAAATTGCGTTCCCTTTGGCTGCTGGACATAAGCACCTCACTGATAACATAAGCAACTTTAGAAATTGAATTTATATTGATAAGTTGGTTTGTTTCTTTTTTCATTTAAATGCGATGTTTGGATTCCTCTCAGTCATAGACACTATATATTCAGAAAAGTTTGATGTAATAGCTTAAAAGTATTTAAGTTGATATTCCAGTAAAGGTTTTCCTCCCTAGTCAGCAGAATCGCCGTAACTTTAGGAACCAAACATTTGCCCGTGCCTCTCTTCGTGTCTCAATTGCTGTTTGATTTATCTACTCTTTTTTGAACTTTGATATATATTCAGACTATTAAATTGAAATCATTTAGTATGATCTCTATAACGGGCTGAGGGGTAATCCATCATCAAGTTTCTGGTGAATTTCCAGAAAGCGAGCCTCCAGGCTGTAAGCAAAAAGGCAAACGCAGATGAATATGATAGAAGGAGTATAACGGTGATTAGGTCAGGCTTTGAGTTGCCCCAGACGACAATAATACGGTTAGAATGATGTCTGTACGAGATAGCTGATTTCTGTTCTTACCTTTGGTCAATTGCTGATTGAATCATGGAGGAACTGCCTCCGAGGACGAGAGGGCAGCTGGTCGGACGACGGTGATTGCAGCGTTTATTCTCAAAACTTTACCATTACCACGTATTGTTTTGCATCTATCAAACAATTAGACTCAGAAGTTGTTTGAATGGAAATACCAAAAGTTTGCACTCAGTGTCAAAGGTTGAGTGCTGTGCTGTCTGGCGCTGTCGAAACGTGACATTCTTCGGCCATAAACTCACTTTGTTGCAGAAGTTTGGTGTTAAGACCAACAGCTGCATTCATTTAGATCACATGGATCATGTCTTTGTGGAGAGAAAAAAATCTAGATCATTGTCCCACTTAGGCAAGACATGAACACGAACTGCCCATCTGCTGCCTTAAATTACAGGGACATATTTTATTCGTGTGTAATTTTAATCTTGAATGCTTCAGGATAACGATATAGCTTCTCATCAAAAATCTTACGGAAGACTTCTACATTTTGTTTCTTCATGTAAAGCACACTGTCATATAGCCAAGTAAAAAGTTAGATATCCTAACCCTAAAGCACTAATCATAAACATAAGCTCCACTAACGCTACACCAGCATGGTAGTTAGCAGAAGCTAATGCTAAATTGCTAAGTTCAACCATGCTGATGCCGACCATGTGTCACAAGAACAAACTCAGAGATTCTCAAACCAGTTCTCTTCTGTGAATTTTTTCTTGTTTTTAATTAAACTACATTGTTTGTTCATGTTTTATATTCTTCTATATTCCTGTTTTGTTTGTTACATACTTAATATTTTCCCAATAAAGTTTCTTGAAAGAGACAACAGAGAGTGTGAGAAGAGGAAACAGAGCTGCTGCACAAACGCTTTTTGCTCCCTTTCAAAATAAGAGCATGAGTATAAACAATTAACTAGTTGAAGAATTCTTTACCGTTTGTAACTAAAACTTCAACATAGATATCAAACTTTATTGAACTGAAAGTTCACAAATCAACCAAGTAAATTTGTGCTGCAGAATTTACTTGTAACTGAATAAAAGTTCATTCAGATCAAGTTAAGTATCCAAAACATTTTTCAAAGCTAGCAAAACTGTTTGAGCGCCAGCCAAAAAAGTAGCTCAGCTAAGTAGCACATTAGAAGATTAGCGAAAGTGTGCTTGCCTGTGCTTGGAAACTTTCTGTTTTCAAAAGTATGAAAACTGAATTCTAAACCTCATTTAGCCATCTGTCAAAAGAAACAGGGACTGTTTAACAGTGAGGACCGTCTGGGTGGGAGGTTCTCTCTGCATAAAATCCCACAGCAGGTAAACTGAGAGGGATCCAGTTTTGCACATTCTGACCTGATAAATGCTTACTCATATCTGCTAAGATGCCAGGAAGTGTTCTCATTCACATCCCTCAGTACACTGCCTGAACGCGGCTATTAATTATTCAGCAAGTGTTGTAGATATTTAATGTGGTGTTGTAAGGCCTTTTCTTTTCAGAATTACTTTAAGATGTTCTTTTGGCCAAAATAGGTAAAACGTAAATAGAGCATAAAGATAGTTTTGAAGCATCAGATTACTCTCATACCTTCTCTAAATGCTCCAAAATACTTCATCAAAAGCTGAACAGTCAACAGATAAACCGGATAGTGGAAATTGACTTTTTGAAGGGAAATATCAACATTGCTGTCTGAGAGCATTTTGGCTTAAAGCACAGCACCAAACTTCTGAACAATCACGCAACACTTGGGACACACCTCTGTTGAAATAGTTTGAGCATTGTGTTCAATTCAGAAAATGTCTCTCGGCAAACAAAAGGAAGCAGTTTTCGTCACCCGTCTACGTCAATGAGAACTGATTTTGGCACTTTGCATAAAGTATGTCAGGGCTATAAAGGTTCCATCTATTGGCTCATCCATTTTTCTTACAGCTATTCAATTAAAGACTCCAAATGTGAAGGAACAACGGCAAATTTGTAGAGAACAGTTGTGGTTACACTTCAGTCTAACTTCAAATCAGCAGCAAAACAAGTAGGGGTGATAGATAAATTCCCTTAATTTTGAGTGGGCAATCGGACGATACTTGAATGAGAAACCAATCTTAAAAACTGATCTTATCTACTTTTGTAAAGATCTGAAAACTCAACTACTGTCCTCTTTTGCTTTGCCTAAGAGTGTACTGATTGACTGACCTCTAAAAGCAAAAGAAAACTTTGGAACTTTGGAAAAGTATGAAACCTTCTCACAGAAAGCCTGCTGGAATCCTGGCGATTGTCCGTTCCTGTGGAATAGGCCAGTGGCTCGATTCGTGCGGTTCGCTGCAGTCGGGTTTGGAGTTTGGAGAAAGATCGGTTAGGCCTGCACAAACGGGGGACTGGAACACATTCATCAAGGTGGCAGAGATTTGAGACTACAGTAGAGAGGCCCATCCAATCACCGGCAGAGAATAAAGCAAGGAGAGAGGCATAAAGGTCGGCACAGCAAGGCCATTTGACGTGGAGGGGTTCTGTGCTGTATTTTTGGAACCCGTTCCGTATCCGCGCCATGTCGACTTGCTGATATGCAACAGCCGCCATGAGCTCTGACTGCGTACTGTGGCATTGGCAGCCACAGTACGCAGCGCTGCAGTATGGATTTAGTCAGTCTGCGGTTCTACCACAGTCACAGCCTGGTGTCAGCACACGCACACACACACACACGCCAAATCACACACACTCAGTCAATCCTACAGCGGGTTTTGCTATGTCACACTGGGGGTTGCTGTGTAATTGGGTGAATCTGCTCTCCAGCACGCTGCAGAGATAGCCCTTTAAAAATTTCACTCTGCTTCTTGGGGAGTAAACAGACCTGTGGATTTCTGGGAGTGTAAATTCACTGTTCCCTCTGTCATTTTCCAGCTTTATCTGCCTGGTGGACCACCATGTTTTGCGGGGAAGCCTGACTCTATGAGGTCCCTTTGTTTTGCCCTTCACCGTGTGTCGCTTGATGCCATGAAAATGCTCATCTAAAGACAGTTATGTAACTATCTATTGTTATATTTATTTTAAAATGTTCTTTTTCCTCACCATATATCACACATTATCCTAACTGTGTTGAATTCTCATCTCTCAACACCAGAACTAACAGAGCATCTTCCATTCTGTAATCTGTAGCTCTCTTATATTTAACCCACCTTAACTCAAACATCATATTTTTTCATAAAATGGCTCATTTTAACATTCCTTCAGCTAATGGACATCATAGGCTTGGTGAAGTTGTTTAAATCTTCGCAGACTCTTTGTCTGGGTAATTGTTTTTCCTGAAAAACTCTGGAGCCCCCTATGTGAGGCACAAAACACTTTAAAAACCCTATAAAACAGGAGAAGCTGTGGCTCTCTGGACTTTCCACAGCAAAATTACCAGATATAACTTTTGACTGTTTTTCTCATCATTTTGCTGGAAAACGTGCTTTGACTGCATCATTTTCCGCTCATATTTGCGTCCTGCTGGAGAAAAACTCAACCAGCCTTTTGTTGAAATTTTGTGCTGTTTTCTTATTTTAAAATTTTAAATATTGGTGGATCATTTGAAAATGACAACAAATTTTCTGTAGGTGATATTTAAAATATAAGATATTATTCATTGTCTCTTTTCATGTTGAGTTTGATTTAGCTCTTATTGAGTTTGATTTAGCTGGACTGGGGAAAAAAATGGCTGTTTAAGTCGAGTCAAGTTTATTGTACTGCACATCTCGGCAGCAAGGTGGTTCAAAGTGCTTTATACCATAAAAATATAATACAGTATATGAAGCAAACAATAAACATTACAGTTTTTCAAATGCCTTCATCAAAATCGTCAATCAGAAACACATCAGAAATGTTAATTAATCTTCCAGTTGTTATGAATCAAAAGTAACTCTAAACAGGTGGGGTTTTAGTCTAGATTTAAAGGAACTCAGTGTTTCGGCTGTTTTGCAGTTTTCTGGAAGTTTGTTCCAGATTTGTGGTGCATAGAAGCTGAATGCTGCTTCTCCATGTTTGGTTCTGGTTCTAGGGTTGTGGCGCAGACCAGACCCAGAACCAGAAGACCTGAGAGGTTCTGGAAAGTTGATACAACAACAGCAGATCTTTAGTGTGTTGTGGTGAGAAGCCGTTCAGTGACTTATAAACTAACAACAGTATTCTCTAAGCTACAGGGAGCCAGTAGAAGGACTGTTATGCATGGCTTCCCGGTTTTAGTGAGAACACCAGCAGCAGCGTTCTGGATCAATCAAAGATATCTGACTGATTTCTTTTCTTTTTAGACAGACCAGTCAAGACATTAGTAAATGTAACTAAAGATAAACACATGAATGAGTTTTTCTAGATCTTGTTGGGACTTTAGTCCTCAAATGTTCTTCAGATGATAGAAGACAGACTTTCTGATCGTCTTTATGTGTCTCTGAAGGTTCAGGTCAGAGACCTGACCCAGATTTCAGGCCTGATCTCTAGATTCTAGCTGTAATAATTGAAGCTGCATGCTGATGCTAGATTGGTCCAAAGATAATAACTTCAGTTGTGTTTCTGTTCAGCTGAAGAACAGACAATTTTTTTAGATTATTAAGGTTGCAGAAACGCTGGTCTAGACATGTTGCAGTACACCGTAAACCTTAAGCTTTGCTTGGATTGATGCAGATTCTGGAATGAAAGGCAAGAATGAAAGGATGAATGCAGAACATGAGCACCCAGAATGTAGATGAGGGGAAATCAGACAGCTTTCACTTGGTGAAGGCGAATTAGGTCAATGATCAATAGTATAGAAAGACGAGTTGAGATAGTCTTGAAAATATGATGGAGAAATATTACAGCGGGTTGCAACAGAAAGACGGCTGTTAGCCGGTGTCAGTTTTTGATATCATCACGTCAAACGCATAAGCACATAGCACCATCATCCCTTTCATGAGCAGACATGCAAATAATCCCTCTGAGTTGGTTCACAGTCCAACAGCAAAGAGTCCACAAATGCAATAAGCAGACAGAAGAGTAATGGAATGACAGACCTAAAGACCTAAAATACACAACCTGGCCAAAGGACATACAACTTGTATCAACGCAAGCAGAATTATGCAAAAATAAAACACAGAAAAAAAGAATCCTGGGACAGTTTGGAGTTTGTGCTCATGTCAGTTTTCCAGAGATTCGTGACTGTCAGCAACCTAACTACTGCATTAATGTACGTCTATCAGCATCACGGATGGATACGGGCGCTGACGCGAGTCGTTGGCCCTGCGCCGTTGCCATGTACTTTAGCGCGTCTGTCGTGCAGACACACTGTAGAGGCTGCATGCAGCTCTCTGTCTGTGTGTTCTCTGTGATGGATTGCTTGTCAGACGGCAGCGGAGTGCCGCTCTCACCGGCTGACGGAGACATTAAGCCACCAGTCACAAAGTAGGCTTCAGCATTCCTCTGGGAAAACTCTTTAACCCTCTGTGCTCCGGGACGGCTGTCAGATGACAGAGTGAGTTGCTTAGAAAGTGCTCTGTGAAAAAAAGAGAAAAAACTAAGAAACTTGAGGATGTGGAGGACTTTTGTTGCCCATTACTTTCAGACGGGACAATTGTTGAGGCTATAGGCGAGACATTTCATACTGTTGCTGTCACTCAGACGTTGTGAAGAGTTGGTTTTAGCTATTTTACAACTTCAGCCTGCGAGAACTGGATAAAATATAACTAAGGAAACAATCTAGTGATATTGTAGCTTGTTAAAGATTGCAGTGTCCTTGGAATTTTTGGAAGATCTTTTGTATTAAAGTGGAAGAAATGCCAGATGGAGCACTGAAGGGAGATGAGAATCAAGCGGAATCGCATAGGAAGGCAATGACCAGGCTAACACAACAAAGTCTGAAGTGGAAGGACTATCATGCATGGCTTTAATTTGGGCACCATCATGTTGCAGGTACGCATTTCATTTCCTGTTGCCCTGCAGCCCTTTCTGTATAAAGTTTACATGCTCTCATTGTACGTGCTTGGGTTGTTTCCAGGTACTCTGACTTCCTCCCACAGTCCTAAGACGAGCACTGACAACTTAAAGTTACCCGTAGAATTGAGTGCGTCCTGTGTGTCCCTGAATTACCATGTAATGAACTGGAAATGACAACTGGAAATGCACTTTGTTGCCAAATGTGTTTTGCTCACCCACGCTAGTCATTAGATTTAGGTGATCGAATCATTTCTATGGGAACTGGTGTGCAATGTCCAACACTTAGGTATGTAAGCTGCCTCTACAAACCTTTGTGAAAGGAGGTTTGTTGAGGCATCTGCCTCTACAGCTACAGTAGGTCTAGAGATTAAATTTCCTCAGTTCTTAATCTTCTACTGTGAACAGAACATGTAATATAACAGTTAGCGATAGTATAACAATCTCAAAGTGATAATATAATTAGAAGCAATTGGAAGTGGCAGCCAAGTAACAAACCTTTAGTTTAGCTCTAGAATAGTGTATGAAGAGCTTCATGGAATGTGTCTCAATGTCTGACTAGCATCCAAACCAAGAACATTTCAAAGCAGTGGATGATATTTGGAATGATGAACTGTGACACTATGAACATGTTTTGCACTATTTCCTTCCAACAACCGTTTGGGAACAGTTTAGTGATGGTATATTGTTGTAACACACTTGAGCTTTGGTGCAAAAGGCAATGACTTTAAAGACATGAATGAGCGAGTTTGGTTTGAATAAATGTGACCGCAACTTCATAGAGCCTGTTTGGGTTGAATTAAAAAGAAGAGCTTTTTGTCCAACATCAGTGTCTGACCTCAGAAATGGCCTTCTGAAATGAAGGTTTAAAGATCCAGAAAATTGTTCCAACCGCGACAGAATTGCTTCTCCAGTGAACATGGGAAAACAATAAACAGTATGAAGCAGCATGCTAACAGACTCTGCTCACTAGCTTGAAAACACTGATTGAAAAAAAAAAAAGAAAATGTATCAAACAAGAAAAAAAAGTGAATAGAATAAAATGTAGCTTTTATTCTTGTCTTTAAAGTAGCAGCAGGAAGTTGATTTAAAATGGGCTTCCAGGACTTTTAAAGTCGTGGCGACACAACTGAGTCTAATCTGACGCAAAAACCTCGGCTCTGTGGATTGGATCGGCACTGGTTGTGTTCTTCTCCCGTGTTGAATCAACAAGCTTTCCGCCAGTCTGCTTGGAGCCAGCTCGTTTTTCCCTTTTTCTTTTTGTCTGAGTTTCACAGGTACATTGCTGAGTTATCTTCTGTTCTTTTTCTCCCTACTGATGTGGCCTGATGGTTGGCAGGAAGATTTGATCCTATCGCACTGCGCGTAGCTCCAACTTGATAGATCAATAGGGAAACTGCACAGTGTGTGCTTAGACCATTCTCAAGCAGAATGTTTAGGAGGGCAGAACCCAATGTATGTGTGCGTGTGTGTGTGTATAAGTATTTCTGTGCTGAGATGACAGAGCAGCATGATTTTCTCAAAATATTACATCTTGAGAAAATCATGCTGCTCTGTCATCTCAGTTCAGAAATACTTGATTTATCTCAAAGGAAAAATAAATGCTGTCAAAAAATGATTAGGTTTTTATTTCCTTTTGTTTTCTTTTGTCTGTAGATTTATTAATATTCACTCATATTATATTAAATTGCGTATATTTTCTTACTGTGCTGCAATAACAAGCGAATAAAGAACTGATCTCTCCTATGTAGAATCACAGTAATGAAAAACTGTCTTGTTTGACCACCTATAGCAGCAATACCTTGAAGTAATCCCCTTCTTTTTGACCTTATTTGCTTTACATCAGTGAGTCGGAATCTGAGACAACTTTTACAGTATTTCTTCAGAGATTTGTTTTAGTAATAATATCCTCCTACAGCCTGAGAGCTGGATTTGATTCTTCTCCCTTCCAGCCGCTCTGTTGTTGTCGATTTTCTCTAGGAATCAGTTTGGACCCACTCAGGGGTTCAAGTTTGTGTTTGATGCTAAGATACTTTGAAATTCAGAGGATTTCTTGGTAACTTTAGGTGCAAATAATCAAAATCTTCCCACCATGCTTAGCAGCTTTTATGAGAATAATCTCAAGACATCTTGAATTTCACCTCATTTGCCCAATAGAGCATGATTCAGAAGTCACCTTGTCCTTCAGTAACGTTCACACATCTGCTGACATAGTCTGGTAAAACTGAACTAGCTGTGTGGACGCCCTGAAGCTAATAGTTTTTTTTCTTTTTTTTCTGTAAATGCAGTGTTGTTTGGAAGGGTCATCTTGACCTGTTTGTAATTCACCACTCTGTTAAGAAAAAAAATATCCAAATCTGCCAGACTGTGAGGACATCTGCAGCTATTTTCAGTGCCAGGTGTTCAAAATCCTTCAGTCGTTTCAAAACTAGTGATTTTGTTAATATGTGCTTTTTGTGTACACTGAGATCCTTTTTAACCTTTAAAATCTCTCTGCAAACCAAAGTGTTCGCTAATTTTACTTAACTTTGTTCAACCAATTTGAAAAAAAGAACAAACTTCTTTTGTCCCCTTTGCTATACGGTTCATTATCTTTTAGAAACAAATTATTTCATGTTGATCATCATCTTATCACAGCAGTAATCTGGTACTAGAGTAGTAAGACTCCCTACATGGTGTAAAAATAGAAACCTCTCTGAACTTAATTGGCTAGATCTCCTCCTGTTCTTCGCCTGGCTGTTGTAGTGAAATATGTGCACACCATATGCAGCAGCAGGCCAGACTGATCCGCAGTGGTTGAATGAATCAATGAATCTATTTACACCAGTGTAGAGGAATAATATGTCTCTCTGAAAAATGCCTGGTGCTGCACAACAAGAGCACCCCAATTATTTCTTTAAATGTTATAAAAATACAGAATTTCCTGATTTACATTGTTAGACTTGTGTTACTCGCCCACATCCAGTCACACTCTCTCTCTCGGCGGCCTTTGACTTGACCTATCCTAACGTTGTCAGAACGTTCAGCATTAAGTTTTGATTAAAAGAAGTAAAGCTGCACATTTATTGTTTCTTTGCCATCTTTTGATTATTCCAAACCATTTGTGATGCTAAATGGTTACCGACCATACTTGCCTACGCACTTTTAATTCTTTTTATTGTTGTTTGCTGCACCAGCAGTATAAAACATGCTATAACTTGCTAAAGTGATGACTGTTTTCAGCTCAATGGGGTAAACACACAGAGGTGCTGTTTAATTCTTGAACTGTAAATTTAATTTTACTCGCCTTAGCTTTTGGTACTACAAATCTCTCTGTTTTGTCTCTGGCATAGGCTTGGTGAAGTTGTTCAAATGTTCGCAGACACTTTGTCTGGGTCATTGTTTTTCCTGAAAAACTGTGGCGCCCCCTATGGGAGGCACACCAAACACTTTAAAAACCCCATGCTAGCATATTTCGTCTTTTTTAAACCATGAGGTGCAGATTCTTGAGGTTCACCATGTCTCCCTGTTGAACGTTCTATTTTGTGTTGAAACTTTAAGATGAAGTCCTGATAAAATACATTGTAGTTTCTGGTTACAATGTGAAGACATAATTTTTTTAGGGCTGCTTAAGGTTGCGACTGATCCTGCGCCGTACCAGTTCGAACTGCACATTCAGTCCGCCTTGCTGTTTTGAATTGTGCTGAAATGGTTTCCTCTCTTTTTTGTGTGTGGAGAAAGCATAATTCACATTAAACACCCTTGCCCCTGTGGCAAAGTTCTCAAATTAAGCAACATTTTGTTCATTTACCCATGATAAAGTTGTTCATTAGACAATATACTTTGCCTTACTCTTTGTCATTACCTTGCCATTGCGAACGCCTTGGGAGCAATTAAACATGTGAAGGGCCCAATTTTCTGTTCTCGACTTCCAGTCCTGAACCCTATCTGCATGTTGCACGCATTGCCTATGAACTAATTAAAGCAAATCAATGACACAACCCTTTAAAAATGGCGGCGGATGTCACGGCCATCAGCGGGGAACAAAAGACCCTCTTAATTATTTTGTTCCTGCCGTTCCTGCAAATGGCTTGTCAAGGCGGCGGACTCGGTAGCTGACGGTTTGAAAGGAGGATGTCATGCACACAGCAGACACATGCAGCGCTCAAAACTCACACACGCACACACACGCCCACGCACACAAACACCATCCCCTGCTTCTCTGTGACAGCTCCCTCTCTGTCTTATAAAAGACTAGTAATTGTACTACAACAATGGCAGTGTAAGTGCTTAAGTGTGACGATCCCCTTACTTATCAAAAGTGTGCTGTCCCTTATCCATCGTTGCCTCTGGGGAATTATTTCTTGGACGCTGACAACCATATCTTATCTTGAAGATGTAATATACGTTCTTTATTATTATTATTGTTGGAAGCCCTCTGCGCTGGCCCCATGCTGGATTTGCCCAAGTCTAATTTTTAAAAGTGTGTTAGCAGCTGATATAAACATATATTTTCTTATCTTCCAGCCTCTGCAGGGTGTTACTTATTCATTCATTTCTCCCCCAACCCCATTCCTCAGCTGCGTTCTGCAGACCTGCTGAAACATGCATTTTAGCATGAGTATATATTAGTCCAGTTATGAAAACTGATGGTCTTAGGAGGAGCATGATGGGGTTTTTTTCTCCCTTGTCTCGCCTACCTTGGAATTAGTTACCCTGACTTCCTGTTTTCTGCAACACATGCTGATATAGTGTGGAGATTCAGTTTGTCACCATGTGAGTTATAGATAGAGGTCTTTGCTGAAGTACATATGTACACATATTCCAACCTAACACCTTAATCTATTTGACTGGCAGTGGTGAGTACCTGTAGCTAAAAAGTTAGCTGTGCAAATCCTAAAGCACTAATCACAAACATTAGCTCTGCTAACGCTAAAACACTCTACCAACATAGTAATTAGAAAAAGGTCATTCTAAAGAACAAACCTTTCACTCATGGTTTCAGTTTTTGAGTATTTTGAGTATATACTCAAAAACTAATAATACCCAAACTCTGGTAATGCTAAAGCACTATACCAACATAATAATTAGCAGACGCTAATGCTAACAAGCATATCTTTCAGTTATGGTTTCAGTTTAATAGGTCTTGAGTATTGTTATCTCAGAAACAAACAAGATCTATACCAACACTGTAATTAATGACCATTTAGGCTGTAGTTCTACAGGCTGCACTTTTACAGTGATGCATTCTGGGAACAGAATAAATGTCATAACACCCATGTAAATTAGTGATTAAGAATTTATTTGGAAAAATAAATTTAAAGGAAGCTAAATGTGCTAAATCTTTTCAAAATGAGCTAAACTGCTGATGCGCAAAACGAAAGATTAGCTCAACTATTAGCGCATCAACAGAAGTGTGCCCGCCACCGTTGTTTATGAGCTTAGGGTGGAACAAGACAGAGCAGCATGTGACTGTGAGGTGGAGTAAAATTAAGTCTCTAATAGCATTCACAAAATAAAATCATCAGAAGTGTGGGCTAAATGCTTGGACTGGTTCTGTCTGACATGTTGTTTTTGGTAGTTACTTCTAGGTGCTGATCTTCTCCTTATCCAGTCCGGTTTGGTGTACCCCGAGGTCCTCTGTTGAGGCCTCTGCTGTTTTGTTGTGTTTGTTCCCCCTTGGTCAGATTCTGTCAACCTTTAAAGTCATCTGTTATCACTGCCATGCTGATGATATTCACTCGTACACCTAAATGAGATGTATAAACTGCACAGCTTGTTTATGTGTATAGACTCTGTTAAATGGTGCATGACAGGCAATTTTCTTCAGCTAAATGGGGACAAAACTTAAACATTTATCAGAGTACCAGAAAAATACATATCTCAGATAAAGGAGACAGTTGGAGCTCTTGCTTCTTTGGCAAAATCTTCTTTAAGAAGCCATAACAAAGCCTTTGATTGTGGTTTTACTCTAGACGTAAATGTCTCTGGTGCATCCCTTTTTTTAACATCTGAAAAATATTGCCAAACTAAGTTTTGTTGTCTCACATAATGAACTGGAATTAAATATGCATGATTTTGTTTTATTACTATGGGATTATTGCGATGCACTAAACACACAGTTTAGCAATACCTCCCTAGAATGGCAGCAAATGATTTAAAATGCAGCTGCCAGGCCTCTAAGCTAAATTTTCACACGACTCCAATCTTGTTGCTTCGTTGGCTTCTGGGATGTTTTATTGCAATGTAAAATTCTTTTATTGACTGGATATCAGAGGGCTTCAGCAGCCACATATCCCTGGCACGGTCCTTGTGATCAGTTTCTGCTGATGGTTCCTCATATTAGGATGAAGGCAAAAGGAGACGGCGCGTTCTGTTCAGTGGCCCTCAGACTCTGGAACTCTTCCTTTGGACCTGAGATGGCTGGACTTTGGTTTCATTTAAAAGCCATTTGAAAACAGATTTCTGTCTTCTGCTTTATGCATTGTTGGCATTTGTGAAGCACCGTTTCTGAAAGACGCCATATGACTCAAGTAATTTTTTTCTAACTTGTTTTGGAGCGAGGCAGGAGGTAATAATTAACAACTATGTTATTTCATGGTTTGAAACTTAAATACAAAGGCACGTCACACTTTTAAGGCTTGTTTTTAATAAAAAAAATATATATATATATATATTTTCTTTTTATGTCACAATTATGCTCCACTTTGGGTTGATCATTTATTGTATCGTTTATCATGTATCGGGATAAATTTCCTGTCATAAGGATTTAGATTTCAGTTAAATGATACAAATCACACCGCTTTGTGTGACTGCTGTCCTACAGCACACGGTTATGTTTCCCAACAACAGTGTTTGTGTTTGTGGGACTACGATGGAGTCAGAGTTACCTAAAAACAGAAGTAATAATCAGTTCTTATCGCCACTTTTATTGTTATCACAATAGCACCACAAAATACTGTGATAAAACTTTAATCCCACCTCTACTAGCAATAAATCCAACTAAAGCACATGGAGGTTTGTGACTGAAACATGACAAAATGGGGTACAATAATAATAAAAAAACATCTGATATGAATATCTTATCAAAGCAGTGTACAGTTTCATTCAGCAGCTGAGCTCTATAGAAACGTCAGGAGGAAATTGTTCCACATAAAGGGGGATGGAGGCTTTGGGCTGGGCTGGCACGAACAATGAAACTTTGCCAGTTGTTTATGAGCGTGCTCATTTGTTCGAGGGTTTTCCTTAATGCCCAGCTGCACTGTTGCTATTAATGCCCATCTGCAAGCCAAGGAATCTGAAACTGGCGTGGAGCGTGGTGAGAGAATCAGCCGGCGGCGCTCCAAGTGTGTCATCTTCTGCTGTGTGAGAACTGAAGGGGAGGGATGGACAGACGGACAGATTGCTTGTTTTCTCCACCTTGCTACAAATGTTTTCTTTGTCGTTCAGAGTTTTCTCCTCCGGCACTGCGCTACAGTTCATGTCCGACGATTCTCTCTTTCTCTCCTCGGCTAATCGGCTCTTAATTCAAACGTCGCCTCCCCCCCTCAACCCTCCGACCCGTGCGCACGCATTTCAATCACATAGGTGGGACCGTCCAAAAATAGAGCTGGCGGCTCAGCCTGGAGAGATTGGCTGTCAGTCTTCACGTCTGAGCTATTATCCTCTCAGCCCTGCAGCCAGAGAGGGAGCCACACCAGTGTCTATGTGATCATGATCGATACATAATCACTTTCCTGTCACCGCAGTGGCGCTGTCTGGGGACAGTCCAGCGCCACAGACCAGCCATGTTAGGGGGGAGAGAAAAAATCTAAAAGAGAGTTTGGAGTTTGGCATGCCATCTTTCTGACCCAGAAAGGCAGAAGAGAGGTTAAGGGTTGGACGTGTCTAAGCAGTTACTGTCCTGCTTTTTTTTTTTACTTCACCTGGATTCATTAGGTAAAGTTCCTGCACCTGCTGGAAGAAAGAAGCCAAAAATCCTTTCCGAGCTTAAATGTTTGGGTTTCCGTTTTTTGTTGTTGTTGGAAATATAAATGTTGCAAACTCATTGAAGTGAAGCGAAGCAGTGTGGTCCAGTCAGGCTGTCCAGTGGAATGCTGGAGGAGGGACGACAGCGTCTGGGTCCAGGTGTTCTGTCATTCTCTGTAACGCTGATAACACAAAAAGACTCTGCTGACGGTCGAGAATTGATTTCTGACAAAGAGAACAATTCCTGAACGTTTCACTTGAAACAACCAAAACAAATATGTTGAAAAATAAAAACAGAGGAAACTGATTCAGATTCATGAGAGTAAAAATTTGGCTGCTTAGTTTGTTTTGTTCTGTAGAGGCAGGACTTGATTAAAACCTTCAATGGAGTTAACTACAGGGTCTCTAATTAATTAATTGCAATTAATTGCATTTTAAACAATATATCAACAAAATAACCAGCATTCTGAATTTTCTTTTTAAATCCTTTTTGCTGCGAAATTATTGAGTAAAAACACATGAGCTCAGCAACAGAGATATTTATTGTTAGTAATCCGTCATTCATGTTATAAAACCATCAAATTGCTGTAAATTGTTATTTTACCCAGAAACTCTTTGGGAAAAAAAAACCTTTTAGAAACGTGCTGTGGTCACAGACATTAGCATTGAGGACGTTTTGCTGCTGCTACATGTTTAGCATTGAGATGCTATTTTAGGCTTGATTAGCTTCACTCATTGGCTAACTCCTTTTAGCACAACTTGAACAGAATAATAGTGTTTTCCCAGCGTCCAGTCGGATCATTTTATTGAAGTAAAGATTAACCCTCAGTGGTCTAAGAAAAGCAGCTTTGTCGTCCATTCCTGATTTCTCTTGTGCGTCGGATTTACAGGCGTACCAGAAACATGCAAATAGAAAGGTTCCGCTTTGAACTCTTGTATGAAAATAAAAGTGATTTCAATTTTCAAAACGTCAAACAAGTTAAACAAAATTAGCACATTAAAGTGTTTTTATTTATCTTTTAGAAAAATAGTTAATAATGAACACAAAAGAGTTCTCTCAACATGTTTGACTTCACATTTTGCTGATTTCTACAGACTTTTCTTTGTAGTAAAGTCTACTGGCTGACAGCAGTGTGACTGACTTTGTATCTAATCCTCCTCCTGACCAAGCACACGGCGACAGTGGACTGCATCATGTCACTACCTCCACGTAATGAGCAAGCAGGAGCAGGGCATAAAGTTTATTTTCAGAAGCATCGCAAAGAGGCCATGCAGAATTCATTACTAATTCACAAAGGAGGAAAATTACATGATCTTATCTCATTTTAAAGAGTTCGCTCATGTAGGCGCACATGCATGAGTGAACATGAGCAGGAAGTACATCCAACGCCCGCTGCAATAGAAGAAAATGGATTTGCAGAAGTACGGTGCCAGATGCCGGCTGTGGAAAACTACAGCGGAACCTTTTGAACTACGAGAACCCACGTTACACGGTTCCAGCCGGAGTCGGAGGGAAAACGCATGATCGCAGAGGAAGTTTGAGATGCCAGATGGTCGGGTGAGAATCAGTAAACAACAACACAGCAAGAATCCATCCTGTCTTCTGTCAGTGGTTCTGGTTGGTGGAAGTGGTGAAGAGGTGTCGGGTTTATCTTGACACATTTTTGGCTCCATGTTACTAACTGAGCACCATTTAAATGCCACAGTGTGTCTGAGTATTGCTGCTGATATTAATGCCCTCTGTGACCATAACTTCAGATCCCTACAGTGCAAAAAAAAAAAAAAAAAATTTGCTGACTCAACTTCTCTGTCCAGTTTCCTTGTTGCCTCAATGGTCAAGTCCAAAATTTTTAAGAAAAACTATTGATACGGTTTCAATTGAGTCAATCCAACTGTCAACTAGCAATTAGATTAATCAAAAAATTATTTGTTCTGATAAAATTCTTAAAATGTTGCCTCAATATATATTATTTAGTGTTTACATTATTACATTAAGGTGACTTAATATAAAATTTTAAATTTTTATAATTTTTTAACTCATTTTCTAAATTAAGTCACTTTTTTTTCTTTTTTTCAATTTTAAAATGTTCATTCTTTTAATAGAAATTGTTTTAGTGAGTCTAAATGAGAAACATTAAGTTTTGAAAAGAGAAAACAAGAAGAAAATAGAATTGTGTTGATTTCAAACTGGTTTATTGAAGAAGTCAAGTCACTGTTAGTGTTTAAGAACAACAATCAACAAAAACTAACTAATCTGTGTGACATGTGACGTTTGGACCACATTTACAGAAGGTTTCCAATGCTGGTCAATGTCTTTTGAGTTTAGAAAATCTACTCAAGCTACTTCCTGCAGGGCCTAGCTGTGCTTCATTGCTAATATTAGCCCTTATGCTAAAGAAGAGCTGAATTTAAAGCAATAAGTGGATGACTCATTTTTAGCTCCTACTTTTGGTAGCATCTCCTCTTAAGGAAAAGCTCTGTGTTCTTTTCTGGTTGTTGTGTAAAAATAAAGTTGAGTTAGTTATCAAACGCTTTGTCACGAGTTGGGTCCAGAACCCTTTCAACAGTAGCAGACTTGTGTTTAACATTATAATTGCAATAAAGAAGCTTGTGGAAACTACAAAAAATCATTTTGTTTAAGCAGGAAAAATAATTGGAAGAGGAGTAAAACTTATTCCAAGCTTCTGTGATTAATTAGAATGGAAACATAAGTGGTAGAAACCACTTTCAGCATCTTAAAAATGTCATTTGTCATTAAAAATAATATATTTTAACATAAATATTGTCCTTTTTCTACTGGCATTTAAAAAAAACTTCTTTTTTTTTTTTTGATCATGACCGTACACCTCTGCCCTCAGTGCTGATTTATCCCGTGTTTCTCCCTCTCTCCTGCAACCCCTGCAGCGTAAAGCCAGTCAGACATGAACAGTATTGTTTTATCCAGGTAGGTCTCGCAGTGGGGAACCGTTAGCCCCACATCTCAGGCAGCCCACAGCCCCGCTCATGCCTCAGTGATACCCTTCCTCTATGGCTCAGTGCCTGCATACATATGAATGCTCCCCTCCCCCCTTCCTGTCTGCCGCCCTTCACGCCTCGGAGCCGGGTCCGGGGCCGAGGTGAGCGCCGCTAGCTGGAGCCGCACTAGCTAGCTACACAGAAGGAGAGCGGCTGCATGCCGGCGCTAGCAGATGAACTGTAATGACACGTTGTTTGGAGTGATTTGAGTAGGCCGGTGCTTGGTTCTTCCCTGTGGTTCCCTTTGCTGACTTGTTGAAGTAAATTCTGAGCAGATTGGATGGAAAGAGAACATCTTATGTTCTCCAGTCGAAAGAGAAGACACGCTTCTAAAACGTTTAAAAAGCATCACTTTTTGCTTTGTCGACACTGAAGCTGACATTGTGGAATCATAAAGAAATGTAAAGATTTTAAAAAGAAATCCCTAGAACACAATTTTATCTAAATAGAGATAGAGATTTGTTTGTTGTCTGTGCTGTCTATATTGTACGACCGAGAATTAAGGTAAAACTAAGATAACAGACTAAATAGAAGAAATAGTCATAATATTGTGGAAAAAAATTTGCACGAGAATTGACTCTTAACGTTATGAGTATAAAGTCATAGTAGTATGTACGACAGAGTCTGAGCGCCAGACTTAAAAAAAAAAGACAAGTAAAAGGTTATTATAATACTATGAGAATAAACTCATATTACAAGAATAAAGTCATAATAGCACAAGAAAAAAGTTGTAATATTACAGAATGACAAAATTTATATGATGAGAATAAAGCTGTAATAAGATGAGAAAAAAATAGGATACAAAAATAGTCATATTGTCATAATAAAGTTGTAATTATCAAAATAAAAATAGTCATTTGACAATGAAGTTGAAATAATATGAAGATGAACTCATAATAGCACAAGAAAAAAGTTGTAATATTAGGAGAATAAAGTAGTAATTATATGATCCTCACCAAAAGTTCAAAACAAAAAAACTAAAATGAGGAATGTTAAACATCTTGTGAAGTTTACTCTGGTATTGGTTTCACAAATAGGACGTATTTAATCTTTTAACATATCACCATCAGATTATCAGTAGGGCTGAGCAGATAATGTGTCCTCAGAACGAATCACAGACTGGACCAGTTGGTCACGTCACATCATGATGACTACGCCATGCTCTCATCAAAATAACTTTTTTTTTGCGTGTGTAATTTTACGACTTTCTCCTGGTGATATTGTGTCTTTATGCTGCTAACATTATGCCTCTAACAATTTCAAAAATAAAAAAAAATCTCTAAGCCTGTCATTCATATTAATATATATGAAAATAATAATAATAAAAAAAGACCTTGTGGAAACATTTTTTTGTTCTTTTGTGGGCTCTAGTGTCCCTTATACAGGAAAGGGGGAGAGAGAGGGAGGAAGACATGTGGCAAATGTTGCTGGGTCTGGGAATTGAACTCGCGACGGCCATGTCGAGGACTCAAGGCCTCCAAATATGGGTCGCGCTATCCCCTACGCCACCACAGCATGCCCCGACGTTGTGGAAACATAAGGAAATTCTGAACTTGGTGATGAAGATGCCGACAACTACTCTGCCTAATTAGCGAGTTCATTTCCCTTTTGTGCCGCCCCGCAGTGTAAAGTAAGTGTTTGCAAACGAGCATCCTGATGGCTCAAAGCCAAGTCTTTATGACTTCCTGTTTGATTATCCTTGCTAAACCACCGCAGGAAGTGAGCGGATGAAACCGTGGCTCCAGAAAGAAGCTGCGGTGTCCTTCCTCGGCCGTTGTGCGTCACATGGAGCTGCCTACCCTCCCAATTTACACCCTCTCCGGTTCGGGAAAGATACCTATTGATTTCCTATCACCGAGCCAATGTAAGAGTAAATGGGAAGCGTTGGCGCTATTATTTCTGCCGGTTGATAAAACATAAGTCTAGATCCCCCTCCCCAACCCTCCGTGTCTTTATTAGGAAGGCCCTTTAGCCACTGAATGCCCTTGAAGCAGCGGAACAGCAGCTGTAAATTTGTTGTAAATGGTTTATGTACAGTAATGGCATCCTTTGAAAATGATGTGTGTTTAAATTATTGCCGTGGCGTTAAATCCTGGGAACTTCAGCACATGATTAATGGCGTTACACTTAGCGCGGGTAAACAACCATAACAGCAGGCTGTAATTTCCACAAATGCCCAACGTGTGTCACCCGGTGGGGTCAGGGGGCTGTGGTCCAAATCCGACGGAGAGAGAGAGAGACTTGTTCTAAGTGAACTTAGAGTCCAAATTATTCACGCCGCTTGAACTTTTACTTACGTTTGTTCACGTCGGAACGGAAAATGCGTCAATGTTTTTTTTTCCATTGGGATTTCATGTTGTAGACCAACACAAAAGCAGAGAACACTTTTGAAATGGAAGAAAAAAGATACATGGTTCAACTGTACATGAATTAAACTGTTGATATTATCTAAATAAATACTAGTGTTCTATAACTAGTGGTAATAGATATCAAATGGCGCTCTAGCATTGGGTCGATAGTGGTGGCAGCATGCTGGAGGGGCTCAGGTACCTTAGTTCTGATTGGTTCATTTTGTAAACTTCAAAAGCGCAAATATCTTAGTACACTAGAAATATGACAAAACAAACTTAGAAGTAACTCTTCAGCAAGATACAGCAGCTGCTTATCTTAAACAGGTAATTCCTTTATATTGATTTTAAAAAATCAATTAAAGTACTAGTTCCACTACAAAAAGCTATTTTCCCATTTTAAAAGTGAAATAATCTCCCAGTGGAACTACTACTTTTTTATTAATATTAAGGAATTATTAACTTAAAACATGCTCCTATATTCTGCTGAAAAGTTACTTGTAAGTTAGTTTTGTCCTGTTTTCGGTGAGTTAAGATATTTGCAGTAGAAACTGTACAAAACACTTGGTAAGCTTTTGGGTTTTAGATTGTAATGCTTCCACTATCTTGTTAGACTGACAGTATCATGGTCTGTTTGTGAAATGTTCAGAAAGTTAACCTTACTCAAACGTTTCCAAAAGCTTCCTCTCATCACTTCACAGAATATTCCATCAAGTCATGCGGATCGTTGAGATTTCTTTTGACAAATCTCTCCTAGTGTCTTTATTGTTAAATCATGAACTTTGACCTTAGCCTAGGCAAGTGAAGTGTGCAGGGCTCTAGATGTTGTTGTTCCGTGACCTCTTGGTTGGATATTTAGTATAAACTTGGACTCATTTTGGTCTCCTGTGTAGGATCACCATGTTAATGACTTTCTTTTTCTAATGATTTTGTAATTTTTTTCAATAATCTGTTGGCTTCTTATATGTTCTAGCCATCAGACAGGTTCTATTTAAAGTATTTATTACATCTGCAGGTCAGAAAATAATCATGCCTGGGTTTAGCTTGTGATAGTGAGCTCAAAAAATGTAGCTTAACCAGAGTTGATTCATAATTTAGCAAAACACAGAGATACTTTTTCCCAGAGGGCCTGGTTGGTTTAGATAAGCTTTATTTCTCTTAATGAATTAAATAATAATTTGAAAATTAATGTTTGTATTGACTCATGTACTATTTAGTGAATAATAAAATTAGCTTGATGATCTAAATGCAAATGGAAATCAAGAATAAATCTCTTAGCACTGCATAATTTCACTCATCTGGGCCGTTTTCCTTTAGGCTCAGTTTGATTGGGAACCAAGGTTGCAACATTTGTTACATTTTCAGCTGATGCGGTTTGCTTTCACACTGCACTCTGTCAACCAAACCAAGCCCTTTGAAAAACAAGAACTACACCAAAACTACACCAAGAACTAGTAAAGGAAACGACATGAGAACCTCTGAAGAAGACGCTGAGTGCAACTTCCTTCTTCATGAGATGTAAACAGAAATGGTGTAGCATCAGGTTTGAGCGGTTGTAGGATTTCTCTTCCATCTTTGGTAAAAGACCACAAGACATTTCTCCCACTAGCACATTTGTTTTGGTTGTATTTACCCAGAATTTCCTGTGCTATACTAGCCTTGTAGCCTGGCCGTTGCCTTCTTATGCTGTTCAGCTCGATTCAAATCTTGCCACACAGCACAGCCTGGGCTTTCTCCCATTGAATTAAATTTGTACCGGACCAATCAGTGAATAGATGTGGAAGTTTTGAACGATGATGTCAATTTTCTGCGCCGTTTTAGAAATGTAGTCTTGCTGTTGTCCACATTGGTCACAATTCCAAATACGGAATTAACATCAAAAGTTGTTTTGTTCAGCACTTTCCTGTTGCCAGTGGTGGTCGATGGTTGCTTACAGCACAGGCAATTACCGGCAAGTTTCTAGGATCAAACTAGTGGATTTCATTTGTCATGCTCAAACGTTAGTGATTGGGTAATATTTTTAACTTCAACAGATTCCACGCCTCCAGCAAGCAAATGTTTCTGAATAGCTAAAGGTTTCGGCTCTCTGTGCGAAGGGAAGCATAAAACAAGGTTCTGGTTTTTATCAAGCTAGTCCGCTTCCAGCTTTTTGAGCGGCCTTTGATCCACTTGGAGTTCACGTAGCATTTAAACCGCACCAGAGTTCACTTCAACCGAACGGAAACCTTGGTTGTCAGACAGATCAGAATCCGTGTATTTGATCCACATCAGAGTTTGGTTGCATTTACACTTCCCCAAACAAAACGTACCGCCTGGACAAACGAACCAGAGTTCTATTAAAGCAGACCAAACAGGGCTGGCGTGAATGCTTCCTTAAACATGAGCCGTGTTTTCATTCACGTTGAACTTTTCTTCAGGCACGGCACAGAGCTACTTCTTTCCTGCACCGTTTTTTTTGTTTTAAACACCTATTCAGCTTTCCATCCCTGGCAGTTTATATGGTAGGTGTTGTGTCGCTATTGTTGTAATCGCCACGGCGCTACAGGCTCCAAATAAAAGCCAGAGATAATATTCCTCCTACGGTCCGGTTTGCGTCCCCTACAGCTACATCCATCTCAGCAGTGTCCCTGAAATTTCTATGGATCATCAGGGGGAAAGACAAGCTAATCTGAGCTGATTTGAAATAGGACCAAAACACTGGCTTTCCTAATCCTTCTTTTTTATTTGTTATCAGGGGCAGTGAAGAACATTTTACCCCTGTGGGACGGAAAGAAAGAGGGAGTTATTTCATGCTTCGCTGATTCTACTGTTTTTATGAAGACTTTTCTTTTTTTCTGAACCCCCTCTCTCCATACTTCAATCCATAGTGTAACTAAATTTATTAAGCCAGTATGCTGTACTCCAACATACTATATAAGGACTAAAGTGCTTTTCATAATTAGGAAGGCGTAGAAGGCTCTCCTCTTTTCTCTGTAGTAGCAGCAATTTAACTCTGAAGCAGATTAGACTCTGTATCTCTGAAACCGGGGCGGTGCAATTTCCTTTGCTGTCGATTCATTTGACAACTGGCAAACACATACGATACCAAGGATATTATTTGCTTCTTGAAAATGCAACACGAAGTCTCCAATTTGGATTAAAGCACACATTTCATGGGATTCAGATAACGTCAACGTCGCCCCTTAAGTTCTGATAGTACAGTCCACCAACTAAATAAACACATCTGGAGAAAACTTTAGGATAATATGTTAGGTGTGAGAATGACTGGATTTCTTTTTTTTTTAAGCAGGGTTTTGTGGATTGGTTACAGCTCGTGTTTTAATAGTAGTGGATAACTATTTTAATGACCTCAGCTTGACTAACGCAAAAATAAACTTCCTGTCCTGTGTGCTGTATAATTTGATTCAATATTTTGTACAGAGACACCACAAATGAGTAGCTGTGCATCATCCACCTGTCAATGGTGGATGATGCACAGCTCAATGTCACTCAATGTCACGTGAATTTTGAGCGAACTGTTAAAATGTCCTGCAAAAGAAAATGCGAATTAGGTGGATTTACAGTTTCTGGTTTGGAACGAATCATCCAGGCTTTGTATTTTGTCAGATGTCGATGCTACTAACAGTCGTCATAAACAGAAAATAGACTGCCCCAAACTAGCATAGAACACATCTCAGAAAAATCTGTGCTGGAGATTTATATGTGGGCATTTTTTCCAAGTTTCATGCCTTACAAGTGACTTGCTTAGTTATACTTATTCTTTCCAACATAACAAATAAGTTTGTTACATTGGAACTCATTCAGTAAATGTGTCTTCATCTTCCTCTTAGTGCATTAGCTCTTTTCCTGAAAAGCCTGAAAACTACCTCAGGCGAGCGTAAAAACTTTTTTGTGAAATAGCGGACATTATTTTGAATTTTGTCATTTCCATCAACCTTTTGTAATGCGAAAACACTTCCAAATGCACTGTTACGGTCCGTCCAGTAATGCACAAGGACAAAGGCATATATATAAAAAAATTGTTTCTAATTATTTTTTCCAAATATTCTTCAAAAAAAAAGACATCCAACATCAAATCTCAAAAATATAACAAAATGGGCCCAAAAGAAATCAACTAAAGCAAACCTAACTCAGGATAACAAACCAAAAACTGACCTCACACAATGAACACACAGGGGAATTTAAACACAGAGGCTAGCCTACACAAACAAGGAGGGGTGGGAAATGAGACACAGACAAACAATGTATAAACATAAACAACCTAACACCAAAAATGTTTTAAGGAGTTATGCTATTAATAGAGAGGCAGGTTCTTTAACATCAGGTCTCCTGCTTCCAGCAGCTTGATGGTTTGTTCCACTTCCTGGTTTGTCTTTCAAACAGTCCTCAACAAAGTAGTTAATGATTAAAATAAACAAAAGGTGTTTACTAAATGTGTGCACCCATAATAGCAAACAACCAAATGCAATAAACACAAAAGAGTGAAATTATAAATGTATTGTATGAAAACATTTAAATAAATACTCACACTGGGGAAAAGATGGAGGACCCTCCACATGCACATACAAAAACCTTGATGGAAAAATCATTTGACACAAATGGAAAAACTGCATTTTTTTGTCTCTAGGCTGCAAACTAATTCTAATAAGTATGTAGTTTCCACAAAAGAATTCATAGTGGTATTGTAAAGGTAATAATATACCACAAAAGTTGTTTCTTTTTGACCTTCAACATGTTACTGGGAAGAATTAGGTAAAAATACAAAATAGGCCTTCCTCCAGAAAACAAGTGTAATAATTATGAAACTCATCATTTTAACAGCTTCAGACAGCAAGCTTTGCAGTTGGTACATTTTTGGGTTTTTTTACATTAGCAGAATGTCGCAAATTTCTGCGCACAATGTCATGGAAACTTAGCTGGTAACCATTAACTTTTATTTATCCAAGCTTCGAATGAAAACTCGGAGATTGTAAACATGAACGTCTTACTTTCAGAAGTTTAAATTTAAATCCATGGTATTTTTGGATAACAAACGTCCTGCTTTTGTTGATAATAGATGAAGCCATGTTGTTTGTAAAGCAGGGTAAGTCATCTTCCTTGGAGCAGAGAAGAAAAACTCGGCAGCTGATTCGCTGTAATGTATTTTTCGCCAAATATTCTTAAAAAAGAGGAAACATCACATTGATCTGATCTAAAACACTGAACAAAAGGCAACACAACAGCGTGGGTCATCATAAGACTATGAATTACTGGAACACCTCTGTCTCAGAGGACCACTTGAGGCTCCCTCACTGTGAAATAATTGGGTTGCAACAGTGAAACTGCTACTCCAGTTAGAGTGCAAAGGTGGCTTTCGCTCTGTTTTGCTGTTACAATACCGCAGACACGGCGGTGACTATTAATCCATCCTTGACACGTGTAGCTGACGGCACAGGAAACCGATTGTGTATGCAAGTCGGGGAAAAAACTCCAGCGTGGATGTGGAAATGATCCTTTGTGTTTTTAAGCTGAGGATGGGAGCATTTTGTTTTATCTGTGATTAAATAGTCTCATTTGGATGTTGGATGTAAAAGTTTTAATGTTGCCTACTGGAGCTGGCTCAAACTTTGTAATCAGAATACATTTATGGTTCAGTACATTTAAATACAAGGTTAATCGTTTTCAGCAATTCACCTGAAGAATTGGACAATTGCACAGATACACATATTTCAAGCTTTTATTTCTATAGATTGGAAAGATTATGTCTTAAAGTCTCAAATTCAGTTGCTCAGAAAATTTAAGTATTTTAAGTTTTTCGCTCATATTGTCCAGCTCTTTGTATTTGTAATGCAAGCAGTTCAACGCGATGACGTCTAATAGAAATTCCGTGTGTCGTAAACAACGATGCCCCAAAGCAAAGAGGTTTGCCGAGCCAAACGAGGCCGATGTTAACATTGATTTAATATGTGGATGTGTGGCCAACACAGACTGAGCAACTTCGTTCACTTCATCCACTGCCGTTACTAAACCTACAGGCAGACTACAAATCTTAAACAGTGCAGAAGATCTACCTCATCCTTCACAATTTCTCTTTCTGTTTGCTCTACCTGAGAAATCCCCTTCAGTGGGAGAAATCCCTGACGGGAGATGAGACTTGAGACGAATCGCTTGGGAAGGCCAGATTAACCGGGTTTCCTGAACACCTCAGCAGAGCCTCATGCTGATCGCCTCCATGTCACAATGCCACATTGACGCAGTAATTCAAGTGAAAGGAGCCTCAGCCAAGTATCGAGTTTCTGCACTGTATAGTACATAAACTTATTTTATAGTAGGCTGACATTTATTATATCTAAAAAAATCTGTTAGGAATCCATTTTTACAAGGTAATTCTAATCTTCAGAGAGACTGCCATTTAGCAAGGCATTTTCTCCTCTTTATTTATTTATTTATTTATTTTTGATCCATATTTAAACTCATTGAATCAAAGCGCTGGAACCAAACCCCCATGCCTGGCACGCGTCTATGCAAGACACCTCATCTGCAGCGGGCAGATTCAGCCGCCTGTGGCAGGACCCGGGCCGGCTGTGTTCAGGGACATCTCCCTTTGTTGTCAGGACACCTCTAAACATCTTTCAGAGAAACAATTACCATACCGTCTGCAGCATTCCTGCCAGCGTGTCGCCCGCCATCACACCGTCAGCTTCCCTTTTCTCTCTTTCTTGTCTCGCGCTCACATCCTTGCGCCGACCGCTGGGGAGGTGGGTCACCACGAATCCAGAACCGGCTGGGTTTAATTGGGTTAATAATATATTTAAATTCAGATTCTGAGGGGCTTTTTCTCTCCGCACAGCGGATAATGCAGCTCTGAAAGGTGGACTGAATTGGCACTAATCTCTTCCCTGATTTGCCTTGAGCACTTGGTGGAGAGGGAATACTGATCAAGGTCCTCGCATATATTTTTGACAAATATAATAAAGTCGTTGTATTAAAGAACCTGATTTCCGCTGCTGAGAATAGGTTGTATAAATGAAATGTAGAATATCTGTAGCCATTGTATTTGTAAAGACAAAAACAACACGAACAATAGTGCTTCTTATAAATATACATATCATACAAAGAGGCATGAGTGAACAATGAAGAAGAGGTGCTACAATCTAATGATTTTTTATATATTTAATTGTAAGAACATAGTGCCATTTTAAAGCACAATTAAGCAAATGTTGCATTCTGTTGTGAAAATCCTGCATATATCAAACTTAAAAGAAGTTTGGCTATCTGATACCCGCATCATCTGTTCCACGCCATTTCTCCACTGAAGCGAAATAAAATGAAGCTCGTCTTCCAAATATTCTCAGTATTGCTGATATTTGTACTCTGCTTGTCCAAACATCTCGGCCAACTCGAACTGTCATCATGGCTTCTCAGTACCAATAGCTGCGTTTCCATTAACCATAAAATTGTGCAACTTGAAATGACTAAATAAATCCCCTCAATGAAAACACGGCAGTTTAAAAAAAATAAAAACTTTAGAGGTAAAAAGTTTTTGCAATAGGATGAGGTGGTTTTTCAGACGTATCTAAATAGTTGCCATGCTGTAGACATGGGTTGTTGTTTCATTCAGTTTGTCTGTGTTATTACGTGTTTGTCCCTGTCAAGTAAACCTAAATCATAAGTACATAAAATTATAATCATTCCAGAATAATTATCATGTTGTATAATGTTCACCACCATGAATTAAGTTAAACCAAATGAGGTGATGACCTGTTTGATGGGTTTTAAGGAATTCAAATTGCACATTTGCATAAAAGCTTTAGAATAATTATAAAAAGTACTACTTATTATTCTGACAAATCATGTTGATTAACCACAGTTACTGTATCCTTAAAAGCCAGGCACTGAAAGAGATCCACACAAACCAATCTCCTTCACGTTTGACCACGTTGTTCTTTTCAGTCATGTTTGGATGATAAATCCAGATGTTTTTGTTATTATTTTTTTTAACCTAAAAACCAAGCCACAGAGTTTACTTCTTCACTTGAAGCACAATGCAAAAAAAATAAAAAATAAAAAGGGTCCTGACATTTGAACCAATCAACCCCATGTTGGGTCCAATCGTCTCATCCTGATTGGCTCAGCACAACCACGTCTCAATGTACAGAACCTGATTGCTTATAGAGCAGCTGTCCGTATAACTCCGTTCTCCCGCACCACAGGTACCCCGGTTACCAGGGTAACAGCCACGGATGCTGACGATCCGGTGTACGGGAACAGCGCCAAGCTGGTCTACAGCATACTGGACGGACAGCCGTACTTCTCCGTGGACCCAAACTCTGGTGAGTTCACTTTTCTGCTTGTTGGGTGTTTTTGAAAGCTTAATCTCGATTGCTTGGCCGCTGACGATGTCAGTGGGGTTTCTATTCCACCTGCAGTCGAGATGAAAAGAAACTACACCCTTTTTATATCATGGTGTTTTGTGTATTTGCCATAACCAGTACTTAGTTTTCCTCCAGTGAGACTGCCATTTCATATTCCTCACAAGCACTGTGCAGTGAATTATATGCCTGTACCTTAAACACGAAGCCCATGTTAATCACTGCGGCTGCTGAAAGGACGGCATAAAGGAGGACACCTCCATAGAACCAGCTCTTTATGCTGTTATGTCTGGCTTGGTAAGGCCGCGCAAAAATCTCTTGAGAGACAGAAATGTTGTTTCATTAGACTTAATGGGAGCTTTTAATAGAGTGTGGAGGCCTTTTGTCAGTTTCTAACCAATGGGGAGTGTAATGTCTTACAAAACGTAATGAATAAAAGCCACACCCATAATGGGAGCAAAAAAAAAAGAGAGAAAGAAAGAGAAACAGGCTTTCACAGTGAGATCCTGATTACATCTGAGGATTATTTCAATAGTCTTTCTTTCTTTTTTAACAGTCTTGCTGGGGAAAATCTTCCTGCACATTTCAGTATGCAAACATTAGCTGCTTCCTTTTTGCTGTATGAGCCAATAAGGTCATCTAAGGTCAAAGGTACTGGTTCAGAAAAGTTTCTCCTAAGATTTCAAAACAAGAAGGCAGGTAGTAGTGTTGGATGAAAAGCCTTTCTGTAATAAGTGAGCTGTAAACGGTATTAGCGTACACTTTGCCAGGCTCATGACATCTGGTAAGTGTAATTTAG
The DNA here is from genome assembly GCF_019740435.1 of Gambusia affinis. NCBI lineage: Eukaryota > Metazoa > Chordata > Actinopteri > Cyprinodontiformes > Poeciliidae > Gambusia > Gambusia affinis. The sequence continues at coordinate 29,362,943 of NC_057869.1, read as the reverse complement.
TCCGTTTTAAAGTATTAAGGGATTTGCAACTTCACTTTCTGAGATTAAGGGTGTTTTCCCACCTGGTAGTCCGGTAGACCAAAACTGCAACATTTGTTACATTTTCAGCTGCTCCTGTTCACTTTCACACTGAACTGAGTGAAACCAATCACATTTTTGAAAAACCTGTCCCTCCCCTCACCTTTTTTAACAGTCTTGCTGGAATGGACTGAAGGATAAACCTCTGAAGAAGACATTTAGCATTTACAGGTCTTTACAAAATGCAAATGAAAGTTCCATCACATTTCAGTGGTTGGAGGATTTCTCTCTCTTTTGGTGAAAGGTCATGAGGCATGTCTCTTCTTAGTGCTGTTTTGGCTTTATTTACCCAGAATGCCCACGTCCTTGTTTTGGAGTGGTCTCTGGTTCACTTGACTTGACATCCACATCTGAACGGCCCCAAAGTTCACTTCAACCAAACCGAGACCGAGGTTTGTAGGTGAACAAGAGTTCATGTTTTCGTTCAGTTTGATTTTACATTCACAACTCCCCAAACGAACCGGACCTTCTACACAAATGAACTAAGAGAACAAACAAGGCTGTTTTTTCATTGTAATCACATTGCAGGCAGTGTGTTCTAAACAGTAATATATATGTAAAGCAGAACCAATTTAAATCATTGCAATAGAAATAGTTTTGAAAGTTTTTACATGTGACATTATCACTACAAACATCATTGTATTTCGATTCATGCAGTAGACAAACACAAACTAGTATGTAATTGTGAATTAGAATGCTTAATGGTGAACCTCCACCCTAGTCTCAAATGTTTTCCATTCATATTTACCCCCTCTGAGTCAATGCTGTTAAGCCGCAGATGTACAAAATGTTTCTTTGTACATCTGGAGGCTGAAACTCTTGTCCATTCTCTTTTGTAAAATATCTCCACCTCTAAATGGATACAGAGGTGAAACAAAAGTGGTTTTGTTGTGGCCCAGTCAAAGTACAATTGTCCTGCAGCAGGCGATTCAGGTTTAAAAGTCTTCAAATTTGAGATAGATATATAGATCTATCTATCTATCTATCTATCTATCTATCTATCTATCTATCTATCTATCTATCTATCTATCTATCTATCTATCTATCTATCTATCTATCTATCTATCTATCTATCTATCTATCTATCTATCTATCTATCTATCTATCTATCTATCTATCTATCTATCTATCTATCTATACATACATACATACATACATACATACATACATACATACATACATACATACATACATACATACATACATACATACATACATACATACATACATACATACATACATACATACATACATACATACATAGATACATAGATACATAGATACATACATAGATAGATAGATAGATAGATAGATAGATAGATAGATAGATAGATAGATAGATAGATATAAAACCATAGCTTTAACCTGAGTTAAAGCTACCCGTCTCTGGGTTCTACAGGTTGCAGACCATCAGCAGGTGGAAACCCAACAGCTTCCTCGCCTTCTGGCCCAGGGATGATGATTCCCCTCCCCTCCCCAATTACATTAAAAGTGTACTCGTTCTATAAAAAAAAAAGAGAAAATAATCCATGACAAACCACTTCTTTGATGGCTTGTGCATCGACCAATATGTTGTTCGCCGCCATTCTTACATGGTTGTTTGGCAGGAGCGGTGTTCAGCGGGCCCATAAGGGACGACATTATCAAGTGCCTGCTAAAGGGGGAGCTGACAGTGTTGGTTTATTGCTTGAAAAGTTGTGCAACAACAACAGGACTGCAGGTAACTCGGCCCATCTGTTTTGTGAAACGCTTATAGATTATCGCTGCGTGGGGCTGGCACTAACTCAGGCTGCCAGGCGCAACCAGTCCCCCACCCACCCCTCACTGCCTCCCCCTCCTTCGTCTATCGCTTCCCGCTCCAGCTGCTCACTCAAGCAAGCTTCAGAACATAATGCTGGGGCAGACATCACTGTTGCTGGGGCAGCGGGACCCAACTGGAGGCCCCACAGAAAAATAATGTGTCACTGTTGTGATTTAAAAAAGATAAATAATTAAAATTCACCGTGATGAAAGACAAATAGAAGACATGAAGATTTAAGATTGGTTAATGTCCTCATGAACAGCAAACGGTTCATCCCGCATTTTGAATTGAAGTTAGTTTTCACACCTCGCAGTCTGGTAGGCTAACATTTGTTCAAATTTCAGCTGCTACCATTCGCTTTCCAGGGTTTCCCCTCAGTGTTTTATAAGCCTGGCGGGCCACCAGGCTTAGCACTGATTATTTATTTTATTTTGTTTTTTTTAATATGTGCCTTTTTAAGATTTTATAGTTGGTGTTCAGGTATTAATCTTATAGTCTTTCAATGACACATTACTATTAAGTGATATTTTCAAATTTTCTGTTAACTTTAAACATTTTTTAACTCAAAAACTCGGCGGATTGCTGAAGGAACGACTGTCAAGCGTCCCACTGGACTTAGCAAGTTCTGGGGGGAACTGTGCAGTGGAACTGCAAAGTGTCAAAGAAATCAAACCCTTTGAAAAGCTGTTCATCGCCTTGCCTGTGGTGGCGCTGCAACAAGAACCACTGAAGAAAACGATGTAAAACCATCTGAAGAAGACACGGAGCGGAACCTCCTTTGTCACAAAATGTAAAGAAAACATAGTAGAAAAATAGTCTTTTTCTCATCAGAAAAGTTGGGAGATAAAAAATTTTTTACTGGGTAATAATTTTTCTAGATTTACAGATTGACTGATAAATGAAAATTGACTTCAGCTGTTTTTTTGATGAAGCAAAGGCCTAACCCTAACCCTATGAAGGCAGGACTTTTAGCCATTGGAAAAACATGGAAAAAAAGGTGAAAACCCCTTTTTTTATGAAAACATTGACATATTAACCCCCAACCTCTACCCTGACCTTTTACCCCAAACTCGACATACATAGCAACAACAATAGCGGATTACGTGGTCGTGGCTCTGATCCAGCAGCAAAACTTCATTCATTAACTTCAAGAAATCGTCTGTAGGCTGTTCTACCTGACGGAAATGAGAAGCTTTACTAAAAACAGAAAATCCTGTTGTTTTCTTGCTGTGTTCACCGCTGACCTTACGTGTGCGCATGCCGACTTTCAGGTTCTGGGGAAGCAAAAATAGCATCGTTTTCTGTGTTTCCATGTGAACAAAAACATTCCCGGAAACGGTCACTTCCAATTAGAGTTTTGGAAAGTGACTGCACGTTTTAGAAAAAACAAAACAAAACAAAAAAAAAACATGTTGATGGGGCCTTAATGGGGCATTCACAGATCATAAAAAGAAAAGATACTAAAATAGATTTTTTTTTTCAGTTTCAGTTTAAGCTTCAGACCAGCTGGTCACTGTTCAAGCCCAGTCAAGCTGAAAATCACCAGATTCTGCTCACCAGCTCATTCTGTGACACTGAGCTCCACTAATGACATAACATTCAAGTCATCGAGCTCAACATATCAACAGGACGTGTGAAAGCGGAGCTTCCTTCAGCTGACTGCTCATCCTGAACGCCAAACGGGCCGGCTCTCACTCGGTGCTGCGTTCTGTAACGTCACTGTGATGAATTCCAAAAGTAATATTAATAATTACTTCTCCCTTTCACAAACGCCGACACATCACGGTTCATAAACCTAACTCAAAACAGATTCCAGATTGAATCTCTAATTGCTTTCTCAGCCGACTTTTTAAGCACGTGTCTGTAAGCAATGTGATTAAATAACGGCGGAATCACATTAATAAGGGATGAGATGGAAATTGACGGCTCATAATTTTGGAAAAAACAGAACACAATAAACAACTTTGACGAAAGGCAGCTTCCGGATTTATGTACGTAATCTGAAGGAGCGCTGGCATCAACAGAGGGAATTGGAACCCCGGCGTACAGTAGGTGTGGCCATCACAGGGCGGTGATGGCGGCGGTGCGGAAGCGTGCTGAATGGACGTTCCTGACGATTAGCATTCACGTTTTGTTGCCGTCGCAGATGGCTCATTCAATTGAGCCAGATGTTTTGATGAATGTTAATGGGAAATAAAAGGTAAGAAGAAAACAACCATTAGAATGCGTTTGACACTTGCAGCGACACATCGGAAATGAAACGGGTTCAATAAATAAACAAACATCATACCCCAATTCATCACTTGGTTAATGGTCGGTGAAGTAAGAAAAAAAAAAGAAAATAAGGAAAAGTTGAGGAAAATATCTATGGAAATGAGTGTTTGTCTATCTTCCCTTCTCGGTGATTAGGAATTAATTTGAATAATTAGTGATGATCAACAGAGATGAGAGTGTTGCTGCTTGTAGGAAGTCTGAGTATCTTTCTGTGTGTGTGTGAGAGAGAGAGACACTAAGTGTCTTGTTTGTGTTGCTCTTCGCAGAAGGGAGGCTGGCCTACCTTCTTATTTTTGAGTGAGTGAATGTGCTACAGATTGTTCATTTCACTGTTTGAGCTACAAATGTTGCTTGTGCATTTTCAAATTTGGATATAAATAGAATACATTAGAAGAAAATTGTACCATATGTACCGTCTGCACATATGGTGCAGATTTCACAGTGCTTGGAATCTGAATAAGAATACGTCAGCACTCCACACCAGAGCAATGCAAGAACAGCTGGCGGTGACATTCTTTTTACACTTTTATTACCACTCTGCAATGCGTTGCCAAATCTGAACTAAATAAATATATCCGGTGTTTAGAAACCCTGTCACTTTAAGGGTTCAACTTTTTATTTACTTTTTTTGGTTACTTTCACATTTGGAAATTATTTTTAGTTGTGTTTTGCCTTTTATTATTGAAGTTAGATCCAAATCAATACAAACTGATTAGTTTTGGAACTAATTAAACATTTAGTTTTACATAAGGGTCGGCACGTTTGTTCAATAACTAATACCAACGCAATGAAATTCTTTCTCAAGAACCCCCCAACATTACACAAAACAAAGACCCAGAATGCATAAAAAGGCCATGTTTACTTAAATGATTGAATTTGACAGTCATTTTATCTTTTAAAGTCAAGGATTAAACTCTGTCTTTTCGTGTAAAGTCTCCTACTTTACAGGCGAAACCTTGACTTGAAAAGAAACAAAATACTGGGCTTTTATTGCTTTGTGCCATTGTGTTAAATCTGTGGTGAACATAAACAATATACGTAAAATGAAACACTCAACAGGTGAATCTGGAGTAGAATTTAAGGTTTAACTTAAGAGGCTTAAAAATATTGTGAGAATAACAGCTTTATTTAAGACAGTGTCCTTGTGTTCACCGGCTCAAAAAGGATTAACCATTATACAGGTGTGGCTTCTTTGCTTGTCATTTGGCATGTAAAGAAAAGGCCTGTGGTAGACCACCAAAAAACCTCTTGATAAGAATGACAGAAATGTTTCAACAGGAGACACTTTGAAAAGGGAATAGACACGAGAGCCAAGCAGGAGCACGATCTTTGAGCGGTGCTACGAACTCGGATTAGTGGCTTAGGGAGGAGTCTTCGGGTTTTATTCAGCATCACAAAGCTGGTTTTCACAACACATCGTTGTGGGAGAGTAAAGTGGAAATCCTATGGTGTTTTGGTGAAGGTTTGATTCAATGATAAGAGATCAACAGCTGCAACCAGTGTTCTTAAAAATATACAAGCGTGAGCAACTAGAAAGTTACTTCTGAGCAATGAAATATTTTCTGTTGCATAAATCAAATCAAACGCCTAAGAACTCTGGTTCGCTTGGCTAGAAAGTCTGGTTCATTTTGAGAGGTGTGATTGGAATAAACTCTGGTCCATCTACAAACCTCGGTTGGGATTAACTCTTATGTGGTTTGAATTCATATGTGAATGTCAAACGGATCGGAGACCGCTCCAAAAGCAGGGAGTTTACGACAGCACAGGGCATTCTGGGTAAATACAACCAAAAGCAAACATGCGAGTTCAGTGTCAGCAGCAGAAATGTCTCGTGGTTTTTCCCAAAGGCAAAAGACAAATCCTACAACCTCTAAAATCTGGCCCTCTGTCTTTTTTGATTACATTTCGCGAAGAAATACATTGTGTAGAGTGTCATCTTCAGAGGTCTTTTCTGTCACTTCCTTCAGTGGCTCTTGTTGCAGCGCCACCACAGGTGAGGAGGGGAACAAGTTTTTCTAAGGGTTTGGTCGGTTTGACACATTGCAGCTGAAAATGTAACAAATGCAGCAAATCTGGTTCGATTGAATCGAGTCCACCAAACTATCAGGCGTGAAAACATCTTTAGTGCCTGGATAAAATACAGTTGAAAAATATCATTCTGTATGATAAACTGAAGGTTTGATGCAGCCTTTATCTCCTCAGAAGTGACCTGGCTAGACTTTTGTGTTTCCTTCAAGTGGCTGAATCACAGGTTTTAGGGACTGAAGATACTTGAAAGCAATGATGTATTTACTAAAAGTTCTAAAGCCAGACAAAGTTCAACACTTAAAAAATAAAAACCTGTTGGCAGTGTCAAGGCAGCAAGTGATCTGTGGTGTAACTTTGAAAACCATGTATATTCACCTATTAATTCACAATGGTGCTCCACTTTCAAACAAAAAGTCCTAACAAAAGATATTAAAGATTCAGGTTGTAAAACAAATACTTTTGCATATGTAATTCACAGATTCATGTTGGACTGAATCAAATCCAGCTTTATACTCATGTTACATTAATAATACACAAAATAAAAATAGTCATAATTGTGGATTTGAGATGCCCAATGAAAGGCAAGAAACAAAGACTTTTGATGAAGCCACTCGGTGCAGTGAGTCACTTTTAGCCTTGTTCAGTGGAAAACAACAGCTGGGGCTGTTTTTGAAAGATGAAAACATTCTCCTGCGCCTTGACAACATCATGTTGGGAAACAGAGCAATTATACATAATAACACAATTTTTAATTATCAGATCTACTTGTGCAACGGAGCCATTGTGTTGATAGGAGTGGTTAATAAATAAAAGCATTTGCATAGTTTTTGGTCTTTTTCTTTTACCAACTTTTCACAGCTATTTATGTGAGCTGGGTTCACATAAATAGTAGAAATTTCCTCTGAATGTTGAATCAGAATTCATCTTCCTTTTTTGAAATAGTTCCATGACGGTCTCTGGTCATCTGAGAATAATTTATTCTTCATTAGGTCTACATAGCTGAGTTTTGAGTGGATCCATATATATTATTTGTATCCACTCATTTTACATTTCATTTAAAGGTCTGTTTTTTGTTTTGTTTTTTTAAATACAATACAAAAGTCTTTCCTTTATTATTTTACATGCCATATTTTGTTTAAAAAAATAGTCTCACAACATGTTTCCTTTTTTTCCACATGAAATAATTGAAGATTTTTGTCACCAAATAAAAAATATTTCCAGGTACATCAGGTTTTCTTTATACATATCAGTTGCTCATCCCTTGGATCGGAAAACTGTATGTTATAATTTGGTACAGTATATTCCTACTGTAAAAGTTTCAATATACTGGGAAATAGTTCATTATTCTTATTCTTATTCTTTGTTTTTCATATATACAGTCCAGTCCAAACGTTTGGACACATCTTCTAATTGAACTCAATTAGAAGATGTGTCCAAACGTTTGGACTGGACTGTATATTGAACACTTTTTTAACCCAGATACTTTAATGTTGCTTTTATATCTGAATTTCCATCTGAGTGAAGCATTAAAAGATATTTCTATTCTGTTCTATTTATTGTGTAAAATCCCATGGAAATGTCTTACAAATTGTGGTCATATTTATATAAAGTAGGTCTGAAAACCTTTTCAAGGAACTGTAAATGGCTAAAACTAAAAAAAAAAACCTGCTAGTTAGACATCTAAGAGCAAAAATATTTGAAATAAATAAAGCAGAGTTGTGTTCATCCAACCCACCAAGACGGGAAGAAGTTTACCATGAATTACCCATTCCCCCAGTGCAGTCATATTGCAATTCATATTCCTCACCTCTGCATTTATTTATTCGCTTTTGTGTTTGACCTCCAAAATAAAAGTGCCCTTGAATTGTGGTACCTTTCTGAGCGAAAGAGTGAGGGAGAAAAACCCACAGCTATCTAGGGGGGAAACAAGCAGGCAACTGGATGCAGCCTAACCCCTCCCATGTTTCTCATCATAGCCAAGCATATTATCATTGTCTGGGGGAGCTGAAGACCAAGGCAGGGTGTCATGCCAAAGCCGGGCTTTTATGAGGGGTTTTATATTCATTTGATGATGTTGCAGGCCTCTGTTTCCTGAGTGGATTATCCATATATGCTGGTGCTGAGCCCTTTTTATATTCAGCACTGCGGCAGAGTCAATAAGGTCCGTTCTGCATACAATATTCAAGATTATACAAGACAGACAGCATAATTCACACTCAATCAGAATACAAATGACTGCAGACGGCGGGAACAATTCATTGGAAAACAAACAGCTGATTCTCAGGACTGGGACTGGATCAGTCACGACCAGCCTTTCTACGCACTCGCAGGCGACACTCTTTAGAAAAAGACGAGGACTGGCGGAGAATTCGGTCTCCCTGCTTAGTGTGACTTCTTTGCTTTTCGGCGTCGAGGCCCAGCATAACCCCGGATGGTAGCGAAGGTTACCGCTGGGCTTTAATCTTCGCCCTTCGCTTCCTTGAGCGTCATTAATTTCATGTGCAGAGTATATCAGTCATGTTGTTAATTGTGTGTTATGAACTGTTTCCTCCTCCAGCTACCATAAAAATTGCTCTCCAGGGGATGGATCGGGAGGTGAAAGAGGAGTACTTCGTGGTGATCCAGGCTAAAGACATGGGGGGTCATATGGGCGGCTTGTCCGGGACGACCACAGTGACCATCATGCTTACGGACATAAACGACAATCCACCCAAGTTCTCCAAAAGTAAGGCACTTTACATCCTCCAAAGACCCAAATCCAATAAAAAGATGCTCCGTGTGCGTATTCCTTATAATTAGGCAAAATAAATGCTTCCGAGGCAATGTCATCAAGCAACTCCTTGGAAGGCAATTGTGCTAACTGCTGTAATATATCACAATGTGCCCACGTCTGTGTAATTTTGGTAATTTCATTAGGGTTTCTGGAAAACCCAGTGGCTATTCATTTTCCTCTGTAGGCTTGTACGAGTTTGGGATCCCTGAGGATCTTCCGATAGGAAAGACAGGCGGGAAGGTGAAGGCGACCGATCGAGACATCGGCGAGAACGCAAAGTCAACGTACAACATCATAGAGGGAGATGACCAGGGCACGTTCGAGATCATCACCGACGCACAAACCCAAGATGGGATTCTTAGGCTAAGAAAGGTAAGAAACAAAAGTTAAGAAAACCTTCTTCTCTCTGGACATTTTGGATCAGTCATGTTATTTCAAAGAACTATTCAAGTGTCTCTGAGTAGTGTAATTTTCTTTTTTTTTTTAATTGTCAAAAGTATTTGTTCATCCCATCAAAATTGTTCCAATAACTTTCTTAGCCAAGGAGGTATAAAATCCAACACCATGCACCCTGTGTAGTCCACCCAGGCTACCATTTTTCAGCCGATTCAATAGCAACAGACCTTTAGACTTTAGACTTGTCCATGAAATTACTGCATAAAAAAATTATGAAACAGGTTCACGTGGAAGAGTAACTACATTCAACCCTTACATCACTAAGTTCAATGGAATTCATTGCAAACAAAAGCAGTAGAAACGTCCTGTTTGGAGTAAAGACTCATGTCTCTTGGACTGGTTTGGCAGTCACCAGGAGACCAGCATTTGTCTGGATGCATTGCATCAAATGTAGAGTTTGGTTCAAAGTGGTGTAAGGTGTTGAACGTTTTTTTTTAGAAGTTGCGTTTAACCCCTTAGTTCAACTGATTGGAGAATTGGGTGTGGTGAAACTTGACCCCAACTCAATAGAACACCTTTGGGGTCTGTTAAAACAGAGAGAGAATCATGCATGTTCATCCAACATCAGTGTTTGACCTCACAAACAGTTTTGGAAGAAAGGTCAAAAATCCACATAAAGAGCTGACATTATTTTTACTGCAGAATGTACTTCATTACATAAAAATGAGACGATAAACAATACCGAGTTTCATGAGAAAGTGACTAGATTTTAGCATTATTTTAAGACTCACCATTTTCCTTCAGTTTTCTTTGGCCTAGAAAGGATTTGACATTCCCTTTTTGGGGTTTTACAAATAGAATGAACGTTTTACAAAATCACAACGTGTGTTTTTAAAAATCTGTTCTGTAAAGTATCATCCAATTCAGGTTGGACTAAGTATTTAAGTTTTATAAATTTTAAACTTAACAGAATCAAATGCAGTCCACACTGTGATGTTATCACTTATCAGTGGCTAACTAAAAAAATAAATTTGTATTATGCACAGAACTAAAGCTTAAAATGGTAATACCTTGTTAGACTGTAAGAAAATAGCCAGTCTTGACTCATATTTCTTGTAAACAAAACACATTTTTGAGTGTTTTAATTCTATATGCATGCCTGTGTGTGGTATGCATGACAGATGGATACGAGACCTAAGGTCCTGAGTTTGATCTGGTTCAGTGTCTGTTAAGAGCAGCTGAGCATCACTCAAATCTGGAATGGCATTGTGTTGTCACATACAACAACATTACCCCAAGGACATGTCGTGCGACTTTGTGGAAGTGTGAACAATGAACCGCGTAGGAGGTGGAAGGTATAAGAGTTAAGGCAATCTTCCGGGACAACAACACAATGCCACTGCAGACAATATGAGCTCTGCAAAACAAATGTGACACTAAAATCATGAGATCTCCAACTGTCGACAAAGCAAATGTCACATCTCCCTGTTGTTTCTGGAATCATGTTCTGCAGAAAGTGAGACTTTTTCGGGGCTGGCTCTGCTTCGTCTTTGTTGGCCTCTGAATCTGATGCCTACATACAATGCCTGTTCATAACCCCACATGGGCTTCCAATTGCAGTTTGCCACGAGGCATGTACGGGATGCAGCAAACATTTCCTCCGTCTGCTTTGGTGGTCTGGTGAGATGAGACTAAAACTGAACCTTCTGAACTGTGTCTGCTGTGTCTGGTAGAAAAAAACAGTGCATCACCCCAATCAGATCAATCTCACAGTGGCCGATGGTAGTGGCACCATGCCAGAGGGCGTCAGCAGCAAAGAGGAACCTGCTCAATTCAGTGGAGATACAATAAACTAAAAACTTTAGAATTGGTGTGAGATTCACCTTCTAGTAAGGCAGCAAAAAATAAACACTGTGACAGAGCTAAAATGGAGCGATTTAGATGAATCCCATTCATGTGTTACAATGCCCTAGTCAAAGTCTTGATGTAAATCTTTGCTAAATGCAGTGCTCTCTGCCTGTTGCAGGTGTGTCAACAGTTTGTTTACAACTTTGTTCATCTTCCCCTAATGTTGAAAAAAACACAGATTCGCAAATGACATTTATGTAAAGTAAGAAACACAATTCAGACGTGGAGAAGTTTTGTTCACGCGAGAAGTCATTGGAAAACATGCCGTGTCATCATCCTCCAACTACGTCCTCTTTGTGTTTTGCTCCAGGGGCAACATCCGGTTGTTGTTCATGTGACCTGTGTAACAAGAAAAGTGCTTCCATTGCAATTTTATGAAATAAACAAACAATAAGAAATCTCCTCCTAGCGCCAAAACGTTTTATTTTTAAATTGCCCCATTTTAAGTAAGCACATTTCTCCTCGAAATGTCAAATTGTGCAATTATATCGTCAATGGAAACGCAGCTAGTGTAACAGTAAAAATATGAAAATATTGGAGTGGCGTGAATACCTAAAGCCAAAAGGAAAGGTATAGATTTTTGTTTGAGGCCTGGACAGGAGGAAATATTCTCCTGTAGCTGTAACTGTAACTTCCATCTAAATCAACATTTAAATTATTTAAGGTATTTATGGCGAGATTAAATCTTATTGATTTAAGAGCAGAGATGGGCGAAAGCGGGGCAGAAATCCTTTTCTGTTTGAGTTCTAAGCTTTTTATCTGTTAGCCCCCAGGCCTGTCGGTGGATGTTAGAGGGATGCTGAGCTTTCACCCCTGCAGCCAGGGGTGAACTTTCAAGTCTCTAAATGGCCTGCGTGTACATGCTGATTTGATGCTGGCGCTTGACTGAGGCCAAAGAAAGACACAGTGGGGTTGTCGGGTAACATGCATGGGGGATGTTTGCTCAGTGGCGACAAGAATGTGTCTCTGTGACTGCGTGACTCGCTTCCTCTTAAGCAACAAGAAGTTAATTCACATTGTTAAGTAGGTAAGTAAGTAAAACCTTATTGCTATAGTATTTTAAAGACATAGACCATAAAATGCAGTGCATAAAAATGCTAAAAAAAACCATTAAATCATAAGAGCGTTGAATAATTAATTTAAAAGGCTCAACAGAGTCAACCAACCGTAAACTAGAGGACAGATCGTTCCACAGTTCTGGAGCTGCTGCTGAGAACGTTCTGTCATCCTCAGTCGTCATCACATGACTCAAGGTACCTGCTGGGGAGAAGATGTATTTTGTAAGTGATAAACACATGAGCCAAATCAGAGACTGAACATGATGAAAGTAAAACCAGAGTCAAAATTACCCAAAAGTTCCTGATAGAAGTCTTGGCATAAAAGGTCAAAGTACAAAGAGCTTTCATCATTAGAGATGTTTTTCTGGAAGACTTTCAGTGTTGTCTTTATTTGGTTTGGGAACATTTTTAGTCTTTATACAGTCGAAAGCAGTTTGACACCCCTGCCTGGTACTCCTGGTCCTGGAGGGCCAGTGTCCTACAACTTTTAGATGTGTCTCTACTTCAACACACCTGAGTCAAATAATGAGGTTATTAGCAGGACTCTGGAGAACCTGACTGCACTGGGGAGGTGATTCAGCTGTTGGATTCAGGTGTGTTGGACCAGGGAGACGTCTAAGAGTTGCAGGACACCGGCCCTCCAGGACCAGGATTGCCCACCCCTGCCTTAGACTCCATAAAAAAATCCAGAAAATCACAATTTTTATGATAAAAATAGGTTCTTTTGACAGTCTTTAAAAACTGTTTGGAGAACCCATTTTATTTTGCTACTTCTTTTCACCAGAAAAAGAAGTACAATTATTAATAAAATTCTTGGGGGGGAAAAAACAGTAGCAAATACATTTTGGTTGTCTTTTTCACATCCTAACTATTATTTTCCAAAAAAAACCAAACAGACTTTTGTCTCTCATTCCACCAATAAAGGGGAGAGAAATTCAGAAAATATATTTCATATTTGTTCTTTGCATGCCAGTTAGTTCACGCAGTTAAATGCCTCTTTAGCCGACCCAGTGTGAAGGTCTACAGGAACACAGCTTTAACAGCAGCACGTCTGATAACTGTACTTTGTTCCTTTTGCACTTGAGAATCTCTTAATAATCAGCAGCAGCAGTGTGACAGCACCACCATGCATGCTAATAACAATATAACCTTCCCGGATTATTCAGCCCTGCCAGTGTTTGTTTAATGAATTAATAATTTTCATAAGGTCAAAATAGGACTTTCTATTCTGACTCGGCGAACAGGATATTATGCGGCGCAAAACGCAGCTTGTATAGATGCTTTATTTGATTTGGTAATTGATAGTGAAAATTATTTTTAATTAAAGTAGCTGGGGTAATTAAAGAAGCTGTTTACCACCGTGTTTTCTTTTAAAGTGAATATGGTATAATTAAATTTGCCAGTAACAGTGAAAGAACCTCCCTCCCTCTCCTCTTCTCCCTTTCAGCTCTCTGCTAGGCCGTCCAAACCAACCTAATGAGTTGTTTCCACACGCTGTCATGTGAGAACATCAGCGCGCGGATTTCATCCCGGGGAAGCAAAGCATGGCGTGGCGCTTTAACTGAATCAATTTGAAGCTTTTTTTTTTTTGCTCTGATGACAAACAGTTCACACAAACGCTCCATTACTAATCAATGAAATTTTTAAAATCACTAAATGTATAATCATTGAGTCCACAGCAGGCGATGTCTGCTTAGAGTAAAGCATGGGGGGTCTCCTCATCTAAGGGTGGGTCCACTTTAACCTAAAGTAAACTGGACCAGGGGAGTGTTACAGTTGTTGTCGCTACATGTTACAGCACAGTTCAGTTCAGTTCAGTTCAGTATCTTCAAAGAATCATTGTGGATGGTGATGGCAGGAAGGACCAAAAAGGCCTACAAAGACTCTGAGAACTGTTGCTTTATGACGCAGCAGTCTCCTGACATGCTAACAGCTCAGTATGTTTCACAGTAACACGACCTGCAGTCATTGACAAGCACTGCTAATCCACCTCATTCGCTTTCACCGCAACTTTTTGACTTTCTGTCTGACTATCTGGATAGAAAGCCAAGCAGAGAGAAATGTTTCAGAGATTGTGGAAACGATCCAAGCCCGCTATGATCGATGGATGGGACGGTTTGAACTTCTCTCCTTGGTCCTGTTCTGCATCCATGAAGCTTCCTTTTACACCATGGGTACTGCAATTGCAGCTTAATAGGCCGATTACTGACCTTTGAAAAGCTCAATCTGCAGAGCTCTGGTGTTTATTGACTTGTATATATTGACTTGTATATACATGTGTATATATCTATACACTAGGTAGCTATCACAAAAGCTAGCTAGCAAGGTTCATGATGATCTTTAAAGTCTTAAAAACTAAATTGAGTCAGTGAGTGCTGCAGAAACCCTGAAATTGTAACACAAGGTGTGTGTATAGACAATGAAAGCTCTAAAACCTTTCCATCAGGTGTCATCCGTGCACATGCTTATGCGTTCATCCCTGGATTCTACTTCTCACTAGTTCTTTTTCTTTTTCTCTGCACACACACTGAAGGATTTGAGGGAAAGAAAAGGAAGGACAGAAGAGCAGACCGGGCGAGAGAAAAGGACTGTGATGGGGTGCGGTGCAGGGGGAGGTTAATAATGAGGGAGTTCCAAAGAGCTCCTCCGACCGTGGAGGAGTGGGGCTTGGAGAGGCTTCAGGGGCTTTGGACTCTTTACGATGGCCCTGATGTCAGAGCTGAAGCAGCGTGGAAGTCAAAGCCCCGGGTCGCTGTCAGTTTCCCCCCGACCGCACCTCCACATCCGCCCACCTGCCCCCTCCTCTGTTGCAGAAGCGACCTGGCCCCCCCCCTCATCCTCCACCTGGGGGACGATCCCAACTGCTCCAGCCTTTCTCGTTTTGTTCTGTTCTCCTCTTCCCTCCCGTCCCGGTTCCCCTCAAGCGGCAAGGCCCGTTTTGATTTCCCTATAAATCCTGGTTATAGAGTGTGGAAGTGACTTGATCCCATTATTCTACTGGTATAAAACTGACCAGAGGTGATTCAGAATGAAATTGTAACAGTCCTCAGATACGCCACAGGGCTAAAACTCTCCTCTCCCTTTTTAAATATTAATGATGAGCCATCAGTAAAGAAAATACTGAACATCAGTTGGAGGAAGGAATTAAACAGATGTGTCAGATGAGCTTACATCACCAGTGCAGTAAATTATTTTCTCTTTGGTAAATTACACTGTTTCTTGATGGTCTAAAATTAGCAGATGTCAGGGTGTTGGCGTGTGTGTGTGTCTGTGCGTGTCTGTGTGTGTTGGCTGGTTGACAGCAGTATGAAACTGTTAATTTACTGTCGCTGTAAGTGTGAGCAGAGACTTTCTTCCATCAGGTTGTTCAGAATTGCTGTTTATTTTCAGCGTTTGCAGCTTTGAAAACGGATGTTACTGTCTGATCAAAGTCAAAACTGGAGTCACACAATTCTCTTTATCACATACAGTGTGTTGTCCAACTCTTCTACATAAATACATCCAGCAGCTGGGAATGGACCAACATTTTCAACTTTTTACAATATTGTAGGGCAGGTGTGTCAAACTCAAGACTCGGGGGTCCTTGAGTTTGACACTCAAATCTTTGATACCTTGAGTTTACATAAAAAACCCACAGTAGCTTTTTATGTGGCCCTCTAGACTCCAAAGTACATCAATCAGTCCCTCCAGTTTTTCACAAATGTACCAAATTCATGCAAAATCAGCAGATTGCCAAAAAAAAATTCAGATTTTTGCCACAAACTTTGCTTAGAACATTGGGTTTAAGTGACTGACCTGTAGCCAGGAGAACCATCTATGCTAATGAAAAGTAGAACGTTAGTAGAAGGAGGAGGAGAACGTTTAGTTGTGGCAGCAACTAAACACCCCGTCCTCCAGACTAAATGTAGCTTACATGGAGAGAAAACCTGAAAGAAAATGTAAGATAACCAAAGTAATAGTTGTTGTGTTGGTAAGCTTCCTCCAAAGCTTGGAATATTGTTCAAAAACCTAACCTAACCTAACCTAACCTAACCTAACCTTATCTTCATCTTTCCCATTGATCATTTTCCTGTGATTTTTTGGTTTTCACCATGATGTTCATTCAGGGATTTTCTCTCACAGAATCTGAAGCCTTCTAAGAACAGCTGCATTTACACATGTGGACACATTAGTCATTTTATTTCTACAAAAGACAATTGAATTTATGTAGGATACCAGAATAAAAGGGACCGAAGTTCAGCCTGGATGCAGGCTCAGCCCAAGTGTGGATGAGGGGGGCGGGGCGAAAGATCATTCTGGAGAACTGGGATGCATTACACACTGAAACCCATCAGTGGTCCAAGAACTAAAGAGTGGAAGTGTGACAGAGTATCTAAGCAGAAGGAAACACTAGTTGAAGGAAGAGTAAATGAACTAACACAAGAAATAACTAAAATGACAAAAGCTAAGCAAAAATAAACAAATAAAATAAACAAAGAAATGATGAAAAAAGGGAAGGAAAGCAAATTAAAATAAAAAGTCCAAACAACAACAGATTAAAACAGTGACTTCACATTTAAACACCTACTCTGTTCGATAACCAGAGAATTCCCCGTCTTTTTACTTTTTACCGTGGGACTGATGTGAGTTGAGGACGAGCGTCTCTTTGACCCTCAGTCTCTGTGTTCTCCTTCCAGCCTCTGGACTATGAGAGCAAGAAAGCCTACACACTGAAGGTGGAGGCGACCAACGTCCGCTCAGAGCCCGGCAGCGGCGGGCCCTTCAAGGACACGGCCACCATCAAGATAGTGGTGGAGGACGCCGACGAGCCTCCGGTCTTCTCCAAGCCCATGTACCTACTGGAAGTGAAGGAGAACGCCCCCGTCGCCACGGTGATCGGGAGGGTAGCCGCCAGGGATCCGGACTCCTCCGGGAGCCTCGTCAGGTAAGGCCGCCGCCAACCCCGAGCTAACGACTGAGCCCTTAGCTTTCACCGCCGGACCATCTGCCTCGCCACGGCAACCTGTCAAAGACAAAGCTCTTTAATATCGCTTTTAGTAAAAACCGGAGGAAGGTCTTTCTCTGGCTATAATGACTTGTTTTAATAAAGGGGTTGACACCGAGGCATCCAATTAAATTTCTTCACGTCCCTGACCTTTGGAAAACGTGGAAGTGTCTCAGGCGGTGAGGAAGCGACCTCCGTGATTGCGGTCATTTCCAGGGATGACGGAGGGGAGACAAAAAAAAAAAAAAAAAAAGAAGTGGTTGATTACGAGTTAAAAAAACCCAACTTTCTCTTCCAGTCTGCCGGAACAGAGTACCTTCTCCTCTTGTGTGACTTATTCTTGGAAATACCACAAGGGCACCTTGAGGACAGGTTATACAGGCAATTTCTCTCCCTCCACTTTGGCATTTCATTAATTCTCCAGTGACTTGCTGACCGCATTCCCGGTACAACACTCAACAGGTTGTGTGTAATTGCCTGGCGAGCAGAGAGCAGGCTGGGTTTCAGAGATTGGTTGATGCTATAGAGCAGGACTGGTCCATTCTACTTTTGCTTCTTTTTTTTTTCTGTTTTTTTTCCCCCTCCTCCTCTTTCGCATTTCTGGCAGCATGCTCATGTATAGAGATGAAATTGCCACAAGGAGGAATCCAGCCCTCAGGTTGCAGCATACCTTCTTCTCTCTGTGATACAACATCTTTAGAATCGTTTTTCAAAGTTCTCACTCTTTTTCATGGATGTTTGTGTTATAGATGTATCTAAAGGAGGAAAAAATAAATGTATTCTTTACAAAAAATTAACTTTATATCAAATTTGGTGCTACACAAAGTTCAACAAACATGCTCTGTTTTTTGATTTTTGTTTTTTTTCTCCGGTCCCTATTGAAGGAGGAGGTGATTAAATAATGAATGAGTGTGACTGCAGATGGCATCACCCTGCTGCTGAGAAGTTTTTGTGCATTTGCAGCTATAAATCTGCCCGCATATAAACAGTTTAAACTGGGTCATGTGCTGCCGTTCTTATAGACAGGGTTGCCTGATTAGAATTAAGGCCTTAAAATACTGAAACTTTTGATTTTTAGTCCTGACTCTGCCAAACTTTTTTAACTTATTTTAAAAGTGGCATGGAAAAGTATTTTATCTGTCAATGTTTGTTAATCTGAAAAGGGTTACAAATAGATTTTTTGACTGATTACCAATCTGACCTGAAAATGATCCAAATCCCAATTACAAAATTACAAGCTCTAATTTTAGAGCGGTTTGTCTGGGATCTCTACGCCTTCAAAGATCTCAAACTTTCTTAAATGTTAATTTTTTTATTGTATATAATCTTTCTCACTTGGAGTGGTGGACTTGAAAGCCCTCTCACACTGATGGGCAGCCTGCAGTTGTCTTTCATCCTTAGAATTGCGTTAAACACACGCAAGCCTCTTTGACGCAGCTTAAAAAGTTGCTCACGCTCACAAACGGTCAGTTAATCCGATGTTCGCTTGGCAAGATCTCCCTGTTAAGATTCCACTTTTAATTCCAAGTCTTTCACTAACATATCTCCCATTTTGGCTCGCCACTCGTTTTGTGTACAGAATCGTACTTTGGCACGCTTAAACGTAATTTAAAAGTGTGCGTTTTGTTTGCTACCTCCACCCTCAGGCGGATGATTTCGAGATCATCCATCACAGATTTTGAGTGCTTTCTTTGGGGCTGTCGACAGAGGGGGTGAGATGAAACAAAGTATTGTCGTGCGGAGGCCCTGAGATGATGCATCAGCCTAAACCTCAAAGACAGTTTGATTGTACTTCCAGTCACGCTTTGTATTAGCCTGTAAGTCAGAGCGCCGCGCTGATAAAATGATTACAGCGCCGGGAGATTTTAATCCTACAAAATATACTGGCTGAAAGAGAGCCGTACCCTCAGCGAAGCCTTTTTATAACATCACAGGTGTTTCTTAATAATGAACAGCCTGAGGGCGGGCGGAGGGGGGAACCCTCGCCAGATAACAAGCCAAAACTCAAACTTTGGCTCTGCCATTATTAGATATGATTCTGTAAAGAAGGATAAATACGCCTGTTCGGTTATGAGGCTTTTGTCTTCTTGGGCTTTTATGTATTCAGATCTAATTTTTTTTTTCTCCATAAAACCTAAGAAAAAAAATTTGACTAAATATGAGAAACAACAGTGAATATTTTAGCATGTGCTCTGACGCCAGACTCGCCTTTACAATTGAATTACATTACATTCAGAGTAAGTAACAGTACGCCTACATTTGTTCGGATTTCTTCTGTTCGTCAGATTTATGCAAGTATGCTCAGGTTATCTATTCTGGACAAAGATATAGATTGATCTACAAGATATGTAGGAATGTATTCATAACCATCCAACTTTTTCACGTTTTCATGTCAGAGCCACCAGTTGTGGCGTATTTCACGTGACAAACACAAAGTGAAGACAACAAAAATGCCTCAAAGAATGGAGAAAATCTACTGAAAAACCGCTGGTTCACTTGATTTTTCCCACTGTGGGACATTAAAGGACATTTCTCTTCTATTCTATTGGAGTTCTTCACCTTCTGAGCAAATATTCAGTTGTGCAAATATTTCATTTTATTACATCTTCTTTAGTTTTTGCTCTTAAGTAATAAAACTACTTTTAACTACAGAAAACAATTCTGTTCTAAAATAAATGGTTTCAAACCAAACATGAATCTGTGGATTACAAAACCTTTTTTCATGTAAACAAGAATATAATGAATGTAGATGTATTTAGCAGCTGCTCTGTACTTTTTCTTTTCTGGTAATTTTGTATGTTATTTTTTTGTGATCAACTACAGCAGTAGAGTAGCTTAGACTGGTTTGTTTTGTTTCTTCACTAGTTAGCAACCGACTGGAATCGTCAGCTGAGTAGCTTTTCCCATCTGCGTCTGTAAAGACACTGATGTAGTTAGAGGTTAACTACTTTGATGTAGTTAGAGGTTAACTACTTTGATGTAGTTAGAGGTTAACTACTTTGATGTAGTTAGAGGTTAACTACTTTGATGTAGTTAGAGGTTAACTACTTTGATGTAGTTAGAGGTTAACTACTTCACCGTTGATGTAGGAGCTCTGCCCACGCTTTTCAGTTGCTCTCAAACATCAGTGCCGTAGCTTTAGCTTGTAGCATTACAGCAGCTAGCATGTGGCTTCCTTCTGCATTCCCTTTGTTTCCTGTCCAAGTGCCTCATAGGCAAAGTTCTTCCGAATGCTTTGCTGTTTGACTTGTCAGCTAAAGAGATTTTTTTTTTTCTGGATGTACTCACCATGTTGGAGTTGTAAACTTCCAGCAGCTGCTCATAGGGGAGCACAGAGTGTGAGTGTCTGTCAGCAGGTTTATACCCGAATGTGGGTTTATGTGAATGTCAAAAGACTTGAAGTTGTTACTGTAACAAATGGAAGTTCTTGAAAGTTAACTTTCTCAATTCAAAACCTCTTTTTTGCTATTGAATAAATAGACATATGAGCTCGAACAAGGGACTGCACAGTGGCGCAGTTGGTAGAGCTGTTGCCTTGCAGCAAGAAGGTCCTGGGTTCGATTCCCGGCCCGGGGATCTTTCTGCATGGAGTTTGCATGTTCTCCCTGTGCATGGTGGGTTCTCTCCGGGTTCTCTGACTTCCTCCCACAGTCCAAAACATGACTGTCAGGTTAATTGGTTTCTCTAAATTCTCCCTAGGTGTGAGTGTGTGTGTGAATGGTTGTTTGTCTTGTGTGTCTTTGTGTTGCCCTGCGACAGACTGGCGACCTGTCCAGGGTGACCCCGCCTCTCGCCCAGAACACAGCTGGAGATAAACACCAGCAACCCTCCCGACCCCATTAGGGATGAAGGGTGTTCAGAAAATGGATGGATGGATGGATGGATGGATGGATGAGCTCAAACATCAGTTTGATCAGTTTGATTAGTCAGCGATCAGATTGGAGTAAAGTGCTATTGTAACCATTCAGATTTCCAGTGTTTCAGAAACCACTGATCACTCATGAAACTTTCATAGAAATATGAGCTGTGGACGCTAACGTTAGCATTGGGGACGTCTGTGCTGCTGCTGCATGTTTAGCATTGAGATGCTGCATTAGAATCGAAGAGCTTTGCTTAACTTAACTGCTTTTTGGATATCTTGAACAATAGCTTCCCATCAGATCATTTTTTTAAAGCAAAAATGAACCCCACTGGGCCAAGATAAGCAGCTTTGTTGTCTATTGCTTTTCGCAGATGTCGCTTGTCCGTCAGATATACAGGTGTGTACCAGAAACTCCTGAATGTGAAGGGTCCAGCTCAGGATCTTTGTATCTAAAGGTCTCGAGCTCAAACCTTTAGATACAAAGAGTCAAATTTTACCCATTGAAATCGATGTAATTAATTAATTTAAAGTCCTGCCCCTAATTTTTGTATGTCAAAAATGTAAGGAACTGTGCATTATTTTCATTCCTCTTCACAATTATAAACAACTTTAGGTTGGTCTATCAAATAAAATCCCAGTAAAATATACAGAAGCTTAAATTTGTAATATGGAAAATAAAAAAGGGGTAGAGATACTTTTGCACTCAATTAAAAACTTTCAAAAAATAAAAAAGGCAAACAATTTTCTTTTCTTTTTTTTTTCTTATCCATACCAGACTTTTAAGACAACATTTTTTCTGTTTCCTGGACAGTAGCAGTAGCTTGTAAAGACTGACCTGTTCATGAAGAGCACCAGGAAAATATACCAGCATTACTGCTGCTGCCATCCAGCTATCATTCGCGATAGCTCTCGACTCGACCCCCTCTGATTAGAATCGCTCGCTGTCTTAATCCCCCCAAACCCTCCGCCCGGTCCAGGCCAAGCCAGACTGAATCTAAAACACTTGCGGGCGAGTGCTCTGGTGGGCTGCCATGTCCTCATTCCACTCAGGAGACAAACAACCCCTCAGCTGTACTTAATGCATCCAACCAATAACCTTTCAGGTGCTCTCATGAAATACTCCCCCAGAGCCGTTTCTCCCCAGAGCCTGTGCTCTTTCGTTTTCTACCTGACTGATAACAGATAAAAAGCAATGTGACATCTGGCAGTCTCTAGGACTGTCTGAAAGAAACTTCTGGGTTTTAAAGAAGAAACCGTGAGTTTAATTTCTACCAAAGCTATTGACCATACTGCTATTTTTTTCCCCTCTGTTTTTTATTCATTTCTTCCCCCCCGACCCTCAGCCCTTCCCTGTTTCTGTGTGGATTACTAGGAACATAATAGCTTGTTTCTAGGCTATGTTAGTGGACAGCTGACATGCAGCATATGGTATTACAAGTACTCAAGTACATGAGCCAGGTTTGAAAAAAGAAAAAGATATTCAATGTTGGCTTTATTTTTATTCTAGCCCACTGGTACATTCCTTTTTGATAATGTTATTTCATATTTCTTCTTATGTTCTATATAGATTAGTTTGGACCCTCCCTCTGGCTTGGGAGCCAACCTGAATAAAATACGGTGTACAAACATAAATGGTCAGCATTCAGGATACGGCTAAATTAGTCCTACATCTGTGATCCTCCCAGAGGAATTACTGGCCTAATAACAAGCAGGAATGTCACGGGCATTTTGTTCTCTATGGACAAAAAATAAATAAAAAGATAAGCTTGGTCTTTTCCCCCTCTCCTCTTCCAAATTTTATGACCATTGGGATGCAAACAATAATATATATTCATAGTACAAAGACCTAAAACTCAAAGGCACACACAGATGTTCTCCTGGCTGCTTAAACTTGCAGCGTAAACGCAAATATAGAGTTGTGTGTTATGTATCCTATAGCATACATAAATAACTATTTAACTGATAAAGGTGAATAAGTACTTTATACCCGACTGCATCGTCAGCCTATTAGCATTAGAGAGAATGAGGAAGTTCAAACAATCTTTTACTCTTTGCTCTTTTTTTATCAAAAAGATCTCAGCAAGTAAAGTACAATTCAGTTCTCTCTGATTCTACGTTAAGTAGCACAGGAGCCCCCAAAGGTTGCGTCAGTTCGCCTTACCTTTTTATTTTGTACTCAAATGAATGTGTTAGTTCTCAACACTATCAGTATATTATAACATTTTCAGATGATACAGTTATTTTGAGTCTTTTAACAGACAATCCTGACAGTCATAAAGCTGCTGTAGATAAGTTTGTTATTTGGCGTGACTCATAAACTACAGATAAACACCTCAAAAACTGTTGATTTATTTCTGGATCCTAAATCAATCAGTGAGTGGAGTCCTATAGTCATACATGTCTCCTCCATCAAACTGCTCACATCTTTGAAATATTCAGGTTTGTACATAGATGGCGATCTGAGTCGGCGCTCTCATGTGACAACTGTATGCGCTGATGTTCACCAGCATCTCTGTTTTCTTAGACGACTTTGATTGTGTGGCGTTTCCAAAAATCACAATGTTGATCTTTTATAGGGCTGTTGGTTTGGAAATCTTCCTGTTAAATTAAAAGTTCAAAGTCTGGTGAAGAGGGCAAGTAAGATCATCAACACTCTGGATCTATCTGTTTGAGCAGGCCACCATCAGGCGAGCTCAGAGCATCTTGTCTGATGGGTCACATGTGCTCACATCAGAATATGCCCTCATGAACTCTGGGAGACGGTTCAGGGTCCCCCTGTGAAAATATGACCGTCTGAAACATTCATTTGTATCACTTTCCATTAACCTGATGAATGGCAGACTAGAGGCGCATGGACAGAGTAACAGGAGGTCCAGACGGTGATCAAGACTAGCATGTAGAGGATGTATTGTACGTGAATGGAAATGGTTATGGGGATGTACTGCCGATCTGACATTTGTGCTTTCATGTATTTTTTGTTTTTATGTATTTGTTTATGGTCACTGTCCTTTTGGATGAGCTTTTATTGTTTTGCCTCTGCTTCCAAGACAAATTTCTCCTGTGGGAGTCTAATAAAATGATCCTTTCTTATTATCCCATCTTAAAGTGGAGTGACAAAAGCAAGTGAGGTGGATTAGCCGTGCTAGCCCACTGATGATGTCATCCAGGACTTCACTGTGGAATATCATCAGAACCTGAGCTGTTAGCATATCATTATTTCATAGTCATAAAACGTCATAAAGCAACATTCTTCCGTCAGAGGCCTCTTCGGATGTGCTGCACGACTGACTGTTACCAGGGACAGTAATGTTTCTCTTTTGAGTAAAGTTTTTTTAACTGTAAAGTCTTTTTAAATGTAGAATTCAATGCAACACCTTTGTTGTATGCTCTTTAATATGGGATGCAATTTTTTTGCCTGTGAAATTATTTATTTTTACACACAGAGTAGAAATTTTTTATAAAGAGGAAGCTATGATGGAAAACTAAGTGAGTTGCTGACAGGCAGCATAGTTAATGAGGCTTAAAGACTGCAACCTACAGCAGCTCCAACAGAGAGAGACGTCCTGCCCATGCTGTTTAACTGACAAGTAGTCTGGGAGGAAAGCTGTGCATTGAAATGTAAATAAAACAAAATAACCATCTTCACAGTTACAAAACAGAGCAGCTTTTATAACAAGCTTTCTGATTTCCTGAAGATGGGAGGAAGCTGAATAGATCTAAGCCGAGTCATTCAACTGAGCCCAAATATCCAAAACATTTGGGCTCAGTTGCCCAGCTGTTACGTTTAGCTTGTTCGCCGACCGGCTTTTAACGGCTCCGTCCAGAAAGAGAGGAACGAGGCAACGACGCACCCAGCACAGTCTGTAAAGTTGGAAATGATTTTTTTTTTTTAAATCCTTTTTTATTTTTTTTGCTTTTAATTCTTTGCACGTCACGTTGTCAGTGTGAGTGGCAGGTGGCAGAACATTTCAGGGTCTGTCTCCTTGCCTCCACGTGAGGCTGTCAGAGCCTGACTGGGATCCACTCAGTCTGCAGGAGAGCAGCTGCTCCCAGGTGGTTTGCTGCTGTCTGCCTGTCTTGAAAGTGCTCTGCGTCTGCAGGGCGTAAGGGTGGAGGGTTGGGAAGTGTTGGGGCACAGACAGAGGGGATGGGGGCTGGGGGGTGAGGAGGAGGATCCTCATGGACCTCCACCAGCCCTGCCGTCTGGAGGATTTTACACCATTTCATCTCAAAAATGGAAATGTCACGCCTCGGTACATCTCCCCAACAATTGGAATCTGGGCCAGTGGTTTATTTATTTCATTCCCTGCCATTCTTGAATAAGCAGCACCCGCCTTCACATAAACAGTTGTTGAGAGTTTGTCTGGTGTGCTTTCTCCATTTTCTTTTTTTTTTTTTTTGCTTTTCGCCTCTGTCCTTTTTCAACCCCTCTTTTTTTTAGTTCTTCTAATAAAAAGAAATACTGCCTGTTGGCAGATCTGCCAACAGGTCTGCACTGATGAGGATGAGCAGCTCCAGTGTGAGATGATGGCATGAAACCCAGGTTGAGGAAGGGGAAAAAATGAAAACAGGGGGCAGCAGGGTGCAAGTGTTAGAAAGGGTGTGTGTGTGTGATAGTGGGACTACAATGGGAAGAGCGCGAGACCCCCTCTGGATTGAACAGAAAGAAAAAAAGGTGACGACTGTGAAGGAGGACATGAGAGCGAGACGGCGCGAGATGAACGGAGACAGCGTGTCCCCCTGGAGGGAGGAGGGGACATGGGGGGGTTGGAAACAGTTGTGCAGTACACGGTGTAATTAGCTCACATGAATCACTGCGGCTACATGCGTGTGTGTGTATTTTTGTTTTTTGTTTGTTGTTTTTTTTTTTCCAGTGGCGAGTAGGCTGTTTGTGACAGCCGCGCACAATGGCGAGCGCGACGTGTGGAAACCAAAGATGACCCATAATGACAGATTCTTTTCGAGCCAGTTTTTGTGTGGGCTTGTCCCGGGAATTGGCGGCCATGCGCGCTCCAATATGAAAGAGCAATTTCACACCTTCAAGTAGCTCCAGGAGAATCCTTCTTTTTTATTTTTTTTTTAATTTTTTTTTTTGTGTGTTTCAATTACATACCCTCTGCTTCAGTGTTTTTTCCGCAGAGTTTATAAATCCTACTTGCCCTTGAGTTAAAGTCGTAAACATTTCGGAAACATAAATCAGTGGGTCACAGATCTGAATTGTTGGAAAAATGTCCACCTGAGAATAAAAATGTTCCCATCAATAGAGCAAAAAAACAATTTTTCCCATCACGCACTTGCTACGGTCCAACAGTTGGAGTAAAATCATATGAGCTGGTTATTTTGTTGGGCTACCTGCTTGGTTTCTCGGGCTGCGCTGAGTTGTAGCAGAAATGCTAGTTCTAGATTGCTAACTGTAGTTTTAAAACAGTGGAAACATGAGAGTAACAGCTGTCAGCTGTAGGTGCCTCTGGAGTTCAGTACCTTAAGATTTAGCCTCAAGCTAAACCAGTGAAACACAATCAAATACATATAAATACAACACCTCACTATGTATTTTAAATACCACAGACACTTCAATATCTCTGACGTTTGTTCACTGAGTAATGCTGCTGACTGGCATTAGGTCCAAATTTCTATCCAAGTCCATGCTTGACTTTGTTCATTTCTAATTCTGATGAATTCTTTAAAATTTAGCCTCAAGTGGACGTGCTGTAGTGGCGTAGCGGATAGTGCGACCCATGTTTGGAGGCCTTGAGTCCTCGTCGCGGGTTCGATTCCCGGACCCGTCGACATTTACCACATGTCTTTCCTTTTCCTGTCAGCCTACTTTCAAATAAGGGACACTAGAGCCCACAAAAGACCCCCTGGAGGGGAGGAAAAATAAATAAATAAAATTATCCTCAAGTGTGATTTTAGGGGCTAAATATATTCAAAGTTAGCAAAACCGCTAAACCGGGAAACACAAACTTAGCTTCACAATTAGCGGCAGTATGCCCCCCACTGGAATAGTTGTTGTCTTATTGCCAGAAATAGGTTGCTCTACTTTATAACATGCAAAAAAAAAATAAAAAACTAAATGAGTATTCTGTACTTTTGGCTTTAGTTGTGTATCACATCACAAGAAAATCTGACATGCTAGACTCTTACAGGCTGTGTGTTATTCCAGCTGCAGCTTTCTTAGTTGTTGCTTTTAGTGGTTTTTCCATAATATGGTACATATGATTGAAAACCTTTGTTTACTACCTTAAAACCTGGATTTTGTTTTCAGTTAAGCTTCTCAAACTGAGAGAATCCCATAATGGCCCCTGGCTAACATCAACACATCACTGCTAAAATCCGAGCAAGAACACTCTTAACACACAGGCCATTGGTTAATCTCAATTCTATCCATTATCACTCACCCCCCACACACCCACACCCTCCCTGTTGTGTTGTGTGTGACACTTTGCTGTCCTAACTCATTAATTCAAAGCCTTTGGGAGCCATTGAGTGTTGGGAGATGCCAAACAGGGTTAACAGCAGCACATCTCTTACCCTGACACACACTCACATGTGCTAATGGTTGCTTTGTTTTGTGTGTGTGGGTGTGTGTGCGTGTGCGTGTGTGTGTGTGTGATTGGAAATGGAGCGCTTCAGAGACGTCATTAGGCTGCCGTGCTGCTCATGTGAAGGCCATAATTATTCCTCAGATGATAATTATTGATTTGTCGGCGTTTTACATGCCCATTGATCTACAGGTTTCTCTCGTTGAGCGGGGTTCCCCGTCGGCCGCGGCAACCAGAAGATGCTGGAGCGGAGCTGCTCGCTCCAGCGGTCCGGCTCGAATTTCTGATGTTTGCTTTTCTTCGCAGGTACTTCATCGATCGGCACACGGATCTGGAGAGGCAGTTCCACATCAACGTGGACGACGGGAACATCACGCTGGCCAAGCCGCTGGACCGGGAGACGGATATGTGGCACAACATCACAGTAACCGCTACAGAAGTCAGTAAGTGGGGGCGGGCGGGGCGAGTCCTGGTGCCACACAAAGCTGTTACTTAGCTGCTGAAGGAGGGCTGTGTGCTTCCAAACACTTTGAAATAAAAGCTGAGGAAAATGTTCTGCAAATTTACAGCTTCCAATTAAAGGGATATTTAAAGGGTTTTGTTTTTTTAAGGGAAGTTATGTGAAATTATCTACAGAAAAGGACGAGGAGTTAATCCACCAGATCAGCTGCATCAGAGTAGAGAGAAAGAACAATAGAGAGAAAACAAGACAACACTGTAACAGTCTACGCCTGCAGAAAGAGAGAAAAATAAATGTCATACGCATTTGAGGTTATCGGTTAGGTTAGAGGTTGAGCTAACCTGACCATGTTCACTGTCTACATTAGTCCACGTTATTACATTTTCCCTTTGGAATCCATTTAAAAAGACGTGGAGAAAAAACTAAAACTTTACAG
The DNA here is from genome assembly GCF_019740435.1 of Gambusia affinis. Classification (NCBI taxonomy): domain Eukaryota; kingdom Metazoa; phylum Chordata; class Actinopteri; order Cyprinodontiformes; family Poeciliidae; genus Gambusia; species Gambusia affinis. The sequence goes on along the minus strand of NC_057869.1, from coordinate 29,334,340 downwards.
TTAAAAAAAAAGAAGACCTTGTCGTGTGGATGGGACCAAAGTCCAAATCAGCCAAGGTTTTATTCAAATTAGCTCATGAGGCAGATTGATGCTGTGTGCACGTCCTTAGCTTGTTAGCTTTCCACCACTTTGAGGATGCATTTACATCGACTAAAAGCTTTTTTACTGCATTAAAAAACTATTACTGATAACTTCACAGGACCGCACTACAAAAGCAGAGCTGTATGTTTAATCTACTTTTATTTTCAAATAACATTAGCTTAGACTTTATAAAATAAAATATCCATTTGTATCAAAAACTGACTGACTCGACAAACCTCTATGGAAAACGTCTCACTGAAAAATGAGTCTTATATACAGTTACAATTATCATATATAATAAACCACAACTGATGATCGAGTTTTTCACCGACTGAATGGTCCAACAGCAAAAGGTTGACAATAAAGTCAGTGGAGATGAAGTTCTGCATCAAATCTAAAGTAAAGAGGAATGAAAAATCAATGGGCAAATTAATGAATACAAGAAGACCTTATTATCTAATGTGTTGAAACAAGAATTAGTCTTTAAGTTTAGGGTTCATTTTGAATGAGTTACTCTTTGAAGGTGAAAATATATTTTAAGTGTTTATATGTAGTTGTAGATGTTAAAGTAAGATAACATTCTACTCTATGTTCCTAATTATTTTGTTAAAACATGTTAAAAGTGTTTCTCATCCCATCGTCCAATGCGGTTCTGCAAGTCATCGATTAGACACTCATTGGCATGCAAGATTAAAAATAAACCAGACAGAACATGTTCTCTCTCTCTCTTTTTTTTTTTTTTTGAACTCTTCTCAGTTAAAGGAATCGCTGACCTACTGCTGGAAATCCTCCGTTGAACAGTTTAACCGCTCCGGGAGCACGGCACAAACAATTAGCCCGTGACTCCGCAGAGGCATTAAACGCGTTAATTTGCTGAGTTTTGATTGAATTAAACGGCCCAGCGCTCAATTTGTGGAAGTGCAATAACATTAAGACATATCAAATAGACTGTTTTAAAGACGTGCTCCAGAGTGGATTGCTCCAAACGCCAGGCATCCATTACAGATTAAAGAACATCTGCGAAGCACAAAAAAAGTCACTGACGATGTAGAAAATCTTGCCGGCAGAGCTACAAACAGCTTCAACCGTATGCAAGGCTTTATTTGCATACAGATTGTTTCAGGGGGGCTGTATGATGTGATAAAGCTTAATGTACCCCTTTAAGCTATTGGGATAGAAATTGACTCAGCTTGTAACTTTTCTGTCTGCTTCTGCCGTATCTCTCCTTTGCTTCTCGCTCTGGTCCCGTCCCGTTCTTCCTTTAATCAAAGGAAACACTCGTTAATTGTTGGAATAAATCAAAGCCCCAAACACTGTCACAATGTTTTTGGCCGTGGAGTTAAAGACGAATTCCCCCCAATCGACGCGGCGTCCCCTTTTCCAGCGAGCCGAATGTGTTTCACTCGATAAGCCCCCGTCGCCCTGTCGCGTTGTAAACCCCCCCCCCCCCGTACACTGCAGGCATGTCTTCCTGCCCCTTGGCAAAGTAACTGTGGCTTGAGATAGTGGCATCTCTAAAAGCACCTAATAGGAATTTGCCAAAATGAATACGGCGGTTTTGCTATTCTTCACGCTCGGAGAGTAGAAGGCGGTGTCTCCTCTGGCGTGAAAGGGAATAGATGTGTTTCCCAGGCTCTATCCCGGTGCCATTTGCCACCCAAACTGCTGCTCGTTCTGCCGCCTCGCACCAGTTGACGTCTGACTAATCAGATTCTATTCCCTGTCTGCTTGAGGGAGGGTGGAGAAAGGGTGGGTGAGGATTGGGTCCCCTCCTCTCTCTCCACTTTAATCCATCTATCACTGTCTATCCGACTGTCAGTTTCCACTCAGCTCTCTGTTTACCTCTTTTTCAACTTGCCTTCCAGGTAGGCGGAGGGCCTCGACTTTCAAGGGCCCCGGCTCTCCGCTTTGGTTTCCTTCGTTTGTTGAAAGACAGGAAATGCAGATCAAATCAACTAATCCTAGGATTCCTCCAACTGCAGTTGTATTAATGCAGTCTGTGTAGCAACAGGTTCATGTTACGACAAACGAATGCGACCGTTGTTGCCCTCAAAAACCAAATGAATTCAGAAAATGTGCTATGACTTTATTACTGTGATCTAGGATTCACAATGAGATTCTCATGCTATGGCGCTAAACACAGTTTCACAGTATCGCAATGATTTTATATATTCACCTTCCTAAAATAATGGTCTAAGTCTTTTTATTCCCAAAAGAGATGTTAGCAAAAAAAAAGATGTTTCTGGTAATTACCAGTTCCTGGGGGTACTGCCAATCAGCATCGAGAAAAATGAATGGCCCTCCTGGATTGGCTGCGTACCAAATGCCACCCAATAGTGTGTGATGTATTGCGCCTAGAAATTTCAACTTCGTTAGTTGTGTTTTCTTTTAAGTACTTTGGAGAACATGCACAAAAACCTACAAATAGGTGAGATTTTCACAAACAGTTTAAAGTTACTATCACAGAAAATCTGTGAATTGGTGAATCTATGAATACTGAACCATGAATAGGCTGGGGGTTCTACTGTACTTATAGTACAAGTCATTATGTAAAACCATTTATATGTAAGAGTTAAAGAAATGAGAAAAAGAACTGTGATAAAAAGGAGTGTTGAATGTCCCAAATATGGCTCTACAGCATTGTAGTATTTCAGGCTAATGAGATGCAGGCTGTGTAGTTTTTGCAGAAATGTTTTTTAATATACTTACGGCACTTTTATTTTTTCTATGTTAACGATTACTGCTGCTGATGTACAATTTTGGAACCGCTCTGCTAGTTTATTCCTAACTTGATTAGGCAGAAGAAAAACCATCCATGATGCCTCCACTTGTGTGTGTTGCCAGTTATAAACCTGCCAAACTGAATCATTTCCAGAGCCATAGGTGGTCTGCCTGTGTACCAAATGATTTCCATTTGATAAGTTTCCTTTGGGGTACCTGTACCTGTGTCTGCATGGCAGACAGAGATGTCATCAGGCTCTGTAATTCTCGGTGATATGATAGTCCTCCCTCGGTGTGATCCGTCTTGGTGACAATAATTTGTTCTATAGACACTCATCTATGCCCACTGTGACATTTGTACTCCTCTCATGGTGTGTAACTATCAAACCCTGTCAGGTGCTGGTAATGCAGTCCATTGTTACTATGTGAAATTCTCTGGTATAGTGAACTGATGCACCAGCAGCACCCTAATAATACTATAGGATAGAATATTATAGTAGTAAAATATGGCTGGCTTTTTTAAACTCAACAGTTTGTTCAAATTCACCCAGTTTTCTTTTTGTTTTTTAAAGAGATATGCGCCGAGGTAGTTTCTGATCTCCGGTTTCTGTAAAGCTTCTAACTGCTGATTCCAATTTCTGTTTAAGAGCTATAATTAAACAGCGCTCAACATCTTTTATCCAGCCTTGCTAAGAGGTCATTAATTTTTTATTTGAGAAGCAGAGACGATGTCTGACTGTGCATGTGAGGGAGCAGTCGCTGTGAGGCAGGCGAAATGATTCAGAGTTGACATTTGAAACTGTTTGTAGCGTCTTGAATTTGTGATCAGCCTGATAGGTTTATTCCTCAAAGAGGACACATGTAAACTCAAAGATTTCCAAAGCATTGTCAGCTTTTCTAAAGCTCTACTTTCTATAACATGGACAAGGTGTAAGGAACAAAAATAAATAAATCAAATCAACATTAGCGGTTTAGCTTGGCTAGCATCTATGGAATTGCGCCCAGGATCAATTAGCTCCTTCATCGAATTAACAAAACATCCCAAGAGTGGGTACAAATAGCCGATGTGTGGCAGACGGTTCTTTTTCACACCAAAAGCATCCAAAAAGAAAAAGCAAAGGCGCAACATGACGAGTACCTGCTAATACCTAGCTCTCTGTTGTAGCAGGATGAATAACCAGCTGGACCGCTATGTGAAAAGAAAAACAGTTTCCTTTTAAAAGAAAGCTGCACTGTTTTAAACACTCTACTGGTACTGGAAATAGCTACATTTGGGTCTTCCTGAAGTAGCAACCTCCAAATTAAACAGGGTTGTGGGCTAGCTCAACGTGCTAGCGCCTAGCTGTAAAAGCTAATGAGACAATGAGTTTAGTTTAGTTTAGTTTACTGGTTAGAAAACTGCACTGGTTAAGCCAAAAACATTGGATTCCAGTAACTAGAATGTTTACCAAGGATCTTCAAAAAGTTTGTTAGTTTAAATATTGCATTAATTAAAGTAGACATTAGCATACTTATGGCCCATAGGTGGGACTTGAGAACATTAGCTGTTTTTTTGAGGGAGGGATGAGGGAGGGAGATTTTTAAAATTTTTGCAATACTCTTTCTATGTACATATACTGTATTATATACTATATATGTTGTACTTTACTACAACTCTAAGAGTCTTGAGATTCCAGTGATGTATCCCAATACAGGATACAATCTTAACTGTAGACAAAGTAAATGCATTTGTGAAAACACTTGGAAACGCAAAATAACTTCCAACTCTTCACTTGAAGCCTCGTTTCATTGACAGAACAGAGCAACGGTAAACAAAAAGGATAGTTTCACATCCACAGGGGTCTAATTCATGTACTCTAAACTATGAAACAGTTTGTCCCCAGCAAGTTTTACATCCATAATCCAATAAAATTTGCCTCAAAAAACCTTCGATATTTCAACTCAACGTCGTTTAGCAAACTTGGTTTTTTGTTTATTTTGTGTGGTTTGTTTTTTTGGGGGGTTTTTTGTGGGGCTTTTTGTGGTATGGATATAAATTAGTGAAACTTTAAATGAAAAAGAAAAATCAGCCTAGCAACTATTTGTAAGTCAATTGTAATAACTGCTGTGTACAAACATTAATTCAGACAAAAGGGTAAAAAAAAAAATCAACAAAATAATTGAACTCAAAGTTTCATTGGCTGCAGTGGGGGAAGTTTTCTTTGGGGGTTAAAGGAATAATTAACTGCTTGAAAAGTTGCCAATTGTTCCACTGATGAATAAATAAATTCACAGGCCTCTTGAACGCGACTGTCAGTTATCAGTGATGAATATTTTCTCTCGAAACCTCATCTGATTAAATGGCCTTTTCTTGTTTTGGTTTTATTTTTTCTCCAGACTTGAGTTACAAATGGCTCTGTCATATGCATGATTTTACTCCTCATGTTTTAAACATGATAGTGTACAGGGGATTCTCTAAAACCATTTTAAAATCTGATGCCGGCATGTTTTTGTTTTTTTTTTGTCTTTTTTTGGGGGTTTTCTATTTGCTGAAACGGAGATGAATTGTCTCGTCCTCCGTTCTCCCAGAAGCCGGGAAAAAGAACAAACGAAGCCAAAGCAAATAAAAACAAATTAAAACCAGGTCGCAGAATACATGCAGCCGAAATTCACGCGGAGCCTTGTTTGTGTGAAGCCTCTTTTTTTCCAATTCCTGCTTATTCATTACTACTTTTCCTCTACTCTCTCCCTCTTTTCAACCTCCCTCCCTTCCCGTCCATCTGTCTATTGAACCATAATAGGAAACCACAGTCAGATATCAAGAGCAATTGTGGCCATCAGAGTAATGGACATTAACGACAATGCCCCTGAGTTTGCCACTGAATACGAGGCCTATCTGTGTGAAAATGGGAAACCTGGACAGGTAAGGAAAGAAATGACTCATTCATCAAAGCAGCGATCTATCACTTTCCTACTCTCTGTCCTTTTTCCTTTTCTCCCTCTCCTCCCTTGTAATGATTGGGCACAATGAATTATAGCCTATTTATTTCGCTGGGAAACCGCGCAGGTGGGAGTACAGACCTTTTCTCTCTGAAACAGGCCTCCCTCGACATGGCGCGCACCGAGCCAACGGAAAATGAGCGCAGTCAGGATTGATCAGAGGGGATCATAATTCAAGACTGTCTTTCATGTCTTCCTCCACATGGCACAATGCTTTCCCTAGCCAAAAAAAAAATATATATATATATATATATATATATAAATATCCTGGACAAGTACTTAGTATTCTCCTTCTCATCAATCGCCCTCATTCAGGGCAACTGTGTGCGTACAATAGGGAGCTTTATTCAAAGGGGGGGAAAAAAAGGAAGCGGAGAAAAAGAGAAACTGTCCTGCAGGTCCCGAATTTAAATTTCCAATCAATCATCGGGACGTACAACCTGTGAAGACCCATGAGGACAGATTAACAGATTGGCCAGGAGCCTGAAAGTGTGTCAAGCTGGAAAGGAGCTCACTGATAATACTCATAAACCTCAGGAATAAGCAGTAGGAGTGCAGCGATACATTCAGCTCACAAGAGAAGGCAACATCGGGTTCACAGAGTGGGATATGTGAAATATTTCTGGGGCCGGGGAAAACCAAAAGCTAATCCCTGTTTTCTGTTTTGCCATGTAGGCTGGCATATTAAAAAAATAAAATTGAATTATGTGTAGGTAAATGTGAGAAAATGTTGGAGGCGTTATGGAAACGTCACATACTGTCTGTAAACTAAGGCTCAGTTTTAGTTCACCATATTGTTGAGCAGTTTGACTGTTGCAATTTAACAAAATACATTAGAAAAATGTTTTGGCGCTATGATGAGGTGGGGATTTTGGGGGATTTTTTTGCAAAACTGCAATGCAAACCTTTCCTTTAGTTACAAACAACTCATAATCAACAAGCAGGCGTTGCTGCTGGCAGAAACCACAAAGAAGATGACAAAAGGAAGTGGTTGGAGAAAGATGGAGGAGGCATGTTTTTTAATACAAACTTATTCATGTCTGAGTTTAGTTGCGTTTCTTATTTAATTCAAACACCACAATTGTGAAATTGTTTTGTCTTTTGTGACATTAGTATGTTCAGGTTTGAGCTGCTCCAGTTCAGAATTGTGCATTTATATTGTGATCAAGGGAGAAAATGTTTTTTTATTACTTTTGCTGTGACTGTTTAGTTTATGTACCTTTTCAACAATGACCAGGTCTTCTTGGAATAAATGTATAGTTTTAGGGAATTATTTAGTACTTTTAATGTCTAACTTTACAAACATTTCTTTAGTATTTGGTAGATATTTCTTTTTAAGCTCCATAAGACATTTTTGGGTATCCTTTCACAATCTTCTAATAGTTGACTGGATGTTTGGCCCATTCCTCCAGACATAGATGGTCTTTTTTTAAAGGTTTTATTGGTTCTGTATTTGATAGTGAATTGAAAGGAAAGGGGATCCAGTTCTACCCTCTAATATTCTAAGGAACTGATATCAGGTCTTTTGATCTCCAGAGGTAAAGACAGAATGAGTAGGCTGTGTTCTCTAATGGCTTTGCCTGTCTGCTTTGTGTATCCTCTCATCTTGTTTTCAACACAGGTGATTCACACCGTCAGCGCCGTGGACAAAGACGACCCGAGCCAGGGTCACAGATTCGACTACCGCCTGGTCCAAGAGATGCAGAGCAACCCCAACTTCACCATCAAACACAACCAAGGTGAGGAAAATCAAATCAGTCTCCTGGAAATCAGCTGTTTCCGTAGGAGAACGACCGAAGTGTTTCTGAGTCCCTCCTCCATCCCCCCCATCTCCCGTCTCCAAGTCTTGTCTCTTGCCCGCGGCGTATTAACCGTACTGCAGATGAAATCTGGTGGATCAGTGTAGCTCACAATTAGCAGATGTGAAATTGTTTGGACACCAGCTTCTCGTTCACTCCCCAGTGCATTTTGAGGCACGCTAAATGAGTGGGATCCAAATGGCTTTCCGTGGCAGTCTTGCAGCTCAATGTAGGGTGACATCCTAGGAGCCGTCTCGCGGCAGATGGTGCTACATTTATTTGCTAAATATTCTGATTGCTTTATGTGCCATTTTCTCTTGTCTTAATTCCATTCCTCCTTGTTCTGTTTTTTTTTTTTTTTTCTTCCACTACTGGCTCTGAACAGGCTGTGTTCCAAATGACGTTGTGTAATGTTTCAGCTCGGGGCAAAAAAAAAAAAAAAAAAAAAAAAAAAAAACCCTCTTCATATGGTACTAGCCTTCTGTTTGGTTGCAGAAGCTGCAGGCTAACTTACAGCAACCTCTCTCAGATGGAGGAAAGTACATAGAAATCAGGTCATAAAGTGGACTCACTGTCTTCTGTCTGAAATAAAAACCTCTTACTTTGTAATAGGTACTCAGCAGGCAGGAGCATGGCATCAGGGTAATCACAGGACGCATAAAAATAGCCAGGGAAAAGCATATCACTCTCTTTCTAGCATATCAAGCAGTGACAACTAAAGTGAGGCACAAACCAAATCCATTTTTCTTGTCAAGTGTGCAAATATCCTGAAACAAAGACTGGAGTTCTGTTCCTGCGAATCTGCTGTGTATGAAACAGAAAGGGTCACAGGTTGTATTTGAAGTGTAATCATTTCTGATCTTTTACAGTTTCTCACCAATTAATTGTTTGCTTTAGCATTTTGTCATGTTCCAATCGCAAACGTCAATATTTAAGATTTTATGTGACAGACTAAATGTCCAATTCTGAAGTAGCTTCTGCAAATAAAAGTGTATGATGCATTTATATTCAAGTCCTATTACTCTAATGGTTCTAATTAAATACCAGTGTAACTAATTCCCTTCAGACTTCACCGAAGGAGTAACTGGAGGTAACATGGGTGTAACTGAAAGTCAGCCATTTACAACCTGCATCATAAACTACCTCTCCATGGGCATGGCTTCAACCCCATCTTTCCGAGTCTTTCCCAGCCGGATTCGTCTGCATTCCCAGATCCTGAGCGGTTCTTGCACGTCTTTTGGAACCACGTCAGGGATGGTACTGGCCGGACCTAATGAGGTGTTGAGCGCCAGCGATTCGATTGGCAGCAAACGGCATTCATTGATTGGATTTACGTCAATAAATACATCCCAACCACCATTTTCAATTTCAATTTGTGACAAGACTGTTATAGCTGGCAAGATGGAAAACTACACAGAGATAATTTCATGGTCAGACCTTAAGATCCAAACGTTTTTGTGAATTGGGATGGAAGAGTGCAAACAGCGTCAACTGAATGGGACAACTCACCATGAATAAATCTACAGAGATTTCAGAGAACATGCACACCCAAGGATACAAGCGGCAAGATGACATCCATAGAGCGTTGACCACGTCTCCGCTCACATAGTGTGAACGACTCACTTCAAACCAATGGAGACGCACTCAGTTTGGCTGGAACTGAACCAGACATTAGCAGACTAGAGTAGACATGGCAATGGAGAATGGTCCATAGAGACCAGGGGACACAGCAGGGCATGTCAGGGAGAATGTCATGGAGAGATTTGAAGTAAGGCTAGGTTCTTAACCAGTGTCTCCATCTCACATAGAAATGGAACGATTAATGCCCAACTAGAAGCCTACCTAGACCTGACCGTCCACCTTAATAGACCGGCCAGAGAAACAGCAAAGAGACAGTCAGTAACGCTCAAGGAGCTACAGGACAATAAAAAACTGTTGGAGACTTTAACAACTTCACTATAGATGATGGCAATGACCCTAACCAGAGCTTTGGAATGGTTTGACAAATCATTTAGCCTAGTCAAAGCCTTGACCTGAATCCACAGGCAGAATCTGAGGCAAAACCTGAAAAGTGATGTTGATCGACTGCTCTCCATTTGATCTGACTGAGGTTCTAATCTTTTACAATGATTTCCATCTGTACATCTCGACGCTGACAGAGACATACCCCAAACAACTAGTAGTTGGAATTGCAGTAAAATGTGATTTAACAAACTTTTACTCTGATGTGTTGGATCCAAGGGCACACCACACACTTTTATGTTTTTTATGTGGGGGAAAAAAATCCAGAAAATCATGCGTCATTTTCCTTCCACTTCCACAATTATGCACTACTTTGTGTTGATCCATCACATGAAATCCCATTACTGCTCTCGATCTCTGGGGTTTCCGCTATGACGAGCAACAATTTCAAGGTGCATGAATATTTTTCAAAGTGGTGTAGTCCATAAAAAAATTTTCCCCGCCGCAAACGAAAGAACAGGCGTGCATTAGACCGAACAACAAAACGGCTTCATTTCCCCCCTCCAACTTTTCTAAAGCCACAGTAAATGTGTTGTGTTGCGCTTCGACTCGATGCAGCGCATCCACACACCACACCACACTACACCTGCCACTTGTATATAATATTGTTAATTCCAAACAGAGAAAAGGAGCCCGTTGCACCGTATCCCCCTGCACTCCAGTGGCTATTTCTATCTGAACAGGCAGCTGTGGGAGACACTTGAGTGAAGAGCATCAGGGCCTCTGTCAACCTCTGTACGTGGCTTTTGTTTGCGATGATGAATCTAATTGTAGGGTTTACACAGTGAAGAGGTTAAGGGTTGTCAGCCAACGGGAAAATAGCTAAGATTCCGACTAGCTGAAAACAAGATGCTGTATACTCTGAAATAGCGTTCTCTAGTTAAGAAAGAACTCAACAGCATGCCGATATAAGAAACAGAAACGGCAAAAGCCCTCAAGAAAAGGGCAAGGATGCAAAAATTTCAAATTTATAAGACAAGATAGCCAATTGTTGAAGGTTTTAGATATATTCCCCTCAAATTTCAATACACAGTGGTTCTGTAGAGACATTTGCAAGAAGGGATTTAAGGCAGTCTGTAGTTTAACCAGTGGAAGATATAGTATTTTCATTTAAAGCACTAATAGTTCCTGTATTTGTAGTGTTTGCTTTCCTTTAATGGAGGGTGGAAGCAGCACACTGGGGACTGGAAGGTGCTGGGTCAGTCAGCACTCTTTTTCATTTTTAACTGAAAATCAAACTTTTAGAACCAAAAATCTCTGCATTAAATCAAGTGTTATCTCTAAGTGAGTTAATAGGAAAATTCAAAAGAAAAAACATCTTTTTTGGAGCTGAAGACACTCCAAAACTTTGTCTTAAATATTTGCTTTTTATTTTATTAGACAGCGGATGATATTTTAAAATACACAATTTCATGAATTATTGTCATTTACTTCCTGGATTTATTTACAGTTATACTATGAAAATGTGGGCTTTTGCTTTTAAACAGGTTATAAATGAAGCAGAGATTATTATTTCACCTTTAGCATGTAATATAAATATGAATTGTCGCATAATTAGTTATAGACTGACCTCTAGAGGTTGTGTATTAACACTAAAGTGCCCCCGATGTATCTCAATATGTGTAGAATATGCACCAACAGGCATTAGTTGTATACAAATTCGTGTTAAATAACTATTTGTTATATTTTAAGTCAAATTTGGATTTTTATTGAGAATATTTGACTTCTTGTTGCTTTAGCAGTTTTTTGCTTCACAATTTCATGTAATTTGTAAGAATGTACCTCTTGTGAATTAACTGGAACAAAAGCGCATCCCATTGTGACCTTTAAGCAAAAACTAAGTGTGGAAGTGCTTCAAAGTCAAAATTTGATTCAAATATAAACCTTTCCAATTAAGTCATACTTTCTTTTTTTTTGCGTCGTCGTAGGATGTATTGTGTTGGATATTTTTACTCAGTGTCACTTTTGCTGCCACATTGAGCTTTTTATAGCTGAAATCCTAATCTGAACGGAGCTCTGCTTTTAACTTTCAAGGTGCGCCGTGTTCATATGAACCTAATGTACTTGGAGACTGAACACCGTTTTTGTGGCCTTTTATGTGAAAGAAGACTGAAAAGCAGCACTTCTTGTAAGTGCATTGTGTTTTGAAGGTAACCTACACAACTCTGTCTGTGGCTGAGCTGACAGGCAAGAGATGCTTTGTTCTATTTTTACAAACAGTACTTAAGAAAGGCGATGGGGATGACCTGTATAGTGGGATGTACCCTAACAGTTTACAGGATATAGTTTATCCTCGCCTGCTGTGTGTGGAGTGCTGAGCGATTCAAATGAAGTAGGGCATGCTGGCGCTCACAAAGCAGAGTGTACCACTTAGTGGCAGCACTTGTAAGAAAATAAATCCGAACATATGTTCACAGCAATTACAGATTGTGCAAAAGCAAGTGATGCTATCATGAAGCGTTCCGTCTTTGATTGAGTTCTTCTTGTTAATGCAAAACTTCCAACACGGCTCTGGTTTTTTTTTTTCCTCTCCACATGACGAGTCCCTGTGATTTCCATCCTCCTTCCTCGGCACGCCCTCGAGCGACGAGGCAAAGGTTAGACTATCAGACATCTTGTAGGTTTTCAATAAGATCGCCAGGAGTGGATTCTTGTGGGAATGCAAGTGTTTGATAATGTGAGCCGGGTAAGAAGTGCCAGCTAATGAGCAGACAGCTTCACAGGAGTGTCATCAAAGAGCAGCTGGCACCTTTCTGGGTCGACATGTGCCAGTGTCTCCTCTCTGCCGGCGTCGCCCGCTGCCATCCCGCAATCGCCGCCGCCGGTTTTCGAAGTGCAAGAGGAGCAGTGAGTTCGGGCGCCGCCTTTCTTCGATTGAATTTCAGACAACTCCTCAAACGAGACGCGAGAACAAAGAAGAAGAATAGCGCAATAAAACGTGAGACGTTCTTAAAAACCTGGTGACGGTGGATGTGAAATGAGTTTATCCTCACTCGCCACTGATTCTTCACACCGTTTGAGAGCGGGATTGGAGTCTGGGATTTTCACACGTCCTTCTCTGAAAATGAACTTTGAAATTCACCCGTTTCCTCTCTCTTTCTCTCTTTGACAGACAACTCGATCAGCGTCGTCGCCAAGCATGATAGCTTCAGGCGACAGAAGCAGGAGATCTACTTCCTGCCCATTGTTGTGTCGGACCAAGGCCATCCGCCGATGAGCAGCACCAACACCTTGACCATCCGGGTCTGTGGGTGCAGCAGAGATTTAGTAGTCCAGTCCTGCAACGTGGAGGCCTACGTCCTCCCCATCGGTCTCAGTATGGGGGCGCTCATCGCCATCTTGGCTTGCATCATACTCTTGCTAGGTGATCTATTTCTGTTTTTATAAAGTGACGTTAATTTACATTTTCTTGTAAAAGTCGCCATCTCATTGAACTTGTGCTCTCTCCTTTGTCATGTCATACCCACAAACTCTGCGCTATATTAATGTGTTTCCTTTTCATTTTAGTAGTTGAATTAAAAAATATAAATTCTGAAGATTGGGATATGCTTACATACTCAGCCACACATCCTATCATCATCTGGAGTATAGCTCTGTAAGCTCTTTACATACACAGACTGATGGTTTTCATATTCCTTCTTTGCAAAAAAGCAAAGTCAGATTTGATGGACAGCATTTCTTAAAGGGGCAGTATTATGTAAAATTATTGTTTTTCATGTATGTTTGAGAAATCCTTTAGTCTCCCTTGGCAACCATTCGGCTGTGCAAAATGCCTCAGTGGACCTAACCCTGCCTATGAGGCTTTTCCAAGCTTCCACCTCATAGAGCAACCCTACTGCACTCAGCTCCTGCAGACTAGCCAGCAACAATTAGCGAACACCTGGTGGGACTTTACATCAGTGGAGCTCATTATGCGATCTAGTTCTCAGTTCAGTTCTGGTAAAAACATTGTTAAAGGGTTGTGATGACTTCCTGAAGGTGAAGTTTCAGAAAGAGACAGTCACCTAATTTCAAGGTGTAAAATTATTAAGTGAAATTTCTTATGTCATATTTGATATATATTGCATTTTATAACAACTGAAGTTAATGTGGTTCCTTCATTATGCTGCAAAATGATTCTGTGTGGCTGAAAAACACGACACTGCCCCTTTACGGGTATCAGAGTAAGAGAGGCTGAATACAACTACACGCCATGTTTTTCATCATTTTCAATCATTTATTTTCTACTTCATAGTGGGAAAAAAAAGTCATCCACTACATTGTGTTGGTCCATCACATAAAGTCCCAATAGAATCCATTCATTGAGTTTTATGAATTTCAGAAGACACTGATACTTTTCAAGGCTCTGTGTCTACAGATATGTTCAGATTTTGTGTTTGGTAAAGCTTGACCGAGATTTCTTCTTTTCCTTTTTCTGTTCTCCTATTCCATTCCACCTTCTTTTTCGGACAGTAATAGTAGTACTATTTGTGACCTTGAGGAGACACAAAAACGAGCCCCTGATCATCAAGGACGATGAAGACGTGAGGGAGAACATCATTCGCTACGACGACGAAGGCGGCGGCGAGGAGGACACCGAGGCGTTCGACATCGCCACGCTGCAGAACCCAGACGGCATCAATGGCTACCTGCCGCGCAAGGACATCAAGCCGGACCTGCAGTTCATGCCCCGGGCGGGGCAGCACTCGGGCCCGAACGGCGTGGATGTGGACGAGTTCATCAACGTGCGTCTTCACGAAGCCGACAACGACCCGACGGCCCCGCCGTACGACTCCATCCAGATCTACGGGTACGAGGGCCGGGGGTCGGTCGCCGGCTCCCTCAGCTCGCTGGAGACGGCGTCGTCGGACTCGGACCAGAACTATGACTATCTCAGAGAGTGGGGCCCGCGCTTCAGAAGACTCGGGGAGCTCTACTCTGTGGGCGAAAGCGACCGCGAAACCTGACCTTTGGTCTGTTAGGGAAAAAAGGAAAGAAAAAAAAAGACCTTTCTAAGTTTTTCTTTCTTTCTTCTTTTTTTGCTTTCAACATATTTGTGTATTAAACGCTAGGGTTTGTTGGCTCATAGAAACGTGTTTCAAAATAAAAATAAAAAAACAACAACAAAAAAAAGACATTAATAAAGAGCAGCCACCTTTTTGTATTCTTTTTGGAGTGAGGTTTAGCAGTCGTCATCCACTATGTCAAGCGCAATGTACTTGTCGAGCCAAACAATGTCTTTATTAGGAGATTCTTGTGGAGTGTACCTTAGATTCAGTGTGGAGTGTCTAGCAGTACTTCGGGTGTTTGTCATTTGCTGTGACTGCAAGTAGCAGACAAAACCCTGGCATTTCTGGTAGTTACCAAACCGACGGTTGGTTCCGCGAAGATCGACCGGTCACCGTTACCCCGTTCTCCTTGGACACCGAGCTGGACTACAGGAGCTGCAGTGGGACCTTCTGGTTCTCCCAACGGCCCCCTAGCGGAGAGATGAAGGGGCTGCAAAATGAAAAAGCAATACCTGGACTACATAACAATGATGAATGTATGTGTGGTTTGGAAATCCAGCAAAAGGACTAACCAAGGAATGGCTTTAAGGTGAAATTGTCATAATTTGATATGTTCTCCGGTGACTACATTTCTAGACTATCCGAATGCCCCGGGAGGCTCGCTTTATACAACTCTTTGTATTTACATGCTACAGGTGTGGGTCGCAAGTGTTATTAGCCTATAAAAGACTGACATAAAGACAAAAAACAGAAATGTAGAAACTGTTGAGGCCTTCTTTTTACAGAAGCAACATTAAATACAATTGTAATCTACTGTTTTTTGACAAGAGACGTGTTGGTTCTTTATTCCTGTTCTATCGGTTTTTGTATATCTGTTCTTAAGTCTTCATTTCTCCCTTTCTCCCCCCTGTGCTATTTGAAATGAGTGTGTTTAGATGATTTCACATTCTTTTTTTTTTTTTCCGAAACATTATATCACAGTTTAATAGCAGCCAAATCATATCATAAATTAGTGCAGGTGATGATTAGGCATGGGCTTTTTAACAAACCTACACCGAGGTTCTGTAGCTTAAAAGTCTTTTGGATCTGAAGGTTTTCTTTGACTGTGCGGAGTATTGAGTAATGCAATGCTGCCCCTCTCCCACATTTCAACATGCACTGCCCGTCAGCTGGCTGAAAGACCTTCGTCTCCTTTGGCGCATTGAACACATCAATGTTTTTCCTCTGTACTTTTATTTCTGGTAGGCCTACTGACATGAAATTCAGACCAGATGTCAGTAACAACATCCACACACTTAAACTAATCCATGAATTGTACAATATCACGAAATGACTGAGGAGAAGATAACCATGAAAAAGCTGCAAAAAGACACCAATCCTGGAAATTATATCAAATCGGTTAGTACTTAATAACAAATTGATATAAACTGTTTGTAGTGCAAATTTATGGCTTTTCTAAAGGTCTCCTACAGCCCTATTACCAAACATCAAAATGGCTAAAATACTTGCCCCTTATTTTATGTTTTACTGCTTTACTTTCCACAGAAGGTCTGGACACTCGACTATTGAGAAACGACTGGTTCCAGTTGCTAGGCTAATACTAACCCTATGCTATTAGTACAAAACATGCTAATGGCATTGGTTACAGATATATTTCTAAGGATATAAATGCTCCTCCAAGTAGCATAGTGACAATAATACAACAGTGTAAGGAACAGTATATACAGAACCATAAATCTACCTGGTCCTCTGGGCTATATTTATTATGGAGGAATGGGGAAAAAAACAATCAGGAAAGAGAACTGAAAGCGCCATGTTTTGTATAAGAAAAACCTGCTGAATGTCACTTCAAAAGTTTGCTACAGTACAATTGATGAAGTCAATGAAGAATATAGCCTTAGTATTTTGAGACCAAGTTTATAATTTGTAGATGTCTTTCCACAGTCTGCGTTTGGAAAAGCAATGGGTCCTGTACAAAACCAAACCAACAGTGAAGTCTGGAGGTGGGAACGTCGCCTTTGTTTAGCATCATTGTCAAATATTTAATGGAAGGCTCAACAGAGAAATGTGCCAGAAAGTGAAGATGAAATGAGAGTGGAGTTTTAAACAACACATGACCAAAGAAGCTGAATTAGTTTTAGAGAAAGTACGAGAATCACTGCAAGAATCACCTAGTTAATCATTCAGCTTGAATCACTTTAGAAATATAAGGAAATATCCAAGCGGATGCATCAGGATTCATTCGCTTGAAAGTTGAAAATGATCTGTGTGAAAGAAAGGGTCAAAATGACACCTGAGCCACACATGCAGCTAGTTTCGCCATAAAAGAGACATCATAAAGCTTTCATTACCAAAATATACTTTCCTAAAATACCATGTTCTCACATTTGCATGCTGGGTACTCACCAAATTTCTTCCAAACACGACTGGTTGGTTAACTGGTCTTAAACTAAATTGTTCTAAGGTATTTGTGTGTGTGTGTGTCTACATTGGCCAGTGATGGACTGGCAACCTGCTCCTGGTTTTCTTTAGCCCCTCGCCCAACTGCAACTGGAGTTGGACAATGGATGGATGAAAGTTCATCCATCGCATTCGCCTTCTTTTGCCTATCGTTGATGCTTTCTTTATTGCCCTCAACTGATGAAACTTCAATGTCAGTAGTTCCATTAGATTTACTGAGTTAAGATGTTGATGTGTTCTTATTGTTCCCACTCTCATACAGCAAAACATGTCTAGTGCTATACCAGGAAACCATCAGTATTTTACTCAAAGTTACCGTATGGAGAATCTCATACCGGCCCATGCCTAGTGATGACACAGACTAGATGTAAACAGGCACACTGGAGCTGTAAGGTTGCTCAAACAAAACAGAGGAACTTACTGATAGAGATTAATAACAGTAAGATGGTACTAATACATTTCTGACATATGCTGATTGAGAATAAAATGCAACCTAAGCCGCATCCAAGGGTACAACAAGTGAGCCTCTGAGCACAACAGTCCAATTAGGACCCAGGAGTGTGACTTTCTTCAAACATCAAACCTCATTTAGCAAATGCAGATCACATTAGCCCAAGAAAAATGAAAACACTGATTGAGATTATGTGCATATTGTGCTCACAATGTATGATACCAATAATAATAATAAAAAAAGTCTTGTTCTGTACATAGAGTTACTGCTAACGTCATTAGCTTTCGATGAGGTGGTAGGTTTTGTCTCTGCACGTTAGCTCTTGCACATAATGACAATTTCAATGGCACTACAGCTGCGTGCATACTCAGTTTGTACTGATACAGTATTCTGGCAGTTCTTAGTAGACAAAACAATATATATGGGATAGTTCTACATGCAGATCATATTTTCTACTGTGCTTTAATGCTTATAAATGTGTATGTTCAATTATTTACTCCCTGTACTGTAATCTAAGACACCCTGTATTGTTTCCTACTTTGTGAAATATATTTTTATAAATATTGCTGAATGTGTTGGATTCTTCATCTTTTTTTGCCCTTCAGTTTCAGTTAATGGTCACCAATAATGAGCCGTCATCACCGTGAGTCTTGACAACTTCTTGACTGTTGAACATTCGTATGCCTGGACTGATTGAATCTAGAGAATCTCCACTCTGATCCGACATGACATATAGTATAGTATGTAATTACCATTTCATCATGCCAGCTGTTAGTGGGTAGGAAAGTGAACACATTGCTGCTTTGGTTTGAGCTACTGTGGCTCAGATTGCTTAGGAATTCAATGCTGGTTTAGATAAAATGAAATCAGATACACAGTATATTGTGGTTTGTTGCATATGGGGGTGTATAACCTTAAAAAAGGAATTTTACAAAGGCAGTGATAGGTACATCTCCTGTAATCCGCTAACAACAAAGCTAATAATTTGTTTAGCGCTTTAGATAACTTTGAAAACATTTAACATACTTAGGTTTGCCTATATTAATGTTTCTAGATAAATTCTAAAGTGATAATTTTCTTTAATAATTTTGTAAATTTTCAGTTGAGTAAAGTTGGACCAACTGTTAAATTTTTTTCAAGTAGTTAGACTTTATATTTATTCTCTTATTTTGAAGTGAGTGAAAACTGTTTATGCAGCACTTCTGCTTCCTGTCTCATTACCTTTATTGTTTTTCCCCCCACAAAATGTATCTGAAACCAGAAACAGACAGAAAAAAATAAATAAATAAAACAGACAGAAGAAAACGAGTTATAAATTTAAATACAATATCTAAGGGCATCATAATGTCAAAATAGAGTTGGTGCTCAAGGATTGCACTCTTTCAATGGTAGGTACAATTTGAATTGACTTTAGCACTTTAGCATTATCCTCTGCTAACTGCTGTGTTGGTGGAACAAATGTTTATGATAATTGCTTTAGGGTTAGCATAGCTAACTTTAATTAGCAGTGTTCACCTCTGGGTGCATGATTATCAGAGCTGTACCACAGAGCAATGGAGGAAGGTGGCCTGGTGTGATTAAATTTTACAACACATGGTTGGACGGGTGCAGGTGCTCTCTTTACCTGGAAAACATATGGCACAAGTATCCACTGTGGGAACAAGGTAAGCTGGCAGAGGCAATGTAATATTTTTGGCTGGGAAAACTCTTGGGTCCTGAGATCCATTTGGATGTTACTTTGGCATCTATCACCTACCAAAGCACTGCTGCAGATCGTACACACATTTTAATAGAGCCAGTGGTAACTGGGGTTTATTTCTGTAAGATGACGTTTAACAGCAATTTTGAGAAGTTGACTTGGCCTCCAAATTCTCCACAACTCAATCTAGTTGGTTATCTGTTAGTTTGACAAAATAAGCCCCACTTCACAGGATTAAGGACTTAAAAAGAATCTCCTCCGTATAGCCTGGCAGGCATATGCAAAAAATACACCTTGGAATTGGGCCCACTGGACTGAATAGCTTAGAAGGGAAAATGTATTTGTGGAGAAGATGAATGTTATGACAATGAAATTGGACACTGTTGATTTATTGCAAAACGATTTATGAAATAGGGGATATCAGGCTATGTTTTACTTTTATAAAACAGTGTAAGTTGTATAAAAGGATTTAATAGTACCGTAAATTTTTGCGGGGTTTTTGTCATGTTATCTACACTCCTTACCAGTTGGTGGCGGTAGTGCTTCCTTCAGTTGTTTGCCTACCGCCAATATGACAAGGAAGAAGAAGAGGAACAAGTTGCACCTTTAGAGATCTAGTGAGCAGATTAGGGCTGCGTTGGGAAAAAAAGTAGGAGTAAGTATTAGGTAGGTTGTCATAGTGTACCAGTTTAATCTGCTGTAAAATTTGCTTTAACTATAAAGGCAAAGGCTTTAAAATGCTAGTATTCCTTTTCACCTAGCCAGTATACTGCAAGATTAAAAGCTGGAGACACAACAGAGACTATCATCGATTAATGTGATCTGTAAATGTAACGGTGGCAAACAATCAAACGAGATATTGTGATTGAGTCCGCATCATTTTTATTTAATAATTGTTACAAAGTAACTCAGTTAGCGGTATCGCTACATAGCTTTTACAACAAAAAGCACAACCATCGTCACCTAGGAACGGCGGAGTGATATTGACCGGCCTCCCGCCCCCAGCAGCCACGACAAACTGCGACACAACTAGAAAATAACACACTTAATAAAAGCACAACAGTATTAATTTACCTCCACTATTCCATCAAAATGGCCTGTGCACCACATAAACACTCTGGTGTGCAAAAGCATCGTTAAGTCTGTGGAAAAAAAAAACACAAGCAGTTGCATTAGACTCCATCCATGCTGCCTGTCCACTGCTTTAACAGATTTAGTCAAGTTTAGATTTCTAACCAACTTTAAATCTGTCACAGGCTGCTGCTCTAATGTTAATCGGCATTTCAAAAGCATCGAGACTTTCCACTGGGAACCCTGGAGAAAAGAAAGCTGTAAGTAAGCTCTCAACGTTTCTTTTCCTTGTTCCGGCACCTTCTCATTTGAAACTGAAGTTTTCAAGCCTGTTTTATTTAGTTTTATTGAAGTTGTTTACTTGCTCTAAAAACTTGCTGTATCAAGGATTTGCTTTATCTGTTAGAGGTATTGAAAAGATACTGTAAATTAAAAACCATTAAAAGAAAGCAGCTTTGAACACAGCTTGGCTGAAAGTCGGCCTAAACTGCCGGCTGTGGGGAGGTGGTTTGTAGCACTGCTGGTTTACAGCAAGAAGCTCCTGGGTTCAAATCCCAAATGGGGTGTTTTCACCGCTACCTACTAGGTTTTCTCTGGGTAATCTGGTTCTCCTCCTGCCGTCCAAAAACATATCTGTTAGGTCTACTGGTGACATTAAATTGCCAGGATTATTCAAGATAAGTTAGGGTCACACTGATGAGGAAGCACAGCAAATTTAATGACTATTCTAGGGACTTTTTGTCACCACCAATGAAAGTTTCATTTGTGTACTGTACTCACTGCCTGTATTGCAGCAGGAGACTGAGGTTCTCACAGGTCCTGATGCTCTAAGGACACTGGGTTTCACACTTTCTTCATTTTGTCTTTAAGCCCTTAATGCATCTGTAGTTTCTCGTGTTACTTGATGTTTCAGTTGCTTAGGATATCACTGCCTTTTTCTGTTCCACAAGATTTTAGTCCAGTCAACATGGAGCATCCATTTGACGGATCCCACCAAAACTTTGAGAGTTCAAACCTACGCAGCCATTTAGTAATGGCGTTACACTTTGCCTGCCACCATTTTAGCACTTCCCATTATGCTCTGCCTGTGCCTTGGAACTGCTTGTACTTAGACTGCCGTAATTAGCGTTGCAGCGCTAGCCCTCAGTGGAGCCTTCTCTAATTGTTGGCGGGATTCCTAAAATCAGCCATTTTCTCCCTCTGATTATGTCGCATGCCATGCAGTGGCTTAACCTTCCATGGTGATCTTTTTTCCTCTTCTTCTTCTTATTCAACATTGTTGCCTGAGGCATTCAAACTGAATTTCATTGTTAGGGCCCATTACCCTGATACATGCCAGGATCTTTGCAATTTGACCCTTTCTATTGGTTCTGACAATATCTATTCGTTGACTCCCTACTTTTGTTGTACTTTTGCTTACTTTTGGTTTACTCGGTGGAAAGACTGGTGGACTTGCAATCTGAAAGCTGTGTGTTCAATTCTATTTTCTTCCTGCCACCTGTTGAAATGCTTCTGGTCAAGGCATTTAACCTCCGATTGCCACAAACCAATCTAGTATGAGTTTGTGAAGTCATTGAGAGCTTTGAGTAGACTAAATTCAAATAAAATAAATTCAGTCTAATTATCACCCAAGTCTATGTTCACCCAACATTTTCAGAATATTTAATCTATCCTTCATTTATTCCACTTCTATTTATTTTATGATGTTTCTTGCCTCGATAGCATCCAGTTCCATCCAGAGGTCGCCTTGACGGAATATCTAACGTATTTGACCGAAACTTTGAAGCCCGTTGGTCATTTTGACAGGTTATAATTCACACCCTTGACTGCTGCACATGGGCAGACATCATGGCAGAGGCAACTAAAAACAATTAATAATAATAAAAAAAAATCCTTTCTGAATATCATTTCATGGACACTGAACTAAAGGCGTCTTTCTGACCGGGGGTTGGCAGCGTGTTGAAGGGTTATGAACCGGACACTTTAGAGTGTCCGGTTCAGAAGCGAATTCCAAACCTTTGGTAGAAATGGCGCCTTTAATTCCAGTCTCCAGTACATACAGAACAGAGAAAAATAAAGAGTTTTCAACGTCGCGTTAATCCATTTGTAGTCTAAACAGAGGAGCTGGCAGTTTATGTTGTGGAAATAAATGACGGTGCAGAAATGAATTAGACCGTAACATGGGCAGCGGCTGCACAACCAACGCTGACACGGCTCCGATTTATTAGACTTTACTCACTCTGCGGTTTTAACAAATGGAGCCGGAAGACGTGACCCTCCTGCGCCCAGAAGGAGAGCAGCGTCCTGGAAGAGCGCGGCAGACGTAACATCTGTCTGTTTTAGGGAAGCGAAACAACGCAAAAAAAAAAATAAAATCCTCGTAAAAGCGTAACGTCCGGACGGCGCACAGTGTAAAAAGCTGGCAGAGTTCAATTGATGGGTTTGAATCCGACAGACCCAACTGACTGATGAACCAGCGCAGATTTCTCTGTAGATGCGACCAGGAGGAATTAGTGAGGCTGTGAAGTGCTGCTAATTTCAGTGGAGTTGTTTAATTTATTATAAGTTATTGGAGGTTTTTGTTACAGTCAGAGGTTTTTGTTACTACGGAGAAAATGTTAGATGATTTAATCTGCTTTATGTGAGATGGAATCATGGATTCACAGTTCAACTAGGTGAATATTAACTAAACTGCATAAAAATGCGGCTAAATAGCCTAATGTTAATATGATTATAATTTGACGGGTAAAAACAGAACAAGACCAATTTTCTTTTTTTTAATGCTGTCGGTCAAAATGACGGAGGACCTCTGGTTCCATCTTTCCCTTTGACTGGACAAACATATTCATTGAAAGGCCAACTCTTTAGGACCGGTCGCTCTGTTCGTTCCTGGCTGTGGTTGAGGTCTTTTCTTTGCTCTTCCTGGCTACCGCTGGCCCTGAGACTATGAGATTATTTTTGAAATCTTCAGAACATCCGCAGCGGTAACTCAGAACCTTCATCCGGTCTCCCCCTCTAGGGTGTTTTTGTATTTTTTTCTGTCTTTTCAAACTGTTTCTGCTTTTCTTTCGGCACAGTCTCGTTTTTGTCAGTCTTGATAAAGATTACTATCCTTTAACTTCTTCTCATCTTGAGGAGTTTTACAAATAAAAGCTTGGTGTTGTACTAATTACTGAAAGTCTTCAAACGGGTTTTAATCCATGCAGAAGCCTTTGATCATAGTACGCTCGCACAACTATATATATAGTTAACACTGGTTGCAAATAAAGGAACACAGAAGTTATTAAATCGATTTAATGGTAAGAATAAATTCTTATCATTAGATTCCACATTGCAGCAGACATTGTCCTCTTCTTTCCCAAGACTTGCCAAAAACACGAGCCAAGGTGGCATTCAAGATGCTTTTGCCCTCTGGTGCTGGAGGTAAAGTCAAACCCAGAGGCTATTATCTTCATACACCTGGAATGTTAGTCAGAAATCAGCCATGAAACACATTTTACCAACTAATCTCCAGCTAAATGATAGCTCAAATTGTTTTTTGGAAATGTGCAGCCCTGGCAGGTCAGTTCTCTCATTTGTAGTCAATCTTCATGCACTCCCACTGCTGCGTATGGCTGCGGGTCTGACAGGGGTTGCGAAACTAAACAGTAAATCAAATTACCTACACACTTTTGTCACGTAATGGAAATGTCCCTTGGGTGACAACCTTGTGCTCGTTGTTCCCGGCTGATATGTGCCAGATTTTTTATAGTGGGCCTGTGGCTCCGGCTCGTGCGGCGCAGCAACTATAATTACTGTTGCCTCCCAGAGATGCCCTCAATTACAAACAAACTTTGGTGAATGCAAATTAAGAAAGCTGTTCTGTGTCCTGAATTTAGAGAAATGGCTGCAACGTGTTCCTCCGTGTCTACCCGCTTGCCTCCTCTTCTCTTGTGAATGTCTCTTAGTACCACTGGACCATTTAAGGGTTAGATTATCTCCAAATGCCAAGAGATAAAAAAAACCCTAAATTGTAAGAATTTGCTAGCTCCTCTCTTAAACTGTCAGTCTTAGCTGTTAGAATTTAGATTGTAAAACATTCTGACTTTACAATCTCACAAGTCTTGTTTATTGAAATATTCAAGGCTTTGGAGAAAGTATTTCAATGTCAGAAAGAGATTAGTTGAGTGACAACGAAAAGCAGTTTTTAAATGATTATTTCTTTAATATGGACTAAAAGTAAGGCTAAATGTAACAACCAGGCTTTTGGTTAAAAAGTAAATTACTGCTCCATCAAATGCTGCTGTCAAACATTTATAATATTAGACAATGATTCAAACAGAGTTATGATTCAACCATAATGGTAATTTTTCAAGTGTAAACAGCTTCTTTAAGGTTATGTTTGGACAATAGGAGTGCTGTGGATAATTTATCTTTCTGCATAACTTGAGGCATAAGGTCACTAGTTGATGACCGGATATTCTTCTTTGAGGTTTTTGTGTCAGAAAGCAGAATTAGTGATTTCATCAATTAGGTCAAGTTATCCAAATCCTGGAAAAGAAAATCAGCAAAAATCACCACACAACCACCACCAAGTCAATCTGATGACTTGTTTCTGGAATATTGTTGCCTTTAGATCAGAAGTACTAAGACGCAGACTTGGTCCACTTCTGTCTTGTCAGACCTCGGAATATTTTCCCAGAAGTTTTGGGAATCATCAAGATGAGTTTTTGGTAAATATAAAACCAAAACCTTGATGTTCTCTTAGGTCAGCTGTGGTTTTCACCTTGAAGCTGTCGTTGATGTCGTTCTTCTTGTTGAACACTGACTTTACCTGATGCGAAAAAGGCCTGCAGTGCATCAGATGTTTTGGTTTCTTTGTGAGTTAATGTCCTTCTGGAGTAATTTTGTAGGATGCTTTGACTAGTAAGCTCCGTTCTCTTCTCTGTTTGTCACTAATGGATTGCAAATGGCTTTGGAACCATTTCTCTACTGATGATGTGTTCATGAATTTCTTTACAACATGATGTGTTGGTGTTTTAAATCTTTCATCTTTATCAATCTATCTTTCATACAACAGGTTCAGCCTGTTGTATGACCGGTTTCATGTAAGTGATTTTGTATGTCTGGCAGTAATCAGAATTTGGTGTGGCCAATAAAACAAGACTTAAAATTTCTTGTACATCTTCAGTTTTAGTTTTTGCCAAATGGCCTGTAACACCTCTCAACCCAAAACTGGGTGTTGCCACAGTCAGTACAAAAAAAAAAAAAAGTTTTATCTTCTTTTTTTGTAACTGTCTCTTTAAATATAAATGATGTGCAAATGTAGGTAGGAACAAGCTTCATTATGGCATAGGCTCAATAAGTTCTGCTTAATTTAGTGGAAGGGAAATTTTCAAACAAAACTTGAAGATCTCAGTTTGACGAAACCATTAAGAGTCGGCCAGAAGGTAGCATGGGGTCACATTGAGAAACACTGGGTAACATTGATTAGCATTTCGTAGTATTGGGTAGCTTGAGTCAACTTTGTTTTTGCAGAGATAAACAACTGATGTGGAATATTCTGTGGATGAGACAACTGTTAGCCTTGTTCTCCAAAAATGTGTCTTTTGGTTGAGTGACAGGCAGCGTCATTTAAAGTTTATAAGACATAAAGTAGGGGACATAGAAAACAGGGAAGATGTTCCTGGCCTGCATTCACACTGCAGTGTGTGAAGAATCGCTAACACTGCACATGGCAATTAATGTGTCACACTAACCATGAAACCTGGTGGTGTCATTCTTCATCACAGACATGGGAGCAGATTGGAGTTGATGGAAAGTTGGATGGAGATAGAAAATGGTCTGTAATGGAAGAACATGACTTTCAGGTTGGATGATGAGGCTGATGCTACTGCCAGAGATATGATGTTGTGGTCCACATCAAAGCATATTCATGTGTTAAAATGGTCTAGTCAAAGTCAGCACTTAAATTAAGTTGATAATTTGATGTTCTCCATTCAAGTTAATTCAGATTGAGCTTTTTACAAAGAAAGGGCAAAAAATAAAATAGAAAAACGTTGATGTCCAAACCTAAAAAACTAGCTGAAAGGAAAACCCAACAAAAAATGCCGTTCATTAGGTGTGTAATTATTTATTTAGCAGCCTCAGGTATTTTTAGGCTCTTTGAATCCCTGCAAGTTGCTATTTCAGAATTTAGTAATGAGGTTGATGAACTATATTTTTATAATGTAATTCACAGCCCTGCTCAGAGATGCTTTGTACTTTTTCATTAGCCCAAAGCGCCCATACATTTAAGAAGAAGATGTGAGCGGTTTCTCTTTGACAAATGAATTCTTCACCTTTCCTGCAGTAACAACATCCCAACGGAATTAACAAATAAACCAATTTCTTTTATTATATGAATCTATCACCTAATTACGATTGAACTTATTCAGACAGGATAACCTTAACTTTTTAATTATATTCCATCAAACGGTGTTTGCATGTTTAATTTAGTCGACTTTGATCTCCTGAAGTTGCTGCACAAAATGCTCCACAACATCATTACAAAAGAAAATCAAAGCAAACAGCATGCAGGTGCATATAGTGAAATATGTGGATTTTATTTTATTTTTTATTTTTTAAAGCAAAATTCAAATAGATATCCAGCTAGAGTAAAGGCAGGCAGTGTTAATGTTTATCTTAGGGAAGGGCAGAGAATTTTGCGGGGGCCACTAAAAGTTCAGAGGAGGGAAAGAAATCAAACTAATGGTCTAACCAATCTTGTGTTTTCGCCATTGGTTGCTGAACCATCAAACCACATAAACACCATGTGGTCTCCGCTGCTTTTCTAATTCATTCTGCTAGCTGTTTTTTTGTGTTGACAGGAAGAACTGCTGGACCAACGCTAATTCAGCAAACTATCCAGTGAAGCCAAAACTTCTTTTTTCCTCTCTGCTTTTTGCTTGACCCACAGTTGCCTGTAAATACAGCCACAGAGCAACCGTTTTCTTTCTCTATAGTTTTCACTAGGCTTTTTTTGGTGAATCTCAACAATACCAAAAAAAACAAACAAATAAAAAACCATACTGCTTTGTGTTGTTTCTCAGCATCCTTACCTGTAGGGTCGGTGGATATTATATATAGAGACATGAGCAATTAAATCTTAGAGTATTGTGTTCAAAATTAAAAAAAAATATATTCAGTACCTTTCAAGATCATTGAAGCTTCTTAAACTTTTTCACGTTTTTGTTCTATTACTGCCAGAACCTGTAGCGAATTTTATTGGAATTTTGCTCGATCAGCACAAAAAGCAGCATAATGGGGTTGTGGAGATTATTTTAAGAAATGTCACTACCAGCTTTCCACTTCTGCTATAGAGACTAATATTTCTTTAAAGAGATTTAGACAATAACATCTTAGTCGTATTAGTTGGACATTTTTCAGCAACATTCATCTTAATTTCTTGCAACATTTTCTTTATCAAAGTGTCTGCATATCCTTAAAAAATAGTTTCCAGTTTCCTTAATTTTGGAAGATGGGCCAATATTGACATGTGAAGCCGATCTTATCCACTAATCTTATCTAGCTCAGCAAAGATCAAAATCTCTCCTGTGAGAGAGGTTTGACTGACAGACTGGCCCACCAGGTCATGTCTGCATATTTCAGAGTTAACAAACATGCAGACATTTTTGCCAACTCAGCAACTTTTTTTTTATATTAAGGAACACGTCAAACCAAAAAGAAAAATAATCAGCCGAAATCAAATTCGGCAGGCAGGTCAGGCTTTGTAAAGACCAGCAATCGGGGATCGGCCGAAAAACTGCAATCGGTGCAGCCCTATTAAAAAGTCTAAAATTCATGTATCAAAAATTTAAAACTTTAAATTGTCTAAAGGTGTTTTTAAAAATGTAAGTTGCCCTTAAATGCGGCAACTTACATTTGCCATATTGTAAGCAATATGTCTTCACTCGTCTTACATTTTGTCGAGTCAGGACCATTTGTAATACGCTGTAAAGCAGACTGCTACAGGAGATCTGTCCTGCCATCAGTCATCACTGTCTACAACTCTTTGAAGACTAGGAATTGAGTCACAACAAAATTAAATTTCCCTTTTAGATCAGTAAAGTATTTTTGAATTTGATTTAATCTCTTAATTACTTGTATGTTGTTTATTCAGTAGACATTTCTATCAGGTAAAGGTTTGAGTTGTGAGCAGAGGCTAACGGCAGCTAGCTGCTATTATACCTTTGCTAAGTAGCTAACCAACTTTGGTGCTTCTATGCTGAAGTGGATTTTTGTCGCCAGTTGGCTGAACGACGTTCGTTTTTGCCACTGGCTCACTTCTGTTGCCAACCCATGTGAGGTGAGGTGTGAGGGTAAAATAATTTTAAGATCTCTTAGCTCAAAGCTGCTTCTAAGAGCCACAAGCAACATCTTACAGTTTTTATCCCGTGGCATTGTATTCAATGGATGACTTTGTCAGTTTTAAACAGCTTTTGAACAACCGAGCTCTTTTATCACTCCATGTTCAACAACACAGACAAAAACTAAACCTGAAGGTGTCTCATGATGTGACACTCATATTGTCCTTGATGGTAGTACTCTATCCAGGATAATACCATCTCCTAAGCCATTTTGGTCTCTAATTTAGCATTAAAGAACTCTTTAAAATTCTTAAATTTGAAACCTTCAGGTACCCACTTTATTAGATTTAGGTCTAGACTTTGACTGGGCCATTCTAACTTATTAATATGCTTGGGTCTAAATGGATCTAAGCCATTTCATTGTATCTCTGGCTACATGGTCAACGTTGTTGTCCAGGTGGAAGCATGAGGAGGAACACAGCATCTCTTCATGATGCTGTTTGTTCCCAAATGTTCTCTGACCACAGACTTTATAATGAGATCAAATTACACACAGATGTACTATTCACTCTGAAGACAACTCATTGCATTAATTTCTTGAGAGTACAGCAGTAAAAGGCGGGGAACCAAAAAAAGCACTTTTCAGGGTTTTATTTGAAAAATATTTTGAAAGGTATCATTTTTTTCTCTACCTTATGGCTTTGATCTACGCTGAGCTTGTCTGTCAACTGAAACCTTAATGAAATACTTTGACTTTCAGGTGCCAAAATCTTGAAATCTAAGGGACAAGAACACTTCAGCAAGGCACTGTTAGCCACAAATCTGAAACAGCAACACAGAACCTGAGCCGTGGTTTCAGCAGAGGGGCGATGATGGCTGCTGTTTTGATTCGCTGGTCGCTAACACAGAGGCTCTAATCAGGCACCGTGGAGAGTTTAATTGACCCCCTTTTGCAATTATCATTCATTAGCACCTCTGTTGGTAGACAGTGCCGCCAGCAGACCTGTGCCACAAATGTCTTGCTGTTTTTGCAGTGCGCCTCTGTCTCAGGTTCAGCCAACAAGCTGCCTGGAACTGAATGTGTTCCTGAACTGAACCGCTCTCCCTCCACTCCTCCCCTCTCCCTTCTCCTCTGCAGCTGTTTGTGTTAGAAAAGCAACATGGTCCTGCTGGGTCTCATGAACAGATGCACAAGGCTCTGTTTGGATTATCTTTGTTTGACAATGCTCTGTTGGAAGTTATTAAAGCCCCGTTACTTTATGGAAACAACCTGCCATACTGGGGCTGCTTATTTTTTCTTCTTCTTGTCACAAATCTGTGCAGCAGCCATCTGAGTTGTGGAGCTGCAGGAGGATCGCTGAGCTCTCACACCAAACACAGGGCAAGAGGGGAGGGAAGGGTCTAAAATCCTAGTTTTCCAGATAATACTGGAACACACAAAAACACGCACAAATTACTGAAGTCCTTTTGGACTGTTGTAACCATTAAACAATCTCCCCTTCAGTTCAACCTCACAAGTGGAGACACATTGTTGATGTTACTATCGTAAAATAGTTTGTAATTAAGTATTGGCAAAGAACAATGTCATTTTCACAGGTGGTGGATCGTTGTTGCTGAAAGTAACTAAAAAAATTACTTTTAATGTAACTTAGTTACTTTCCAAATCAAGTAATCAGTGATCTAACTAAGTTACTTTTTCAAGGAGTAATCAGTAATCCGGTTAAAGTTAGTTTTTCAAAGTAACTGTACCATCACTGACTACGAAGGGGTATTTAGCAGAAGCTAAAGCGCTAACCTTCATTCACATTATATTTGCTGTTGAAAGACTACAACCCTGGAGCATTACTTTAATTTTGACATCATAACTTACATGTTCTATAATAAGAGCATGAATATAAATGGCTAACTACTTGAATAATTCTTAGAGGTCAATAACCAAAACTTTGGCACTAAAAGTTTACAAAACAGCCAAGCAAAATACGTTTTGAATTTAAGTAGAAATATTAATTTTGGGGGAGTTAAGTGCGCTAAATGTTTTCAAAGCTAGCAAAACGGCTAAATGCTAAATGAACAATTGGCTATGCTATTTGCACATTAGCGGAAGTGTGTCCACCACACACAGAATGTGCCTGTTTGTATGTACATCTTGACTTCAGTCCCTTAGCTTTAGCTCAAGCTTCATGCTAAACCAGTGAAATCAAATCAATATGTGAAAAATGCAATACTAACCCATATATTTCAAATGACCACAGTCAACTTACTTTCTCCGAAGTCTAATTTCCCCTTATGTCTAAATTTCTGCCCAAGTCCATTTGTGATGTACTAATTCTGATGAAAAGTGTCTGCATCACACAAACAGCTTATATTACTCTTAAATTTACTCTATCCAGTCTGTCCCCCCCCTCTCTACTTTGACCTTGAACTGCGATGAACAACTTGGCCTCTAATAAGTAAGATCTCGCAGAATGTGAAATATATATTTAAGCAAACGGTCCCTGTGCAGTCAGGTCAGAAACCCAGACACTATTGACAACAGGACCGTAAAACTATGTCCTGTTAAATTTCTGTCTGAAGGCTCCCTTAGAGGGCAGAAAAATCTAAAAGGGAGGGGAAGGTAATCAGAAGATAATGATGTTTTCTCAGTGCTGATGATCTATGAGACGGCTGCTTAACTTCAGGGAGACCACAAAGAAACCTAATTGATTTGCAACTGGCTATAGTCCATTTAGTAGCTGATTTAGATGTACTTATGAGCAATCCATTAGTTGCAATCAATGGTCAATATTTAAAGTGAGAAGGTTAGAAAGAAAGGTTTAACTCTGTAAGTCAACTGTAAATGAGATTCAGTGCTTTGTGAATTTATTGTAGAGTTATTCCACAAACCCAAATGGCCCAGTTAAAGTCCAGATCTAACTGAAACCGGAGTCAAGTTCAAATCTGTGCCAAAACTTGAAAGTATTTATCATGAAACCCGAAAACCAAATATCCTTTCCCCTCTAGTTGACAGTAATGAACCAGTTTGTGTTGATCTTTCACACAAAGTCCCAGTTTGTTTTGCTGAAATGTGACAAAAATAATGAGAAGTTCAAGGGACACTGGCTTTTACCAATCATCCAATTGAGCGACGCACTGCCACAGCATGAGAAGTTTCCACAGAAATAAAAACAAC
Organism: Gambusia affinis; assembly: GCF_019740435.1. Taxonomy (NCBI): domain Eukaryota; kingdom Metazoa; phylum Chordata; class Actinopteri; order Cyprinodontiformes; family Poeciliidae; genus Gambusia; species Gambusia affinis. The sequence goes on along the minus strand of NC_057869.1, from coordinate 29,302,573 downwards.
TGCCTTTCTGGAGATACTAAAATCAGGATGAAGAGACTTCTAACCATACTGTCATCTCAAAGCGTGGAGTACTATGTTTGTAGTGTCTGTTTGTGTATGGATCTTTGGCAGAGAAGTATTTAGAACTGCCTTTTGTTTCCAGTTAAACTTACTTATGTGACAGATGGGTGCAGTTTGCTATGGGCACTAGCTGCCTGAGTCAGTGAAAGTTTAGACAAATCAAAGGAAAGTCAATCAAAAAAGCCTCCCCATTGTGGTAGCTTATATGACAACCAAATTTAAACTAGAGAAGCAAAACAACCAAAAGAAATGCAGCACTAAGGAAATAAAAAAGCAGCTTGGAGGAATTTAAGAGTTTAACAAAAGATTGCAATGGTGATTTGCTAAAAAAAGAAATATATATAGCATTAGTAAAAGAGAAGACAACGTCTAAATCATTCTTGAAATATGATGTCCAAGGCCACCTTACTGAATTTACTTACAAATACAATACAAAAAAGATTATTTGTGTTTTTTATTGCCAAGTATGTTCTACATTAGGTAGAAATAGCTCATTTAAAAATGTCTAACCCATTTAGACTTATCAAAATATGGCTAGTTTGACATAAACACTAAAAGAAAGTTATTTCTTTAAAGACACTCATTTGCTCTGAGGTTGATACAAGCAGACCCGATTTCATCTCTCCAAGTGGGCCCACATATTTGACAACACATTTTATATTTTCTTAAAACTTTGAAGAATAACTTAATGAATAAACATTCCCACAAAATATACATTTTATAATCTGGTACATATTATAAAACAACATATTATGTCTAATTTTAAGTCCTAACTATCAGGGCTTAGCAGAAAATGACAGCTGGTAAAAAGTCATAAAACTACTCCTAAAAGTTAAATTTTTCCAAAACTTTACTTGAGTAAATATAATTAGTTACCATCCACCTTTGGATGGAGCTTGTAGTTTTTTGTGACAAATCAAATAGTTGTTTCAAAAAATAAAAACCTTCTCTCACCTTCTCCACTTCCTGCTGAAGGTAATGGATACCTTGCTGGCTGATCTCCAATATCACACAGCACACTAATTAACTATAAACTATTAACTTTTAAAATGTTTTTACCTCAAAAGTCCCTCAATCTATAGAAACTAAGTGGTTGAAAAAGGTAATTAAATCCACTTAATTCATTCAATGTCAACATTGTAACTTCAGAATGCAGCCAAAAGTTCTTGAGGTCCTTCAATTACATTTTAGCAAAACCTTGACCAAAGTCAAGTTGTATCCACTGATCTTTTTCAGGCAAATATAATGTTTCATTTTATACTATACCACTTAAAAAATCTTGACTGAAAAGTATTTCAGCTTAGTTGTATAAATCCTAAAGACGCTGCCAGGAGTTTGCTTTAAGCAGTGACTCATGCTTAGTCATTGTTGGCTTGTTTAGCTAATGACTAAAAGTTTTCTATCGTGGTGATATGACTTCCAGTTTCCCCTTTACTATGCAAAAAAGTTGAGTTGTTCAGAGTATTTCCTTCATCTACAGTTTAATCCACCTCTGTCTTTACAAATCTAAAGCACTCTAACTTTACGTTAGACCCTCCTTTCCTGTTTAAACAGAAGTCTATGTGCACAAGATGTGTAGAGAAACAAGTCATATGTGTGATGGGCAACAGTTTGTGCCATTAAGGCCATTAAGTTCAATTAAAGCAGACAAACTTAGATGACTCCAGTAAATAACTGGTGATTCATCCTGATATTTACCTATTTTGCAGAGACAAATGGGCATCCAAAGTCCTGGGGGGTGGTTGGAAAATTTGGAAAATCATCTACCCTTTCCGCTCCATATAACCCTCATTAAATTCATAGACTTTTATGCTCCTAACTTGAGAAAACAAGAACAATTTCAAGGCTTATGAACAACTTCAAACGGGGCTGTATTTTCAGACGTTGTTTTATATTTGGATGTTGTTTGGTTTGTAATCCTGCTGGTTTCAGACTAATATCCCCCTGAAGCCCCTCAAAATGTATTATGCATTTGCTTAGGTGTTTTGATGTGGGGCATGAATGAGCTGCCAGGCATCTCATCTGGAGCCTCAGGTAAAAAAAAAAAGAAGATGTCTGCTACTTATCCCCTGCAGAGCTCCGTTATAAACAATCAATACCATTAAATTCCACTCCAAATCAAAGTATTCTGTGGCTGTGTGAGAGAGAAAGATACATTTAGAGGTTTTCTCGCTCACACACAAATACACCCTTGTACACACACACACACACAAACTCTCCCATGTCCATAAATCATCCTTGAATAATGCTGTATATGTGTGATTTATTTTTAATGTTTGGGCTTTGGCGCGATGTGATTCACAGACACTTAGCTTCAAGGAGCCCGTCAGCTCCAGGTTGCGGGCTCTTGTAGAGATGCCGCCTCTCTTGTCACCACCTTTGATCGTGATATGCATATTTCATGGCCAATGTAATGTCAATGAGTCCTGGACTAATCCACCTCAGAGCCAAAGGGAGCACACCCAATGATAAGGGTGAGTGAACTCAAACAGACTGAGATAAATATTGTATTTTACGAGAAGAGGAGAGAAAGATGCGATGGAGCCAAGGGACGCCAAGTCAGCGGGCGGGTGGGCAAGATAGCAGGAGGGACTGGCAGAAAGAGAGGCATTTGAAGACGGAGACAAAGAAGCAAAGACATGGAGATAGAGCGATAGTAGGGGGAAGGAAAAAAAAAAAAGAGGGCTTTGGTTACTGCAGGCCAAATCTTGGTGTCAAGAGGCTCAGAACACTGGTTGAGCCGAATTTCTGTCAAGTTTACACATTCCCCGCTGCGTTGACCCTAAAAACACACACTATTCAGGTCACCAGCAGCTTGTTTCAGATACCTTACGGGCTAATCTCCGATCCATGCATCATTAAAACCATGTGATCTCCTCACGGAGAACTGAAGATTCATTTAAAGAATAATGTATTTTTATTTTTCAATCTGATGCATGTTTTAGTGGCTACACATCATCACAAATATGCTCTCTCGCTCAGAGATAGCACATTTTCCAATATGGCCATGAAGAGCATGTCCAAAAACAGTCCTGGTGTTTTGGCAAACGACTCAAACGACATGCAAGGAAACAGCAGGGGACCGCTGGGACCCAATCTCAATCATAGGCAGGCAGGAGATGAAGCCTGCTATATATGAAGGTCATATGATTACAGACTTGTTTTAGTTTAAACAAAGAATCAAATGCACATAATGGACTTTTTTCACATTTAACCCTCTATGACAGGAATGCTATCTACATCCTGTTCTAAACTACAGAAACAAAAAAAGTTAGAAGTGTGGAAGAGATAGAAGAGGGATCTACAGTTTTTATTTTTCTATTACTTACAGAATGGCCAACAGCCTGTCTCTTTCAAGGCCCAGACAAGGGCTGGGGGCATGTAAGTAGTAGGGACGGGACTTTATGGTGTTAAGTTTATCTATGTAAATTAATTACATCGACTTTAACACGCTGATAATTGTAACACATTTTGTTTTACAAACAAATGTTCCAAACAGAATCATTGTATTCCCGTGTTTCTGGTACGCCCATAAATCTGACCCACAAGCAGCATCTGCACACAACAGGATGACAAAAGTGTCTCTCTCGGCCCACTGGAGTTCATGTTTGCTTCATAAAACAATCTGGTGGGACGTTGGAAAAGAATATTGTTGTGAGCAAGTTGTGCTAAAAGTAGTTAGCCTATCACTAAAGCTATTCAAGCCTCGATCAGCATCTTGATGTAAAACCTGTTGAACTCTGCTTCATGTAGCTGGACTCTCCTCTTACTTTCCAATGCTGAGAGGTGATCATTGGACTGCCCTGCTCTGTGATGTCTTTATCCCCAGTGTTTTTTATTCTTAGAATCTTTTTGGTACTAGTTTTGGTACTAGTAGAGAGAATGTGGGAAAGGAATCAAGAATTGGAGTCAAACTCTGCATGCCTTTGTCAAGGTCTGTAGCCTGCAGGGGGCGCCTGCTCTAACCACAGCGCAACACAATGCCCCGTATATAGAATGTTACCCTCAATATGGTCCTGTGGGTGAAGCAATCCCTGGTAATAGAACCCTCAAATCCTCAACTACTACATCTTGCAGGGTTCTAGATCATCAAGGTGAAGTCTCCAAAGAGTTTCTCATTTAAAACCACCTCTCCTGGACTCTGACCTGAATGCCGACTCAGAGAAGAACCCCCCACTTATTTTACAAGTTTAATATTTGTTAATAAAACTGGTTTATGGTATGAGAGGTACACCATAAACCAGAGGCATGTTATGAGCTCTGGGTCTGATATAATTCACTGTACTCTGTGATATTGTGACTCTGTTTTGATTCCTGAAAAATCACAATAACTTGTATAACTCACGACAATCCGATTACTTTCCTATGAAACTTGCAAGTAAGGCCAAGTCCTGCATCTGTCACATGTGTGGCGCTCACCTGAACCGACTCCACTCTTGTCTCTACTGCGTCTTTTTCGGCTGTTTTACAAAGAAACACATTCACGAACACGCAAAAAGCAAACGACACAATCTAGGAACGTGGGACACAACAGGTCCACGCTAGAGGCAGCCGGCTCACACAGCTGGGAACCTCAAGCTAACCCAGCTAACCGAGAAAACAACTAGTGGAAAACGACGCGTTGGATTGACAACAGGCAGAGGTAAAACTCTGCCTTGTCCAGCGACAGTGCGGCTAGCTTGCTGCGGCTAGCTTACTAACATCACGGCTGCTAACCGGGACGAGGCCAACGTCCGGCAGCTAACCGACCTAACAGAGAAAACAACCAGTGGAAAACGACGCGTTGGATTGACAACAGGCAGAGGTAAAACTCTGCCTTGTCCGTAAGTACCGCTATCCACCACAGTCAGCTGAACAGCGAGAGATCGGCTGTGCTTGGACAACGCGTCTGGCCCAGGGTGTCTGTGTTCACAGAGAGACAGCGCAGTGGCCTCCAACTGCTGAGCAGGAGCCTTAAGGAAGCGACAGGCAAAAAGAAGCGAAATAATGCCTCCAAAAGGATCCAAGACCGACGGGAGACAAGATGAGGACTATGTATCACTCACGCAAGTCAAAGAGTTGCTGAGCCAGCAAAAGCAAATGTATATGGAGTTACTCCAACAACAACAGGACAATTTTAAGGGTTTTGTTAAAATCATTGTGGACACTACTAACACCAGAATGGACGCAATGACACGAGAACTACAGGACATTAAAACCAGCCTGCAATTTACACAGAAAGACATTGACGACATTAAAGTAGAAAGTGCTAAGCACAAGGACCGAAATGACACGGTGCAGTCAGACATATTTAAAGTATGTGAGGGTATGATGACTATCACGGATAAAATGGAGTACCTTGAGGGGCAATCAAGGAGAAATAATCTGGTTTTTGATGGAATTACTGAATCACCAAATGAGACTTGGGCTGAGACTGAGGAGAAAGTGAAAACTATTTTAAATGAAAAGCTAAACTTTCAACATAAGGTTGACATTGAGAGAGCTCACCGCACCGGTAAACATAGAGGAGACAGACCCAGGCCTATTGTTGTCAAATTTTTACGATACAAGGACAGATCAACTATTCTGCAGAGCACCAAGGCACTTAAGGGATCTAAGATTTTCATTAACGAAGACTTCACGGATGCAGTAGGAAAAGGAGGCGGAACTAATGCGGACTTAAAAGCAACGCGTCAAAGAGGGACATTGCTTACCTACGTTATGATAAGTTGATCACCCATCCACACTAGTACCCCTAAATTATCTAACAATGTATGACAGACAGCCAGACATAGCTGACGTTCACTTCTGAAAGAGAAACATGCAACAGATCATGGCCTATGAGGATATAGAGTTACCCGTATTCCAACACAGAAACTATCATCAGCAAGATATTGAAACTGACATTGATCCTGATAACAACTTCTATAATGTCAGCAATGATAGTTGTCACTATTACAGCGATGATCAGTTCAACAACAGCATTAAAATGGAACAAAAGCTGTCAATAATTCACTTTAATAGCAGAAGCCTTTATGCAAATTTTGACAGCATCAAACAATACCTCCAACAACTTTCACAGACATTCAATGTTATTGCCTTATCAGAAACTTGGCTCAATAGTGATAAGGGCATAGACTTTGAAATCAATGGTTATGAAATGGTTTGTAAGAACAGAGAAAACAAAAATGGAGGGGGAGTAGCTTTATATGTTGACAAGAAGATTAATTATAAGTTGATCGAAACAATGTCAACTGTGATGGACAACATGTTTGAATGTGTGACTATAGAAATACTCGTGGAAAAAAGGAAGAATGTCTTAGTGAGTTGCATTTATAGAGCCCCTGGATCAAACATTGAAGTATTCAACAACTGGATAGAAGAAAAATTTATAACAATTAATCAAAAAATAATATTTTTCTGTGGGGATTTCAATATTGACCTTCTCAATCCAAATAAACATAGAATGACTGAAGAATTTATTAACACCATGTTCAGTTTAAGCCTGTATCCTAAAATCACCAGGCCCAGTCGCATTACATCGCACTGCGCTACCTTAATTGATAATATTTTTACAAATGTGCTGGAAAATAATTTAACTAGTGGAATATTAATGAATGACATAACCGATCACTTACCAGTGTTCATAGTCTACGACTGTAAGTGCAAAACAGACGATCAAAAAATAGAGACGCATTACAGACGGGTTACGTCTGAAGAGACACTAAAAGCTCTAGAAGCTGAGTTGTTGGCCTATGATTGGAGATTAATATATAAAATGAATGATGTGAATTCAGCATATGAAGAATTTCTAAAAATATTTAAAATATTATATAACAAGCACTGCCCAATCAAACAATATAACAGGAAAAGCAATCAAAAACATGAACAGTGGATCACAAAAGGAATACAAAAGGCATGTAAAAAGAAAAACAAACTTTATAGAGAATTTCTAAAACATAGAACGTCTGAATCAGAAAACAAATAAAAAATATAAAAATAAGTTAACTAATATTATAAAAACATGTAAAAAGGACTATTATCATAAATTACTGGATAGGAATAAAAACAACATTAAGGAAACATGGAATATTTTAAATAGAGTTATTAGAAAAGCTAACAATAACAAATATCCAGACTATTTTATAGATAATGAACAGAATATTACTGATTTGAAAAGTGTCAATAAATTCAATAGATTTTTTGTTAATATAGGACCTCAATTAGCAGAAAAAATACCGACTACAAAAACTGCAACTCAGCAATATCTAATTGAGAATAATCCCAGCTCCTTATATCTCAAGCCTGTACTAGAAGAAGAAATCATAAACATTGTGAATAACTGTAAAAATAAGACTTCCACTGACTGTGATGATCTGGACATGAAAACTATTAAAATAGTAATTAAAGGAATCTCTAAACCACTAACTTATATTTGCAATTTATCATTTCAAACAGGATCATTTCCCAACAAAATGAAAATAGCGAAGGTCAAACCAATGTATAAAACTGGCAACAAACACCTCTTCACTAACTACAGGCCTGTTTCTCTTCTCCCACAATTTTCTAAAATCCTGGAAAAACTCTTTAAGAAAAGACTGGAACAATTCATAGAAAAACATTCGCTACTTATCAGCAGTCAATATGGATTCAGAGCAAACCGGTCAACATCGCTGGCCGTAACTGACTTAATAGAAGAAATAACCAACGCAACAGATAGTAAGAAACTGGCAGTAGGGATATTTATAGATTTAAAGAAAGCTTTTGATACAATAAATCATGAAATCCTACTTAAAATATTAGAACGCTATGGAATTAGGGGAGTAGTTTCTGACTGGATGAGGAGTTATTTAAAGAGCCGGAAACAATTTGTGAAATTGGGAGATGTGGAATCTGATTGGCAGGAGACTGTCTGTGGAGTACCACAAGGATCAGTATTGGGACCAGTTTTATTTAATCTTTATATAAATGATATCAGTAAAGTGTCCAATGTATTAAAATTTATCTTATTCGCTGATGACACAAATATTCTAGCCTCAGGAGACAATTTAGAGCATCTTCTCTCAACAGTCACTTCAGAGATTAGTAAGTTAAAGATATGGTTTGACCATAACAAATTATCCCTAAATTTGGACAAGACGAAATTCATGGTCTTTGGGAACTGTTATAAAAATACTGAAATCCAAGTTCAAATAGAGGACGTAACTCTAGAAAGGGTTTTTGCTAATAAGTTCCTCGGTTTAATAATAGATGACAAAATCAGTTGGAAACCTCATATTCAACATTTACAGAGTAAACTCAGTAGAAGTATATCCATATTGGCTAGAGCTAGACATGTATTGAATGCTAAATCACTTCATATTCTATATAACTCTCTGATTTTACCATATCTATCATATTGCTGTGAAGTGTGGGGAGTTAATTACAAGAGCTCTTTACATCCGGTAACCGTCCTACAGAAACGAGCCATTAGAATCATCCATAATGTTGGTTATTATGAGCATACAAACCCGCTCTTCATAATATCCAGAATTCTCAAATTTGACGAGCTTGTAGAATTTAAAATGGCTCAATTTATGTTCAAGGTATCTAAAAAGTTGTTACCTGAGCACATACAGAGCACGTTTTCTGAAAGAGAAGGGGGGTATAACTTAAGGGGTCACTCAAACTTCAAGATCCGCAACTTTAGAACAACAAGAAAAAGCTTCTGTATTTCAATTAAAGGTGTAAAGTTATGGAATAGGTTACATGAAGATTTAAAACAAAGCAATAGTTTAACTCAATTCAAAAGAAAGTACAAAGAGGTAATTTTCAATAGATACACACATGGGGACAGAAAGCAATAAGGTGTGTATTGAAGATAACAACTTGGTGTAAGGGTTTAGAAAGATAAACCAGCATAAAATGGGAAAATGTATAGGTAAATATTAGTAACTGTTACTTCTGACTGCCACTTTGATTTTGATTTTTTAATGACAGTAGGACTCTAAAGTCTCAAGTGTTTAGGGGTAGGAGTTTATAAGTTCTCACTTCTTCCTACCCCATTTTGAGCATGATATGTTAACTGAAACTAAAAATCTGTATTTTCTCTTCTTTCTTATGCACTTCTTGTTACTGTGCACTATTTTATTTTTATTTTTTTATATTTGTATCATGTTCGAATAAACTTCATTTCATTTCATTTCATAACTTCTGCACCATGTTCTTCAAGATATTTGTTTGTATAATTATTCCACCCTAAAGAAAGACGGCTTCAGTTGAATCACTGGAGACAACAAATTGGTCTGACATTCATGCCCGTAATAAGTGTATCTATGTAGACATGTAGTGTTCTGATTCTGTCTCAACCACAGTTCCTCTACCTCTCTTGCTTATCAATTTCTCCCTTGCCTCAAGCTCAGAGCATCTCAGGAAGACACTGACAGAAACCGTGTGTGGATTTTTACCTCATGGTGTCTTGTCCGATTCCTCTCCACGAGCTCTTTAGAGGTGATGTGACGCCACAGAAATGATTACAGGGTCCTCTGTCCTCCAGGCAGGGAAGGGATGAGGTTATGTGTTAATTCAGAGAGCGGTTGTATTTCATGTCCAATGATTACCCTTCTTAGGCCTAATTATATCCTCAGGGACAACTGTACTTCTCTTCTGCTCTTTGTACAAAACCTTAACCATCTCTACTGATTCTTCCCTTTTCCACTCGACTGCCCTACTACCTCCACTTTAATTCTGTCTCTTTCTTCGGTAACAGACTCACTCGATATCTTTTTTTTCCTTTCAGTGGACTTTCCTTAAGTAACCCAAATCATCTTGCTCCGTCCACAGTCGTGTGCATGAGAAAGTGAAACAGAGATAAGACCAGGCAGACAATTGGGTGAAGCATAACAGATTTTTTATTTTTTTTTTTAGCAATAAAGCAGAAGGAAAAGAGACCAAAAGACAGACAGGTAGAGAAAGAGAAATGATTTCCACTTCACTGAAACCCTTCTCCCTTGATTGTGCATCAATCGCTGGCTATCTCTCTGCTGCAGATGGACGTAAAGGGAACCCGATTCCAAGTCAGTCTGAAATCTGAATAAAACATGCTCTCTGCTTTACAGTTCAAGGCCACTATAAAGGCAAACAGGCCCCTCTAAACTTGTAGAAGTGGGGCTCCTACTCAACAGATGCCAGTCTGGCATGCTGCTATGAGTAATGGGAGTGCGATGGTGATCAGCGAGAGAGCAAACATGACACCTCTAGGGATATAAACTGTGTTCTACTTTAATATGAAAAAAACACTTGGATTCAGGTTTGATGAATGAGGTTTAGAGAGTTTTCAAAGGAAAGAAAAAAACAACAACTTTGTTCTACTTTTTATTAAAATGCAACTCGATTGTGCAAAAGCAGTAAACGATATATTGTGAGATGATTGTGGTACGGAACGGGTAGTTAAAGCGAGTACAATTTATTTATAAACATAAACAAAAAGCTTAATCACAAAAAAAACCATAAAAAAAATATGGCTGAAAATAAATAAAACTATGTTGCATACAATAACAATGTAAAACATTTTTAGATCAGGTTTTTGGGAACACAGAAGCAGGTGTACGTTTCAAACTGGAGTAAATTGGTTGAGATACTTTTTTTTAAAATTCTCTGTTTGTGCCAGAAGATGGCAGTAATTTAAACATCAAACAGACGAAGTACAGAGATGAAGAACCTCCAAGCCAGATCTCAGGATCTTATGATTTGGTCTGTTTGATTTTGGGAATCAGATATTTTTTGAGCTTCCAGTTGGATTTACAACAAAAGCCTCGCCTGAAGCCAGAATTTCCACCGGAGTGAAGTCTAGCGAGCAGCCCTAACTTTAATGTCCAACATGGCTGCTATGCAGAAAAAAGCACAGTGAAAACACAGAAACTACATAAAACGTCTGAGCCAGAACCATAACCAAACATGGACAAGCAGCATTCAGTTTCTATGCACCACAAATCTGGAACAAACTTCCATAAAACTGCTAAACAGCTGAAACACTGAGTTCCTTTAAACCGAGGCTTAAAATCCACCTCTTCAGAATTACCTTTGATTAGCAGTAAGTGGTACAGTGATCAATATATTTGATGTGTATTTGCTTGATGACTTTGATATTTGACATTATTGGTAAATGATGACTGTAGGACATTTTTATTATATAAAACACTTTGAGCTGCCTTGTTGCAGAAAGGTGCTTTACATATAAACTTGGTGTGACTTGATGATTTTGTGTCTTGAAGAACCAGCGGCTAGCAAAGTGCTATATTTGTGAACGTGTTTCTCCAGTTTTAAATCCGTAAAACAGAACAAAATGCTTTTTAATTTGTCTTTTTGCTGAAAGCAGCTAGCACCCACATGAAACATTGAGCTATTTTCTCTTCTTGATTTAGTTATTTGTTTATTTTTTTCTGTTGGTTGCCCAAAACGTAGGGCTACTACATCCCTACCTGTAATTTAAGTTGTAATATCTGGGGTGTCCAGCAGGGGACGCTCATTGTTTTTATCAACCTGAACTGAACAAGTGTGGTTAGTCTTTATCCCCATATTCTGACTGAGGGATGCTATTTTCTACACTGACAGAGTGAACTGTGGACCTTATGACTCATCTGTGAGCGACAGAAGTGACTATTTATTGAGAAATAGCTGTGGAAACCCCAGTGAAGGACAATGGTGACCACTTGTTGAGAAATAGCTGGTGGACTTGTGGAGTGAGTAACTCAGCTGTTAAGCTCCACTGTAACCTGCCAGACAACGAGACGCATCTATAAATAAACCAATCGGGAGTTCATCGCACTTTCTCCTAATGTTTTAAATGCTTTGGTGTATTTTAAATCGGTGTAGTGTAAGTGTAAAAAAGCTGAAGGTGCTAATGCTAAAGGTCTATTATATCATTTAAAATGCTAAAAAATTAGCTCTACAATGACTGAGTGTGCTTTTTACACTCATATGTATTCAGTACAAATATATACCGTTCATAGTTGCTATGTTAAAGTTTATATAGGCTGATTTTGGTTTAAATAATAAATATTCGTTCATCAATTAGAACTATTGGAAGAAACTGAAAAGGTTTATGTAACCCAGTCCAAAATAAGAGTATTTTGTATTGAGTTAAGTTCATGGAAGGAATAATAATTTAGAATGTGTTAAGCATGTTTGATTAAATATGTTAAAACGGTTTTAAATACATTTATTTTTGCTAACACGTATTTATAACAATTTTAACATATTTAAGCAAACATGCAAACATGTGGCTACATTTATATTTATAATACATTCTGACAATTTTGATTAATTTCCAAGTTATGCATTGTATTTTAAGTTGTGTGTATTTTTGCCTCAACACTAAAAAATAATCCACAGTTAATCACTGCTGATTACATTTCATGGTATTGCACTATAGACTTCAGCTGGCTAAGCTGAAATCGAAAGAGAAATATGTAACTGGCTTGTTCTCTGTTGGGTATGATGTCTCATATTAACTGAACAGAGATGGACTGATTTACTTTCTGCTCTTCACTCAGATTGGTGTTATGGTGACTGGTCTCGTCGGCCATGACGTCGGGCTGCGCCCATGTGGACGGGTGAAAACAGTGTGGCCAGCCGGGACCTCTAGTGCTTACTTTTCGCAATCCAAAAGGTAAGATGCCATACACAACACTACACGTGGCAACATCGCTAAGGAACTGAACTCAAACATTCCTTTTTTTCTTTTTTTTTAAAACGAGACAGATCTATATTTTTTTGGCTAATTTCTTTTCAATATTTGTAAACAAAGTCTGCTTTTAATAGCTTTTCTTCTGGAGCTATACATTAGTGTGTTCAGTACTCAGTAATCCACTTTGAGTGGAATGCATTACCAAACCTCTATCTAGCTTGGATGTGATGTCATTTCCAGTTTAGATCTGACTTTTAAAACAAAACACCCTTCTTGGGTCAGACCCCATCATCTTTGGGGATAGTGTATACTACCCACTAACAAATGCCATGTTAAGGAGATATCCTATGTGGAGATATTCTCCACTAGTGAGCAGTCATAATATTGTGCCTTGTGTGTGTGTGTAGTACACCATGTGCTCTGCATGATCTCTTTTGCGAAAACAAATTTTATTCAGGACAAAAACACAACTGCAGGGATCAATTTTCAAACTAGATTACAAGATTCATCCTTGTGATCTCTACAAAGGGATGAGAGATACAGAAGAAAACATCAAAATATCGGCGCCCCTCTTCAGTTTTAATTGTGTTCTTCTGGGTTTAGACTGAGTTTTTTTCTTCCTTTCTCAAATGCAGCTCTTGGAGAGAGTAGAAGGTGCAAACTGATTGCTGAGATGAATGTGCCGTGAATTGGGGTAACGGGCTGCAGAGTAGAAAGGAAGAAGACGTTGTCTGGTTGGCTAAGTATGCTGGTGTGTTTGTAGCCTTCTGTGCTTCGTGCACATTGCCTCTCTGAACCCGCTTCAGTTTGTGTTCGTTACGTCTTACGTTTCACACATTTTGTGTTATTTAGTGTCAACAAAACTCATTTTCTAAAATGAAGAAAGGAAAAAAAAATAGGATACCCTGGCATTCCTTTCATATGTGGAGTCTCATTACTGTCCTGTTGATTAACCAAAGATGTTCCACAAATTGTTTTTCTTTTTTCTTTTTTTCTTTGTAAACCATTATATAGGTAATATTGGATTATGGCAGCAAAAAAAAGAAAGAAACTGCATCACCATATCCTGATAACTCCAAATCTGGGATTTTTTATTTTAATTTAATTTAATTTTTTTACCTGTCACAACTGGTAAATGCTCCTCTGATGATGGTTCAACATCAGGAGCTTGTACCTTGCACCTGGTGGGTGTTTTGTGTTGTTTTGTAATCGTGTGAAAAACAATCTGTTTCAGAATTTGTGGCAGCTTGGAAAAACAAAAAGGGTCTCTGTTGAATTTTAAGATTTGGCACACTTTGTGCTGGAAGGGGAGATAAGAAAAGCCGCCCCATTGTGTTACTTTTTGATTAGATGATTTGGAGACTAAGAAAAAAATATAGATTTGTATCTGCTAAACATTTATGGCTTCAGTCAAAGCCACAGAGTTGTATGAAAGAGGAGAAACATTTTCTGTCCGTTTCATCAGCACCAAAAAAGCAAGAATAAGGCGATTAATCAGAAACATAGCAGAGACGAGCTAGCTGCGGCTACGTCTGCTACATTCTGAACATGTAAAAAAGTCTGTAGAGAGAGTTGTAGATGCTCATTGCTCTGTCCTGTATCAGATATTTCTTTAAGAAAATATTAGATAGAATTCAGTCATTATTGGAAACACAATCCAAATGGTGACTGCTGGGGATACAAAACAGATATCATGTGAAAGTTTAGTGAAATAAATATTTATATTTATTTATGTGTTGTATTTTCATGTTGGTGCATTAAACATGCTCTGAGATTTTTGAAAATACTCCAAGGACATATGAATATACTATTTTTGATTCAGGTGACTGTTTTATAAATGAAACTAGAAAGAAAATCACCGTTTTGAAGTTACATATTTGGCTAAATCCAATAAAAGTAGAAAGTGGAAAAAACACTTAAATATATTTAAATATAAAATTAAATACACTGAAATATACCGTGATATTGTTTCTTGGCAACATCTCTCAGCCCTGCTTATAGCAGTGTCTGACATGAACTAGGTTATAAGCCTTCATTTAAAACGTGATGATGCCAGAACACCAAGCTGGCACCAGCTTTGACCAAATAACGGTGACTTTGGGTATTGCTTATGTCTAAATTATGCCTTCCATCATTGTAAAGGCGTGTCACTAGTGCCGTTGATAAAGTAGGCATCAACTAGATTCAGCTCATTAAATACACGACACGGCAGCAGCATCCTGAAAACAGATTTGCGTAACTCTTTGTCTGTGAAACCCAAACTCCTCTGCTCTGTGGCAGTGGGACCGGCGGCGAATATCTGCTTTACATTCACGGCTGAATTCATCTAAAAGATTTTCCTCATTGTTTATCTAAAGAGGCCATCCGCAGACGGACGGAAAACGGGACTAATGAGCGACCAAAATTAGTCTGTATGTTCAATGATTCTGTTGTTGGAGCCCAGATGTAATGCATTTAATTAGAACAAAGCACTGCTCAGAGACGAAACATGGACTGACGCCTTGCATAAACCCCAACTATTATGTAACAGTTGTACTAATGACAACGCAGGCTGGTCAAAGTGAATGCCTCGCTAAAATTATCTTATGTACAGAGACGTTGTTGTTGCATTATGCTCTTATGGCCTACTGAGAGTAAAATTAGAATTTTCCAGTATAGTAAACTGAGTCATGATCAGTTAACTGAGTCATGATCCATGAGTGAGTTTTGGTTTTTTTGTTTTTCTTTTTAATAGTTTGGGTTCTTCATTATTGACACTCACTGTGCTCTATACAGGGTAATTACTTTCTGTTGAGTATCCGTCTATTCAGATGTTTGTGTATTTGGTTTGGTCTCCCGATTTTAGTGTTAACATTTCATCAACATGTATTAGAATTATTACCACGTCCTCATCCTGCGTTTCAGTAGAAACTAAGCTAAAGCACAGCAGAGGAAGGAAACAAAAAAACTCCATCCATCCATTCATTCATTCATCCATCCATCCATCCATCCATTTTCTCCCACTTTATCTGGGGTCGGTTCCCGGGGGTAGCAGCTTCATCCTTTAATCTTTCGTATAAATTAGGAGCAGAAGAAGCAGCCGATCCCTCTAATCAAATGCAGCTCAATTACTGATCATCAGCAATGGTGTGAAGCAGTCGAGTGTGTGTTAACGCAGTAAAAAGGTGTAGAGGCAACAGCAATTATGTCAGAGAGGCGATGTTGCTGTATGTCATCTGGGAAGGTGCATGAGGCCATTTCCAAGCAATTTATGGTCCATCACTCCACAGTGAGAAAGATTATGTGCAATTGGAAAACATTCAAGACGGTTGCCAGTCCTCTCAGGAGTGAATGTTCCAGCAAGTTCACTCCAAGGTCAAACTGTAAAACTCACAGAGAGCCAAGAAAACCGCAAGCCTTCGCTGGTGAAATTTAAAAGTTCAAGATGGCACAGTTAGAAAAAGACTGTACAAGTTGGGCTTGTTTATCAGGCCTGTCAAGGGGAAAAAAAAGTCACGATTAAGGTTTGCAGATTTACAACTGAGCTGCAAAACTCACACAGTCTGCAGATAGTTTAAGACCAAATTAAACTATTCCCTCTATTTTATGCATACTTTGGTAAAACCAACATTAGCTTTTAAGAAGAATGTCCAATCGACCAATCATCAAGCAAAGTGGTGGAAGGATAACATGTTGGGCTTGTTTTGGATTCTTCTAGAAACCTTCCACCTGATCCCAACTCATCTCAAAAAATTGCTGAAAAAGTTGAAGTAAATCCTAGAGTAATTTTACGGGGAAAAATGCTGGGGGAAAAAAATAAACCAAAACCTTTCACAATAACAAAAAATGAAGCTGCAATTATACTCAGACTGTTTTTTTTCCCTGCTAATAATAGATCTAGAATGTTGGAAATTCATTCTAGATCTTGATTTTGATCTAGCTGTTCTAAATTATTATTTTTTATTATTTGTTAAATATAAAATGATCTGAAAGGTCTTTTAATTTATATCATTTATTTATGATATGAGCTGATAAGCCTCAGTTTGTATTTATTTTTTCCCAGGATCAATACACCTGAACTGACAGACTGAGAAAGGTAAACACAAGGCCAATATTGGAGCCAATTTTTAGACAAAAATGTATATATATTTTTTTTAGCCTGGTGATAACCAGTCCCTTGTTCTATGGTTTGCTGAGCTCCCATCTATTGAGAAATGATTGCTTGCTGAATGCGTGGGCTCTGTTGAAATTTTAAAACTTTACCCAATTGCTAGTGTTTGCCAGTTTGACGCGAACAAGCTTACTGGAAATTGCATGTTTTGCAAACAACCATTCTCCACTGGAAAGAGAGAAATGCTCGTCTGGACGCGGTGGCTGATAATGTTAATCCAGTTTTTGTTGATAGCATGGTCAATATGAACTGGTCAGCTTTGTGAGCTTCTAATGTTGCCATTTATAAAACCACAGGCAAACTGCAATTCTAAAATGTGCAGAAAAACATTGTTCAGAACATTTCCTTCTGTTCGCTGACTGACTTTCTACCGGAGAAATTAATCTCAATGGGAGAAAGCCCAGACGGAGCACTGTAGGGAGATGAGAAACGAGCGGGATTATGTAGGAAGGCAAAGTCCAGGCTAAAATTTTTTTGGACTGCACTCTAATTGTAAACCAACACAGTATAGAGAGGGGAAAGCTGGTCAGAGTTGATGAGACGACTGGCTCAGCGAAGCAGTGTAATCCAGGTATGAGACTTGGAAAGAGGTTCACCTTCCATCTGGACAACAACCCTAAAAACACAATGATGATCAAAGCCGATGAATGGTTTTATTTTTATAAAAGCAGAAGAAGTAGAAGTGTCTGTGTGTCGTGATCCAGAGGTGTTTCTGTTTTTGGTTACCACTTGTCCTTGTATTTTTGGATTTTTTTCAGATTCATCCATTATTGATATTTTTAGTGAAATTCAAGGTTCTTTCTTGTGTTTTGTTCTCTGTTTCGAGTTTTTTTTGTAGTAGACCTTTATGTCCTTTTGATTCAGCCCCTTCAATGATCATTCTGCGTTTTATTATTTATCTCTCCTCGGCTCCTTGCAGCTGCCGTTCATTCTGTTGATTGTACTCACCAGGTTTACATTGTCTTTGTCCGTTGCTGGATTCTTGTGTTGTTCTCTCTGGTCCCTTTTTCTGGTCTTGGTGTGAAGTCTGTAAATTGCTCATGTTTTCCTTATGGAGTCATTTCACCTCGGTTCACCTGTCTCTGTCATGGCTACGTTCTCCTGTCCTTTCGCTGGACAAACAGGCAGAATCCCACTTGAACGACATAACTTTTGTAAACCATAGTCCATTTACCAGCCACTTCACAATGATGTGCCAGCTCCCGCCGGTCGACCTCCTTTGTAATTTGATTAAATATGATGAAAAGTTCAAGGCGTGTAAACACTTTGGTAAAGCACTGTGCTACTTAAACTTTGTAGAAATCCTTTCTTCAAATGAAAACGAAACAGGCTGTAAAAATGCCATCAATGTATCCCCCTATGGTCTCTTCGGCAGCATAAAAACTGTTTAAGTCTTGTTTGCAGTATACTCTCTGAGGAAATGAAAGAAACTATTTGCAGCAAGTTAAACATCATACCATCTATTCATACAGAACAGGGAGAGGAAGAAAAAGACACATTAACCCTGAGTTATCCTTGTTTGATCGATATGTCAGAGCTTTGGCAGTGGCTCCAATGATTGGGCTGTGTGAGTATATTAGCGTGATGCATTATAAATCCAATAGCTCTGTCTGTCACCCTGTATTTGTCCCTATAAGAAAAATACAGACATAATAGTGATCAAGCCAAGCATTTAGCCTTAATCTTCCACATCACTGTTTGGAAGAAGCCCCCTCCCCTTCCCCAGTAATTATTAATATTGTTCAGTGGGAATGCTGTATGTCTTTATGGGCCCGCTCTCTTCCTGTCCTCCTCTGCTGCCTCTAATTAAATGGGCTGAAACAGCCTTGTGTTTCACTTTTATGTGTTTCAATTTTGTCAGCAACTTTCCCCATGATGCACCCATCTGAATTTCAAATGATAAATGAAAATTCTGCTCTTAGTGAAGTAATTCCATTAAAGGTCTACATTATGGAAATAAAGACAAAACCAACAGTATATAATTCAATTTTCCGTGTTTGGTTTCTCATAGAGACCACAGTGGATGAGACCATCTATCGAATTTACTAATATTTAAGTGCCTCGTCTTCCCAGAAAACCACATTACTCCGCGCATAAATGAAACACTTATGTCGAACTATTCCTCTGAAGTGTATTCTCCTTTTTACTTTGCTTAGCCTCCATGAATTAGATATGTGGAATTTATTCCTGTAATAAGCACGTCCCCGTCGACTCTGATCCTATCTGCAACATACTCGAAGATAAAAGCTTATCAGATTTAATGAAGTCAAGGTTTTTGGGGTTTTGAAGCAACCAGTAACCTTTGCGGCACTCTGAAGATTGATGAAACCCACCGTGCATGTTTGAATAATGTGTAAGACACGACAAAAGCCCCTGCCGGGGGTTATTTTCCTGCTCCTGGCATGTGTTTGGCTGCAGCAGTGGCAGTCTTAACACGGATATGGATCCCAGCCTGGGGAGATGTCTCAGCCTTGCTGTGGGATCATTATTCCGATGGACAAAGCCTTGGTTATAAATAGGTTCATGGAGTTCTTGGGCGGCAATCTCATTGTTTTCAGGCTGGCCCTATTTGTCTTATTGATCTGAATATGTGTGGCCGCAGTGCTGGTGTGGAGGAACTTTTGGGTGCCACGTTCACCGGATGCAGGAGCACATTTTCTTACACAGATGAGAATGTATTCATAAATGAAAATATTTGGCTACTAAAGCCAGATATTCCCATATTAAAATGTGAATGTGTCCTTGGCTATTTCTGTCTGCACTAAAGTTCAGTATTTAAAATGGTAGGCACATTCCTACATACCAGTGGGCTTGATAAATTGCGTACAAACACATTGTAAAACACTTTGTCCCTGCAATGCTGCTGTTAACAAACTCCAGGGCACCTTTAGGCCTCTGTCCTTGGACAAGAACCCCATATTGGTTCTATACTGTGATAAATTTTAAGCCCTTTGACCTAGAAATGAAAGTCAAAAAGCTTCCATAAAACCCTGAGTTCGTATGTCGTGTCAAGGATTTTTATCTACTGTGTAGTTAGCCTGGTAGAATCCGATCTTTTTTTTTTCTACTCTTTGCTTCGTACAAAGGGTTTGGATGCTTGGCTATTTAGAAATAATAGCTAGCTAGAGGCGTGGACTCTGTTGAAGTTTGAAATGATTGGATCTGATTTTACCAAGTTGCTAAGGTTTGACTGTGATGTGCGTAATGCGTCACAAAAGGGCATCCACCGATCACCGTCATCAAAGGACATTCCTCATCAAGGCTGAGAAAAAACCTTCCACTGGAGCTAAAATTAAACAGTTTTTCTTGAGAAATGGATTATTGCAAATGAGCGTACTCCTGTTCTTTGTCTAGGTTTGCATACGTCTCTGTGGGAGACCCAACTGTTTGGTTGGAAACCCAAGAAATAAAGGTGAGTCACCTTTCACCAGCCATGCCCAACTCCAGTCTTTGAGTGCCGCACGTTTACATCTTTTAGATTTTTTCCTGGTCAAACACATCTGATTCAAATACATGACTCACCTTCTCAGGATGTCATCAGGGTCTGTAGAGGCTGACTGACTAATGCTTAGGTGATTATGACAACACCTGAAACACGCAGGACACCGCTGTTGAGGACTGTCTTTGAACACCATTATCTCACACCAATTCTTGACAACTTCAGGGAGTCAGACAGGAATCTCTTACTCTTTACTGTTGTTGTAAAGAGTTGTTCTTTCTTTACTGTTGTTAAGAACAACAGTAAAGAAAGAACTGAATTCACAGCTGTACCCTAGTTGAAAATTCAGAGAATTCCAGTTCTGCATTACCACAGATGACCATCACATGCATATATACGAATGCAGAAGAAAGAGGACCAAAGTTGGTTGTGTTGTGAAGAGGGTCACTGACATCACCCTGCATCAAAATGACTTGCTTCAATGGGGTATAGAGCTTTGCCAATATGTTCCAGACCAATTATTATGTGGATTTTGAGTGGACATTTAAAATGACGCTCGGTGGGGGTGAATTAGGCATGTTGGTTAGTTTCCATCTACTAGTTTGGAGAAAATCAACCAGAGTACGCAAAACATGATTTTGTCAGATGTTGATGCTACGTATGGCATTGATAAAGAAGGTGTAGATGTTGCAAACTACATTGGCCAAGGATCTCAGAGAGATGGAGAATATTACCCCCTGAGTTAGAGGTGTAGATTTACAAGTTCTGTGCCTCTGGTAAGACACAAGCCCACCAGTGGATGGGAGCACTCCATCACTCATCCCTCCTGCTGGGCACTCCAGGCTGTCAGCACTCCCCTCCATGCAGGAGGTCTGGACTGGGAAAGTTTGCTACGTAATAACTTATTCTGAAAATGTGTTTGTTTCCCCTTTGGTGTATTAACGCTTTTGTTTCTGGAAAACTCATAAACCAAGTTAACCCAGTGCTAAAATTTTATTTTTTTTTGTGTGTAAATTTTGAAATATCCATCACCTCTAATGTGACACTTCAAAAGATGCATAAAAAAAACAATGGAAACATAGCTACTGACGAGCTGTGTCCACATATTTCTTTCCCGTCTTGAAAGGAGCCTGCTACAATCTTTCAACAAGAAAACACTGGTTGCATATGCAACACAAGAGTCTGTGTACTGTCATGATGAAACCTCCACCTCCCTTTGGCCAGTTAGGTCCTTTGGTTTTATTTCCAGATACAACAATTATGCATCACAATTAATCTCCAACCCAGTGCTCACAGCAGCTCAGGGTTCACTTGTAGAAGAGAATACAAAGCTTGTGGGATTCTCAAAATTGAACTTGTGTCCACACCCAAAGGGCTGCCACCATTACTCTTATCAGATCACCAGTATACTCTTACTGCCAACTCTGCCATCCATGTAATTAGATAATGTAATTATTGTCATAAAGTCGAGTGACGTTTCATGTCATTTCCAACACTATTTTTGGATACCTACATTTTTTTTTTATTATAGATGTGTCTTTAAATGGACAAATGCAGGACTAGAGTTATCTCTAGTAACTACCATTTCATCTGCAGCGACGTTCCCGTAAACAATCACAACATGATATGACAGGAGGCGATGACAATGCACTGCTTTCTGCAGGCTGTGTTGGACAACAATTTCTGACAGTCGCGACTTAATGAGACAATTAGACTAGTTCATTATTTCTGACTGGACGGCAGATGTCAGCCCATGCAGCAGGACTGAAGAGTGAGCCGCCAGCTGTCTTGCAGACTGGTCAGCGTGTTCCGTTTTTATTTTTTTTTCCCGTGACTTGTTGCCCCGTGTGTCACGTCACTGTCTGCGAATTGTGTGTGTTTCTGGAAAGAACAAGCAAGATCTGCTTGCTGTAAACTAAGCTTGTCACTTTGAATGAAAATTATGGTGTGTACTTTAGTGGCACTCTTATTGTTTGCATCAGCTCAAAAGCAAGGGCAGCAAACGCTGCTGTAGATCCACGTTGACGGCCTGAATGCACACAAGTCCAGAATTAGCAATGTGTAAAATTAAGGGATTCTAAAGGTTTTATGGAATGTTAGCAAAACATTTTTTTATTGAACAATAATGGCAACAGTTACTGGCACTCTTGTGAAGATCTAAAAAAGGTTTCAAAAAAATGTATTTGTTTTTTGCAGTAGCACAGTGGCACACTGACAGTCATCAGCATAAATCATGGATAGTTTTGCTTGTTTTGAAGTGTGGAATGTCAGAAAGGCTTGATCAAGTGACATAACTCACACAGAGAACAGTAGTCAACAGCAATAGGTATGGGAACAACTGACCCATTTATTATTAATCAATGTGCTTGCTTGTGGGATACAAGCTGTGCTGGATAGAATTGTTGGGGCGGACTAAATGCTGGAGCGAAGTTCTTCCAGAGTTTTGAGATGCAGGCTGATATAAATTGATGCTCGTTTTACTGGCCGATTTCCGATATTGCATCCTGATAACCCAATTCTCTTGCCACATTTTTCATATTTTGTTACATAATAAACCGACCCAAAGTATTTGTTACCTAAAAGCTCCGTCTTAACCTGAGGTGTCCAAAACGAATCACAAAAATATGTTTTGTTTTATTGTTATCAATGCTACATAACTAAAAGAGCACAAATATGGGTTTTACATCAGTGCATTAATTATGTTTAAACCATTGAAAACAGAAAGTCATTATATATTTCAACTTAAAAAAGTACAACTGAATTCTACAGATAATTTTTAATGCATTTTTGCCAGTGGTGCCACAAACTGTGAAACAACAGATTTAAAATATATATATTCATTAACATTAAATGTGTTCATCATAGGTACACTTTGACAAAATAAACCATATCACCCTGTAAAGACATTAAGGAGCCATAATGCCATGATATTAAACTTTATGAGTAATGCGTCCCCCTCCAGATGGTCTTTGTTTTACTTAGACACATAAAAGCATCATCGACATGAAAAGATGCAGTGAAAACGTTATTGCTGCCTTGGTTTGTGGCTCGGGCAATTATTGACTGCCTTACTTCAGATATTCGCTGACCTGGCTTGTTTATAGCACATTTCAACGTGACTGGATAAAGTAAATCCACCTCTGTCGTTGAGCGAGGGAGTATCTCTCCAGATTTCCTTCTGCAGCCCTAAAGTTTTACACAAATGTATCTTCCTGTTTGTGGAGCCAAAGAAAGAATAAGCTTGGTGGTATGCATGAAAAATAGACTTCTAAATCTAGCGTTCCACCAGTGTGTATAAGAGTAGGTTAATTTCTGCTGCTCAGCACGGTCTCATTGAGGGCTGAAATCACAGATGTGCTCTACGGGGCTCCACATTGTTACACGAGCGTCAGCAACTTTCCCCACCACCTAGCATATGTGAAAACTCAGCCTGGAACGCATCCATGAGGAAGAGAGCAAAGGAAGCTTTGCTGACCCCAGACAAAATCAAATGGAGGGAGGTGAGGGATGAAGAGAGGGATGGAGAATGTGTGTGTGTGTGGGGGTTGTATGTGTGTGTGTGTGTGTGTGTGTGCGCATGTTTTGAGTGGGTGAAATCTGCAATTTTCAAGGGGATTAAAACATGGCCATAAAAGTTTAATGGTTCCCTGTCTATTGACCAAACAATGACTGTCTACTGTTTATTTATCTTCCCCATAGCTCACATTAAAGAGGAAATATTGCAGATCCCAAGCAATAGAGCAGCAACTTGGACAGAAATTGAAAATTTAGAGAATGTTTCATTCTTCTTTCTAATACCGCAGAATCTTTCTCTGGCATCAATGCCAACAAACATCAACGGTGAGAGATCCACCGCTCACCAAACTGGGAACCCTGTGGATTCTGGCAGAAGGAACCTTTAGCTCAACTGGACCAGTGCTTGCTATAGTAGTTTTAGTATTTAATTCATCATTTCAATCATTTGTAACATTTTTATGTGCAGATGTGTTACATCGGTACATGCGCGCTCGGTCTGAAAGATTGCTGCCAAATATTACTGCATTGGTTTTTGACTGTGATCAATTGGAATGTCTGTCTGATTGGATTGAATTCACGTTTTTTGAAAAGTGCCCTGTGAATTTGTACTGTGTAAATGAACAGAATTGGATGGATGGATGGATGGTAGTAGGACAGGTACACTTAAGCAACCACTCTACTAAAAAATAAAAGGAAAGAGAAAAAATTCTAGATGAAACATTTTGTGGGGAAAAAGGACTTCGTTTTTAGTTTCAGAAACACTCAAGGCCAGAGAGGCATAAAACTGAAATTGAACAGACACGTTAAATCCAATATGAATTATGAATACATTTATCTTTATTGAAAGGGTGGAAAAATAGCTTAATCTTGTAAGAACCGCCACCAGTGTGCATCAAAATGTAAGTGACTGGATTACACCTTTTCCAAATAAACACTGTGATCCTGTTCTAAAATACTTTACATATTCTAGGAAAATTCCACTAATCCTCGGCGTTGAGTGGCTGTGGACTTCGACAGGGTTGTCCTGGGTTTCATTTGTCTTCTTCTCTCTGTTTCCTACTCAATAAACTGCAGCCTAAAAAAATACCATAACTAATCCTCGGGCGTGTTGAGACTTGACCTGTTGAAGTAACATTCCTGGACTTTTGAGGTGAGAAATGATCTGACACGATAAAAACCCTTTTACCATCTTTATTTTGTACAAATCAACATTAGCTGAATAAGTCAATGCCCAAATTAAACTGAACTTCATCTAAAACAATTCGGTCGTCAGAAGCATCATAGCAGTTTAAGCAAACCCTACTTTAGGAAACCTTTTGACCGTTGTTATTTTAGTCTTTGGTCGTCATTTTCGCTGAAGCCAAGAGAAATGAAGTTCTAGTTTACAGCCTTTCTGGTCAACTCTAACAGGCCTTGTAAATTAACAGTTTAATCATTGATTTCTTGTTAATGAATCATATCAATGATCAAACAGCTTCCTTATGTTAGTTATCATTAGCTTCTCTTTAAACAAGTGTCCAGTGTGAATGTGACACTGGTGTAAAATGTTGATCAAATAGTTTTCAGATAAATTTCTATGATGTGTTGAGATTAGACTGTAGATGGATTAGCCGTTAGCTTTAGCCTCCTGGATCGACTTATCTAGATTTACACTAACTGAAGTTCCCAAGTGTTTTATCTACTGCAGGTAAGATATTTACCCAAAATCATTTAACAGTATCGGATTTCTAACATCCTGAGATGTACATGTGGTAATACCTAGAATAATTTTTCAAAATGGAGTTATTTTCTGACTTAGTAGTAGCAGTTTTGGTTGTACGATGAGGAGCCATTGTAAAGCTCAGAGGTTCTTATCAGAAGTCAAACGATAAATTCATGTGTTTTGTCTAAGAATAACTTTGCTTCTCAAACATCTTACTCATATTTACACGTTTCTTTTTACAATATTGCGCTGTTGTACTGCCCATGTTCTATTCATTTTTATCTGGAAGGTTTTTAGCCAAACTTTCTAACACTCTTAATTAAATTATGTCAATTATTGTGCTGGTTGTGCAGCCAAACTAAGAGCTATACAGAAATAGTTTCTACATTCCTCTTTGGGGGTTCACAGAACAGCTGGATCGTGACTGGAAGTTTGTTGGAATTAATACAGAGACATAAATATGGAGTGGCTGGAGAATAATTCTGTTCTAAGATTGTTTTGTGACTTACAAATCCCCCGCAAATCTGAGCAGCTCACCAAATGGAATGACTTCAAACTGAATGTAGTCCCAGAGTTGAGTTAGTTTTTGGAGATAATGAATTATGAGACCAAAAAATCCTTCCTCTTAGCCACAAAAACAGGACACTGTTTCATCCCCATCAGCAAATTTCCCTCTTTTCATTGTAACGGATTAAGTGTAAAGAAATGGTACCCAAAGTGTGAATTTGCGACCATGGACTCTCTCTCTCCCCCCAACCCAGCACAGGCAATTAATGCAGAAAGAGACTTGTTCATTTTAAAATTATTACTGACAAAATCTTTTTTTTTGTGTTTTTTTTATTTTTTTACTTCTTCTTAAAATGGAAAAATGTTTGCTACAAAACAAAGTATTCATCTTTTAATAAGCACACTTTCTGTATCCCCTTTCATTTCATAGTTAACAGCCCCACTTCCAGTCAACAGCTTCACTCAACAGCACATACTGGTGCACCAAAATTTGCTTTTACTTTAAATATTAAAATCAGTTGAACTTCCTGCTTATTTTTAATTAAGCTAAAAAAAAAATCCTTTCTCTTAAAAAGTTAAACATAACTCCTTACGCCGAGTTTTAAATTTATTATGATTATGATATTCAGGTA
This sequence comes from Gambusia affinis, assembly GCF_019740435.1. Taxonomy (NCBI): domain Eukaryota; kingdom Metazoa; phylum Chordata; class Actinopteri; order Cyprinodontiformes; family Poeciliidae; genus Gambusia; species Gambusia affinis. Next base: position 29,275,921 of record NC_057869.1, on the reverse strand, counting down.
GCAAGTCCACAATATTGATATGAAACATGAAGTTGCTACTGAATTCTGTTCCATTTGTCTTCTGACTTTCTTGTTCAATTAGCGCAGGTGTAAGTTCTCAAAAGCAGAGCCAAAAATTCCTAATAGGTCATGCATGAGGTTTCTTGCTTTTGGTAAAAAATAAGAGGGTGAACAGAGCAAACGGCCATAAAAATGACCAGGGGTACACTGTGGAGCAGTGGAAATGCCCTTCAATTACCTTTACTTTATATTGGCATAAAGAAAATCAATACTGATCAGCACATGGAGACAGAGCTTGGTCTTCATCAAGGGGATTTTCTGCTGCGACTTACAGTCCTGTTTGCTGATAGTTATTTGTTCAATCTATCACTCATGTTAAATCAAATTTTATATATATATATATATATATACTGGTATATATAAAGAAAGAAAAAAAAAACTCACGTGAGATTGTCACAAAATTTTGTTGGGCTGCTGTTGAAAAATGTAAAAAAAAAACAACAAACAACCAAAAAAACAGGCCAATTCAAATTTAGTTTTACCCAATAAAACTAAATTTATTGGGTAAAAAATGCTTAACATAGTCCCTGCACTGAGGAACTATGTTATTTTAGGATTGTTGCACTGAAGTTGATCCTAGCACCCGGGTTGGTGCTAGGATCAAGTCTGAACTGGTTTTATGGACGAGCCGGTCGGGATCAACATGTCCAGAGAGGCGACCTTGAGCCACACCGTCACGTCACTATAAACGCATGAACACATTGCCCTGCCATTTTTATAACAAATATTTGAGGAGGATCATAGTGCATGAAGATAATTTATCACACAAATCCCATTATTTACCTCAGGATCTATACAAGAAGATGCCTCCATATCACCAGCTTAATTCAATGTTGTTCATAAATTCAGCAGAAAATAGTGGATGTAAGCAGAGCTTTATGCAGAGCTTTATGCAGAGCTTTATGCAGAGCTTTATGCAGAGCTTTATGGAGAGCGTTGACTCATCGGGAGTGGAAAAAGGATTGGCTTGCTTTACTTTATTGTTAGTCTGATCTGACTATTTATTAATGCTAGTGTACTTTTTATAGTTGATCTTTGATCCTAATAACTGTGAGTCCGGCTCCTGATGCTTCTTTAATCTTGTCCAGCCTGCAGTTGGAACCAAGGTACAGCTAGTTTTTCAGAGGCAGAGTGTAAAAATGTCTCAAAGAAATTTGCTAGAAATACAGAACCAACACTTTCTGGAGTGGAACTGGGTTGGTAGGAAAACAATGTTTTCACTACCAATGGTTAAATGTTTCTTAAACAAAAAAACCCAAACACATTTACAAGAGACATAAAGTGGACATTAAAATAGACATGGGATAGTCATGCTGCCATTACACAAAATTCTCTGACTGAAAATATTGTTTGCTTCAAAAGTGTATTTCTGTGCTCAGATTTAATGATGCTTGTGCATTTGAAAGAAGTGCTAACTAGTTACTACTCTAGCTAACAGAAGGGAACAGAAGTTTTGGGCTCGACACACAGGAGGCAACGTTGCTCTCACTCTATTCATTTCCTATGGAAGTTGGTCAATGAGGCAACAATCTCTTTCCCTCCTCCAGCCAAGTGACCAAAGAAATTTATGCATGTGAAATTTTGAGCTTGTACATGTAAGTTGTAGGCACAACGGCTGGCAAGGAACTTTTGTCGCTGCTATCGCAATTGCGTCCCATGTGTTGACTTCACCTTGAGTGGCGGAAAACTTTCACCTTTGGTTATCGTTCGTCGCTCCACGTGTATCAAACCCATTGGGTTGATACCACTGCCTTCTTTGGGTTCTTGCCCATTGTGTTCAGAGAGTTCAGGCAATCAAGAAGATCTGAAATGTAGCAAGAAGTACTTCTGCAAAAAGTGTGAAATATGTGAAATAGGCAAACAAAACTTTTTAGAGTTTTTAGCAAAAGTTTGTGAGACGGCAGCATAACATGTGAAAGTGAAAATAAAGAATCTCGCTGTCAAATTGATTTTGTTTATTCAAGATTAGTGAACAAAACCTTCCCCTTTTCATTATTAACTTCTGCGTCCTTTTTCCCATCTGAGAAAATTAGCTGATACAAACTCGGCCAATTACCGTAGAGATGACAGAACGCCACAGAAATCTCTCCGTTCATGTCATGTCTGTGTTTGCAATGCGTTTGCTTTAAAAAAAAAAAATTCCCTCGACAATGAAATGCGGCTTTCAGGGTCACTTTTTGTCGACCAGCCTCCTGCATTAAAGCAGAAATATCCCTTTACTTGTCACAACTCCAGATATTACCCTTCAGCTCACATCCTTCGCTGCAATCATGCAGTGATTTTCATTCCAGGTCCGTGAGCGGGACTCCGGCTAGGAAATTGTCTTGAGCTCTAATGATGGTGCGAAATGAAACTGGGGATTGGAGTGTAACACGGAGTAAGTTAGAAAAGAAAAGGGCCAAAGTGATGAAAGTGCAGGCAGTTACACCGGCGTGATCTAATGTGTTGTTATGCTCCTGCTGCACGTGTCTGAGTCAAAACGAGGGTTGGTTATGAAGCTGTGTGTACATGTGAGAGAGGGGGGGGGTTGTTGGGAGACTGGCTGACCTTTCCATAGACCTTCCTTACTGAGGCTGTCCTATAGTGGTATTAACATTACCATTTCAATACACTGTCAAGCCTGGCTGGCAATAAAATATTCAGCTGACCTTTAAGGCAAAAAAAAGAGAGACTTAGTTAGAGACCGTCATATCATTTAACCTTAAGGCTTAACGGTGTAAGTGTGAGCTGTGTGGCCCTCATTATTGGCCACACACTCTGACAGAGTTGTCTCTTTAACTGAGAGCCAGCCTGTGGCAAAGGGACCAACCTACTGTTCCCACTGAGAGCCATTTATTCCAGCCGGCCCCCCGAACAGTCGGCTGCCAAACCCAAGACTCGACCTTATGTCTTACTCTTAAGCTTTTTCCAAATAGAAGCCAGGGACACCCGACGCTTCGACTCGTCTTTCTCAGACCTTACGAATGAAAGATGCTCAGTTAGCGCTCTGCCACACATTTTGATGTTTTTCTTCAGCATCAAAAACAAAGTGCAATTTTGTCTCTCACGGAAGATCCCAGTGAAATATATTGAACTTTGTTGAAACATTACAAAAACATGGAAGAAGGCACAGGGCGATGAATACGTCTACAGTCCACTGTATTGTGGGAACATTAGCATCGGTATAAATCAGGAAATGATGAATAAAATATCAGTGACACCGCCGAGTGATTCTTTCTGAAACGTGAAAGAGAAATGTTTATTCATTGGAATCATTAGCAAGAAAATGGGAAAATTTCATCCTTTGCAAAATCCAAGGGCATTTGAAAACACGCAACGACAGATCAAATTGCAAAATCTGTTGTCTACTGCAGGAATGAGATGGTAAACATGATCTAATCTTTTATTAAAAATATTTTTTAAGTTTCCCGACAGCTGAACTGAAAATCTGAAATCTTGACTCCAAAATCTAGCTTTGTTTCAGACCAAGACAATATCTGGTCTTTAGAGTTCTCTTTGAACCAGTTCAGTTAGTCGGACTGTTTTTGTGCCTCTGAGCTACGGTGAATGGGGACCATTCTGCAGCAGTGGAAGGAGAAAGTCTTAAAAAAAATTTAAATTTCATCTGGAGATCATGAAAGCAGGGTCAATTAATGATAATTGAAAGCCTGGCCAGAAATGAATCTTTCTCTCATGACCTTAACATCAATCAGCAGGTGAAAAGGTTCTTCATCATTTCTCTTTTTTCATTTTTTTTAGGCTTGGCCAGCAAAATACAATGTTCTGATGTCTAATCAGGTGTGCTTTTACGCGAGTCATTAAAACCAAAAAAAAAAAAAAAAATGCATTTTTATCACAGATAAGGATTTTGATTAATCAACTCTTGAAGGGCAAGAAACAGCAGTTGTGTAAAAAAGAAAAAGAAAAACTCGGGAAAAAGAAAAAGAAAATCACAGTCTTGCAAATCTTCATGTGCCAAAAAAACTGACACAAAATTAGTCTAAAAAACATCACAGCTTGGGGTCTTCCTTTTACTTTGCTTGTTTTGTCAGTTTACTATTCTGCTGAAACAAGAAATTCAAAATTACAGTAGCATATATTAGACATTTTTATTTCAAAAGAATTCCCAGAGAAAGTGGGTCACGAGATTGATGCTCTGATTTAAATAAATAAATAAATAAAAATAAGTAGCTTCTTTTCTTTTTCCAATATCATGATCAATGCAAATGTCAGTACCGAATGTTTTCATCAGAAACATTTAGGAAACAAAGTATTTGATTATTCTTTCAAGCTAAAAAATAACTTCAAATATGAAGTTATGTTCTTGTCTTTTGTAAATGGGTGAGCAGAAATGTAAATGCTTTTTTTTTTATGTCACTTTGGGTGAAATTTTGTTTTCATTTTTTAAAAATCTAAGCTACTTTGAATTTTGGCTCATTTCTTTCAAACCACAAGGCAAAAATGCCTTTCATAAAAAAAATTTTTTTTAAAGTTTTTTTTCTCATTTTTAATTACTAAACCATGTTGTAGCGTGTTTGAAGTTGAAAAGTTGTGATTTTATTGAACTAGGGTTAGTTCCTCTTGGTAAGTTTTTTTTTAGACTCACATTCTTGCTGAAATACAGAAAACTTTACATTCACAAAATTTAAGGCAACGCCGTATTCACGTAGAGTAACTACTGTAATACACTGCAGGAGAACTCGTCTTCTAGCAAACTAAATGAATCCTTGCCCTTTCCAACTGCTAGCAGATGAATATTCTTGACAGAATAATTAGCATCTTGGAGACAGAATAACCTTTACTCAATAAATCATCTTTGATGTGGCCGACATCCGTTCCTGCCCAGTTTTACAGCAGTCCCGTAATCGTCTGTGTTTTTACGGGCAAGTTTTTCTGCGTATGCGCAAGCGTGTTTCTGAGGCCGCCGTGGAGCCGGGACCCTGAGGAACATGTGAAGTGTTTAATGTGGTGAAACAGGTGCAGTGAGACAGAAAGGGCAGCCCGGCCACAGCTCATAGGTTAGTCACACGCTGACCTCCACATCACCGAGCTGGCAGCGCTGTGGGCGGAGAAGTACAAATTGCTCTTTCCGTCTCCTTATCCCCTCCCATCTAGCCCTCTGTCTCCGTGTGGGATCCCAGGAATACAATGCTAACCCGACCACGGCCACTTTGGCACTTGAGGCGAGATTTTATTTGCTGCCACAAACTAAACTTAAAGTAACCGCAGTAAATGGAACTAGTTAGTTTCCACACCTGGTAACAGAAGTTAGCAAAGAGCTAGGCTAGGTTAGGCCATTTTTTTTAATATCGCCTATTTTCAGCATCAATGCAGTTGAAAGTGCTTTACATGAATTAGAAGGAAATGCAAAAAAAACAACAAACCAAAAGAAAGACAAAAAGATAAAAGTATAACTATATATTGGTTTAATAAGAATAACAAGTTGTCCATAATTTATAAAGTGATAGGAGTTTCTACGGATTCTTGTGCTGATAAAACTAGATGTTGGTTCTCCATGTTTGATTCTATTAGTAAGTATGAAACTAAATGTTGGCTCTCTATGTTTGGTTCTTGTTCAGGATTGTTAAATAGATGATACAGTTTGTTCTGGATATAGGCCAACATAATTGTGAGGCGCAGATATTAACTAACAAAGTGAAAACGTAGAAATAAATGTACTGGTAACACCCACTGAACAAGAAAGTCATAAGCAGTTAAGTAAGGTTGGAATTAGCAGGGCTAATAATTAGATTAACAGCTAGGCTAGCTAGTGGCTTTTTGTTCCACTAGCTAGCCTAGCTGCTAACAACAGCAAGATAACGCCACACTCTCCTAAATAACTAAACCTGCTTCTTTCAGGTTTCTTCTTTTTTTACCACTTTTATCGTCTTTGTAACTCACCTGATAAGTAGGGTGAATCACAGAACTCACCCTACGGTGCGCAGGGCGGTGCGCAGTTAGGCAAAGTATGATTATTATTAAATTTTATTAAATTATTAAATTAAATACTTAATGCAATGCAGTTAAAATGGTGTAGACTCTTTCATATGAAGAAATTATACTACTACCTATGTTTTTTTAAGAAGTGTTTTGTTTGTGTCCTGTTTGAATGGCGCCCCCTGTACTCCTGGTCCCCTTAGGATTTAATTATACTGCCTGTGCCATGGCCTGACCCTGGGATCATGATTTGAACTTATCATATCAAATATCTGGAGTCAAATGTGACGCCATTAATACAACCGATAAAGGTTGGAATAAACAAGATTAAATGCAGGACAACGATCCAAAACACAGCTTTAAATGTGCAGTAAGGATGTTTTCACGCATGATAGTCTGCTGCACTGACTCCTAAGATTGCAACATTTGATGCATTTTCAGCTGGTTCCATTTGATTTCGTGTTGCACTGGGACCAACAAACAAATTCCTCTGAGGAACTGGTTTACCCAGGTCTGTGGCGGCGCTGCGACAAAAACGACACAAAAACCTTAGAAGAAGACAATGAGCACAACTTCCGTCTTCTTCTTTGACCAAGAGTCATTTCTCTCACTAGTGCTAGACTCACATGTTTGTTTTGGTGGTATTTATGCACTGGAACCGCACTAGAGTTCACTTCAACCAAACTAAGAGAGAGGTTTTTAGATGGACCACAGTTTGCTTCTACTTAGATAAACCAGACTTTTGAGACTTTTGATTAAAATGGGCTTAGCAGGTCTGGTGTGAATGTGTAAAAAAACAAAAGCCCATTCAGGCATCACCTTGACCAAAATGCCATGACAGATTCTTTTGAGAGTTATGCTAAATTTCCCAAATATAAATGATCTGAGGTCATGTTTTTAGACTGTTTGGCCCAAATTCCTCCACAACTGTGTGAGAGAATAAATTCACCAAAATGCTCACAGTTGGCGCATTTCGAAAGAGAGCATTGGTTAAATGAGACAGAAAATTAGACATTTTCATGACCTCTCCTAGAAAAACCCTGTCAATATTCATATCAAATTATTTTCCCAAGGCACATTTACTGGTGAATATTAATCACATTTAACAGGTCACAGATTGTGTCTTTGGAGGGTTGAGGCTTTTTTTTTTTTTTTGCTAGCTCAACCTGAAAATTATCAGTCATCATTTTCTTGAGATGTCACAGAAAGGACATTCGGGACTGCTCACTTCAGAAGCAAATCATGTGGTTTTCAACAACCTTAGATATTTCAGCCCAGAATCTTTATTAGGCATTAAATCAAAATAAATGGGAAGCAGATTTTTGCGGCTGACATATTAGATTTGTGACTCCTATTGCAGTCCTTGCAAAATGACTGATGCAGTTTGAAATTCTAGACATTTTGTCATTTTAATTTGATTTTCTACGGTTTAATATGATAGATCAAAACAAAGCATAACTGTGAAGTGGAGGGAAATTATTATAGCTTATGTGACTATCATTAAACCAGTAATTTTCAGCTAAAACTACTGAAGCAAAAAGACAATTAGTAACAAAAAACAGAATATCTGTGTTTTAGCTAAGCTATGCTAGTTGAGAGACAAGTTGGTAAACAAGATGTGTGTGCTAGAGGTTACTGAGAAAATGGTGGACAAAGTAGCATGAGGTCAGAGAATGGACTTGGTAGCTAAAAGACAAGATGGTGGATGTGCTAGAAGTAAACAAAATGGCGGTAGACTAAACAAAAGAGCGAAGACTGCTGATGTGTTCAAGTAACTAGCTTACACAACTTTAACCTTTTCTTCAAACTAATAAAAATTCTACTAAATTCTAAATAAAAAAGGTTTACCACAAAATAAGAGACTGCATAATTATTCACCTCTTTAAAAGTGACTTAATTTTTACAGAGGTGCTAGCAGTTTCACAATGAGTGGAATGGAGATCACCTGTGTCTCAGACAAAGACTCCAAGAACATTCCAACCAATCAGAGAGAAGGTTATTGAAAAGTAGAAGTGAGGAGATGGACACAGACATTCTCTAAGGCCGGGAACATCTCACAGAGTTCAGTTCAACCTAACAAGAGATCTACGGCTTTGGAAAACAAGAAAACGATCTGATGCATCCAGCTAAAGCTACACAGACAAGGCAGATGTTCTGGAGTGGCCCAGTCAAAGCCCAGACCCCAAGCAGACAAATTTGCAGCAGGACTTGAAAATGGCAGCGTCCAGATGAGCATCCTGATTGGGACCTATCCGCACAGACTCTGTGTTTGATTGCAGCCAAAGGAAACTGACTTAAAGGGGGTGAATATTTATGCAGTCACTTCTTTTGTGTTAAATATTTTTATTTTATTTCCATAATTTTTCAGAAAATTCAGTTGTCACACTGACGTTTACGGAGTTTTTTTTGTACGTATTTGTTTAAAAAAAAGAAAGAAAAAAAAAAGCCATTTTTGTAGATCACACTTATTTGTAAAAGCAACATTAATGATGCAACAACCAGGAGTGTGAGTAACGTCTCTGGGCACTGCAGCCGCTCTGGGAAGTAAACAAACAGCATGAAGACCAAGGAACACAACAGACAGGTCAGGGAGAAAGTTAAAGAAGAACCACTATGGATTTGTTTTGATCCTTCAATATGAATGAGATGGTGACCCAATCAAAGTCCAGACCTAAATCCAATTGTGGATCCATGACAAAACTTAGAAACCTCCAAACACGCATCTCCAACTCTCCATCCAGTATGACTGAGTTTATTCTAGTAAAGACACCCCAGAAGACTTTTAACCTTGACTGAAGTGAATTTTTTTTTTTTTTTTACAAATTCCTACCACACACTTCATTTTTATTTGCATGAAACATTTGAGCAAACGTTTAAGGGCTGTGAATACTCCTCCAGAGCCCTGTACCCTTGCACCTGGAAGTCCAAACAACCAATAAACCGAAATGCATGAAGTTCATCAGGAGCTCAACTCGTCTCGAATGCGTTCGGCTCAGCCGCTACCTCTGATGTCGTTTGTGAAATGAAATTGTTTGAAATTGATTTTCAAAAAGCTTGGAGGAGCTATTGTGGAGAATGAGTTGGTTTGTAGCTGAATAAACGCATCAGATCCTCAGAGGTACTGACTGCGCCGTGAAGGCGAGCGCATGAGGGAGATCAGGGAGACAGACAACATTATTTGCTGTTTGATTAGTTTTCTTTCTTTGCTTCTATTCACAGTTATCAATCACGGCGCATTGTGCATTCGCAGCACATCGTGGCTTTCCCAGAGGAACCTGAGAGAATAATCACTGTTTATTGCACGACATTAATCAAGGAGAAGCAGATGTATGATTTCCTTTTATTTTTTTATTTAGCTGTCAGAGAAATACTTACAAAGCTGTCTTTTTCGTTGTTTTGTAGAGCACATAGTTTTTTTTTTTCTTTTTGAGGCTGATATTAGATATAACAAACGTGTCAGCAAGTCACTTTCTCATCCTTCAGACAAAATTTCAGAAGTCCAAAAACTTCCAGATTTTTGACATGGGAGATTTTTAAGGCTGCAATGATTTTGTCTCTCAGCTAGTAAGACAGGAAAAGTCCAGACTGATTCAGACAGTGAGGTGGGGGAAAAAAAGTGTATGAGAACATGTGGTTTCTCCGCACTGCAAAGATTGCATCATCAAGCATATGATGCTTTTCTTCCCTTCCAGGATTGCAGCTTCCCAGGCTTTCCCAAACATTATTCAGGACGCACAAAGCAAGATGTCCGCGTCAACACATGATCGCACGGATTCACATGGACGGTCTTTGTCACGCGCCGTCTTATTTTCCTTCCTCGTCAGGGCGCCGTGTGCTGTGAGGCAGCTCCCCGCTGGCCAGGCAGGTGTGAGCTGGCCGCTGCTATGTGCTTTTCAACGCGGCAGCAGCCCCACCTAGGTTAATAAGATAAGTCTGCAGCCTTATCTAACGTGACGAGGGGCATTTCTTGGCCCTTCCACAAAGCTGCTTTGAAGCATCTGTCACTGCCCTCCCTGGGATAAATGTCATGTGTGGAATATCTCAGGAGGCAGCTGCACCTTTGCAATGGCAACGGCAGGAAGCCAGTAAACAGCCCAAAGCCTTATACTCATATGGTTCTGGACAAGGGAAAGAATGTCCTTTGCTCCCTTTTACAACAATGAGCAAGGTCATGTATTTTATTTCTTTGTCTTTTAGCAATAAATCTCTTTGACATTTGTCTTCCCTTTCTCATTGGACAAAAAGGGCTAATTATTTACACCTGATCTTTAAAAAAAAAACAAAAAAAAACACCAAACATGCCATGGAAGCCATTTGTCCGCTGGTCTGTTCGCTAATAAAAGGAGACGGTGCTTTGTATTCATGATTCCAATAGTTGGCAAGATTCTTGTGGCATTGGCACTTTCCAAATCTCGCCTCCTTCATGAAATTTTTATCTGCTGTCACGATGCAGTAGAGAAATGGGGGGAAAAGTCTTGGCATTCAGTGTTTTGGGATTTAATCCAAGGAGAATCTTCTGGGGTGGCTTTGCAATACTTAGTTTGCTAAGAGAACTAATGCCCATGTCCTCTTCACATATCTAAATGAAGCCTGTCATTCACATGCACAGCCCACACAGATGCACTTGTCCTCACCAAAAGTAGAGCAGTGTTTTTTGTATTGATGTCATTAAAGCGGTTTGTAGAGCGAAGAATACGGTTGTGATTGAAATGGGTTCATCATGAATGAAGCATTTGATTCCTAAATGGGGAAAAATGGCCTTCATTTAGAAGAGAGAGGTCCTTATTCATAATACCCTCTAATTCTCTTAAAGTTTTTCACATTAATTCATACTTACTAAGAAGTGTTGTAAGCAATTTTTAAAAACACTTGAAGAAATTATGCGGGGCCCGTTCATGGCCTCATCAACTCTGCTGCAAAAAACAAAAATAGCGGGAAAGAACCTGTGTGCACCCTGGGCTGTGTTATATCAGTGGAGATGTTGATTACGTCCATACTGACAGGACCGCATCGTACAGCTGCTTTGTCTGCTGCACACACGATGACCATGACAACACAATGTAAGTGAATAAAATTGTAGGACCTTTCTGTGTGTAAGGGAGCCACAGGTGAAGGGAGGTGAAGGAGTGGAGGTATCAATCATATCATTTAGTCATGCACTAACAGCAGTTAAATACAGAAATTGCCAACTAGGGATACTTTTCCGCCAACGTTTTGGTGCCCATTCTGGCCCAGTGGCCCTATGGATGTCTTACCCTACATACCAACTTTTTGCAGCACTGACTGTGCAGTCCAGTGGGGAACAAGAACCATTTTGATTCTTGAAACATGGCACATTTTCCTATTACACCTAGCAACTGGTAGATGAATTGGTGTGGTTGCCAAAGGGATTGACGTGATGAGCAACAATACTGAGGTAGGCTGTAGGCATTTCCAAATTTTAATTTGGTACTCAGAGGACCAATGTGTCCCCTCACACCATGCCACCACTAATGCCAGCCTGGGTCTATGATAGAAAGCAGAATAGATGCTTTCAGTACATTTATCCCAAATTTTAACTCTACCATCTCATTTGACCAACATATTGTCCAGTTTTGGTGTTTCTGTGTGGCATTCAGTTTCCCATTCTAACAGGAGAGGCACCTAGTGTGGTCTTCTGCTGTCTGCGTCAAGGTTTGGACAAGTTATCCAGAGTATTCTACATACCTCAGTTGTAACAAGTTGTTATTTGAGCTATAATTTCCTCTATCCAAACCACTCTGTCCATTCTTTTCCAACCTTTCGATCAACCTGGTATCACTAGATACTTTCTCTGGTTTCTGGCCATTAGTTGTAAAACTTAGAGACGGTCCCCTGTGAAAATCCCAGTAGGTCAGCAGGAGGTTCTGATGTGTTTAATGTCACTTAAATTCTTCTTTCTCTCCATTCTGATGATGGGTTGGGTGTGGCATGAAGAATGTTCAGCTGATTTTAAATGTCAGTACTAGATGTCTACGTACAAGAATGATTGACCAAACCTGTGTTTGTGTTTTCCTTCTTGCTACTTGCTCTATAAGGTTCTGTTAGAAGGTTATGAAGAGTTACCTGCATTAAGTATCTTTCATAATAATGAGTCCTTTTATCTACATTATTTAAAATAAATCCAGATTAGTTGGTCCTGCATCAACCAGTCTGACAGAAGCCACAATCCTTGGATTAATTATGCTATATTAATCCAGGTCCAGTTTCAACAACACAGCAATTCATGCTGATGCTGTTTTATGAGGCGGTTAAAATGCCAACTTTTGCACATCGAGTTTTTATTTACACAGAACCTGATGAATATTTACATGGGAAAAGGAGGTTGAAGGCGGTGCTTCATCAGTGATCTTCCTCTGTGGAGCATCTGCTGAGAACAGAACCTGAAAAGAGTTTCTGGTCAGGCTAACTACCTCACGGAAAAGTAAGGCAGTGAAAAATTCAAATATAAAATGGTGTATGCTAGAAGCTCTATAATATTTCTTTAATTTTTTTACACTGCATTCAGATTCCATTCTGTTACTAACACCACAGCTGCATTTTCTGTTTAACTAATGAATGGCTTCGCTATAAATAACCATCTAATACAAATTTAACAATCTTTTTAGGGTTTTTAAAATACCATTTGCATCACGTTTCCTGACATTTTTGAGACTTCCTTTAACTTAAGATAGAAGTTGGCTTTGGTCATAACCATAGGGTCATGTTTAATGGTGGGATTCGATTAAAAAACGTTTTTGGATTTAATTGCAGGATCTCTAATTAATTGCATTTTAATCAAACTATACAACAACAAATGAACAACCTCTTTCAAATCAAATGTCAGCTAAATGATTGAATACATATATCTGTTTTTAATCTGTTGTTTAGGTTTTCAACTCTGTTTAACATGTTAAGGGCTCTCATGAGACAAAACGGCAAAGTCAAATAATTTTAAGTTACGTTTGATATATTTATCATTTTTATAACTAAAGGTAACATAGTTACTTGACTGTGCTAAAAACTGGCACTATGTGCCTGGACAGTACATAATATTACCCTCTTAATAAAATATTCATTTATGAGTAACCAGCTGTTTTCTGACAGTCACTCCCAGTGATGCAGCCGTTGCACCGATATTTGAATTTAAGTTGCACCTTGCATATGAGAACACAAATTTCACTCAAACTCCCCCACATGAATCCAGAAAAATTCAGGATTTAACAATGAGGCGAACCACAGAGATGTGGATACATGTGAATAAGCAGCAACGCCGCTTTAGTGAAACAAATAGAACACACTCTTCACATATCTCCGGCTGAGGAGTGAGGCTCCTCTAACTCAGCCAGTATGGAAAAGCTAATTCTTTCCACTCCAGTAAGGGCCTGGATAATTGGGGTTTTGTATTAAGATTGACACCAGCTGAAAGTTGGTTATTAACAAAGGGTGAAGCATGGCAGATTGTTTATTAGAATCCTGTCACTATTTACAACTCAAAACGGTAGTGCCTTGACATTGAGAGTTCAATTGAAAGTGAGTTTGCAAATTGACATTCTTGCAAAGGAAATTTTCAGAAGCCGAGTTTTTTGGTGGGTGATTTAGTTGTTGGTAAAGTGTTGAATGAGATGAGGTGTGATGGCCTATTTTTAGCTTCAGCTCGCTGCTATTAAGCACTTCAAGCGCTTTAATCTTGTAGAATGAAATTAAATAAAAGGTTTTTTTTTTAGCAAATTAAATTATACTTAAGCAATAACCATCAAATTCTATTTCTCAGAACAACAATAACATTCTTAGATTGAACCACCAGAAATTAACAGAAATAAAAAGATACTCAATTCAGTTCAAATTTAATTATATTCCAAAATACTTTATTAATCCCTTACGGAAATTAAATATTGCTGCAACCTCTCTCTTCAAAGATCTGTTGAAGATGCTGATGGCTGTGTGAAGGAATGATCTCCTGTTGAGGTCAGTATTACAGCGGATCTAAAGAAGCCTCTGATTGAAAACACTTTGTTGTTGCATGAAAATCCCCAACACAAAAAAATTCTTCTCTAGAAATTCCGATGAGTGTTAAAAAAAAAAGAAGTAATAAGTTGTACAAAAGATTTTAATAAGTTAGTTATGTGATGAAGCAATCAAAATTAATGTCCCAGCAGTAGTATTTATTAATAAATATTAATAAATATTAATTCTGTTTTGTTGAATTTTTTTCTGAAGTCCTTCAAGACTCTGATGCCCCATTTCCAAATCATGCATTATATTTACTGCATGAGTGAAACCATGTATTAATAAGTGTATAGTTAGGCTTAGCCTGTATATATATATATATATATATATATATATATATATATATATATATATATATATATATATATATATATATATATATATATATATATATATATATGAAAACTTAATTCTGGATAATTTTTCAGCTTATTCATTTTAAATTAATGTAAGCAGATTCCTTTAAATCACATCCTCTTGCCAGCTGAAGCTTGTGCAAAAGGCACACATCTGTGTGTGTACCAAATGTAGATATGTTCTGTACACAGTGTGAAAAGTCAGAGCAGAATCATGTGTGCAGCGCCTTGTTTCAGGTAGTTCTCTTTTTTTTTTTTTTTCTTCCTTCCTTTATGTCTCAGGGCTGTTTTGCCCAGCTGTGGAGCTGTCTTCAGTGTGTGGAGTTTGGGAGAGGAGTGAGTGTGTGTAGGTTCGAATGTGTGCGTGTGTGGGCACATGTGAGAGACAGCTAGTGTGTGGCTTAGCGGCTGAGCGTGGCGGCTTTGCCCTCCCAGTAAGTCAATGTGCAGCAGTCTGCCACAGGTAAGCCAAGTCTGACTCAATCTCTATCACTTGCACTGGTAGTGACTCCCTTTCTCGTTCTTAATCTCTCTCTCTCTCCTTCACACAGACACACACACCTTCACACGCCCACAAATGTTGGGGCATCCTTATCTGAAACATGCCAGCCTGCTAAAAACACCACAACATGCCTAATGAATCTGCATGGATTTCTAGAAGCACGGCGTCTGCTCCCGCAGTATGAAATCACTTGATGTGTTTTTGTATTTATGCTGGTAAATCTCGCGGCGTCCCGGCTCCTGCCTGGCAGCTTAAGTTTCTAGTAACTAATGATGACATGAGGCGTCATGGTTTGGCACGGCGAGCATAAAACAAAAATTGGCTTACCTGTCGTGCTACACAATAAAGACATACAAAAGAATGAGCTGTTTTTGCGTCCCGTCTACACCCCGTTCAAACCCAACCCCGGCTCGGTCTCCACCTTCCTAAAAACGAGCAGCCCGATTCCCTCGGATGACTGCTAAATAAAAATGAGAGCAGCACTAAATTATGCACATTGGGGATATCTATTTTCCTGTTTCCTCACAAGATAACGGCTTGTTGTTCCATCCTTTATTATGGAAGGTGTGTGCCCAAGGGATGATTAGTAGAACAAAGAATGGGAGAAGGCAAACCTGCTTGTAGTTCAAAACAAGCTCTCCATGCCTTTGAAGATGTGCTCTTACTCCAGGCAAACGTGGGGAATAGAAGACGAGATGCGCCCGTTGTCAGATGTGCTCTCACACACTGCATTCTCAGCGGAATGGTAACCGGGACCTTTTGACCGTTTTGATCCCCAACTTCTGCCTGGTGACATGCACACGCAATTAAGGAAGTGCTCGAAAAGGAACAGATAGCGTGCACCCTTGAGGTGAAGGTTATGAGAGGCTTGTTTAGGAAAGATATTTGATCCATTATACATTGTTTGTGTCTACAGCTGGAGCGACGAGAATAATAAATATTGTATTAGCCATGGGACCTACATCTCCGTCTCCCAGACAAGTTCATAACATTCTCGGCAGGGAAGGGCGGGACCCCCCATGGCTGTTTTTCAATCCTCCGCTGTTCTTTTCTCCCTCCTGCTACCCGAGATCAGTAGCAGAAAATAACTACGTACAACATGCAACATGTGCGACTGTTGCATTTTTTATGTAGCCAATGAGGGAGCGGAACTCCAGGATCTGGAGCTTGTTAACAATGGTGATCACTTTGTCACAAATCAAGCAGCAGTCGCATCCGTTCCCTCTTAATCCCTCTGCGGTTTCACCGAGATATTGTTGGGTTGCTGCATGTTATTGAAAAGAACCAATAAATGACAGAAAAACATATTAGTTTAGCAGTTCAGGGATAGTGTACCCTTGTTTGCTAAAGCTCCTTCCTTTCCCATGTCCCTTCTGTTGGTCGTGTCCCACAGGACAAGGAACTTCAATACGTCCTCTCAATATTCAGCTATCTAACTTGGTATCTGTGTCAGTATGTATGTGTCCTATATGAATTATAAATCATGTCAGTAGCTTCTTTCAGAAGTCACTGAAAGACTCAATGGGGTTTTGGCAATGATGAAAGAAGACATTGAGTGGAACTCAGTAGGGTGTCCTTGTGTACCCAGTGACTGATAAAAAAAAAAAAAGACTCCAACCTCCCTGTGGCCCTTGGACTCCTCCGATCTACAAATCAGGGGAAAAAAAAAGAAAAATCGCTTAGACAATACATAGATGATTCTTGTGTTAGTACCAGTGTGTTTTTGTTATAGTGGAATTGCACCCTCAAACCGTGAAGGCAGCTAGTCCATACAGAAGGCTGTCATGTTTTTACTTGTCTTTTAGGACATTAACAATGATGGATCAATGTCGACCAAGTTCAAGCTGCACCCTTAAGGTCTGGTTCAGACGGCAAGGTTTTAAAATTGTGAACCAATTTTCAAAACCTGAGACCACACACATTACAATAAAAAAAAATAAAAAATCTTTGGTACAAGTTTGTTGTATGGTGTTGAGCCACACAGCATGAGCAACACAGTTTGAGAACAATGTTTAACAGACAAATAACAGTAGATAAAAAAAAAGACTCTTGGACTTTCTGAGCCACGGTGGCCTTTGTTTTGCCTTCTTTATCTGTTATTCCTCTCTGTATTTCTGTCGCTTTCTGACTCAGGAAATACCACTCAAGCTACAATATCAGACAAGAAAAAATCCAATATTTAAAAAATCCCTGAGTTTTAGATCAGAGAGGTCCTGAAGTCCTACCAAGAGGACCAGAACACTCTTAGCTCACCACATATGGAAATAGTCATCTAGATAATCAGGGTGTCCTGAAGATTGTCGAAACAGAAAAACCGGGACCGAAATTGAAATCAAAATCTTGCTGTGTGAACTTGGCATGAGGTGGATAAAGCCGGCGTAAAGATTGGAGGGGGAGCAGACCAACCGCTTCTCAATAATTGACCCTGATTTCCTTTGATGTTTTGGTGAAAGATATATTTCTTAATTTAATAAACTATAAATTTGCCCCTCTTGAAGTTAAGCTACACTCCTTGACAAATCTTACTTCCTCAGACTTGTTGATGTTTATCTCCAGCATTGATCTGATTTCTAAATTACCGTTACTACTTAAGCTGTTTTTATGTTGAGGTCTGAAAAGGTTTTAGTGTGAAGCTACACTAGTCATGTTTTAGTGAATATGCAAATGCTGAAGCTTTTCATAACATGCGATAGAAGGAAATTAGGTTTCTAAAAAAGCACTCCTACCATTGCTGTTTATTTCTGCAAACAGAACTACCTCTGCTCTCTTGCATCATAATGCTTTAATGGGTATTAGTTATTCCAATTTGCAGAATACTGAGAAACTGCTCCCAATTTGTCAGGACAAAAGTGTAATACGTTTTTAAAGCCTGAGCTTCGTATCAGTCAGATGCTGCTACCAATAACTTGGGGAACAACAGAGCTTGTGAGATTTGATCAATTTTGTCTGATCATCGATACTTTTTCTCCCAGTGCAGGAAAATTAAAGCAATACTGGGTAATAGTTCAAGTATAAAGATACAAATGTGTTTTTGTTCAATAGGGATTTTCATTACAAATGAGTTCTTTGATAAAGGCCAGTATTTACTTGCTCATTCAGCTGATTTCCACTGTAAATTCTGGTATTTGTATATTTATCAAATAAGACCTTTGAGTGGAGTATTTCTAGTAGCGCATTTTGTTGTCTGTCTTTATCTGTGTGCTGTCCTTGTAAAGAACAGAGAAGTGAAACAGTGAGAAGTGAAAACAACATTGGCAAAAAAATGTCTTTGGGCCTCAAATGTGATTGGTTTTCAACATTTCTAGCCAGATAGACTGCTCCCACATGACCAAGAACATACCTTCCAAAATGAGGTTGGATTAACAGCAACTAAGGAAAACCTCCTACAGTGTGGAGATAATCATCAATCCCAGGACATCCCTGCAATGTTCGGACAGTATTGCAGCACACTGGGCTGAGGGCGAACCTGGTTCTTTTGGAAAACATCAGGAACTGTGCCTCAGGTCACACTAACACAGATATACCCCCATAGTTATCACATCTGAGCAAGTAGTTTTAGAACTGATAAGAATTACAGGCATTTTGGGCTCAACACAGACTGCTTAGTCATTGTAAACATGGAGGAGATTGTTATCCAGGCACACAAGCTGAATGTGACCTAAAATGGAAATGTATATCCTGCATCTTGCCTGGTGATCGCTGGTTATAGACCCCGGCCCCCTACTGATCCTGCAAGGATAAGCGGGTGTAGACATTTTTTCTAAAATTACCTTAAAAAAAAACAAAAAAAAAACATTTTTTTTTCCTCAAAGGTGATTTGGGGTAAAAAAGTAACAAAAAAACCAACCCTCTTGTCAATAAAGTGACAGTCCATTATTTTAAGAAGGTGACGAAATGGATGCAAAATAGGAATTTCACTCGAATGAATGGCTAAAATTGCAATTGAACTTTTACATAATATTCAAGTTTTTTGAGCTGTGCTTGTGTGTACTGTTCCTACTCATACAGCTGACTAATTAGGAACAGGGCGCACACCTCCAAATTGCACCTAGACTGTCCATCCGTCCATCCATCCAGTCATTTCTAACACCCTTCTCCCTTGTGGGGTCAGTAAGGCTACTAGTGTCTATCTCCAGCTAAAGTTCTGGGCAAGAGGCGGGGTCACCCTGGACAGGTCGCCAGTCTGTCGCAGCACCTAGACTGATTTCTGATAAACCACAGGAAGTTTGTGCATGGAGCCTGAGCATAGCTCTGTCGGCAGGTATGAAAGGTGACATTGTGGCAGTGAAATGCATTGCAGCCATTCTTTCAGCCAGGTTGCCATGTGAGCATGCAAGCACTGCTTGAAGTATTTATGACCAAGCCACACAGGTGGAGCGTATTATCTGTTTTCATACAATTGTCATTTAAATTTTGAGCAATCTTTGGTTTGGAGTGAATCAACCAGGCTTCACAAAGAGGGAACTTTGTCAGAATGTTGGCTCTACATACAGCTGTAATAAACAACGTGTAGAGGTTGTGAACTAGCATGGACCACACATCTTAGAAAAATGGAGAGAGTCTTCTAGTCCAAGCTGGAGGCTTAGACTTTGAAAATTCATATTTCTGCTAAAGCACAGCTCTACCATTGGATGGGAGCTTACCACCACTCCCATCCCCACCTGGAGTGTCTCTCAACAGCCACCTGAGTCCATCAGTCCTCTTTCTTCATGCTGGAGGGTTGGACTGGGAAATTTCCACCAGTTTTATGCCTCTGATGAGGAACAAACCCACCACTGAATGGGAAAGTTTTCTACATCAAAACTTTTTCGGCAAATGTGTTTCACAATTTTTTATGTTCACCCCAATGACAGAAACACAATCACATCTATACAGAAGTTTTCTGCATACACTCTCTTGTTCTACCAGCCCCAAATGGGGAGGTAGTAAAGTATATCAATGTTCTGTTCATTAGCATAGCATTAAACACTATACTAATGTCTTTAATGACTAATTAAATACATTAGCTTAGTCTTTAATGAAAAGTCTGAACGTTTTTTAACCAGTGTTGCTTGCCCTTCGTCAGACTTTATCGGCAAAGAGTCAGTTGATAAAATTCAACAGTCATCTTAGCAAACACTTTCTAGCTCTTAATTGAGTGCAGTGAAAAAGCATTCACCTACATATGAAGGAAAATTGTCGCAAGAATAAAATGAGAAGCAAAACTGAGATGGAATAAATGTAACTTGCACAGCATCCTAACTCCCGACTGCACTGAAGATCTCTCCCTTCGCTAAAGGTTGCCGTAAATCTGCATGACATCATTACGCTACAGCACAAATCAGACTTAAGTCGTTTCACTCTGACTCTAAGTAACTCTAAGAAATATAATCTCCGAGCCGCTGTAGGTAAGGCTTTATGAGTTGACATTTAGTTTGTGTTGAGGGAAAGTGATCGCTATGCTGGGATGGGGCGGTTATGAAGGTTGAGTCTGACTTTGTCAGAACAAATTCTGGCTGCCACATTGCACTGTTATTTCCATTAAGGCAGATTTAGGGTCTCAAACATTTCACCAAGTCTCTGAAAAGTGAGGCCTTTATCATAAAGTCGTCACTTAGTCTACCCTTGAAAGGCGTTACCGATTATAGTTCACATAGATAAATCACAGCTGTGTTGCTCACAGACTCAGGAGCATGTGAGGGAAGGCATCCGGTACATCTTTTATGCATGTGCACCTAATTTGGAATTATGTTGTTGAGGTTCACATGGCGATTTCAGTGCTTCTGCCATTACCTCCATGATTATACATCATTTATGAAGGAGTAATACATATGCTCAGCTGTCGACCTGCATCTGTTCTTAGAGGAAACTTCTTGCATATGGTGGAGGGCGGTAATGTCTCGCAGTCCGCTGCCTGTTAAGTAGAGGGCTCCACCTTGACGAAAGTGTTGGCCGGGTTCCACACCTTTAAATGCCTCCTCGTGAAATTTGAGCCACACAATGCCTGCTCAGTAGTTCATTATGTCGGCTCACAAAGCTTTCTACAAAAAAAAAAAGAAAAAGAGAAGGAAATGTGACTTGAAGTTGTAGACCATTGCGTTTTCTCTTCTTAAAATCATTTCTGTGTTGATTTCCGCTGGGAAGTCTGTGCATTTATTTTTTCACACAAGAGAAAACCGATCAGGCGTTACATTACGATCGCCTGCCTAAAACATTAAAAAAAGAAGTTCAGTGAAAGACTCACACATTTTTCATGTAAACATTACACTCCTTTACAAACTGTAATGTCCAGAGTGATCCGTCCTTCACAGCCATTTTAAATCACAGACAGGCTGGAACCTGAAGTGGTCAAGGTTCAGAAATGGAACCTCATCAGATGAAGCAGTTTAAGAAAATAAAGACTTATAAAAAGAAAAAGGTGAAAGATGTAGAAGTAATGGTAAAATGAAATTAAAAAAGGGTTAACTCTAATAAATATTTAATATTTTTATCTTCTTGGCTTTTAATATTTGTTTTTATCGTAAAGCCCTTTGTGGCTTTCTGACCTGTTAAATGTGATATATAAATAAAATGTACTCACTGACCTGGTGATTAATTCAGAGAAACATTATGAAATGAACTAATTTACACTGACAACTGTAGAGTTGGTCTATGTCTTTTTTTATTGTTGGGTTAAACCAACCTGATTACAAGACAGTTGCTGTTGAAATTATCAGATCATTTTAGCGCAAGCCGTCTAAGATCAGAGTCAGCCTGCACTTTGGATATCAGCTTTAGATTTGTCTTTCATTGGGAGAAAATCAAATCTGTCTCAGTCAAAAAGAAGCAAAAGCAAAAATAAAATGGAGAATTGGTAAGTGAAATACCTACAATTTAAACATAAAAGGACATTTAAACCTGTTACATCTGTGACACCGTATAGGTTGTCCTTCACTGTTCTGAACCTCCACATGTCAGTTACAGTTGTGACATAAATTGTAGATGAGAAATAAAGACAAAGAGTCCTGTGGCGACGGTTTCTATGAATATTTAGCAGTTTTCCTTAACAGCTTATTAAATCTAAAGCGATTCTCTCTTTACGACACATTAGGATGGTGGGAATATGGCCACCATGTTAAATTCTAATGATGGCAGTAATAAAGAAACAGGTATGGACTATCAGCATAGCATATACAGCAGCATTAAAAGAACAATAACCCAAGTTTTTCTTTTTTCTTTTTTACCCGTCTCTAAATTTGCCGTTAAGGGTTAGACTGAAATGTTTTGATGTGCGGTTCTGTGAAGGTATTCTCTGTAATAGTTCCCTCAACTGCTGTAGAAAGACGTAAGATTGCCGTCAGCTTATTAAAAAGTAAATTATTCCTGGGAGTGGTGCAAACAAACAATCTAGTCCAATCGAAAATGTTCATATCAGAGTGATGGAACGTTTTTCTTTTCATATTGAGAGTCTACCGTTTCACAAGAGGACGATGTTAAATTTACTGCTGTTTCGTTTGACCCTGTTCAATCCGCTGAATCTGCTTCTCTTGCTCCATCAAGAAGGCAGTAGACTAAGATTTTGCATCAGACTCCTAGCTGTGCCACAAAAATTGTGTGTTTGGGTTGTTTCTAGGTCTCATTTATTCAAAAAAAGTTCCCAATAACCTTTCAATATTGATTTGCAAATGGTTATTTAGTTAGCTTTTCATCGCTTCAGGAATAGATTTAGTTTGCCAATAAAGTTATGGTAGTTGGACATCTTTCTGCACCAGGTACGATAATGACTTCCAGAACCCAACTTCAATATCTAAACTAACATTTTAGGTTTATTTCACACAGTGTGATTTTTCAGCTAAAAAAAATAGAAGATTCAACCTAAAAATACTGTTAAAAAAAACTTTTGGTTGCGTGATTCAACTTCCACAGCCCTAAAGGTCTGACTGCTGAACTTTAGAGTCAGTCTGGATCAGTGAGATAGGAAATGAATCCGTCCAACACTTTGTCTGGTGTGTTTGTTACCTGTGGACTAAACAGCTTTGATTTCTGTGTGTGGCATCCTGGGGTTGCTGAATTCATGTCAGAGTTCCCATTAGGACCCTGTTTCTCTGGTAGCCCGAATCAGACCAATTAAAACACACACTTGAACAAAATTCTACTTTTGAGACGTGTTGGCTTAAACACTCAGCTCTTTGTAACGTCAAAACGAGATAAGAACTGGAAACACTAAAGATGTGTCTCCTGACCTTAGACTTGATTTGGATGATAAATTTTTTTCATGCATTTTATTTTCCCACTTTGAAAAGTTGACTGTAAGAGCGCAAGAGCTCTACGTTTTATATTTTTCCCTCAATAGCTTACTCTTTGAATGGAGTGATCCTTCTTACAAGAGAGTTTCTCAGAAGTCAGTACAGCTCCAAGAAACCCGGTTTGTGAAGGTGAAGCATAGATTTTCCTTTTTTTGGAGTGCAAGTATGTGAAGAAAATGTCTTCGGTTTATGTTGTTGGTGTCGTTCACGTCTCAATATCTGAAGGAAAGTCCAGGAATCTGGTGTTTATCTGTGGCTCCTGACTGTGTTGGAGAAATAAGACAATGTTTTCTTCAGCAAATATGTGTGGAATTAAATACAACAGATGAACGACTTGCAGACTTTGCTTTGAAAGTCTACACTGATGCAGTCATCGGAAAGCTGGTTATAATCTAGACTAGCTGAAGCCGAGAGTTAAAGTTGTTTTTCTTTACATTTCTAAGAAACTTTGCTGATAATAACCAAGTCAGACTCGCTCCGTTTAGAGCTCATCAGAGATTTGCCATGGAGTTTCCAGCGGGAGTCCTCTGTATGCAGCAGAAGACAAACCACTTAAACGCCAACTTCTCCAAGTTTCCAATCTGTTTTGAGCTTTAGTCACACCTGGATGGGACTTTTGTTTTTATTTTTTTCTCCGAGATGTTGCAACCCACAACAGAAATGGTCTCAATTATGGCCATTTAAACTCATTTTTGAGCTACATTTTCTAATGCAAGGTTGACCATTTCTGCTCTGCTTTCATACCTGCAAATGGTCAAGACTCAAATGCAAAAGTCATGTGGGCGGCTTAACCTGAGGAAAGGAAAATCACCGTTTCCATTAACTGAATCAACTTCTTTTTTTAAAAACATGTTTTTATGTTGTGCATGTAAACACATTTTCTCAACTGTATTTTCTCAAGCGCTTTACACCAAAGAAGACGGCAATTGATATAATGCAGCCAAGTAAAGATATTAAACTCCTCAGTTATTAAACTGAGGAACAAAATGTCACATTCTTTAAGCATCTGCCATCACAAATATATTAGAACATATCACAAAACGCATTAAAACTTTAAGCTATAATATAACATTGATGTTTAGCAAAGAAAATTTGCTGCTTTTTCCAATTACCAATAAATACTTTAATGTTCTTTAGCTAGGTCGCTAACATCTTATGCAACCAAGCATCTAAGAGCATAAATAAAGTAAGAGGAACAGATTATAATTAGGCCAAATGTAGGTCAAACGTCATTCTGCCAGACATTAATTCTGTCATTTAACAGACAGTCAGAGTGTTTTTCTTCCCACTAAGACACTGGAGGTGTGTCAAAGTCAAACTGATCAATCTTGTCTTTGTTTCTTGACATTTTGTGTGTTTGCTCCTCAGTTGTGTTGGAACAAAGCTGCACAGCAGCAGAGCCAACATGCAGTGCAATGACAGTGTGTTTCTCCTCACTGATTTCTCCTGGTTTTGTCACACCTGGGTGTTTAAGAACACCAAACATTGTGGCTTAATATCTCTCGTTAAATCATGAATTCATGGGGATTAATCAGACTTTTCAACCTAGACCTGATTTATGCTGGACCTGTTAGATGAAGAAATCAGCTAAACAGAATTTGTCTGACATGAAGTGGCTTAAAACGTCTCAAAGCAACATATTTTTCCTCAAAATAGATTAGAAACAACATCATTAACATCCATAAATCTGAACTGCAAATCAATTTTCCCTATTTTGAGACTTCACCAAATGCAAACAGAAGGGTCAGCCAGGCATTTCAAACATACAAAGCAGCATAAAATACATAGACCATGTTTTACGTGAGACAAACAGAAGAAATCTACACAGGGGCACAAACTTTTTCACAGAACTGTTCCCCAGGCACAAAACGGCAGGAGGGTGCCGGGCGTGGATCAAGTGGGAAAGTCATGCTTCATCACAAATTTCACTTCAGCGTGTTTACCAACAGTCCTGTCTGACCTTTACAGGCAACTGTCGCTATTGATCAAATGCTTGCGTTGCGCCGTGCCGTTAAAGGCCCGTTTTGTTCGAGGCTGTTCAGCATGCCAGCTCCTATCTTCCTCCTGGACAGAACTCTACCTGAGCGCGCTGGAGGACGGCGTGGTGACGCAAGCCAAAGGTCAAAGCAACTGGCTTTCAGATGCTCAGCAACAGCAGCAGCCAAGAAAACAAGTATTTTTACGTAGGTGGCCCATTCTCCCTTTGGTTACATACAGCAGGCATTTACAGAGTCAGGCAGCAAATATGTCCGAGTGACTGCAGAGGAAGAAACAAACTTTATACTCTATTGTTTCCTCTAAATGAATGCCAAAGGCAAACTATAGTGCCTTGATTCCTTGACATGAAAGTTGTAAAAGTGTACATAAACCTACACATCATTTTGTAACTTTTTCCTTTGCTTTCCCTTCTTTTTCTCCAAAATCACACATCAACAATTAAGTGTTGATAAATGTTTCCTTGAGATGTTCTATCATTGAAAGGAAATCATTGAACTTTAGGATTTTCCCTCATCCAAATGCCTCATAATTTGTATTTTAGCTTACACACCTGATAGTCTGATTTACTCGTTTCGATTGGGGACAAAATTGCAGCATTTGTTACATTTCCATCTGGTGCGGTTCTCCTTCACGCTGCTCTGTGCAAACGATCCAAACCTTTTGGGAAACCTGTTCCGCCCCTCGCCCCGTGGTGGCGCTGCACCAGAGACCACAATATGAAAACCTCTGAAGAAGACACTCAGCGCAACTTGCTTCATCACAAAATGTAAGAAATGGAGTGGTGTCAGATTTTAACGCTGGTAGGATTTCTCTTTGCCAAAGACCACAAGCCATTTCTCTTTCTAGTATGAGGCGTGTGTGTTTGTTTTGGGTGTATTTACCCAGGATGCTCTGCACTATAGTCCACTTCCTGTCTTTGGAGTGAGCTTCAGTCCACTTGGCATACACACAAACCGAGACCGAGGTTTGTAGAGCTCAGTTTTTTGGTCCACATCAGAGTTCGATTGCGTATTCACACCTCCCCAAACGAATCAGACTTTCTAGGCAAAAACAAACTTAAGCTAAAAGAAAGCGGACCGACCACGGCTGTTTTGAATGAGTTGCTTCAGATTGTTTTTAGAAGCGAAAACTAATCGCGGTGGGCCAAGAGAAGCGGCTTTGTTGTCCATCTCTGTCGTTTGTGGATGTCACTTGTGCGACAGATTTACGTACGAACCAGAAACATGTGAATGTAAAAACACATTTTCAACCTCAAACCTTAAAAGGAAGGAAGAAAAAAGACATTTAATTGTGTTAAATCTCTTAACATGTTGCAATCTATTCAAAATATACATGCAACATCCCCGGTCCTAATTATTACATTCATTTGTTTTATGCTGGATGCTTAGTGGTATATAAATTTGAAGTAGACGGAACTGATTATGTTACTTTAGGTGATGTATTTAACTTGGTTTTTTAAGGAGTCTATCCTCTTATACTCATGCATTGTCTTGCTACAGGAAACTTTTCATATATTGTGAAAGGCACAAGATTAAAACATTCTGTATGTAGAGAAACTCTCCTATTCTTAGCAGGTCTTTTCTTTTGAAAGATGTGCCCACGTTCCAGATTTAACAGCAGCCCAGAACGGTTCAGAATTAATGACCCGAGCGCCACCATTCTAACATAATAATATGCAAGTCTAATTAAACCCTTACTTTAATTTGAGACAGAACCATATGTTTAATCTAACTGCACGGATTGGGTTCAAATGAATCATCTGATGTATTAATTAATTTGTTAATAATGTAACGTAATTTTGACCTAATTTGAAGTCATAATGTTCTAAAACCATTCAGGTTCCACTTTTTTACTGCTTCACAGGCTTTGGTAAAACTGAGCAAAGCAGGAGCTTTTACCTGCTGTCATAAAAATTAGGATCATACTCATGTTAATCGTTTTTTTAAAGAAAAAGTCGGTGGTTTCTGAAAAATTACACCACCTTTAATATAGTTAAGAGAATGTTTGTGTTAAAAGTGAAACCAGCAGAGTTGATGGAAAAAGGTTATTCTGCTATATGTTGTGTATTATGAGTAGTCCAACACACTGCTGTTTAGTATTTAATTTCTAAGTCGGGGAACATGGAAACCTCAGCCACACTTGAAAACACACAGATTACTCAAATGACAAATCATTAAACTGTAATACAATCACTAAATTGTATTACCATAATAAGCCAGGGTTTGTATTGCCTTTTTTTTTTTTTTTTTTTTACTTAACTGAATAGAAAAATTCCATGTTTCCGCTTTGGGGAAAAAACAAAAAACAAAAAAAAAACATTTGAAAAACAAAACAGAAAAGTCCCTGTAATGATCCATGTAACAATCCAGATTGAGTCTTATGTTACCAGACTGAGAGGATTTTTATCAGTAAATGAACAGTTTACTGACGGTCTGTCTTCTTTGGTTGCATATTTGTTTGTATCATTGTAATAAAAGTGGATAAAAAGATTTTAAAGTGGAGATAATAGCACTCCTTAATAAGAGGAACATGGCCGCCTGTCTGGAGTTTACCTAAAAGCTCCTGAAGGACTCTTAGAGCAGGAGGAACAAGATTCTCTGGCCTGATGAGACCAAGATTGAAGTCTTTGGTGTGAATGCCAGGCGTCATGTTTGGAGGAAGCTCCACCGTCCCTATAGTGAGGCACGGTGGAAGCAGAATCCTTTTCCTTGAGAACCACACCCTAAAGCTCTTGGCCAAGTTCTCTAAAGAGTGGCTTCAGAACCCAATTGTCCCGGGAGAAATCTGAAAATGGCTGACAGACTTCTCCATCCAACCAGATGGATCTGGAGAAGAAGAACAAAGAGAAGAACGGGCCAGACTCCCTAAAGTCAGGTGAACTGGAGGCAGCAGATTGAAAAAGACTTGAGGCTCAGCACAGTATTAAGCAAAGGCTGTGAATATTTATGCAAATGTGATTTCTTGGTTGTCTCTGTCTTACAGATTTTAAAAAGGCTCCAAAAATATTTCCCACATTGTCATAATGGGGCATTTATGTGTCCAGTTTTGAGGAGATTGTTTAATGCAATTTTTGGAAAAGTGCTATAGGGCAACAAAACGTAAAAAGAGTGAAGCGCGGTGAACGCTAGCTATGGATTTCTTCTCCACATTCCAACTTTGTGTTGTTCTGTCACATAAAATCAAAACAAAATAAGTGGAGGTGGAAACTGTAAATAAACAGGCAATTCAAGTACCTACATCACCTGCACATTTAATTTAACTAAACATAAAGTTATGCACATTTTCCGAGCTGAGGGCAGCATCTCTATACACACACACACACACACGCACGCACGCACACACACCAACCCTTCTGAACCTGCAAATATCTGCAAACAGAACAAACAAGACCTTGATTTGTCTCTTTGTTTCAAACAGAGTGCTGTGCAATATTGATCATTCGGGTTTGCCAAAAAGGAGAGGCAGGACACCTTATACATATTTATCACCAAAACACTCGCCTTTTTTGTTTTTTTTCCTTCCTGTGAGCCCTTGCCGCCCGTCTCTTTTCTGTTTTTTTTTTTTCCCTCCAGCCAAACAGCCGCAGATTGTTATGCATAGAGTGACACGACCTGCAGGCGTTGCTTAGATTCTTATCGGCCTGCTCTCATCTGATGTGGGGTGGGGGGGATGTTGGGGGACGCGCCGCACTGACAAAGCCCGGTCCTTCTAGATTTTGCTCATATCTGCTTTTTAACAATTCCATCAGTGGCGGATAAGCTGGCTGGCAATAAAGACGAAATGGCAATACATAGAGGGATCTGGGTAGCATCTGTGCACAAAAATGACTGATAACAAAAGTGCTGTTTGAATTTAAAAAAGCGGTAGGGGGAAAAAAAATAAGATAAGGAGAGGGATAACACAGGCCGGCCTAACATCAGCTTGAGTAGCGAAATGTCAGTGCTGGGGGAAAAAAAAAAGCATGAATTTCATTTTGATGTATTCCTTTTAAAGTTTTTGAAATGTACTGATATTTCATAGAGAAAAAAAAAAACTTTTTGTGGCATTTCATTTCATTAATGTAGGTTTAAATCAGCTTAGTACTGCTGGGGTCCGAGCGTTCTGCCCGGAAACAATCCCCGACTGGATCAGGGCTCTGAAGCACTGCTTAGTCTGCACATAAATAAATCAAATCAAGGTAAACGATACCGACAACAAATCACAGAAGTGACGCAAAGTTATAGTATTTACCAGATTAACGTTCTGTCTTTGTGACCCCTGACGACATGAACTCCACCGACTCAAAGTCTGCATTGAAAATAAATGAATTTATGAAATTATGTTTTATTTTTTTTATTCAATTTTTTTTTTTTTTACAGATCAAGTTGAACAAAAACTTATGGAATAATGAACAAACAAAAACCATCACAAATGTTCAGCTGTCAGACGAAAACGCGTCTTTTAGCTGCAACACATCTACGTGTGATAGTGGCGTTTTGGATAAGTACAGCAAATATTGCTTCTTGTCATTTTTGCACTGTTAGCATATGTTGGTACAGCTTACGCTACAGTAGCCCACTGACTAGAAAGTTACGCTTCAGTTTCAGCTTCCACCTGTGTTGATGTTCCTATGGGCATGGCACTTAGCAGCAAGTGTCCAAGTGATCTGTGTATCAGTGTAGGACTGAGTGTGTGTGAGGCTGGGTGAATGTGACTCTTGTGACTGTTGGTTTGACTAGAAAAGCCTTACATAGTTCAGTCCATCTACTTTTAATTGTTGGTTGCTCTTTCAGCTTAGACCAGGAGTTCTGTTTAACCCCGGGTCTATTTGCAGGTAAATTTGTGTTTATGTAACACAAATTAAAGGAATTCCATCATATGTTCCTCAACAGTCATTAACACAACTAACCCTAACCCTACATAATTTGATCCACCATCGTAGACGTTAATGACTACCCTGCTCATGAAACGATCTTATGCCTCGAATCTTTTCATGAATATTTTCCAAAGCTAGAATGTTCCTCTGTTAAATTTTAATATTATTGGTGACATTATTTATTACAAACGTTCTCTTTTTTTTTTGCGAATCCTTGAAAACACGGTGGCACTAAAACCAAACTTACTCCGTTTTTTTGTGGATATTAACGCACAACGACATATTAAGTTCCGGTACTAACGCGCCACAGGATCCCATTTGTCATCTACCACAAACAAACATGAATGAATGTTGGGATAGTTGGTGATATGGCAGAAAAAGACTCCTCCCACCTCATATTTCCCCAAAACCTTCTGCAGTGGAAAAACTCCCATTATGTTGATGTTCTGGTTGAAATGCCTCTCAGTAAACAGGAGACTGATTTGCTCTATGTACAGACAGGAATGGTTAAATAATACCACTGTTACGCAAAAAAGGAGAGACGTGATTTAATGAAGTCGCACATTAGCCTTATGATAAAAACCAGTGGTGTACATTTACTGCAGAAGTATATATAGGTCATATTTGGTAATTAGCCTGAGGCTGACATTCCCAGCTCTAACCTTTACAACTCAATATACGCTAGTTAAATAGCTGCTGACCTTCCAAGCTTGTGCATCCGTAGGTTTATGGGAGCTTTACTTCTATAAAGTTAGTTCACTGGGCCAAGAATCATTCGAACTTATAGTGTAAAACTTCGTCAAAATCATTTATTGATGCTGGCCACTGCAATATGAATTACAAAGTACTGCTAATTTTTCTTTCTCATATATTTTATTGAATTTTCTCTAACATACAAACATATTAACTTTGCAAACAGGCACTTAAACACACTAAAATTCACTCAAACCTGATTATATGTTTAATGTTTATATATGTTTAATTTTAGAAATAAAAATGTTCAGGAAAGGAAAGAAAGAAAAGGAAAACACAATAAGTGGGTAGAGGCTATAGAGTCCAGACGCTCACTTGTCCATTAATAAGCCCCGTCTTCAGTCCCTATGATATTCAAATATGGCTTACAGATATTATCAAAGTCCTGCTTTTTGCCCTTGGTACGGTCCTTTAGTGTTTCCAGGTAGGGGGGCCGTCCATTTTCCTCCAGCATAGTGCAGTGGCTCTCCTGGTTTGAAGTAGTCCATAGTTTAGCTATTTTGTTGGATAGATTCCTACACTGTGTACTTTAAAAATATTTGAACCACTGAAGGAAACGACACAAAAAACTCTGAAGAAGAGTTCTTTTATGAACAAAAATGGAGCAGCATCAGATTATAGTGGTTGGATTTCTCTTTTAGCTTTTGATAAAAACCTGCAAGCCAGCGCTGGACTCGGTTGTTTTGGTTGTATTTACCCAACATGCCCTACTCCTCCATTTGCTTCTTGCTTTTAGATCGGTATCCAGGCCGCTTTAAGAAAACTTGACAGGAGACTGGAAAAGATCTGAGACCATGCATTGAACTTCCAGCACGACCCTAAACTTACAACCACAGCTAAAATGGAAATGTTTACATGAAGGCGTACCTGGGTGTTTGAATGGCCCAGTCAAAGTTCTGATCTAAATCCAACTGAGAATCGGTGGCTTGAAAACGTCGGTTCACAGACCCTCTTCATCATACTGAGCTTGTGCTATTAAGCAAGAAAACCAACAAAAGCTCTCTAGATGTGCAAAGCGAGACATAATTCAAAAGCTTTGCAGTTCTATTTCAAGCAACAAAAGGTTCAACGTAAACATAGACTGACATTGGCAGTTTTAACATGAGAAAAGGTGAAAAAGAAATATTTCAACACACAGTACATAAGAAAGTACATAGAGCTTTCTGATCCAAAAAAAGAAAAAAAAAATCAGTGTGCTGAAGAGAAACATCTTACAAAGATTGCGTTATTTGACTTTGCTATTCAAGTACGGTCTTTGCAAAGCATTTATGTTTCTTTACAGAGTGAAAACTATTCCCAGCAGTGATTGACAATGTATCCAGGAGCCCCTTCAGATTACTAAGTCATTTAAGCGGCTTTTCACAAAAGAATGTAGATGAAATCAGCATTTGATGCCTCCAGGTTAAGCAGAGACTCGATGCCCGATTCCAAAGTTAGGCAAATCAAATCTATTCAGCTCAAAACCTTTTTGACCTTTATGGTTTTCTTTTCCCAATTAACCCCTCTGGCATCTCTCATTTGATTTTATTTGTCTTCACTTTGTTTGATACATAATTTTTTTTTCTCACCATAATATCAATGATTTTTAAATTGCAGTTATGGAGGAAAGTTTTGAATGTGGGAACTGCGGCAGTCTTTTACCTGTACAACTGCCAAAAGGTGTAGGCGTGTTTTCCTTTTCTTCCCTCCGACCGTCCATGCCTTTAACCATCATGGCCATGTCTCTTCTACAGCCCCGCAGTGAGCAGTGATATATTATAGGTTTTGACTCTTCCCGTAGCAAAACCTATCAATGCCCCACAAGCATGAGCCGCATCCTGAGTGACAGGCCGCTCCCCTCAGAGCCGAGGGAGGGTAATTGGCATTCGGGATCATCTGGATGATAGGGAGGGTGGCGAATTCCATGAGATGCTGCTCCTCGGTTTTTATCCTGTGCCATAAAGTTCCCTAAGACCCCGTCCCCTATTTCCACGGAGAGGGCGAGAGATCAACACAAACCACGAGAGCAAGAGAGGGAGAGAGAGCGGGAGACTACTTTGCATGCAGTGAGTTGGCACTAGAAACCCCAAGGGAGACATTTTCGGTGAGGGGGAAACAGCTCTCTATGCATGAGGAGAAATCTCCTTCAGGTTTCTGTTCCAGTTACCAACCCCTCTCTCCCTTTCTTTCTACTCCCATCATCTTCGTCAACCCCATCCTGCTCGCTAAAACGCCCACGCCCATGTCTGTAGGGATTTATGACCTGTCACCTCAGCGGCTCAGAAGAGAGGGAAATGGAGGAAAGGAAGGGTAAGGCGATGATGGGGACAGTATCGCCTTACCATCAAGGCAATACTGTCTTGAAGAGTATCGCCTTGGGGTGGGGGGTTTGGGGGGTTGCATCACTCCGAGTCCGGCGTATGTCCGTCGCAGCAGTCAGAGAAATTAACAAGCGAGGGGCGGTAGGTAGGGGGAGGTGTCTGGTTCTTACCGAGGTGGCCTCCCGAGGCAGACTTCTCATTTCCTACTAAGAAGCCAACAAGGAACTGACACAAAACCCTCAGCTCCCATCAACACATCATTTGCAGCCCTGTCAAGTGGCATGTGGTATTTAAGGGCAGGGGGGGCAACAAAAGGAACAATCACTAGAAAAGCCATGAGAAAGAGGTAAGTAAAGGGAAGAGAGTGACGTGTGCACAACGAGCCTTTTTACATTTTCATGTGGACCGTTGATGGAGGGTATTAACCTGTAGAGTCCTGCCAGCTCCAATAAATTACTCGGGTGTATGCTCGCCCCTGAGGTAGATCATTAGTGTTCTTCATAGGTATAATAGCGTACCCTGGCGCATTGCCATTCAGTAGCCATATTATCCTGACAAGAAAGATTTCTGTGTGGAGACAACTGAATAATGCCTCCTGTCATGGTTCAAACTTTTTAAATAAATACTGACTGATAATCGGTCAAAGCTTAATATGGCTAAGACTCCAGTGTATGAAGCCATTGAACAAATACATGGCTGACATAAATATTGTCAACTACCTTTTAAGAAGCTGTCCTTTTTTAATTTAATTCCAGAGAAACTAACCCACCTACAATCATCAACACCATAATTTTAGATATGGTCATGATATTGTAGATACATAGTGCACAACCCGTCATTTAAGAGGAAGCGAAACAGAGTAGAACACAAGTATTTGATTCACCTTCGAATGAAGGTCTGTAATTTGTCATAGCTACACCTGAGCTGTGACAGACAATCCAGAAAATCTCACTATGTGATTTTTAAATAATTCACATTTTATTGCATTTAATACACCTTAATATTTGGAAAGCTTTGCTAGCAATTTCAGAGGTCAGATTTTTCTTGTAGCTTCTGACCAAGTTCTCACAAAGCTGCAGAGATGTTGGTCCTCTCCTTCACACAGATCTGCTCCAGATCTTTCAGGTTTCAGGTCTGTTGCTGGGCAACATAGACGTCCACCTCCCTCCAAAATGTTCTCTTGGTTTCAGGTCAGGAGACTAGCTAGGCCACTCCAGGACCTTGAAATGCTTCTTACAGAGAAACTCCTTTGTTACCCACGCTCTTTGTTTTTGGTCATTGATGGGAAGACCTAGCAAAGGAGGTGGTTGCCCAAAATTTAGCGATACATCCGTCATCAATCCGGCTCTGTCGTTTCCTTTGCAGAGAAATATCCTCAAAGCATGATGTTTTCACCTCAGTGCTTTATCATTGGATTGGTGATCTTGGCATTTTACTCATGCTCACTGACATGTGCTGGCTTTACCACAGGGACATTCTGTAAAATGTATGATTTTAATCCATTACAGTTTAGGGAGCATTCACACCATCTTTGTCTATTCTGCCTCAATCAAACTAATTTGTTTGTCTTGAAAGTCCGGTTCGTTTGGAGAGGTGTGAATGTGCAATTGAACTCTGATGTGGACCGAAACAGTAAACTGTGGTCCAACCTACAAACACAGTTCTCGAATCAGGTTGAATTGAACCTTGATGTCGTTTCCTCTTCTGATTTTTCGTATTGAGCTGGTTAGGCCATTGGATACCATTCAGGGTCACACAAAATATGAAAAACCTATATAAAATTATTAGTAAGACTAAAAAGACAACCTTGTTAACATAATACTAACATACTCATAACTTGCCGTTAAAAAAGCTAGTGTAAATATGTCATATTACCAACAAGTTCTTAATTACATGTGGTATTACATGATGTTCTAATGTCTCAAAATATAAGTTTAGAGCGGTAAGATATTATCTTGAGAACAACTTGAACACTAACTTATAAAATCCTCATACTAGCAACACAACAGTTTATGCAGTAAACTAACTCAGAGAGCCAGCTCAAAATAATGCATCACCTTTATTTTTGATTCGGTACAATATAAAGTAAAAGACGTTTATTTCGTTACTCCAGAGATTGCAGTCGGATATTTTTCTCCTCTGATAGCGGTGTCACATTAATGAAAATGTCACTCTGTGTGTCCTTTTCAGAAGCAGTTCAGATAATGCAAAAGCAATTTATCAGCCACTTCTTTCACAAAGTGCTGGCTTACCTGTCACTGCAGCCGCATGAACCCGGCAATATTAGCTTAGGCACATGTGGCAAAATAGTGTCGGCAGTTTCAGCTCACTTTATGAATGAGAAAATCCTGAGGCAGGTTTTGATCTGTGGTCAAGATTGTTGTCACTTCAGTCACAAATTTGCCATGTTGGTTAATTATAGTGAAGCGAGTCAGGTAGTGGTAACAAGAACATGATGCAATCCTTGAAGTGGTGAGCAGGAGGGGAAGGTTATTTCAGCATTGAAAGGCCAGGAGGGATGGGAGCTGAAAGTGGAGTCTGGAAGGAAGGGGAGCACACACACACACACATGCACACACACGCACACGCGCACGCACACGCACACACACACACACACACACACACACACACACAGAGGAGCTGCTGGGTGATGCAGGAGGGGTACGGGGGAGGGAGGGGTTGAAATTGGTAGAGTGGCTTCTGCCTCGCGCACCAGCAGCAGGGCTTCACTTTCTATATGAGCAACCTGAAACAATAAAGTGGGGAGAAGTGGCTCGACACAAGATGCCAGATGAAGTGTCCAGAGGAAGCCAAAGGGAGAGAAGAACTTATCTAAACCGGTTTCTCATTCAGAATAGCCTGCAACAGCTTTTCTTGTTTTTCTTGAAGCAAAGCTTCCCAGGATGTGGTTTTCTTGTTGGGTTTGAAAATGAGTGAAGAATTTAAAATGACTATCTTGACATAAACACACATTTTTATCAAGCAAAATATTAGGGATGGACAGTAGCCCCTTTTTTCCGAATTTTGATACAATAGTTATCTGAGGTTTAGTATCGGCCAAAAACTGATTCAATACAGAAAAACATCACTGAATTGACTTAAAGTGTTTTGTTTTTTAAACACAGACATGAATGAATTGAATTCCAAATCTATTTGATAACTCTTCACCAGAACAGCACATTTAAATACACCAACAGCGCCACAAGCTTGGTCAAGTATGTAAAGACAACACAACTTTCATTTCTCCAGTCATGACCTGGTGTCTAGATTTGGATCATAACATAACCCTGATTTAAACTTTCACACAGCCTTCATTAGGGTCTTTAATTATTTGCAAATTATGAATTTTTACAGAGTAAATCCATTTTCAGTTTTAACAGTAAAAATATATAAAAAAAATCATGAATCCTTTCCTTCTACTTGACACTTATCTCCTTGTTTCATCTGACAAAATCCTCTTGAAACACACTAGTTTGTTGCTGTAAGTTGACAAAATGTGAGAAAGTTTAATGTGAAAAGGGAGTTTTACAAAGCAATGTGTTTAATACTATTCATAAAGTTTCACTTTTTTGCACATAAAGTTTTAAGGATTCTGATTCTGTTGGTCAAATCCTAACAAGAATGAAATGATAAATGGATGAATAGTAAACATGTCTGAAACCTTCAAGAACAAAAAAACCAGCAAACGTGTAAATGACTTTAAGTTTGTGTGTATTTCCTTGACAACGTGCCTTGCTGACATAACACCACGGTGATGGGATTATTCAGGATAAGTTCAGGTTATCTTCATTTGCTTTTTCACTTTAAAACCCAAATAGAAATCTCCAGATTCAACGGCTGCAAAGTGCATTTAAGAATACTTGATTCTTTCAGCCCTTGTCAAGTGAGAAAGTGTCCAGCAATTCCTTTCATTTACGGCAACCCTGTCACATTCGGTATTCGAGCGTGGAGCGATATCGGGTCTCCCGTTCTCTGTTGAGAGACACTGGGTAGTTGTATATCCTCGGGCTAAAATGATTCAAATAAATCAATGAAAGAAGCGACCTTCATTCAGCTCATAAAAACTGCACATGCAGCCAGTTATTTCTAAAATACAGAGCGCTTCTTTTATTTAGACACTCGGTGGCTGTAAAGGGCATCATCGTATTATAGTAGTTTATAGCTGGGATGAGGTCAGATTGAATTTTTGCAAAAAGAAATCATTTGCTCCTTCACTTCTGTGCTCTGGAGAATAAGCTTGAAATGATAGTAAAATTTAAATCTTGTGATTGTGATAGAAACATTTGATAGCATTTTCAATACCTCTGCAACATTTTTTTGATGGAACAGAGTTCTTTCTAGCTAAGGGCAAAAAATTAACTTTATTTTCTTTGGTTATTTACCAAAGATAATAAACTTATTCAATTTACATTCCAATTGTTTTAATTCAGCCAAGACGTTTGTTTCTAACAGGAAATCACAAAAGATGATTGAGCTATTTAAAAGCAGATAATTAATGTCATGGAATGCTTTTATTGATATATTGATATATTGTTGAGATGGAAGATCCTAATCTGTAGCTGTTCCCTCAGTCGAACAGGGTCTACCAGACTATCAGGTATGAAAACCCCCTGAAGCCCCTTTTCCATTCCACATTCACAGTGTGGCTCGACTCGATGGGTGTTGTTGTATCTTACGCTCTCCTATTCTCACTAAACCGCCATTGACAAAAAAGCCGAATAACACCTTCTACTACTACTGCTGGCCGGCTGTGGACAGAATGATGGAAAACACTTGCTGCTTTGCGTGGCCACAGTGTCTGCGGTCCGCTAGCCGATCGACTGTGACTTTGAAACAGTCGGCTGCTCTTCCCCTCGACTTTCCGTAACGTCCTTCTTTTACCGAGATGATTCGGGATGACCCGCCAAGATGGCAGGTTTGAACATATCGACTGGCATGCATATGCATCAGCCCCTCTCAGCAGGAGCCATCCGAGCAGAAAGGGATCGCAAGTCGGCTGATTGGCGACGGCGACATTGCCACGGGAACCATCGATGGGGGGAAGGACACGCTGTTTGCTCCTTGTTTCAACTTCGACTCATCTGTTTCCTCTCTGCGATAATGCGTGTATCTTTGCAGTGCGGATCGACGCTGGGCACCCAGCAGTGAAGGGGAAATAGATTTTCTTTTTGTCCCCCCCACACATTTTGCAAAACAATACTCTATATGTATGACGGTAAAGCGAGAAATCCCTCATGTCAGGGAAGGCTTATCAGCAACAAGGCATCCTGCAGGTTGAAAGAACTGTCCAGGTTTCATCTGTTAAAGTATCTCAAACACTTTTCTGCCTCTTTTTCCATCACTGAAGTGTTTTTAGTAACTCATCTGCAACTGCTGATATCAGCACGTCTGCTTTCTAAAGTGGCTCACCGTTATTATTTAAACTAAAATACAAACGCTGCTGTATAAGTAAGAGGCGCATAAGACGTAACCGACAGCATCTGGTTTAGGATTTTCAAAATAAAAGATTCTCCAGACTCAATACATAGAACGGACATATTTAATTACTTCTTGTGCGGCACAGTACCAATTGGTCCATGGACCGGTACCGGTCCGCGGCCCGGTGGTTGGGGACCACTGCCTTAGAGGGGTCGGGAGGTGATGGTGTTTATCTTCAGCTAACATTCTAGGTGAGAGGCGGGGTCACCCTGGACAGGTCGCCAGTCTGTCACAGGGCAACACAGAGACAGACATGACACACAACCGTGCACACACACACACGCGCGCACACACAGCTAGAGTGAATACAGACCGATTAACCTGTTTTGGTTCTGTGGGAAGAAGCCAGAGAACCCACCATACACAGGGAGAACATGCAAACTCCGTGCAGAAAGACCCCGGACCGGGAATCGAACCCAGGACCTTCTTGCTGCAAGGCAACAGTGCTACCAAGTGCACCACTTTGCAGCACTGTCAGTGTTTTTTTGTTTTTGGCTGGAATTTACTTTACATGTGGCTTACTTTGCTTTCTGAATTAATTGTATTCTTTGAACTGTATGAGTATTGGGTTTTGTCTCATCGCTGAAGCCACTTTCACTTATGTCTACCAATTGTTTTCTGTAAAGAAAAATCTAATCTAAGTATGTTTTACAGGTAATACCCCACACTTCCACACAATATGTCAGATATGAAATAATCAGTAAGTTACAAAATATACCAGGCCTTTTGGTTTAGTAATTTCTTTATCTTATTTAAATCAGTAAAGCTTTGGAATTTGTTTTAACTTTTCTATAGTTTATATAAAATTTCCATGACAACTGTTCATCAATAAGAACACCCAAAAATGAGTTTTTATTTATTTATTTTTTTGTATTTAGGTTCCTTCAACTCTTTTTATTCCTGCTTCGGAATATCATACATCACTTATTACAGATGTTTAAGAATACTTTGTTAATTTTTTGTAAATTCATTTCCACTGCTTATGTCAGTGGTTAAATTACATCTATAAGGCTACCAGCTAAGGAATAAAGAGCTGATTATTATAGGTTAGTCATCCTCCGCCTCCTTTCAGTGTCTCTGACTTACTGTTGAAGCAGTTATTTTTATTCTTCTCCTTTTTTTCTAGGACGCTTTCATCCGATTTTCTCCACAGACACAAAAGATGCGTCTCTAAAGCAAACGGAAGTAGACTGACAAGTCCTGGATATCTTAAAGTGTGTCATTTAAAAACATCATCTGAATATCGAGAAGGCGGACTACGTCTGACATGTCACCCGAGAGCGGAAAAAAAAGAGGAGCTCGCACATCCTACGTATTATTATATAACAGAGTTTTGCAGCCAGTGCAAAACTCTGTTATAAGACTCTTCACGTTCCGAGACGATTCGACAGCTAAAGCGTTCCTCTTCTGGCTCCCTGGAAACGTTGAGTGCCAGATTTTTTTTCCTGGTCAGGGTGACCGTACGAGGGCGAGCGCCGGTGCCCTTCTGGGACCGACCTCAGCAGTACAGGCGATGCAGAGGCGAAGCAGACAAAGAATAGTCCAGGTGTGACCTCTGACCTGCGGGGAGGTTATAACTGGAACACTGAGCTCAGTTGTGACACTTTATCTTAATTTAAAGCCAGCTTGTCTCGGCTTCCGTGGTCCGGTCGCTGACTTCTGGACGAAGGTGGCCGAGCTTTTTCGCTACTTTTCAGGAACTTGGTCAAGGTAATGACAGAAAGAAGGTTAGGTGGCTCTGCCTGAGGACTATTAATGTTGGACCACAAACCTTAAAATCTGGGCGAGGGTAAACTCTGTTCCAGGAAGAACTGGTTTATTTTTAATTATATTGTCTCCAGTTAAGCCCAAACTTATCCAATTTACATTTCAGTTGTTTTAAGTTTGTTTGTGAAAGGAAATCACAAAAGATTACTGAATTGATTATCTAGTTAAAAGCAGATAATCAATGTGATTGGATGCTTTTATTTTGATCATTGAGGTGGAAGATCCTGATCTGTAGCTGCCTCCACAGATTCTCTCTGGTTTAAAAGTATGGATGGAGGGCTAGAGGGGACAAAATTAAATAAGTTATATCATGAAATACATGCATGTAAATATCCCATTAATTAATTAAATGTATCATGAAATTATTTGCATAACTAAATTTACCACTCAATAATTAAATGCAACACTACTTTATCAAATACATCAATAAATTATTCAATTTATTATGAAATGATTTAAGTAATTAAATTTACATTGAATATCATTACATTCTTGAATACATCAATAAATATATTATGAAATTATTAAATTTTCAATTAAATAATTAAATGTCCCATGAAATAATTAAATATACCTTTTTAAATAATGTTCTTAAATACTAAAGTTATCTTTTTTTAGAAGCCCTTTTTTAAAATCTATATTTATTTTACAGTGTATTTATTTATTCCATGGCTCCTGACATAAGCAGAGAATCATGGCTCTTATAAAATAATTGAAACTTTCAAACACGGCCAACTTAATTATGTTTTCAATAATTTTATGAAGCATTTAATTATTGGGAGATTTACACATATGTATCTATTAGTATATACAGCTCTGAGAAAAAAAGTGCTGTATATAAAATGTATGTAAAATGATCAGTTTCTCTGGTTTTAATTTTTATATGTATATGTTTGAGTAAAATGAACATTGGTCTTTTATTTTATGAACTACTGACAACATGTATGTACAACATGTATTTATTTGCAGAAAATGAGAAATGGTCAAAATAACAAAAAAGATGCCGTTCTTTCACACCTCAAAGAAGGCAAAGAAATAAAGTTCATATTCATTTAGAAGCAACAATACTGATGTTTTAACTCAGGAAGAGTTCAGAAATCCATATCTGGTGGAATATCCAGGTTTTCAACGGCCTTCAGTACAGTGGTCTCATTTTTTCCAGAGATATATTTTTATTTAATTTTGTCACTAATGGCCTTCCATAAATAACAGTTTCAAACTGTGAACGTACATTTTAGTTTGAAAAAATCGGGTCTGAATAATTATGGCCTCAACTTGTTTTGACTTAGCAATTATACAATAATTGGCAATACTTATCAGTGTTACTGATTAAACTTTAGCTTTAATCAGTCAGATCATGATTTCTTGGTTAATGTCAAGTTGTCACAACAAAGACATTTTGAATAATGTCAGCTTTGTATTAAAAGTGTCATAATTTACTGAATGACACTTTATGACAGCAGTCATAAATATTCATGAAGACTTAATCATGTTCATGTCAGGTGTTATGTCTTGTTTATGACGGTGTCATGACAGTCTTATTCACAACCCGTCAAATAAAGTGTTACCCAATAATGTTTGTTAGTCTTAATCATCAGAGTTCACAGGTCAAATCTCCAACAGTGAGACATTTCCTCATGCAGTATCAGAAGCTGCATTGACCTTGAGCTATGAATTATAATCTGGTACTATTTGTCCTTAGGCCTTATTTACAGCTTTAAATTATAACAGTTATCTTTTAAACTGCTTATTTTAATATTTGACAACAATTACCGTTCAGTCATAGAATATTTAAATCCATCCGCAGAGCAGCTTTATGTCATATCTACTAGTGGTAACGCTGATTTCTATCTATCTATATATATATATGTAGTTATATTTGTAGATATTAATTTCTAAATGAATAAAAATGCTTTTCATTTAGCTGATATTTATATATTTTATTTAGCTTAATATTATTTTCTGATTCCTTGATCCCCATAACGTTTTTAATTCCTTGTACACCAATGTCTGAATGAACTGAACAGGAAGTGCCTTTATTTTGACAAGCAGTAGGTGTCTCAATGGCTTTCTTGTTTTATAACAGGAGAATAAAAAGACTCCGTGTGATTGGCTGTTTGTGCGAACAAGCGACTGAACTGCTATATCTAATGTCTGGTGGCAAGAAGGTGCACGTAGTTTTAACCAACCACATAGTTGCCTTTTTATTTTTTATGTAAGAAACGGCACTAATCATCATTTTAAACATAATAAATTATTAACAGCTAACTACTTTATCATTAGATAGTACTGAACCGTGGCTAAATATGTCCTTTGGCTTCATGATAATTATATGAGTTTTGTGTTTCTGCTGTTTTACCTTGGCTGGCAGCTGCAGCTGATGACAAAAGAGTGATTGTCCCTAATCAGAAAATTGGTGGTTTAATTCCCGGCTTTAGTGCAACCGCATGTTGAAGTGT
Organism: Gambusia affinis; assembly: GCF_019740435.1. Lineage (NCBI taxonomy): Eukaryota > Metazoa > Chordata > Actinopteri > Cyprinodontiformes > Poeciliidae > Gambusia > Gambusia affinis. The sequence continues at coordinate 29,233,206 of NC_057869.1, read as the reverse complement.
TCAGAGAACAGCACTCACTTTAGAAAACCTCATGAACAAGCTATTAGATTGTAGACGGAAACAAGTCCAAGGTTGGGATGGTAGATTGTAGCATCTGACCTTTGTTAAAAGGATACAGGATAAACTCATACTGAAGATTGAGTTTATCTTTAAAACATTAAGCTTTCAGTTTTAAAAAGGGAAGTTAGGTAGTAACTTCCCTTTTACTACCTAAAAGGTAGTAAACTTCATCAATTTCATCACTTCATCAATTTCTGCAACAGTTGATGTTGCTGAAATTGTACATACAGGTTCAAACCTATACATTTTTCCCAGCATCATCTTCACGTGTCATTTATTTTCGCACCAGGAATATTAACACAGGCATATTGGGAAATATTTGCACTTAATTCACCAAAGTTTAGGTGAAAAGGTTTTACCTCCCGTTTAAAGGGGCAGTATTCTGTTAAATTTAGTTTTGTGGGCTTCACGCCATGTTATAATTTCCTCATCAAAACATGCCTGCAGTGTTGCCTTCATTCTTTCATGCATGTTTGAGAAATCCTTTAATCTCCCGTGGCAACCATTCAGCTGTGCTAACCGCCTGGGTGGACCCACTCAGCTCCTTCAGACTAGCCATCAGCAATTAGCAAGTAGCTGGTGGAACTGCTGAGCTCATGACAGGAGCTACTTCTCAGTGCAAGGCTTGTAGAAATGCTGATGAAGGTTTAGTAGAGGAGGTGGAGTTACAGAAAGAGCAAAAATTTCTTAAAGAGACGGAGGCCCAATTTTAAGTCAAATTTCTTCTAAGTCATATTTGATATGTGCGACATTTTTATTACAACTGAATGTAGTATATGTAGTTGATTGTGCTATAAAATGATACTGTGCGGCTGGAAAGCACATAATATATTAACCCTTTAACTAGCTGCAACTCTTTATGTCAGAGTGGACAGAGAGACGGAAGGGACATTCTTCTGAACTCACACACCTGATGACGAGGCGTTGCCTCAGTTTAGCAAAGTAAACTCGCGGCGAAGGCAGAGAAACTGTTGTGATTTAACTTGCACCAAGCTCTGGGCGACGTCTTTTCCTGTTCTCATTTCGTTTTAATCAGCCTGGGATTTTGCTCTGCTTGAGTGTTTGGCAGAAAACAACAGAGTTAAATGCTTTGCTCCTTGTTTCTTTTCACATATTTATTCAGATCAAAAAGTAAGACTATGCCTTGGAGCGTCAACTGATTAATATGTCATCAGCTTGTAGCTTCATACGGAAATCTCTTGGCAATTTGCATCAGCACAGAGAACAGCACAACAAAATAAAGAACCTTCACTTGAGTATTTTGGACTCGAAACTGAAGGGAATGTTAATTCTGTTTCCAGCCTCCAACATTTAGAATGTAAAAAAATTAAAGATGATATTTGTGATTAAAGGAAAGAAATATAGCTGTATTTTCAGCAAAGCAGCCAATTAATCCTCTGAAATGATCAGTAACAGTGAAATTGATTAATTGCTGTAACAGCATCAAAACACCTAACAGTTGCAAGAAATGGAGCATGAAGATGTTTTTTTTTTTTTATGTTTTCTGCTCCGACAAAATGAACTACATTATGTAGAAATGTGATAGTACAGATGAAAATTCATACCTATAGGAGGCACACCGCTGCAGTAAAGTGTGCTGCTGTTCCCTGTACTGTCAGAAACGATGTCTCATTTGGATGACTTCCTTTTTTTCCAAAGGCTTGCCAGTGAAACAATTCCAGTCATCACTGCTGCCTTATTTGCTGTCATCTTGTTCATATTTGAAAATACAGAATAAACAACATTCAGTATATCTATCTTTTTTTCTGTTCTGTAGAGTCACCTTCTTCTCCCGCAGCGTCATTACTGTGTGTCTCTCTAATTTAACAAGGTTACTAGTTGTTGTTCTCCTTTTATCTCCTGGTATCTCTGTTATCAGCAGTTCAAATCACAGTCAAAGAATGTTTTTTTTATATTGTTATGGATAAAATCAGTTCTAAATTTATACCTGACTGTATCAAGAAAATGAGCCTTAAAACACACGACCAATTTAAAGTTTACTTATACACCTTGGTTGAACCAAAAGATAAAACGGCCTTTGGACTGATGAACAAAACCTAGAGTGCAGATGAAATAATAAGTCTACCGTCACTCACACACTCACGCTCAACATATTGTTTTTAAAGAAAACAAAGACTGTTCTTGCTCAAGGAGTGAAAGAAAATAAATTATAGAACTGCGATCATTCAAAGATTGATTGCAGTACTTTCCCAAAATTAAATTTAGCTGTACACGATATTATCGGCATTGTATCGGTATTGGCCAATATTATCTGTAAAATGTTATATCGGACACCCGCCATTCCATCAAAATAGCTCAGATATGAAAGGTGTTGTGTTTATATGACAAACCAGTGACAAGGATGCCTGCAGCACAGCACAATGTCAAATTTGCATTGTTTGAGTGTTGTCATTGTCTTCAAAAGAGTAAATGTCATGAATAAACCTGACATTAAACATAATGTTGCATTATTTTCAGTCTCTCTTTTAGCATTTGCATTTGGTAGCATGCTATATCGACAAAATAATGCAGTACTTTAATTCCACAGTAGAGGGAGCCATATAATATCAGTAAGTGGGCATAGGAAAAAATATCGGTATTGGTATTGGTTATGAGCCAAATGAGATGTAGTATGTCAGATATCAACCCAAAAGCCAATATCGTGCATCCCTCATTTATAGTAGTATTCCCTACCACTACTACCCATGAATCTATAAAATCTGCAAATACTTTAGACACCTTAAAAATCTCAAGTACTTATTTCTATAGTTGAAACAACAAATATACCTTATTACACATTAATATGACAGTGGAAACCATCTTGGCTAAAAGCTAACATCCCAATTTTCCTTTCCTCCGTGCTTAGGAGTTCAGTCAATCAGTGCCACGGAAAGTCTGAATTCTGGTCTGCAAACACCAGCCAATAGTATGCCAAACTCTCTACATGACAATTCTTTTCATGAAATAGTTCTCTATGCAACCTGGATCTGTTTACGTTCTAACGTTCCCTGTAAGGTGCCATTTGTAATTAGCCACCATATAAACAAACAGAATTTTACTCAATGAGGAAGTATTTCTAAATTGCTTGACCTTCCTATGGGGATGTGGTGTTGGGTATGGGGGTTTCTCTCTCTGTGCCTCTCTGGCCTGGGGGCTGCTGCTCCTATGCTTCCCTCCCAACCTGCCTCAATGTTGGGCGTATGGATACTCTGTGGGGGAGCCTGGTGTCTGTCTGCCTGGGGCTGCTTTGGCTTCTGTGAGTCGAGGTTTTCTGGCCCCTTGCTGCTCTTGGGGATGAGTGCTGCAAGGTTACTCCTCTTATTGCTTTTTTACCGTTTTGGCAATTTCAGTTGACAAACTTGAGCATACACCAACTCCATACACACATATACAGTATGTTTTTCTATCTTCACAAGAACTTTGCATTGACTTTCATTCATTTGTCATTTATTTCTGTCGCCTGACTCTTACCCTAAACCTAACTATTAGCAAACTCCATTTATAGCTTAATCCTAAACGTAACCCTAAACAGCACTTAATTTTATGGAGCCCCATAAAGAGCAGTTAGTCCCATGAAGTAGCATGTGTTTGAAATACTGTCCTTATAATGTGTCAAATACAAAGATGCACACATAATCATGTCACTCTGTCTTTACAAAGACTTTCCATTTCTAAAACCTTAACCTGGCCCTTATCTTACACCTAATCATCACCGGTACATACCTAACTCTAAGCCTTACTTTAATCCAACCTGAACTGTAACTTAATTCACACTATACCTCTAAACCGTCCCCAACACTAAACAAAGGGGTTTCACCACATTAGGACTGGACTTTGGTCCATGTAAGACACACTGGTCTTCGGAAGGTTAGTAAATATGCCAGAAATGGGGGGTAAAAAATAGCTGAACAAGTACACACACACTTAGATTTACACTCATACACCAATGCAACTAATCCAAATTGTTGAAGGTCATTCAGCAGGCTCATATTTTATTAATGTAACCCGAGTACTTTGATGCCAGATGCAACCCTGATTTATTAAAGCCAATCAAGCGATTAGGACACCTTGTCCAGATATCCTCTTTGTAGAGCAAAGCTGCCCTGGCACATGTAGACTATCAGCTCATTCATTTAATTTGACTGAAATGCGGCAGCAGAACTTGTAAAAAAAAATGTTCTTGGATTTGACCAATTTTGAGTCTTAAGTGTGGGAAATTCACCTATGATCTAAAAGGAATTATACATTTGCAGAAGTTGGAGAAAGTTTTCTACAGTCTTGGCTAAATCGTACATTTTCATTGGTTACAAAAAGTGTACATAGAAGGAATTTGGAAGTTTTACAACCTTGCCTACATTTTTTTGCCAAGGAGAGCACTACAGGGGACTGTTCTGTCCTGTTTTTTTTGTTTTTTGTTACTCTGTGCACTTCAGATTTCCAGTACAAATCAGATTCCTGCCATCTGCAGAAGCATTGGGAAGACTCTGTGCTTGTCGAGTGTTTCAGAGATGGACAAGAGACTGAGTAAAGACAGCTGGAGGAGAACATTTTGGCATTGTGTGGGAACAATCCTCTTATCTTGAGTTTGAAAAAGACAAAAGGGATTATCGTGGATTTTTGGAGATGCAGGAATATATTCAATGCCATTTTTATCATGAAAATAGAAGTGGAGGCAGTAAATTGATGCAAATACCTCTGTGTTTAACGTGGACAACGGCCGAGACACACAATAGTAATTCTGTTGATGTGAGGAGACAGGGAAGCCTTTACTGTTCTGTAGAAGGAGCTTAGATCCTTCAGTGTTTGCAGAAAGATCTTGCACATTTTCTCTAAAGCCGTTGTGGAGTGAAAACTCTCATCTGTAGTCAGCTGCTGGGATATTTACCTCAGAGACATTGACTCAAACAATCTGACCCGGTTCATAGTGCTAGAATCTGGTTGTGTTTTGGAACCTCAAGAGCATACTGTGAAAAGAAGAATGCTTCATGAAATAAAGAACATAATGGAAAACCCAGAGCATCCTCTTCACAACATCGTAACTCAGCAACAGAGTGTTTTCTATCCGACGCTCTTGCAGAAGTGTTTCAAGAGCTGCAATAATTCATGCTTCTTTGAAAGAACATTTATAATGAAAGCACCCAGATCTAAATTCTTGTTGAGTTGATAACGTACTATTGAACCAATTTGAAGGAATTAAAGGAAGCAGGCAGGTCTAAGCTGCTGGAATACCACTGTCATCTTCTACAGTTTTACATTACCATACTAACAAACAGAAAGCCCAAAGTCAACTTCTGCGAGCAAATGCTTGAAGGTCAGACTTTAGATCTTTTTGGCCACAAGGATACAAAGAACCTTTGGAGTAAATGATGCCGAGTTGCCACTGAGCGGTACGGCAGAAGTTGCAGTTCAGTGTATTATTCTATAGTCCGGTGTATTCAGGACAGAGTTTCCACTAGTTAGCTTTTCACTGACCAGACAGGGTTAAACCCAAGCACCAATATACTTTGATGACAAACATAAAGCACAAGTATGTACTGTTTGTAGCAAAAAGTGTTTTTCTGTCTGCCGGTCAACGGACTGTGTTGTGTGACACCAGTAGCCTCGCTCTAACTTTGCTGTTGTCTTGTGGACCTACAAATGAAGGTTTCCCAGGATGGTGCAGTGTGCAGTAGTATGCGATCATACGGGGAGTTTTTAAGACGGAAACAGACAAAATAGCGTACCAACGTGTGCTGTACTTCTCAATGGAAATGAAGTTCACTTTAGGCCACTTTCTGGACTTGATGACGACCCCACCCACTAGAGCGGTTACTGTTAATGAAAACCACCCAACCTGTGAGGAGTTGAGTCGGGATGGACCTATCCATGTTGCTAGTTGCTAGTGTAAAATGGCCATAGGTGAATGTTTTAAACCCAAGAACTTTGAAGAGTATGAACACGGTGTGTGAGCCAGGATTCGTTTGTATTCTAGTTTTTTGGAAAAGTTTGTACTTTTAGTAAGTTTATACCAGTAAAGACAAATTTGATTTCATTTTTATTTCCAGGAGTTTGAGCTTCCATTTGTAAGCTGATTATTTTCTACCCATGAGGGTATTTATACTTCATTCAGTCTTATGTTTTGTTTGAGAAACACTCCTTCACAAATATACAACCATTTTATTCATTGTACCTAGCAAGCAGATACAATTGAAGTACTCTTTAGTAAATAGAAATTGTTTATAAAGGCGTAGAAGTAATTTTCCCCTTTTTTAATGTCATTCCAGAGGCCCTTCATGGGATTTCTGTGTCCTTCTCATGCAGAAGGGTATGCCAAAAAATAAATAAATAAAGATTCAGATTTTTATAATTGTACTTCCAATAAAATATATGGTTGCACAACAATTTTGCCGTTCACCTGATTCTGAAGAAGCAGTGGCTATTCTGCTTGAGATGCTGCGTCTCGTTCAGCCCAGTCTGTGAAAACTGAGATCCGCCCCCCCTTCCCCACTCCCTCCTGACTTGACCACAGCCAGACAGCTGCCTGGGCCCATTGCTCTGCAAACAGCCCACCGTTAGACCAGGCCAAACGGGTCTAATTCTACGTGACACATTTAGCGCATGATTTAGCTCGCAGACCTACAGCTGTGTCCTCGACAGTCAAGACAAGATCGTTGGGGCGTCTCATGAGCATAATTAACCCCTTCATTATGGAAATAAGCAAAAACATTCTAAATAATTGTGGCATGCAGGATTGGCAGGCAGGATTAAAGCAGATGCGACGTTGTGCTTGGGTGACTTTGAGGCCGGAGATGATGTCATTTAGCAGTCTGGGACCTGGACACAAGCAGCAAAAATGAGATATTATTGCACACAAAAAATGAATTGTTATTCTTCACCACCAGAGGGGCTGAAATACCAATTTCATTTTTTTGCATTTTGCATCTTGCTATTCAAGATAAATTTTCGCCAGTATGAAATCGAAAAATGATACTTTTGTGTTAATGACTCAACTCTGTTTTTCCCCTTACATATTTATGTCAAATGTCATGACAAGGTTCGACACAGAAAATTCAACTCATATTGATTTGTTACACACACTAATATATCAAACCTTCCTTTCTTACCGCAGCTCAAGCTGCAGCTACTGACTTAGACTGACTGCATTTTCACTACACAAAGACACAACATTCAATTTGGCAATGAAATATTGTTGCTTGGCTACCGAAGTACACAGAAAAACTAAAAGTGTGACCATAAATACATATATTCAAGTGCTACTGGCAAAGGTTTATAAAAAGTAATTTTAAATAAATTAATTAAAATAAAAAAATGCTACCTACAGCATTTCCCTGCATAAGTGATCATTGTAATCAAAGTGAAATCAAGCCTGCTGAATCTGACAGATAAGCAGTTGTGGACTTTAGAAAGGCCTTTCCTCAGTGTCTTCCTCCATATCCTTTCTTTTTTGGTAAACTGGCTAAATAGGTTATTTAGGATTCTATCTAAACAACCTATTTCTATCTCCATATTTTGACTTTTTCAAAGTATTTTTTTTTTAAATTACTGCAATACTTTAGCTAAAGCAGTCTTGGGTTGACCAGCACCTGAGGTGTTAAATCTTGGGATACAGTTTTGCTGGTTAGTCTACAATTTCATAAGAAACCGTTATTATGTTGATGCCGTTTGGTGCGGCCAAACAGCGTCCGTGTTTTCATGCTACGTTTGTTGAGCCTGTCGGCTGTTTCACCGTTTGCTTGGTCTGATCGTCTCATCTTAACTTCATGTCTTCTTAGACACACTGTATTCACTGTCAGCCTCTGTTTTCCTTTCTGCCGTGACCTGAAATTTCTTAGAAATGTAAATGGGATCTAATAAATGTTCCCAGATTTTTTAATCAAATGTAAAATAATCACAAAAGTTTTGGAGATTTTAATGACTACTTTTGTCCAAAAAAAGTCACTAAAAACTGAATTGCAGTGGTTTCATTATGCAAGTATTTATACAAAACAAGTAGGGTCATCAGTTAAATAAATTCAGTTTAATTTTATTTATTTAACGGTCTGATGATAATTAATTTCACCAAGCAGACTGACAGTGACATTTCTGAAACTTTAGCAGAAAATGTCACATTGTGTGTGCGTGTGTGTGTGGGTGTGTGTGCGTGTGTGTGTGTGTGTTGGTATGAGTTTGTGCTTCGGAACCTACTAAGACAGATGGACCTTTTTAACGTATTACCTTTATTGCCAAAGAAAGAAGCCAATCTGTTTCTCCCCGTTCGCCAACAACTGACACATTCTTTCTACTTATATTCCTCCGCTGGGGTTATCTAGTTTTTCTTTTGTTTTGTTTTTCTCTGCCTTTTGCCTCCATTTGTTACAGTCAGCGATGAAAACAGAATGCACCTGAACCTCCCCACCTTTCTTTTTTTTTTTTTTTTTCCTCTCTCTCCCCACAGCCAGAAAATGAACTCAACAGGGCTGTATTGCAGGCATCAAGTGAAAGGAGGAAAGCGTGAACTCTCGGCGCAAGGCTTTTACTGCAGGGATTATTCTGTTCTGCTTGACGGTGAAAGCGAGTCATGGAGCAGACAGCCGGGGTCCCGGCGGAGAGAGCGGAGAACAGAGATGATCCACCTGTACCGGTCCTCTCAGAGGGCAGGCGAAGGCAGAGCCGTGAGCTTTTTCAAATGACACCGGCACCGCCGCGATGAATGCCGCTACAGGAATCCCCTCCTGTTCGCATCTCAGAGGAGGGAGGTCTGCACCTCGCAGTCGGTGGAGAGTACAAAGCCTCATGAAGACCGAGGTGAACATGAAAGGAGATGTTAATTTCATATGTACATGCCACTTGATAAAGACAGAGAATAGTTGACTTGAATGCTAAGCCAGCGGTTAAGTGTGACACGTCAGTTTTCACTTCGTTTTCTTCTTAGGGTCAAAGGTCATACAGTTTTTTCACTTCCGATACTGATACAGAGATCTGAGGTTTGACCGATACCGATTTGATACAGAAAATTGGTGCTGAATTGACTGAAAATGTTTTGTTTCTTTTTTTTTTTTTTTTAAGCTAAATATACAAAATTATACATTTATTTGATCATCGGCATCAGTACAGCACACTGCAATAACAGCATCACAAGTTAGGTCAAACATCTAAAAACAACTTTAATTTGTTCAGTCAGTGCAGTCAGGACTGGAACAGCCAATGGGGAAAAAACCCCAAAACTGACAAAAACAGTTGGTACACCAGCTTGGTTAAACACTTAAAGATAAACTGAAACAAACCTTCTTTGAAGTGCAATTAGGAATTATAAATATAATGTAAAATAATAACGTTTCATGTCGCTCAGATGACAAAGGATGTAATTAGACTCAATAGATCTACCCTTACAGATTGGTCACTTTGTCACGATAATTTTTTTCAACATCGGGGCTGATACAGATATTAATATTGAATCGATCCGTCTTTAGTCTCTGTCCCTCTCGCCTCGATTACTTTGGGCAGGAGTCCATAGAACCAAATCCGTCCTGTTCCCTCACACACCCAGATCTCTAACTCGGCAGCAAAATCAATGACCAACCATTTTGTTGATTGCCCAGATGAGACTTAATAAAAACAAGGCCTGTGGTGGGGAAGAGAAACCCACTAGGTTCATATCCATGGAGACCAACCGGAGCAGATTCCGTTGCAGTGTTTGTCGTAACATGTTGATTCATTCATCAGAAAAAGACAAAATAAAACACAGAGGAATAAAAGAGAAGGTTGGCACAGTCTCTGTCTTAAACTTCCCAACCAAGGTTTGAGCCTGTTTACTGCAAACATATTTTATTCATTTAACTGGAGGTGAAGAAAATCAGCCGTCAGACCAAGGCCAGATTCCTCTAGTTCCATCTTTGCCATTTTTTATAAGCCGTTTGTCCTTTTGGAGTCCCGGTGCCCTCAATGCACTACCACTGAAGCTCATCTTTAGCTAGAAATTTTGAATATCATTATCAGTTCTTCTCAATCAGTGTTTTATCTTAGCCTTGTTGGGGGTTTTTTGTAACGTTTTGTGTTTGTGTTTTTAACATCTAACACAAACTTCAGTATATTTTTTAAAAATTGCAGGCGATATAGCAAAAAAGAAAAAAGTTAATTATGAAATGAAAGAAAAGTAAAACATACTTATTTGAGATGTTCTTATGAAAAGCATCTGAAAAGGGCTGAGGCTCCTCTGTAATACAAAGTACCCGCTAATCCACCCCAAAACATCAGTTAGCGTTAGCTACCCGAAGCACAACGATGCTGTTCTTTGTAGTTCCTGCTTCCCAATAGTTACAAATCAAAGTCAGAGCAAAAGGAATGCTTAAGAATCCTTGTTGTTTTGTCCCCAAAAGAATATAATAAATGTTCTAAAACTGCATTGGAAGATGTCACAGGTCAAGCTGTTCTTAAATACTTCTCGAGACTTCCTTCTTTTATTCTCCAATCACTTATCTGATCATTCAGTCATCTAAATGTTCACATGACAGGGCGTCAAAGCGCCATGCGGAGCTTTCATTCACCACAGGGTTGGACCACACTGCAGCCACTGCTCATGTCTGAGCAGCCTGTTCAGAAATGAGCATGGAGGAGGGGACTCAGGTGGAGGCAAACTGGTCACACAAATAAATTCGATTAAGTAATTAAGTAAAATAATAATAACAAAAAAAGAAAAAAGAAATGGCTTGCAGCACAGAAGGGAACAAAATGAGAAAATCAGATTAATTCTTCTTCAAACGAAGGTCACATTTGTTCTGCTGTAATGAGAGTGATATTACAGCATGTAATTAAAACTGGAACAGAAAACACCAGACACGTATGTTATGGTATTGGTTTCGCCGGAGCGGTGTGGTCAGAGGCAGCTGCTCTCCCGTGACACGTCTTAAAACGTTCCTCATGTGATGTGGGCGAATGAAAGCTCGCGCTCACGTCTGTGGAGGACGAGCAGAACGGCTATGTGCAGGCGCTCGCCATCGGCCGGCTCTGCTGCGCAGCTCTAATGTTTTGCTGCAGATAATGAATATGCATAAACACACTTTTTGCTCACGTCATTGTTGGGACTTTGCCAGTGACTCAGGCTAAGTAAATCCTGCGAGTGACCCCCAGGAAAAGCAGCAGCTAAGGTCAAGTCACATCACATTTATTTTTAGAGGGCTATGTATAACTCAGCTGTGTGCAAACCAACAACGTCTGCAGCTGATTTTGGCTTTTCTTTGGTCTTGCAGACAAAGAAAAGGTCTTTGTAAGATTTAGTTAATAGCATGTCGGACATAATGTAGAGTTTTCCAAGGTTTTCCATCAGCAGCCAAGGTGAAAGTTCTGCAGAGTAAGAATCAGAAAGAGAGAAAATAATTAAGGGCAATATTATGTAAAATTGATTTTTTTGTTTTATTTCATGTTATGTTATCCCCTCATGAGAAGCATACCAGGAATGCTGCATTGATTTTTATCATGCATGTTTGAGAAATCCTGTAATCTCCCGTGGCAACCAATCACTTGTGTAAAATGCCTGGGTGGACGTAGCTCCGCCTTTGAGGATGAAGCTCCTCCTCCTAGCTGCAGTTTTCAAGGTTCCATGGCTCCCAGAGCAGCTCCTTCAGACTTGATTTGATCTAAGCGTTTCCATTACAGTTCTGACTGTTCCCTACAGGTTTGGCCAAACAACTTCATCAACTGCAAACAGCTGCCCTGAAGAGAATCAGTCCCACAGCATGACGCTGCCATCAACATCAGTACTCAACAGTGGTATGTATTCTTCTTCTTCTTCATTGATTCCTGAGATGTTCAAAGTTTGGGGTTTTGTTTTATTGCGTAGCTTTGTTTCAGGTTTTTCCTTTACAAAACATCTGCATTTATCCTGAAATCAGTTACATACAACGGACTCCATTTTGTAATTAGGCGAATTCTGAAGGTGTCACTGACAACGAGCTGAAGTCGCCAATTTCAGACTCATTTGGACAAATACAGCCTGGTGATGATCATACCTGCTCATTAAAGTTCATTGTTTAGCGGCTGATGAAACAGGAGCTGAAGCTGTTTAAACTTTAGAACGTTTTCACGGTTTAATGCATTCTGCAGCTTAAAATGTCATTGACATTAACGGACTATAAAGGCTAATAAGAAAACACAATTTGCACGAGGGCGGAAACAGCTTACCCAGTCAGTAATACAAAGGTAATCAAACCGATGATTAAACTGATTTATTACATTAGACAGCTGTTTGCCTGTTTGCTGTTGTAAAAGAGCAAATAATTAAAACTTTGAGCTTATTTTTTTCCTCTTTGAAACGGGAAGTTTTTCACAAATTGTGCGTTATGTCAGATCAAGTGTTGTTGGTTTTAGTTGTATTAGTGACATTTTAGGTAAAGCAAAAAGGTGACATCATGAGGATGGTTGATCCGTTTTGTGTATTTGGTGTCTTATTGGAGGAAACATCATCTTTATCAGTTCTGATATGTGATCTCCTGGTGTGATGCGTCAGAAAATCCAGGTATTTTTCCCCCCACCAGTAAGGGGGAATTTATGCTGTACAAAGAACCTTCTATAATGGTAAAAAAAAAAAAAAAAAAAAGAACCAGTAAGAACCTGGATGGTTTTTGCAGGTTCTTGGTGAGGTCTTTTGTATAAACCCAAGAGCACACTGTGTTCCCCCTCATGAGTAATGGAGAGCCAGAGTCTCCCAGTGGTTTTGAGGACGGAGGAAACTTTCACTACAAAGTTGTTGTGTTTTACTATCTGAATCCCAGGAGGATCCTGGGGCAGCAGGCTGACATGTTCATGGCGTCAGGCCTTTGTGCAGAGGAGCAGACATGATACTGGAGCTTCATGTGCATTCTTCATTCAATTTTCTGCTGTAGTTGTTTTCCGTGTAGATGAAGACAAAAACACATTTTTTTTCAATAAGTTATTGAAAAAGTTATTGAAATTCTGAACCACTTTTTCCTTTTCTTTAAACACAATATAGCATTCTTTCATAAATGTTCTATGAAACCCCTTTAGCTTAAAGATACATCCACCTTAATTTAATGGATTTATTTTCACCTCTGGTGTTTTTCTTCTTTGAAGGTCACATTTTTAGAGATGTGATACACGATGGAACAATGTGCCAGCACTCCAGACTCTGCCGCATCCTCCTGAAGGCCTTGTGCAATCAGATGAGCGCTTTCATTTGCCCTTTTTAAAAATAAAAAAAAATCATTAAATTTTTTTGTGGCAGTTCTTTTCCTCAGTCTTCCTTGGCCTCCACGGTTACTGTAATTGCTGTTTTGTAATTACGGCGAGAAAAGAGCTGCTTTCTAATGACCTCTGTGGGCATGCTTTATTTAAAGTTTCACATTACTGCATTGTATTCTGTTCTTTTTTTATTTTTATTTGACACTCGAGAGCGTTTTCTATTAAGAAATTGCTAAACAGAGTGCTACCGCGTTACTGTTAGGATAATGTGTCATTGTCAGTTATTAGGAAACTTCTACGTGAGGAGAAATCGTTGTGGATGGAGTTAGACCAGAAACAACAACAACAAAACAAAAAAATAGATGAAGTTAGGAAAATACTTCAGTGTTTCCTAAGTGAGTAGACTTGAAAACAAAAACCAAACGTCGGCTCAGTAAACTCCACACACTCCAGTTGAAATGGTTGGTTCATGGTCATGGAGGACACATCATAAAGTAATTCATGTGCCAAATATTGCATCCAAAATTAAAAATATAAGATTTTTCCCACCAAATTTGGTTGTACAATCTAACATAAATGATCATTTAAGAGTTTTCATTTTCCATTTTATTTCCAGTCGTATTGTTTTATTTCACTTTTTTTGGTTTTTGAATTTTTATGTTCATTTTGGTATTTATTTAATATAATTTCTTTACCATATTCAGAACTCTATTTTTTTATTTACTGTCATTTATTTAAAAAAAAATACATTACTTTTTGATTCTCCTCATAATATCTTTTATTTGTGATATTTAACATATTAATAACTTTAGTAAGCAATTTATTTATTTTTATATTTATTGCCAATTTTGTCTGGATCTGTCCTCCATATGCTTAATGTTCGAAATGAGACCAATACATATTATTTATTATTTTTAACATGCAATAAGACAATTATCCTATAAAATCCAACTGAAACAAGCTGCTCAAAAACAGAGCAGCAACTGAAAAAGTGAACAGACCTCTAAAATGACACTTTGACCAAATGCATCAGTCAGGAGAAGGGTACAAAAAAGCCCACAAGAACAAACAAAATGCTAACTGCAGCATCATGCTGTCAGATTTATTTTTTTCATCTAGTGTCAAATAAATCTTTCACGGGGCGTGCTGTGGTGGTGTAGTGGACAGCACGACCCACGTTTGGAGGCCTTCAGTGGAATCAAGTCCGGGAATCGAACCTGCGGCTGTCGCGGGTTCGATTCCCAGACCTGACCGACATTTGCCACTTGTCTTCCCACTTCTCTTTCCCCCTTTCCTGTCAGCCTACTGTCATATAAGGGACACTAGAGCTCACAAAAAGACTCCCTGGAGGGAAAAAAAAAAAATAATAAAAATCTTTCGACAGTTTTCTCCCCCAACATTTGTTTCCGCTGAACTGTTCTGGATAAATAGCACTTCATAGCACAAATGGAATAAGTTCTAAAAAAACACTTTGTCTTGGTTCTGTTGTTCACCTGACAATGAACTGGGATTTTATAAAGATTGGGTTGACTTTTGAACACATGATGACATAAAATTACCACAAGAGAAAGTCAGCATATTCAGTTTAAAAGAGCAGCAACTCACTGGTTTTGCTAAATTAATTTAAACGCAATTGAATGGATATCAATAGAACACAATTACGTATAATGACACGTTAAAACACACGCAGCATTTCCACTGCATAAATGATACATCACTACCTCCGCCTTTGTGGCAGAAATGAAAGAAACAAGCAAGAATTGACAATTTTGAGATCAGCTACCTCTCTCCCTCGCACACACACACACACACGCATAGTTTCCTGTCCCACAGGGACACCAACAAGCAGATGAAGGCTCCCGGATCAAACATCATGCAGCAGAAAGATGATCTTCATGTGCAAACACAAGGAAAGACTTGGAAAAATGTCAAACAGAGATTTACACCTTCCTCTGCAGAGGACACAGCTCAGAGGCTCAGCAGGGACAGGATTCACTCATCATAAAAATTCCAATTCAACTCAAGAATACTCCAATATCCCAAAGGGAAAATTAAATGTTGTTGTAACTCATTTAATTAAAGAGTTTTTGTGGATGGTGACGGCTGTAGGCAGGAGAGATCTCCTGTAGCGGGAAAATTAGCATTAAAACCAGTTTGAAGAAGCCTCTGACTGAAGACGCTGTTTTTCTATCAGTGTCATTTAGTGAATTAATCAGAAAGTGTGGATTGGAAAAAATTGAAGGATCAGTTAAATGATACTGAGGAACAATAGTAATGTTTGAGACCTCAGTCATGGGAAGTGATGAGCCTCCATCCCCACTGTAGAAGCCCGGAAAATCCTTGTGAAGATGAGTTTCCTAAATTTCAAGCTGATTTGTTGAGACATTTTCAAAAAAATGTTTATAAAACTGCCCTGGTGAACACCGGCTCCATGTTCTAACCTTTGCTTTGTACAGACTAGAGAGAAACCTCAGCTTGCTTTTTCGAAATTAGCATATCTCCATTAAGCAAATTTAATTTCCTAATGACAGTTGCACAATTTTATAGCTAATGGAATTGCAGCTATTTGACACGTGGTGGGAATCACCAAGGTTGACGTTAGTGCTTTAGCGTTGGCTTCCACTAAAAACAATGTTGAACTAATGTTTGTGATTACTGCTTCAGGTGTCGCACAACAAAATTTTTATAGTTAGTGGAGCTCGCCACTGTCAGTTTATAGGCAGGTTATGACATAAAACAAAATCCCAAGCTTTAGCATCTCACAGAGATGTTCAGTTCAATCCCTGGCACAGAACTGGAAAGTCCTACAGAAACATGGCCGTCCACCTAGAGGTCAAGTAAAGAGAGTACGATACCAGGAAGCAGCTGAAGAGAACTCTGGAAGAAACTGTTATAAAGGATAATTGTTCTTTTTTTTAACCTTAAAAACTTAATTCAAGTTTAATTTTACCTTATTAAACTCTTCTTTTAAATACCTCGCAGCAAGTTATGAAGTGTAGAAGTCTCAGATAAACTGCCTACATACTGATTATGTAAATACCAAAGAAGGTTACTAATGAAGACAAAATGAGCCGAGCAAATTAGCATAAATAAGCTGGGAACAAACAGAGTGTAGCTCCTGAAAATATGATAACTGGAGTTTAGATAATAACTCTTTTAGATTAAAGAATTATGTACTTGATTGTTATGTACAGAAACATCGATAATCCTCCAGATATCTGCCTCTGTTACCACAGAGAAGGTGTAGAAAATCCAATCACGCTTTCCTTCATAAGCAAAGTAAACAAAAGACTCAAAGAACAGAGGCTTTTTCTTCTTCTTCTTCTTTTGTATCCTTGCATCCTGTTGACAGCAGAGGTGGGGGTGTAAATACAGAAGGGCACCCGCAACCTGCTCCTGCCTCTAATAAATACCATTGTTTGTCTCGTTTTAATACAATTAAGAGATGTTTTGATCCGGGCGGTTTTACTTTCATCTGCCGTCAGTAATGAGGTGCGAACTTCTGATACTCCTCTCTATTTCCGAACTCCAGAGACCACCTATCTGACAGAGAGGGGAGGAAAAGAAAAAGAAGAAGAACAAAAAAAAAAAAAGACATATCACACCATGCTGGGAAAGACGGCGGAGGGGAGGGTGAGGCGTGACAGCAAGAGAGAGAGAGAGAGAGAAAATACACACATAAGAAAGAGACGAGAGGGCACCTCAACGGGGGATAAAAACTCAGTTCTATATAGAACAAGACAGCTCTGCCTCTGTACCGTTCTGATGTACACCGTGTTTTTATTAACACGCAGAAAACACGCCGCGCTTTCTATGTCAGGAGCAGCGTGTTTAATACGCACTGAAGAAAGTCGTGTGAACATGGAGGTGGTGATGTTTGCGGTTAGTTTTACTGTCAGGCATAATGCTGCTTTCTCTACAATGGAAATACTGTGATTTAAAATTTTATTTTATTTTTTTCTGCTCTTTGAAGGATGACGTTTCCGGTTACCTTCCTGGGTGCCGGGGCGCCAGAACGACACTGTGGCGTCGCGTTGGCATTTACATATGTTATTCCGGCGTGGAGCGCAGTGTAAAATGACATGCAAATTCGGCAAAAATGTAATAATGTTGTGTAAAAATCGGCAACATGACTCACCATGCTTGGTATTCATGCACTTCTCATGAGATGTGGCAGTTCCAGGACCGAGCCATGTATGTTATCAAATCCCCACACTATGTTGAGGGGATTCTCAAACCTGGCAGACTTATCTACTTTAAGGGAGCTACATGGAAAAAAACCACCTGCTGCGGTGTTGATTAAAAAAAGAGAAGAATCTGATTTTAGGAGCATCGAATTTTAGGAGCTCTCTGTTAAAATGGAGGAGGAAAAAAGTCTTCATCATGTTTTACGACTCAGGGGCATTATTGGTTCTCTTGTGATAATTTGGCAGAGGATCTTGAAAAATATTAAAATAAAGATTTGATATTTTCCTAGCCTTCCTGCTCTGTAATCTCATTGGCCTTTGGTCTGTCAGTGGAGGCAGGAAGTTTTGATGTCTTTCAAATTCTTCCTGTGTTCCCCTCACCCTGCAGCATGAGAGGGTTTCTCTTCTTCTACACTTCAGAATTAGCCCCAGTTTATGTCATTATTGGGTTTTTTTCCTGAAAAAACCCCCACAAAAAATAAAATAAAATCAACTTTTCTATCTAGTTATTGATACAGTTATCCATGTAATAATAATAATAATAATAATAATAATAATAATAATAATAATAATAATAATAAAAAGAATTAGGACCTTCAATATTTTGGGCACGTCGACGGGTCAGTTTCAAAGAAATGTCTTCGAACTTGTTTGTAGACATGCCAGACCCATAGGGGGCAGTGCAGCACAAAACTAAAACCTACATCGGCCAATGAAATTGCTTCAAAACAATTACTACTTCCTGTTAGGATTAAACTTGGTGCCAGAAAGTTATTTTGTGTGGACAGATATTTAGATTAATCTACTTTTAGAGAGCGTATTAGAATACAGCTACAAGACCATGTTGATTAGGAATCATGCTGGGCAAGTATATAGATTTATTGATGCATTATTGGTCACAGACTGTAATGTCAGGAACCTAAGACTGAGTTTTCTCAAATCTCCACTTTGGGCAGAGTTTTTATAAATATTTTTAGTGATATAAAACAGACTCTTCATGTGGATGAAAGGCCAAAACAGCATAAAAATGTGTTTGTCATTCTACATAGATGCTCTATAGTGTGTTGATCTGTTACGGAAAACACAACTAACATAGATCCAACATCACTCTGTGGTTCTTTTATGCTGAGGATATTTGACTCAATTTTCCGAACCTTCTAGCTGTGACGTTACAGTTTCATGATGACTAAAGTTACAAGGAATAATATCACCAAACTATTACATAAAGAATACAAAAAAAATCAAGTTGTGATTCTAGCAAGGATTATAAAATGGAAATACTGATCTGGTGATACTAGTTGGGTTAAATAACAACGGCTTCGGTGCAACTGACCCCGGCATGGAGTTGTAAAAAAAAAAGAAAATCTGACAGATTCTGATGTGTTACTCATCCAAAAATTCAATAATAAATTACAAGTCGACTTAAAAGGCTACATACTAATTTTTTGTGAGGCTTCACTTTGTTCTCCAAAACACAATGCAGAAAGTCTCCTTGGAGATCGCGCTCCCTGTTGATATGCTAGCATCAAATCTACGCAGTAGATTGTTTTTTTTTTTTTTTTTTCTTTCCACGGTGGATTCACGCTGGGAACCTTCAGTTCTAACACACCGCGGAGGTCGTTCTGTCGGATTTAGATCTGGTGTCTGGGGAGGCCGGCGACGTCGAATCCAAAGGCAGTTTTGTTCAACCGTAGCGCTGAAATGTTTGTTTGAACGAGGTGAAACGGCAGCACTGTGGAGATGCACATGATCAGCAACAGTAATGAGACAGGTGGTGGCATTCAAACTATACCTGCCTGATATTTAAAGGGCCAAAGGGTGCAGAGAGGAGACAACCCGCTCCCCCCAAACCTCCCGCAAAATCCACCGGCAGCCTGGAGTGTTCACAGGAAGCAGGTTGGGTCTGTAGTTTCTGCTGCTGGATTCTAAGGCAGAGTGGAATTATTACCTCGAGCTTTTGGCATGTTCTGAATTTTAAGCTTTGAATAAAATTGGCTGCAAGGACTGCAGGACAACTTCAGTCAAAAAAAAAAAAAGGAAGAAGAAGTAAAAAGAGGCTATAATACAGTTTGAAGTTGAGTTTACAATACCTGTTACATCATATTGAGCACATTAATGCAAAAATACAGGAAAACCAGATCTATGCTTAAAGAAGATAGAACACAATTCACATTTGCTCAATGTCGTGCCGGAGAAGTTGACTACTATGCATGTTGAAAATTAGAGACCTGATATTAATATCTGCATCGGTGCCAATATTGAAGTAATTCTTGATCAGGTTTCTGTGACGACATTCCCGATCCGTAAGGACAGATTTGTTCAGTCCAATTTTACGCTTTGTGCTCTGGGTGATGTCATGCTTTATAATTAACTTTTCATTATATTTAGAATCTCTCATTGCACTTTCTGAACCATTGGAAAGACGGTTTGTTGCAGCTTGTTTTTACATGGTTGACCAAGTTAGACAGCCTATTATCATTTTCACTTTCTTTATTTGTTTTCCGTTGGCTGTTCTACTCCTAATTGCACTGAGTGAAACAATGAAAGTTATTTTTACATGTTTGACCTAGCTTGTGCAGCTGTTGGTGTATTTAAGTGTACTGCACTGATGCAGAGTTAGCAAATAAATTTGTTATTCCGTACATTTATGTCTGTGCTTAAAAAAAGAAATGTTTTAAGTCAAGTCATTGATTTTCTGTATCGGATTGGTGGTGGCTGATACTACGCCTCAGATATCGGTATTGATATCAAAAGTGAATAAACCAGTTATTATGTTTTATTACTTAAAATGTAATTGTTATGTGCAGCTTATTAAAATCCAGCTCCACAAAAGCAATCAGGTGTTTATATTAAAGTGATAATAAGTCCAATAACATTAACTGTGAACACCTGCAATTTTTGTGGCTCTAAATCATTATTTTTTATTATCTGTCAAAATTATATAACTTTAAAACTCAAAATTATGATTTCCCATCGGGTTTTTATTTTCTTCTTTTATGGTGGTAATGGGCTTCCGTAGTTCCGCAGGTTAGTGTGGCCGAGAGTTAAAAGTCTGATCTATTATAGCAGAAACACATTTTAAATTCCATAAAATAACTGAAAATTGGTCATTTTGTTTGTGTAAAATCTGTTATTTAAAAATAAAATAAAAGTCCTTCTGATATTGCAGTACTACTTGATCATTTGCCGTTTCCTGTTCATGATCTGTATTAAATTATCACTGTTGCTGAAGTTTTGAACACGGGAAGATTGCAAAATTATTTGAGTGAAACTGTTGAAGCAGCACCTGAAATAAAAAAATGCATTAAAAGTGAAAAAAATAAAATAAAAATTGAAAATGACAAATCTAAAACAAAAACTATTTACGAATGAACCAGGTAAATCATTTCACCATTTCTTTTTCTATTATTTTTACCTCTAAAAACCCATCAGTCAAAATGTATTCTGTAAGTATTTACAAACTCCAATCATTTTTAATAATTGACAAACACATACAGTTGAAATCACATATTTACTTGTCCAGAATAAACAGATGTACACATTTTTATTTAAGTGAACAAAGTTCAATCAGGTCAAAATGTTCTCCTTTTTGGTTAGCTAAAATTACCAAAATTATTTGTAAAAGCTAGAAAACTTAAAAAACATTAATTTGCATTCTTCTTTATAACTTTCTTTAAAGTCTATCCTCTATCAAGGATAATTGTCCTCTGAAAACCATAGATATTTTCCTTTCACTTCATTTCTTTCCTTGTAAAAGAAGCACAGTGCCTAAAATTAAGGTGACAGAAGATAGAGTTCAGAAAACAGAACAAATATGAAAGAATAAGTTATGCTAAATGACGGCTTGTGCCAAATTTCAGAATAGCATCAAAACATTAAGATTTTTTTTTTCTGTAATAGAACAGGCTAAGCCTCATGAAGCTTAGCCTGTTCTAATACAAATGTATTCTTGAAACGAGAATACATTTGTTTCAAATATATATCTGTGGAGGCAGAAAGCAAATTGAGTAAATAAATAAATAAATAAACATGCAGTGGTGTGGCTTTTTTCTGATGGAAATTGGAGTTGAAGAATAAAGGTTTGGCTGAGTGGTGCTCAAGTTCCCGGTTTTCCCCTGAAAGCTCCAGCCATCTGATGCAGCCGTGATTTGCTTCTGGATTGGGAGGAAAGAGAACATTTTGTTGTGGCTTGTTTTCTCCGTCTCTTTGGTCTAATTGTTTCACATTGTTCTTTTAACAAGCAGAGAAAATACAGTAAGTCAAAGGACAGCACGATAAATCAGCACCTTGTTAAAATTTATGATGCGTATCCATCATTGTCAAGCGCCCTATAAAAATTTGCACAAAACCTCAGACGGGCTTGTGCCTATTAAAGCAGTCAGAACACGGTGGGATGTGTGTGTAAATGTTTTCATTACTGTTTTCAGGAGGATTCAAGCTGCCGGCCGCTTCTTATGCAATTGGCTTGTTTGAAATCTTGTTGCAGCAAAAGTTATAAATAAGGAGAAAACCCCACAAAAAACAGGTTGGATTATTCCATTAAAATTATATCCAGACTAAAATATTACTGATCATCTTTTAATCCTCTTTTCCAACAAGAACAGTATTACGCTAACTAGCTAGTTTCCAACAAGAACAGTATTACGCTAACTAGCTAGTTTCCAACAAGAACAGTATTACGCTAACTAGTTTCTAAGAAGAACAGTTGTATGCTAGCTAGCTAGCAAACCGTCCTTGACAGTTTCAAGGAAAGTGCTGTAGCTAATCCTTAAAGCTACTGTAGCTTTCTATGCTAGCACGTATGGCTGCATATAGCATAAAGTGTATTACGTTGGTTTAGTGCCTTTTGTGGATAATCGTGACCAGTCACATCTTTGAACTATTTTTATGTTTTATAGTTTGTGTATATTGGGATGAATATTCAAAGATAAACAGACCATCTGGAGGTTAAAGTTCAATGCTGTAGCAAATCCCACATGAAATTCATATCAGAGAAGTTCTTGACATGGCAAATAATTAATGGCAGCCGGTATTAGCTGGTGATTAAACTGAATATTACAATATAAGATACCTAGCATGCTCTTCTGTGAATCTTTCTACATCATTATAAGACGAGACAAGTACGCAATTAGATGTATAAAATCTGACATATAGTTACTTTCCAACATTTTTAATGTCATATTTCCTACGCTCCTCCTTGATTAGGATTTAGTATTTACAAAGATGACTCCTTACAGAGATTCTGTGGAGTATTTATACCCCAGATTTTTTAATTTTTATGTCTTTTTTAAGTTGACATGCGGTTAACCAAACCTTATTATGTTCAGGATGTGCTTTAGTGGCACAGGGGTGAAGCACAACCCACATAAGGAGGCCTTAGTCCTCGATGCGGCCGTCGCAGGTTCGATTCCCGGCCTGGCGACCTTTGCAGCAAGTCTTCCCCCTTTTCTCATTACCCACTTTCCTGTCAATTAACTATCAAATAAAGGCCACTAGAGCCAATAAAACCTTTTAAAAAAAAACAAAAAACCTTATTATGTTCAATGTGCCCAGGTCTGGATTGGTCCATATTTGACCCAGGAATGATTAGGCAAAATAAACCCAAATTGCATTTTCACCAGAGTGTGTAGTTAAGGATAATTAAATGACCATCTTGAACTCTACATGAACTCAGTTCACTTGAAGTCAGCTTCCAGATTTAGATGATGTCTGCACTCTTGCTGTATCTCCTTTTATTATATTTTAAAAATTAGTAGAAGTTCAGTTTTCGACAGATGTGACATTTCTAAAAAACTAAAATCCTGTGGGTCACTGTTAGACGTGAATCTCTCATAAAGTCCTTTTTTAAACGTCAGACTCACCTTTCTCCTCTTTTCTAATGAATTAGCTAGCACATGTAGCACAGCACTTACTCCACTGCTTTTCTGACTTTTTCAATAATTCATGTCACATGAAATGAAAAGCAAACCTTGGGAAACATCCTAAAAAAGATGCTAAACAATTCCAAATCTCAGCCACTGAATGCACAGTGGACACTGTTCACCCTCTTGTCACCAATCACACACGGTTAGGGGCAGACTGTGTGTGTGTGTGTGAGAGGGGGAGGGTTACATTATTTCACCTTCCTCAGGCATGTCTATGCTCTGGGGACTGATTGGGAAGTGGCTAGGTTACACATGCAGAACTGCTCAGAAATCTCTTTGGACCAGCGCTCATGGTTTGATTAACTAGACCTTGTGAAAGCTGAAGACAGATTTGGGGGTTTGGGGGATGATGTTTCTGAGGAACCTGGAGGAACGCTGTCCGTAATGTTCGGTGGGGAACCCATGGTACACGAGGCACTGCGGTCATAGAAGCACTTCTTTCCTCTCTTTCATTGTTCTTATACAAGTCAACTTAAATCTCTTTCTGAAATTAGTGTCTGAGGAACAGCAATGCTGTCCTTGCCTGTAAAATGATTTACTGTATCAGTAGCTACATCCATAAACAAATTTACTTGAGCAAGATTGGATCATGCAAGTTTTGAAGCTGAAGGAAATGATTTTTTTAAATATTTTTTACAAACGTTATTAGATAAATGCAAGTAATTTCAAAGTCATTAAAAGTTCAGGAAAATTACCCTAATTACAACACACCTCATTTGCTCTCGTTTAGGCACAAAACGACCTGCTAGCGTAGGTTTAATGATCGCGTTGTTACCTCGAGGGAACATGTTGAGAAGGAGCAGGGCAGCCGAGTGAGTTAGGAAACCAAGATGGTCGCCTTAAATGGAGTGATGCAGTGGAGGGCGATGTGGACTTAGAGTTTTGCTGTTTTGTGATGGCAAAAAAGTGACAATAAGAACTATTCATTTCGTCTTTTTTAGGTGAGCGACTGGTCCAACAGTCATAGCGCCGCAAACACAAATAATGTTCTTGGTAGTCACTTCAAGAAGTGGGATTTGTATCACTAACCTGCTTACAGTAACCGCCTTTAATCATATTTTCAAATTTAGATGTTATTTATTGATACATTCAATGAAAAGACAGTGGGGAAATGATCACATTAACAATCCCTACAATACGGTCATTTTGAGGGACGAAACATTTTACTTAAAATTTAGAGATAAATCAAAATACTTATTGTGATAAGAAATTTATTGCGATAAATGATACAATAAAAGCTCGTCCCTAATGAGAATGTGTCACATGTTTGCTCCCAGTGCTTTTAATCTTTAAGTGCTTTGGAAGACGGCCAATGAAAACGGGAATAATTAGAAACTAGATGTAAATCTTTCTTCACTCAAGGTTGAAGTTTTTACTTTAAAGGATATTTTGCTGCGCAAAACCCCGAGACGTACTGCACTTAAATATTTTCTGCATTCACCTTGTTTCATCTCATACAGCAAAGTCAAAGCCGTTTACAGTAATAAAGGGACCATGTCTATTTTTTTCCCAGGACCCCCCTGCATGATGATTGATGATGCATCAGGCTCCAACTGAAAGCGCTAATAAATCTGCTAAACCTGTTTCCAACGTGTTTCCGGCGCATTCCAATTGGAAACTTGTTTTCATCGCCACCAACTCATCCTCCGTCCGCTTTCCTCTTCAGCATCTTGTGCTGAGTAAATAACGCGAGCAGCATAAAGGTTACGCCTGGATTTACTCCGTAGTGTCGCTCCGTTTCTTATTTCTGTGTCAATTTTTTATCGGTGCCACTTGCTCGCCGGCTCCATTCCTACACTAATGTGTGCAAGTCATTGTGAGCGGTGGCTGCTGCAAGGCTTCCTGGGATGTTAACAGCTGAAACAAAATGAAGGTGACTGGTAATGGTTATTGTTTTTGTCTCTCTCTACCATTTAATCTCCTTTCAGGGAGCTTCATTAGATGCTGGAAGAGCAAACGGCTTGCAGATAAAAACCTGATCTGTAAGCCAGGGACCTGCAGGGACAAGCCAATATGCATTCACCTCTGGCCAAGATTGCATGAGCACCACTGCAATTATCTGTCGCATAAATATGGTGCACATTATTGGGCTGAAATGAGAAAAAACAAGGAATGACTGAGATAGGTCTATTATTTGTCTCAAAATGTGACATTAATTATGCAACTGTTAATATGGATTTAATGTAAAGGCATTGATCAGATTAAATAATTCAATTCACAAGTTATATTATTTATATTATATTTGATGTGTGATGTGACTCCCCAGTGGGTGTCACATCAACGTCTCTGTCGTTCGTCGTTGTTTGTGGATGTCCCTTGTGCGTCAGATTTACGGATGTACCAGAAATACGTAAATACAAAGGTTCCAGTTGGAACCTTTTAAAAAATTTTATGCGTTAAACTCTACCTAATTAATCAGATTAATATGTTAAAGTCCTACCGTGCTTAACATGTGTTTACTATTTTACCTTTAGGGAACTATTTTGTAACTCCTAATAGAGTGAATACAAAATGCAGTCCCAAATGATGCATTCATTACATGAAGAAAAACTAATTTAGCAATTCTGTCGCCGCGTCACTAATTTATGGATTAACTGCAAGTAAAAATATTCTTTGGAAAGTTAACCTCCAGGCCTTTAGGGTCAACAAATCACTTGAATAGAATCTGTTGTTAGTACTCTACTTTCAGTAACTGAGCAAGATGACTCCAATAGTGCAACAACGACTCACACAGGAGGTCACATGATGAAACAATCAAACAGACAAAATGGCATATGGAGGGTCATCCCAAAGCAATGGTATTACGGTAGTTCCATCATGGTATTGAAATGTTTCAATGCTTCTGATTTTTATTTTATAGAAAACACTGTTTCTGGTTTCAGGAACTGCGTTATTAAATCTTTAGCTGAGACTCCGCTGCTTGTTGAGACACTTCTGTCTTGACTAAAGACGGGCCTTATCAGTCGTATCCGTAGAGCCCTGCTAGTAGTTGTGAAGGTTCTGTGGATTGAAAGCTGTAAACTAATACACTGCTCCACTGCCAACACGATTCAAGCCAAAACACGGAACAGAAGCTCACTTGGCTAGTTTAAATCTAATCTCTCTTTGTATCAAAGCCAGGAATGACACTCTGAATCTAAATGAAACTTGCCAATCTTCCCCATGCCCGTTCTGAATCGTTCGCCACGCTCGACGACGGGAGGGAAAAGGTAGAGAGCGGGGCTTTTTTGGCCCGTGATTTGTTTCGTATGAGGCACTGGGGAAGTGGGGAAGCGTTCAGTTGTTATTAGGAAGGACACTGAGGAGGAGGAGAGGGAGGAGAACGAGTTAGAGGGGCAGAGATGGCTGCGGCTCCGGCTATGGGAATGGCGTGAGCATATCAGGCCGAACAGATTGTGTGGTCTGAGCAGCTATTAAAAGTGACAGGATAGAAGCCTTGGAGTTGGTGAGCTGCCTGATTACACCTCCCCTCCCCAGTCCCCCTATTGACTGTGGTTAGGATGTAGCTTTCCATTTCCTGCAGAAATAAATTAAAAGTCAGAAGTAATTTGCCTGATGGGGAGGGAGGAAGGCGGGGTGGCAGTTTGGGGGAGTCGGTGCAGGTGTTTTCTCCTTTTTTTTTTAAAGAGGGTGTAGGCGTGTATGTGTGTTTGTGCCTCAAAGTTTCCCTATAAGAATTCAAGCCTCGCCTGGAAATCAATTGAACCCTTGGCTCTTTGATAAGGAAGGGGCTTATTTTCAGCTCGTGACAGTTTTGTGGCAGGGAGGCAAAAAAGGTAGGGATTTGATTAAAGCGGAGATAGTGAGAGATTGAGGTCTTGTTCTTGCCATGGGAAAGATCAAGGCATGCAATCATGTCTGCTACAATGCTGGCTCTACCGCCATGCATCTGCTCCCTTCTTTGTCTGTCTGGCTCTCTCAATT
The DNA here is from genome assembly GCF_019740435.1 of Gambusia affinis. NCBI lineage: Eukaryota > Metazoa > Chordata > Actinopteri > Cyprinodontiformes > Poeciliidae > Gambusia > Gambusia affinis. The sequence continues at coordinate 29,205,938 of NC_057869.1, read as the reverse complement.
TCCTTCTCTTGCTCACACACACACTCATGCACGCAGAACTGCACAATCGCGCTGATGTTTCCTCTCCCGCACTTTGTAATGACATTTTAGAAGTAAGGACTGTCCTGCCCCGTCCAAGAACCTAGTTGAACACGCTAACATCCCTGTTTGCAATTCCTTCCCTTGGAATCTGTCTACCTGTCAGGCAGGCGGGTGGGCAGACAGCGCACGCACAACGGTATCCTGTTGCTCCACAAAACTTGTCTTTTACAGCCCTCTTAAAGCAAGTAGAGCCCGCCTACGCAGCGAGAATTATGATGGCTTTGGATAGGCGCTTTGAGAGCACCAAAGTAGGGGTAGGTCTGAATACTCTGAAAGTTAAACTGGTGAACTGCAAAGCTTTCAACACTTGGCTGTGTGACAGTGATGGCTGTATGTGGGTAGACTACTGCCATGGGGATAAATATTGCATGATGCCACACAGGAGCAAACGGTGACAAACTCTGTTGTGCGAGCAGAGTGCTGTGAGAGTGCATCAAAAGAAAACCTGAAGTGTCACATAGCATTTAGACATAAACGACGATGATTATACAACAAATCAGACAAACAATTGGAAGACAAGTCGTTCCTCGGAGTGGGTTGGCTTTCGCGCCGCTTGCATCGTACGTCTCCAAAAGTTCAGGAGTAACACTTTACCTCCTGGTGCTCCAGATGTCTGCTGCTGTTGGGAACTAGATAAACCACGTTGATATCAAACAGGCTTCCGTGTTGCTTTTATTGTAAATGACAATGTTTGTAGAACAGCAGGAACCCTGAGCTGCTCCCTGGTGGTGGTGGGAGGAGAGGCATCCAGGAACAGCATAGGAGGGGCTGTATAAAGTACATAGTGTTGGCTGGAGTAAACAAGAAGAATTATTGAAGACAGACAATAGCTGTGTTCCCATCGACCGTTGTTTTCATCCTTATTTTGAAGTATGAAAAATTAGAAACGGTTGATAGAAACAACATAACGTCTGTTTTTTACAGTCACTTGAGGTGGTTTTTGGCTTTTCCAAAAGACAGGATGTGCCAAAAGGAGAGAAGCAAACACATTTTCTGATTAAGTTCTGACTTGACAAACTTTCCAATCCCTTGATGTCGATGTTGGTGTCTGTGCCTTACTAGAGGCAGGAAACTCTGGGAATTTCTAAGTCCAAGCTTCCAGTGCGTAGGAGATGACCCTTCATTTTTCTGAGATGTGTGGTCCATGCTTGGTTGCAGCCTCTACATTTTATTTGTCACAGTCATGCGTGGTGGGAACATCTGACGAAATGACGCTTTGTGTAGCCATGTTAATTTGGTTCGAAACAGTAGCTGGACACATACCGAAGAGAGAGGTCAGGTTCTCTTCTGACTCTGGGAGGCACAAAGATGAATTTCCTGTCTGGAGCAAGTTGAACAAAAGGTGAATGACTCGCTCTCTTCCCATGTTTAGATGTTGGGCCTTATAACTTCAACTGGCAGTGGGGGCACTGATCACACCAGTCACTACTGAAACACAAACACTTGAAGATGTGTGCTGTTAAAGAAAAAAAAAAGATTTGGAGAGTAAAGCCGCCCCTCTTGAATGGCGTACCAGTGAAGGTAACGGTTTAAATGGCCACAGGAGACAAAGGAAGACGGGGCTTTGCTGAAAATTAGGCAGTTGGGAACCAATGTTTATCCCCATCTTTTAAACTCTCCCAGAAGGCTGATTATTGCCTTACAACTGTAGATGTTGACGTTTATTGCTTTTTAAAACCCAGTTATCTAAACTGTAGGGAAAAAGACATTGTATTAAGATACACCTTCAACTCTGATCTTGATTTGAATAAGGTATCCTGGTTTTTGGGGCTGTTTCAAAAATACAAAATGAAACACTTGAATAAGAGCGTAAACAAGATGTTAGACACATAATAAACTATTGCTGTATGATGGACTAACTTCCACAAAACCCTGTGCAGCTGTGTGATTTCTGCATTCGTTTGCCTCCGTCTCTATAAGTAGAGCCGTTCCCGTCTCCTTTGTGTGGATTTATTGACACTCAGACATCCTTCAGGATATTTAGCTGAGATTCATTTCAGTAAGTAATGGGCAGAAGGACAAAAAGAAACAAATTAGATAGGTCTGGTTTTGAGGATTAGTCCAACCGACACATAAGACATAATAATAAAAATAGGATAGAAAAGAAAGCTTTCACAATCATGCGGCCATGTAAACAAAATATGAGAATATTTCTGGCTCGAATCAAAACAAATTATCAGGGAAAAATGGTGTTTACAGTTTGTTTTTTTAAATTTTCTTTTCAGCCGACGTCTAATGAATCCACAAAGAACACCTGCAGAAACCATTTAGGAGTTCTGTAAAAAAAAACAACAACATACTTTTATTATTAGTTTTGGTAGTTCCAAATGCTATTACTGAGAGATAAATACAGGATAAGAGCAGTTTTGCCTTTTTAAAATAAATGCTTATCAAATAAACAGCTTCTGGTTTATAATGTCATGAAAGAGGAAAAACCACACTGTTTGCTGAGAGCTATTTAGTGCAGAATGACTTGCAGAACAGTGGGAGCCTTCAGATCACGATCTCTTGCGTTGTCTGCATTTTTGCAACATGCATGTTTTCATTTATTTTCAACATTTTGTTTACTTTTCGAGGTAACTCTTGAAGAAAGCCCTACAGCACACTGGCATCCCATACAGATTTCTTTCTGTTTAGCTTTTGTCTTCTGCAGAGTGACAAAATCTGCCCAAACCAACTGGATAAAAAGTAATTAACCTAAACATCATGAGGCGTTGGTAGCAGCTGGTCAGACTCTTTTTATTTCACTGTAGAGGAATTCTGGCCGACTCTTCGGTACAGAATAGATCACTTCAGCCTCTTCGATGGATTCCACGTATGAATGGCTCATTATGCTTCTGCCAGAATATCTCAATTTGATTTAAATCCATACTTTAATTTCTTTTAAGTATGGATTTAAATCAGGCCACTTAAATGTTTTTAAAGGGGCAGAATTATATCAAATATTTACCTTTTCTGAAATATTTTACCAGCATAAAACCTTCCAAATATGGCATATATTCAGCTGCATTTACTCCAATACCCCCAAATAAAAAAAACACGTTCAGTTTGCTCTGACCTGTACTGAATGTTTTTGGTCATCATGCAACATGGCTAAAAACTTTACACTTTATCACCACATCAAAACATTTTGTTGGCATCGTCATGCCGTGGGGTTCATTTCGTTCAACATGGACGCTGTGGATGCTGCTAAACTCAGGGCAAGAAAAGACACTGTTACAGACTGTAGGACGTGGAATTGCATGAATTTTCATCTTCTGGAAGGGAAATGAGCCTAAACATTTATCCAGAGCTACAATGGAAAGGTATACTTATGTTCTAGAAAGGCCCAGTCAAAGTTCATAACCGAGTTCAATTGAAAGTCTGAGGTAAGACTTTACGAAATACCTCAAGCGACCTACATTTTAAAGTGGCTAAGAAAAACACTCGGCCTTATCAGAGTCTGCATGTGCAAGTCCTGTAGACACATACCTGAAAAGCTGCGATTGCAACAGAATGTGGTTTTATAAAAATACAAATTTAGGACAACAGTTTACAGAACAAGGTGAAGTAAGGTAATGGTATGATAATTTTATTTATATTGCCCATTTCCAGCAACATGGCAGTTCAAAGTGATTTACATGAATTAGGAAATACTAACAAAACAATAAACCAATGGACAGACAAAAACAAGCCGAGCAACAATACATGAAATCATAATATTTGAGAGACATGTTCTCTCTTTTTACTAAGACTGCAGCGAGTGAGGAAAGTGTGAACATTTCAAGCATAGAACATAAAAGTCAACCTAATGCACAAAGGAGTAGAAACTTTCCCAAAAAAAAGTCAAAGTAAAGAACATCCATCCCAGAGGAGCTGGTGTCTGTCTCCAGCAGTGAATGGGAGAGAGACGCGGTTACACCTTGAACAGGTTGCCAGGGCAACACAGAGACATACAGGACGAACAACCTGTACAAAACACACACAATAGAGGAGCCCTGTTGTGATGACTTCCTGAAGGCGGAGTTTCAAAAAGAGCAGCAGCTTCTTAAAAAGACAGAGGCACAATTTCAAGGTGTTGGTCAAATTTATTTTATGTCATATTTGATATATACAGCTTATTTTAAATTTTAAATTACATCCAAAAGTTACTTAATTGTCCTATAAAAAGGCACGACGTGTTGTAAAAAGGCACACAGTGTTGTGTGCTGTAGAACCCACAACACTGCCCCTTTAAGAGCAGAAAAACGCTACGTGTGCTACGAGAACCTTTCAAGTAAACAAGTTGTGCATTTTAAATCAAAGCGCTCGTTTCAGCCGATTTCTGCGACTCTGGCGAAGGGGAAAGAACAAAAAAGGGATGAAAGAGAGAAGAAGAGACACAAAAGGTGAGACGAAGAGAAAGGAAGGAGCGGCATGCCAGAGGGAGTCTATCTCCTCTTCAGCAGGAGCTGTCAGCCGGTGCCGTCAGAGTGGCTATAAACAAAAAGTGTTTTCCCCCTTAACAAGCTCAACAGGACCTTCAGTGGGGAGACGACACAGAAATGCTTACTCTCCAGGGGTGACAGCCACTGTCTGCCATCAATCAGTCAGACGCGGCGCGCTACCCGCAGACAATGCCTCAACAAGGGCACCGCTCAGATTCATCACAGAGGGGGGAGGAAGAAAAACTGAGCAGGATGGCATGATGAAATATACACATCAGCACTGCAAGTCATTTAATCTCATCGTGTGCCGTGTGAAAGGAGAAAAAGAATTATTTAGGAAAAACTTCAATGACATCACCCCGAAATGAGAGTCCCACATTGTAAAGTGTGACTTTCTCTCATATGGCGTTTTCCTGAGTCCCAGCTGTCGACGAGCTGACCCAGCGTCGGTGGGGTGGGGTCGGGTCGGGGTGGGGGGGGGGTCGCGTCCAGACACACTAGCGTAGACGCTACGTCCTTTGAAGCGCGTCTCCAAACTGAGCTCACTGTCACAGAAATCACTTGAAACACCTCTTTCAGAATGTCGCGCCGCCGTTTGGGCTTTGATCAAAGCCAACAATGTCAATTTTAGGAGGAACCGCAGCGCAGTAATGCATGATGAAACTGTCAGAAAGTTGTTTCAGCTCCGCTCCCCTGTGCATCTTCAAATAATCATCTGCTCGCTTGCCTCCACATATGTTAACATTTGTCTTGTTTAAAGTTTGATATTTTTTTCTGCCCTACTACGTAGTTTACAGGCATTAGCTGACAGGAAACAAAATGAGTTGTGTTTGTGTGATAGAAGAACCGATATTATTACAGGTAATTTACACTTGTACTTCCAGTGATAAATGCCTAATCTGATATTTGTCAAGATATCTTCTGCATGTGCAAAAAAAAAAAAAAACCTCCAAAAAGAAGCAAACTGGTTAGGAGGAGGGAAAAAAAGAGACAGGAAGCAACATGTCTGATTACTACAAAGTTACAAACCTGGATGTGTAAGAAATGGAGCCAATTAAAGTCACTGCAGAAATTTAAATCTGTCATATTTGTCTCATGTGTGTGTGTGTGTGTGTGTGTTTTAAGAACTCCCGGCTTATCACAAATTGACTTGATACATAACTGTTTTTTTTTTCCATCTTTATCTCTCTGAACCAAACAGTCACGCAGCTTGTTTTTTCTTCTTCACATGCAGAACCCAAATGTTTGCGAGTCTTGAATCCAAAAGTAATAAGGCACTTTAGCAGATTAAAATATGTTCACACAGATGAAAGGGAAGTTTGTTCCTGGAAAGAGCTTGTTTGTTGTGTGTGTGTGTGCTACACAGACAAAATCGTTACTGATGTTTCATCATCCTTACAGAGATCATGTGTGGGATTTGCTTTTCTTCTTCTTTTGGGGAGCAGAAATTTTAACACAACCCCACTGGGCCTAGGCCTGTTTCCGTTGAGTTTAGCGTATCGCTAAAGTCTTCTCACCAGTAGAAGATGATCCGTTCTACATGTTAGAAATACCAACTATGGGCTTGATGTGAATTTTCAAACACAAACTGGAAGGGAAAGTATTGAGAGTTCAATAGTTAGAAATCAAAATTTCAGAAGCGTGGCATGCACTTGTTTTCGGACATATAGTCGCTGTGATGGTTCGTTTCGGAACCTGTTAATGTCCGCTGTGGCTTCGTCTGGTAATGATGAAATGTCTGCGTATTTGGTTTTGGATAGCCTCTTTCTTTGTTTTGGTGTCAACACTTAAATCTTCCTGGTACGCTCTATCCATTTTTGACTTCTTGAGTAAACCTTGAGGCATCGTTGTTTGCAACTGAATTTCACTATCTGGAGATTCGTTAACCATTCTGGTTGATGTTTTGTTAGCCGGCACACAGCTAGCCAACGTGGAGCTAGCCAGTTGGGATTTGATCTGAAAACGTTTGAGTGTATTTGTGACTTCAATTAACAGTGTGTATTGTTCAAAGTTGTTTTACTTACAACAAAAATCAGTGTTTGTTGACCCGGGACACTTTAAATCTTAGTTTTTCGGCGGTGCCTCACTTCATCAGCCAGAAAGAAGCAGAAGTCCCGGATTCCGTCTTTTGAGTCAATATTTTGAAAATCCACTTTTGAATTTTATTTGTGCCAGCTTTGCTTTGCACATCTTGAAACTGACATTTTCTATTTCGCTCCGCTTTTGCAAAGTAAAGCTAGTTCCGTCATGTTGCACTTGCGTTTGGTAAGTCAAATGCTTTGGTTGTCCTCCCTTACCTGTATAAAAACATTCATAAGGAGTAGCCATTCTTCCTCAAGAACAAATATGTTTCAGCTTTGATTTTTTATTTTTTTACATCTAAACCACAAAACCGCAGCGCTGTGGTTTCACTCAGCTGTCAGACGTTGAGTGGCACCACATTACATGGATGATTACCAATGATTCCCGTGCTGGGAGTCAGCTGAAAAGCACACAACAGTGTAATTGCAGCCGCTTTTGGCACACTGCTTTTTCATAAAACTGAATAATAACCGAGGAGGGTCTTTTTGATACAAAACTAGTGACCTGAGATCGGCCTCCAAATGGCCTCGTAAATGCAAACACACTGAGGTTTATGGAATCGCACCTTGAGTCCAGGCCTCTGTGCTCATCCTGGAAATCATGCAAGTATGACTCAGCGGCGCAGGTCTGTTATTTACAGCTTTTGCCGTGATCTTTGAAAGCTGTGGAGTAGCAGAGTGAGGAACCTGCACAAACATAAAATATGCACTACCATTCACTGTAAGGATCAATGAAATTTGGTACCAACTACAGCTTCATTTCACAACTTGTGACTCTGCCCCAAACTCTGGAATTGATTCATGCAGCTTTTTTTCTAACCACACTTTTTTCTAACACTATACTTTCTATTGATATACATTTTTCTCAGCATGGGCCAGTATGAAATTATGACAGTATGATAAACTTAAAGAAAAATATCACATTTTGCAATATCTTGGTATTATAATAAGAGTTTGAAAATGTTATTTTGCATTTTCATTTGCATGCTTTGATATGAGCACATGAGGTGGTTTGCTTCTTGAATATTTGCAGAGTTGTGGGCTGACCTTTGACCTTTGACTTGTTGCTGCCAGAGCCACTTTTGTTCTAAACGGACTATGCCCATAATTTCTTGTCAAAGTCAAATTTAATTGTCTTTAGAATGTGATGCTAAAATTTCATTTGCATCTGACCTGCATATTCACACTTGGTTATTTGATTTTTGTCACAGAACACAATTAAGCTAAAAATACCCTTTGTACTGTGAAAATGCTAGTGGAAAACTTTCGTGCTTTTGACACAGATTTTTTTTTTCTTTCCTTTTAACTTGAAACCAGTAACTGGCCCATGACTAGTATATAGCACTTTCTATAATCCAACAGCTTGTAGAATCATTTGTGAGCAAAGCAAGAAAGCAGTTATCTTCTGTCTAACCTCATCAAGCTGCTCCTGTATAGGGAAAGAAAAGAATCATAATTGATCCTTCCAAACATTGCTTCATGCCATTTGAGTTTGCTGGACGTCTTTTGATTAGATTTTGATGGCAAGAATTGGATATTATCACAAAAGTATCCCAGGTTTCTTATTCCTAAAACATGAACTGGTCTGCATTGACCACCTACTTGTCCATAAGCTCCTATCTCCTTCTCTTTGTTTCATTTAAACCGTGGACTGGAGAAGTAGAATTGTGCACCGAGGCACCATCTATTGTGCTGAGATAATTGCCCATGTGTAGAAGCTCATCAAGAGGAGAAATTAAAATTATTTCCTCGTACGCCGAGACGGCGAACCGTGGAGTATAAAAGATGATGAATCTCTATATTCCACGGGGATCTGCACACCACGGAGGTAGCCTTGATTCGGTTGGATGGCAACAAAATTACAGTCAGGCATTCTCCCCGCGCGCCTCTTTCTGTCGGGGCCTTTCCCTCTGCTATCCGAGAGTTATAGGTTGGGCTTTTGCAGGGCAAACAAACTACAGATTAGCTTCCTCCAATCAATCACGGACCCAGCCGTTCTCACAAACTCACAGCAAATCTCACACAGACAGTGGATTCAATTTTCCCAATGCAAAATTAAACATCTTGTAAATTATGTTTATTGTCCCGTGTATTTCCCCTTCTGCAATCAAATGCCAGCAGTCATTGCTCATGTGCTAATTGAAGTTGTTTAGTTTTTTTTTTTTTTTTTTTCCCCCTCTCTCTCTGTTATGTAAATTTCTCGAATGCCTAATTGGGGTATATATCACAGTTAGCATGCATTATTCCGCTGGCTTAGTCTATTGTCAATGTAAACAAACCCTTTGCACCGAGGGGCTGTTCTGATGCATGTCTGCTGTTGGGCATATGATACATACTCACCATGAATATAAAGAGAGTACCCCCTTTTTACTCACGCCTCACATGCACACTCATTTATCAACTCTTCACCGCTACGCTGCGGTTCCAGTTTTGTTTCACGTATGGCGCCGCTCTGATGTTTGCATGCGCGCTCCGTCGGCATCCGTCTCAAGATTTCTTTGACTCTTAAAGAGCCGTTTCTTTCAATGTGCAATTTTAACGAATAAAAAAGGATTTCGGTGCCAAAGTTTGAATTAGATGGAGATTTTTCTACACTGGTCAAAATTTCGGATTCAAATATTTACATAGCCCTGTTTTAATAGTTAGATAAATGTGTCTCAGCAAGTTAAATCCCTTCGGCTGGACAGTAAATCAGTGCCAATGTATATTGCAAAGTGATGATTGATAAGCAGGAAAATGTTGTTAGTTTGTTTGTTTTTTTTTTTCATGTGAGCAGAAAATCAGAGTGGTAGGAATGTTCTCCCGCTGTGTCCGACCAGAACTGAGGAAGGGGAGTGGAATCTTTCAGTTCATACCTTCTCAAGCCCTCGACTCTTCCAAACTATCCATCCTGCTCCTTGGCTGAAAAACCGGCTAGAGGAAGTTGTGGCTTTTTTCTGCATAAATAAACACACTCGCAGAATCCAGACCAATCAGTCAACATTACGTCTTCATCCTGCCAACTACTTGCGCAATATGACTTTATTCTTCTTTCTCTCTGTCTTTAATCTCTTACTCTGGTCCTAATACTCCAGATTACTTGCTTTGCTAAATTTTCCCGCCGTTTTTCTTCTCACTGTCACAAACGTCTCCATCTCTCTCCTCTGGGAAGGTAGATCTGTTTCAAAACACCAGTTGTGGTTGTGTCCTCCTCCGTCACACCACTTCTTCTACTGGCTTGAACAGGCAGCCTGTTAATTCATTTAAGCTCTGCTGCCACCTAGTGACCGGAGGCTATGTGCTCCTCGTGCCTCACTGTTTGAGAAGCACATGTATATTCAATGGATTTGAAAATGCTTGTTTTTCCCAACGGGTAGATTGATAATGATAATCCACCCTCACTATTGTCAGTAAAAAAAAACAAAAAACGAACCCTTAAGGCCGTATAGTATTTCTGGACATGTAAATCCATGTAAATATATAAAATATAGCTTTTCTTTCCTTTGCCTTTCCAGCAGATAAATATCCTGCGTTTACATTCATGTATCTGACATGCTGCACATCAAATATCACATATATTACAAAAACAGCTCTATCTTTTTTCCCCCAGTGGAATAAGAGTTGAGCGGCTCCGGTATAGATTGCAGGAAATCTGATCGGGATCTATATGAATTTAAAGAACATAACGCTCAAAAATGAAAATCAAGTTAAACAACAACCCAGTAGGAAATCTTGCCAGTAGGGATGCAAGGTTAAAACATTACCTACATTGTTTTTTTTTACTTTATTTTCACATTTTCCTGGTAGGAGACGTACATAAAAATAATAATAAAACCACCTGAGTAAAAGGTTACGACACTTCTCTAAGCACCTTGCTCAAGGACGAAATGATGAGTGCTCTGAGCGTTCAGAGGAGTCTAGCCTGTGATTTTCTTTTCACCATATTCAGCATAATGGTAATGTAATAAAACCTGCAGAGTATAACAGGTTTTTGTTGCAGTCAACATGCATCGAACAGATGCTTTTATTTAATACTCAGTGGATAGAAGCTTGATCAGGAACTCCCACTGCATATAGAATATACATATTAAAGGCTGCATCTCTCAGCCATAAGCAGACTCTGCTTTGCTGAACAGCATCCACAGTGATTCTCCGCTGCTCCCTCGCAGAATAACACGTTCTTTATTTCCTCTGTATTGAAATGTTGGCTGTTTGAGGGACCCATTCATCAGATTCAAGGATTGCTCTTAAAGATCGTTTTTCAGGTCACTGGAATTGAAACCAAACACCGATGTTTGACTAGCATTCCACCGCTTTCTGCTAATTTTGCAATTGTAGCCTGTTTAATGCGCCTCTGACTGCATTAGTGAATAGATTATTGCGTCGTTAAATTATGATGGCTCATGCTGCCATCCCTTGTTTGGCTATATTGGCTTGTCAGCTGGGCTGTGAATTATTTTTCCCCATACAGAAGCTCAGGCTCTTTGAGCAACTGGATCTATAGACTCAGATGGGCTGTAATCTGCCAAACAGGATGTGTAGAATGTTACTTCTGGAACACTGCATACACAATCTCCAAGTCCTCTTTTTGTTTTTTGTTTTATTCACTGTTCTGCTGTGACATAATTAAAAAGTCAGGCCTAGCTTCAGGACATCACATAAAACAGTAATTACTTGTCATATTTTTATATTTGCAGTTGGGTAAAAGTGTCGACTTTCTACGAAATTTAGCTGTCAGGAGCACCCAAAAAGGGAGCCACCGCTTATTCCCAGTTGATTATGTTGTTATGATGAGAGAAGCGCTGCAGAGTGTTGCCACGGGCCAGAAAGACACTGAGTGATATTTTTCGCCCGTTAGCCAGCAAGATACCAGTGAGAAAAATAGTATTTTGGCCACACAAGATCAGCAATTTAGTCAAAGAGTTTCAGTTATTAAAGCAAAAAAAAGTCATGTGTCAAAGGTTAGAAATACTGTTTGAAAGGAGAAAGTTAATAAATGAACAAGTGAAAAACTAAAACAAAAAAAAACAACAACCTGCTTATTCTATTATTATCTACCAAAGCATGTAGTTAAAGGACAGGCTTAGGTTTATCTTCTCACCCGTCTCTGACCCAACCTCTGTCTTTTTCACTAATAAGTATATTTTTTGCACATTTTTGTTGAAACTGTCACTATTTATTGACAGTACAGTATTAGACAGATAATCTGTGAATAAAATCCAGTTCCTCTGTCTTCTCTTAGTGCTCCCAGTGCTAACTGGAAACAACCAATCAGAACCAAGAGGAGTGTCTCAGCGCTGTCAATCATGTCCATGTGCGCGCCCCTCACTCACAACCTCCCCATTTACCCTCTTGGTCCCTGCTACGTAACAGCTTTCGCCCATCAGCAGAGCCTGTCATGAATGCTAAAGCCAGCTAGCATGGCCGGTGATGGAGCCAGATAAACAGGTTTTCTGGAATGGTAAGTTGTTTTTCCACCAATAGCTGCATGTACACAAGCAACATTGACAGCGCTATCCTCCTGGCTCTGATTTTTTGTCTCTGAATGGGAGCAGTGCATTTCATCCGATGGCAATAGTGGTTCTTGTGTTATTATACCGTCACAACATGTTTTAACAAATCTTCTTAATACACTTTCACACTGCAAACAGCATCAGAGACAAGGATCCGTTCTGATGGAATCAACTGCAAAGGGAACAAACTAAACTTCCTGCTAACATTACAGACACAATTCACGCTTTAGCTAACCTAGCTACTGGACTCCTGCTTTTATAACTCCTTGGTGCTGCCATTTTTAAACTACTGGTCATAATCTACGAAGACTACCTGCCTCAATCTCACATCATTGTCCGGACCAGTGTCAGCATCACGTCCAAGTTTGAACATGATGACAGCAAATGACAGCAGGGTTAAAGTTGCCACTTAGGAAGCAAGCAAAAGATCCCAGATATTTAGTATCAAAAGGTCTGTCAAGAAGTATAGATGCTGTTTGGAGCACAGTTGAATAATCAGACCTTGGGCTTCCTTGCATCTAAAAGTGTAAATTACGTTTGTGCCTTCTGGAAAAACCTTGAGCAAGAATTGCCAATGTGATCTAAAAGCATCATTACTTTTTTTACATAGTGAAGGTCTTCTCAAGTTTTCAAACAGAAGTAATGTTTTGTTTGTATTTAACTACACAAATACTATCTATTCCAACAGGCTCATCTACTATACCTGACTCACAGCAAGATATTGAGGTCATTGCTAATTGAAGAAGACGAGCTGGTCCTTTCCAATGTTTTCTTTTCGGTTATACAAAGCATTCACAGAACAAATTAAACCGTTCTCTGCCAATACAGGCCTTACATGCACCGTCAGTACGGCGCTGCTATAAGAAATGAGTTGAAAGATGAATCTACAGCAAGCTACAGAAAATAACATTTTCTTTCTTCTTTGCCTGGACTTTGGAATTTCTGTTCACCGCTTTTTATACATTGTCAATGTACAAACGGCTTATAAAGTGAAACCACAGTTTAGAAAAGTTATTTTCGGCTGCACCTTTGGATCAATACATGCACAGAAAATGTAGTGTTTGATAAATGGTTTGGAAAGCTGGGAACCATTAAAGTTTGACAGCATACGCTGGCTCAACTTTCTTTATATTATAAGCAAACAGATTCCTATAAAATTTGTAAAGATGTAGTTCGTGTGTTGTATTTTTTTATGTTTCTAAACTAGGGTCTACCCTTTCTTGCCCTGACCCTAAACTCAATTCACGGCTTAGTCCTGACCCTAACCCGAAAACAACTCTTCTCCTTATGGGGCCCGGGCTTAGAAAGGAAATGCATCTTGGGAAGCCGATGCGTAGATGCCACTGCATCTCTTGGGACGTGCTGTTGGCAGGTCCCAAGAGCCACGACGAGGACGACTGCAGAAATTAGTTTCTGTAGTATTGCCAAGACAGTTTCCAGTTTATGATTTACTGTATATTAAGGTGTATTTTGCTTTTTGAACAATTAAAATAGTCACTTGTAAGCGTTTTTAGAGGAAGTCTTGCATATCTGTGGGTTTTAGCTGTTCACAGGTGGCTGTTGTCCCTAACTCCTGTAAATACCAGTGACCACTATAGTAGGTTTACGGTGAAATCCAGTATTTGGCCTTCAAGATGTTGTAGGTGGTCTGATTGGAGCAACTTCTTTTACATGTTCTACTTGCTCCCCAATATTGATTACACAACCAATGGTTTGTCCGTTAATGTATTACCCCACCTGAGTTGTGGATTTTTGCAGCTCCTCCAGTTACCATAGACGACTTGGTTGCTTCTCTGATTAATAAATTCCTCGTCCAACGTGTCAGTTGAGATGGAAGGTAAATAATTTAAGTGGTAGAAATGCTTTTATAAGACGCTAATAGCGCTTTAGGTCACACATTGCAATAGACACAACCCCCCCAAAAAAAGCTCATTCATTGTTTGACTCCAGAGGTTTCAGCCTTCAACTGAGTGGAGAATGAAGTGGATTAATAAATAAGAGCGCTTAAAGGGTGAGCAGTGCTTGTGGGTCTCTATTGGATATTGCTGAGGAGCCTGTGCACCTGCCCTGACTGTCAAGCACCAGTAGGCTTTAGTGATTTGGTTGAAGGTAAATTTAGCTCAGGCCACTGGGGCTTTTACATCCAATTCTCTTTTTCATATTACAAAGGATGTTGAAGCAGAGAAGAAAGCCAAATAAGTCATCTACAGGTGGTGACTCGGGTGGGAAGTCACTGACTTTATCAAATTAAGTAGTTAGTATTCAAAAGTTTCTCAACCGCTGAGCCAAAATAAATCATTGGGATGCATTAGGATAATGCCGCCACACCAGGTCAATGTGTGGCTCGGGCTAAACGTCCACACAATGTATTGAAATAGGTTTGCATTATGCATATATTCTTTTGCACAGATACATGAATTAATTTGAAAAACATAGCACACCTGACTGTTTTTGTAACATAGTTGGACTTGTGGATGTGTGAAATAATTTTCAATCATCAAGTAGTATAAATAAACAATGAAAATTTAAGGGAAAATAATGAAAAGTTTCTGTAATATTCTATAAAAAGTGCTATTGCTACGGGGTTTCCCCCAGAAAACCTGCTAAGCCTGGTGTTAGGGGCACTAGAACAGTGCAATAGAGGCTCACTGTGTTTCTGTGTATGAAAATGTTAATGGAAGTTTGGAGGTGCATGAGCAGATATCATAATTTAGAAATGATACCTCATGAGGCCAGCGGGCAGGAGCAAGGACAGCACAAATGGCACGCACCCGCTTGGACCCAATTCAATGCGTCAACCATAGACCTAGCTTAATCTGTCTTTACTGCCACTGTTATATTAAAAACCCTGTTTAAAATAAACAACAGATGCTTGAGCTGGTATGAGAGGCCAGTGAAGCCTGTTGGCCCGCCAGGCTTATAACACACTGGAGGAACCATGTGCTAGTGAGAAGTAAATCAGGACAGCATATTGATCGAAAGATCGATTTACTTGGACTGGACTAAGGAAATCTTCTTAGGTCTTCCTCAAACCTGAGGAAACAATGATGGTCATGATCATGTTGCCAATGGCAACGCCTATATGATCTGTACAGCACCTATTTATCATAATAGATTTTGCTCAAAACTTTATACACAGCATAACACACACAACAAAAAACAATGTATGACTCTGAGCAGTAACAAAGCACTGCCTACCAAGTCAAGGTCATTAGTTGATATATGGACTCGGTGGAACAGTTAAATCCATTTTAGCATAAATCATGGTAAATAATAAAATACATCAGTAAGAAAAGACACATTAGTTCAACTTAGACTTTCCTCCTTTCGAATAATTATCTCTTTTGCTGGATCTTGATTTGCATTCCATATTTTCTCATTATTTTCTTACCGCACTGTAACGAGGTGTCTTCCTTGAGCTGGCAGTGAATCAGACATAAATAGCTAATGGAGGTGGAAATCAAGTGAGCATTTGACACTTGGAAACAATGACATTATTTTTCTAGAACACTAAGGGCTGTTCTGACTATTTAAAGTTTAGTGAACGCATCCTCAAGCTCAGCCATTTAGCCAGCTGCCTGTGAAGAGATTTCAAATCCCAGACGCAGAGACTCGATTCACACACAGGCCTTAACGTGCAGCTCATTTCTGATCCTTTTCAAAGACTCCTCATATCTCACTGACTGACACTGGCTTTGAATGGACTTGTGGATAATAAACCACTAGCTGAGTGGTTTATTATCCAAAATGATTATTTTGTATTTGCAGCACCGAGGCAGCTGCAAATTTCAGCTGTTTAGATTTTTTTTTTTTCCTTTTCTGATCATCCTAAAAAAAAAAAAAATAGATTTTACCTTTTGGATGACAGTTTGGTTCAGTTGTGGGGTTTTCCAACAGGATTACATCTCAAGCTAGTTTTGGAAAGCCAGACCACAACCTCAACCCTATTAAAAAAAAAAAAAATGTTTGGATGGCACGTAAAAGCCTGCAGTGAAGCCGTTAAAACGGACCCAAGCTACTCTGCCAAAAAGAGTCGGTGGATAGTCCAGCCAGAATTATCTCAGAAGTTAGTTTAACATAAAAGTTTTTGGCCGAGGAGGAAATCAAAAACACTCTTATTGGCAGCTTTTCTGAGTAGATTTGAGAATTTCTTTCTGTCTGGCAAAAATGTGAAGGAGCAGCACTTTAGTTTGAATTCAGCAGCTTTAGAGTACATTGTATGTAAACAAAGACAGAAAGAGGAGAGTTCAAATTGTATGATCTATATAGAAAATCTATATCTTCTTGCATTTAACATTTTGTTTAATGTTATACAAACATTTAAAATATTTATGGTAGAGCACGTATTTTTGATAATGCGAAGCTGTTGAAGGTGAAGGTCTACTTCAACTTGTGACTTTCAAGAAAGCATTTTCTGTGTTCTTAGGGTAATAATTCTAATTTGCTCTAGGTATTAAGACCCAGAATATCATTTTAAAAATGGATCTTGAAATTTTGAATTTACATTAAGAGCAGTCTTGTTCGGATCGACACGTCTCTCTTCTCGGTGTGGGATGGTTGTTCACAGGGCAGGCAATTTTTGGTAAGATTCATAGTGTCAAAAAAAACAGTGCACTACAAACATCATGGACAAATGTTAAAGATTGGGTAAAAATTAAAACCTCAACACAGTCCACACCTTCAATTCAATTAGGTTTAAATTTGAAATATAATCCTATTTTGGATTTGTACATCCAATTCCAGAGGAGTCTGTGCCTAAACACATCATCACTGTCCGCATTTCCACTGAACGCCAGAATTCACTGTATCTCAGCATATGCAGTTTACTTGTAGAGTAAAGGTAACTCCCTTCACAGATCAGTTTATTTGACCAACTAGAAACTAATGTGTCCCCAGAGGGGCTAGAAACAGAAAGCTCTGGGTGAGCGGGGTGCTGGAGGTGGGCAGCTGGAGGCACGAATACTCGTTAGCCTCGCTCGCTCTCCCTTTCAAATGAGAACTTAATGATTTATAGATGTTTGCTTTAAAAAGTCATTGGCATTAATCCCATGGCTCATTAACCATTTAATTAAAATTAAATTCAGTGTTGGGACTCGAGCAGATTGAGAGGATTTCCTCCTGGTGGGAGGCTGTCGAATCACCTCATTTTCTGAAGTGGCCTCATGTGACGGGGACGTGCGCCAACGCCGAGCTCAGATGAAGGAAGGAGCCTGTTTGGGCGAAGCGAGGAGCCGGGGGCCGGCCAGAGTGGATAAACACGGCTCAAACGGAGGCCGCTGAGAATACCGGCTGAATCTTTATGTTTGGCTACAGGATGCACAAGATCATTCTATGTGGCTTATTGACCTGCAAAGAGAGGAATGAGAATTAATGAAGCACAACTGGCTGAATAGTTGCTGTTTTGTTTTTGAGAGAGAGAGAGGGGGGAGAAGTAAGAGGTAGTGTTTGTCTGTTTATCCTTATCAGCAGCATCTTAAGTGCAAATAAGCTTCAAGAGGGAAGCAAGTGAGTCATGACCTGGATGTAGAGAAGGGTCTTTTTTTCCCCCTGAAGGGAATTAGCTGTATAAACATGAGTTTGAACCATGACACAGCACGCAGTACAATACTGTCTCTCCTTTTCCCATCTTATTTAGCCAGATACCTGGAATCCTTGCTGAGTGCTGTGAGCAGCCAAGCTACCATATTGTAACCTGGATGACGCGCAAAATTCACACGGGGGCCAGGAAGTGGATTTCTCCGATTCAAAACCAAACAAAATGGATCGCAGCAAGAACGCCAACGCGCTAAATGGGCTTGAACAGGCGATGCATCTCGGAAAAATACATGTATATTTATTTTCTCGGTAATAAAGACCATATAATCCTGAGGATTTATCTGGTGTCGAGGTGATCCACGGAACTAACCATGTGGTGCTGCAGATCTTATATTATACGATGAGCCAGACGCTAGCTTTCAAAAGCCTGGAGCACACAATTATTTTGTTTCAGGTTGGATCCACCATTTAGGATCAAAAGAAGCTTTAAATGGCTTCTTTCTGACCAGGTGAGTAGTGAGTTGTGCTATTGCTAACAACAAGCTAACCCATGTTATTTCTATATGCTTGAATCTACTTGTAAATAATTTATTTAGCGTCTGTAAACCCACATTCATGCTGGAGTTGTTTGTAAATATTGAGTCATTCTGCATTTCTACAATGTAGGTCAACCATCGATCTACAGAAACCCCATTAAAAACGTGGTTCCACCAAACTAGGGCCTAAAAATAATATATGTTACCTTACATATGAATGCTTGTCTTTCTAAGTAACAGTCCAATAAAATATCTGAAAATACAATTTAATCGATGCGATCCTTACCTGTCAGAAAATGGCCGTTGCAAACTCTGGCATTGTTAGTTTCCACTCCTGTTTTTAGCCGCAGATTGTTGATCCACTTTTCTCGTCTTTTTTCTGTAAGTTTTTTAAAATGAACTCCCTTGTGACCAACTGCCTTCAAAACAAAAAAAATAATGATTATCTTTCTCTGTATTAGAACAGTTGTAACAACCATACAGGACACAAACTTTAGACATTTTGAAGCTGGATCAACAGAAGTAAATTGACCACATTTACTTCCTGACCTCCATCTGCATTACGTGACATCAGCACTACGTCATCTGCAACCCAGCAACACAAGACGTATACAAGGAAACATGTTAGTTTTGGGAAAAAAACATATTTTTTGATAAAAGGATTTTGTGCTAGGGTCAGGTGGCTCTCAGTTTTATTGAAAGTTGTGTATTTCACAAAACTGCTAGCATGTTGCCTTCCTGTCCAATTCTGCTTGAAGAAATTCTCGCTTCCAGCAGTCTGGGCTTTTTCTACTCGACATTCACTGTCTCTGGACCAATCAGAGAGCAGAAGGAGTATTTTGTGAACAATTATGTCAATTTTCTGTGCTGCTTCAAAATTGCAGTCTGCCTGTAGTTTTATAAATGGCAGCAGAGGAAGTGAACGAAACCTGTTCAGCAGCCGATTCACTTAGTATCAGTACGGAGATGGGTTACTATAACTTGTAATTAGTTTGTAAAATAAGAAATGTGCTATTAGGTGTAGTCTATTTCTGGAAAAATCTAACCAAACATTTTTATAAAGTTAATATATAAAGTAAAAATTAAAATAGTTGAAGTTAGAAATGGAGTCTCATTTAGCCACCAGTGGAAAAAATTGATTTTTTTCCCCCACTCTGTAACAGTGATACAGTATAATAAAGCAGCAACACTCCATCACCAGCTCTACACATGGTCCTGGGCCCGTGTGGTACCTTAAACTGCTTCCTTAATGTCCGTATGTTACCCAATATGTGGTTTTTCACTGCGTGTTTTACCAAAGTGAACTCCGTCAGAGGATGGAAGTGAAAAGCCTAAGATTGATCGCTCCACTCGTCGCAGTAATTCAACCCCAGTCATTTTTCTTCAGTATGCAGGTTTTTATAGCATTTAAAATAGCAATGCAGTAATGGCTCCATGCACACACGCGCACACCCACACACACACACACACACACACACATACATTTGCCATGCACGCGGAAGCGTAGATAACGCAGCACTCTACAGGACAAGATGTGGTCTGGAAGTGCCGGGAAATGAAAGCGGGTCGAAGGGATTAATTCACGTGTCCAGAAACGCTCCTTTCAAAGTGCGTTTATCTGCCACCTATGTAAGCTGAGACGCATTAAACCATATTGGTTATCTGATAATCTCCTCCACATATGTGCTTAATCATTCAGGAGAGAGACGTTTGTAAAGCTTTTTGTAGAAAAATAACCTGTTTGAGTGACTTGGGAGGAAGTGGTTTTGTGTTGAAGAAAGCAATAATTTATTGTCTTCAAATTGATTTTTGCTCTTTTTTTTTTTAGATATTGACTTAAACAGGAGCTTGGAACCGCTTTTGTTTTTAGAACCACTTTTCAGGGGAAAAATATGAGCACACATGCAACACATGCTTTCCAATAAAACATTTATGGAGGACAATCCTATCCCAAGATGCCTTCCTGCGCAGTGGAGAACTGCCTGTAGAACTGAAGTGAACTCAGGGTGTTGTACACTGTGAATATAGATGACACACAGCCTGGACCACTTACAAATACCTGCAGCTCAGTTCATATTGATATCCTAACCTGACGTTGTTCACATGTAGTCCTAACCATGATGTCGGTAGGCCTGTCACAATATAAGCAATAAACCAATTAATTATATATTACTTTATATGTTATATATATATTATAATAATTAAGGACAGTTTGTTTAGAGATTTCATCATTTAATTTTTTGTTTCTGTTGTTTTGTTTATTTCAGATATTAACAAAGAGCAAAGACGCTAAAATAAAGACTTCAATTCAGTTTTTTTATATAGAGCAGACTGACAAGAAGTATAATTATATAGTTGTTTTTTTTTATTTTTTCATCACAAAAACAGAGGAGAAAACTATATGGAAGTTAAGCTGAATATTCAGGGGTTACTGTAACAGTAAATGATTGCTGAAAAACTAATTTTCTTCTTTTATAAAGGTTTTTTTATTTTAGTTTACAAAGGTCACCAAAAGCAACCTCCTTGTTTTGCGACAATCTCATAATGCCTCAGGATAATAACTGTGTCACACTTGGAAAATGGAAAGAAAATAACGAAAGTATAGTCATTCTGCAGCTCACAAAATGCTTATGTTGTATCGCATACTTCCACACCTATTATTTAGTTGATTGTGTGAGTTTATATTTATGCAAAATAAATACATGTAAGTGTTTGTTGATTAAAAAGCAATAGACACACCCTTTTTAAAGCTTAGAGTAATAATTTCACTGAAAGAAGAAGTTCAAACTAATTCAGTTGGATCTCTCATCGTTTTTGTCTGTCGCCTGTGTAATGTATTGCTTGTACCACATGGTGACATTATTAACAAGTCTGTTTAACAGTAATAAAGACAACTATAGAGACTGTGCTGATGCTACCAGAATGCAGTTATAAGGCTTCAGATTGTTTGGCATGAAGCAGTGAAGAAGAGGCTTTATTGCCAGGCACAGATCAGGCTTCTCGGGATTTGTATCAAAGTCTTTTGTTTCAAACTCCAGAAGTTACTCGATACTAGCAACTCTTCTGAGAAAACATCTCAACAGTGTCTATCAACTTCAAAAGCTGATGAAGACGTTCTGCGTCTCATTGCAGTGCTGAGCATCCAAGAGAGAGGAACGGAGATTTATCTCCAGGATATCTTTGAACTTGTACACATGTAACCTGATCTTTTTAAAAATCGATGTTTCCGCCACATCGTTTAAAAAAAATTGGATTGGTTTCAGAAAAGTTTCCATCCACATGAACCTGCACAAATCCACCCCAAGCATTATTTTTAGACATGCCAAACCCATAGGGGGCAGTACAGCACAAAGCTGAAACCTATGTCAGCCAATCAGATTGCTTCAAAACCATCATGACTTCCTGTCAGGAAATAAACATGGCACCAGGAGATTAATTTGTGTGGACAGATATTTTAAACTGAATATTAGAACATAAAGTTAATAAAACGTAACTGTGTATTTGTCATTAACTGTAATGTAACGTTTGGGGTAATGTGCCCTAAATCTCAGTTTTCCCACCAATATGAGTTTTCTTAAATCTCCACTTTATTATTATCAGTAGTGGTTTTTACTGATATTAAATAGAGCTTTTGGCTGGATGAGATGTGGAAGACTGAAACTGGCATTAATAGAAATAAGAGCAGAAATAAATCAATCAATACACTTAAAATGGAAAATGTCTTTATATGAGCTCTTTAATTAAACTGCCTTATTTCTGCTAACATTGAAATAGTTGTGCCAGATGTTAAAATGATCAAGAAATTTGAAGAGAAATTATGCAATATCAGATTTGTTTTACCATAACTGTACATCCAACACTTGTAAAGCAAGAAATAACTTGTGTTTTTCCCTTTAACTTACAAATGGTGATTACAAATAAAACTGTGTGTCTCTGTCAATGATTGAAAATGATGTGTGTTAATTATTGAAAACGTGGTTGTGTATGCATAAAGTAATATGGCTATGTTAATTTACATGTGTGTGTATAACCTGTGGACATTAGTATGTCTGTGTTTGGATACATATGTTCTTTAACATTTGATCACTTTTCCAGGGAACAGAAGAAGAGGCACATGGCTGACATGAGGAACGATGAGCAGGTTGCCCACACGATGCAAGGTAAGCTAACGTGATGTTCCTCTTTCAACTACATTCATATTTAATAAATTAGAATATTAATGAAAAGTCAGTAACTCAGTGCACAAGTAAAATACATTACATACATATATATGTTAATTATATGGATTGATGTTTTGAAGTCTTTCTCTTCACGTTGATAATTTCTTGCTTAGAGATAATAAAAACCTGATATTGCAGATTAAATTATTACACAAATCAATAAAAAAATATTAATTCAGAAAAGTAGGTCTAGTGAAAAAAAGCATGTTTAATACCTGGTTATTGGTTGTTTTCAAAAGGTATTTTTATTTCCGACTAATGAGCCTCATCTTAATCTGTATTCTAATTTATTGAATATGACAGCTCTATGAAACTTGTATTACAGTTTTTCTCAGGTGTTTTTAAAAGTAAACGTTGATGCCTTGTCACTACATTAAAAACAAGATCCAATTTAGTTTAGTGAAATACTGTGAAACTGACATAAGCAGTTACAAACAACAACAACTTCCTAGTCCAGAAACTTGTTGATTGAGCAAACAACTTTCTAAAAATCAAACTGAAATCTTAAAATTAGTCTTATTATACTTATTATAAATTATACTGTCAAGCTAATCAGATAATCAGATACTTTGCTCAAAGCACCAGGCAGGCTGGCGAAATATTTTCAGATTGTGCCACGTTCCCCTACTAAGTCTTGTTTTAGTGTCATTTAAAGTCAAATTCAGCTCTTTATTTGTCAGTCATTTCGTCAAAAAACTAGAACAAAGTGTTTCTATCACCTTCCATGTGGTTTGGAGCAAGTGTCTAAAACAGCCCTCAGCCCAGAGTAAGATATGCAGCCTCATTTTCATACCTCATTAGGCCAATTATGTGCTGTTTGAGATTCCTAAATATTTGCTTTTGTTTGACATGGAGGTAAACCTTCTGAATAATGCAGATGAGAGACACATTAGCATAGCGAAATGACTAATGTGGCTGAAGGTTGCTGTTGTTGACGCAGGTGTGTGTGTGCGTGTGTGTAACGTAGTGCGTTGTCTCGATGGGTGCTGACGTATGTAAATACGACTTGGAGAGTAAATCCCTTTCCCCAAGAAAAATGTAAAAAAAATATAGGGATAAAATGGCGTCCCCACCTTGTAGTTTGGACTGACGGAAACAGAGCCGCCTGTGGGTTCTGACTTTTCCCGCTAATGTCTTTGCCGCCGCCTGGCTGGTAGCCAGAGGGACGAGGCGCGCTGGCAGACGGCTCCACATCAATATCTCAACTAGCCACCGGAGGCCGACTCAAACGGTCGGGGAGTTTAAAGGTACCAGCTGGTGAGTTGATGTGGGCCCTGTTCAAGTTCTGCTTGGGGGCTTTAGATTCATTTAAAAGGTAAAGATTACGTTTTAAGGGCTCCGCGCATTAATTGGTGTTGAGAGCCGGGGAGATAACAGGAGGATGTAGGCGACCAGAGACGAGCGTCAACGGGTTTGTGGTTCCTCTTTGTTTTGGGCGACTAAACGACCCAATCCAACAGGTGTACCTGGAGGACAGGGTCTTCCACTCGGGATGGGCCAGATGAGATTGTAACGGTACGATAACCGTGTGTAAAAATAAATATCATAATTTTAGGCTGCTATGTTTTTAGAAAAATTCAAAAGTTTGTAATTCTCAGAAAAAACTTTCTTGTACATTTATTAAGACAACCCTTTTGCTTATTTGAGTTGTTTTTTTAAAGTTCTGTTGTCATGTGTATCATTGTGCTTTAAGGGTTGTAACCAGTAGCAGACGTCTTGCACATCATTGTGAGTTGTATTCAGAAGCTGAATGGCCTCCATTAAGCGTATGGAGAAACAATCACCTGATGATCCTGATTTATAAATCTCTACTCGGCTCCAGCATACTTCAGCTCTCTCTTACATAGATCTGTTATTTCCCATTCTTTACGCTCTAATAACATTTTTCGTTTGCATGTTCCAAGTGTTTGAACTGACAAGGGGAAGCGAGCATTCAGTGTTTTGGCTCCTTCAGCCTGGAATCAGCTCCAGTCTGAACTCAAGATGTCGGAACTGATTTCACTGGATTTATTTTGAGCTGTTCTGAAAAACAGGCAACAAGATTCTGTTAAACAGTGTCACTGCTTTTAAATTGCTTTTTTATTGTTTTACACTTGTGCATATGTATTAATTAGTTTCATTTTGTAACCAGGTTGCTGTGTATTGCTGACTTCTGTTCAGGTCCCTCGTGAAAATAAGATCTAGATCTCAACAGGGTTTACCTGGTTAAAATATCAGGCCCATGTTAGTTTTTCTCACAACTTTAGTTATATATGTATTAAATGAAGGTGAGGAATTATTAATGTTGAATTATATAAAAACGTAAAATAGAAAGTAAAAGAAATAAACTTTTTAAGAATAACCACCAGAATAAAAAGCTAATATTTCAGAAAAAGAACATCAGACCAACCGACTGACGATGCATCACTAACTGTTAATATCATGGATTCTGATCTATCTGAAGAGACTGAGTTTATATTACTGCCTAGATTTATTTACAACTATACTCAAAAAAATCAATGTACACATTAAGCATAATTAGACTGGCATTCCCTGACTGACATAAACTAAGTGCTTCCAATATAATCCTGGGGCGATGTGGAATATGCATCAACAGGCGTAAGAGGTACAGAGCTCACATCTTGGCCGTGTTGCTCAATCAGCACTTCGTTCTACGCTTTGCTTCAGACAGAGGGTCTGAACCCCCAGCTATTGAGAAACAGTTGCTTCCTGGAGGGCTGAAGTTTTATGCGATTGGATCTGGTTTTACCCAATCGCTAACATTTAGCTGTTATGTATGTAATGCGCCAGCTCAATAAAAGCTTATTGGGAATTGCCTGCGGTGTAAACAACCATCCCGCAGTGAGGAGAGAGAAGTCTCAAACCGAACGACATTTTTACCAGCAATAAAATGTCTTAAACATTGCCTGACTTTAAATGCTCGATAAAAAGCTGAACGACTTTGTTCACTTACTCCGCCGCTATTGCCAAAACTACAGGCAGACTACAAATCCTAAAGCGTAGAATATTGACTTTGTCGTTCACAACTCCTCCTTCTGTTCGCTGATTGGCTCGGTTGGAATTATACCAGAAAAATCGAGGTCAATAGGAGAAATCCAGCTTGGAAGGGAGATGAGAATTAAGCAGACTTGCGTGGGAACAGAACAGCATTCAAGTTTGAAAGTAAAACATTTCTAAAATTGTGACAGCAGGTAGATTTAGAAGACATTTACATTTTCACAGTTTGATTAATAAAGAGCTGCACAGTGGAGCAGTTAGTAGAACTGTAGTCTCGCATCAAGAAGGTCCTGGGTCTGGTACTCTGGCTTCTTCAAAGTCCAGAAAAGTGACTGTCATTGATTTATCTCTCTACATTCTCCTTAGGTGTGTGTGGGTGTGTGTGTGTGTGCATGGTTGTTTGTCCTGTTTGTCTCTGTGTTGCCCTGTGATGAATTGGCCACCTGTCCAAGGTGACCCACCTCTCGCCCCTAGACCTCTGGAGATAGACACCAGCACCCCTGGAGGCCCCAATGGGCACAAGTGTGTTGGATAATGGTTGATTAATAAATAATTTTTTTTTCAAAATGAGCCCCTTTTCAATTTGCTTAGATTTCTTTTCCCTTCATGTAAAATATTTGGTCAAAAATGTGGCCAAGAGAAGTAAAAATGTTGGAAATCCTTAAGGCCGAGCTGCAGCTTTTGCATCTTCTGTCAAAAGCTTCAAAGGTTTTTTTGCAACCCATTTTGAAAGGCAAACATGAAGTCCTTCCTCCTTTCCTCCCTCCTTCGTCTGCGTCTCACCGGCTTCATTGTAATTCTTTCCTTGCTTGATTTCTCTCTTCTCTTCTCACACTTTACTGCAGTTGCCCAAGAGGTGTTGTTGGTTCCCCGAGGCTCTCGGTCAGAGGGCCTTTGAGCTGCCAAGTCAGCTAAGGGCCGTCGGTCCCCCTACCGTGTGTTCCTGCACAGAAGCTGCTGGAAAAAGCTGGCGCAGGCCGGCTGATTTACCGCCTTCGGCCAGGGTGCTCTCCAAGGAGCTCCCTCTCTGGCCGGGGTATCATTTATTTGGGACGCATTTTGGCAGCGGCAGCATCTCGGCCCCCTTTCTTCCCATCCGGAGACAAAATAAACGAAGGGTATCAAAGACGTGTCAACCATGATGGGTGTTTTTTTTTTAAATTATTATTATTTCATGATGCCGCGGAGGGAAGCCAAGCGACAGCGGTCCCCGCGGAGCGCGACTCCGTGTTCAGAACATACAAAGCGGCGAGACTCAACAAAAAGCTTGACATGAATGAGTACGTTTCAGCTGTGAATGTCTGGGTAATCTATCAAAGTCATCTGATAAAGTTACGCGTGACATTTTGTAATTTTTCAAACGCGACCCATGTGAACGAGGGCTTTCTGTTTTGCCTCTGATCAGGCGGATTGGAAACGCGCCGCGTTCCTTCTGTCAGACAGCAAACGAGTCAGGACAAGGATGTGCGTGTGTGTGTGTGTGTGTGTGTGTTTACTTCACATATTGTCTGCTGGGCACTAACAGCGGCGTTGGGAGACGGGTTCCTGTTCCCGCTGTTTTTGAGAGGTGAATTTTTTTTTCCCGCTGATGCCTACAGACGGGAATGGGGGCTGGGGGAGGAAGCAGAAGCGCGAGCCCCGGTTGAGTGGCAGCATTTTGTTTTGCATTTGTCTCCAAACAGATGCATAGCTGTCATTCAAGGCCCCATTGAAGATTGCTATCAAATGTAATCGCTTCAAAGCTTATTCCCATGGACGCCCGCTTACAGATACAGCTTTTTCAGGTGTCTGTCAAAGGGATCTTGCAGAGGGGCATGCAGCAAAAGCTTCAAATGTGTGAATTTAAATATAGAAGGGGCGCAGACATTATGATTCACGACATGCTCTCCTTGAGCAACACAACACAATGCCATTCAGTTTGTTTTTAGATTACCCCGGCTCCATCTTTTAAGGCCCATTCCTCAACAGATCAGCCATGTACTTTTGTTTTAGCAATTTAGATGTTGATATCCAAAAAGCATCTGGATTAATTCGAATGTCTCTGGAAGGTTTATTTGTTTTATCAGTTCAGATTGAAAAGGGAAACTCATATACAACCTCAATGCACTCGATACACAGCCCACCCACCAACATTTCAAACCAGCGGGTGGACATTTATCGTATCGTTAATCATTTATCGTGATACATTCCTTATGAGAATTTTGATTTATCATTGTCATCATATGACATTATGCCCACCAATAGTGTTTCCTCCACCCTAACCCTATCTCTAACTCCTTAAGAGTGGATGGGAAAGTTCACTACGCAAGAACACATTTGGCAAATGTGTTTCTCCTCTTTAGCGCATTATTTTTCGTTAAAGCCGAAAACCACCACCAGGTAGCATTAAATGACTTTTGCGAAAATGAGGAAGTTATTTCAAATGTTGCCATTTCCATGAACCTTTTTGATATTGTTATCAGGATGGTTAAGACAGTCTCGAGATATTCCTACCTCGTGTGGTTTAAGAGCGATCGGCTCCGCTCGAGGGGACGTCAGGAGAGCTCCAATTGAAAATCAGATGTTCAAAACGTCGGATTGCGATGGCCTGATATCGCAGCGGGTGTGGTGTTCCCCGTGGACAAACGAGAACGCAGCCTGATCCAAACACAGACCCAAAATACACCGAAGACAAAACCACTGTTACTGTTGGAAACGTCTATGTGGAGTTCATTTAACAGAGAAACATAAACCAACACAAACTATCCGCATTCCTCTTTCCAGGTCGGCCATGTTTGTTTACTCTGAACTAAAGTTGGTCTCCAGATACTTTAATCACAAAAGAGCTTAGTGTGATCCATGTATATTGCTGGACAGACAAATAATGAAGCTTTATCTCCATTTGCACATCAAGGTGACAGAGGCTCCTTTGAATACTCATCTCGATCATACAGTCGTCCTCCTTCCCTCATCCAACCCACATCTCCCATGGGAGCTGCTTGGCCAAGTGGTGTAAATTTCGTTTGGCAAATTGTCTCAGAAAAATCAATTAAATCTGACCCTTGTGTTCGCCTATGTAATTTTTGGAATCAATCAGCTGGTGGCTTAGTATGGATTTGCAATAGTACACCCTTCATTCCTCTTAAGAGAAATCAGAGCGTTTCAATCACGCTCTGCAGTCACCTCAGGGCCAGAAAACCGCCGGCTCCGAGGTGTTGCCATTTAGAAAGCATCATGTTGCTCTTTCATTAAAGGGACGCAGGAGAAGAAGAAAAAAAGATGTTTGAAGTCCGTGAACAGCATATAAATACATGCCCACACCAAGAGTGAGACGTGAAACACCTGACAGAAGAAAACGGAAGCCAGACGATACTTTATTCTCTATTTTTAATGAGCGGCAGAAATAAAACATCAACCAGACCGTGAACAGAGAGATGCTTCTTTATCCCTAGAAGATATGAATCTGTTATCTGTAAATGGTGTAAAGTGATAAGGATGTAGTGTCTTAGGTCTATTACAGCTAAATCGCTGAGCAGCATCACCAAGGCTCAGGCTTTTAGGAAAAAAAAAAAAATTATTGATGTTTTCTGCTTTGAAACTTTTGAAAATATGAAACTTGATGAGGCGATATCGACCCAGTGTGTAAGAAAAACCAGGGCTCCCTCTAACTGGAATCAGACAAACAGAGGAAGAATGAAAACAACTATCAGATTGCCTCAGACGCAACTTATTTAAGGTTCTAGCTCTCTGGTTCGGCCGCTGTGGCTGGGGAAGCCTCGCATAAGTCCAAACATCTTATCTTCCAACTCGGAGAAATCAACTGCAGTGATCCTTAGGAGTGGCAATCCTGACTTTTAATGTCAGTTTCCCAACCATAAATGTTCACACTACTGATATTTGGACATCTTTCAAACTTGGACTACATAAAAAAAATGTATAACCCATTTTGTCACTGTCTGACATTACATAAGATGCAACCCTTGCTGCTTCAGCTGAATAATACCAAAACAATTTCACAATACTAAACCAATATCATTCCAGACAGATTGTTTAAAATAATCTTGCATTACTTTGACCAAAGTCAGAAGTTCACATTTACTTTAAGAGTAAAACTTGGGTCAACCATTAACAACCCTCTACCAGTAGTTTGCTGGAAATCTGGCCCAGTTTGTCCTCGTAGGACTGGTGTAACTGAGACAGGTTTGTAGGTTTACCTCGCTCAAACACACACTCACACACACCTTTTCAGCTCTTTCTACAGATTTTCTAGAAGAAGTTCAGTTTAAAACCGCAACTTTGTTGTCATTGAGCCACTTTGTAAACATTTTGGGTCATTGTCCAATTGGAAAATCTAATTTATGCGTAAATCTTTACCTTCCTGGCTGATGTCTTGAGATGTCGCTTCCATATTTCCACATAATGTTTTTCCACATGATGCTATAGTTCACAGGAATTAGTTCCCATGAACCGCACCTAAGGATGAACAAAACTTATGGCGCTCCACAGTTCTCTCCCTGATACTTTATGTCTGATTGTCTGACTTTGTCTGATTTTCCATAATGCCTCACAAGCAGGCAGTATGTTGGAAGTGTAGCATGAAAGTAAATCTACAGATATACCTTCCTTCTACCCCAGATGTTTTGAGCTAAGCTCACAAAAC
The DNA here is from genome assembly GCF_019740435.1 of Gambusia affinis. NCBI lineage: Eukaryota > Metazoa > Chordata > Actinopteri > Cyprinodontiformes > Poeciliidae > Gambusia > Gambusia affinis. The sequence goes on along the minus strand of NC_057869.1, from coordinate 29,175,951 downwards.
TTCAAGGCAGTGGTAGGCACACTTCTGCTAATGTGCTAATAGCAACGCTAACCTCTCATTTAAAACTTTTCACTTTAGTTTGAAAATGTTTAGCACACTTAGCTTCCCTTAATTTATAGCCGCATTTTTCTAAATCACTAATTTACTTGCATATTTAATACATTTTCCATTGAATAAAGTTTGACATAGTACATAATATCAATTAAAGTTTGCAGTTTAACATTAGCTTCTGTTAATATCATGTTGGTGTAGAGCTATAGCTTTAACAGAAAAATTTTTATGATTAGAGCTTTAGGGTTAGCTGTTTAGATAGCGATGCCCATCACTGCTTAAAGGTATAGTAATATTAGTGTATGTATACTTTTGACTTTGGAGGAAGTAAAAAAAAAATACCTCTGATTGTTCTGCCATTTATGTAGCATATATTATTTCTTTTAATCCTGATGAAAAGTCATAAAATCACTGCCTGATTTATTATCGGGCAGTGAGAACAAAAAGAAGCGTTCCTTTGATAAAGCATATTTAAACATCTTGTTCCAACTATGGACTATTATATATATAATCCTAATAGAATATATTAAAAGTGAAAGCTACAGGATTATGAACACGTTTGCAAAGCACTCTATAGTTTTGGTGATTCTTTTTGAGAGGGATTCACCTCAAGAACGGCACATCAACAAGACTCAAGGCAACAGCTGTTCCTGAAATCACATCTAGATTTACAATTTGAGTTTCCTGAAACCTCTGGATGTGTCCCTGGTCCAACACGTCTGAATCAAACGGCTGGAGGACCTTCTCAGCAGGCGCTCCCGTTCCCCAGAGTCGTCCTGACGACCTGATTATTTATTAATTACTTGACTCAGGTGTGTTGGAGCAGGGGCGCATCTAAAAGTTGCGGGACAGCGACCCTGGAGGACTGGCGTTGCAGACCCCACCGTGCCGGAGTGTCTCGGAGTGTGTGGTGGCGCTGCGGGTGACATCCATATGTATGAACAGACTGGGTCGATCCTCAGGGTCGACTGGAGTAAACAAGTCATTCCCAGCTAAAGGCTACTCTTCTCCTCATGTGGACACGGACAGCTGTGGCACAGGCTGAGGCGGACATGCCAACGCGATGACATGTTGATGTTTCACACTATATATCATTGTCACATCACGCGTCCCTGCAGGTGACAGGCTTATGAGCAGAGTTGCCCTGGAAGCCTTTGGGTGGACTCGGCCCGGCGAGCGCGCGGCGCCGCCGTGGAAGTGACGCCGGTTGAAGAAGTTTTCTTTGTGAGGCTGCAAGGGTCTGGAAGGAGAAGTTGACATATGAGGTGTCATTAATAATAATAATATCAACAATGGTGGCCCATCTCAGATTCTAGCTATAAGGAGGAGGCAGATATTAATAAATATGAAACACACTCATATTTGAGGCAACAAGTGTTTCAGCCGTTCATAATTATCGTTCCTCTCACCCGAGTAACTGATGGAATGTTGCTATGGTAGTGACTTTAAAACGATAATAAATACAGATGCATATCATTATATTAGGATTAGGGTGACATATTAGTATGATGGAGTATTAGTGCCCTGCCAAGGAAATTGAAAAAAACTAAAATTATGAGACAAAAATTATAAGATTATTAGAATTAAGTTGCATAAGAATAATCCAAGAATAAAATCACTAGAACTTTATTTTCATAAAATTTTGACCATATTCTCCTAATTTTGTATATTTTTTCTCCGTATAACCTTAATACTGATTAGGATATAATCAGAAAGTTTAGTAAATATAACATTTATTTACATAAGACATACAGATTAATGAATATGTGTAATGAATTAAAATATTTCAGATGTTTATTGCAGATTATGGATTCTGATGATGAATGGTTTCAGCAAATAAAAACCCCAAATTCTGTGTTTAAGGGAGAAATTTTACCAGGAAAGTCATCCGGTCTGCTTCTCTGATACGGTTCAAAACTGGACTTCTTTGTTTTTTTCTTTTGCTGCAGTTTGCTTTTGCAATATGCTTATTTTTTTGCAAGAGGACTATAATTTATAAACAAAGCCAGCGATTTCATTTATCTATTTATTTTTGCCCAAAACATCTTTTGGAAAGAACGAGGCGTTTTTTTGTATTTTTTCTTATAAAATCACTTTTGGCAAAAAAAAATTTGAAAAATGACAATATATTATTTTGTCATTTTGAGTTTTACTCCTAGAAAAACAGCTTGTTGACAATATCTTAAAGGACTGACATACTGATCTCTTGTATGCATCTTCCCCTTAAAAACAGAACACAACATCCCTCTGAAAAACAAAAAACACCAATCAGAGACAGAGGCGGTTCACAGATTTGATTGGTGTGATGTCAAAGGTAAGACAAACAGCCAGCAGGCTGACGGTGCAGAGGCGTTCACGTCCACCAAAGTTTGTCAAGTTCACAGAAAACTGGAGGCTTGAACTGCGGCCCGATCCCAGGTGTTCGCCGCCGAATGGATTATTGCCTGGTTTGAGGTCAGATATGATGCCTTATTAGCTCATGAAAGAGCAGGACGGCGTGCCAGACCATTGTTCTCCATACTGAGATGAAAGGCGAGCCGGCTAATGAACATCTGCCAGCCGGCATAAGGACCCCAGTAGACACACAAAACCTTGAATTGACCATTGCTGAGAGCAGCTGCTCTGATCAGAAAGATTTTGATGTAAATTTAGGCTGAGGGCCCACCGTGGAGCAGCTGTAATAGCCACGGACCAAGACTAGAGGGGAGCGCATTCTTCACTTCTATTATGCATGTCTGGCTTGCCAAAGTTCATCAACCAAACTCATCAAAGCGCCGTTCACTGGTCCTGTCCACTGGAATTGCGATAATAGAAGAAGATGTTGCAGATTTCAAAGGAACTCGCATTACTCCGATGATTTCACAGTCAAGAAGAAATGATTACACTAAACAATTTCAAGCTTTAATTTTTTTAAAAAGATGCATTAGGGATGATATCATATTTTGAAAATACAATTATTAAATATAAAAGAATGACGGCAGTGGAGGTAACTAAGGTAAAAGTGCCCGGCAACAGCATCCACACCCCTTGATTTCTTTTTCCCCCCACATTTTATTATGATATAACATAAACCTCCTAGATTTTATATTGATATTCTACATGATACACCAACATAAAGTAGTGCCTAATTGTCAGGTGGACTTAAAATAGGTTTTTATTTATTACAAACAAATAAAAGTGAGGCATGCATCTGTATCAAGTCAATACTTTATACAGATACATGACTTTTTTTAAATTATCTTTTGTTGAGATTAAAATTGCTTGTTTTTCTATTATTATTATTATTATTATTATTATTATTATTATTATTATTATTATTATACTTCTGTACCAGGTTGGCACATATACAGGTTGAAGCTTTTGAACATTTATTCAACAGGATTCTGAGTTTGAACTTTGACTGGACCATTTTAAAACATGAATACGCTTTGATGCAAACCATTCAACTGTAGCTCTGGCTGCTTGGTCGTCCAGTTGAACTTTTCCAGACTTTTCCGTGGTTAGCATCACCCATAGCCACCATGTTCTGTCATAGACTCAGTGTGTTTTGTTGTAGCATTTTGCATACAACAAAAACGTTCAAATTCTGCCTCACCCAGAGGTGGGTAAAGGATGGATTGTTGTTATTTATTTTTAATTATACAAATATATTTTTTTGTCCTCTCTTTAGGTCTGCTGTTTTATTTTTATTTTATTTTATTTTTACGCCATTTTTTAATTAATAATAATAAAAAAATGGCGGGAAGTTCGTGACCGAACTTAGTTTTGCTCGACAACAAAACCTGGAAAAAGAAAACCTACTTTGTCATATTAACTGCACTTACTTTTAGACTTCATTAAGTTATCATCCTCATGACTCCAGAGTCTTTTACATAACGCAATAACCGGAAACCCTAAAGAGCAATTACATTGCTCACACTATCATGCGCCGGGGAAATGATTGCTCTAACTACAGTGTCAGATCCTATCAGAAAACTTATCAAACCTCAATCCGAATGCAGCAAAGTCATGGACATCAATGTCTTTTTGAAAATATTTCTGCTTTGCTTGTCTAAAATTTGGACATTTTAGACAAAAAAAAAAAAAAAAAAAGGAAGTTGAAGGTTTTTGAAAAGTGGAGGTGAGAGTGAAAACACAACAGATGGAGGCTCTCGGAAACCGGCATAAACAGTGTGAGTCGGCGTCAGAGGTCTGCCTGCCTGGGCATATGTAAATAGAGGCTTACCCTGAGAGATAGAGGAAGGCTCTGAGGTAATTATTTAGAGATCTTCTGCCCACCATTCAACGGGGCTGATTTATTTTAGGAGAAACCAAAGGGATTAAAGAGAAGCCCGGCACAATCACGAGGTCGCAGCGCCTGAACCATCCAGGCCTGAAGTAGACTGAGAAAAAAAAAACACAAGTCAAATCACAGTGATGCAGCACTTCCTGATTCACCGTGTGTACTCGTGTGTGTCCATGTAAAGTTTGCGCTCGTGAAGAGAGCGTGCGACGCCCGACGGTAATTGGTATTAGCGGTCAGGAAGCTTGGCTCAGACAGTTGGGTTATTAACTGCACTGTTTGCTAATCTCCCCCGTGTTTGTCTCCAGTCATATTAAAAACGCCATGGATCAAAGCTGACCGATAGTCTATTAGCTAGGGCTAACTCTGGATGAGCTGGAGCTCACCTATGAGACAAACCCAGCCATGGAAAGAACAGAAGAACTTCAGCTACATGCTAATCCCAGTCCTCCAGAGTCCTGCTGTGAACATCCACTGCATCTAGGAAGTGTTTCCATTCATTTCCACATTTTGTTATTGTTTTAAATTAATCTCTGTTTGCAAAACGCTACACTTCAAATACTCCATTATTAAAATATGGAATAATTAATTATTCCATATTATTAAAATATGGAATAAAAGTTACATAATGTGTAACTTTTATTATGTTTTTTAAATATACATTTTTTACATATTAAAACTGTCTATAATATGTTCTGGCAATATGAGACGGATAATAGTGAAAATAATTGTGTTCCTCCAGCTCCTCTCAGCTTCTATGGTGAGCTGCAGTCATGCTCCGCTCCCGATCAAAAACAACCAATTAGAGCCAGGGGGAGGGGCTTAGTGATGTCAGTCAGCATTGTGTACGCGCTGGTCAATATGCCAATGGCGGAGAGACAACTTATCTTTTCAGGAAAACCATTTATCTGCCATCATCGGTGGCCATGCTAACGAGTTTTAGCATTCATGACGGGCTCGACTGTCGGGAAGACGCTAAAGCGTATCAGAAGATCATGGTGGAGGTTGTAATCGGTGCGTACATAAACATGATTCACAGCACTAGGACCCTCCTCCCGACTCTGATTGGTTGTTTCTGACTGAGCGTTCTGTTTCTGCAGCTAGCACTGGGAGACGGCAGAGGAGCTAATAAATATTTTCACAGATGATCTGTCCTATGCTGTACTGTCTCAACAAAGTGACAGTTTTAACAAATGCATAAAAAACATTTATTTATGAAAGTTACACACTGTAGCTTTCGTTGTTTTTACAAACTTATTTCTTTTAAAAGGAAAGAAAACACATTTACCTAAACTGGACATGAACTGAAATGGTTTCCAATAATTTAAATGTGTTGCCTGCAAATTATCATGGGGCCACATGTGGGCCTGTAATAAAACACATTATGCTGAACGATAAAATGTCCCAATAATTTTTGTGGTAAATGATAATGTTGTTGCTTCAAAATTGTTTTCAAGCAATATTTTGATAATAGAATAATAGTGCATGTTTGCTTTCTCAAATGAAATTCAGCATTGGAACTGAAAGACCTTTTAACTATCTAAAATTAAAAACGCCTAAAATTTAAAGGGAAATTAAAAAACACATGCAAGAGAGACTGTGAGAAATTGCATTATGATGTCTGTAATCAAAATTGTCCTTCAAAACAAAACAATTAATCATTAGGACTTAAAGTATTGAGCTTGTTTTGATTTATCATCTGATTATCTGATTGCCTATAGGTTGATATTCTCCAAATGAACACTAAACATTCAAATTGGGTTCGGATTGACTGAGAATACAGTCAGTTTCAAATGTTAACAGAAATGAACTCATGCAGTAATATTCTTGTTTTAGCTTTCTGTTTCGGTTGAGATGTTTATACTAAATCTGCTTCTGATGAGACGCTCTTTATGCATCTGTTCATTGTCTGTACTCACTCGCCTCTAATCAGGCTTGTGCACGTCCCGGTGCCCATCTGGTCAGAGGGGGCACATCCTGGAAAAGGTCATCAGTTCATCAGGGGGCCAGCATATTCACAAACAGACTCATAAAATAAAATAAGGCAGTTTAGAATCTCTAATTAACTTAATATGCATATTTTGGCCTTATGGTGGAGACTACAATACCCAGAGGGAAGCCACACATGCACACATGAAGCCATTGACTCGTTCAGATTAAAACAGAACACTGGTTGAGATCTAAAGTAATCACTTAATTCAGATAAAGTGATTAAACAATATCCAAAGGATCATACCTGCAGTAAATACCTTTGTTGCCTCAACTGATAGGAGTGTGAACTTTGCTTCACGTTTGGTCTGCAGTTTTTGTCCTTAAAATCACTTGGGTTAAGCAGCTAGATGACCATTGGGCAGCACAGCAAGAAGTCGAGTCATGTAGGGTTTATAAAGTAAAGTAGCAAAGCATTTTGATTGGCCTAGTTAAAGTTCAGACTTAGGGTGCACTTTCTGGTCCGCCTATAAACCTCGGCCTCTGTTTGGTTGAAGTGTAGTTCAAAGGCAAAGTGGATTTCAAGCAGTCTGTGGAGCGCTCTAGAAGCAGAAGGTAGACTGTAGCGTAGGGCATTCTGGGTAAATTTGGTTAAAAATAACCAGCGCTAGCGGGAAAAATGACTTGTGGTCTTTTACTAAAGACCAAAGAGAAATCCTGCAATCTGACTCCACTCCACTTTGCGAAGGGGGAAGTTGCGCTCAGTGTCTTCTTCAGATGTTGTTTCCTTCAGTGGTCTTGGGTGCAGCGCCCCCACAGGCGAGAGGGTGAGCAGGTTTTTGCAAAGTGTTTGGTCTGTTTTCACACAGTACAGTGTGAAGCTGAACCACACCAGCTGAAAATGAAACAACTGTTGCAACTTTGGTCCTCATTTGAAACCAATTGTTGGGTTGAGGGTTTCTGGTTTTTCACTGGTTGGCTTTGGCCGATGTTTTCCTTTAATGAAACTGCTTTTTGTTGTTACTCAGGTTATCTTTTTCTAACATAAAAACCGGTTTGATTTCCCAACATTTCAGTTTAACACAAAAAATTAGAAAAAAGCAGCAATGAGTGAATCTATAAGGAGGAGAAATACTTTCTCAGAGCGCAGTATGTCTCCAGGCTTTAGGAGGAAACCAGGACACCCGGAGGGAAGCCAATCACAGTCCAGAATAGATCTGAACTCAGGACATTATTGCTTTGAGGCAACAATGTAAAAAGCACAGAACAAATTGTTGCTGAAACCTACCAAAGAATAGCTCAAGAGAAGAGAAGAAGGTCAGAGTCCTGGACTTGGTGGCAAGACTCACTCAGAGAACTCAGTCAACTTCCTACTTGCCTCTCTTGTAGAAATGTACAAGTAATAGTAAATCTGTTCAGATTTATTACTCCTTGTAATTTATTTGTGTAGGATTTGTTGACTCATAAAGAACAATACAGCCACACTGATTCTATAAAATGCTGAAAGCTTTGGACAGGCTGCAGCCCTTCCACGGCGTATCGGTAGCACTACTCTAATAACATGCTGAACACGAACCGACATAAGAACAGCCACTTTCTGAAATATCAGGTTAAGTTGTTTACATCCCTATTTGATACCCGGTGATTAATGCTCCCTGTTGCAATGACTAAGGCCGATGACAGCGCATTCTTATCCGCAGATAGAACTATCTGCCTCCAAGAATGAAGCGTTACACCCACCAGCTTCCCACACTGTGCGAGCGAGCAGGAGGAGGTTATATCTGATGCACGGAGAAGAAACAGTGATCCCTGTAGTAATGTGCAACGCTTCATTTTATTTTTTTACCCCCTCACTATCAAACAAGAGAGGCTACGTGTAAGTCGAAATTCCATCAGGCAGTGAGGAACGCGGGGCGGGATTTTAGGAGGTTTTCATCATGTTGCCAAAAAAAATCAAATAAAATAAGTGAATACAGCTGGGTAATGAAGTATGGATTTCTCATGCTGGGATTTGCCAAAAAGGAGAAAAAACTTACCGTATTGTAAATTTAGGTTGATGGGGATCGGTTGGGGTTAATAAAAACTAGAGTGAAGAAGCCAGTTTTGACCGACTTTAACATAGATTCTGACGTACCTGGTCTGTCAGTCTTGTTACAGTGAGTTATAGAAAAAAAAATATTATGATTAGACAGAGAGAAAGATCCAGCTGCACAGTGTTTAATTCAATTCAAATCAGTTGTATTTTATGCAGAACCAGTTTGCAACAGGCTTGTTGGGGTTTACATGTTGGAGACAGGCTTTGATTGATGCTAAGAGCTAACGCAAACAACGTCGATAACAATGACTGTCTTTGGAACGAGAATGCGACAGACAGACGAGGTTGTCTAACCAATCAAACACCAGATCAAGTCCGCCAACTAGAAAGCAACATGATGGTGTCACTCTTGTATTTGCTTTGTTACTTTATAGTAACTTTATATGGTAATTTTCAATATATATATATATATTTTTTTTTTGGTACTATTTTTTTGTGCTTCTCACCTTTGTTGAACAGCAGTTGGAGCCTCAGCTGAGCTGCCCAGAAAATTTATTTAGATACCAGGAGTGGGACTGGATTAAATTCAGTTAATTGCAAGGTCTGAGTATTAATTAATCAAAATTGTTTGCATTTAATTGGGAAAAAAAACCCAACAGTTTATTTGAAAGGGTGTGCTTGAGACTGACATGATGCTGTCATAAACAAGACACAACAACGGTCATGAAAATGAAGGAGTCTTTATGAATGTTCATGACTGTTGTCATGAAGTGTCATTTGGTAACTAATGACACTTTTAGTGCAAAGTTGTACTAAGGCTAGTATTAAAAGTGCATTAAAGTGTCATGGCAGTCTTATGCACACCTTTTCAAATAAAGTGTTACCAAAAAAAAAAACCACAAAAAGCTAAACAGCTTTTATTTTTACAGCTCAGCTTTGGCTTTGAAACATTCTGAAAACCGGAGCGACAAACGTTCCCCGGCGGCCCGCCGAGGCTCAATCGATACCTGGTAGAGAACTTATGAGACGCCTGCATCTCTCTGCACTATTGTGAAGAGAGTGCAGGTGTGTGGCCACACACACACGTGTGTGTGTGTGTGTGTGTGTACACCGCGTGTAATAAAGGCGCCGCGGCTGTTGCCTGAATATGTCACAGCCCCTCTCGGACCATAGGGGAGGAGAAGACGTCTGCTCAGAGGCTGAAATATTGAGCCCGAGCTGCAGCCGAGCGAGCGGCTTGCCTCTGGCTCCTATAGTCCTGACCCCTTTCTCAGCCCAAAGGCAATTACAATGGATGAAACCCCGGAAGCTTTGGAGTGCCACAAAAAAAAGAACGGCTGCAGAAACAACACAGCAAGGAGTCATTTCGAGCCCCACCACTACCTGGATCTATCGGAGACGAATGAACTCTGCGCTACCTACTTATTCGACAGCGCAGTGGAGGCAACGCCGGTAATAAGGATTCGCCGAGCTCGCAGGAGTGAGCGGTGCCGGTTTGACACAGATAAATAATGGTGAAGTCGGGGGGGGATGACAACCTGGAGCAGCAGCCACATCCACGAGACTGGAGAGGCGGCGGTGTGGTACAGGAGGTGGAGCCGCCCTTCTGCATCCTGGCTCCAATATCCGGCTTTGATCACCAACTGGGGTGCCATTCTTTGCCTACAGTGCTGCTGAAGGCTGCTGATAGTCTCTGTGTGTGTGTGTGTGTGTGTCGTGTGCGGGTGTGTGTATAAGTGGAGGCTGCAAGAGGGAGGACGAGTGTGTGGAATTGCTGATTGTACCTTTATTTTGCTTCAACTTAATCTTTTTGAAGTCCACAAAAAATCTGAACTGAGAGATGGGAAATTATGTGATCATAATTTCACTTCATTGTTTAGAAATGAAGTGAAATTATGATTTTTGCAACAATTCAATGAATTAAATAATCTTTTGATTATCTCCTTGCTATCTCATCGCTTCCAACAAAAGCAGCTACCAAAGCTAAAAAGTGGAGATGGAAAACACTTTCGCTGAATACGTGAAATTTCTCATTCACTGGTGGATATGTGCCTTACCAGAGGCCCGAAACTCTTAATAGTAGAAGCCTTCCTAAGGTTTGTGGCCAATGCTGGTTTGTACTTCCTGTTCCTTACAGCCATGTGTAGCATCAACAACTAACTAAATTACACTGGATTCACTCCAAATCAGTAGAAGGAAACAGTGTCCAGTTGACCTGAGATGAGTTGGGCCCAAATCTGTTATTTAATATTTGACTTATTTTTCCTTGACACTTTAGCATTTTTAAAAAAAATATTCAATTGAATTTTTTTCCTAATTTTTGAACACCTTTTGTACTTGTTTAAGTCTGGTCCCTTATAACACCATAAATAGTTCTGTAATAGAGTTGAACCCCTTACCGGCTGAAATGACCTCGAATATTTAAGTTCTATAGAAAGAAGACTTACAATGTGTTCTACACACATCTATATCCATTTCTGCTTTCCAGCCAGAAATGGATATAGATGGTCATAACAGCAGCTAGTATTATTTCGGAGAATAATGTATAACCTTGAATTATTTTCCCTTCACATCAGTTATGAGCTGTTTTTTTTTCTGCTATCACATAAAATGTCACAAGAATACACAGAAGATGATGGTTGTCATGTGACCGAGTATAAAAATGTTCCAGGTATTCTGATACTTTTTACACTGTAAGCTTGAAAGTCAAAACAGCAAAACATCAGATAGATTTTGTAGTAGCCTGAATAATATTTGATTCAGAAACTAGAATTGATTTACACTGCTTCTCTTTTTTTTTTTTTTTCCACATCTCAACGAGATCAACAAACCCGTTTCAAATGTATTTTTCATAAAAAAAAAAAAGAATCCCAACTGCTAAATATGATTTATACTTGAGATGATTTTGGTAAGAGGCTCTCTCTGTGACTTCAAGTGTGCCGACTTCCAGAGCGTTTGGGAGTAAGTCTCTCCAGCCCACCCCCAGATGAGTATCCACAGGGGACCTGGAGGAAAAAAAAATAATGTTGGAGGCAAGCTGAGAAGCTGCAGTTCGGCGAGGAAGTCTTGGTGTGGAGCAGGCAGGGTGCTGTATATTTGACTCTATCATTTCAGACTCTTCCACTCTACACACCCCTCGCAACCCATCAGCAAAGCTGTCAAAGCGCCGATCCAACAGAGCAACACACAAGCACCGAACAAACCTTTATAAGATTCTTTGTCAGTGGAGCTCGGTAGCAAACATCAAAAAGCTGCAAAAACGGGGAAATTCCTCAAAAAAGATGAAGGCAGTGATTGTGAAGGAGTTTCTTTTAATTCATGAGCTACCTTTTTTGTCAAATTTGAACAAGTCACTAATTGATGATACAGTCTGATATAATGTCACAAACAAAACAAAACAAAACGGTGAGGTGGAAATAAAAACACCCTAAAAGTCAGTTTGAGACTCCTGGAGTCATGGGGGTGAGCCCACATGGAGGGGCCTCCCGCTGCCTTCTCAGTCCAAAACATCACCGCCAGCTGAAATAACGTTTCTCCGTTGGATGGCCGGACTCAGCCTCAGAGGGAGAGTCGAGAGCGGCATCATCTGGGTGGAGCTAAGAGTAGAGTTCCCTTTGCACCTTGAGAAGTCAGTTGTTGTGGGCATCTGATCAGGACGCAACCAACAGGGATATGACTCCAGAATGACTGTGTTCCCCTCCTGGCCTAGAAAACCACAGGATTCCCAACATTGAGTTAAATAAATAGTCTGGGCTTCCTTTCTGGAACTGTTAACCCTAAAACCCTATTTCATTCATACAAAGCAGAAAACATGAAGCATTGCTAGTATATTGACTAACATAGATTTAACTCTATTAAGTATAAAGTTAGACTTTTATTATAAAATTAACTAAAGTGGTAATATGAGCTAAAACCCTGTCAGTAGGATGTGGGGTATCACTAGCATAACAATAACTTACTCCGTTCAGTACGCCAGGTTTAGCTTTTATATCAGAATGAGCTTTAATGCTACAAGTTTAACTATTAAGCTACTGTTAGCATGTGGGCTGTCACTGTCATGGTGACTAACATTGACTTAATGTACTATAAGCTAAACTGAGCTAAAAAGCTAATGCTAACTCAAATACTATCAATAGCATGTAGAGTATCATGAGCAGGTTGTCTAGCATGTTCGCTAATTTTGATACGAAAGCTAAGCTTAACGTAGCTTAGCTTTCGTGTCAAAATTAGCGAACATGCAAAATTTAGCTAAAATGCTAACATAAGATGTTGACCTACCATAACATCTGGTATGCAAATATAGCAGTGCATATATTTTTGGGGTGTGATTTTTGGCTTATGTCATCATGGAAACTCAAAACACCAGCAAACCGTAGATTGAGGCTGAGCCGTATGATTTGACACATTTACTTTGTGTTTTTGCAACGCGTTTCTGGCTTGAAGTGAATCAAACAGGATGCACAGAGCGTAACTTCTTCAGATGATGTTTTTAACAGGTTACAAACTGGCTTGGACCTCACGTCACAGAAAATCGAGACGGCTCCCCCCTCCACTGGACTTTGATATTCTTGGTGACCCACTGGTGGATAGTAAAGTTCCCTCTGTCGGAACATATTCAGTATTTGCGTTTCCTTCTCCTCTTGTGTGCTTTAAGACTTTTTCGGAAAAGACAAAACCCACCTCAAGCGATCGTAAATACTTTGTCGCAACATTAAAGAAGTTATTTCAAATTTAGTTGTTTCCATCACCCTTTTCTAAGGTGTGAGCTCCGGTTTTCTGCGTCCTCTTCTGACCTCGGGCGTTAGTGGACTGTTCTGCTAAATAAAGTAACAGGGCCCATTTTGTTCGCTGTGCTGGTCAGAGCTGTTTTGGCAGCAAAGAAAAACAGAAAAAAAAGCAGCACAATACTGGCATTGTGTTCGGTTAGAGGCGGTCAGTGTATAATTTCTCTGACTTCGCTGCTAAATTGTGAGAGTAGTGCCAGCCTGACAAGCAGAGCCGGGAAATTCAGTCAGGACTTAAAGAGAAACGGCCGGAGGTTCAAAAAGTTTCTCGGCACAGCATAATTACCATGCAATTATAGAGTTAATGTAATTGTAATTAAACACTGTTTCATGTTTGCTGCAAATCCTCCGTGCATTAGTGTGACACTTCCTCTGTGAAAGAAGCGGCTGAACAACAACTGGTAATTAAATTAACAAGGGAGCCTTTTTCCTTTTCTTTTTTTTTTTTTTTTTCCAATATCCTGGCAGTGTGTCACGCCTTTGAAATCTCAGCAGGCTCTTTGCCAATAGATTCTGAAATAATCGCTCAGGCAAAAAAAAAAAAAAAAAATGCTAAGGCATCCAACGTGACTTTACAGCAGCTCGAGTGGAGGATCAACTCTCAGACAACAGTGCTAGCGTGCCAGTTGAGACGAAGGGGAACAGAGGGAAAAAACAGTGCCATACCCTCAGGTACGCTGTTGCTTTGTTGCTCATTAAACTTGCATTGTTTGAAGTGTTTAGCTGCTGAGCTTGTTGACACAGAGGTGCCGCGCCGAAGCGTTCACGAGGCAAACAAGTAGTAGTGCCAACCAGGAGCTGGGAGCCGTCGCCGTAATGAGTCTGGAGAAAAATGTAAAGCGAGGGGGAAGATGAAACAGACTGTGTGATCCATCAGCTGTTCATCCCGGTGTGGTTTCTAACGGCTCCTCGGTGTGGGGTCGCGCGACGCCATGACGACGAGAAGGCACCTGGTATCAGGTGGTGGAAGAGCCGCTTGAATCCTGCTGAAGCATATGTCCCGAAGGATTCAATTTAACTCTGATCAACAGTCTGCGTTTTCAGGCTCGGATTGAATTATGCTATATGGCAATGCCATTATGTCAGGGATTATTACATGTTCTCTGGGAGATTTGGTTTATTCATCTTGCCTATTGTTGACGATGACTGGAGCGCTCCTCGGGGAGAAACCCACAGAATTGATTTCTGACAATTCCCGATTCACTCCACTCTTCTCTGACACTCCTGCAAATCAACTTAAAGCAGAGCCTGTCAGCTGCTCACGTCAGACTCCTTATAAACAGCCATAATTTCTTCAGAAAGCTCTTTTTGTCTCATACGGGTGTGAGCTTCAAAGTCGGCACATCCCCCGTTTAGAAAAGCCAGGGTTTAGAGGGCGCACAATGAGACTTTGGATTGGGAGCGATGTACATGACATGGAAGAGGAGATGTGGCAGGAGAGGAACGGGAACTTCCTCTGAAGTGAGATTTGTTAAGAGCTTTTCGCTGTTTTGCATACCGAGTGAAAGTGAGAACTTCTGGGTTTATCATCACTCTGATGTACTTTTGCTTTTTCAACACTGATATGAGCCTGATTTACTTCCTCAGAGACTCCGCCCATCTGTTTCTTCAACCAGGTTCAAGGATTAATTTTGCTAATATGCTTATTCTCTCTCACTGCAGGAAGTCACTGATAAAGTGGATTTCGTTCTCTGGATCTCCTCATTAATATGAAGCTGCAGCCTGAGAGGGATTAGCATTGCATTGAAGTTCGGATCAGTTGGGAAAACCTAATGCAATCCTATTGGCCACTGCCTTGCAGGGTGTAAATTGCCCAGCAGAAAAATGATTTTAAAATATGCATATGTCTGTCTGTCCTTTTCGGTCATTGATTATTCAGGTGGCAGATGAAAAAAAGAACATTTAAAAAGTTCAGTTTCAGTTTTTCCTGTAGGAAAACTTTGTTGTATTTTACTTATTTTAGCATAAAACTATCAACCCTTTATCAACGTGTGGGCCTTTGCCGTCTCATTAGGGCCAACTCAATACAATTTGTATCTGTAAAAACATTACTTACTTACTGGTATGTAGAACTTTGATACACCCCAAATGGATGTGTTCAATTTGAGCAATACCTGTAGGACCAATTGATCCTTTAAAAGGAAGCAGCTCACTCCACCATGACTGACTTCAAAACAACCTGTGTACGCATTAACTCCTGCACAGGTTGTCATGAAACAGTTGGTGACCTAATATCGCTTTTATTTAGTAAAAGTGCTCACAGGGTGCTGCATAGTTGTCTGCACAAACAGACAAGGATGCAAACCAATTTTGTTGTTTTATTATAAATCATTAAATGAGGAAAGAAGACGGTAATGGATAGCAATCATCAGTCGGTGTTTTCAAAGATTTTTAGCAAACACTTTTTACAAGGTGGGCAGCATAACATTAATATACTTAATAAGTAAGTAAGCTTTATAAGATGCCTTTAAATATTGCATTATGGAGAAGGTCTAATCATTAGTAGCCATGGAGAAAATGGCCCACCATCAAGTAGCCTACAATGTATGACAGAAACTAATAAGCAGCTGCATTATACTTCATGAGTCTTATGCTGTTGTATGTGTTTAGGTTTCCTTCGGTGTAAGGGGAAACGCTGTTTATGACATAGTGGTATAAATCATGTGCATTGACTTCAGGCAAAGTCACAATTTGATCAAATCAACAAACATCAGGAGAGAGAAAGTTTGGGTCGGTTCCTAAGCTAGCTCTTTCCAGCTTTCTACAAACGATTGTCAATGAGCCGGTTCTATGTGTGCTTCTTCCACAGACAAATTAGCTTGACTTGAACCAGTAGAAGCCATGGATATACTGGCAAAGACAACTGGGAAAACAATCACCGTCTCTTTTTTTCAGTACTTTCTTACTTCTGATATTCTTAATGTAATTAGAAGATCAGAAGTTGTAATCTCTTCTGATGTGATTAATCAGAAGTTGGAGAGTCAATGTGGGTCCCACTTTTACAATATGGGGCCCAACGTTTGTAGAAGGGCCTCTTCTGTACCGTCACTTTTGGTTGTCAAACCTATGCCTTGGATTTAACCTATCTTACAATGTAATGGAATAGACTGGAAAGAAACTTTGGCAAAATGTAATGGATAAGCTTCATGAGTCTTATGTTGTTGTTCTGGTGCTGGATGGGGTGCACAATTCAATCAGAAAAACAGGGCCCAGTATTGGCTTGAAATTTCTTATGCAATATTAATTGCCCTGAAACATCTCTCTCAGTAAATGGTTTAAATTGGTAAGGTGTGCCTGAGCTCTGCTACTGGCTAAGCACTGGAAGTGGTTTAATTTAAAAATGACAACAAAAAAATCTGTAGTAAAGCTGTGAAAGTTTGTCACAGTAGTTGTTATATTAGTTTTTCTTTATTGATGGTGTTTTTTATGTTCCCACTTTCAGGTTTCTTTAAGTTCAAACCATCTTTTTGTTTTTGCAAAACAAAAAAAAAGAAAAGATGTGAGCGAGTCCAATTTGATGTGACTGTTTTTATGGTTTGCCACAACTCCACTGCACTTCCTAATCTAATGACTGTTACGATAAGGTTTCTCCTCAGTCTTCTGATTTAAGATCAGCAGTAAACCAGTGCCCATCCAACATAAGTCACTTCGAGAGGATAGTACCTGATATAAAGTTGTGACACCAATAACGGCAGCTGTAACTTATTATTTGCTGTGAATTATTATAGGAATACAATTCTAAAGGGTTCATGTCTATCCAACTGGACCATGTAAATCCATGCTGAGTGCTTGGTGTGAATTTCAAAAGTTGGCTTTCAAGTGTACAGTGAAGTGTGCTTGTCATGACTGTGGAATCAGTTATCTCTGCAAGATTAACAATACAGTACTATTGATATAGTCACACTAACTTAAAACTCTGTCCCCCACTCAGAAAGATGTGTTTCATAAAAGTTAAGGTTTTGCCACAAAACTTTAACTTTTTGCATGATTCCAGTGAAAAACCCAGGCTACTTCTAGAGATGATTTTAAGATGGTTCCAGGTGCAAAACTGATTTTCTACAATCAGTGAACTAAAACTTAGTGGGCTCCATCCCAATAAGAGAGTCAGTGCTGCCTCTTTTGAGATAAAAACTGAGGCTGAAACTGCAAACTTGTACAACAAAAGCAGTGTCCTGAAATATTTGTCGTACAAAAATCACCATAAAACATGAAAGCTAAGCTTGATGAAATGAGACTAATTGTTCATCTTCATAGCTGCTGGTTAACTCTGTTTCAAATTTCCTCCTGGATATTTTTGCTTATTTTACTTGTATATATATATTTTCCCTTTTAGCCATAACAACCGTAACTTTCAATAAATAGCGAGTTATTTTCGCAATTTACCATCTATTAAAATCATTAGATTAATTTCTCTCCCTGCTGCAGCGGCTTTAGCATCAAATTAGGTTTTTCCTTCTCATTATTGCTATTATTTAGCTGTTTGGTGTTGAAACTGCTGCTGCAGATGTAGTAAAACTAGATGTTGTCCCACTCACTTTGCATATGGTTAATCCTGGCGGTGGACAACATTTACAAGTGGCTCTGTTTTTTTTTTCCTCCGCCTTTCCTAACATTCTTCAATTTGTTCTAAAAGCCGATCATTTTCTGCGGTCACATTGCAGATGTTAGCTCAGCAAAAGCTAGACTGCACCCCATGTGAAAATGCCTTCTGTTGTTAAAAGCAACACAATTTACAAACTAGTCAACTCAAATTGATATTGCGGTTCATTTTGTTGTAGTGTCTGACGGTACACTGCAGCCCCGCGTTGAAGCTGGAGCATACAACCCACACAGATCAATCACTGGGGAATGGCCGAATGAATGAAGGTATTGATTCCAGCATCATGTGGAGAGCCAGAGGTGATGAGACCAGGCATTCCAGAGGGGAAGGTTTGCCTGGGGAAGAAAGCAAAGGGTCGAAAGGCAATGACATTCTATGAAACCAAAAGGTGCTAATGCATGTTTGGGTGTTCACAGGTCTGTATAAGATGCAACGTCCAGAGATCTGGAGGGACTCTCTCCATTGGCTTTACATTCTCCAGATCCAACGATTGCTGACATGGGCTTGTTTCTAACAAAATCCTCTTTTTTAGTCTTTCTATTGGATTCTTCAAACCGATCACACTTTCTTAGACTTCCACACATTCTTTTCACCTTGTTTCTCACATATCTTACACATGGGTGGTTTTAGACTTTAATGAGGTTTTTTTAAACAGACAGCAAACTTTTTATTTTGTCTTGCCTTGTCAGCACTGCAGTTCTTAATCTAGGGAATTCATTATGAGCAAGAGAGGTTCAGTCTTCCGATTTTATACTAGTTCACCCCTAACATAAGTCTCTGAGTTGACAGTGACGAAAGTATCAACACCATAAAAAGTCTGAGCTAGTGTAGCATTTGCGTAGCGGTTGTCCATTCCAGCGTTCGGTGCATGACGGGTGGGAGTGTTTTGGAACTGTTGGAGCATTTTTAAAAGACGTTGTACAATCACGTGTCCACTGAGCGTGAGCCACCAAAGCCTCCGCTGCAACTCCAACCCTAAATCTGGATTTTTTTATCCCCCCCACTGTAAATGTGTCTGATAAACAAGCTTTGCCTCCGAGCAGATGCACCCAATCAATCACAAATTGACTTTGTGACGGTACAGATTCTTATTTAACGGTGCAGGGGCAATTCAACTGTGTCAGATGGCAGGCTGATGGATAAATGGAATAAGAATGCCACCGCTCCCCACCGCCCTCCAGTCAACGCCTCTATGTTTGTGACATGACCATTCCACATCACACTGCTTGAAAAATGAGCTCCGCGGAGGCATGCGGCCCTGCTATGAGATTGCACTTCATAAAGGGGAACAGCACACAGGGGTAAAATTCCACTGTAGGGTTATAGATTTTCCAGTACATCATTGATAGATTGCACTAATACAACCTCAATAAAGAGTTTGAGAACAACTTTATGGATGTTTTCCCTCTTTTGTCGTCTCATTTTTCTATCTATGATGTGTACTCTTGTTTGATTTGTCTGTTTTGTCCTCGATTTCTCCGTCCGTCAGTCATCGGGGGCGCACATCGGACACTCTTCCATCCAAACGTTTGTATTGAGAACCTTCATCAGAATCCTGATTTTTAAAGATTCTAAAAACTGGCCCAAAGCAACCTTAAAAAAATCTTAAATGGTTCTACTGGAATCACCAATTCCAGCTTAGTCTGTAACATGAGATCTAGCTTCAGGTGACTCTGAATATTTCAACAAATGGTGAAAAGTGCAATAATGTCACTGAATTTTTAATACATCTTCTCAAGTCATTTCAAATCTTTAGTGTTGTTCTCACATCCTTTCCTGTCTTCCTTCCTGGTGCTGTGAAACTCACATTACGTGAGAGTAGAAAGAGACAGAGGCCTGATTTGAAGGCATTAAAATTCAAAGTCAAAAGTCATATTTGATAAATACAGTATTTTTATAATAACTGAAGATAACATTGTTACTTGATTGTGCTATAAAATCATTCTATCCTGCCCCTTTAACAGCTATAACTAATTTGTGGTGGCATATCAGATAAAATAACTCTTTAAAAAAAATATTGAGTATGAAAAATTGTAGGTTATTTTATTCATGCTATGCTAAGAAGTATGGCAATATTACGGTATGCCCATAATTATATAGCGAGTGTATGATCAAATAGAAAGATTTAAATTGTTCATTGCAATTATGTAAATAAAGTCTAACGCTTGCTGCGGGGCTTTCAGGGAAATCAGATAAAGCACGTTGGGTCTTTTTAAAATACAGCAAAAATAAACTCCTCTCCCAGATGCTATTAAAAGTAAGCAGGCATCTGTGTTCTGCACATCGAACACCCCGCCTGTCGACACCGTCTCCGCACTCTCTCCCTAAACTCCATTCCAGTCTGAGGTTTTGGTGGTGTCCTTCCCCAGCCTGGCCACCAGAACCCCCACTAATCCCCCCACGACGCTCCACCACAGAACGCTCCAATCACTTTTCTTCTTTTCTCTCCATCACCCGCCCACCTGAGGGAACAGTTCAATCACCCAGCGACCCACATCCATCTTTTAATGACGTTCGGACACTCCAAGGCCCACCTGTGCCTTTATAAAAGCCTGTTCTCAGACTTTATGTCGTCTCCTTGGCGTGCCTACAGTAAAACTAATCCTGCCTGGTTATGCTTGTGTAGAGGATCTGATGGGTGTGTGCGTGTGTGTGTGTGTGAATATCCCTTGCAGCCTCCCCCTCTCCCCCGTGTTCCTTCTCATCTGAGACCTTGACCGGTTTTGGGTTTGTTTATGGGTGCGTGTGGAGAGAGTGTGGAGGAGGCGAAGCCATGTGCCAGGAGGAGCATATGGCACTGCCGGGATGCAGACACCTGCCGTTGGACCGCTGAGAGAGCATCGAGAATCATTAGGAATTAAAGTCATTTAATGACTTCACAAACAATGAAAAATTCATTTCTTGGTTGGTTCCTTTTTACTCCCACATGGGTAATTTGTTCCCTGATGGAACCCGGTGTGTCTCCGTTCGTTGTGCATAAAGTGGATACAAAGTGTGTACGCACATAAAGCCAGAGGAAGATAAAGACACAGAAATCATTCAAAATATTTTACAGCTTTATTGGATTTTAATTTATGTCTATATTATTTAAAGACCCACTCACTAAATCTAGCCTCTTAATAAAATTTGTCTAAATACATATTACTTTGCAAGGTTTATCATTTCATTTTTGAGTAACAACAGCTGATATCAAGTCCTAGACCATTTCGTTCTTAATGTGGATCTAACCCCCAAATCAACTTTTATTGTTTTTGCTGATAAACTGCCTAAATAATTTAAAGTTCTATCTTTATGTTTCTCTGCTAATTTTGACATTTTGGTGTAAATGTGAATGTGTTTACATTATTTTGCCCAAGATTTGTCAGTGCTGAGTCCTTTGGTCAAACAGTGGCGAAGCAGTTGAATTGTCCTAATGTTTAAAACGGTGTGGCTCTACGTCATGCAGAGGTCAGGAAACCGTCTCACCCAGACGGTGCCTCAGTGTCTCTTGGCTCCGCCCACTCTTCTGGAATCTTTCTAAATTTTGTTTTCACAGGCAAGTTAGTTACACTTTAAAAGCAACTAAGTCTACATTGATTAGGCATAATTACATAACCACCTGCCTAACAGTATGTCGAGCCATATTTTACTGTCCAAACACAAGCCGAGCCAGGCCAGGTATTGCGCGCAAGAGATTTGATTGACAGCAGACTGCAATCGCTGACTGGCCTGTGATCTACGTCACTTCATGAGTGAAGTCCGAACATTGCAAACTCCAAAATACATCAGCTCAAACAATGCAGTAGACTGGCGCGCAATCAGGAAATGCCTTTGTAACCCTTTCCTGACTGGTAGAGACTCTAATCTTTTCATATTTTTCAAATATCATAATATGCTATTAATATTGTCAGAAATAGCACCTTAAGGACCAATCAACAACCGCAGGGTTAATGGTTTGGGAAGCTCAAGGTCTGGGCTAGTCATTCATATCCTCACCCAAACATGTAAGGTTGGGTTACTAGCAGGTGGAATGCTCCCTCTGTCTCTGATTTGTAGTATTCAAGTCAATCTTGATTGGATTTCTCTGGGACAAACTCCATCAGGCTGGATTTGAAATGCTTAGGAATCAATGTGGAACCAAAGAGGGGTGATAAAAAGGCAACACATAACCCTAAAGCTCTTACCTTCGAATCAAACCTGGAAGCCTTTTGCCACTAACTCTGCTGGCTATAGCATCAGTTCGTTCTGGCACTCTTGAGATCAATAGCCTGGATTTCTTTCCTGCTGTCTTAGTGCACATTTATAAATATATATATATACTACCAATATATACTTTTTTTTTTAAAGTTTTACAGTCGATCAAAATGACACGTACCTCTGGCTATTTTCTTAAAATCCAGAACAGTTTATATATATATAGATATATATATATGTAGATGCAACCTCCAAAAATTAGAAGGGAGCAACAGAATCACTGTTAAATTGCTGTTGTTTTCCCCCACCATCACATGTTGTTTGGCTCCCATGTGAGCATCATGTTTATGCATGTCTCACATGTGGGTGCAGCAGCCAGATGTCTCGGCTGACTCTCCGACTAACAACTCGGAGGAGACTTGCTAGCACTTTGGTAATTGTATCTGCGAGGCTTCGCCGGTGGCATACAACGCTTGTTACAGTATCTCCAGTTGTCCAAACCTGCTTGACAATGCAAAGAGCACGGTGTAGTTAGGGTTCTCCTCCAAGGCGACGGTGTTGAAGAGATTTGCATCTGGTGTGTACGCTTGGTGTGCTGAGAAGGAAGGAAGTGGGCTGTTGTGAAGCAGAAGGGGAGTCGGTGTGTTGATTAAACATTCATGAGGGCTCAGGATGAGCCATTTGCTTTCAGGTGCTAATTAAATAAAGGTCAGCCACTCAAGTTTTGTTTATTGAAGCAAGTTGTGCATAAGTCAGTCCTTGTGTTGTAATGCTAAATAACAGCTGAAGATTTTCTGTTCTGAAAATGAGCCAATTAGCTGCACTGAAGTTTTGTCAGATTTTAAAGGATGTCTTCGTCTTTATGCATCTTTCTGTTTCAGCTAATGCTAAACAGTGTGAACAGATTACAGGTATTTTCTCTGTCTTCAGACACGTTTTGAAGACGGGTGTTTTATTGTGGTAATTGTGAGTCCAGCCTTGGTGAAGCATTTCTAATAAGCTCCAGCACAGAACTGATATTAGCATGAGACGTGACCAAACATGTTCTTTTAGGCCTAGACAATTAGCTTTGCCTTAGCCATATTTTCCAATTTTGCTGTACAGTTTTGGTGAACCGGTGACACCTTGCTTCAGTTTTCAGTTTTATGTGATGGGAGTGAAAATCCCACATTTTCTCCTGCTGCTGCAGCCCAGCCACGTAAAGTTTTGATGCATCCCAGAGATGGTGTGTTTTGACCTCCGACCTTAGCGACACGTTCTGTCAACACAACTGCCACTCACTGGATATTTACTCTGGTTTTTTTTTTTAATCGTCCAACTCGACAGATGGCCATGTCTGAAAATCTTGGTGGACAATCTGAAATATTCAGACCAGCCTTTCCTCGGCACCGACACTCTGACACCTCCAAGTATCTTAATGTATTCACTTGCTGCCATGTGATATGTTGATTGGCTATTTGTGACAAACAAATAGCCAATCAACTATATTTTAGTTATATTTAGTTATTTTTTTAGTGTTCCTAAAAGACACTAAATATTTTTTTTGTGTTTTTTTTTAGTGTTCCTAAGTGTACTTTCCCAATAGTGTACTTTCATATAGTTATAGAAGCATATAAAAGCATATACTTTTTTATATAAAAGTATATGCTTTTTTTATTGTAGAAAGAAATGTATACAATTATGAGTGCAGCCAAACTTGAGCTTGAACTTCATCATACCACATGATAAAAACTGTTGATGTGAACATTTGCATACAGAATCATCTGAGTTTGAAATCATAAAAAAGTAGTAAAATCAAAAATGTCTAAAGTTCTGCTTTCAGAATATTATATAATAATAATACAGCAGCTCCAGGGCAGATTACAAATAGTTACCAAAAAGGAGAAAAGTGTTTTTCTTTTTTTCTTTTGCTGTGGAAAAGGTCCACTAGTCGATGGAGCATCGGGTCTGAGACAAGGTGCTCCTTTTTTTTTTCTTTCTTTCTTCCTTTGAGTGTATGGAACTGATTCTTGATTAACAATTGTAATCAATCCGAGGCGTTCGTCCCTGTGAGCTTACTCACAGTAGGAGCCTGTGAATATTTTTGAGCCCATTCACCACACGCTGCGTCGCTATCGCAAACTCGCTACACTTAGCACCAATCACTTGGAGGGCCTCGGATGCCAAAAAGTAACAATCAGCAGGAAAAAAAAAAAAAAAAAAAACTCACTCAAACCCTCAACTCTCGAGCTCTCGGCTCTTATATGAAGATTTTAATGAAAATTGTTGAACTGTCCGATTCAAGAAAACAGCATCGTTGTGTGTATGTGTTAATATATCTAGCCTTGTCTGAAACAGGCACGTTGAGGTTCGCTTATTGAAAGTGCTGCCACAGACTTAAAGCGTCTCCGCCCTGCGCTGATCTGACAGGTGGTATTGTTGAGCTTGCAATAAATCCAAAGGCAAACAGCATGCTAAGCTAATTATTCCTCTTGTTTTTTTCTTTTTCGGGGGTAGGGGAGGTATTGTGTGCTCAGAGCTGAGGTTCTACATACAGTCTTTCTCTGCGCTCAAATATTTACTTAGTGATCCTGTCTGTTTGGTTATGTGGCCATTGGTTTGCGGTGTAAACAAATTTCTCGAGCGAGACTGGAAACGGCACGTTCCGCTCCGCCGGCTCATTCATATTAAAGAAGGAAGCAAGAAGACGGGGAGAAAAAAAAGAAAAAAGAAAGCGTTGACAGGAAATTATGCTACAGCTCTGAAGCCTAAAATTAGTGGCATTTCCACAGACAGAGGAGGAAGATGTAAAACTGTCCCAGCTGCATTATTACAGGAAGTGTGGAGTCCAGAGGGTGGAAAGGAAAAACTGTGTTCACGGCCAATTTCTGCTTATGGTAGGCCCAGAGGCAAAATACCTGGACGGGCTCCTACCTGAATATGTTTAGCTGTTCATTTAATGCAGGTCAGGCGGCGATGAATCTGTCGGGACCAGAAGGTTACCCAGGAGCAAGCAGGAGAAATGCCTCCTAATATGAAGCATTAGTATATTCCACTTGGCAACAGACACCTTCACCTTAGAGCTGTCGCTTTCAAACTGGTGGCCCGCTGGCGCCCCCTTAGGAGTCTGCAAGTTACTGCATGCAGACGAGCGTTTATTTGCCGTGAAGTGACGCTACAGCTAGCTCACCAAAGAATTGAGTCTAAAAGTAGTAATGGAAACCTGGCTTAACCCTGTCATGCATGAATCATGATCCTTTATGTCAGAATTTTTTTCCAAACTGCTTTCAAGGCATAGGAAAAGAAGATGGGGAGAAAAAAATTGCAAAAAATAAAAATAAATACATTAAAAAATAGTAATAATTTGTTGGATTATTTTTATTCTAGGTGATCAGTTGGAATTTTTTCCAGATGCAAAAGTGTTATTTGGAAAATAATCAGTAGTATTAATCTTTAAAGTTAAAGTTTTCATCTTTAAGTGTGACAAAATCTTTAGATTATTTTTAAAAAATTCAGGCAAAACAAAATATTTCTCATTTATTTCACCAGTTCTTGTCACTCTTTAGCTTTCAGGCCTCTTTTTACATGACTCAGCAAACTCTGGAGGAGTTGCAAAGATTCACAGCTCAGGTGTCAGAGACTGACAACTCCTTGTCGTACGCTCCCATGCTGTTCTGGACAGTCATTCCCTAAAAGAGTAAACAGGAAGTAAACTACAGTTTAAACATGAACTCTACTGTCAGAGATAAAAAAATAAATACATGACTTGTGTGTAAAATCTGATTATGAGAACAAATGTAAGGGCAGGTTGACAAGCTTTGGGGCGATTCAGAGCATCAGTTTGTTTACAGGCAACAAAATAAAATGAGAAGTGAAAACAAAACCCTAACAAAATTTTACCTTGAGTAAAATGTTGTGGATGTTGCTGTGGGGCTGCTTTGCTTCCTCTGCTACAGGAGGATTTGGAAGAATCAAAGAAGTGGCGAAGCTTCTGAAGGAATTTGAGAGCAAAATGTGTTGCCGTGTGGTTAACTGGGTTTAAAGCAAAGGTCTGGTGTGTTGGGTTTTTCAGTGGGGAACTAACTGGAAACAACAAAAGCACAAAATATTGGATTGGAGCACAAAAGATGGACAACTTTGTTCTGAGGGATTCAGCTCTGACTGGGTCTAAATAACCCAAAGAAGCGCTTCTAAAGGTCCTGAGGAAGTCGGCTTTTCAGAGAGTCAGTAACTTATCATCAGCTGGATTCCAGATCAGTCCAAAAATGTACGATTTCTATGTAGAGAGTATAAGCCTTAGCAGTTTTTCTTCTGTCAGCTGGACTGATCAGGATTTAATGCCTCAACATTTACCGGCTAGTGTTTTCTGTAACTGCTCATGATTCCTTTTTATTGCTGTAGGAGACTTTTGGCCTCATCTTTGCAGAATGTTTTTGAATTCAGCATCACTGGAGAGTTTTTGAGCATTTGGAAGATCACAATGCAGCATCTCATTTGGATGGAAAGCCTTACTTTAACTAGCCACTCCTAAAACCCTGACGTAGTTCTTCAGACGTAGGCATGGTCAACAGTTGTCCAGTTACTGAAGCAGCAAAGTAGAACCAGACGAGGTTGTATTACATGCCATGTTGGTTTAAATACACTTTTGACTTGTCAGCGCACAACATATATTCCCAAAAGTCTCGACTGCCCATCATTACGTCTCTTTGAAAACTGATTTCTTTCTAAACTGTCAGGTTTAACACCTATTAAAGACAAATTAAACAAACACAAGAAAGACAAGAGTTAGATTATTTTGTACTCGCGAGGAGAAACAGCCAGAGATATGATTTCAGTTCACAAATCTCTTCCGCTTCTGAAAACATATGTGTCCATTCTCCCTTTTTATTGCTGTTAGGATCCCTGTCACAGAGAGCGTTGCAATTCTCAAAGGGGTGGGGAAAACACCTCAATCACATAATTGCAACGCAAATGTTAGTCAACATCTAGACACATGTTATCTACACACTAGATTCTTCTGTTCCAGGCACACGGCAAAATAGAGCAAGTTGTACGTCTTCACTGACAGTTTTCTAGCTATCTAACAGGTCAGGAAGGCCGAGGTTTCTGCTGAGCGATGAACCCTGTTGGACCTGGTCGTCACTGCTTTTCTTCAGAGAGGCCTTCTTGAGGAAAGAAACAGAGCAATACAACAACACAAACAATCTTTAGGCCAAGACAAAACAATAAAGGTATACAAGTCAAGAACATTATATAGGTAAAACTAAAGGCTACATGAAACAACAAATATTTTAAAATAATATATACAATTTACCTAACATAAACTCACAGACCTTACTCGTTCTGAGCGACAGGCGAGACTGGTTTACGGGTCGCATTCTGCATTCACCGTGCACACGCGTCAAACTTGAAGCGCCAGACGTGTTTTTGTGGCACATATAATGCCTTTGTTGTGAACGCATCATTAATAACTTATTTTCTTACTTTTTCTTTGTGAAATTCTGACGATTGGAGCATTCTGTGTCTTTTTGAGCTTACTTAGCATAGTTCTTGTCAGGCTGGATGACCCATAGTGATGTATTTCTTCACACTGGTCAGTCAGCAGTGTGAAGCCCAGGTGACCACGACCCACCGACCCATTAAAAAATACTCAACTATCTATTGGCCAATATGAAATGCTGGCATTGTGATGCGTCTTTCAGCCATATTGCCCAACATATGTATGTACCGTATATACTTAGGTATACCATCCAAAAATTTGAATTGCCATTGTCCTGTTTGAGTTTTTCTTGGCCTGGTGTGTAAAAGCTTTCTGGGGGTTCCGCTGTCGGGCATTAATGGGGCCTGACCACGACGAGTGGAAATGAACTCAGCTTTTCCCATCAATGTGTGTAATGACAGTTCACACCGAGCCACAATGGTTTACGTGGCCCTTTTCTATGGTGTAATAAATCACAATTGGAAAAATGCATTTTGTATTTTCTGAAGTCCTGTTTTCTCATATACATTTTTTAGAATCACCTGAACATGGAAATGTGAAAGAAATACTAAAGCAGTTGAATTCTGAAAGGGAGTAAACGCTTTTTCACAGCTCTATGCATTCTTAAGAGTTTCCTTTTAGAGGTGCAGGAATTAAGACGCTTAAATGAGCAGAAAGACCAAGTAGATGAATTCATCCTTTATTATGGAGTTATGTTGGGAATGTCAGATTTTATTGCAGTCGTTTTTCTTTTTAACTAGGGGAAATCATAGTCATTTCTTTTTCTCTCCCTTTTTTTGCAGCTCCTCTTGTTATAAGTTTTCATTTTTGGAAGTTAGTTGTTTACATGGTGTGAATAGTCTGAATTTCCTTCCTGGGAATTTTTCTTTAACATGTTCACTCTTACACTTCCTCAGAGAACAAAAGGAACACGGTGATACCAAATGGCCGGGGCACACTGACATTGTTCACTCCCAGATGGTTGAACAGAGCTGTCATTACAGAAGGTATAATCTCTAGAAATTTCTTTTAAATTTAACTTTATACTTGGCGAATAAATTGAAAAATGAGCCAGAACATGCATGGTCCTTCCTTGCTCTGGATAAGAACTGTAGAGGTGTGTTAAGGACATATCAACCTCGCAGGATTAAGGTTAACCCAACCTTAACCTGAAGCACTCAGGGAGCTGCTTGAGTGTTTCAGGTTTGGTGAGTGAAAATCCTTTTCCAAAGCTCAACCGATGACTAAAGACAATGTCCTTGTAGATGCACCTTGTCAGGAGTTTTTCTTTTCCTACATCATCCTTTTTGTTGTCGTTTTAGGGAGCATTCACACCAGCCCTGTTTAGTTCACTTTAATAAAACACCAGTTTGTTTGCCAAGAAAGTCCAGTTCGTTTGAGGAGATATTAATGTGCAGTTGAATTCTGATGTGGACCAACAAAAAAATAAAAAAAACTCTGGTCCCCCTGCAGACCCTGGTGCATTTTGGTAATAAGAAAAAAACTATGTGTAAGTCTAACTCTAGCGGGAGAAATGGCTTGTGGTCTTTTGCTAAAGACAAAAGTAAAATCCGACAAGAAGTTTTCATGTCGTTTCCATCAGTGGTTCTTGGTGCAGCGCCCCCACAAATTTAGTTTTAGCTCATATTTTTGACCCCTTGAATCACCACAACACCTTTTTGTCTCTTCTTCGTCTTTTGAGCTAAAGTTTGTTATGGCTTCACATCTTATGTGAGCACACTTCCCGCTCTTTTACTCTTGATCATCCGACGTCGTGGGTTTGGATTCTGCCTGTTTGCCTGTTATTGTTGACACGTGTGAGAAATTGCTTCTGAGGCCAACTGATGTCCGCCTCAGCCGCGGCGCATACAAATCATGTTCCGGGCGAAGTCTGTGTCCCTGGGTTTCCCTCTCTCTCCCCTCGCGTCTTTGTGTGTCACCTTATTCTTTCTGCCTTTGCTTACATATTACCCGTCACATGACTCTTAACATTGCGCTCACATTTTTCCAGGACGTCTCGGGGAGTGAAAGGTGGAGAATCATATTATTAGTGGCTGTGGAGGTGGGATAAAAGGCAAGGGTATCGGCCGTATATTTATTCATTTATTTTAGAACTTATTAAGAACCGGCTTCAAGGACTTGATAACTTTGGCTTCTTGTGCATTTTCATAAAAACGTAACCTTGGCGATACCGAGAGCTGTCCTACCGCACCGTGTCTAATGGGACTGACAAAATAATGTTTTGTCTGAATAATTTTTAATCAGTGACATTGGCCTTCATAAAATGCTGTCTACGTCCTTATAACACGTCGCTTTTCATTTACACATTTTTTGGGGGAAAAAAGGACAAGAATTCAAAAAGTCTGTCAACATTTCAGATGCTAGCCTCTTAGAATTTCTAACCTTTTGACTTGACAAAACAATTTCTTTATATTGTAAGTAATCACAAACACAAACACGAATGTAAAAGCCTCAAAAAAGATTTACAAAAAAAAAAGGTGCAAGTTTATCACAAAAAGAATTTATTGAATGCAGCTGAAAAGTAAGTTTGCATGTTCAGTTTTCTCCAAATTCAACTGAGAAAAAATAAAAAGAACTTTAGGGGCAAAAAAGCCCCAAAATATTTCTCTGCACCATATCGTTCAGACATAGAATTTCATTTTAATTATTTTCCCCTCAGGCCACATGCAGAATGTCATCTTCAGTATTCCACTGTTAGCGAAAAAAAAACTGGTCCAACCTTATTATTCTGCAATTGGATAAAACCAATGTCTTTGGAAGAATGAACTTAAAGCCCCTTTCCTTCTCCGCTAAGTCAGACTGAGTTGAAGATTTTTCACACAAAGTTTCTGAGTCTATTGACTTCCAAATAACCTTTACAACTGTATTTATTACTTTATTTCACCCTTTGATTTAACTTTGTAGAAGAGTTTTCTTTAAACTTACATTTATAATTCATCAGTGAGTGTTTTTGCTGATAAATAGCAACTTCCACTTTGATTGTATCAGTAGCAGTTTGAGGTGACTTCTTCATAATCTTTAGCATCGGCTTTGATTAATTATTAATTGTAGCAATGAGGATTAAAGAAATCTTGTATTGTTAACTGTGATGAGAACAAAGGTGATTATTTAATGAAAGCATAAAGGTCTCCGCTCAGTTCATCATCCCTGTTATTTTTAAAAAATCTATGACATTAAGGTTTCACAAATCATGAATTAGAAGCTGTACATTCATTAAAACTACAGTGAGGCAAAAAAACATTCCTGGTTTCTTCCTAAATGGCATCTTCTGGTCGTGGTGGTAAAACATAGTGGTGGTATTCCCCAACTTTGTCCGGAGATGTGCAGCAATTTGCAATGCATGCTGCTTTTCTTTTCTTTCTTTTTCTTTCTTTTTTTTTTTTTGTTTGGATAGATGTGAATGTGCAGGGTTTCTTTGTCCAGCTTTAAATATCCAAAACGGTTCCAACACCAGTACCCACAACCAAACTGTTCCAACCAGTGAAAGGCAACATTGAAATAACAGATGAAGATCAGGTATAAAAACAAGTTGACCGCCAAGAAAGAAAAAAAAAAAAAAGATTTTAAGGGCATCAGAAAAGATTTGACAGATCATGTGCCTTGTTCAAAAAAATAAAATAAAATAAAATAAAATAAAATAAAATAAAATAAAATAAAATAAAGAGCCACAGAGGCAATGCTTCAAAGCTGAATATCTGCACTAACAGAAGATTTATTGTATGAAAAGATTCAGCTTGTTTCCTTTGTAGGGCAATCTGAACAGACGACTTTAGAATCAGTCAAATTCCTGCTCATTAATTATGTGCAGCATCTCTGCAGTCTCAACAGGAGATCTGATGGCCTTTCTTTTTCCTCCCAAGCGATGCCCATTAGCAATTACACTTTGCATTCTTCCACAGGCACCTACTACTTGGCACACTTCCTGTCACTGGCCTCGAGCATTTTACTTTTCCCTGGGCACGATGAACTCGCATGAGCCGCGGCTCGGTGGAGTGTTCTTGGAATATGGAAAGGATTTTCTTCCTGCTCTCAAGAATGGGGAACATAATTAATATTTTTAAAGGCTGCATCAGCACATGGTAGCTTTTCCCTAAAATCACTTTATTTTCCTACCGTGGCTTTTTAACCAGCTGTAAAGCTGCTTTACCACTGGACCAAAATGCAGCAGCTTCCAAATGAATCCAGACCACTGGAGCATTTTCACGTCTTGTCACGTTGCACCCAAAAACTTGCATAGCTTTTTTAGGGATTTAATGAAACAGGCCAATTCAAAGTGGAAGGGAAAAAAACTGCAAACAAAGGGGGATTGCATTCCATCCCCTTCACTCTAATAACCTGACAGAGAACATTAGAGCACAAACAGCAACATGAAGACCAGCGAACACAGCAGACAGGTCAGGGAGAAAGCTTGGGAGGAGGTCAAAGTGTCGGTCACCTGCCAAACTGTGAACATCTCACAAGCACAACATAATAGAACCATAACAATTTTAATAAGTGCTTATCAAATACAGAGATGGCTGTTAATATTTTAACAGTTTGTTAATGGGTGTGATCAATGCACTCTGCCACAACTGGGCCTTAACAACATTCATGATCTTCAGATGGTCCAGGATGAAAGTGAGATCGACTCCCTTGTTCTAATGGAATGCTTGGTTTTACTTTAATCTTGTCAATTTTTACATAAGTAAAAGGATTAAATGACGTTAGTCTAAAGTAAGAAGTAGAAGGATTGCAACCCCTTTTCCTGGGAATTCTGAATTGATTCAAAATGATTCTTAATGTTTTTGTAAAATTACATTTTGAACAATTTTTTCATATTTTTTTGATAAAAATACCAATACTTATTCTTACAGAAAAAGCCAGGCATGATGAACTAACCTTACACTGCTAATTTAAGTTACAGTAATTTAAGCACAAACTACATTTTTGTTTAAATATAAACTGATCAAATTTGATACAGTATGAAACTGTTTTCAGTAAATCTTCTACTTGTTTGTCATGTTTTTCTCCTGTCACTCCCATAATTTAAACACATTCTCTAGACCGTTTGAATAAAAAATTAATTTCTGAATCAAAAACCTGAGAGAAATGCGTCTCTAGTAAGTGGGAAAAAAAGCCCAAAAGGTTGTTTTCTTCATATGAACTCACAGATCATGTTGCCGTGTTAATGGGTGAGGCATAGTGGGGGAGAAATGAGCAATTTTGCTTTCATAGTTGATATTCAAGATGGGTCTAAAGAAAGAACAGTGATGAGCAGTGAGGGGGACAACAGCAACTAGGGTTGCCCTGATGCTTGTGTTAAACCTCATCAGCCTGATCCAGGCCAACATACGAGTTGCCGTTGCTCAGATTGCTGGTTCTGATAGGAAGGAGTCAGAACACATGGACAGCCACAGATTAGTCAGGGTATCTTGGCTGACCGCTGCTGACCACGGAAAGAACAAACAATACACGAGAATAGAGTAGAGACCAGTGGAAGATGGTGGCCTGGTCTTTCTTTTGCAGAAAGACTGGCTCTATTTCTACGTGGAAAGCTGGACTATTTCTACGTTAGAGAAAGTGGCAGTGAGATGCTTTGAGGAATGTTCTGCTTGGAAACTTTCAACTTCTTGGTTCCACAAACCACAATACACCATCAGACGTAGCGAATTTCATGTTTTGGCGGCAAGAAAGGTGAGCAACACTCTGTTGGCGGCCTAATATTTAGGGTGGATTAATATAAATAGACTAAATATTGTTCTTAAGGTCCATTTGCCAAAGTAGAGTGGACCAACCAATCGGAAATGGTAGATATTCGCAAACTGGAAATTGAAATGTTTCCTGGAAACTTTTTTTTTTAGTACACCTGGAACTCAAACACACAATGTCCGAAAATGTTTTTGTGCACTCGCAAAGTACCAAATTAAGCGCACTGTGTTGTGTTTGGTAGTACTTCCAGGATAAATAAATCAAGGATAACATCAGCTACACCAAGAGAAATTCTCCAACGTGTGACTTTAAGTGAAAACCGCCTTTGGAGCTCACCTTTATGCGGTCCTCAGAGCTAAAAAGATGTGAAAGTATTTGACTTTCCCTTTCTGCAGAGAACAAACACTCGCTTGATGGGAGAGATCAAGAACACCCTGTGGGCAGAATTATCTCTTCTGCATCCCTGCGAGATCTCAGTGTTTGGCTTATGGCAGGAGCATTTGGGATCCGCGTTGTTCAAAAAATGTTTTTTGCCTTTACTGTTTTCCTTTTATGCATGGACTCCTTTCTGACATGTGTCTGGATGTGTCCTCTGAGAACATTACTGCATCTCTCTTGTCTTAAGATGTGATGTGAGAAAATAAATCAAGGCCAGGTTGTTGGTTTACTTCCTTTCCCCGGGGTTCCTTTTAATCTAATCATTAGAGTGTGCTAAATAATGAGATGGAAAGGAAACTCTGTCTCTTATTTTCTAGTAAGACAGAAAAGTTAGAGTTCTTATCTTTCTCAGAAGTTGCCAAGTGATGCTTAGGTGCTGGCATTTTCACCTGTGATATTGGTCTACTTTTACTGCTGTTTGGGTTCAGGTGCTGTACACATTTACAGCACCTGACTTGTCTTAATAACATTAAGACAAGTCATTAAATATTATGAATACGTTGCAATATTCTGTTGTACCCTTCTCCACAACTTACTCCTCAAACTGTGTGTTGTGTTCTTTGGTCTTCATGTTGGTTCTCTGAGTCCTTCACAGAGCAGGCTAAGGGGGTTAGTCCGGTAGATTCAGTTCCATTGACAACCAAAATTGCAACTTTTGTTGCATTTTCAGCAGGTGCGGTTCACTTTCACACTACACTGTGTCAAACGAACCAAACTGTTTGAAAAACCCGTTTCCCTCCTCGCCTGCGGTGGCGCCGCACCAAGAACCACTGAAGGAAATGACATAAAAACCTCTGATGAAGACACCTCCACAACTTCACGAATGAAGTGGTGTCAGATTTTGGCGTTGGCGTTTGTAGGATTTCACTCTTGTCTTTCGTAAAAGATAAGCCATTTCTTCCAGTAGGGTGAGACGTGTGCGTTTTTGCCCAGAATTCCCTGCTTCTTGCCTTACGGTTTTACATTCAGGGTCCATGTGGAGGCGTCAAAAACACTCTAATGTTGCTTTCCGTCGTGGGCCTATTTGTCGGACATGTTAGGCGCCAACATCTCATGCTTTCTGACCAAACAGAAAACAAATTTAAAGAGGAGTGGCAAAAGCAAATGAAGTGGATTAGCAGTTCTTGGCAACAACTGATTGTGTCGTTCAGGAACAAACACTCGCTGGATGGCGTTGATAGTGAGCTGTTAGCAACAGCCTTCAGTCAGAGACTCACCGCTACCACATCACCATCCACAACGACTCCTTCAAGACATTTTGATAAAATGAGTTACAACATTAAATTTCCACAAAGCACACAGACATTCTCAGAAAGAGAACTGAGAAAACTGGTTTATCAGCTTGGATCCTTCAACCCAGTCAGCCAAATGCCTGAAAAAACTTCAAGAGTTTCCTCAGTTAGGCTTTGGCTCAGTAAAAGTTCAGAATTACTACTTCCACACAATCAATAAGCGGCCAAAGTTCGGCGTGCACAGAGAAATGAAAGAAGCCAATACCAAGAGCTCTGATAAACTCCATAAAACACACACACACACCCACGCACACACACCCTCTCTTTCCCCCACACACTCTCAAGAGTGACGCGAAGAAGAACCCTGACACAGACAGATCCGTCCCACTGCAGCAAATTCCTCAGCAAAACGTCACCAGGGGAAGTTATGTTCCTTCTCTGACAAGGAATGTTTAAAATTAAACTCGTGGCCCGTTATTGTTTCAGAACTCTTATCAAAGGCAGCAGCAAACTGTACCATAATTAGAGCTTGTAGGGCTGCACAATGCCAGCCGTGTTTCCACCAGCCCTTCATCTGCCTTAACGTTTCCCCATCTATCAGAGCTTAGGAATTAATCAGTGGATTCATAATGGCCTTCCAACCCTGTGGCGTGTCTCACGGCTACGCAGCCCAAATAGGATGCAAAGCTGCCATCCTCAAAGAATTTCCATCACAGGAATAATGCGGTCCCAGGGCACCGCTGCAGAGGCTCGCCCCGAGCGTCGGGGCCCACGTAATTTAAACACATAAGCAGGTTCTTAATCCACCTTAATCAATGCCAGAGGTGTCTTTTAGTTGGAGAGAGATGGGGAGCCAGTAAAGAGATAACACTGGCATAACCTGGGGACTTGCTGCAGAAAAAAACCTGAACTGCCAAAGCCCTCTGGGTAATGAGAACAAAACTCCTGACAAAGATTTTTGGTTTTTCTTTTTTTTTTTTAAGTTACATAATGAGCAGAATGCAACAAGTTGACAAATTAGTCTGAGAAGAAGAGAAGCTTATCAGATTGGTTTGAGTCGTAAAGAATCAACACTAACCATAATGTCTCCAAAATCTGAGCATAAAGTTGGAAAACGATGGAATACGTCACCCCTAACATGACCGACTCCCCTGAAAATCCTACGCTGCTGAAATATTTGCTTCTTCGTGACACTTTGAAAATAAAAGAGAAAGTGCAATTTATGCCTGCAGATAAACAGTCGAGGGACTTTTAAAAAAAAATACAAACTAAAGCTGGAATCCTTCAATGCAACATTTCCTGTTTTTAAAAAGACATTCGCCCTCCTCTCTCCCCACCCACATCCCCTCTATCCTCCCATCTGCTCTGAAACTGATGGATGAAACCATTTCCCCCAAAACCAAACATGCCTAAAAACATTATTAGTGCCATTTCCTCTTCCTTAGTAAGGTGAGAAGCGCTGAAGGCGGCGCAGTGAGAGCCTTTCCTGGTGATAAAGTGGCCTCCTCTTTAGGTCTCCTTCATATCGCAGAGGAAATGTGTGAGATTTATCAGTGCCGGGCCGCTGAGGAGCTGTTCTCTGCCGTGGCGGGGCGGCTCTCTGAGGAGGCTTGTTGTGCCGCTCTTCCTCAGGTGGCAGGTGGAAACCAGACACGATATGATACGACCTGAGAATTTCTGTTTCTGATAGTAATGTCAGAAACACAAAGGAATGGAAGGATAAGCGATAACGAGCAGGAGGGAAAAGGATATACAGGGAAAAACTATTTCTTTCTCTTTTTGTCGTATTTGAATCACATCAACTAGTATACGAAGTATAAAATGTAGTAAAAGAAGTAGAGCCTATTTTTGTTGCACTAACCACAATTTAGATTTAGAAAAATGAAGAAATGAATTAAAAAGTACATTTCTGACAGGCGGATTGCTTCACTTATAACAAGACATTTTCCTCCATGTTTCATCATTCAGTTTCTAAATGGTTGGATGAAATAATCTACCAGTGGTACTTTTTCATCAATATGAAGGAATTATTAACTTAAAACAAGCCTCTATGTCTTGTCAAAAAGTTACTTTTAAGTTAGTTTTGTCTAATTTTGAGTGAATTTTGTGTTTTTGCAGTGTATGAATCCATGATTTATTATTTCATCTTTAGCCGTCAGCCATATTCTGTTCAAGTGATTTCTTGACTCTGCAGACTCTTGTGGTCATCATGTCTTGGTGTGAAAGTTAAAGTGAAGTCAAAAACCTGGATGATTGCTGTTATCACTTCGTCTGGCTAGGGAGCAATTATTTCCCCCCCTAATAAACAGTCAGAACTTGAAAACAGTTTTTTCTCTGTCTGGTATGAATGTTTATTGATGATCTCCAACCTTTAAGTATGACGGGGAGGAAAATAAAGCACAAAAAGAACAAATCTGTAGCAGGCCAATACTGTTTCACAGCACTGTAGGCAGAAGGCTGCATCCTCCGTTAAACCAAACTACAAAAGATTAATTAGTGTTATACTCGCCCCATCCGTGTTTCCCCGGACTGCTTAGGGAGTTCATTTACTCTCTTTCTGTTATTGTTGATATATGTTTTTGCTTTCTTTCTTTCTTTCTTTCTTGACCTTTTGTGAATCTTTTGTTTGTGATGCTAACCTTTTGCATGGACTAAACCGAACTGCGCACCAATTAGTGCTCCTTAATAACAATGAAGCCGCTGCCTTTCCCCCACTGAAAGTAATTAGGCTCCTTGTAAATTAGATAGGGACCTTTAGTCTGAGCAGTGCAGCTTTTGCATTTGAACACAAAAGTCCTGGCAACCGGGCTAGAGCACAAGGCCTTCAGTACTCAGCTAGACTCAGTCAAGGTGGATGTCTGTTGTGAATTTCTCATTTCTTTCGAATCTCCTGCCTTCATAGAACTGAACGTTTTTTAACATACGACCGAAACACTGGCCTGGCTCTCCTCCTCTATGGGGTCGATACTTCCAAATCAAAACCTTCACACTTTAAGCACCCCTCCAGACATCTTAAGCACATTATTCCCCTCTGCAATGGAGTAGGATCACACAAGGACATCATAAAAATCCAAGCAGTGGACGGTCTTTGCAGGGTGTTGGATGAGTCTGTTAGGTGAATTAATAATGGATGTAGCGGGTTGGTCTGCTCTGATCTCCAGATGGAATACTGCTGTTAACTGAAGAGGAGCGAGTACGACTATCGGTATCGGATCAATGCTAACACGATGAGATTGTTACATCAGTTTCAGATTCCCTCTTGAAATGGTACTTTATCCTTGTATTGTAGTTTTTTTCATTTGACATGCTCTCAAATGAT
Source organism: Gambusia affinis (assembly GCF_019740435.1). Lineage (NCBI taxonomy): Eukaryota > Metazoa > Chordata > Actinopteri > Cyprinodontiformes > Poeciliidae > Gambusia > Gambusia affinis. The sequence goes on along the minus strand of NC_057869.1, from coordinate 29,137,941 downwards.
ACATTTTTGCACTTTAATTTGTTCATCATTCAAAATAAACAGACACATTTTTTTCAGTTTTTCTATTGTTTATCATCTAAATATGTTAAAGTATTTCATATACTCTTGAACTTTATCTCATTTCCATTCTTGGTTTCAAAGAAGAAAACACAAAAAAGGCCTAAAGGTCAGAGGTCCAATATCAGTTTTGGTATTGTAAAGGTAATATTGGCCCTGTATTTACTTAGTATGAGATCATTATCAGTATAACACCTCTAGTGTCCACACCTCCAAATTGTACATATCGGCCAGTTGGCGTTTTGATGTATCTATTGAGACAAAGACTCATCCAAATCAGTTTCTAAATGGCTGACTTATGGTGTGATCACACCCAACTCGTTACGCACGGCGACAATGAGTCTGACGCTTCAAGTGAGATGCATGTGCACCTTGAACGCAGATGCCTGACTTTGCTCTTCTCCTAGAGTTTTCCGTATCTGGTTTACATTCAAAGTCTATCTGGAGGCTCGTCTCACGGGTCAAAATTGCTTTAGTCATTGTTTTACATTGCCGGCCTATTTGTTGGACGCATTGGACTCACTTGATGCATCAAATACTCAAAACGCTCCAAGCACTTCAAATCACTCGATTCGCCTCCGCATAGACTTTGAATGTAAACGAGACGGGCGAAGTGCGCTTGGTGTGAACTCAGCATATGACCCCAAATAAACTTTCACACAATAACTTTCACTAATATGCTAATAATGTTTATGCTTACTCTGCATTAGGACTCAGTTTATTGTTTGTTGTTGTGACTTGGTCCATTTTCCAGTTCTGTTTGAATTATATTCCAGGCCAGATTTTAGAATCAATTCATGTTTGGAAAATCTCACCAAACAAGAAAACAAGTTGGAGTTCTGTAATTTTACTGTGAGCTATTTTTCTTTAAAAAAAGAAAGAAACGGAGTAAAAAAAGACAGAAAAGAAAGCTGAATCATTAACATTTCTTCTTGCCGGGTAGAGTGAACCTTGTTGAGCTCGATAACTGCGAGCATTGTTGACACCCTGCATCTTATTTAATGTGCTACAGAGTCAGTCAGGCCAAGACATTCAGCATCAAAGCCAAATCACACAAGCATCTCAGAAGTGCCTTGACAACACGCTGCAATCTACATAGAAGTAAAATCAAGGAGGGGAAAAGGGAGGGAGATCATTCATCAAAAGCATGTTCCTGGATCAAATTCCTCTTAAAGGAACATGCTTAATTTATCCTCTCAGCTCAGTGACACTCTTTTCTCTCTAATTACACATTATGAATGTTGTGTAATTTGGCAAGGCTGAAATCCGGATGCAGCGACTCACATCTATAAATTAGGCAGCCATTATTCTTTATGATGGCTTCGGTGGGAAGACGATGCCTAATTGTGGCTTGATTAAGGCTGAAGGTGGTGCAGCTGACAGCATATGGACAACTCCACAGTTCCAGACCCAAGCAATTTACATCTTATCTTTCTATGCTGAAGCCCTGGCCTTCTAATTAACGTCCCACTTCTTCTTCTTCTTCTTCTTTTTTTTTTTAACCACGGTGATGAAGGTAAGGTACATCGGCAGACTTCAGACTCTCTGAAACTCGTTTAATCATATTGTACCTCCAGGAAATAAAACCCTAAAATGCTCACCGCCCTCAGAGTGCAATAAATAGCAGAGTCAAAGATGGCATTCTGAGATGTCATTTCTACCAGTAATGGGTCTGTAGCTCTGGCGTCTTGGCTCTCCATTGTAAGGTAATTGAGGTATTATTACATGGTGAAATTGGGTCAGTTTTACCTTGGCAGGAAATAGGCAACAAGCCAGCCGAACTCTCTTTCACAGAGATTGCCATCAGAAGCGCATAGAGCTTTGTGGCGATGATCGATACGACGAATCAAATGCAGTGACTTTAAGTCCTGACCTGCGGGATTATTTCACAAACCCAGTCGTTTCTTTCTGATCTTCTTTATCTCATTTTGGCACAAACAGTCACTTTTGAACTTTGTCATCTTATCTTTGCAGGAGGACTTAGTCTTGAGGCCAAATTTTGGTTGTCAAGGTATTATTCACAATAGAAACAATGGTTCTCATTCTAATGGGAACTCTTTGACCAGTTTTATAATGATTTGGCCAAAATGCCACAGTCCTTAAAATTGCAGATGTACAGTTCATATGGGATGTCTGGGAGATATGGTATTCTGAACTCGGTAAGATGTTGGTGTATTGCTTTAGCATTCATTTCCATTAAATACCATGTCAGTGTAGTGGTTTAACATTGGCTTTTGCAACATAGCACATCGTAGTAGTGCTTTAGCATTAGCTTCGCTAAATACCAAGTTGGAGTTGGGCTTTAGCGTTAGCAGAACTAATGTTCATGGTTAGTGCTGTAGTATTAGCGTAACTCGTCAATGGTGCCCACCACTGCATGCGTATTATGTTGAGCCATAAAGCTGACTGAGTACATCTGTCTATAACGTAATGCATTCTCAGGAGCATAAAATATTTCTGTTCCTCTCCACTGGAAATGGAGAAAAATTAGATGGTGAGAAAAACCGCTGTTGCTTGTTTATATTCTGCTCTGAATTTTAGCAAAGTTAAATGGAGCTCGAGTAACTTGAGTATTTCATTTGCTGTTGTTTGTGGGATCAACAGACAGATCACTGCTTTGTTTGAGCAGATAAAAAGTTTTGCTCTCATCTGTAGTGGAGAAAAAAGGAGCTCCGCTGAAAAAAACATAACGTTTGGATTTAGTGCCCCAGATTGGCACAAAGATTCACTTTTGGCTATCGCTTTTTGATTCATGACCAAAAAAAAAGGTTTCTGCAGATGTTAGCACGCTAAAAACAGTTTCCTTTACAGAATAAGTATCTGGACTCAGCCTGTGAGATTGACGGTAAGAGCCAGAATATTCGCTGCTGCTCCTCCACATCAAAGGGAGTCGGCAGAGGAGGCTGGGGAACTGATTAGGGCATTTTCCACTCAAATTCTATGGAGGTTTATCAGGCGCATTCTGCTGGGAGGAGACCCCCAGGGCAGATGGAGAACTTGCTGGAGGGATGAGATATCCCTTCTGGTCTTAGAATGCCTTGAGATCCGCCAGCAGGAGAGGGAGGACGTTTCTCTGGAGGGCATTGCTGGGTTTCCCTTTTCACTGTTCTTGGACCTTATGCCTCAGGGACCTGACTAAACAAAACGCACTGGATGGATGGATGGATGGATGGATGGATGGATGGATGGATGGATGGATGGATGGATGGATTGATTGATTGATTGATTGATTGATTGATTGATTGATTGATTGATTGATTCCCAAATATTTTCTTCTGGGCCCCCCAGTGGTTCCCAAATATTTTCTTCTGGGCCCCCCAGTGGTTCCCAAATATTTTCTGGGCCCCCCCTATGGGTTACAATAAAATCCCTCCCCCCATAAAAGAAAAAAAAAATGATGTGGGCACACACATCATTCAACCAGACATACACACGTTTTGTTTTCAAACTCAACTGAAGTTTATTTCACACTTCAGGTTGCAACAAAACAAACTACTAAAGGATCTTTACAGTGAAACATTTTATGTAACTGTTTTTTGTTTGTTTTTTGTTTTTTTAAATCCATACCACTTTCCTCGACCCCATGCAAGGACACTGCACCCCCCCAGGGGGAGCGGCCCAGACTTCGGGAACCACTTGATTAATGGAACAAACGAAAGATGTACCGGTGTTTGGATGGATCAGGAATTTTGCTGTTTGGAATAATTCAGATGGAAGATGACTTTCCTTTAACACTATAAATTTTTACCAGCATTAATAGATCATTCAGAGGAAACATTATATTCCATCTTTAACTGAGGACAATACATAGGATTTGCGTCCGTACGTATTAAGTGTTTTGGGAGACCAGAAACGTTCATTTTTGAAACCGAGTTGTAGAGTGGATACATTTTGGAATGCCGATTTAATGTTTCCATATGGCTAAGCATATTCTTTTTTAATGATGACATTGAAGCCCCATCTCTCTATATATAATCTTTGCTCTTCCCTCTCAAAAATGGCGCCATTCAGCAGGGTTGCCAGATATGACCATTTCCATCCGTCCCAAAGATAATGTAAAATCTGTCCAACACCAAAAAATGAAAAGTTTTGTGCTTTTCTGCCACACAATTACAACTATTTCAAAAAATTATTATCATCTGAACACTTTATAAAGGCCCGCCGAATGTTGTGAAAAGCAGCTAAAACTTTTACAAACACTGCAGTTTGGTTAGTTTTGTGTTTTTCACTCGCCGTTTTAAGGCGCCACCTATTGGTCGGGCAGAACTTCTGCACGATTTTCTGTGGCGCTGCATCACTTAGTGGGAAGCAGGAAAAGAAATCCATCCTTTAATTTTTAGGAATGTTTCATAGAAGCGTAGTGGAAAGTAGGAAAATATTTTATTTCCTGAAGCACAGACTCTCAGAACTGTCTCGTACTCTCATGTGCATCTTTCTAGCTAATGTTCTGTTATTGTTTTTTTTTACATTTCTCTGGATCCCTCGTCGCTGAGTATCGGTGCCTTCACTGCTTACCATACGTCCGGTCTAAAAAAACTCTGACCTCAGCCGCACTCCTCCACAAAAACAGGCTTATTTCTGCCAAAACATGTCTCTGAGCAGCTACTGCAAGAAGCTAGAATGTCAAAAAACAAAACAAAACAAAACAGGGGCATATGCCAAAGTTATCTTTGTGTCTATTTTTTTTTTAAAAAAACAACAGTGTGATGTCATTTTCAAGCCCACGTGAGTCAGGCAAACAGCACATCGCCTAACCTTTAGAAAGCATCTAAATATGCCAGTGCAGGTCAAGTCAGCATGAAAGCAGCCATTGTACAGTACATGTAAATGGAGTGCCAGATTCACAGGTGACTGGACACTGCTGTCATTGTCAGAGAAAAATGCAGCATTCACACACAGCTGACAGGCTGCTAGCAAGAGCAGCTTTGTTTCTGTATGCAGCCGTAAGTCGTCAGAGTTCAATCATTTGCTGCTGGTGCGCTGAGAAAAGCAGGAACGTGTTTACCTGCTGCAGCCGCTGTTCTTCACATCAGAGTGTACTTCATACAGCGGATGCACTAAGGTAGTCAAGTTGTTGTTGTTTTTTTCGTTATAATTATTTTAAAACAAAAGATAATTTTTAATTGTGACACTTTAATGACTGTCCTTTGATGTATTTTTTATGACTTTCATCGGATCCTGTCTGACATCTGCATAAAATTTAGATTCGGTGCAAGTTACAAAAAGCCAAATCCAACAAAATTCTGCTTAATGCAAACTGCATTCACTCTAGCACAGGGCCGGCTGTAGCATGGGGCGCCAGGACTCTATGGGGCACCATAAAAAGGGGGCTCCTTTTTTATGGTGCCCCATAAAAAAAGGGAGCCCCCATGAAATTCACATTTGTTTAAAAAAACAAAAAAACAAAAAGCAATTAAAAAAATACTAACTGTTTTTTTTTAATCTAAAAAAAATTTATAAAAGATAAATAAAATTAAAAAATAGTTCTAGCTAAAAATTTGTGATTTTTTCATTTTTATATTTTTCTGTAATAAAATAACTTCTGAATATAAAATAAATCTGCATCTAAAACTAAAAGCTCCCCCTCCTTCTCTACTAGTTGGTCTGTCCCTTCATCCCATGTGCCACATTTCTAAAGCTGAGTTATGTTATAAAAAACAATATCTCCAATTTGCACAACTGCTTTGTAAGGAAAGCATCCTTCCTTGTTCAGGTGGAGCAGTGGTTCAGTGTGATCCTGTCCTTTATGAAGTGAAAAGAGTGTTAGTTTGTTTCTAAGAAAACTGGAGAAAGGCACTTGGAGCAAAATTAAATTTGTCACCTTACTCAAATCCCAGAATGCAACAGTGATCGTACTGGAGCTACTTCCTGGAATTACTAATATTCGTATATATTCTTTCACCGATGAACAAATGTGTTTTTCCATTTTTCTCCTATTAAGAATCGTGACAAGATTGTCACACCAGTCCAAGTTTACATTTGTTAGGAGAAGAAAAGTGTAGTTCACATTTGGCTTTAGGGCAGCCTTGGATGTCTTCCAGTTTTTCTTTGTATCAAACATTTTCACTGCCAAAAGACAAAGGCAGGCTGTCTGTAAGCTACATGACCTGTGGCTTCTGCACAACACGACTGCCTGGTGACATTCTGAACAGCATTTATTCTTGCAGAAACACGACTCAGCAGGGAGAAATCTTTTTTATTTTTTTGCCCCGCAACTAATATTAGACTCATCATACAAATGATTACTGTATGAAACCAGAAGAAGCCTTGGCATGACTATGTGTTGGCGCAAAAAGACTATGTCACTGGTGAGACATGTTGCGTGTAGTATTACAGAAGAACTTGGCAGCAAAACTAAAGCTTTAGTTCTGCAACTATAGCTACCCATAACTCCTGTTCTAATGGAGACATGGAAAGCATGACTGTTCATGAATTCACCCACACAAAACAAAACAAAGCATTTGGATCATTCCTTTCCCAAATGCTGCGTTTCCTCTGTGCTGTGGAGACGCAGGTTGGGATGATTGACCCGGTTCGTTGGGTCAGAATATACTAGAAGAGACTCAGTTTGATTTGGGACCAAATCTGTTACACTTTCAGCTGCCGCGGTTTTCTTTCACACCGTGTCAAGCAAGCCAAACTCTTTGAAAATCCGGCTCACACCCTCTCCTGTGGAAGTGCTGCACCAAGAACCACTGGAGGAAACAATTCAAAAACCTCTGAAGAAGACACATGAACAACTTTCTTCTTCACAAAATACAAACAAATATGGAATGGTGTGAGATTTTGGTTGTTGTAGGATTTCTCTTTTGTCTGTGGCCAAAGACTGCAAACCATTTCTCCTGCTAGCGCTAGACTAGCATGTTTGTTTTGATTGTATTTACCCAGAATGCCCTGCGCTATAGACCATGTGAAAACTTGCTTAGTCCGGTGGTAGGGAAGCGCTTTTTGAGAATCAGAAGCATTTTTTATCACATGCTAAAAAATGACAATTTCCTTCCATACATTTGAACAATAAACATTTTGTCCCACTAAATGAAGGACATATTAACTGATCCCCCCTTTCTGGCAGGTGGTCTCTGAACCTACACAGTTCATTGTCACTCATTTGTAAAACTTTGATATTTTCCGTCCTGTATCACTTCCTGGTCTTTTACTGAAACATGATAATCTGGGGATCAAATTGTGTTTGCTCCAGTGTCGAATGCATAGTAAGGTGATGCTGGCGCCTCATTTCCCAGGTATCGTGTCTTCTTACGCCATTGAAACACGAGGCAGAAACAGAGTAGAGTGACAAAGTGACAGCAGAACTAAGCAAGTAATGTTTCTTGATATTCGTTAAAAAAAATGAAAGCTGTCAGGAGTGAGTCTGATGGAAGAAAAGAGAACCTGCAAACTGAAAAGTCACAATAACACAACTGTCAGAAAAACAGATTCCCAGTGGGCTAAAGAGGATTAGTGATGAGCTGTAGATGACTGGATATTCAGAAAGATGAGTCTGGAGCTTCAGTTTGAACTAATTTGAATGTGTGCAGAAATGAGGATGTTTTCAGTCAGTGTACTTACAGTATTTGGTTTTATGTTGGACGATGAACCTCTGCAATAAATTCCCAGAAGACTGTCGGGACCCTTTAAGACTTCCTTCATCATTTAAAAGGCATTTTGGTGCTACAGCTGTTTTTTTCAAGATGGCAGTTTGTCTTAGCTAAGAAACTCTAGAGCTGGGTCACTTTCTTATGACTTATGAATTGATCAAACTCCATGAGGGAACCTTACATTTAAGTAAAGACACATTTGTGACCAACTAACTACCCGGACTGCTGGAAATTGATAAGAGTCTGAGATTGTTATTGAATTTTCTCCCCCTTTTTAAATGGCTGATAAAAAAAAAAAAAACACTATAGTGTTCATCTTTAAAGCGTTTTTATGCAGCCTTTGATATCTGCTTTTTGATATTGACCATGCAATCAATAAAGCGTTTCTACAGCAGCACTGGTGATATTACTCAATTTTCACAGTTAGGTAATATTAGTCCCACTAGAGCCAATCTATTGATCTGAACTGTTGGTACAAGCAGCGCTCTCTCTCTCTCTCTCTTTCTCTCTCTCTCTCTCTCTCTCTCTCTCTCTCTCTTGCGTACGTTGTGTAATTTTAACACAGCAGCTTAGTCAGACTTTACTGTCAGAGCCAACGTATTATTATTATTATTACTTATTTATTTATTTTTGTTTAAAAACACTGTAGTTTGCCAAGAGTAATTAGGCGGGATTCAAAATATATATGAAAAAATGAAAAACAGGTTTTAATTAAAGGAAGGCAGTCATCTATAGTTGATTTAGATAAAGTGATTAAATCTTTTCAAATGAGCAACCACAATTAATATTTTGGTTGAAATTAGTATTTTTGGGATTGCTACTGAAATGCCTTGGAAACCACAGTAAAATAACTCAATCAATCTTTAAACAGAAAGTTTGCACTCTGTCAGCTTAACCCTGTTTTCTTTAGGAGATGTTCAGCTGAGAGATCACATGAAGAAGTCGTATGAATAGCCATAAATAATACCTCCTGACATATACATTCATCATATTTATATTTTAGACAGTTATGTAGGCTGGATGCAAAGCAATATGATGCTTCATTTGCCTGTTTGGACTGAAGACTGAACACCATGCGAACGCATTTTCAGCCATTCAGATAAACAAGTGAAACAGACTAAGTGTCTGGTTGTTCCAAAGGTTTTATTGCGCTGAAATGAAAACAAGAAATTATAAAAGTGGTAAATAATAAATAAAAGGCAAAATGAAAAACTAAGCCTCATAAATGCTGTAAATTGTTCCCAGATGGAAAATACCCAAACAGCTACACCTTCAAGCGCCTCTCATGCACTGGATTGTCTAAATTATCAAAATGAGTTGTGATTAAAAACTTATTTATTCTCAGATGTCTGCACAGTCTTATGTGCAGGTGGGTATGCGTGTGCGCGTGGGTGTGTGTGTGTGTGTGGGGGCTCTTCAAAGCTTTATTCCAGGTGAGTTCAACCCAGCTCTTCCCTATGTTTAAAGGACATGCAGGTTGCATTTTTTCCCTCTTTCCTTTCATTTTCATGGATTATTATTTTTGCTCCTTGATGAAAGACTTTGTTGTTGCACGTATATGAGTGGCAGGTCCTAGTATGCGTAGCAGCCACTGTGCCGAATGTTTCAGTAAAGCAGACTAATTGGAGCCCTGATGGCCAGGTGTGGACGGGTTGAGGTTGCTGCCAGGGCTTTGGCCACTGTAGCCAATCTTTCAACGGATTCCCAAATGATCAAGGCGCACAGGTTTGAGGGGTCGGGGTGGGAGGTCAAAGGTCCTGGATGAGATAGCATTGTGCTGCCAACACGATAATGAACCACCACAATGTCACAGCAGAACGTTGAGCATCTCGTGCTCCGTAGCACTCAATGGAGAGACAAAGTTCCTCCTCGAAGTTTGGTGTCTTCGTTTGCCTTTTTTAACTTCATCGCGCAGATTTAACTGAGTGTGAAGAGGGCCCTGTTGCAATGCGATGCCTTTGGTCAGTCCAGTTTTTGCAGAGTCTGCACAATAGAAAACATTCTACCTGTCATAAAAGTGCTTATGTCCCTGGGCAAGTATAAGCTGTTCAGGAGTCTTCACGACACAAGCAGAAGGTGTTTCGCAGCACACAGCGGTGCTCTGTGTGTCACAGAGAGGGAGCTTATGCTCTGTCACCTCCGGTCAACCACAGCCAGAGGTGACAGAGCCGACACTGAACCTGTGGTTCAGGAACACCCAGAAGCATACACACAAATACATGAAATACACAGCAGAGCAAGAGACTCTCACTGTGACCTGAAGTGCAAAACAAGCACAGTGATGATACGGCCTTTATCAGTACATGCAGTATAGTATGTTAGTGAAACAGACTTGCTAAGACTGTTGGTGTACTAGCATTGTCCCTGCTGGTACTAAATTTTCTGGGGGGGGTTGTTGTTGATCCAGATTGTAACGTCCATTTTGGCATTAGAACTTTGATGAGTACTAAAGTGTCTTTTTTGCTGTTATGACTGGCTGAGTGCCGTAACGGAAACAGGGAACTGTGCCAGAGGTAAAGGTACACAAGAGGAAATTTTTTTTTTTTAGATAACTTTATCTTTTTTTTAAAGATAAAGTTAACAAAAACTATAATGTAATGTGTCTGTATCAGTGGCATAATGTAAATGCTATAATCTTCCAGGTCCCAACCACACACTCCAAGTCTCTTTGCAGGCTTCCCTGTACACGGTCATCCCTCCATTTCTTCTTTCCTTTCTTCTGCCATACAAGCTCACACGTTTCTTGCTCCTTTACAACTCTATGATTTTCAACAAACTCCCCAGTCATTCAACCATTTCAGTGCCTCTCGGGAAGCCATCCTTTACACCTCGCCCTCTGTCAGCGCACTGGAACAACTTCAAATCTCTCCATACGGCTTATCAACTGCATTTTCCTTCTCTTGACACCACGTCCATCTGTCTCTTCATTACTTATGCTGCAGAACCTTTTATTAGAAGCTCAGAGAAACACAGACATAAACATTGATGTATTATTGTGTTAGTGAGGCTGGTACTCAGTCCTCAAAATACCTTTCACTACCATACAGACTTGATGCCATCGATGCCTTGTTGGGCATCAACTATTTTTCTTCACGCTGATAACGGGCAACATGTGTCCATCTATATGTCATTGCCATATACTCATGCCTGAAAGCCAGAACCTTCAGCTCTCCTCGGTCACTGCATCCTCACCCTGTGATTTTGGAATCTGTTTCTGCTAGCCTTCTTTGCCTTCTTACATTGTTCAGAGTTTTCCACAACCTCATCCAGGCTTCTATACATCCATGCCTTTCTTCACTTCACTTATAAAAACTCTAATCTCCACTCTCAGGAGACTTGGAGTCTCTTTTTCGATCCATAACTTATGTCTTGACTGCTTTCCCAGCTCATATGAACTATCCTGGTGAAAACCAGCCCCTTGTTTTACACTTTGCTTTGTCCAAAAGGTCTAGACCCTCGGCTTTAAGGAACAATCCCTAATGTTTGACTGTGACGTATGTCACGTGCCAGCTTAACACAACATATATCTTACCAGAAATTGCCTGTGCTGCAAACATTTAACCCAACTGCAAAGCGAGAAGTTCAGAGCCCAACAAGATGGTTGTTAAAGCTAATTAATGGCCAACACAGACTGAATGGCTTCATTCACTCCCTCTGCCTGAAACTACATGCAGACTAAAGTCTTAAAATTGTTCACTTCTAATGTTTCTGTTCACTGATTGGTTGAAATTCTACCAGACGAATCCAAGTCTACGGACTCTAATCTGTGGAATCGAGATGTGACATCTCGATTCCACAGATTAGAATCGAGTGGAACTGCGTAGAAAGCCAATGGCACGACTACATACGAACCAAACTCAAATGAAAATTCTTCACCTCAAAATGAACCCTTCATCACAGAGGCAGAAAATCATCTCAGTCAAGTTCTGTTGAGGTCCAGCATCTCATCCGAGTATCATTCTGCCCATTCCTATCTGAGCCTCCTCTTCCTATCTGAGCCTCCTCTATGACATCCAGTCAGGGATAAGATAAAGCGTTTGGTCGCATTCCTATATTTGCAAAAATCTCAGCAATTTACACAAACATAACTCTTGAATCTGTTTATCTCAGTTCTGAAACATTTGGGGGTCAAGAAAATAAGAATGAAAGTCAATTTTCCGAAGACTGCACACCAATGCTGGATGTTCTCCCAAGTCTTTCTGTAGTCTCCCCAAATGACCAAATTCTTCCTCTCATCTGTTTTCTGCAAAAACCTTTAACTTCATACTATTGTCATATGATCCTTGTTGGCTTTCTCTTTTGTAAAACAATTGTGCAACATTGGCCTACTAAAGCCCTACATATAATTTCAGTTGTAATTTCTGGTTTTACTGAAGATTGACTTGTTGTTTTAGTCATTTTTTCTGTATTTTGAGGCATGCTCTTCACATGTGCGCTGTCTGAGCAAACTGTAGAGTTTGTGACACGTCTGTGAGTGACAGAAGTGACAACTTGTGGAGAAATAGCTGTGAACGTTTCAGTGAGTGAATAACTCAGCTGAGCTCAGTTAGCTTGCAGCTAATGTACAGATAAGTTACAAACTAAACCGTCAGATACTGAGATACCTTGATAAATAAACCAAATTGGGAGTTTGTCGTATCTTGTCCCAATGCTTTAAATGCTTTGGTGTATTTTAAATCATTGTATTGATATAATTAGCTATAAACATGCTAATCGTGCTATTGCTAATGTTAGGGATGGTTGCTAATGGTCAAGGCCTGTATCCTTTTAAAAGGCCAAAGTTAGCTGTACACTCAGAGATGTTGGTTTTTGCAGGTTAAATCTTATTTCATTAAAAATGCATGTAGTCCAAATATGCAACTTATGTCAAAGTTACTATAAGCGGATTTTGGTTTGAATGATAATGTTGGATTGTTCTAAATTAATTAATTTATTCCAACATTGATTTTGATTCATTTACTTTATGCAGTGTATAGGTGTTTGGTACATATTTTTGAAATGTATGTCTAAAGTCCCCTACCTACGAGCAAAGTGGAAGTCAAATTATCTCTTTGTGTTCAAAAACCTGTAGAATCATTACCGTAATTTCCGGACTATAGAGCGCACCTGATTATAAGCCGCATCCCCTACATTTTTAAAGGAAACTCATTTTGTACATACATAAGCCGCATGTGCCTACATTGAAACATGAGATATTTACAAAGAAAGACGGAACACAGAAAGTGTTTTTAAAGTTTTAATAATATGCCGTAGCTTTTCTTTCTGAACAGCAGCAATATAGCAAAACAACACTAACAGGGTTGGTTTAAATAATATACGGTTAAAAGTCACGGAGAGCCGTCATCCTCTTCCTCCTGTGCACTGAAACCATGGAAGTCTTCTTCCTCAGTGTCTGTTTCCTTCTTTATCGGCCAGCTCGATTGCTTTTAACTTGAAAGCTGCATCATATGCATTTCTTCTTGCATTCTCCATGATGAGGGTCTGTTCAAGCTAATTTTATTCATGCATAAAGCATGATGTTATATTAGTCTTACTCTACAAATATATTCCAGCTGTCTCACGCTTACCTTTTCTGCTCCAGCGCCCCTACTGGCCGTTAGAAATAATTCATAAATAAGCCGCATCGTTGTATAAAGCCGCAGGGTCGAAAGCGTGAGACAAAAGTCGCGGCTTATAGTCCAGAAATTACGGTATTGATTCTCCTTTTGGGATCAATAAAGTATTTTTGAATTGAATTTGAATAAAGCTGATCCTGAGTCCATTTTTAAAATTTTCAAAACACATCGAGAACTTGAGTGGTTCAAACTGCACTCACTGTTGGTTCCCTTGGAAACCAACACCACCAGATCAAAACAAACAATTAACCTGCAAGGACACTTTGGACTTCTCTCACAGGTGAATGGTAAGTTTCTTTTCTGTCGTTGACAATCTGTAGTTTACAGTAGAAGTGATGTAAACCTAGGTGTAGCTTTGCCTTTCATGTTTTCATTCTAAAAATAAAAAAAAATCATGTTACCTGTTATTGTTTGTTTTCATCCTCTAGTAAAGTTCAAACCGAAGTTCGTTAAAGACGATTTATTACGTAGAAGAGAGTATTTAATTTCACTTTAGTGCCTCTTTGCATTTTTAGTCTTTTTCTTTACTGCTGTCAAATTTGTTGTAAAGCAAGACATGTTGACTTTTGAAATAAATATTTGTTTATGTATAAATCCTGTTGATTGTGATTGCTGTTTCTGACCTGTGCTTTTTCTGTTCCAACCAGTGTTAGATCAAACATGGAGGACTTTCTGGTGAAAGACAACAACACGCAGACCAGCCCAATGATGTATTTACCAGACGTGAGTCGTTCTCAACTTGTTCCTTTATCACTGTTTTTGACTTGTAACGAGCAAGTGAGTGCAATAACTACAGGTGTCCAATATCGATTCAATGCCAAGTAAATACAGGATCAGATACCAATACAGGAAGGTTTTATTATTTGAGTTTGATAAGGTGGTGTTGAGTTTTTTTTTTCTTTAAAGTATTTTGTATAACATTTGAAAAATGTACAGGCGTCCACAAATAATTTAAACTGAAATTTGCATTGTCCCTAATTAAAGTGCAACAAAATATCATTTAAGAGCAAATCTAAAATCCTTTTTTTTTTTTTTTTTTTTTTTTTTAACAAAGAGCCTCAAACATGAATATTGAGTTAAGAGGTGAGAAAAATCCCAATCCATGTGTTTTGCAAACCACACCTCTTTGTACAGACCGTGGCAGATAATATCAGTTATTCTGTTTATGTGGTTGAGGAGATCTGTCTGTCAACTGATAAAATCCCAAATTGCCATTTCGGTTAAAATCAAAACAGACAAACTAAAAAAAAAAAAGCGAAACAAAACAAAAACAACTCAAGTGGAAAACTGGATTGTTGTGTTTTAAAATCAGTGGTTAAATATGTAGATAAGGCCGGGCTACATGGTGGCTCATGTCTAAAACAAATAGCATTTACCTTGAGACAATTAATTAAAATACCTCAAATATTTTTCACTAAGATAATGATTGATAATGTTTTGTTTCTGTTTTCTACTTACGAACATCAGAACTCAGAAAGTTTGGTTTAAAATTTGTTTGACTGATGCATTTTTTTTTTCTTGTATCGTTTTTCCTTAAAGAAACAGCCTGTCATTTGTTGGACCAAAGATTCTTAAAAAAAAATAAAATCATGTTAATTATAGTATGAAAGTAGGACATACTCTAAGGTGCAAAGAACTTTCATTTTTGAGATGTCTTCATTTTGTTTTGTGAATTTAACATTCTATGTCATTTCTCTCACTGCTCGCCCTGATTCCATTCCACAGAACACTAGTGGCGCCCACCTGAACGACGAGAGTCTGAGCAGAGTCTGCGACACTAAAGGTGATCAGCTCCCCCCTCCCGAAGAGAACCGACCGCTTTTTGAGAGCCTTCCCGCTTTGCCTAAGAAGCTCACCCCCAAACCCGGGAGGAGGACGTACATCTGTGACCAGTGTGGGAAGACCTTCCGGAGGAAAAGGCGCCTGACGGTCCATCTGCACAGTCACGGCGTTGAGAGGCCGTACAACTGTGTCCAGTGCGGGAAGAGTTTTGTTCAGAAGGGGAATCTGACGCTCCATCTGCGCATGCACACCAGAGAGAGTTTACCTCAGTCCTGAACTGGAGGGAAGTTTATCAGAACCTTGTCATCAACGTACATCGACCACACGGTGTGAAATGTACATTTGAACTTAACAACTTAAATAAAAGTCATTGGGAGAGCAAAGTAACGTTGCAGTGATTTGTCAAATTTTTTATTTTTATTTTTTTTACAAGAAATCAAACAGACTCACTCACGCAGCAAACCCAGAGCAGCTCTGGATCTGAGACAGAGTCCCTTTTGTTTTGTCACTGAATTACTGCTGGGTCTTTTTCCTACAGATTTCAGTGATAACAAATCAGACGGTTGATGTGTTATCACACGTCTGATAGCTAATCGTTATGCTTCGGCGTAATAGAAAAAACCCCGGCCAAAAAACCCTGAAAGAGAAACAACAATTTCTAGAAAGAAGTGACGAGTAGCTGCTCCGTTCTTGTTGATCACCAGAGTAGCGACGTCTCAGAGTATTGGAGGTGCAGTTGTACCGTCCAGCTGACACTCTGAGGGCACCGCAACCCACTGACTGTTTGAAAAAAACATTTCTTTTTAGCAAAATGTTTGGTTCATTTTCTTACATAATGGTTTTAATCTCTTACCTATTCATTTATTTAATTTTAATGTATTTTTAACCATTAAAAATGTTTGGTTTCTGTTTCCTCCCCTTTGAGATTTAAGTATTTAAAGGGCATTATAAATAAATCAATTATTATTAATATTATTTTAACATTTCAACAACAATTCACCTTCAGGTGAAGGAAATACCACATTATCATACCAACTCTGCCAACAGCTGTTTTGGTAGTCCAACGCGTTTCCTAAAGTTCTACATAACTTCATCAAAACTGAGCGAATTTTCAGTCATTTGATTTGACAAGCGTTTTCCTCATCTTGCAGTGAATACGAGGGCGACATACTCCAATGTGTGTAAACTTCGCCAGCTAAGAGAACAGTCAGTCCACGGGCGGAGGATGACTGAGTGATTTTGTGATAAATTGGATAGAAATGCACAGCAGCTGGATCCAGATTGACAGCTCCAAGTCAATGAACACCCAGGTATAGAGGTGTAATGTCTCCTAAGAGTCTATTTTTCTGACTGACAGACAAGTTCACCCAGGTTACTGTTTTCACAGCGCAAGGCAGTTCTTCAAGCGTGCAGAACTTGGACCCACTGAGGGAAATAAGGAGAGACGCTGCTGTCAAGCTGCTGCTTGAAGAATGAACACACAAACATTAACAGTAAGACTGAGCGGGGGGGCCGGGGAGTGCTGTTTGGAGAATCAGCGCAGATGCATTGACTGACAATCCTCCGCTAAATGGTTTTGCAGCAGAATTATTGCTTTACAAGCTGTATTTTCTCCTGCGAGCAGCGTTATGCTGTTCACTGGATCGATTAATTTCGTATCTAATGATATCTGTGCACGCTGAATGCTCAAAAAGTTGGAGGATTTCAGAGTTCCCAGAGGAAAAGCTGAAAATCACACAGACTTTGAGGAGGAGACCAGCAGCTGTAGGAGAACAGAACATCATGGGACGACAGAGTTTGTTAAAGCAAACAATTACAGGAATCATGGATAAACTTTTCTCTGCAACTAAGAAAATAACAAATCTAAAACACAGAAACTAAACAATGTTAACCAAAAGATGGTGGCTTAAGCTGAATAGAAAGTCTTGCAAAGGTATGTTTCACCACTTCAGTATCTTATTGGTGCTTCCTATGACGGGGATGATTTAAGCTGCAGTATATAACTCTTAGGGGAAAAAAAAAGTGTTTTTTTTACATATTTGGTAAAACTGTAACAGTTTATGAAACAGATCATCTACAGAAAAACTGAGCTTATTCACTTCCTCCCAGTGTTACTGCAGTGATCTGCAAAACTGCACCGCTTCCAATCGAAAACTGAAAATCAGAGGCAGCTGATCGGTGCTGTAAGTCAAGCTTGTGTACTCGCTGCTCATTGTGTTACCGTTCCAAGAACACTTTAGGTCCTTCGTCATCCGTAGCCATGCTAACTAGCCTTAGCATTCCTGACGAGTCCAACTGTTGAGAAGACATTGTAGCACAGCAGAGAAAAAGCAGGCAGTTGTGATGAGCGTGTTCACAAGCATGACTGACATCGCTAAGACCCTCCTCCTGGCTCTGATTGGTTGTTTCTGACCGTATTTCTGTAGTTAGAAATTGGAGTAGTGAGAGAAGGCAGAGGAGCTCCATTTTTTTTTTCACGGATTTGCTGACTTATGTTATACTGTCACGACATAACCACAAGTTTTACAAATATGTGAGAAACATATATTCTTTTACATATCATATATATTTTTAGATTTTTTTGGTAATACTTTATTTGACGGGTTGTGAATAAGACTGTCACGACACAGTCATGAACATGACATAACACCTGACATTAATTTTTTAAATTTCATTTTTCTTGTGACAATGACAATAAAGATCTATCTAACATGATTAAGTCTTCATGAATATTTATGACTGTTGTCATAAAGTGTCATTCGGTAAATCATGACACTTTCAATACAAAGATAACATTATTCAAAATGTCTTTGTTATGACAACTTGACATTAACCAAGAAATTATGATCTGACTTAAATTTGTTATAAAAGTATTACTGATTAAACTTTAAACATTTTGTAGCTTTATGTTATTAAAGCTAAAGTTGTTATGCCATGTTTATGACGGTGTCATGACAATCTTATTCACAAATAAAGTGTTACCATTGTTTTAAACAGCAGTTACGTACTGTTGCTTTAATAGACTTCTGGAGCACCTTATTATTTGAATTAGGTGTAGTGAAGCTGAGACACATCTAAAAGAGTGAGGCCCTCAGGACCACGCTGGTCAAAGATCACTTTCATGCAGGAGTCAGTTGTGACCCAAATCTGAATTTCTTTGCCTACATGCGTCTCATATCCAGCTTATTGAGTGCAGCCTGAATGTTCCTGTTCCAATCTTTTCATCCCCAAAAAATCTGATCTAGCTCCACGTTCACACCAGGAGCGAAATCAGATACGCATCTGGTTGTGATTGTAGTGCGATGAATTGTGGAAAAAGTTATTACTTTTTATTACAAGGCAACGTAAATCTGTGCAGTTTTATTCTGTTTTTTTTCAGCAAACAACTCTAAACCTTTCAACTATCACTTTTCTTCTCGTGCAATATGACATTTGAAAGAGTTAGACCACTGACTGAGTACACTGAGTCAGACTGGTTTCTACATGACTGGAATATCTTTCTATACAGCTAGTAAAAGATGTGACCATCCATTGGAAAGTGCTGTGTAGATCAAAGAGCTCTGCATCAGTGTTGGACAGTGAAAATGATTAGTCCATGCCCAGTGGCTGTCTTAACCTCAGTGAAACTGGCTTTGGTAGGAGACTTTTTTCTTTTTTTTTTCTTTTCTGCTTCACTGCTTTCCATCCCATCTCATGCAAGCACAGCTTTTTCAGGCCCCGATGTCGGACTGGAAATTGTTCAGAACGAATCGCCAACAACCTTCCAACCAGAAGCCCCAGAACGACTCTCAATGCCAGGCGCTGCAACGGCCAAAGTTAGAGTTCTTTATTTCTTAACTGGCCAAATTTACAAGGCAACACATTTCGCGTTTGAAGTTTGAGAAAAAAATTAAATAATTAAAAATCCTGCAGCGCAAACTGTCACAGCGCAGCAACATTCTCACCCACTCGAGTGCGGCAGGGGTCAGACTTCTGGTTCAAAGAGAGACGGGCTGTCAGGCTGTCAATCATCTCCCGGCCGGATGAAAGATCTGAAGGCAGATCAGACGACTCTGCTGTTTTTGAGCCGAGCGTCGTTTCGTTTGGGAACAGGTTTTGCCTTTGGTGCTGCGTGCTGTCTCACCACCGCCCCTCCAGATCATTATCATCGCTGTCCCCGGCTTGGCTGCTGTAAGACACTTGTATATGTGTTCAAGCTGTGAGGGGGTCTATTCCTTTCTTGATTGGCCTCAAACCGCAAACTGTGACCGACTTGCTAACATCGTCGTCAAAGTTCTGATCTTTTCCCAAGCCACTCGGGCCTCTGGTAATTTACTCCCTTAGAGGTTTCAGGACTGCAACCCACTTTCGGGGGCTGGACGAGAATTCCTTCATATGGACGAAGTTAGTTCAACCAAAAAGGCAGATAAAACCCCACGGTAAAAAAGTAAAGTTAACCATTAAAGTTAGCCATATATATTTTGCTTTTCAGATTCAAATAACGTGCTTTTGGCATCCTTGCTTACTGCATCTTGCACATAATGTGAAGAGACAGCACTGGGTGCAACAAGCCTCAGGTTGGGCTTTGATCAAAACATCAGAGAGCCATGCTTAGGCAGGTATTTAGATTTTCTTCTCTTTTAACAGACTCTCCAGTCTGTTAATCATGACTTTAAGCCATTTTTTTCACACCAGTAAACTTAATGGCTCATGATTACTCTGATTTGTGTGGAAAATCTAGAAACGCCGTCGATGAGTTCTTGCTTTCAACGTTTAAAGAAAAGCCATATTTAGGCTTTCTTGATCATGTGGATTGTAATGATCATGTTTGCTGGTGGTGATCAGGTTGGTTACACTCAGATGGCGCCATAATCAGGTAGGACCTGATCACCTTGTTCATCTAGTCAGTTGTCATTGTTGCTGTGTAGACTTGGTTTGACTGGGGATCAATGTTTCAGCATTGGTTACATTTTCAGTTGCCGCTTTTTAATTTAAATTGGACATAAAAAAAATAAAAAAAATCAGGTTAAAAAATCTGTTCCTTCCCCTGACCAGTGGTGGCGCTGCACCACAAACCACTGGAGGAAACAACATGAAAAGCCCTGAAGACGACACTGAGCAAATGGTGTAATGTGAAATGGTAACAGTTGCAGACGTTTTATAATTTTGTTTGTGTCAAACGACCATGAGCCTTTTCTCCTGCTAGCAATAGACTCACCTTTGTTTTGGTTGTAGTTACCCAGAATACCCTGCTGTTCTTAACTTCCTGGTTTTGGTGTGGTCTCTGGTCCTCTTGGTGTTCCCGTGTGCTTGCTAGCACCAGAGTTCTCTCCAACCTATGTTTCTTAGCAGACCAGTTTAATTACACATTCACACCTCCCCAAACTAACCGGACTTTCTAGGTAAATCAATATGGAGTTTGATTGTTACAGACGCTTAAGTTCTAGTCCCAAAATTAAGATTTTCCACACAGAATCTTCCGCATTGTGCTTACACTTCGTCAGACATAGAAAACTGCTTCAGTAGAGAAACAGAACTCAATGCTGAACCGCCGTGTGTCAGAGCAGAAGAGAACGGTCTTAATAAAGTTCATTTATTGTCATTCCAGCAGGTGATGTCCTGATAGCAGGGGGATATTTCTTCATGTACAGAACTATCATCCTCCTTTCACCATGAAAAACAGAATAAATTGAGGAAAGAGAAGGACAACAGGAGCAAGCAAAATAAGAACTTAACACTTTATTTATCATTTGTTCTGGTTATTGTCTCCCTGCTCCCACCGCAGCACCACGCTAATTCCCCAACCTTCCTGTCGACCTTTAGTTCTGTGTTTACACTCTGACACGCCAATGGGCACGTAAAGATAAAAAATCGACACAGAAAGTCAGACATTAAAAAAACTGCTCAACTGCTCAGCTGCTCAAGCCACAGTTTGTGCTTTTTGTTAGAATCAACTGTTACAATCAACCCTTGGGTTTAATGTCACCAATCATCAAAACTATGGCATACTTACAAAATAAACTTATACTTGGTTTTAAAATTTGTTTAGAAGTAAAAGTCTGAATTCAGCCAAACCTCACAGAACAAACAATCATCCTTCATCGAAGAGAATCTGTCAACATTCTCAACAGTCTGGCCCTTTATGGGAGGAAGAGCAAGAAGGAAACAATAGCCCATAGAAAGATATGCAATATGAAGTTCATCCCTTTTGATGGTGGGGCCTTTTGTTTACAACTAATGCCTGCCGATGCAAACTGAACACATACCAAGGATCACACTGGAAGCACTCTGCTGTCATCTGGCAGAATGATCTGTGCTACAGGGACTGGAAGTGGGACATCACAGCAATACCAAACACTTTAGCTACTGAGCAGCTACGTAGTCCAATTCATTTAATTTCAAATGGCTGTAATGAAAAACTGTCTGGCATTTAAAATTCTCAATATTAACCTGGGGATGAACAGAGTGACAACTGAGAAACAAACGGGTGTGTAGGAACATAAAATTGAGCTGATAAACACGACAATCTCAGCCATTTCAGGACCGACTTCGCTGTGGTTCATGAATTTTTTACAGTCACTCTTACCCCCTGCGTGCCCCATTTATAAGAATCCGGGTTAATTCATCCTTTCTCCTTTACACATTGGAACCGAGATGATTTTTTTTTCTTCTTCTTCTTTTTTTTGTGGCACAAGATGCAGTGAACCTTTGACTTCAATTTCCTGGAGCTGGCAGAGCAAAATTAGAAGAATGTTTCAGCGGAGTGCACTGCTCCCTGGCCTCCATTGTGAAGGCTAAGATAAAAGGTGGGGAGGCCTGATGTAGTTACTGACGGATGACCCCTCATCATTTAGTCTGCCCCGCCGCGGCGCCGGAGATGTGGAACCTTGTCATTGGAAAAGCTTCATCCATTCACCAGAAAACACAGAGCAGAGCAACACACACCACCACGCTACGTTAAGATGAACATGCATGTCATAAAAAACACAGGAGCTGAATGTCTTAAAGAAAAGCACCGATGAGCATTGACTAAAAACAAAAAAATATACACAAGAATTTATTAAGAAATAACTTAGCTCAAATTTTAATTGTTTAAAACATCAAAGATTTATTTTTTAAGTTAAGAGTGAGGTAACAACAAACTGTTACTAATAGCAATGACAAAGAAATCATTTTGAAAAGAGGATTGTTTTGTTTTTTTGCGAGGATGTGTTTGCGCCGTTATGTCTGATGTTACGGTATTTCATGGTGTTGATTTTGAAACCAGGCAGGACTCGACTTCATTCCTTTCATTGGCTCACCATTACTTTAATAGATGCACTTTTCCCAGTTCACACACTTACCCAACCTGCTGGACGTCTCTAATTCTGCAAAACAAGCATGTCCAATTCAGTACAGTGGAGCTGCAAAATACTTGTTTAATTTGGACAATTGAAATTGTGAAAATAGTGACAAAGTAATTGGTTCCAAACTCTAAAGCGATGTATTTGGTAGAAGTGCTGCCTTTTCAACAAGATCTCTTAGCCTTTGTCCTTCAGACTCTCAGCAGTGATAGATGTTACTTTAGATGACTAGATATGATTCTGTCAGTGACTTCTATCAGTGTTAGCTGTTGTGAATCTGTAGCCAAAATAAATGTATAAATGTTAGGATTCCTATAATAAATGTAACAGATTATTTACAGTAACTATTTTAGTAAAGATTCATCTAATGATTTGAGAACTTAGAGGCTTTGTTACGTTATCATTTACTGTGCAGTGCTCTGCGTTTCAGCCGGATGATTATTTGCGTTGCGCAACGCTCTCTCTTCCACTGATGAGCTGTGGTTGACGAATGCTAAGTGCTATTAGCAGCTATGGAGGGAGACGGAGTCAGACGGGAAGAATCGCTGGAATCAGTTTTAGCCAAACAGAAAAGAAAACAGTTCAGTGTTGGACTGGAAAACAGAACCGGCTTTCCCCAACACCACATCCTCGATGCTTCGCCCTTTTTACCTGTGATTACTACTAACATCTGCCTTGTTGTTAATACATGTGGAAATACATTTTGGCTAACATTACGTGTACTTGCTGATCGTCGAGAGTAATGACATGGAGAAAAATGAAAAAAAACACCTTAGAAATATTTAAAAATGTGTAATATAAAAGGGTTTGCATTTAACTTCTAAAAGTTAATTTGAAAGGTTTTCTCATTTGGTTTTGCACTTTAAAAAATGTCCCATGTTTATTATCACTTTATTTGTCCACTTAGAAATATTTTCCGCATACCAAGCTGGGAGAAAAACATTTAAACACAAACACAGAAACAATCACAGATTAAATAAACAATCAAAAGTTTATGAAATATCAGTACAAATATCAAGATTTCAGTTCAATCTTGAGACTAAAAGTAATGTTTGTATTTTAGTCGTTTTCTCTTAACAAATAAAATATTGTCCTTAAACAAATGAACTGAATTGTTTTTACCAGCATTTTCCTCTTTCATACATTTGTTTTCCTAACGTAAGTAGACAATTTGTTTTATTTGACTGCTCTATTAGTCAGAGCAATAACTGACCCACTCACTGACTAGCAGAATCGTTTGCCACCACCGTGCAGTAAAGCTTTAACTTCAGCCTTCCTCCTCCAGCCACAGTTGGTTTAAACTTCCACTTCTCAGCTGACCAGTGAACGGGGCAACAGTCTATGGGCATTTCAAACAGCTTCGGTGTTTCATTAGCTTTTGATAACGGAATTAAACTGGGGATTAGTTTACAGGCTGTCTGACAGCGTGGCCCCTCATGTCATTCGCCCTCGGGGACCAATTTTTCTCAGCTTAGAGCGGTCTTGCTGCGCCTCGGCTTGGACCGCTGCTCTGGCAGGAGGCTGCCTTCCTCTCCCCTGGTGGATTGGTCATAGTTTCTTCATCCATTATGTTGCTATTTGCAACCACCCCCCTGCTGTCGGTGGTATGAAACAATTAGCAATCAATGAGATCCTGCTGTCAACAGGAAGTTGTCTGCAAGACATCCATTATACATGTTAGTGGAGGGAAAAGCAAGGAATGTCTTCTGAAAACATTTTAAATTAAAAGCATGTAAATCAAACCTATTCATGTAATATTTCTGCGCTTCATCCATGTGCAGTTTTTTTTATTATTGTTTTTAGCAGTTTAATCTAACAAGAAGCAAAAACTTTTCAACTCTGAAGAGAGAGAATACTTTAAATAAATGCAGATGGCTTTTTGTTAGCGAGAGCGGCTGTATGCCATATTTATTAAGCTGTTGTTGCGGGAGGGGATGTGTAGGGAAATAAAGTGACGAGGGTGAAAACGGAGACCATTTTAATGAAGTTTTATATAAGGGTTCGACATCCCATGATGCCGTCTGCTTCATGCAAGTCACTCAGACATTAAACAGCTCCTTGGTCTTTCAGTCTGGGTGGGCCGGGCACACTGGGTTTGCATTCGCACATGTCACAGGCTACAAGTGGAACTTTTCTTTTTTTTATATTAGATCAAATTCTGTATCTTTTTACAGCTTTTTATTGTAAGCCTTTATTTGAAGGGGTGTGCATAAGACTGACATGACACTGTCATAAACATGACATAACATCTGTTATAAAGGAGCCTTCATGAATGGTCATGACTGTTACCATGAAGTGTCATTCGGTTAATAATGACACTTTTATTGTAACGTTGTCCTAAAAGTTCCATTAAAAATGCACTGAAAGTATCAGCTTTCATCGAAGTCAGGCCAACTTCTTATTTTGGGGAGTTGTCCAAAAGAAAGGGTTGTATGCTGCTAATGCTAACAGATTTTTTTTGCATTCTGACTTGTAACAACTGCAGACTTTGTTGTTGCATTTTTACTTTATATGATAAACTATTACAAAGTAACACATGCAGTTACTTGTGAGGTGCCATGTTTATATCGTTCTCTTTCCTCTTTCCAATGAGGAATATAACATCGTCCTGTGAGATTTCTACAATTTGCTTTTTTATATGGCGTCTGAACGCAATCGGTTGCAAAGGATTTTAGAGTAAAGGGGCTACAGATACATAATATTTGGATATTTATTTTTGTCCCCTCCAGTTCAACATTTCACACCAGATTGTGTTGGTCTGTAAAATGTGCAGTGGGACTAATCATGAAAAGTTGAAATGCTAGGAGCAGATGCTGTAGTTTTTGCTTCCTCCAGGTAGGTAGATTGGAAAAAGTCCCAACAAATTTTAGTCTGAAGTCTTAATTTCTTAGTTTCTCCTCATTCTCAAACACATCAGGCTCGAGCAGTTTGACACAATCGCTGTCACAATCCTTGTGTACAGTTGCCATAGCTACATGAGTGTCCCTTTGTTCTCTAGTCGTGAAACAGATGGACTGTCCTCAATGAAATGTATTCATTGTTTTCCCCTCTTCACTCTGACTGAATAGAACAAGTCTTTGTGTTTGTGTCCAATGTGCATCACCACCGATAGAGTGCATTTCTTTAAACCTGTCATGGGTGGGCTGGTGTTGAGTGGCAACTTTCTGGCTTAATGATTGAAACTATTAAAAAAATTTAGTTTACAAATGTTGCAAAACAATTTTTTGGGAAGATCCTTCCAAACTGATTTAATTCACCGACATTCAGATGTCAGACGGAAACTCTCGCAATTTCATACAGCAGGTGAATTTTGTCTGGTTTCTCCTCATTGTCCAGAAACACCTATAAAAATTAAACTGGAGATTCTAAATTTCCCTGAGGTATGACCATGTGCAAGAACAGTTTCCTGTGTCCATGACGGACTGACTGACAGGCTTTAGGAATGATTCGTTCCTTGCTTGTTGACAGCTGGAGGTTTCACTTTAAGAAGCCTCTTGCCAGAAATGCCAGGACAGAAAACCCCTCAACACGCTTTGATAAATGAATTCTATCAACAGCGTTATTCAATCAGAAAACATAAGCTACCAATTTTCCTCCATTTTTGAAGTAAACAGAGCCCTTCCTTTGAGTGTGTGTTCTTGACACACTAATTGACGTTGCACGTTGGAACTCCGGTGCAATGAAAGCACACTTAACTTAGTTTTGCAATCCCTCTGGGGTGGTCAATGTAACATAATAGAGAGCCGGCTGTGTGCTCTGAGGCTGCACTAACGCATCAAACACAGAGGTAATTCATTGCAATTAGAGGCAACTCATTTAGGTAGGCAATGCCGGCGCAACCCCTGAAGAACAGCTATCTAGTCAAAGACATCAGGCAGGTTTTCTGGGTCTGAGGGGATAGTTTAT
The DNA here is from genome assembly GCF_019740435.1 of Gambusia affinis. Taxonomy (NCBI): domain Eukaryota; kingdom Metazoa; phylum Chordata; class Actinopteri; order Cyprinodontiformes; family Poeciliidae; genus Gambusia; species Gambusia affinis. The sequence goes on along the minus strand of NC_057869.1, from coordinate 29,111,664 downwards.
ATTAACAAAGACAGGTTGCTGCACAGCAATTCGAGCCAAGCATTTCCAACAACCCGAGTATTTAACGTTATTTGACATATTAGTCTTTGCGTCTCACCAGGAGCGTGTGATTGTTCTTTGGCAACCTAGATGGAGGAAATCAGAAGCAATGCCGTCTTTCGCTCTTTTTTGGGAGGAAGTAAAGCATTAGTAGGGATGCACGATATTATCGGCATGGTACGATAATGCAATCCCTCTGGGGTGGTCAAACATTGCAGTTTTGGTTCCCTGTCAAATCTGGTCTCAGGTGTGAAAACACCCTGAATGATTGTATACGTTGTGTATTTGTGTTGGCCTTATAAAAAATCTAACCAAACAGAGGTAGTATGTAACAAAATAAACTTTTTTACAAACTTTTTTAACTTGGTATACTTCACTACTTAGTATGAAGGATTTATCACCCTGTTGCTTCTTCCACCATGGTCTTCTCCATCTGCATGACCATCCACTTTCTGCATCTGGTAACGAACAGAAGTTGTTTGTTAAGCCTGAAGAAATTTCACTTAGGTGTTCCCAGGCCCCATTAACTAGAGAGATTTCGAAGGGTGTACTACTTCTAATTATGGTCTGATGAAGACCTCTGCGGAGTGACTGGTGGTGTGTAGGTTTCCCTTTGTCAATAAGTGTTTCACAAGAAGAGACAAGCGCACATTTTTACAGACAACCGCTGAGTCGTCCCACTGATTTCTTCAAAGCCTGAAATCCCTCTCTGTCAAAAGTATTGAGCTTTTGTTCTGAAATGGAAAGGGTGAAGCACGCTTCCCTTAGGTAGCCACCACCAGGAGCTGGCAGATGGAGCCTGCAGCTGTTCTTAGGTAGGAGATTGGCTTCCATTCCCTCTGGACCAAGCCCATCTCAGCGGGGAATTCACAGCCGGGCCGATTCATGTTGGCAGCTTCTCAGTCTCGGCTGCAACCGGAGCTGAAGGTTCATGAGTCTGCACTGTAATGTTTCCTCTCTGCGCCTTTTTTTCTCCCTCATTTGAACCTGAGCAGTTCTCCAGAAAGTCTGCAGGAGGAGCGAGCATTTTGTTCCTACTGATGTGAAAAGTTATATGCCTCATCAAAATCTTACGGCCGGGGAAGAAATGATCACAGACAAAAATAGAATAGAGAAGTGATAGGAAACTATGTATACATATGTTTAAATAGAACTATAAATAGATAGATGGAAATGTTTAAGGCACCACTGCACTGAACCCCATTGAAAACCTCCTGGTTATTTTGCCAAATATTGATTTCTGAACTCTTCCTGAGTTAAAATATTAGCATTGTTGTTTCTAAATAAATATGAACTCTTTTTCTTTGCATTGTTTGAGGTCTGAAAGCTCTGCGTCTTTTTTGTTATTTTGAGTATTTCTCTCTCTTTTTTTTTTTTTTTGTAAATAAACACTAACATATTTGCTTGGAATTTCATGTTGTCAGTAGTTCAGAGAGTAAAAGAACAATGTTCATTTGACTCAAACATATAACTGTAAAAAGTAAAATCAGAGAAACTGATAAGCAATTTTTTTAAATCATCTGACAGGAAACTTGCAGTGAGTTACTAATGCAGTTCAGGTGGGACGAGGTCCAAACCCAGACAATAAAAGAAACTAATGAAAAACCTTCATCTGCCGGACAAGTCCAAACAAAACCAAGACACAAATTTGCTTCACACGGCTGCTGTAAATACTTTTTTGTGTGCTTTCTGTTTTTAAAGACGAATATGTCGATAATGTCCAATTTTAGTGTTTCAGTGTTTAGGTGGAGGCTTGACTTGGCAACAGAAACATTACCTAGGACAAAACATTTACACAATATTCCCGGTGGCGAGGCAGGTCCACAGCAGGCTGAGCAGATGTGGGTGTGTTTCCAATAATTATTACTCTGTCTTGTTGTTAGTTGGTCCTCCGGTGCATGACTGACGCCTTGCAAAGATTAAAACTAAGAGCAGCTGCCAGATTTAATAAAGTAGTGGGTTGATCAGACTGGGGGTGTGTCCCAAACCCACATGATGGTCTTCTTTGGTTACGAGGCCCTCGCCATATCTAGAGGCTGTTTCACTAAGCAACCTCTTCTTTAGTTTTCTCTGTTTCCGTCTTCATCATCTCATCACTGTAGCTGCTTGAGGAATGTTCCCAAATGGCAGGTTCAGTGATACCAGGCAGCTTTTGGACTTTGGTGCTGCTGCTCCTTGTAGCACAAAACACTGTGAACCAGTGTGAACGTGGTCAAGTTGAAAACGTGGAACAGAAACAGAAAGATCTGGACCAGACGTCTCCCATACCAGAACTTGTACTGTTCCACCCCTCTCTTCACACGTATTTTTATTCAATTCACTTGAAAAATACAATATTAAATGTTGTTGACACTTAATTTATACAATTTCTTTGAAAGAGAGTTGTTGCAGAAGGAAGGATCTCCAGTAGGGAGTCTGAGGAAGCCTCCAGCTGAAGACAGAAGAGGTGCTCAGGGTTTTCCATAATCCTCCTGATTTTATGTAAGATCCTCTTCAGAGGTTCTGTAGTCGTCCCCAGATCAGAACCAGAACAGAACCAGTCTTCTTTATCAAGCTGTTGAGTCTTTTTAATATTTGCACACATTTGACTCTGTAGATTAACTTTTCCACAAATACCACTACACCACTGAGATAGTAAACTGATGCTATTTTTATTTATTTATTTATTTTATTTTTGGTAAATTATTGTCAGTTATTTAAAAACATAAATTGAAATAAAATACTTTTAGATTGGGGGCTGCACAGTGGTGCAGTTGGTAGAGCTGTTGTCTTGCAGCAAGAAGGTCCTGGGTTCGATTCCCGGCCCGGGGTCTTTCTGCATGGAGTTTGCATGTTCTCCCTGTGCATGGTGGGTTCTCTCCGGGTTCTCCGGCTTCCTCCCACAGTCCAAAAACATGACTGTCATGTTAATTGCTTTCTCTAAATTCTCCCTATGTGTGAGTGTGTGTGTGTGTGTGTGTGTGAATGGTTGTGTGTCCTGTATGTCTCTGTGTTGCCCTGCGACAGACTGGCGACCTGTCCAGGGTGAACCCGCCTCTCGCCCGGAACGCAGCTGGAGAGGAACCAGCAACCCTCCCGATCCCATTAGGGTCAAGGGTGAACAGACAATGGATGATTGGATGGATACTTTTAGATTGGATCAATTCTGAGTCCATTTAGGTTTTTCTCTGAATAGGTTGAAATCATCAAAAGCCGTCATCATCATCATCATCATCTATTATATTGTATTTATAGATGTTATATATTATAAATTGTATCAAATGCAAATATTGCAACATTTATTTATTTTAACAGAAGACTGTCTTCTGAAATATATATTATTTCAAAAGCACTGGGCATGCTGTGTTTCAATAATAAAAAGAATTGTACCAAAGCAAAGAGAATTTTAACTAATCTAACAGACAAGGAAAAGCTGCAGCAATGTTTCCTCAGTTGACATCCTTTTTGCATACTTTACATTTGATTTGTGTCAGCGGAGAAATCCTGTGACTGTCTGCTGCTTGTATTTTGCATATCTTCCCCTCTCACCAAAATAAAACTGAATAAGTTGAAGATTATATCTACGGTTGATTTCCTTTATTTCTGTTTCACTCCAGAGGACAGTGTTCGCAATATGGCTTTGCTTTTACTTTGTTTAGCATTAATAAGAAAACCCGACCTCATGTCAGACTCTGTTTCATCGGAACATTCCTCCCTCCTTCAGTCAGACTCTCTGGATAACCTGCAGTAGTTTCCAAAATCAGGACGATTAAAATTGGGGATCAAACTACTAACCTGGCAGTCGCTGGCTCTGACCAGAACAGGGCAAACAGAATTCATTCATGCAAGAACCCGGTTGTGGAAAGGACAGTTTGTGGCGTCACAGGAGATCATGTGCTGCTCCGTGACTTCCTGTTCAGATGGAGTCACGCCGGTCGTCTGCCGGCCTCCCAGAGGCATCGCTCAAAGAAAATAAAAAAAAAAAAAAATCTCTCCTTTGGATTGAAACAACAAAAAATCCAACAGCTCTTTGAAATAGACTGGATTTTTCTTTAAGTTTTTAAACTCAATAAAAAGAATCCATTTTTTCTTGTTCTGTAAAATATTGTAGCCTTTCTCAAAATCATTTCCACCAACACAAAAAAACTGACTCGACTGCCCTCCTTTAATCCTTCTCTCGATTATTCAAGCCTTGGATAAGTTCTATGAATTTCACTGACATGAAGGGAACCATATGGCTCTTTGTGAGAGATTTGCTAGAAAGCGACATGCCCAAAGTGAATTTAATACAGTACACCTCAGGAATTAGAAGGTTTATTTGAATTATTCTGACATGAAAATAAAAGTAAAATTATGGCGAATACTTAGGAGGTCTAAAGCCCAGACTTCCCTCCCTCTGGCCATTTTGGCCAGTTTTTTCCACAGCGTTCCCTGGCCAGTCAAGAAAAGCAGTCCCTCTGGTGTTCCAGGTCTTCCTCTGGTCTGTCCACCAGGGGGCATCCTAACCAGATGCCTCAGCCACCTCAACCTGCTCCTCTCCATGTGGGAAAGCAGCAGCTCTAATCTGAGCCGCCGCTTCTGGTTGACCAAACTCGTCACCTTGTCTTTAATTTAGCGGTCAAAGAACAAAGTAAAGCAATAAGAGGAGAGAAAGGCGCCACATTGGCTGAACTCCATGAAACCAACACCTGTCTTGTTGTCATCAACTACCATTTTCAAATACTTAACATTTCTGGAGCTTGCTTTTCTTTCTTTTACATGGGAAATTTCTTTTGCCTCCATTTAGACTATAAGAAACTGATCAACACCACTTTATATTGTACATCCCTACAAGACTTCAGGTATTGTAGGATTATTTAAAATTGAGCCTGAGGTTGGGGTCAAAGGTGACAGGCAGGGACCTTGGTGGTCTGATCTGTAAGCTATAGCTCTATGGAAGTGGATGTCACTTTAACACAAATATCCAAATATTAAATGAGCTGCAATGACAAACTCCAGTTGTATATTTCAGAAAAAAAAAACCCACCAAAGGAGCAACTTTAATTCCTCCAGCAGTAATCTATGAGTTGTAGTTCAGCTCCGTGGAGTTTTAAATGAAAACTAGCATAACAACCACAAATGGACACTTTTGCAGTCCGTCCATCATGTGAATATGTGGAATGTGTTCTGCTTTGCCATGTATAATTGGAAATATATCTTTCCCACAATAATGATGAAATCATGCAATGAGCGCAGAGTGAACCTTTTTAAATATTATGTAATTATTCCTGCTATTTGCTCTCAGAGCAACCAGTCAAAAATAATAATACAGTCACACGCAGGACATGAAAAGTTTCCTTTCTTCTCTGTTGCTGGAGCATAAAATTAGAATATCAGGCTGTAATAGTACTGACAGAGAAATCATTTAATAGCTACAACTCAATTCAGTATTTTTGTGATTACTTTAAAAGGCGGTGGTGAAGAAAAGCAGCGTGGACGTCCTGCCCTTATTTTACACGCGAGGGCTTGGAGTTCGTTGTCGAGCCTCGTCTGTCAAGAGAGCAAGAAATCACGTTTGACAGAATTTAAACGTCCGTTTTCCACTGGCTGCTTTAAGAGAGGCGATTGCACCCAAAGGTGCAAGTTAACATTTTAGACTGAGCAACGTCGGGTCAAAACGAGCGTTTTTATCTGCCGCATTTGCAGAATATGCCCCACATAAAAACGTAAATCTCTCGAAGAGAAATGCTCCTGGAAGCAACGCGGCAGCCGGCACCAAGGATATTTCAGACTATGAATCACAGCATGGAAGAGTAAACACTGGGGGAGAAAAAAACCAAAACGTCTCTTTCACATTCCTCAGAAACTCAAAAGACCCTGCCAGTGTGGAAGCCTTTTCTGAAGCTTTTATCTTCCTGTTTGCAGCTCATCTTTATGTGCAGTTAAAAACTTAATTTCACTTGAAATTCAGTGACATCCATCTGTAAGACACGGGATTCCTGTCCTGTGGAGTGTAATGGCAGCCGGACCCTTAAATGTTCCACAGTAACATGGATACAGCAAAATGAAACTCTGACTCAATCCAGAACATGAGTCAGTGTAGCCAAACTAACAGACACCTTGCAATTCATCATTAATGTGTCCTTTCTTTCTTCCTGTAGGATGTCATTATGGTTATTGTTAAATATATTCCAATAAAACCTCATATACAGACAATTATTCTCATCCTATATCATTGTATTGTTTCATCCTAGCTTACTGCTCATCTCTACTGGGCCTTACTGCTGGTTTGTCGTAGCTTCTCATCTATAATTTTTTTCAGTTTTCTCTCTTTTTTTTCTTTGGATTCTTTTTGATTTCTTGTCAATTTTTTTTCAATCCTTGCAGAACTATAAAATCTGCCGGCACCGTCCGAGCGGTGCGCAGCGTTTGGCGTGGAGCCGGAGTGCAGAACATCGAATACACAAACGATGTTCTGCTGTCGCTCTCATGTGGATTTGAAACGAGACGATTGTTCCCAGAGTTTGAAACTGAACTGGACCTACATGTATAGATGAATGTTCGTCACACCAAAAAAATGACAGGAAGCATCATAGTAATTTCCTCTGAACTATAGTAAGTCGTTGGCTCAATTCTAAATAGACGCTGCACACTAAAGCTTTCATTTTCACTATGAATTTCTACAGTTTGCATTGATGAAATTTGATTACATTTGACTCAAATTTTCTGAACATTTTTTCCTTCTTTTCCAGTTGATTTGGAGCAAACTGTGACACGAGGAAGCAAAGTGAGATCAGACTAGACTTATATATTTTATCATTCTAATAAATCCATATCCTCCAACTGATCAGGTTAATTCACCTGTTTACTATTGATATTACAACGTAAATGCTTTGTGTGTGTATGCTCTTTACATTACGTTTCAGTGTATTTTTAATTTGTGTTTTAACATTTAATTCAAAGGCTGTATTGAGTGTGAACTCGTGTAAATTGTCAGTATGATTCGTGAACAGACTGCAGGTTGGTGCAACGTATTCTTCTGTAAAAAGAAGGAGGGACAACTATAGAGCGCGCCACTGGGGCTTTATTCCCCTCTTCATTTTTTAGTCTTATTATTTTTGTCACGCCGTTACCGTAGCTACCAAACCTTATATGTTGTCTACTCTCGTTTACTTGCTTCATAAAATTATGCTTCTTTACTTTTTCCTCTTGTTGTTGATCATCTCACTCAGTTAGATGCACTATGCTCCCTTCCCAGCTGTTCTTTACTCCCCTGATTTCCCTCTGGCTGTTTCCCATTTGTCTCTGATGAGTTCTTCTGGATTATTTAGTCTTTTCCTCCTCTCAGTATTCAATCTCATATTTTTCCACAGTTTGTTGCTGGACCCTTCGGTGACTCTGTCCCTCTGACTCCATGTTTTGCCTGTACGTTCTCTAAATTTGTTGCGTTTCTTCATTTAACCACAGTTTTGATCTGTGTTTGCATCCCTTTGAGGTACAAACATGACATTGGCAAATTTATTTTTGATATTGATCAGGCATTGTCCATGCTAAGAGAACATTATTATAGACTGTTTCATTATTTCTAAGGTTGCAACTTTCTGCAATAGGTCCAGAATGTGCTCAGGGTTGGTAAAAACGGGATGTTGTCCACAATATTCCTGGCTTGAAATCATACCTGACCTGCTCTCAGCACTTCAGTGACATTTGTGGTGAATCAAACACAACCTGGGCTAAAGATTTTCTTCTGTGTTTTTGTTTTTAATTTTATTTATTTTTTCATTATTATAATTAAAGTAAAACTGGTGGAAAGATGCAAGTGTTTATCCACACTGGTCTCCATTCTTTATGTGCTAAAACCAGACAAACTCTGATCTCAGGAATAAACCAGCTTCACTTTTGGCTGGACATTTGACACGCACTAGTTGAAGACAGAAGTTAATCTTAGTCTTGCGTAGGTGGAGCAGGTGTAAGGATGGAATGGTGCGTTCACGCCAAACGAGTTACGTCAAAAACACATCGGATGCTTCGAGTTGGACGCCTGTGCATTTTGAATGCAGACGTTTGACGTTTTGTCCTGGGGTTTCACGCGTCTGGTTTACATTGTGAGGCGCGTCAATGTTGCTCTTGTCGTTGTTTTCTGTTACCGGCCTATTTGTCGGATGCATTGGACGCGTCAAACGGTTCAAATCGAGCCATGCTAGATGTGTGGAACTCGCCACAACCCTGACCCTCGACACTGACCCTCGACACTGACCCTCGACACTGACCCTCGACACTGACACTCGACACTGACCCTCGACACTGACCCTCGACACTGACCCTCGACACTGACCCTCGACACTGACCCTCGACACTGACCCTCGACACTGACCCTCGACACTGACCCTCGACACTGACACTCAAAACACGTTTGGTGTAAACGCACCATAAGAGTTTGATCATCAAAACAGTAGAAGGTAAAAAAAAGAGAATAAAAGAGAAATTGTTCTTGAGGTGTATCATTTCTAAACACAGTTGGACATCAAAATAAACCAGCTTACTGTAAATCCTTCTATCATGACTCAAAGTTGCATCAGATGCTGGAAGAACAGCATCAGAGATAAGATAAATATGAATTTACTTAAATTCATATTTATCTGTTAGTCAGCCCCTAAAATCTGTCCAGTTTTATTCCCAATATATTTTTCTATCATTTAGGAGGAAAAAATTATGTTAGAAAAGAAGAATACTAGATCGGTCTAATTTTCTCTTTTACCTTGTGACTCATAATCTAATTCAGTAATTATACGGCACTGAAACCCCAGAGGTTGTAGCTTTTGTTTTTTTTGTTGTTTTTTTTTCTTTTTAAAATATTATAAATTGAAAGTCCTCCAATGTCCCTAAAGCTAACTTCTTGTGAAGACTTTGAATGCAGGAGAGTGAATTCTAATTAAAACTTTGGAGCAAAACGTTCTGAATTTACTGTCCTGATTACTCACCAAAAAAAAAGTTTTCCTAGCATCACAAAGTCAAAGAAATAAAGAATCAGCCCTTCCCTTTTTTTTTTTTCTTAGCACTTTTGCCTCCTGACAAAGACAGATAGGTGAGATGATTTTTGACCCTGCAGTCTTTCAAATAAATTAGAAAAAACGTTGATTAATTTGTCAGGTCAAATCACCGATATCTTCATTAAATGACAGTCCCTTTAGGCCTATAAATCATTCATATTTATCACGACCAATTGGAATTCAAATCATGCTGCAGGATGTAAGTTGATGACGGTGTCAGGTCCCTCGTAAAACTAGACGCTTAGCAAAACATTATCGGATAAATAGCCATTCAACCAGCGAAGAGCCATAACTCAGTCGGTAATATTCCTTTCGGAGAGCCGGTGGTTAGTTTTGGGAAGACCGGCAGGAAGAGGAGGAAAACGACTAGCGATGTGAACAGCTTTTACGGCTTTGGCGGCTTCAACATGTGTCCCAAGGGCGACACTCTGCTGCTGCAGCTTTTGAATATGTATGTGAGTTATTGGTCCTGGATGGTGGGGAGGGAAGGGGACGGGCACTAAAGATCCACAGAGTGGTGGACGGGTGACGACGGGGGCCCGGCCTCCTCCTTCCTTTGTCTGGGTCTGTCTGCTTTCTGATGTATCTCTCTGCACAACTGGTTGAGATTGCCTCATCTGTCACTGGCCTCACATATGAAAATGTTGGATGCTAGCTTTGGGGCCCAGTCACACTGTAACGAGCTCAGTCGGGAGACATTGTCCAAAACAGACAGCGCAAGAGAAAGGAAGTCTGACAGGAAAAGAAAAAGTGATGAGCCGAACTTTAATGACGCTACTCTTAAAAACACTTTCTTTGCTTGTTTGGGCTCATTTCTCTCGTTTCCAGCTAAGTAATGAGCCCTATTGTGGCCTCATTAGTAGATTATAGTCTAGTACTGATCAAGTATCTATGTATGTACATATATATATACATACATACACACATACATATATCACTTATTTTATGAGTGGAATTTGAAACTACTCAATCGAGCCGCTGTCTGTTTTCAGGGACATATGGGCCAGCAGCATGGCGGCAATCAACGGCACAGTCTTGCTGCGAAATTAAAGACATGTTTATAATTATGCTCCCATGCCAAATCTCTCATATCCTGCCTTTGTTTATTGGGTTCCTTTAATAATGTGTGAAGGGGGATCTTAATTAGATTAGGTTTAATAACGGAGTTACCAATTTGCATTATGCAAGGTCATCTGTTATCTTCTGAAACTTGGACGGCCAGGTTTACGTATCTTTTGGTGGAACTAGTTTGGCTCCACACACACACACGCATTCACACGCACACACACAAAGCTGGATGTTGGAATTAGCCCATAAATACGGGTTTTACCACAGAGAGGAAATAAAAGGCTTTTATGATGCTAAAGGCACTTTGACGGGAATAACTTTGACCTCTTGCCGCGGCAGAAGACATTTGTTGTTCCAATTATTTTTTTGAACATGTTGATTACTTACAGTTTCAAAATGTCAGGATCCTGTAACGTTGTTTCCATGTGTTGTTTTCTTGGTTCAGGTTGCGCTGGGTGTTTTCGGATTAGCGCTCCTCCAGTCCGGTCGCCTCATTGATCGGTTTGGTAGCAGTAATTAAGCTCTCCGGTTGTCGCTGTTGTTCTTTTTTCTTCTTCTTTTTCTTCTTTTTAGGGCATTTATAAACTGTTGCAGATTATTATTTTTTTCTCCTCATGTACTTGAAAGAACACATTACTGCCTTCACACCGGGGCGGTAACGGCACACAAACATCAGTGTGTATTATTACGTTTTCAGTCTGCGTCAATCAAGGCAATGAAATAACTGGATTTTTAACATGCACAATTTGTCACAAAGTAATTGATTTGGACATTGGCTGAGTTTTATCTATTACCTTTCGTGTGGTAATGGATAAAATAGGAGTATTTGCTCGATAATGTAGCAGCAAAGAGGATTTTAAATTGAAGATTTTGCTTATATACTATATACATATTTTCAAATAAAATGCTATGAATTACAAACGATGCAATTAACTTCAATAAAAATTTATCGACACAAGTTCAACATACTGTTGGGGTCAGTTCGCTTTATAGCTTGTACAACTTGGAGCCTTCTGAGGAGATCTGTGAGGTCAGACAGTGAGTTGGTGAGAAAGCTTAGCTTTCTGTCTTTCCTCAATTTCATAATTGCCAACAACAATTATTATTTTATGGCTTTATTGTAGCAAAATAACTAGTGTTGATGTTTGGAAAAAAGCAGAGGTTCCATCTGTTGAACTGTGTCTGGAGGGATTGGTAAGGCGTCCTCATCTGGGAAGAATACGGTTGTAGTTAGTAAACAAGTTAAAACGAATCAGTAAAACCTGGCAACCCGTTCTGCAATATATTGATAACTCTGTTTGAAGAGGGTTTGATTGATAAGACAGAAGTCCTAGTGAGAGGGAGGCGGGTCATGGGAATGTTCCTGCTTCTTCTGTCACTGCTGTTTTGTTTTTGCATTGTCTTTCTCTCTTTTAATGTTCACATAAGAAAAAAAGAGGAGAAATTTGTATCGTAGACGTTCCAGGTTTCATGTCTGATCCTTCAATGAAACTGTTTGACAATAAAGATATTCTGTCAGAGACCACAAGGCCAGTGAACGTCTTCCACACCAAACTCACTCATTCCTGTTTTTAAGGACTGTTCATTTTTCTCTGTAGGCCAGAAATGTTCAAACGGGATTCGACTGAGCGCTGTGTGGTAAACTGTCTGCTGTTGTACCATTCAAAACCTCTCAACACAGCATCTGTCAGCGACGTGTCTTTGCTTGACTTGACCATCATTCCAGAGAAAATGTTTCTGCTGCTTTAGAGGCCAGTGGTGGAGTTACTCACAATGCTGCTTCTGACACTTTGTGTGGCTCTCAGCAGTGGAAGGCTTGGCTGCAGCTGCTTGGACGTTGAAAACCAATTCCACTCACTGCCCTGAAGGCTGCGTGAAATTCAGAGGCGTTGACTCAGCAGATACTGTAGCTGTGTACCGCTTTGTGGCCGAGTCGCTGCTGCTGGCAATCACTTCCACTCCGTAATGATCCCACTAACAATTTGACTGTGGAATTTGAGCTTGTAAGATTTTGTGACTGGACCTGTTCACAGCATCATGGTAACACTACACTGAAATTCACTGAACTTCTGAGAGCAAGCCGTTGTTTAACAAACGCCTTTGGAAACCGCTGAAACATCTGAGTCTAAATATTTAACTGGGGGACCAAATACGTTTGGTAACACCTACTGCAGCTTATCGGCGTCCTTTGCTCCTGAAACAACCAGAGCAATAAAAGCACAACTGATACAAGTTCACAGGAGGGAGAATAAACAACAGACCTACCTATAGACACCTGTCCGACCTTCACCGTCCACATCATAACTTCTCTACCTGGATGCTTGGCTCTGCTCTGCTGTAGACGTCTCCATCCTTGGAATACTAACAAGTTGCTACCTTGCTAAAAATCAGTAAAGTCAGACATAAAAAAAATGAACACAGTACCTAAATATATGAAAGACTCTCTCCCTCAATCCACACAAACACACACTGCAAAAACAAGTCAGGTGCCAGGGAATGTTTCTGTCAATATGTGGGATTTGTCAAATTCAACTAAAAAAAAAAAGAAAAGAAATATTGATAAGAATAAGAATAATCACCATCAACATATGGAACACCTTTACTTTACAGTCTGGGATATTAGGAAAATTGATCTTTCTGAGAGGCTCCACAATCCTAAAAAGTTAGTAGGCACAACCTCTTAAAGTAAAACAAATTTTTTTGAGTTTAATGAAATACAGCATATCTTGAAGCCAGTGGAAAGATGATGGAGGTTGAAGAGACTTTATTAACATCACTCTGTGTGCCAAAAAAGTCAAGAAAGCTAAGCTAGTAAAGATCTTTACCAGAGAAATCTCAACATAGTTTTGATTTGCTGTTTAAACCTTTTTTTCATTTACTTTCATTTTCATATTTTTGTGTTACAGCCTGAATAAAGAAGAAGTAAAAAGTTATTTAAAACTATACCAAATTCTGATTATCAGTGTTCAATTATAAACCGTTTCATGCATTGACGTGTCATCAAAATTACCTCAGGTTTCAATTTGCGGACGTCCGTCAAGACACACACAGAGTTGCCACCTGAATGCAGAGTATCCCACTGCTTCCCAGAGCTAAAAACACAACACTGTCATGACAACCAGTTGGTTTCATACAAATATGATTCAATCTAACAAGACGATCCCTTCCTCCTGTTTTAACAGATGGTACTGGAAAAATACATCAAACTCTGAAAATGAAAATACCTCTAACTTAATTTAATTAATTGCAGCACTCAATAAAATTGTGTTTTTTTCACATTTTTAGGCTTGTGAACACTAAAAACAAGTTAGTTTGACTTTTTCTGCTTTTTATTTAGTACTTTTGCATCAAGGAAAGTTATCAAAATATTTGCTTTTGCAGATGATACTGGTAGCAAAGTCTCATTTTTGAATGAAACAAGTTGGATTCTTGACGGGTGATTAATTTGAGTAGGGATGGCTGATTATCACTGTTTGATGATTTTTACACTGTCTACATTTAACAAGGCTAGACTGTGTAATCTATTCTTATAGAAAAAAAACTACTGTATCTCAGATTGATACCAATGTTACAGCTGGTTTTAAATGAAAGGTTGAAATTTGAAACGATTGGATCTGTTTTTACCCAAGTGCCAACGTTTGTCCCTAATAGATTTAATGCTCCAGCTCGACTGAAGAAAACTATGCTATGAATCGTACCAGAAAGTCTTCAACATTCGTCTGGCTCCTACTTTAAATGCTCAATATATGGAAACCTGGCCAACATGGACCGAATGGCTTCGTTCACTTCCATCACTACAGCCATAGTCAGTCTACAATTCAAAATCAGCACAGAATCTCAAAGTCATCGGTCACAACTTCTCCTCCTGTGTGTTAATTGGCGAGGATGAAATGACCTGGTGGATCGGTGGAAGGAGATCCAGAAAGAGCAGAGTTGCAGAGAAAGACAGTAGCCATGTTAGTTTCCTGGTCTCTCCTGACTTGAATGTCAGCTGGCGAGGGAATTCAGCTATTTGATTCAGGATTGTTGGAGTGTCTACAACAGGGGAGCCCAAAGTGGGTCCTCAAGGGCCGGCATTCTGCACGTTTTAGTTCTCTCCCTGGTGGTAGTAACAACCTTCTCAGCATGTCAGTATTCTCCTAAGGCCTCTAAAGAGCCATCATTTGATCCAAGTGAGTTAAACCAGAAAGAGAACTAAAACATGCATGATGTCGGCCCTCAAGGGCCAGTTTTGGACACCCCTGTTCTACATGTTCTACACAGAGCTCTCGAGGTCTAGACTTGGGCACCCCTGTTATATTTGCTACTGAATAAGCACCGTTTCCTGAACTGGTGTCTTTTTGCATGAAGTTTGTTCTCCTTGTGTGAATTCTCTCTGAGTACTCAGACTTCCTCCCAAAGTCCAAAAACATGACAGTTAGGTTAATTGACTACACCAGGTTGGCCTTAGATGTTGGTGTGTTTGTGGTTGTTTGTCCTGGATGTTTGTGTTGCCCTGTGATGGAGTGGGGACCTGTCCGGGGTTTAACCAGACACCTTTGCTACAGACCAAGTACAACCTTTCATGAAAGAGATATTTTGATAGGTTAGCGCTCTTTTATCTGGAAAAAAAGGTTCAGGAATGGTTGGAGAAGCACAACAATTTTGAGACGTTGGTCTGCCCGCCAGATTCCCCAAGTCGCAATCTAATAAAACACCAAACTCTGGCTGATGTCCACAGACAAGAATCTCTGATTGGCTTGACTTTTTCCTTCGAGAAAACAACACTTAAACACATTCCTTGAACTGAACAAGCTGAATCAAAGGTGTCAAACTCCTTCATACGACAGGACAACTGCAAGACATTCAGGGTTCGAATCCCTGGACAACAATCGCTTTTCACTACTTGACAAGGTTAAAAGTTTAGCTCCCTCATTTCAAAGTATGAAGCTGGCAAGACTGGCTAAAGACTACGTCATAGTAATGCAATATTTGTTCACCCCTTCGACTGATGCAATCTCACAACGTGTGTGTTTTCTTTCAGTAACATGAGGTGGTCTAAAGCTTGAAAGGATGTCAGCATGTAGGCAACACACCAACACCCCAACAACCCAACACCCCAATACACCAACACTCCAGGCCCGCTATGACTTAGTTTTAACTGCAGAAAACTGAGAACACAGGTTCATGAATGTAATGCAGTTCCGATGGTTTATGTATAATTTCGAACTCTATTTGTATCAAACTGTACACGCTCGCACCCTTAGAGCTTTTTTTTTGTGGGGGTGGGATTTGTTCATATTTTTGTGCTGCACGATGAGCACAAAATTGGCCGCGGCGTTGAGTAGTCACTTACGATGTCTAAAGGAGCGATCAGAGAGGCAGAGCTGACGGTCTTGTCATAAAACACAGCCGAGGTGAGACCAATGAATGAGTGAAGGAGACCCGTGTGCTAATCCCACAATCAGCAGCGTCTCCACGGAGGGGTTTGGCAGGAAAGCAACAGCTGCAGTGGTGCGCCGGTCCGAGCAACAAAGCCCCGCAGGTCATCTGGCAGAGGTTTAATCAACACCCAAATCACAGCAGCTCAACCGGGAGGATTTACTTTCAGCGCCACTTTTATTCCTGCTGTCTGCCGCTCTTACAGGAAGGGCCTTTCATGCTCTTGCTGAAGGCCGGCATTGAAACAAGGAGCAAGCTTTGCTGACCGTGTCATTAAAAGAGAAGAAAAGTTACTCACATCAAGGTTGTGTTTTTTATTTATTTAAGACGTTCGGGTTGTGAAGCTGGCGAAGGAAGTTCAGTTGAACATCTTTTCGTTCATGTGTGAATAAAGTTCTCATAAATATCAAGAGACTTTAGTGTGTAGTAAGAAGGAAGGGGAGTCATTTTCTCAACCTGTAAAACTTTACAGCGTATCTCTGGTCTTTCTTCTTGGTTTCTAGTATTTGTTTGAACAATCACCTCTTATTGAACACTCAGCTTTGCTGAACCGGAGGATTTCTAAATGTTCTGAGTGTTTTGTGTTATATGGATAGTGATGCTAGGATTGGATGTTGCTTACAGATGTTTGTCGATCATTTTTCTTGATAAAACAGCTTTTTTCTTTAATAAAATGTGATTGTTTTTTAATACATATATTTCTTTTTTTATTATTATTTAGAGCAGAGATTCTTTACATGTTGAGTTCTCAGAACCGGTCTCATCATAAAATATTATTCTTGACACACAGCCTCCTGCCTACATTTCTTATCTTCTCTGTAACTCACCACCCACTGAAAACGTGACGCTGGTTTAGAGATTCATAAAGCTCAATTTGTATTACTGTAATCTTTGACAAATTGGAGATGATAGAAGCTTAAAGTTGTCAGAAAGACCGTTTGCCTTCGGACCGGCTGTTAGCTCCATCCTCCCAATCTGAATTTAATGAAGACACCAAGAGAGTTATCTACTGTAGTTAAGATTTCCACTGCCTGGACCATACCTTTATGACGTTGTCCTGTTAGGTTTAAACTAAAAGGTTTAATAGAAAGATTTTTATTTCCGTCAGAGTTGCCCTCTGACTGAGCCAAACTCGATTGTTTCGAATTCAGTATAAACTTATTTATCTGAATTCTTTTATTTGGTGCACATATTCATTTTTGTTACGATGAAGGTTGCACTTTTAATTTTTTTTGTGTGACATATAAAACACGTAACATGTTTTGTTGCAGAAAAAATGACATGAAATAATTGCTTAGAATAAGCTAAAAAAAAACAAAAACAAAAAAACAAACCTAATGGCTTGTTTTTGACTCAAGCAAATTACAAGAAAACGCCAAACTCAGTTGTGCACCATGCGAGAATTATCTAGAACATATCAAACGCCTACAATGGGTGTGTCAATCAGGACATTCATAGATCGATACTGATTTAAAGTCACAGTGGTGCTTTGGACAGAAAGCATTGTTAAAAGTCTTATCATGAACAAAGCATGAGGAACGAATTATACTACAAATCACAGTTCAGATCCAGAGACATCCAATTCCCTTCTCTGCTGTAATTACTGGGGATCAGGCTTTATCAGCGGCAGACATCAGCCCCGAGATCTCAGCAAAAAAGGAGAAAAAAAATTAGCAAAGAAAAGTCTACTGCAAATAAGAGAAGGCAGCGAGAGCGAGCTCTCGAACCAAGAAGAAAGAAAACGTCAGCCAATGTTTGAGTGAGGGGATTATCAGCCGGATGTCAAATATCTGGCTTCAAACGCAGAAAACAGGTAGGAACCAAAAGACGGCTCGATTGTCTGCAGGCCCTGCTTATCTTTAGTTCGAACTTTTCAGAGGGACGGCTTTGAATCCCGGCAAAGGATCCGGCCAACAGCTTCCGCTGTCTGTACTTCATTTGAAGGCCGGCGGTGGATCAAAGGATCTCACAGCAGATATTCTAATTCAATGTACTTCTAAGAGATTCTCGATAATGTTCCTTTGCTCGGAAGAATTGAATATGGGCGGACGGCTAATGCTTACCTAGAGGGATACTTAACAAACGACGGTGGATGATTACACCGTACTTCAACTGTGATACATACACTAGCATAATAACACCACTGCTCATAATTAGTCATGCCGCATTTGTGGCTTTTATCAACCACTTTCACCGAAACTAATTGGCTGTTCCGACTGTGTAAGTCACTCAGTACAGTGGGGAGAGTAGGAGGGGCTTCGCTGGCGATTATCAGGGAAAGGAACCCCACGTCCAAAATGCTGAATCAAGACATTGTTTCCATTCACACTAATCGCTTCTCTTTGCTAAACATTCACAACCCTGTGGCTTAAAAGCATTTCACAGCAGTAAAAAGGAAGAAAAAAAAGAAAAAAAATATATTTTTCAAGTCTACCAGCGGTCACCCTTGCTGGTACACAAGCTTGCTTGTTATCTGCCTCGCCTACGATGAGAGGACATGTGTAATCAAAGTAACAGCCAAAGCGGACTTTGGAAATCTGAGGTTTCTTGTGTCTTTTGCGAAAATATAATTATTGAAATGAGAAACCAAAAGAATAAAACGGTCACCGTCAGGCTGAATAGTAAGTAAGAGGATCCTGTTAATGTGTAGCTGTGGCTCTTTTGTTTATGTTTGTTTGTTTTGGATTTTTTATTTTTTTTTACTTCTTTGCTTAGTTTGAGTGAATTCTACGAAGGGATTTTGCCAGAACGATGTTATGCACAACTGCACTGGTCGACCAAACATTAACAGGCTGCTTCCCAACAAAGAGCACATGAACTAATTGCAGCAGTTTGTAGATGTTTCCGATACTCTTACAATAAACATGAATGTATTCAGTTCTAGACATATGATTAGGAAAAGCAATCAAATACGTGGCCAGTCTGAATGTAAAATGTTTGAGCTTTTTATGAAGAACCTGTAAAACAAATAATGATTTTTTTACACACAAAAAAAACTGAAAACTATCCTCACTGTTTAACACTGAGCCAGGCTAGAGATTTCCTAGTGAGGACTATCAAAATTATTTTAACTAACTGTTAAAATAATAATTTAGACTTTTTTATTGCTTCTTCTCATTTAAAAAGTTCACTAAGCAGTTTGAGCAGATTTGAATAATGTCACAGGTTAACTCAGAAAATCTGAGATAAGTGGAGACACACATGGGGACATCTTTTAAGGACACACCTAAAAAAAAGACAAATAGACTTCTGTAGAAATGTGTTGTTGGAGCCTTATTGTCTGGTGGCTTCATGTTCTCTGATATCATGAAGTTGAAAGGCTGGTGTCCAATAGTGTAAAGTTTTATGATCTGACTTGTAAAGATGAAACTGCGGACAGCTGCCTGTTTGTGGTTGAGTGTTGGAGGAATCAACTATTTTTCATTGCTCATATCTTAAACATTTGAAAGAAAATGCATTTTAGTAAGCTGAGATACCGAGACCTGATGCTACTGATCGGCTGGAACCCCGAGAGCAGAAATAATGTGGACTATAGATATTAGCCTCTGCAGTAGAGCTGGGCTGGTTTCCACTGTATGTTTGAATGCATATCAAGGTTTATTTGGTGCTTCAACTTTTAAAATAGGCAGTTCTAATTGTTTTAAAATCATTAAAGTGTCAAATCTTGAAGGATTTCAGTTATCTGTCCACTGTGCTGCAAAATTATTTTCCACTGAGTTTTATTGTTAATAATCTCAATACTTATTCAAATAGTTATTTCAGGGTGTCCAGCAACAGAGGCAAAAGAAACTACTTTTCAACTCCAAAAAGTCAAACAGAATGTGCCAGATTATTTTCATGTACTTAGAAAACATTCTGCTCTCTTAACAAAAGTACTTGCAACTTGCTTTAGCAGCCTAGAATCAGGATTTCCCTGGTTAGGTTAGGTGTACAAGGCAGAATCCGTTGACAGAACAGAGAGGTTTGTGATCAGCTGCAGCTCTGTTCCAGCTAGGTTTATTTTAAGAAAATGTTCTTTAGCCTGCAGTTTCTTTTAGCCTAGAGGTGAAACGGAATAGTTACAATCTGGGCCTGATTGGTGAAACACACACACACACAAAATCCAGGAGAAAAATCAGACATTTCTTTCACACTGATTACAGATCTGAATCGTTGACCAAATAATCATTATTTTTGGACGTGGGACATTGTGTATCCATCCTTTTACTGTTTGCAGACTCTGATTGTTAGGAAGGCCTGCTGAGTCTTACAGAGCACCTTTTTCAGATTGGATTGTGATTATTATGCAATTACCGGTTAATTAAGGCCTTTTGACTGAGATGTGGTAAAACACAACCACTGATCTGAAACGGTGTGGCTGGAGGTAGCAGAACTGACAAACAACACTTCATCACAGTATTACACATATTCCCTTTGTCACCTGTTCAATAAATAATTCATGATCAGAAAGATTTGGCTTTTTTTCACAAAATGCATAAAAACTCAAAAACTAAGTATTTAACATAAACTGAAAGTGATTGTATATTCAATCACCTCCTTTGTCAGTATTTAGTAAATGCAACTTTGTCTGAAATAACAACTCCTAGACTGTGTGGATCGGCTTTTGAGTTTGATATTAAATTATTACATTTTATTATTTTGTAGCACTCAGTTTTCACTTTGAGGTTAAAATCTTTTTTTATTATTATTTTATTTAAAAAAAAAGCCCAACTTCGTTCATCAGGATTGTTCTGTGCAGTAGAAGTGAAAACAGCCAATCATCCGAGGGGCTGAATACTTTTTACTCCAATGGGCGCCACAGTCGTCAGATCTCAATGAAATGCAGCACCTTTGGGAGACTCACATCATGCATGTCCGGGTGACAGATCTCCGCCAACAGTGTGATTCTATCACATAAATATGAACCAGGAAGTCTGAGGACAGCTTCTGACATCTGGTTGAATGTAACCCTTGAAAAATTCAGGCGGCTTTGAAATCAAATGGTTGCTTTAAAACGGATATGGAGAAGGCATTCCTAATAAAGTGACCATCGAATGTGTTGAAAATCAAAGTGTAACAAACCAAAATGCTCAACTTAATTCAACATTTTTTATCAAGACTTGCTATTCTTTCTTTTCAGAAAAAGTAGACAACATTTTGCTGTCCAGCTTCACGTCTCAAAGCCTGTGTGTCTGTGGAATGTAACGTCGATAAACAATATGCTTTTGTTAAAACTGTTACCATGTCATGACAGTTTGTTATGCGAAAGCATCACTCTCCTCTACATCCTCCCTACTATTGCCTGGAAGAAATGCAGGGCCAAAATGCCGACCAAAATCAACCAATCAGAGTCAGGAGGAGGGTTTTCAATCAATCATCCTCATCTACTCCGCACTAATGTCTGAGAAACAACTCACTGTTACAGGAAAACTGTTTATCCACCGTCAGTGGTGGCCATGCTAACTAGTGTTAGCATTAACGACCAAGGGGAGAAAAGCGTAATGAGTAAGATTGTAATTGACAGCACTAAGACCCGCCTCCTGGCTCTGATTGGTTGTTTCTAGTTAGCATTTGGATCACTGGGAGAAGGCAGAGGAGCTCAGTGTTTTTCACAGATTATCTGTCTCTTAATACTATCATGACATAGTAACAGTTTCAGCAAATATGTTAAAAAAATATCTTATTTTTTAAAAAATATATTTTTTTAGTATTAAAACTGTATCTGGTTTTATATTTCTGATTTCCCGCTCAATTGGTAAATTGGTGTAAATATCAGTTTTGCGTGGCCTCGTTGCAGAGCCAGACGTCCCCGCGGTGCTTGGTCTCCTGCCACACAGCGCATATGGGTTTCATATGCCGAGAAGGTCACGTCTCCTGGCGGTGGCTCTCATTGTCCTTCAGCGGCTCCTCTGACACTAATCCAGATGCGTCAGTTTTAACGGCGTCCCTCCCCTGCAACATGCCTCCACGGAGATCAATCAATCCGTCGCGTAATTTCATCAGGATCTCTCATTCGCTCCTGCTCCCTTTGCCTCCTCACCTTCCCCTCGCCCTCCCTGCCACCTTCCCAAAAGCGTGCGACAGCCAATTAATCAACATTCGGCTGGAGCGTGGTATTTAAAGTTGTCTGCGATTCCATTGGGACACGCAATCAGACAATGGTCAATGAACTGATAATAAGTGTGCGAAGCAATGTCATAAATATCACACTCCCTCCCTCCTCCTGGATGATGGCAGATCCTTACAGCTGTGGGACTCCAACGAATGAAACACGACGATAAACAGTTTGAGGTGTTGAGCGGTCTCTCTTACCTCCTGTAAGGAGAGGGGCAACGATTCTGGAAAACACGCTGGTGTTTGTGTTGTCTTCTTTCTCCCCGTCTCCTCATTGCTATGTGAGGCACACTCGAACTCTTCTGCATATTTTACCAATGACAAATGGAGGACTTTGGTCTTCAGAGGCACGAGGAGAAATAGGCTGAGGAAGGGGCTCCGGGGCTACAAGCACCGGTGGCTCCGGGCCCAGGGGCCACAAGTTTAGACGAGGGACGGTGTAAGTCTGGACTGAAGAATGAACACGCTCGCATGGGAGAGGCCAGGAGGAAGACAACTGGCCGCATTGTTTTCTCCAGCCTGCTGTTGCATCACAATGCACAATCCCAATGCACACTTCATGAAAATGGATTTTGCTGTGGAGAAGGAAAAAGGACATCTGAGGCCTCGGCGGAATGAGCAAACTTTTGGCATCCATCCCGCACCTGAATGTCTCCTGAATGTAAAGAGATAAACGCAAAAGAACACCAGAAATTTGTAGAAGTTAATAACAATTATACAAACGACAAACATTAGTCGCTAATAATGTACTGGTGTTAACTAACCGTGAGCCGGATACCAGTCTGAGTGTACTATGGTTTTTAGAAAACTACTGTATCAAAACCAAGAAATAAATGAAATAAATGTGGAGACATGGATGGCATGGATTGTATCAAAAAGTGTATAAAAACACTTTTTTATACCAGACAAAGATTACCTGGGTACGTACAGAAAAACGTATAAATGACCTGATGACAAACTGAGCATGTTGTACGGTGAAGAGGGAATACCGAAGCATAGCACGTCTAGATTACCTTGTAAATCTTTTAGCATTGATCTTATGCTGAAACTGAATTGACATACACCGTTAGACTTGTTTGAGCATGTAAGCTCCCAGCGTTTACACCCCATTCCTCTCCCTTCACTCGTCACATTTCAATTGACAAAGGTCATATACAGAGCCATCACAATGGATTTTTGATGTCATTGTGTTTCAGCAAGCTACTCCATCTTCCTTTCAGTCACCCAAATGCTTTCTAATTTTCTGCCCTTGTTCTACTTATCTGTAACAAAAGAACAAAGTTCCCATTGAAGGTTCTCATTGGGCATCTTGGGTGGAAATTTTCCCATTCCACGTGTAAATATGAAACTGGCCAAAACAATCCTTCCAATTCCTGGTTAAAGGTGGTTTGGCTAATATAGCATACTAGCTAACACAGTGCGGCTAAAGGCTAAAACATAGTATCATCTATGATTTATTTTTATCTTTGTATGTGTGTGAGGTTTTAGAAAGGCTTAGTGAAAATTTGGTACTGGAAAAAAAAAAAATTCACATAAAACCAAAAACTGAAGTACAAACAACAGAACAGATGAATCATAGTTACCTGAAAAATGAATATCCAAATGCTTGATGACCCCTAATCCACAGTGTTGTACTTAACATCAATTCAAATGTTTGCTCTGTTAAATACTTGATGGGTTGATTCATGTTTAAAGTCTTAATAATACTCCCAAAATAAGATAGTCGTTGTTTTAACCTTTAAACAATGCACAACAAAGCACAAAGTAAGTAATCACACTGACCTTATCGGGCCTCGGAGAGCCTCTTAATGTGTGGCCTTTCTAATAACATCATTTTAGCTGTCAAAGGAGCACAGCGCTTTCTCCAGCACTTTATTTTCTTCTTGCTTATTTTGTCCTACCTAAATGTTTCAGACCATCAAACACATTTTTATACCAGAAAAGGATTAGCTGGGTACGTACAAAATCCAGTTCCCAGACGATGAATCCATTCACTAGGCGAACACAAACATGTTTCAAAAAGTTTTGTCCTCCTTTGTTACATCATGAAATAACTGCAGTAAACCTCATTTGTGAAATTCAGCTTCATTCACCACAAACAGGCCTGCTCACTGCTAAATGTGTGAAATTAAAAGAATCAGCTGAATAGAAGATAGCAGGCAACAGGGAGCAGGCAGCATTCAACATCACATCAATGCCCACTCTAAACAAATTCAAGATCCCATAAAAACAGAAGAGATCTGCAGGGCAGCAAACTCTTTTTCACAGCACTGACTGACTTATCTGAAGTCAGAAACAGTTTCATTGCTCAGTGCACCTACAGTACTTATGTAGCGACACAGGATAAAACCCAACCAGATCTACAATGTACCTCTTAATACAACCCCATCGCTGCCTGTTTGCTCTGATATGTGCTAGCTCTGTTTAAACTATAAAGAGATCCAACCCGGAAGCGTTAGTGTGTGTTCTTTTCGAAGCACCTGAAGGCAGTGTGTGTGTGTCGCCGAGGAAGTTAAATGGCCCGTGTCGCATCAGTTCAAAACCGTTGCACCGCTAATGATAGATAATGTTGTCAGGGAAGGTTCAGACATGTGACCTGCAGCTTTACCTCAACATCTGTCTTCAGTTGCGACAGATTAGCAAGCAGATGTGAGTTATGTAAAGAATTCCTGAGTGTCAGGAGCGGCGCCGTTTATCGACTAATTTACGGCGAATCGTGGAGATATGTCGAAAGCAAAAAAATACAAAAAACAGACCAGTACAACTGCATTGACTTGTTATCTCAGTGTATCCAAAAGAATTCATTTAAGATGTGAGAATACACTTTATTTATTGCTAAGTGATTAAGCAGCAGTACAAATGATACATGTTGATAGAAATCTGCTTGTATAATACTTTTTCAAATGGGAGAAAAATGGAATGCTTTGCTTTTTTTTTTTTTTTTTTTTTTTTTTTTACCTTTATATTATGTTAAAATTTTATACCCTCATTAAAAACATACCTGGAGTGTTACTTTGATTCTTTCATGCATTTTTGAGAAATCCTTTAATCTCCCATGGCAACCATTCGGGTTGACTTATCGTTTGCTCATACAATGTGTTGGCGATTTACCTAAAGCTCCTCCTTGGAGCTGCAGACCCCATCCAAGCCTCCGCCTCACAGAGCAGCCGTCACCCCCGCCTTCACTGCTCAGCTCCTTCAAACTAGCGGCAGCAGCAATTAGGAAACACCTGGTAAAACCCAGAGAAAGTCCTATTAGCATATAAATTGTGGATAAACTTATTCTTATTACTCCTATCAGGTTATAATTATGAAGTACTTTTGATGTAAGTTTGTTTTTTTTCTTCTGTTTTTTTTTTTGTTTGTTTGTTTTTTTTTTGCTTGCATCTGCTCTAATTCATGTAAAGCACCTTGAAACGTCCTGCTGCTGAAAATGCAATATTTAAGATAAAATGACCTTAACTTACAAATAACTGAGATTTCAAAAGAGCCCAGCGCCAAACAGACGATCCTAGACAATGCAGAAATATTCACACGGTCGACTACAAGTGAAAAAAAAAGGAGCTTCTGAAATTACAACCTTTGATTGCAACCTTTTACAACTTACTAATAGTGCTTATTTTCCCAGGTCTTCACATGCTGCTGCCAAGACTCCAACAGGTGAGTTCTCTCAGTTAGAAACCCCCCTAATCAAAAGAGACTTTACCTCCCACATCAGATCTTTGTGCCAGTGGCTTGATTAGCTAATCTTCAGCAGTGGGGTTCCTTCCAGGGCTGCAGCAGTCGCACAGGGAAGTGCTGGTCCTTGGGGGCCCCACTGTTTCCTCTTCATACAACTCTTCCTGCTCCCCTGCTGCTCCACACTTTAACTCACAGGTGCAGCTACGCTGAAATTGCTGGGTAGCGATGGGTGGCGATGAATTTAGGTTTTCAATTATATTATCAGGAATACTGGGTTTGTTAAAGGCTGTTGGTGATTTATGCTCGCTGCTGTAACTACATATATCACTATAGACACATGATTAATATCATTTGAAAATATGTAACAGAGTTAAAAATTGACTTTAATTATTATTTCTAATTCATGTTGCGTATTTGTGATTTTTTTTTTATCTCATTGAGCTATTTTTATTTGCAGTTTTAATCATCTTACCTGTGGGAAACACCTTTCTGCACTCTGCCCTGTTTGTGCCTCTTGGGCTTCGGTAGCTCTTCCCACTCCCACTCATACCAGAAGTGGATTAATTTGTTTTAATCTCTTCTTGAGAAAAATAAATGGTCCAAACCATCTGAGTGCTCTCATTGTCAGCCTTTACAGTTTTAGTTTTCATAATAGTTCCCACATGACGACACACTTCCTGACTGCAGGTGCCGTGACGCCATCTTGATGGTACAGAAGCAGTGTTGGATAGAGAAAGTTGTCTTTACATCCAGTGAAGGTGAGTAAACTTTGCTACGGAGCGTCAAGTGTGGCTGGCTAATGTTCATCTGTGCTTGAACAGAAAAAAAAAATCAGTATTACACTCAGAGTCGATGCTGTACTTCAGTGTCTGACCCTTTGACGGCAAGTATTGTTTGTTATTGCTTCTTTCTTTTTTTTTTTTTTGCTGTTTCTGGTGATTAGGTTTACAACATGCATAAGAAAGAGTCTAACCATCGCAGCTGGTCATCATCTTCCTCATTTTATGGCTCTCAGCAAACACAAGTGACTTGTTGACTCTTTTCATACGATGTTCTGTTGCTAGACTCTGAACCGGTTCTCCCTCCCAAAGAGCAGAAAACGCCTTACAAAGCGAGTTAAAGCCTCAGTAATGCTGCTCCTGTGTAACGCTGTTTACTTGTTGCCTACCAAGATGGCACATTTCCAGAGTAACTCACCTCCGGTCCGGTCTAATTGCTGCTTTAGCTGGTTGTCCATAAAGACTGGGAGAAAAATCATCACACTCCTCTAAACTAAAAGAAAGCCCAGCCAGCATCTTAATATCTAGTTTAAGGTGGAGACTTACAGAAAACTGCATAACCAAAAGAAATTAATTCAAAGTATGTTTACTGTCCTCTGCTTTACCTTTTTTAAAAAGAATGTGTGAACTCTGATTATTACACTGATTGCTGCCTTTTTACCTACGACCACTTTAAAGCAGTCGGGTTTTGTGTGGCAGTGTAACCTCTTTCAGAGGCTCTGATTGAAACAAGAGCACTTCACTTAAGTCACACTTCAAGCAAAATATTACATTCTCGATACATTTGAAAGTTTGCTCAGAACTCATCCTGCTCTTTTGCACTTTGCCTCAGGGAGACTGATGAAAACTTTACTCTTTTTTTACATTTTTTTTTTCTTTTTATTGTTTTTGTCTGTTTATAAATGTGTTAAACCTGTGCATGCTCCCTGTATGGACCTTTCTCAAACTTTTCTTCTCCTTTAGGCTACTGACAGGGTGAACTTTAGAATATACTTGGCACCGCTACACCAAACAAACCAGGTTGGAGCAACAAAGCTTTCAGTGTGATGCAAAAAAAAAAAAAAAAAAATCACAAAACAAGAAGGCTGATGCTTTTAAAACTAGAAAAAATACAGAAATTTTAGCCAACAAATTAGCAGCGTGTCTCACCCGCTATTCCAACCACACGGACACATTCATTCGTTTGCCTGTTTGAACCTCACCTGGTTTTGTGGATGATGTTTTTAGCCTCCTCAATCCACTTTTGTCTCCGTTGCCTCCTGAGGCATCGATCTGCGAGGCGAACAATGCTGAACCAAGTTTTCTTTTTTTTTTTTTTTTTTTGGACATATCTGCTTTTTTTTTTATTTTATTTTATTTATTTTTTCCCTGTGAACTTATTCATCTGCAGAAGAACCATTACATTTTGATGAATTGCACCTTTGGGGGATTTTGTGATTAATTGATGACCAAATCCCCAAGGCCTCCTCGGCAGTCTCCGAGCAGGTAATAACTTCTTTTCAGACAGCTCAAGGTACACCCAGGTGCCAAGGATGGGTTCCATTTTTTAAACTTCAATACTGGGGAAATGAAGACATCCACACTGTCAAGCTGCTCCATTACAATCCCTCACTCTGCAGACCTTAAGCCACCTCTTTATTAGTACTCCCATTCTGTTCTGTGGTTGGAAAAAAAATGAAGGTTTCTTTGTGCTGTTGTTGTTTTTTGGCTGTGCTCGGTATTGGACCATTTTCTTTTTATTAGGTACACCTCTCTAGTACTGATTGGATCAGAATTGTGCTAATTCTTCATAGCACAGACTCAACAAGGTGCTACCAAAATCTTTCTGAGATTTTGGTTTGTTTTGACATTATAGCTGCTAATCTGCAGCAGACGTCTTAGCTGTACATCCGTGAAAAGCAAATTCCATTCTGATAACACCCACTAATAACACTGTTTTGTCCTTTGCTAACTTCTTATGCAGAAATTAAATGTCAAGCTGTGCCTACAAGCTAATTACATTTAGCCTAAAAAGGTTAGATGGACGATAATGCGGTTACAACAGCTACAAAATTATGTTAAAAAACGAGGCTTGAGCAAAGCAACCGTCCAACTTCAGTGAAGTTTGCAGCGTCTGACCAGATGTTAAAGGTAATCCAGAATGTTGCTGATAGAGCATTGAGTTGCCACGGACATTTGCGCGAGGCTGTGTAGAAGTTTCGAATTAACGTGCAATTTCCATCAACACAGCAGGATAAAAAACATTTTTAGCTCCATACATTTTGTCTTTCTGCAAAGTTTCAATTAAATTAAATTAAATTAAATTACAACTAGGGCCAGGACTTTAGCCCATTAATTTCAATTAATTAATTACATAGAGGACAAAACCGCTTCTCTTGACCCGCTGAGAAGCGGATCAGTTAGCTGACAGTTAGCCTGCCAGCTAACTCCTTTTAGATGATATCAGTTTATAAATAGCACCACCTTGCTCTTGCAGCTTATTAAACATGCTGCTACACGTTTAGCATCTCAATACTGAACTTCAGCTCCAATGCTAACGAGCATTACCTAAACAACACATTTAAAAAACAAAGTGTATCTTTGTTGTTCATAAATATCTTTGGTTTATGTCTATTTGTTCACTGATTTAGCGTCAAAAGGGGGCTTTGGATTGAAAACGTTGTTTATTTTGTTTATAGTTTTTGATTAAAATGCGATTAGTCACAGACCCTGTCTAAATTTTAAGAGTCCCAAAGCTAATAATATTCCACACCACCACTAAACTGACTCGAACAGAAAAAAGGCGCTAAATAGCAATCATTAGGCAAACCTAGCAGGTGAGGGCAATTGTGCAAATAACCGGAAGGGTGATCCATTTCAAAAGAACTCCAACACAGCAGCGTATCAGACATCACAGGAATATTTACCCAGCCTCATTCCGACATCCAAACATGAATCCCTCCTTTGTCTCTTTTCCTCTGTCTTCCTTCCTCCTTTGACTCATCCCTCTTTTTTTTTCTTTTTTTTTTCTCTCAGCGGAGACAATTAAAGTGTGACAGTCTGTCTCACCTTGTAAGGAAGAACACATGGCATTTTAATTACCGGCGGACAACACTGGGGCCTCCACGCTGTTTTACCGGTTCTCCGATGTAGCCCTAATGTACCTGACAGGGAAGGCACGCTAGACCTGAAATTACAGGGATTAATGTTTCCAAGACTAAACACTTGAAACGGGCGCTCTGATGTGAGGGCCATGCAGGGGAGCAGGCAGAAAATCCACTTAGAGCGTCATTTCTTTGGCATTATTCACTCTTGAAAGCGCAGAATGTTTCAGCGAGCCTCGCTGATGAATGTGCTCTCCTTGCCAGGCAAACTTTAATTTAGAGCGCTTAGTGTTAGTGGCACAATAATTGTGAGGAAAGGGAGAAAGCACACAGCAGGCCCAAAGGACAAGGACTTGTTGAAGTTAAATAGAAATATTTAATGGCTGCTTTGATCTGTCTGCGCCGGATTCTCCTGAAGGTTCACGACACGGTAATGCAACATTTAGGGAACACAATGCAAAGCATACTGATGCACTAATCCAGCGACGCTTGTGAAGGTGGACCGGAGCGTGTTTCATTTAGACGTGTGCTCAAAGGGACGCTTGGGCAAGCAGCGTATGAGACGGTGAAGGCAGGTAAATTTGTGACGTTTATTTACTGTTGTAATGATTGGATCCATGTAATGACAGCTGAGACCAGAAGTTAATCTGGCATTAGGTTTTGGAACAGAGAACCCGAAAAAGACACCGATTGGTCAATCACTTGATCTGGATGGCATTAAAATTGCTGGTAACATTTTATTTGAAGGGGTCTGCATAACACTGACATGACATAAGCAAGAAGGAGTCTTAAAGAATGTTTATGACTGTTTTGATGAAGTGTTATACAGTAAATAATGACACTTTTAATGCACTTTTTATACAAAGTTTAATAGGACTTTGCATTAGAGGCCTCATTATTGATAGAATAATGCAAAGTTGACACTTTTAATGGACTTTTAATGCATGTTTTGGTGCAGCTTTCCATTGAACGTGTTATTTACAGCATGACATTTCATGACAACAGTTGTAAACATTCATAAAACCTCCTTTATGTTCATGACTGTTGCTATGTCTTCTTTATGACAGTGTCATGTCAGTCTTATGTACATCCTTTCCTGTCTTATTTTTGACCAGGGTATGTCATTCAAGTCAAATTTTCCGTTACCTTCTTTTAAGTGGCCTCGAGACAACATTTCTTATGAATTGGTGCAAGATAAAAGCATTGCAGCAAAACTGGTTTCTTTAACTTGTTGCTAAGTTCAAACTGCTCTCAGTACAGCAGAGGATATTTGGGATGTGATATTTGGAGCAAGATATTAGCATCATGGATATACAACCTACAAATCTGCAGCAAGTGTGGGATGCTATCATGCCATTGTGGAGCTGTTTTTGAGAAATGTTTCGGACGCCTCGTTGAATTCATGATTAAGGCAGTTCTGAAAGTAAAAGGGAGTCCAGCAAGATGTACTTATGTGTGAAAGTTCAGAGTTCTACTTAGAGGAACTATGATCCGTAGGGGATGAAAAGTTTGGATCTGCACGAAAACAAACTTGACAGGAGAGCGTGACACCTGTACTGATCTTCTTGGTTATGCAAATTAGTTACTTGGAAATGCTGGCGGTTTGGCGACGCAGATGGTAAAGCAATGAACTGGTTGAAGATTACAGAAATTAAATTGAAAGGCCCTCTCAAACACATACTCAAATATCTAATCAAATTCAACTCAAGCGATTCACATGCAGCAGCTCATAATCACATTCCCCAAACCCGTACTCGGAGGACGAGCCATCTGCATGGCTGTACGTGGAGTTCACAGTTCATCAGGTCCTGTGTTGGCGGCGGGATGCTGAATGTGGCAGGATTTAGGATTACCTCATCGTCTCTTTCCACCTCAAACAACTTTAGAAGCAAAGTAAGGACAACATTGTCTTCTGTGCAAAAATGTTTACACTGAAGTCAGTATTTCCTTCTATTACTGACCATATATTTTGACACAGCCTTGTATTTTTCCCTTTGTTGAATAAATGGATAATTAAAAGCTTTATTTTGTAATTCCTCAAGTTATCTTTGTCTGATATTCCAATTTATTTGGAAATTTCAAGTTTAACAAAAACGTGGAAATGGAAAAATCGTTCTTTTTTTAACCTCACTGTACATCCTGTATTACATTTCAAGCTGTAAAAATTGAGTATTTACAAGAATTCTTTGTATCTCTTTGTTGCATTAACAAGTCAGATTGTATTCAGTGCTGTTAGTTTTAAATTCTATCCCACATAAAGGATGAGACTGATTGCTGGTTTCTATAGACAGCAGAATTATCCGGAAACAATTGTTCAGTGACCATAAAGATTTCCGATCCCAGACGTTCTTTGCAACAATTGCAAGGTCCTCCCCTCCACTGCTGCTTTAGTGAATAAATAGCCAATAATGAGCCACCCTATTTACATGCATCATCTATGGTTGAGTTTTGAATTGTGGAATATGGAAGATAATCAGAAACTTCATAATTTTCTTCTCTTTTTTGACTTTTGTACAAATCCTGTGCAGAGATCTGCTGCATTCACCAAAGCCAAGTTAAAGTTGGAGTTAACTACATTGATTGCCAACCAAATGGAAAAAATAACCTTGTGCCAGACATGATGAGTGAAAAGAGGACAGTTTCTGATGCATATGATGTGTTGTAATAGGTGTATCTTCAGTGTATATCCTCTTCTTTAAATATTTGTTTATGACCATTTTCTTGTGCTGTGTTCGAATTATCTTCACCCACCAATGAATGCTTAGAGGTTTCCTGCGTTCTCTCATTTTCATTTATACTTCCCTGAAGGCCTGTTTGTGTTGATTTTAAAGCCATGTTTGTAGGAACCAGGAGAGTAACCATTGGATTACTGCAATCTGTCATAAAGCCAATAGAACCTGTTAGTATTTCCTTTTGAGGTGATTTCCAGCTTTGTAATCTAAACCCTAACATGTTTGACTTTACAGTGAATTTTCCCTTGTCCACAAAAGTCAAAATTACTCAGATTTACTGTATTCAGTTCTTGTTTCTTTTCATACACAGAATGAAAAGAAAATCAGCTCTTCTCCCCCTTGTGTTGTTCTGATTTAACATTTGTTTTCATCAGGCCAAATGTCTTTTGTTTTAGGTCAGTTAAAATTACTTTTTATTGGTTTGTTGTTCAATAATGTGGAGGGACATGTCAGAATTCTTTTTTAATAATTCCTTTGGTATTTATATATATATACATATTCCTCAGACATTCTGGGTTTCCTTCCACTAGTTTCTCCCAACAGTTTTTCTGGAGTTCTGGTCTATTCCTCCTGACAGACCTGGTGTAACTGAACTAGGTTTAGGCTGTCTCGTACCTTTTGACATTTCCACATAATGCTTGTTATGGCCCTCATTTTGAGGAGGGGGGAATAACACGACAACCACAATAAATTGACAGAGTCCCTGTAAATGTGTAAAAATATAACGCAAGTGGGGGCTCGTCCAGGATTTCAACCCACAACCTCTCACTGACAGACATGTAGCAAACTCTATCCTCATCATGCATCAAAACATCATGTTGCCATGATGCAAGTGTTTTTTCACCAAACATAATGATTGTCATTGTAGCCATCATGTCTGAACTTCCAGCATCTGGAAATTGTCCCCAACGATGAACCAGTCTGTTTCAGCTCCAAGATTTTCTTCCTGATATCTTGGTTGATTTATTGTGACTTCCCTTTCATGTCAAACCAGAAAGCCGGGTGTCGATTAATATGTCAGATACTTTCAAAGCCATGCCATAATTCTCTGGGCTTTCTCTCTTTGTTTATAGAGAGTAATTATTCTGGATATGAACTTATGATTTGGAAGACATTAATAAATAAATCTCTGACATGTTCTTTCTCTCGTGGCATTTAGTGCATAGAAATAATTTTTGGTAATTCTAACTTAACTAAAACAGAAGAAGTTTGATCTGATTCCATTTCATAGTGGGGGAAAAAAAGTGTATTTGTATTTGGTGTATGTAAACTTCTGGTTTACTTCCCCACTAATATTTGGAGTAATGTCCCTCTGCAAAGTGTAGAGGCACCACACACTTTGTTGCTGTCAGCAAACTTCTGGCAGAATTCTGGCTGAATACTTGACCACTGAGGACATTTTCAAACTCATTTTAATTGGTCTAGTGGGACGGACCCAACTTTTAGAAATAGACTGTAGAATTTCAATGCAGTTGACATTACTGCCACTACAGAACTTTAGTGTTAGCTTCTTTATTTTTTCCAAAACAAAATTTTGATGTGTGTCTGAGATCATTCTAATGTTGTAACACCCAGCCGTGTCCAAGTTCCTCTTAACTGACCCAATCTGTCACGTCAGATGACAGAAAGTTGTTAGGATGTTCCAGAGCAACCTGTGAACTCCCAACGCCTAACCCATCAGAAACTGAAAGATGCTTTTAACACCAGTGTCAATAACCAGAGTGATGCGAGTTTAACATCAACATTGCCAGATAAGTTGCTGGCAAAGAAAGACGACCTAGTTCTAACACTGACTTCTCCAGGCTTTCACTGGAATGTGTAGATGCCCACATGAACAAAATGCCTTCTGGGGAAAAGATTTAAGTTCAGAACAGACAAAGATTAAAGGTCTTAGCTCATCTCTAAGATACTCTTCAATGATGTGTGTGTTTTTAACTTAAGAATAAGACAGTAGTTAAACAGTGCACTAGTTTTGAAAAAAAAAAAAAGTCTGGGTACTGTGGTAGTAGGATGCAGCTTTTTGCCAATATATACTGCAATGTGGCAGAAAAGAAGCCTTCAAGGTTCAAGAAACACACAGACTATTTTCTAAAATAAGAAATATCTGCAAAAAGGTTACATTTCAATGGTTAGAAACATTTGCTGAAATATCAAAATGTCCTACATAAGACAGAAATATCTTCTAAAAAGTAAAGAACATAACAGAAAAAAAGGGTGTGTTTGCTTCCCTGTTAATGCTAGAAGGTTGATTTTACTGCAGGAGCTCAACAGACGTTGATGGCCATGGACAAGCATCACCAGCTAAAAGCACAACAGCCATAAAAATACCATTATAAAATTGTGTGACAAATTGTATAGAAGCAGCCCAAACACAAGTGTAATTTTCTCTCCACGCTGGGGTTTGATGGAGATGCACTGTGCCTCAGGATGCCTAATGTATCATGCACAAGGATGGTCAGTCGCCCACAGACACTCTTGGGACGCATCAGTGTCTTAATAAACCTTGATAACATCCTGGTCTGCTGGCCTATATCCATTCAGATTCATGGAGAGCTCCACAATTTCAGTTTCAACAAAGTGCTATGATAGTAAACATTTTCCTCCCATATTGTGTGAGTAATGAATCCTGAACAAACAGCACAGCATGATGACTGTATGGGAACATTTTTACCCTCTGAGCAAACGCATGTGACAGAAAACATAAAGTAAAAAAACCTCATCTGACATCAAATACCAATCTATCGTGTTGTTGTTCCTAAATGTAAGCAGAGCTCCATAAAGGCTGAGCGTGCTTTTTTTGAACATATTTCTGTGCACTTTGTTCCAGACGGAAGATCAGTAGATGTAGATCAGTAGGAGTTGGAGATGAGGATCAGTGGGGTTACAGATGATTATCAAAGGAAGTACGCTATCTTTGTGGATGGTTAGACTCCTACTGTAGCTAATAATTCACCCTAAGTATAGAATATGTATATATAAGAAACAAAAAACTAGGACTTAGCAGCACATTTGGATGACTGCTGACCAGTGATGTCAGTAACGCGTTAATTTGTAACGCGTTACTGACGTCGGACCACTTTTTTCAGTAACGAGTAATATAACGCGTTGCTATTTCAAATCCAGTAGTCAGACTAGTCTTACTATCTTCTTTTGTTATTTAATTGTATTTCCTCAACTTGTCTTGTCGAGTGACCGACGTCTCTATGCAACAGAAATGTAAACAATGGAGGGAGATGCGCATTTTGTTGGTGGAAAAACTGGAACTATTTTGAGGTTCTGTCGCCAAGTCCGATTATTACAAGTGGCTTTGGGCTTCATTTTTTTTAAGTTGCTTGCAGATTTAATGAGCGGCGGGTTGCTCGTTTTTGAACGTGAAGTTGCTCATTTGGGCTTTGGAATAAGCAGAGACTCATAATAAATCCCAGAATTTGTTCGTCATTAAGGTAGTTTTAGTCAGTCTCTCCCTGTTCATCATTTCCCGGATGATCCGTCCCGCTGTGTCTCTGGCTTTAAAATCCTTCTTAGAGTTTTCCAGACAACAGTGGACCACACAAATTACTCACGTTTTTTATTTTATTTTTGTACTGTTTTTTTATACAATCGCCTCTTCATTTCAACCTTATCATTGTTGATGTTACCATTATCTGACAATTAAGAATTGGCAAAGCTCAATGTGATTTTCACAGGAGTCAGAGCGCTGTTGTTAGCAGCTGCTGAAAGTAACTAAAAAGTTACTTTTAATGTAACTTAGTTACTTTCCAAATCAAGTAGTCAGTAATCTAACTAAGTTACTTTTTCAAGGAGTAATCAGTAGTCTGATTAAAGTTACTTTTTCAAAGTAACTATGCCATCACTGCTGCTGACATATTATGCTTAATGTAACAAATAATACAGAAATAATTCAGCTTTTATTGTTTTAATTGATCCAAAAATTAGTTTTGTGTTAAAGCTTAGACATTGTAACACAGAGACAAACATTTCCACATACCTTAAAACTATGTGTATGGATTTACATGGCTTTTAGTAAGACAAACAGGAAAACGAATCACACACCCTCCATCAAACCTAACAGAGGAGGTGAGGTGCTTTCTGTTGCCTTCATCCTGTTTCACTGCAAACCAATGTTGGAATGTTTGGTCACAGGAAAAGTTAAATCTAATGGGCTTGAAACACAGGGACATAATGACGACGTTAACAAAAGTTTTACATTTTTTAACTTTTTGTATCGTGTCACTAGCTGTTGTGTGCCTCTTTACACACACAACAAGCAAGAAATGTCGCATTCAGGAATTTCTCCAGTTGCTTGACAGGAGGAGGGTGGGTAATTGTCGCCTCATCGCACAATTACCGATGCGCGATGAGGTCGGTGAGACTAAAGGACTCACCGGCCTCATCGCACATCGGTAATTGTGTCAAATCACACAGTTCCAGTATTGCTCATGAAGAGAAAGGCGAACTCCACATCTATACATTTGTGATGGGATGTAGTTGGCATGGAAATAGCACCTACAGGTTGGGAATACTTTTTTTGTGAGCACTGAGCTGGAGTAGTGTCGTCTGCATCACTATCGATGTGGCCCCGTTTTATCTATCCATCTCCCCGTCCATCCTGGCGTGGCATCGTACAAGACAACCAGAAACTTAACCTGATCTTGCTTGACTTAGCCCCAAACAAATTTCAGTTCAAAACTATAATCTCAGATTTACAGGAGATGACGTTCATCCCAGCTACTTCACACTTGTCTGTGAACCTCTATAGTACATGAGCAGAAGAAGCCAACAGAACACATCATCTGCAAAAGTCAAGATGAGGGAATGTACCTCTTTGGGGCTGGTTTGTACAATTAATTGATCCTGCTGTGATTTTGTTTCTTAACTTGGAACTTATTCATTACTGAATACAGTTTTTCAGATTAAAGGTTGTGTTTTTCAGTGTTAGATGTTCGCCATTGTCTTGCGTTTGCATAAGAAGATTCAGTCAAAAATCCTGTGGCACCTAAACGTGATTTAGTTCCACAGAGATGTGTTTTGAAGGAGAGCAGGCTGAACCTATGGCTGGAATCCGATGATAGTACAGTAACCAGAACAGGTATGCAGCTTATTGCTGAGCAATGGATTTTATGAGTTTAAGTCTGGAGTCCTCTGTGTGTGTGTGTGTGTGTGTGTGTTTGAGGGTGACAGAGGTCAGCATGCCTTGCTCGAGGAGTACTGTACCGCTTCCACATTTTGTTCTCGACAATCACAAGCTCCAGCCAAGTCATCACATCTCTGCCTTCGCCGCCTGCTTTCCTCTTTGCCTCAACTTTCCTCCTTCCATCTTCCAGCCTCTGCACCTCAGCCAAGGTTATCTCTTCCATCGATTCTTATCATCGGCTTGTCATTTGATCTATTACCCCAGCACCCCACCTACCTAATGATAGCTTGATTAATTATTGCCCCCCCACGCAACCCCCCAGCTCCTTCCCTGCAGGGCAAAGAGTTCAGACACTGCCAGCAAATATTCCTAAGATTAAGATAAATTTTGATTGTCTTAGCTCCCTGGAGTTTCAGAGCCATGCCAATTTGTGTTGAAAGCCAGGCTAAATTAAAGGTGCAGCAATGGGCTTGAGTGATGCTCCATTGATGCCAGATGTGCACACAGGGTCGCAATGCTTTGTGTGATTGCAGGCCTTTGTGTTTTTGCTGCTTTTTCTGCTAACACACCAAGCATTATATCTCGGAAATGAATACGTTTTGTTAAAAAATGAGAAATGTCTTCATTCCGGTCCAAACTCCATTCAGTTTTAATGATAAGCTTTATTGACGTATTATTGCCTGAAAATAAATGCGAAAATGAAAAATGAAGCTAAAGGCAAGGCTAAATTAATGATTTTTTAACTGCCTTGTGCATCGCATCAGTTTAATCTCATTTTGGGGGTTTTCAGAGCATTTCAAATCCTGGTATTTAAGTCGCCTCGAAATTAAAAGCTACAACTAAAAATCCATTGAGGGCGTTCATCATCTGAAGGTTTCCATCAGGCTCGGAATTTGATGTGTATTTGTTCTGGCACGAAAATGCCTTGTGTCTATGAAAAGATCAACATATTAGCAGTCCATTAATGCCAGTGAAAATGTCTCTGGCTGCCAACAGCTTGTAAAAGACACTGCTTTGCCTTGAGCAACGCACATTCTATATTTGAGTTGGCAGGTAATTCAGAGATAATGCACACAACATTCGTGGAGAAATTACAGAGTGGGATTATGAGGGCAGAGTTTCCCTGACATTTTCTGTTTATTTAGGTCCTGTTGCGACAAAACCCATTTAGTTTGTTCCTGCTGATATACCAATGCTTTAGTGGACCATAATTTTCTTAAATGTATGCTTTTATTGTTATTTTTCTCAAGTCCACTGCTTTGACCAAGTGTAGTCACTCATGTCTATTTAATACTTTGAGTGTCCGCAAAGTGCCAAAATGGGACTTTATTATCATGCCGCAAGTTTTCTTCATCTTTAACTTATTTTAAATCAACAGCAATTTAGTCTGCAGTTTAACAGGATTCCTGATGACACTAAAAGCCTTGGATATCAGAGACGTTTATCTCACAAAGAACCATTTACTTCCTGTCTGACGTTGTCTGGTTCAGTGTAAGCTATTATTTTAAGACTAGAGTATTCTAACATTCTGCAAGATTAAAACTTCATGTTTGAGATGAAGTTTTTGAGGGGCCGTCTTGTGTTGATGCCCAAACAAGGGAATTGTGTGATAATACTTACAAAAGTACCAAAGAGGTCTCCATCACTTTGAAGTTGTTTATGTGGCAGGCACTAGAGTCTAAGAAGTGGTCACATAGTGTCAGGGTAAGAATTTATTTTACTAGTTCAGTGGGAATATATCAACTAGCTAACTCTTAGCTGCTAACATTGCTAAAGATGAAATCAGCACGTTAGCTACCTGTTAGCAGTAACCTAAGAGGCCAGTATGGATTCCCACAATGTGTTCTTTCTCCCAAGGCTCCAGGAACAAAGTTATCCCGTTTTGTTATTGTGGCTTATTCTTATAACGCACTGCATTCTGGGTAGGACTTCGCTCTTGAGCGTTTTCAGTCGCTGCCCCTAAACTTTGGGTTGTATTCCCTTTGAAAATCAGTCACTTTTGGCCGACGCTGCTGTTTTACAGTGCTTCAAATAAAATTGTATCGAGTGGTACTTCATGAATAGAAATTTTAAGCAGGTGTGGCATGCTCACAAATTCTCACTTAAGTTCTTGTGGAGTGTGAAATGACCTGGATCAGAAGGAACATTAGCTTCTTTCTTCTCAACTTAAACTCAAAATAATTAGGGCCACAGATTTTTTGTTTTTTGTACGTACAAAATGTTTGTTTTTCACATACAAAAGTTCCGATTCAGAACCTGACAGCGATGGACGAGAAGGCTGCTTCTCTTGACCCACCGGGGGTTAATTTTTGATTGAAACTGATTTAACAGCGCTCTGCTCCAATCTGAGGGTCCATTAACCTAAGTTGTCAAATAAAAACAATAAATGAACAAAGACAAAGATATTTGCTCTATAGAGAAATATGTTTATTTCTCTAGAGTCAAATTATCAGAATTATTATTATTTTTTTTTTTATTGAGAATGTTTATTTTGTCAAGTTTTGGTTTTTGATTAAAAATTACAGACCCTCCAGTTAATAAAAAGTTAATCAAATCCATCCGCTAAAACTAATATATTTCTCTGTTGTTTTTTGGGGGATATTTCAATTTTTAATAAGCCAGAACTTCTTTGGATCAGTGCATTAAAAATAAGATTTATTTACACCTAGACCCAATAAACTTAAACTGGATATTTCTACACTAAGCTGAACTATTTTGAGATTTATGAAACTTTTCTTCCATTGTTAAAAGCAAAAATAGTGACATTTTAAAGACTTTTTGACACTAGGACCACTTTAGATGATGCATAATTTACAATCTCTCATGATTACCATAAGTGCACGGAGTAAGGAGTAATTTATATGGGATAAAAATATATTTGATTAACTTTGTACCACTCACTGCAACTGCTAAAGATAAAAATATCATCTTAAGTGATAGTGTTTCCAAATCTGTGTTAGTAATTTCAGATAAAAAATGTGTTCATGTTACTGTTCTTATTACAAACTCTGTAAGACGCACACACACTCTCAGGCACATCCAGTTTTATTAAACCAGTTTACCCATCCATGTAATTAAAAATATGTCACAATCTTCTGTTTAGTTATTCTTTGTTTTCATTTATTCCTCCACAGAGACAAACTGTTGCTAAACTATCTCTACTTCCTTGTCCAGGAATGTCTTTCTTTGTGTCCTAACTTCCTTCCTTTCATCTGTTCTTATTACTTTCTTCCTTGTGCCTTAATAGCTTTTCTTTCCTTGTATCCTAGGTAGGATATAAGAGGACTTTGCACCAATCTGATGATCGATTGGTCCATCTTTCCATGGATATCCATTCATGGAAGGATGGATGTTCTTCCATCCTTCCTTTGGTTTCTTGTGTCCTACTTCACTTCATTCCTTTTGTCCTACCTTCATTCCTTTGTTTCTTAAATCCTTGTTCCTTCCCAACTCTTTTTCCCTTCCTTCATTCCTTTCGCCTTACCTCTCATCTTTCCGTGTACTTCCATATTTTTTTGAGTCATCCCGTTCTTCCTCCCTCATGCACCGGCTCCCTTTCTGCTTTCCAT
The DNA here is from genome assembly GCF_019740435.1 of Gambusia affinis. Classification (NCBI taxonomy): domain Eukaryota; kingdom Metazoa; phylum Chordata; class Actinopteri; order Cyprinodontiformes; family Poeciliidae; genus Gambusia; species Gambusia affinis. The sequence goes on along the minus strand of NC_057869.1, from coordinate 29,071,057 downwards.
CATCCCAGGTTACATCTTTAAACGCTTCCCACTGCAGAAACATTTTCCATAATGCGTTAGCATAAGTATTTTGTATTTTCTAAACCAACCTAAAGGACTGAGACTTTAGGAAAAGATGTACTTTTTAAAAATTGTGACGTTTCCTCCTCTGCTTTCCTTTTCTTCATTTTGAGTCATTGTTGCCACTGTCTGGCATTAAGATTGATGTGCTGGGAAAAAAAGGCCACTACCACTGCAATATTGAGCATCTCCCAGTAAGAGAGCACGTCTTCTGTCTCCCTCTAACTGAAACAAATGGACAGCTTCTTTGAAATACAAATCTTGAGATTTCTTTTTTTTCAAATAGCATTTTTTTTCTCCCCCTCGCCAAGCATAAAATATACAACTGTTTTCGCTTTCCTCCTCGCCCTGAGGAACCCCCGACACTACAGACACAAATGGCAAATCTGGTAAATCTGATGATACAGATTAGCCTCATAAAAATTTAATCTAATAGAAGTATTTATTCCTTTCGGCATACTTTATCCAGCTTCCAGCATTCCCTTTGCGGGGAACCAGTGTCCTTAATCGAAGCGGATTGTCAGGACATCTTTTAAAATAAGATGTTTTTCTTTGCTTCACTTTGTGTTGTCAGTCAGGCAGACAGCCGCTGCTTAAAGACATCCTAAAGGCTGATATACACCCCAGGTCAGTGAGCGAGGATGGCGTTTGGAGACGGCATTAATCTCTGTTTTATGCAACAGAGTCGCTGCTACAGCGGAAGGGAGACCAGACACTTTGCCGTCGTGAATAATGCCCGAGCGCAGCTGCTGGAGAACATATGCACACTTCAACAAAGTCTGTCTTCTCCGTTCTGTTTGGTGATTATGGAAGTCTGATAAATGACGCTCACCAGGTAGGAAAAAAAGTAAACAGCAAGGATGTGCCCACCCTGTTATCCTTGTAGGTCAATAAGTCATGTAGGCCTTCAGACGCTCCTCCATGCAAAAGGGCGCTCTTCAAGGAGACAAATTTCCTGTTTTGTGATGCAGCAGGAGTGTGTGTGTGTGTGCATGTGGGTGAGGAATTAGGGAAGCCTGCTATCGCACTCCTTCTCAAAGCATACAATATTCATCTTTCCTCAGAAGCGCTCAACGGCTACTGAACCAGGTAAAGAGCTCCCAAATGATGATTAACGGTGGCAATTATCAAATTATTCTGGGTCTGTAAGGTGTGCGAATTTATTCACTCGCATTCTTCCCTTCATTATGAACTTTAAAAGGGAATGAAATGTTCTTTTTTTTTATTTGCTCTTTTGTCATTTTTAAGTATTTCTGTGATTTTATGACATCTGGAGCATTTAAAATGGAAGGATTGAGCCAGATTTCAGTGTTGACCCTGTTATGTAACAGTTCATATTTCATAGGCTCAGTTGTGTCACTTTACAAGTCAGAACAGGACTTTATATTTGTATACCACTGATGCATGTTGACGTATTCTCAGAACAAACCATACTGGAAGCCTGATGTCGCCCACTAGTGGTGACATCCAGCAGCTGTTTTAATAATTCCCATGCTGATATGCGCTAAGTGCTATATTCAAAATAAATATACTTTGTTTAAAAACACATCAAAACAACTGGTTTTCTAAAAATAATCTTAAAAGTATTGGATGTTGGATGTTTTTCCCTTTTTATTGCTTTTACAAATCAGTCATGATCAACCATTTCACATTTCCAGTCGTGTTTTGACAATTCATTTGCTGATCAGCTCTTATGCTGCCAAGACCTGGAAAAACATTTTATGCTGCGACTTAAACTGTCAGATGAGGTCCTGTAACGATAAATAAATATTTAATACAAATTGTTCAATTCTATCCCGTTCCACTAGGGGGCTCCGTAGTTCATCTACTTTGGTACAAGTGACTTGACGGCGAACAGGAAGTGATTTGTCAGAGAACCGGATGTTGTTTGTGCCGTGTTAGTTGGAGAAAGCAAGCTAAAGTAACATAAAATTGATTTTTGAATGTTGTAAGCTATCGAAATTTTTTATTTATTTATTTTTGTTTTTTGTCCGACATGGGTCTGTTGGCAGAGTAGCTTTACGCTAATGAAAGCTAATGCTAGCGGTTTTATGATATTACTTACTACACTTGGCAGCTAAGTAGCACAATGCTAACCGTTGTTTATGGCACAGAATTGGTTTAATGCCTAAGTGTTATGCTCTGTAAGGCATTCCAGGGGCAAACTACGCTTTATAATTTGGTAGTTAAATAAAGCATAAAGTTGGTGATGAGAGGCTCACATGGTTTTCTGTAAATGTATAAATCTGTGATTTAAGTTTGTGTTTATTTGAGTATTATGCAATTTCAAGTATGCATACACCTACAAAAATAATTACTAGCTCATGTTCTTTGTAACAAATGTATCAGTCTGTCTGATATGACCATGTGTCTTCATGCCTGAGTGGTACTGCTTTGACAATGCTCACACATTCCTGTAAAGGACTGATGACTTGCTGGGCTTCTACATTTCCAGCTCAGTGTATCTGGTTGGAAAAAGATGCCCATTTTTTTGGATTGTCAGCAGGCATAGTACTGCATCCAGGCGAGACAGACGGGTGTTTTTACTCTTTCTACATGCCTGTAGGAAACTCCAGCACCTTGTGAAAACCAGAAAAAGCATTTAGCTTGGAGACCAAAATCACCGTTCAGCTTTTTCATCGAAGCAAAATGTTTCTTATACATAAAAAAATAAGTTGCTAGATATGCTGGAGGATGTGAGTGCACAATTCTGATAGAGTTATGGAATTTAGTGGAGGCTCTCAAGAAGAAAAAAAAAAGGGTCGATAACACCTGGTGTAGTAACTCAAGGGTCAATAACTGTAATATTTATCAGTCTATAAGATTTCTTAACATCCAACAAAAACCTGGACAGAGGTGCTGACATAAAGCTAAACTTTGTACAACTTGCATCAACTTCACAAACAAAAAAACAAAAATTGTATTTTGCATTGTCTATACTAATGAAAACTACAGAAAGTGTCCAGCTTTGTAGCTTAACGGTAAATCGCGTAAAAAAGGCTGGAGGTGGTTTTGCTAATGATGCTAATGTGAAGCCAAATCAGAATTTAGCTTCATGCTAGCCTCCCTGCATATAATCTCAACAATCCGGCTGTTCCTACGGTCACAAGCTGTTGGATAGACTTTTAATGATTGGCTGCACGCTAGACTGTTTTACTCAAACGTCAATTATTACCCGCTACATCACAGAAAAAAAGGGGCTCTGTACAAAGAATGATTGCAGCAGAGTGAGACAACATGGGTCCAGTAAATGACTCCATCAGCTGGCAAATTATCATTTGTCTGATACAGATTGGGTTTGTGTTTATGACGTCAAGGACAATTGGATTGAAAGAAGCAATAAAATCCTTGCAGCTGGCCTCTGTGGTCTGGTTTCACGTTTTCAAGAGCTCTCTTTTTTTATTCTCTCTCTCACTCTGTGCCACTTACTATCGAAGTGTTAACTATCCAAGGACATCGCTAAGGTGAAGGAAGCAGCACGTCAGCCACAAAGGCAGACGGCCAAGCAAACCGAACTGTAGGGGACAGACAGACAGAGCGCAGCTGAGAGTGAAACAATTTATTTCTTTTTGTCTGCCTTTCCTTGGTATCTTTCTGACAAACACCCCTCACCCTGGCAAGTTCCTCTCCCTCCCCCTGCTTGTCATATGCGGTTTCAGATTGCCAACCAAGCTTTGCGCCTCCAAGGGAGCTTCAGGCAAGTGTCACTTTAAGTTACACCCGGTGCGCAAAAGCCCGGCACCGAGCTAGCGGTCGTAGATCTGTGCGAAATCAGGTCAAATGTCGGCGTCTCTATCCCACCCCTCCTGGTGATTGGTACAATTGGAGAGCAGAGGCTGGTGATTTGAAAAGAAGAAAAGATGGCACAATCAGTGTGCTAACCCACCACCCCCACTGTCTCTGTGCAGTCTGCCAGAGAGTGAATAATGCAGACCTAACACAGGACTGAGACAGAGCTTGGAGTAATGTTGCATATGACCCATGTCTCTCAGTTTTGTTTTTTAATGGAAGACAGCTTATTCCAGTCAGCATGATTTTTACTGGCAGTGAAAGCATGATTCAAAAATATTCACCATCCAGTGAAATTGGATTCAGGAATAACTCCTATTGAGGGTTTTTTTTTTTTTTTTCTCCCCAATGTCCAGAAACTTGTATGTTGTGTTGACTGGTAACCCCAAACTGCTGTAGAGTGACTGAGCATAGAAATACCTGGTCCAGAATGTACTCTAGCTTTTTGCCAGCTGAGATCACCTCAGGCTCCCCCACGTCCCTGAACAAAACTAACCAGATAGGAAAAATGAACTGACAAATAGAGAGAATTTAGCTCTGAATTGAGTGTAGTAGTAATCTTGGGCCTCCTTTAGCTGTTAAGCTGTTGGGGTGTGGAGTAACGAGTTAGTAAGTAAGAGCCTCCGTACTCGCTCTGATTATTCAGAAAAGTCTCTCTCCAGGTCTGACATGATATTATTCATGTTAGGTTCAACAAGTTGCCGTTTCCAATTATTATGTTATGTAATGTTTCTCCTTTGTACAACAAAATACAACTCATATAAGAACAGTTGTAAACGGCATCGATGGACCGCATGCAGAAGCCTTGTTGCGATGACTTGCTGAAGGTTCTTAGAGAGACAGGCCAATTTCAAGGCCTCAGATCCAGCTCTGATGTGAATCTACTTTAGGTTGTATATATAAATATCTATATATAAATATAGATATATATATAACATAACAACTGAAAGGTACCATAATTATTGGACTGTGGAAAATACATAATGCCTCCTCTTCTCTTTAAATTCTTACCTTTACTCTTACGTTCTGCTTTCAACATTTGAGCTTTGAAAACACAATGTTCATTTGCTGAGATCATACTATTCTGCCTGATACATGAACATATAGACAAAAAAAAAACCCCAATAAAGAATGAAAATCTAAATGCTTTTTAAAGACAGTGAGTGTGTGCTGTAACACTGATCCAGCAAGCAGCTTAAAACTTCACTAAAGACAGCATTTATACTGAAACCAGAACCCGAATGCTTCAGCTACACCTAGTGGCAAAGATTCTTCCCCAGCAACTCAGAGGTTTTCAATATTCAGGGAAAAAGCTAAATCCTGGTCAGGCAGTACAACATCAAAAAAAACACCCTGTTTGTTCTTACACTGAAAAGTGACAAGAAATATACATCATGCAACATAAAAGGCTTAAGAGTAATGAAATTCTTTCCTCCAGCAATTTCCATCATTCAAAGAGATTATAGAAGCAGAGTGTAAGTAAATCGGAGTTGTTGGGAATGTTCTGCTTTATGCATTTGTCTGTAGTGTATTAGTGATGCTATGTGGTGCAAATTTGTTCAGATTGCTGTAGAGGAAATGACAGGGGAGATAAGGTGAGCGTGCTCCTGTTGAGAACGACAAATTTTATGTCGCTGAAACTTAACAACCGCAGTCAGCAGAGATGCACTGTTTCCAACACAAGGCTTGCCAAACATTACTCATAGCCTATAGACTATATTTTTCAAGCGACTGCACAGAGTCTAATAGCAATCCAATGAAAATTGAGGTAATCTAATGGAATATGTTTCCCTCTACAGCAAAGATGAAAGGAATACATGAAAAGCCCCAGTGATTCAGGCCTTTTTTGCTCTCCCTAAAAGACTCTCTGCTCGCTTTCTTCAACAGGAGTGTAAGTCGGGGCGAAATCAGCCCAGATGTCAGACTCAGTTTAAGGTGGGGAGGAAGGTGAGGCTGGAAAGTGGAGCTGAAACAACCAGTGATATCACTCTGTTTGTGAAAACAGCCACTTTCATACCTTATTAAAGAACAATCAAGAATCTGTGGCAGCTGGTTTTTTTTTGTCATATTAGTGTGTAGATTCGAGGAGGAGTTTCTGTTTCCAAGACTGGTTAGAATAAGAAGCAGCAAGGTTTATTTATGGAGACAGGAGGAGGAGGAAAGTGTTCATATGTAAAGTGTGGACATAAATTTCCAGAACCTCTCGGAGTAATAAAGCGCATGTGAAAGGTGGATCCTTGTGCCAAAAGTCAACAAAAGGTCAGCTGCCCACTGTTAAAATAAAGAATACCAAGCAAAATATTATTCCTTTATTTTCTGTAACTTTTTGGTGTCCCTCTACGGGAATACTAACGTTATTGCAGCTAAAGACAGAAGTGTACAAGTGTACCATGAGGTAGTGAAAATAAAAGTTAATGGGATTTTGTGGTTTACTAAATAGCAAGAAATATATATATAATATATATATGCACGTGTGTGTTGTGCATCCATTTTCATTAATTATATAATTATATAGATTTTAAATGTGTTAAAAATTCTAACACAATTGGTTGCAATTCTTTGTTTTTTACAGTCAAAACTTCCGTCGGGAACCTTTTGTGTTAAGTTAACGTGTTTCTGGTACACCCATAACTCTGGCACTCAAGAAGTGACATCGAAGTGCATAAATGCAAACAGTGATAGACAAAGAAGATGTTAATTTTGTCTTTTAAATACAATCTGATAGGCTGCTTGAACACACTATTGCTGAATGGAGTTAACCTCTCACCTATTCAAGCCTAAAGTAGCGTCTCCATGGTAAACATCTCTTTCCCAGTGGCAGAATTTTTCACGTGACGATTTGCAGATTTACTTTGTCTGACGTGACACAGTTTCTTTGTTTGAAAAGAAAATATTTTACTTCAGTAGAGTTGCCAAATCCCAAATAATGTAATCACGAATCATAAAATCTAATCCATTTTTATCAAAGTGGTTTTAATAATTTATTAGGACAACACAAATGCAGCATCTTTTGATGCTTCTTAAACCTCATCGGTACTAATTGACTAAAAAAATATAGTCTGGGCTTTTGAGGGATTGGGGGAAACTAGAATTCAGTGTATTGGACGAGGGTCCAATTCAATGTAAGTTATGAGAGGGGGGTCAGATGTTCTGATACCTCAAACAATCTGGTCCATTAGGGAATTACATAGAGATTTACCTGTCAGTATAAAAAATAAGGTTTATAAATCTAAGTTGAAATTGCTCACATGTGAAACCATTTTTTCCTTAAAGTGTTTACATATATATATATATATATATATATATATATATATATACATATATATATATATATATATATCTTTTTATAAAAGCACAGCTAAATTTTCTAAAGTGTAATCATGTTCTCATGCATTGAGAAGACGTTTTGCTTTTTCCCAGTGTTCAGTGAAGTGCACACAGGCGTGGTAAACAACAGAGAGGGAAAGTTGTTTTGTGCTGAGAAGTGAGCGTGTTCTGTGGGTTTTAGAAGTTCAAATACTTCCCATAAGAAGCTCTCCAGGCTTTTTGTTTAAGAGTTAACTGTTCTGTGCGGCTGTTATTTTAAGTCTTCATAGCTGTGTGGAAAAATGACACAGCTATGAGATGCTAACGGCTAGCACCATCATCTAAACCAGCACTGCTTTATGTAACGTTAAGAGCCATTTTCTTTTCCTTGCTAGCAGGTTAATGGATGCAGAGTGTTCATGTACTTATACTACCACATCACTATAACACAAGCTGTCTAGTATAGAAGTACTCAAGGTTGACTATTCTCAGTACTAATGAGGTCTTTAGAAATTTCAGAACTCTTTGGGCTAAGGTAGTGGGAGCATCTGAGCTCTCTCTGTAGCAAACAGTTTATTGTTGCTAAGGCTAACCCTGCTAATTATTTACATGAGACGCAACAAAAAAACTGCTGAAAATATTGACTCTGTGATAATTTGATCCCTGCCTTAAAATGGTAAAACTCACAATGGCTGCTCTCTCCCACAGAGTGTGACACTGCTTCTGCCCCAAAGATAAATAATTAACGACCGCTGACAGCAGGAAGGCTAGAGGAAAAGGCTGCGGTTATACCTTCTTATTGTTCTTCGAGAGGAATCAGAATATTTTAAAATGGGTATTGTCAGATCAAAACGCTAAAGAAAAAAACAAAACCCTGGAGATCAGAAATACTCTGATGAGAGGATCTGTAATTTCACACACCCAGTAAAATGATACAATTGACAAATAGAAAAGGCTTAAAAATTTACGTGCAGGCAAGATTTTCATAACAGCATTGAGATATTTTGCAGTGAATTTGCAAACTGTATTCAAAATATAATTTTTTTAGATCATGTCCCAATCTGAAGTCAATAAATTCAAACAGGTTTATGAGGGTCAGAGTATTTGCTGGATGCCTTCCCCCTTCTTTCTTTCTATCACTTGACAAGATTCTGTAACCAAAGGCAACTAATATCAGAAAACACTAAAAAGGGACTGTGACCTGGATCACTTACTGTGAAGTCTTTCACTCCTTACAGACTTGGTCCATGTTAGGAACACACCAATCCACTATTTTCACTTCCGATACCGATATCTGAAGTTTAGTATCAGCCAATACCGATCCCATGCAGAAGCACAGAGCTGAATTGACTTTAAATAATATCTGTATCAGAACCGATACAGATATTAACATTGGATTGATGCATCTCTAGTCTACACTTTTGTGCAAAACATGGATGCTAATGAAACAATCTTATTTACAACATGCTTGTAATGTAATCCAATAAAAGAGAATTAAAGATTGGCAGAGTATCAGACGGTATCTGTGGTTCCCCCTAAATCACAGCCAGCAGTCCACCGTGCTGTGACAAAGGAAGGCATGGGATTCGGGGGGGTCTTATCTCTATTGTGTAGACCTTTGGATTTCAACAAAACCTGTCTTGATGAATATGTGCCAAAAGTCCCTCAGTGCAGCTATGTGTGCTTTGGCACTGGATGAGAGCAGCTCTCCTGCTGGAGCAGCTTCATTACACTTCTCACTGGCTTCATAGAGGGGGGCCACGTTAGCTCCATACTTATACAGCCCCTTTAAACATTTTCCAAGGCTATGATGTGTGAATATTATGTCAGTTAATGTGAACCTGTAAACCATCACAACCAATACAGCCCAGAGATTGTCAGGTGAATGTAGTGAATATATCTGAAAAGTGCCTGTGTTGGTCCCAACAGTGTTTACTGTTGGACTCCTAATTGAAAACATGAATATCTATATACAGTTATATTCAGTAAATTAGATTTATATAGAAAAGTTGTTTTTTTTTAGTGAGTCAGCTCACTAAGTGAAACACATTTTACAGATCGATTATATAGACTCCTGCTGAAAGGTACCAAACTTATACAATCATTTTGTTGCTCATGTATGTGTGTGTGTGTGTGTGTGTGTGTTAATACTGAGACTCTAATGTGTTAAATTTGATTATTAGCTACTTAGATTTTAAAGAGTCAAAATTTTGAATGTAATTAATCGCTTTTTTCTTTCTTTCCATACGAAAGTTCCAGGCGGAACCTTTGTATTTGAGCGTTTCTGGTATACCCTTAAGTCTGACGCACGAATGACATCGGCAAACAAAGCTGCTTCTGCTAGTCTGAATGACAGTCTGATGAAGAGGATTCTCATGGTTCTCATCAATATTACTCATTTTATAAAGAATCCCTCTTTGAGCCAGGATTGTTCTTCTTAAGCTTGTTGAACGTTTTTCTGGGTGACATCACATTTAATTAATATCTCTTTGGGATTAATAAAGTATTTTTGAATTGACTTGATTCTTCTCATTGGCTTGATTCCTCAAAGAAAGTGGAAAATAATCCTGACAAAAATACATAACTCCAACTAAGGAGTCAGAGACAACGTTTGAAAATTCATGCCCAGAGAAACTTTGCATCAAACAACCAACTAAGAATGAGTTATTTAGCATAAAGGCAAATTTCCACTCCCTACATTCGCAAAGCCAGAGACATACTTGTGTTCCAGACAAAGAAATAACTGAACCTCTAGATTTAAGATTGTTTGACACTTTTGGTCTGATTATGCTCCTGTGTGTTGGAAGGTGTTTGGTTGTAAACACCAACAATTCGCCGTTGGTGGCGCTCTTGCTGTGCACAAGAGAGGTAAGCTGGAACCTGTGAAGAAGAGGTGCCCCCTTTCGAGAATAAACGTTGCCATGTGCTACTTCCAGTTATCTCCTTGAACATTATTTTATTTTCCTAGTGCATCGTACATAACAATACTCAGCTGTTTCTGCAGAGGAAGGTGGTGATTCAATGTATTACTGCAGCGGGGAAGTAGAAATGCTCCATACAGCTCCATGCTCCATGCTGTGTTTTTGAAAACCACGCATGACTTTCCATTTGCTTTACTACAATTCTACATTTTCTATTGAATGATCACATAAAAGTTTAGTAAAAATAAACTGTATTTTGTATTTCGGGCATAAGAAAACAAGGAAAAGTTCAAGAGGTGAACACTTTTACAAGAATCAGTAGTGAGATGTGCTGTTGGGCTTTCTGATGGTTCCAAGTCACTAAGTGGGTCAGGGGCCACTCCCTTTCCCAGTGGCAGCTTGTGTCAGCAGGCAGTGTACCAACTGCTTAATTTTTCACCATGTACCACTGTGGTGTGGCATCAACATGCATATAAACTGGAAGGTGATTAAAGCATAAAAAGGACAGTCGGTCAGACATACACACACAGATCAAGGCCCCACATGTGTTTTTGATGAAAAGGCGAAAAAATGTAAATAAGTATAAAATTCCTCAAAAGCCAATAAACAATTTACATGTTTTTGTTTACAGTACAAATAACTGAATCAGCTGTTTGAAGTAATTTTTGGAAATAACTTGCCGTTCTCACTTTAAAAGTCAGAAATGCTTTCGCTCTTTATAACTTGATTGAAGCCTCTTTTTAGTTCATCACCCTGAATTTCACAGTAGAGCCAAGCAAAGCTTGCCTGTCATGCGTGCCTGTTTGCTTTTTTTTTTTTTTTTTTTTTTTTTCCACTGGGCTCATGGTTATTTCGAGAGACTTTAATTTATGCTGAGCCCGTTTTTGCCCCTGTGCGGCTGCGGTGACATGATGCCATAAGTCACACTAGACACTAACAATAGCCACAGGCCACTGGTCAGTTCTGTTTTTAGATGACTGTTGAATCATTTGAAAAAAGATGTCACTTGTTGGCTATTAAGTGCTTTGCCGTTTCCAGCCTGGGGCAGCAGCTAGCCAAGATAAATAACCTTCTTGAGAAGTTAGCTGAATTCTTTCCTGGCTCCATGACACGCAGACTGCCGCACATACAGTGTTTGTAGCCTTGCTTCCCATTTGAGTGTCACAAGAAAAAAAAAAAGTTGATAATGACCCAAATAGGTTCTGGCTGGTTTTAAACCTGTCAAAACGGCAAACTAAACTATGTATGTCAACCGATTCAGCTTAAATGGTGTGGAAGTCAACAAAATAATGGAATCAGTTCCCTACTCCTACGCTAGCTAGCCACTAATTGGTTGGATGTGCTGATTGTTATATATATATGTTAACCTTTAAAGAAGACAGCATTAGATCATCAGATTACCAGGTCAGAGAAGAATGAAGCAGAATGCTGTAAAAATTGCTTTGACAGAGATTCAATAACTTCTCATAACTTTCCCATACCTTTTTTTTCCCTAGCCTAAGACTTACTAAATTATCATGTCACTATTCAAGACGCACTGCTTTTGACCCTTTGAAGTCCTAAGTGAACATTTCTGCCATGACTGACTCTGCTGTGTTATTCTGATTACTCATAGCAGAGGAACATTGGTGTGTGTCCCACTGAGGTTACGACTTAATTGAGTATATTTGATCTTATGCCCTGGTTCAAAGGAGATAGATTACTTGCTAATTAGTTCACTACTACAATAAACGTGCCTCTGTGATCACCAAAAAAGGCTTCATCAATGCCCTATTGCACATCTACACATTCTATGAATAAAGAGACTCCTTAATGTAAGCCATACGTCATGCAAGTCCCAAGTTCTACAAAGAATCTTCGCCTGTAGTTTAATTATTGCTGCACAGATACTGACGGTGGGGAGTAAGAATAATCTCTCCATCTCAGCCTTATTAAAATAGCAGTGGGTATGACTCCTGCAGATCTGCCAGCAGAGCCAGGAAGACACTGACTTAAAATATGTATATGCAAAATGTATCATTTATTTCAGTACTTTGAGCCTGTTCACTCGCACTAAATAACTAATTGTGTTTGCATGAGGCGTCTCATGTGGACAGATGGTCCTGCACAGACACATAGGATACCTGCAGGACTCTGAGGGGCCTAATAGCGAAGTGTTTGCATATTGTTGTAACACACATAAAAACATAAAATTCCCCCACATTACATACTAGGGAAAATGTGACCTTGAGACAGAATTACAGTAAATATAAAAAGTTTTCTTTCCCTTGGATGTCTTGCTCTACTTATTTTTATCGCCTTTGTAAAGAAATCAAGATCAATATATATGATTTTTTTTTTTTTGACAAACAAACCCGTAATGTCAAAGTAAGAACTGATTTCTATAAAATAATGAGGATGAAATAAAAGTATTTAACATAAAGTAATATAGGCCTAACAAATTTTCCTGGACAATAAACTGTCCCAGCATTTATTGTGGGAAAACAATAATATTCCATAATAACGCAGGTTTGCCCTCAAAAAGGACCAATAAATATGGTCTAATATGATGTCATTGTATGCAAAATTGCCCCTCAAAAATCATGATTAATCAGAATTGAAATAATTCAGCTCATTTTAATTTATTGAGAGATGGCTTATTGTAACAGGCTTAAATGCATAAGTATTCACCCTCTTCAAATCAGTATTTAGTTAATATTAAGTATAAGATTGTGACATAATATTCATGAAGACTGTAATTCCTGCTAAAGGTGGATCGACAAAGTATTGAGCAAAGGCTGTGAAAACGTAGGTAAAATGTAAATTCTTGGTTTTCTATTGATAAATTTACAACAAAAAACAAAACAAAAGCGATTAAGTTAATACAATGTAGAATAAAACTGTAACATAATAAAATGTGGAAAAAGTGAAGTGCTGTGAATCCTTTCCAGATTCATAGTATGTATCGACAAAATAGGCAGATTCAAGCATTTTAGCAAAAAATGCACATTTGCGATTGAGTTTCAGTGAAGCCATATTTAACTCCAAACAAAATTATACCTACAAGAAACGCCTACATGCAAATGTTGATTCGCTGTAAGGATCTCTGTAGAAGTGTTTGATTCCAGCTGCAAGTGAATCAGAATGGCATTAATGGAACTGTAATGTACTGTAAAATGTACACTTATTCCAAACGGCTCTGCTAGTCTGTTCAGAATTAATGCACCTATTTGCATAGCAGGAAAGCGCTGATGCAAACAAAACTGGGATTGCACTGCTGGTTGCCCAGAGACCATGTTGTCCACACAATGGATGCAGATGGCAAACTACAGAAATCTATTATTCTTCATGAACTGTGTTTTTTTTTTTCTTTTGCATTAAAAAGGCAAATGATAAACACGCTAGTGCGCATCCACCTCCATCGACAACTGTTCCTCTCCGTGGCTCCTATGGAAAATCCAATTTTACACACCATGGCCTTTGTAGATTACTTTCTATTTCCTCAACCAGATTTTTATGAAGACATTCTGATTTTATTAACCAGTAAATACAGTTCGGTGTCACACAGTGTGCATAGACAAACATAAAGATCCATCAAACGGCAGGCTGAGAGACGGGACTCCGCCTATTAAATCAGAGTGGTTAGTGCAGACCTGTTGTTGCATAATGTATCTGTTCCACAGCCTTAACTCCTCGCCGCCATCCCTACAAATCCTCAAGTGCTTGCTGCAAAATCTGTGCCTTATCATGGCATGTTTGTGACATTCAGAAACATCAGCTCTGAGGTGTGAGGGCGGCGAAGGAATCCTTTTGATGGATTTAAAAGAACATCTGCGCTGCTTTAGTAAGACTTTATTGTGGTCCTTGTGGCGTAAATGTGAATAATGGAAAGATCAGCAAGTCTTTCTGTTGTTTTGATAATTATGTGAATCAATGTAATGGAGCGTAAGAGAACTATTCTTAGAGTGACCAGTAGTAGTGTGTAGGCCCCCCTTCTTTTTGCCGAAGCGACACTGACCAATCTACTTTAATAGATCCCTAAAGGTGCCGTAAGATGTTGGCGCCAGATGGTGGTTGGTTTGTCCAGGATGTCTCTCAGGGGCTAAGGGATTTTGAGGCCAAATAATTAATTCACAGTGTTTTCCCACCTGATAGTCCACCTGATAGACAGTGTTCAATTGGTGACCAACATTTCAACTTTTGTTACATTCTCAGCTGGTGTGGTTCGCTTTCACTCTGCACTGTGTCAAATGAATCAAACCCTTAGAAAAACCTGTTCCACCCCTCGCCTGTGGTGGCGCTGCACCAAGAACAACCGAAGGAAATGACACAAAAGTCTCTGAGGAAGACACTGAACGCAACTTCCTTCTTCACAAAATGTAAACAAAAATGGGGTGGCGTCAGATTTTTCTTGTCGTTGATAAAAGACCACAAGTTATTTCTCCCGCTAGTGCTAGACTTGTTTTTGTTGAATTGACCCAGAATTCCTTGTGGTATAGTGAATTTCCTGCTTTTGGAGCAGTCTTTGGTTTTCTTGGCATTCACATAAGCATTTGAACCAAACTGAGACCTGGGTTTGTAGGCGGACTGCAGTTTGCTTCTTTGGTCCGCATCAGATTTCGATTATGCATTCACACCTCCCCAAACAAACCAGACTTTCTAGACAAACGGACTAGAGCTTGATTAAAGCGGACTTAACCGGCCAGGTGTGAATGCTGTTATACATCCATTTGAGCATTCCTGAACTATTTCTGCTTTTTGACATCATCCGGCTGATGGAGGCCAACAGGAAATGTAGTTTCAATCAAACTCTGTACATAAAACATGAACATAGAACAAAGACTCATATTATACCCTTTTGTTACTAATTACCAAATCAGAGTAACTGAATGTGTATGAGTAGATGCACAGTGCCACACACAATAGAAGTCACCATGAAATCACCTTATGTTATGTTGATGGACGGATGTATCTTCACATCCGTCTGTCCATCCATCCATCTTAAACTTTTAATCCTTTATCATCCCTACATAATCTCCTTTCTGATTTCACATTGTAATATAAAGCACCCCAGCTTTGCCTGGCTCACCTTCTCGAGCAGACTCGCGCTGTGAACAGTGATTAAGCGCAGACCGCAGTACTTTCCACTGTGTAACATCCTAATTCTGAGAAGAGCCCAAAGCATAACCGCTCCCTGCTGTGATCATATTTTTCTCGGTAATTAGTGTGGCTTCTTTGTTCCCTATGAGAGTAATCCATTTTAGCTATTCTAAATGCACGGGTCATTGTCTCAAAGTGCTTTGTAGTTTTACAGGCACATTTATACATATATATACACCAAGCAGGCATAACATTATGACAATCTACTGGACAGTCTTTGGGTTTGGCTGTGGAAACGGCTCTGACCCTTTGAGACATGGCCTCTGCTAGACCTCAGAAGGTGTTCTGAGTTATCTGGCATTGACATTTTACAAAGAAATAATTTAGTCATTGTGGGGCCCTGATGGAATAGACTTGTTTAATCAGCAGAAGATCCAGGCTACTGTAGATTTTTCTGGACAGTTCCACCACAGCTTACAGAGTCCATGTGTGCCACAACAGCAGCAATAACCCAATAACAATATTACTTATTCTGACAATACACTGTCTGTACTGATGTGTATCAGCTCACCAGGCATACCAGGAGAGTAAATATACTATCATATATCAACTCAGCTAAGACTTGTCTGACCATTTAAAATATAAAACATTGGAATTTCATTTGGAAATGGAAAATGGACTGTAGAACTTCTAAAACATAAAAATACAATTAAAATTGAGACACCACAGGAAAGATCCAAAAGTAGCAGAGCAATATTGATTCCACACTCTTGATCCTTGCGCGCATGCCCTGTTCAGGAAAACAGGAGAACATCAATAGCAACACACACACTTTGAAAACATGATGTTCCACAACGAGGCCTTTTCCACCAAACCGCTTCCGGTGCAACGTGTTGAATGTTCCCAATTTTAGATCGGAGCGGTTCCGACGTCCTTCCCAGTGGACCAGATCGCTCGTAGCGAACCACACACACAACAGATTAAGATTATCCAAACAGCCATCCTCGATAGCCAGAGTGTCCTTAAGATTGTTTACTTTGATGCAGCTCTTGGAGCTGATTACCTTCTACAAAATCTATTTATTACTGACTCGGTTTTTCCACCACGGTTGGTTCTTTTAATATCATCAGGTGGAGATAAAACACCTTGTTCTAACAGTCGTTTAGCTCCTGCTAACCACCTCAAAGACAGCAAGTTAGGATTGTGAAGTGTTGAGAACAGTGTTAGTAAAGTACAGTGGTAATTTATCCCTCAGATATGGGATAAATTATTAATGGTATTCTCACAGTGTCACTTTATGTCAGTGCACTGTGATTTGTTATAATTTTATCACGTAAAACACTTTGAACTGCCTTGGTACTGAATTGTGCAAAACAAACTTAACTTAAATTAGAACCTTTTTGTGGCAAAGTCCTAAAAGTTGCCTTCACTTCCAGATTAGACCAATGAATCACATGTTTGTCCCTACACAGCCTACTCTGAAATACCAAGCTGACAGCAGCTTAAATTTCATTCTAATGTGCTGCTTTGCTTATCTCTATCGACTGAATACTCTTAGTATCACTTTATTGGTTTCTTTCTGATATCTAGCCTTAGCTGGTAAACAACCAAATATATCTATAGACTAAAGTGTGTGTATTCTTATCTCCCTTTCAAAGGCTTGTTAGTTGTTACTTTGGATAATGAATTAATGTTTTACTGACAGCTTTATAGTATGTATATTTTGTGAATATTTTAAGCAAATCAGACTGTTTCATGATTGTCTGGCTGAGGCTCTTATAGTTTGAGAACAGCTGTTCTGATCCAGCGTCTCCACATAAAGCAATCAAACATCACATTTCCAGAATCCTCATGTTGACTGTTTTCCTATAAGCACTGTCTCTGCATAAAAAGAAACCAAAAAAATTAATAAATAAACTGTTGATGAACATGGAGGGGCGACAATGTGCCGGCAGCATCCCACTGCCTTGTGGTTGTACTGAATATGATTTCAGAATAAGGAGGAGGAAGCCCAGTGTTTGGGAACACCACTGTAGTTTTTCATTATTATGTAAAGTCATACCAGCATATTTCATGGTCATCTTCACATCTACTGCTGGGTTTGTGAAATATGTTTGACCAGTGTTTAATATTTGCAAATGGACTGAATTTTCATCATCGCTGGCTTCGCTTAAGACGAGGTCCAAACGACAAGCTTAGGTAAATAGTGAATGTGGTGAACGTGACCACAGACGGGTTCTTGGGGACGGTTCTCCGTAGATCTTCGAAACGGAATTTAAAACTCTCTGGAAATGAGCCCCAGTTTGTCGGATACGAGGCAGTGCAAAACTTCTGAGTCAGCCTTTAGTTTTTACACTTTGATTAAACACTTTTCTGAATTCTGACTCTTTCAATACTGAAAGGTTTGGTGAATGAGTGTTTTAAGCAAATAAAAACTTTGTTACAAAGAATGTGCCATTAGAAAATTTTATGTCTTTTGGAAAACTGCCAAAGACAAAGCAAAGTGTCTTCGTCGCTAACCAGGATGCAACCAATGGTATCAATAAAGTTTCTATCTGTCTGCACTGAAAAACGAAAACAGGTGATCCAACCTTAAAAAAGAGGTCATTTGTTACAAGTAATCTAAAGTACATAAAATATATTAAGTTTTTTTTAAAGTTGCCCTTTTAAACAAATGCAAATAAAGTTTGACAAATGTAATAGCTTTTTAAAAAATAAATATTTTACTTATTCTTTTACATGCTGCAAATTAACTTTTTTTTTTTATTCTCTTTTTTTTAGTGCATCTATTTATTTTATCTTTATCCTCTTTCTAGATGAGATGACAGAGATGGTGAGGTTCTTTTGGACATTTCTGTGAGCAATATTTCTGTTTTTTCTCTTTCAGCTTAAAGCTGTTAAATTTAAAATGAAAATATTTGACGTAGATCTGTTAGGTTCTTCATTATTGCAGAACATATGAACAGACCTCCTTCCAACATGCAGCATCCATGCTCACCAAAAACATTACTTATAAGTTTTGCCACTGTAATGAAACTGTGTGTACGGCTGAAAACCCAAAAGTTCTCTCAGTGTTACAGACAGATAAAGTATAACTTCTTTGAAACACTTTAAAGACTGAAGTAAGCAGATGAGGGGGTGTTTTATCTGCTGTATTTTTGTGTGATAGTAGCAGGGGTGAAAAAGATCCAACAAGTCTTCATGTAATTGATGTTCCGTAAGTTACGAGTTCTGGTGTGTCGAACCGTCTATAAGTTTTCTGAATATCTTACTGTAACTCTGTAAAACGGCAACTAATAATAGGACTGTGTCAAAACTCAAACTTTCGCAACAATATCATCAACTTGATACCTGTGAGGAGAGAAAAGTTCAGTTTACATATAGAGGGAGGGATGAATGGATGACAAAACTATCAGAAATATTTAGAACTTCCGTCTCTTTAATCGCTGCGTTCTTCATGAGCCGTTGGCGGACTCTTCTGGGAGATCTGGAACTGAGTTTGTTTTCGGAGCAGAATATGAAAGGGCTTTTTCTTTCGCCCCCGCCCTACCACCACCAGTTTTATCTGAGGAGAGGGGGTGATTAAACATGGAGAACGGAAGACCTGCTGGGAAACGTCTTGACAATCAGGGGGGCAACTTGAATGATTGACTTAAGTCATTAGGTTGAACTCAGTTATTAAGGTTTGAAACGACTGACATCTGCAGGTTACAGACATGATGATGACAAACCAATGGTGATGAACAACACAGTTATTAGGATTTAGGAAAACAATTTATTTTAACGCTGTTCAAAATAACTTTGAAATTAAATGTTGTCGTAATTCCTGTCATCCAGAGAGTGGTGGTGGGTTGTGGTGATGTGGACAGGAGGGTAGCAGTCAGCTTTGCAACAAGAAGAGGCCTCTGACTGAAGACTGTGGTTGTTTTTCAGTCTCATGACTATCATGACTGTGATGCCCTCTGGTGTGTGTCCACAAAAAAGAAACACCTTACAGCTTTTAGGAGAAGCCAGGAAACGTTTTGAGCGTGAGCGGAGTTCCTTGGAGCCGACCTGCTCTGCGTTTGGCGCCCTACCAGACGCTCCTACACTTTTCTATTGCTCAGAAGATAGAAAGTCAGCAGTTTGGGAAACTGTGGAGAGGAAGTTGAAGAATCGCAGCGCCCGTCCCTGTTATCAGGCTGTTGCTTTTCACAAAGTGCAGCTGGCGGAGGAGAGGCCAGAGCAGAAAATGCATTAAAACAGCACAGTGCTGGCCAAGCCAGCCAAAAGCTCAGCTAATTAACCAGCTAATATTAGTTTGTTGGAGTTGCAGGGTTTTACTCTCCAAGGATCAGAATGGCACAAAGTTCTAATGCTGTGTGCAATTAGCACTTTTGCTTAACCTTACCGTCAGCAGGTTGGATCACGTGACGTCCTCAAAGCGCCAGAACGTTGTGGGTCTCCTGGAAAGCCGTCAGTTCCACTCAGAGGTGCAGATATTTAACTCTCCCCTCGCTTCTGTCTCACATTGAAACACCACTGAAAACCAGGAATTTTATAACAACACTTATAGCCAAGGAACGATTGTTGAAGTTTAAAAGTTGAATGGAATGATTTGGGGAAGGTTTTACATTTATTTCAAATATTTCTGCGAGTATTTTAACTTTATTGAACGAACCAGAGAGTTGAGACACGGACCAGGTGTGAAGTCAGAAAACAGGTTTATAAATGTTCAGCCTCTTAGTTCCTCTTTCTTCTGAACAAAGATGAATAAATTCTAATCGCTATATTAAAACACACTAATAGTGACTTCACTGTGGTTATTTAGTTCTGCTAATTGATATTTAAGGCATAAAAAACATTTTCAAGCACTTTCTTGAATTATCATCCTTAACGCAGATAAAATCCGAAGTTATCAAAGTGTAAAATAATACCAGCAATTCTACCAAATACGCCAAATGATTTCAGTTTTTTAATTATTTATGTAAGTATAAAAGTTTGAATGACAATATAGAAAAATGGAGTTCTGCTGTCTTAACTTTTCAAGTACTTTATCTTGATATTTTGTCCCCTCTCTCACAAGGAAGACATTTTGGCTGTTTGAAAATATTTCTGGACGTGAAAAACAAAAGTATCGTCAGCCGTCACTGGTGGTCATAATGCTGTTTAAATAACGCCATTTTTCAAGGCACGAGAGACAACAATCAGAAAAACAAGAAGGGAAATTTTTCATTTAGCCTTTTTTGTGCCTTGAGAGACAATACTGGAAGTAAAAAAGAATAAAAATAAGAACCTGAATTTCACTTTGGACAAAAAAATAAATAAAAAACATTTTTGTTTGTTTTAGGAGAATCAGAAAAAGGCTCTCTGCTTCGTTTTTACCCCACGAAGCCGAAGAGCCGCGGCGGCGGATGCAGCGAGAGTTTAGCCGACGTGCGACTTCTCGCGCCGACGTCCACAAATGCCGAGCAGATGGTCTGGCACGGCCGGAGTGAAAACGGCTCGCAAATTTGCAGGCAGGGTTGAGGATGTGACCTCGGCTCGCTCTCCTATTGTTCTGCTGCCTGCGTGAGCGCAGACAGCCAACCGATTGTGAAGTGCGAAAGCATTGTGTTACAAGTGTACACCTGCCTGTGTGTAGGAGAGGAGAGAGAGAGAGATGGAGAGAGAGAGAGAGAGAAGTTGCTTTCCCGGGGTGAGAGATCAGGATTATTTTTACCTTCCTTTGATGAGAAATCAAGAAAATGAAGTAAACAAACCCACCCTCCCCCCTAAAAACAATTAGGGAGGTAAAACACCGAGTCTCACAAGGAGGGAGAAACAAACGAATTTATATTCCTGGAGCTCAGAAAAACAAAAAAGAAGAAGCCATTTTAAAAGCACTCCTCTGCTTCATATGGGAATATAAAAAAGGCTGTTATCACAGAGCCCCGGTGTGTTTATATGTAGGCCATAAAAAAAAAATAAATAAAAAAAAAACCCTACTGAATGATGCTCTGTTGTGTGAAACATCAGCAAATGCATCCATCCGTCTGAGTGGATGTGTCTGAGGACAATCCCACAGTGGATTCCCAGTGCAGGAGAGTGTATGGGTGATACAACGAAATGAGAAGCCCAACTCTCCACAGATCTCATTAGACTGGTCATAACATGGCAACAATAGCAGAAGGCATATTCATCTAACCCCCCTCTGCCTCCTCCACCTCCCTCCCAGCAGAACACTCTGGAAGCTTCACCATCAGCTCTTTTGCACCATCACAGGCCCCGGGTTATGGCAACAAACAGTTTGTGTCTGACTGAGGCTTTCTGTTGACGTGCGTGCTGACCGAGCGTCGGCGCCGCCATCAGCAGTCTGCTGTACTGCGTCACTTGTAACACAGAGAGGCCCGCGGTTTGGACGTCTGTGGGCCGACGAATGATTCCGCGTCGTCTTTTTGACCTCACACGGTTATTTTGTGTAGATTTGTTTTATTTTGTGCATTTATTTATTTTAATCATGCGGTTTAGATTCTCAGACGTTTGCTATTAAGACCAGGTGGGAATTGTTTCACGTGAAGATGCTAACCGTGGTCGAGACTGAACTCCTTATACTAGGGGAGAAATTAGCAGTTAAAAGTTTTATCCAGGTAAACTGCAGGGTTTGTAATTAATTAATCAAACTATATATTGACAAAATAAGTAACATTTCCAATTAAAAAAAAGGCTCTTTTGCTGCAAAATTGAGTAAATAGACGTGAGCTAAGATACTCATATACGTTACATAGATACATGAGGCATGCATACATCTGCATAACAGTGTAAACTTTTATAATATTACCTTTTAAGGCTGTTTTAAAGCTCACCATCAGCAAACATTCTAAATAAAGAAAAACTGGATAGTGTACAAAATATTGTTTAAATAAAGTAATGTAGGTTATAGAACTGCTTTAGGTCAGTCATAGGACCTAAAACCTACAACTGACCTATCTGTGTCTGCAATCTGTAACAAAGCTGTCTGTAAATAGATGATTACAGAAATCTGTTTAAAAATAGTGTAGCTTTTTTTAACCTATGAATTGGAATATAAATCCACATAATCGCTTTATACATTATCAGTAACAATAAACACATTCTATGTTGATAGTTCTCTTATATGTTCGTTAGTGGCTAAACGGTATTTCCATTAAAATATTGCAACCAGAGAGTAAATGTACTTAAACCATTTGCTGGATTTGTGTGTAGTTTCCTCATCAATGTAAAGTTTTGGGGGTAATGCATTCATAAGGTATTGATTTATAGTTTTAAAGTTGAATATTGTGTTTAGTGGCGATGACGATTCATCTACCTCATGAGACGACGTTTGTGATTGGCTCCACAAGATCCATGAGAATTTAGGAATTATTTGTTGCTTTTTAAAAAAAATATTCATATTCTAAATGTGTTTACTGAGAGGAAAGTGGAACCAAAGTCTGATTCCTTGTTCATGAGTGCAAACTTGATGAATAAAGTTGATTCTAATGTGTGGGAGAACATAAAGAGTCCACAATATTTTGATTACATAAATGAAGATTTCACAAATGACAAATCGCTTTGTAATTTTAAGACAATGAACTCATCAGAACCTCCTGAGCATCAGGACCCCATGGGATGGAGAAGCTGTCACACAGACGGGCCAACTGTGCTCCAAACAGTTCCTAAAGGATTTGAGGTGGCCTAGGGCTTGCCTGAATAAAATAAACACTCAAGCAATAACAGAATCTGGAATTCAGGCATGAAGTGTTTATTCGGCGGAGGGGAAATCTGCAGGATACCTCTGTAAAGGTCACAAGACATTAAGCATTAGCTGGAGCTATATCTTGTACTTTAGGTCTGTTGCTAGGTGTGAGGCTTAGTTAATAAGAATTTTGTTTTTCTGTGAAACCTTAGCTTTAAGTAAAATAAACTTTCAAAGAAAATGTGCTGAAATAGACCAAATGAAAGTTTAGTTAGCTTTTTCTGTTCTTGTTAGGTTTCTCTTATAAAACAGACAATCTATTGGAACCTGTTTACATCCAAGGAATCTTTAAATTTGATTCCTCAAAAAATTGTAACTCAATAGGTGAGGGACTTCCTTACTTTGCTGCAGCCGTTTGCAATGAGATGCCACATGAGAAGCAGCAATATTCTACCTGGATCTGAGGAACCTCAGTCTAAATCCAGCGGTTCTGTAAAGGACTCAAAGGTCTAGAGTGTTTAAGAAACAACACAACAATAAAGCTGTCGGCAAATGTAAATAATTTCCCAAGCTTCGAGCACATGATGAAGCAGTGTCCAATCAAATGAAAGAGGCTGAGAGCCTGGAAGAACTGCAAAGCTACCAAGACATGGCCGTCCATCTGAACTGACACGTTGGTAACGTAGAACATCAATCAGGGACGCCGCCAAGAGAAGGTGTCAACAAGACAAGTGTGGGTCCTCTATTTCATAAATCTGCCCTTTATGGAAGGTTGACATAAAGAAAGCCAGTGTGGAGAGAAGAATAAGAAGCCTTATTTTCAGTTTGCCACAAGCCAGGCCGAGCATTCTCCAACAGGGAATGGTCTTTTCCCTGTTGGTCCTCAGGGAAAACAGAACGGCTGTTATGTCTCCGGGATTTCTCTGCGACCACACACCTGGCCCAAAAAATGGGTTACAACAAAACTCCTTTATCACCTGATGGGATCCAGTAGAGGCCTTGAAAATATTTAATTCTGCTGTACTGGAGTGGAGCATCCAAATGATGTAGGACACTGAGGAAATAATGATTCTTGATCGCCTCTACGCAACAGCTGACCTAACAGTGCCTGAATTTCATATGGCATTTGCTACAAATGCCTGTTTTCAGTTCATTGTTTGCCAAAGCTTAAGGCTCACTTGGTTACCATTCTGTGAATAACATGGGAGCTTTATGAGGATTATGCCAAAGCTTCATGTCTCAGATTTGTTTTCAGAATGGAGATTGCGGCGTAGACCGTTGTCCTTTTCCACAAGCCTGCCTGAATGTCACATGCTGGCGAGCTTGGCATCCGAGCGAATGGGCAAAAGCATCGACAGCTATTGAAAACTGGCCGCGGACGGAAATACCATCAGAGGAGCGGAGACAGACGTGGCGAAAGGGCAAAATCTGACACACGTTGGTTTCCACCGGGGGAACAGAGAAACACACACCGAGAAACTTCTGTCGCTATCGGAAACGCGGGGCGAACATATGACACTGTTGCTCTTCACTGCAGGCATGTGCAGCTGGGACACGCTTCTCACCACTGACTGCAAACGTGGTTTTTTTATTATTTTTTTTAACATGTATTTTTCAGCTGCCAGTCATGTGAAGCTCTCTAAAAACCTGCCTCCTCTTCCAACCTCTCCTTTACCCAACAACCACTCTGACAGGGTCACTGCAGTTAGACGCAAGACCGACCCAGAGTGGAACTTTCAATTGAATTGTCAAAAGCTGGCTGTTTTATTAAATTCCTTCCAATAAAAGGGCAGGGTAGCCTTTGTGAAGTGACTTCACCCATAAAGCTCAGCTTGGGTTCTCGCCAGTGAACCTCTTTTTTTTTTTTTTTTTTTTTTTTTTTGCCAGAACTGGCTTTCGTGGGATAAAAGGCACCTGGCAGATCCTCACTGGATAAAGGAGACTTTGAAAATGCACAGAATGAATAAATGAAGGCAGCCACGTTTAGACGACAATACAGGCACTGTCATGGAAACACAATGCAGGTAAAATACAGATAAACATCTCATTATATCTAAATAATAATGAGATTTTTTTTTTTTCTGTGATGAAAAATCTTGGAAGTTAAACAAGAAAGCAAACAGTAAGAACTCAGGAACATGTGATCGTTGAAAGCGAAATCAGAAACACTCGCTCTACAACTACTACTTCCACAGGAATATTTCTAAAAAAATAAAAATATTTCTAAAAATAAATAAATAAAAAATATTTTGAGTGATATATATCAGATCTAATTCTGTTATTACTGAAAAGTCACGACAGTTATCAGAACAGAGTTCAGCAGGAGTTGACATGTGGTCTGGAAATTTGGAAAAAGTTTCTCAAATTCTACTCATTTCTTAATGAAAAACTTCTATAAACAGAAACGAGAACTTGTGCCCAACATCAAATGTAGTGGTGCTGAGTTGTGTAGGACGTGATTGACCAGGCTAACAGACTGGTCAATCCTTTTCCAGTAGGTGGGGCTTCATGGTGGGACAGTTGGTAGCACTGTTACCTAGCAGCAAGAACGTCCAGGGTTTGAATCCCGGCCGGCGTCTTTCTCCATGGTGTTTGCCTGTTCTTGTTGTTTATATGTGGACTCTCTCAGGCCACACCGGCTTCCTCCCAAACTTCATAAACGTTTGGTTAACTTATCTCTCCAAATTCCCTTTAGTGTGTATCACTGGTTCTGTGTTGCCCTGCAGTGACCCGTTGACCCCCTAGGCCTTCTCTACAAGGACATTGGATTGATGGATGTCAGTAGTGTATGGGAGAGATGTACACTGTCTGACCACTGGGTTGAGGTCAGGACTGTGAGGAGGCCTTTCCATCCTTTCCCCTTGCAAATACTGGTGGTAGTCGGTGATAAGCTCTGGTCCTGGGGTTGTGGTGGGGGGTGAGTTTGGTCTCTGGAGTGGAGAAATGGGCTCACCGTTGACTGTGGAATGAGGATTTATTTTTCCAGTGAGGGAGACTCCTCGCCAAACCATCACATTGCCTCCACTGGAAGCCATTTGTTATTGGCAGATGGGATTTGGGACGTTTTTCCGTGGCCTCAACCCACATACTCACAATGGTGCACACAAACGCATTTTCCATACAAATGTGGGCCGGTGCTGTGTAATTTGTAATTTTGGCAAATAAAAGGAAAAAAAAATAAAAAATCGACAACACTGACCAAGTTAGGCAAATCCTCTGAGTAATCTGAAAATCATTTAACCATCTTCATAACAGAGCGAGGCTAAAAACGCAATACCAGGCAAATGTATTTGGGTAAATCAAAGTGTTCATTAGAACAGAGGAGTTAAAAAGTTTTAGGGAAACTGATTTTTTTATGTCCTCAGTTTGGAAAAACCAAACAATTGATGATCTAGAATAAAAGTGGATATAAACTTATAACTGGGGACATATCAGATTAAAAACCCTGTTAAGTTTGAAGATGGAAATAAAAAGGCAATATGATATTACATCATCACATGAACAAACAAAAGTGCCAACTGTGTCTTGGTAAAAAAAAAGAAAAGAAAAAAAAAAAAAGAAAATCATAAAACCGCCCACCTCACCCAATCATCTGCTTCAATACACAACATTATTGCAAGAAGATGGAACAATGTCAACAAAAAATTGCTATTTTGTGTATTAAATATATCTTCCTCCAAACTCATCTGTTTTGCAAAGAACAAGTAAATACAACAGCATTAACCATGTGATACCAACACTGGTTGCTTAGGTCTATAACACATAACATACTTAGTTATGATGTTAATCCAAATATAACTTGATATAAACTATAACATTGTCTAAGAGGCCTATTTTCCTAGACAATGTTATAATCCCCTTTCTGAAAAATAATTGTCGTAATTTAGCTAAGAAATTATAATTCAGTAAGAAACTGAATTATAATGTGAATTGAACTCACTGGACTGTATCAATGTGCCCTCTAGCAGACAAATCACAGACAAGAGAAGACTATTATTTTTATAGTACATCTTATACGAGGGGCTGCACAGTGGTGCAGTTGGTAGAGCTGCTGCCTTGCAGCAAGAAGGTCCTGGGTTCGATTCCCGGTCCGAGGTCTTTCTGCATGGAGTTTGCATGTTCTCCCTGTGCATGGTGGGTTCTCTCCGGGTTCTCCGGCTTCCTCCCACAGTCCAAAAACATGACTGTCAGGTTAATTGGGCTCTAGGTGTGTGTGTGTGTGTGCGTGTGTGGTTGTTTGTCCTGTCTGTCTCTGTGTTGCCCTGCGACAGACTGGTGACCTGTCCAGGGTGACCCCTGCTCGGAACATTAGCTGGAGAAAGGCACCAGGACCTCCCAATCCCTCTAAGGGACAAGGGTGTAAGAAAATGGATGGATGGATCTTATACAAGGTGAACTACACATATTTATCTACGTTTTTCTTGTTGTTGTTTTTCAGAAAACAGTCAAAACAGTATAGCAATGTCCCCCCTAGACAGTCATATTCATGTCATATATTCATCATCTTCTTAAAAGACACATACTGTATGTAAAACTAAATACAAAATACAATAATCAAAAGATAAAAGCCCAGGTCAGTGGGGGTCTGGCCACCCGGATCATTTTCTGGGGGCGGCACTGTTTGCAAGTCTATCTCTAGTTTTCTGTATCTCCATAAAATCCATTACAATCAGTGTAAAAAGCTTTTCAGCATACAATGATTTTCATTGAAAGACTAATTGGAAAAAACAAAAAGACAAACAAAACACTTCAATTAGAGTCAGACATTCGGCCTGAAGATGATGAAGCATTGCCTAGCCCTCTCCGACATCCTCAGTAATTCGACGTGGTCAGCAGGAAGTGAGATTACTTCACATCGGCATGTCTTTTTTCTTATCCTGGAGACCCAGTTTGGAGATAAGATGTGATCATCTGTGCTGGTTCTGTGTACCCACGCTACATGGGATGCATACGATTATGCAAATGTGGCCCGAAAGCCGTAAAGAGACGAATCCTTCAGCTGCGGACGGCGGTGGCGGCGGTTCTGCAGCAGACGAGCCGCTTTAACAAAGTGAAGCGCTGAAAAAGAAGGAACTGGTGAAGAGCTTTTTCAGGACCGAAGCGTGTTTGTCAAAAGTTAAAGTGGCCGGTTCAAACTCTCAGCTGGATGCTCATTGGTTGGCTCTCTCTCTCTCTCTCTCTCTCTCTCTCTCTCTCTCTACGGTCAAGTATCAACACAGGAACGGCCTCGCCGTGTGTGTGGGCTCCGTAATTACATAAGCACCCTTCACTGTTTTCTGTTGAAGAAATCCAATCTAACACACATCACCTGATCATATACCAGTGTGAAAAATGTTAAGGCCATTTGTGGCAAAATCCTTGAACAAAGCTCCAGATGTTGCAAAGTGCTACCTTTCGTCACTTTACCCCTTCTACCCCTTCTTTCCCTCCTGACAGCGCATCTGAATATTCAAAACCCCAAGGTTTCTGCACCTAAAAACTGATAAATCCACATGAATAATTCATGACACAGGTGAGCAGGTTACATCACAGCCACTGTCACCGATAATCAGATGACACTGATAAGATAATTTGTATGGTTCCCCACAACACAGGGGCAAAGAGGATAATCATACTTTCAAATGAGCCGGGACAATACGTAATATAATGAGCGTGATGTGGAAAGCCTTCAGTGGAGAGCCCGCTCTGTGTCTGGCATCAAGAAATCTGGGCTGGATAAGATAATTATCAGAGCGCTTTGGCGTGTTCGACATTAGCTGTGCATGGTGATTACAGGAGCAGGATTTTTTGCGAAGGGCTGATTTTGGAATCATTACGCCGGCGGTTATCAGAGATCGATGCTAATGAGAAATCTTGAGCTTGAATGACACGAGTGAGTTAAAAAAAAAAAAAAATTTAAAAAGGCAGGGGGAGGGGATGAGATGAAAGGCGAAAATGCTCTGTTGGGGAAAGGAAGGCTTCATGTTTTCACATTCCCTCCCTGCAGCCCAATCAGCACACATCAAGTGATCACCTCTACAGTGGCTTGCAAACTTAAGTATTAGATTTGTGGCATGTGGTAACCCAGCCCAAAGTGCCACGTAACTGTGAAGTGGAAGAAAAAAATGGCTTTCTGAAGGCGGAGTTTCAGAAAGAGCAGGACCTTCTTAAGGAGACAGAGGCCCGATTTGAAGACATTAAATTAGGAACCAAGCTTTTCTTGAAGTCATACTTGATATATGCAGCTTTTTTATAACAACTGAAGTTATTATAGTTACTTGACTGTGCTATAGAATGACAACATGTGCCCGGAAAACACATACTGCCCCTTTAAATGATGACTTGTGCACCTGCACATGGCTGTATTTCTTATTTCTACCACACTCAGTCTCAAACCTGATGTCAAGTTATAGTCTGTGATCGATAAGGCGGGTAACAAAAATCAAGATATTGAAGGTCTTAAGAAAAGACAAACTATGTGTTCAGTCTACTTACTTATTTCTCGTCGTTTTTCCTCCATATGTAGATTTTGGAAGAGGAAAAAAAATGGCGCTAATTTCCTTGCAAATATTTATGAAGCAGCATCATAAAGTTAATGATTATGATTGCAAAAATGACAAAGACAATCACAAAATCCTGGAGCGACTGTAGATCGCTTGGAGTCGCTTTCTTCTTACTCTTCCATATAAGCCAGATGTGAGGAGTGCTTGGTCTTTAAGTCGAGTTTATTTGTACAGCACATTTCAGAAACAAGGCAGTTAAAAGTGTTTTATACCGTAATAAACAATTATGAAACAAACAGTAAACAGTTTTGTCAAATGTCATAATCAAAGTCATTAAGCAGGTATACGTCAATGATATCTGTCAATGTTCCCTTTAGTACTAATCAAAGGCAAATCTAAGCAGGTGGGTTTAAGCCTGGACTGCAAAACTTAAGTTGTTTCGGCTGTTTTACAGTTTTCTGGAAGTTTGTTCCATATTTGTGGTGCATAGAAGCTGAATGCTGCTTCTCCATGTTTGATTCTGGTTCTGAGGATGCAGAGCAGAACCAGAACCAGAAGACCTGAGAGGTCTGGAAGGTTGATACAACAACAGCAGATCTTTAATGTATTGTGGTGCGAAGCCGTTCAGTGATTTATAATCTAACAGCAGCATTTTGTAGTTTATTCGCTGAGCCTCAGGGAGCCAGTGGAAGGATTTTAGAACTGGGGTGATGTGCTCTGTCTTCTTGGTTTTAGTCAGAATGCAGGCAGCAGATGTCTGATTTTTATAGGTAGACCGGTGAAGACACTGTTGCAGTAACCAATGTGACTAAAGACAAGACTGGGTCTTGTGGGACATTGCCCTTTAATCCTGGAAATCTTCAGGTGGTAGAAGGCCGACTTTGTGACTGTCTTTGTGTGTTTGAAGGCTCAGATCTGAGATACTGTTTGTTGACTACTGTTTTTCTGTAAATCTATACACCTTAACAGAACAACTAGTTTCATTGTGATCAAGTATATAATGTAAATTACACAGAGGTGGACTCTATTTACTACTTACATGAGTCGGTTGCACTTTTCTTTTGACTTTACAATATGCTGTGCTGGGGGATTGAATTTTGCTGTTGTAATGTGACAACATGTCAAAAAGTTTCATGAGTAGGCCGTGCATACACCCTCTGTCCTTGACGCCGTTTCTGTTCAGCAAGACAGCAGTGAAACTCTACAGAAAGGCACGATGCCTCGAAAAAAACAGATGGGATCTAATGGCCTCTGTGGGAAGCGAGTGTGCAATTCACACATCCTAACGCTTCACTTCCCAGCTTATTGATGGCTGTTCTTCCATCATTTCATAATTTTACAGCTAATTGTTATATTTAAGCACAAGCTAAAACCTAAGTGCTCAAAGTTTTCTACATGTATTATTATTATTATTCATCTTGTCTGCAGTGTTGTGTCAAAGAAGAAACAGATTCAAGGCTTCAACACAATTCTCCAGCTGTCAGAGCAAGGTTCTGCCACTGGGCGACAGACATCATGGGGGAACAGCTTCATCGCACAATTTGTGATTCAAACAAAGCAAGACGTTTTGCCTGCAGAACCTATTTTCACACTTTTTGTCTTACTGGGAGTTTGCTCAACACATCGGCGTGCAAGAAAACACACCGTGCCTCTCAAACACAATGGGAATGAAAGACACGTTCTCCTTAAGTTGTCAGCGCATCGGCGGAAAAACAAAAGGGGAGAACGCCCTTGAGCCAACACCACCGTTGTGTAACGTCTGCAGAAGATGTTAGATTCATCAAGTTTAAAAAGCCTTGGGTACAAAGAGGAACGCTGACTGCTGTAGAGTGCAAAGGGGGGAAAGAGGAAGTTAGTGCATGTTTTGAGACCCTGGACTTTGTCCGAGATAGAAACTCTGTCCGGATGTTCAGTGTCATCAAGTGAGAAGCAAATTTTACAACAGGCTGTTGGTATTTACACAGTTTGAGAGACTATGGTGCCATCTTTACAATCAAATCCTGATGGTAAAGAAAGATTTTCAAATGAGGATTTTGAGACTCTCTGAAACAAAAATTACTCCGAATTTTGGGTTACAACAAGACAAAATACGGTAACAATACTTTAACTAGACGCTGTATTTCATTACCCAACATGCAACCCAGACGCTGTGGCTATCACACGAGTCCACCAGCTCAAAAAAACTGTTACCTGCTGCCTCCACTCCTGACATGACAGTGACACTTAAGATGCAACCAAATAATATTATTAAAAAGGTAGAACAACAAAAAAAGTCAATCAAACAAATACATAATGATCATTTGGACTTAGTTATGTCGCATCATTTGGACTTAGTTATGCTTCGGTTGCGTGGATGAAGCAATCAAGCGAAATCTCTCGCAAACACATTCGTCAACGGAAAGAGCGAGCTCGTCTACGCGAGCGATCAAAGGAGTCGTACCCACTTTCAAGGACAGAATCTCTTTGGTGCATTTGTTTGCCTCCTGCCAGTGGTCTCGGGAGAGTCGGCTGAGTTTTGGATTGATGCGGCCCCGTGCGCGGAGCCCGGAGAGCGCTGCGGGCAAGTGTCACTTCCCATCGGATGCTCTGGCTAACTGCTATACATGTTTCAAAACAAACGGTCACGTGCCGGGTTGAAGACGTTTTCATGTCTCTGACCCCCTTTTTAACTTTGTGACTGACAGACTGAAGGCAGCGCATGGAGGAGGCTTATTGGGAAGGTTATCTAATGGGAAGACAATGTTTGGTTCTTAGATGGGAGGAAGTCTTTACCGAACCAGAATTTAAGCTTTGTGATGTTAACTCGTTGTGTAAGGGGATACAAGAGGGTCAAAAATTTTATAAATAGCATAAGGAAAGCAATCTCGGTTCATAAACAGAGCATAAGAAATTCATAAGAAACAAAATAATGGTGCAGCTCTCCTTCTGCACTGTCAGACAGAATAAAAACTTGTGCAACGGTTGAAAGTTTCTTGTTTTCTTCTCTCTCTCTCCCTCTTGCTGCAGCTCTCCAGACATGTTTTTCTTTCTCTCCCAGTCTGTGTAATTGCACTTCACTCTCAGATGCCTCTCAACATATCTGATCCATTGACAAATTCCCAGATTCAGTGTTCTCATCATGGCTATTCCCAAGAAATGTACAAGAAAGAGGAGGAGGAGGAGGAGGCGGGCGCTGAAGACAAGCAGAGAGCAGGCAGGCCTCCCCACCTCCGCCCCCCGTTTCCCCCGATGGGTTGTACGCCATCGATTGACTGGTGAAATATATCTCATACCGTGTGAAACCAGCTCAGGGCCTTGACATCTCTTCAGGGAGAAAACCCTGGGTCTCCCCCAGGCTTCCTGGAAAACAACTGCAAAGAAGATACTTTTTTTTTTCCTTCTTTCTTTTACTTCAGCTGAGAATGCTGAAACAATCACTGTGGGCCTGTTGCATGTGTTGCACATATGCTCAGTTGTAAAGGAATTTGATTTCCCTTCACATACAACACAGGCGTGGATATTTTTCTGCTGTGAATAACTTTCCAAATAATCTGCCGTTGTTCCTTTCCTTTTAACCTCCACACTGCCGATCACTTTGTCTTCATAATTTTCTCAGTTTATTTCTGTTTCTCTAAAACCTTTTAGAAAGAATCTTTCCAATTAAAACAAGAGGACCTGAAGTTTACATACAGCTGTTAGGGACATTAATCACAAATATTCGCGGGTTTTCTTAAAAGCTATAAACTTTTAAACACACACTTTCAGTGATTTTAAAGAACAGGAATAAGAGGTAAAAGTTTTCAACGTGTAGAGTCTGAAAATACTATAATATACACTCAATAATAACATTAATATTTTTTGGGAATAGCCATGATGAGAACAAAAAAGTAAAAAGTACAGTGTGCTAAAACTACTTCAAAAATGTTTTTGTAAATCTTTTTCAAAAAGTTACATAAGCAAATCTCTGATACCGTGGCTAGCTAACATGTAGCTCCTACTGATGCCAAAGTTAGCTTCTGGCTCTCCACTAAACTAACGGACTGTTTCTCAGTCTCTCAGATTAGCATCAGCGATGCTAGTGATGCTATTTTATTTCTCATCTTTACTTCGTTCCACATATAAACATTCCAAGATGCTAGCAAAAGTGCTTTGTACCTCATTTCCGCCAGAGGCTCAGGAGCAAGAAACAGCTGGAACCACATTGCTAACTATCGGTTCTGTTTGTTTTAAAGCTGCAAGCTAGCAGTTCCAGCACCGCTTGCTGATGCAGAAAGTTAGCATTTAAAACACATAATGAGGCATTTATTCAGATGCACAGTTTAATGCTTCTTTTTTTTTTCTTTTATCCCTGTGGCAAATATTTATGCATATATTTACCGTAATTAGTTTGTAGTTTTCAAAATTGGTGACAATGAAGATGTTCCTTTCATACCGACTATATGGCCGCCATAATAAAGATCCTCTGGCGATGATTTAAAGGCTGCCAGTGTTCAGAGCACAGCTAGGCTTTAAATAGACAACTGCTGAAAAAACATGCATAGGAAGCATTATTTGCAGTATTTATTGTGCACAACATTTAGTTCTGAGGTTGCCTATAGCCACAAACGTTTTATTTTTGTTTTTTTCTATTCACCGTCTGCCACGATGTCCCCCTCTCCCTCTGCTGTCTCCATCAAAGCACCAGACAATCAGAGTTCAGAGTGTAGTCCAGATTTAGAGGGAGATATTTAAAATTATGGAGGCAGCTGAAGTGTTACAGTCTGCTGTTTGGAAGACAGGGAAGGCCTGCTGTTATCAAAAGCCTGGATATGACCATGTGGTAAATTTCTCTTTAATGTGTAGTTATAAGAGTCGTAAATGTGACCGCAGTAATAGAAATGTAGGCAAAGGTTGCAATAGAACAGCTGACAGTGCTGCTACAGCTTTGTTTAACTTTATTCTACATTTTTATTAAAACAAAACTTATGTTAATGTAAAGAACATATGGAAATGCTGGATATCCATATTATTAGATATTCAGGATAAGTTGGGAGGTCAGTCTGTTGTAGTTGTTGGTATGGTGATTTTTGTTCAGAGTTAATGTAAAAATGGATTTATTCAGGTTTTATGTGTATTGAGTGAACTTTGAACTAGTTCTAGAGAAGTGAAGGCTCACACAGCTAGGAATTGGAAGCTAATTTAAAATCTTAAAATCCAGATGAAACGTGCAACTGGGTCTAAAGAGATTCCATAATATTACTGTCCGTGACCGGCTGGCCTCTGCAGACCTCCAGGCCTATGCCATTGTTCTCGAACAGAACAGGGTAGACTGCCCCCTGTGGGTCTGTGGTCAGCCTCTGCCTCAAACTGAAGATTTAAGAGTATATTCACACCAGCCCTTTTTAGTCCACTTTAATCAAACTCTAGTTCACTTGCCTAGAAAGTCTGGTTCCTTTGGGAAGGTGTGAATGAGTGATCGAACTCTGATGCGGACCAACAAAGTGAGCTCTGGTCCACCTACAAACCTAGGTCTTGATTTGGTTGAAGTGAACTCCAATGTATATGAGAATACCAAGCAGACCAAAGACTGTTCCAAGAACAGGAAGTTTGATGATGAGAGATCAAAAGCGGGGTACTTTGGATAAGTGCAGCCAAAGCAAATGTGTGAATCTGGTGTCAACATGGGAAATGGCTTGTGGTCTTTTGCCAAAGACAAAAGACAAATCCTACAACGGTTAAAATCTGACACCACTACATAGTTGTTTTACTGGTTAGAGAACATTGTTGTATTTGGTGTCATCTTCAGAGGTTTTCATGCCGTGTCATTCAGTGGTTCTTGGTGCAGCGCCACCACAGGCGAGGAGGTCAAACAGGTCATCGATGATGTAACAGTGGAGCAGGTCAGGAACATTACATTTGTGGGGAAACAGATCACTGACACTATGACCTGGTCAAAGTCAACTGTACATCTTCAAATGCACAAGTGAATGACAATAAAATCTGTCTACGTCTGTGTAACAAATGACACCTTGGACCCCAATCAACCCACGTGTACTAACTTTAACCCTCTACTGGACGGTGGCCTGACTCAGCCTTACAGATAAGGTGAGGAGTTCAAGTGGGAGTTCAAATTAGAGCAACTGCTTCTCCACATCAAAAGGATTCGTTGAGGTAGTTTGGGCATCTGATCAGGATGATGCAGGCGCCTCCCTTCAAGGACATCCCAGAAATAGGGGATCATGGGAAAAACCCAGAACTCTCAATGCTTCAGAATGACACCTTTGAAAGTGTAGATGATTTGGAAACATAGCTTGATTTCCCAATGACATACATTGTTTTCAAATACTTAAGATCCACTAAAACATAGACGCCTTTTCACTAAACCTACTTCAGATCATCTCTCCCATCTTAGGCGGACCTGAAATGGCTTTTAGAAAGCTAAAAGCACATTCAGATAGCACATTTGCTATTTGTCTACTGACATTAATGCCAATCAATATTTCCAGCACAACCACTCATGTCTTAGTTATCAGGAAAATGTGCTGAGATACAAGAAAATCTCCAGACCCATTAAGGCCAGGCTTTCTCCTACGAGTCAATATGTGACAGATTGATAAATTAACAAATTATCCCACTTCATCTTCACGGGACTGTTGTCATAGTTAACCATCAAAAATCAAAACATATCTATTTCATTCTGCTGGCTGTCCACAGCATCGGATTCACAGGAATGTTATAATTGGATACTGATGTAGAGCAATATTAATCATCATTTTATTGTGAGGCTCCACAGTTTTAACTGCTGTTTGGCCCAGGATAAAGTACGCGGAGGAGAAAAGTCCAATTTCCACCGAGTGAACAGAAAGTTCTCCAAATGTGTTCCAGAGTGATTAACTAGCATGGGGAAAGTGAGAAAACGATTAGAGAGACTCAAAGAAATGCATCCGAAGCGTTTGTCGACAAGAATGTTCATGTTTGATACAAGAGAAACAATAAAAAAAATCCTTCATCATTTTACTGGCAATGAGCTAAAACAGAAGATTTGCTGGAAATCTGAGAGACCCTGAAATTACAATGAATTTTATTTACCGTTACTCCAGCCTGGTTACTCCTTTTAGCCATGTGCTAAAAGAACAACACATAAACCGTTAAGACCAAGAAAAATATTTACATTTTGCATTTAAGATCAAAAACCTTCTTTGTAAATATATTCTACCCAAAACTCTTCAAGCGACATTTTTAGCTTCAAACTCTCTGGAAAAAAAAAAAGAATAATTAATTTGATTAATCGTTCCCTAAACTAATGGCTTTATGAAACAGTGGCAAAGAAAATGCCACAAATCCAATTTGACATTTTTGAAAGAGCTGTATTCCACCCAGTTCACAATTTTGCACCAGTTCTTGCTAGCCCATCAGATAAAATCCTATAAAAAACATGTTTTTTTTTTTTTCTGGTATCTTGGGGAATTGTGAGCCATTTGAGGAAAATAGACCCCTTTGGCAAGGCACAGAGCAGAATCTCACCAGAGCACCTCTTCAGGCTCATCTGGAGAACACTGTTTTGTGTTTTCAATCAATCCTCTTTAATATTACATGTGTCGACAACTTCAGATGTCTTCTCTCTCTTAAAAGTTGTTTGACATTGCGGTCACGTTGTCAAAATCCCCCCACACCATTCTTTTTGACTTACTTGATTATATATATCAAAAAATGACATAAATATGATGCAATGTCAAGCAAATCTTCTCATTTGTCTATCTCTCACAAAATCACCATGATACAACTTTTGACATGTTTGCCATTAATATTTTATGAGTACGCCCCTAGGAGATTTTCTTTTTTCTTTTTGTCTGAACCTCACACTTATCTTTTTTCTTCTTATTTTATTTGCAAAGCACCCGAAGGTCAAATGCTTGCTACCATGAAGGACATTTTCTCTCGTGAGATATCAGATTTGAAATCTAGCGCAACAACTCCGAACTGTGCGGAGTCGAGATCCTTTTTCCGTGGATATTCCAACCAGTGTGGGAAAATGGTAATTGGGACTCGCGATGCATTTGTACATTAGCAGATCAATCACGCTCCAGTGTGCTGCGAGGCTCTCTCACATTTCTTCAGAAATGCTAAGCAGCTGCGCTCCGCACACTGCTGTGCTGCTACACCTGCAGGTCTCTTTATCAAACATTTAATAATACACACTCAGTCTCTTTATTGTATGAAACATTTATATTTTTTAATTAAACTATCCAAATTCTGATTTATGTGATTGTCAAAAGTAATAAGAATGTTTAATACTGTTTGTGTTTGACTGTGTTTGAAACTATTCAGTTGAGACGTTTCGATCGTAACTATAAAAGTATTTTCTCTCAGCGTTTGGAAGTTTTATTATGGTGCATCTGTTGGAACAAAAATTGCTAGTGATGCACTTCCAATCATATGAACAATATCCAATTTAATATATATAGGGCCCTATCAAATCCATTTTAATACTTTCCAGATTCTGCCTTTTTTTCCCCATATTGCACTTCGTTCTATTTTAATTCTTCCGAATTCCTTTTTTTGCTGTTTTAGACGTAAAAAATGTGGGCAATTATGGTACAAATGAAAAACATTAAACACATCTACAGCTGGAGGTCAACATGCTGTATGGCAAACAAAGTGGACTGCAGTGATTCAACAGAACATTGGTTTTACCAGATGGTAAAAAGTTTCAACGTGTTTTTTAAAGAACTCAAACATTACGTGCAACTCTAAGAATCTCGTTTCAAGCATAAAATAAAATCTCCCTTTTAAAAATTACTTCGTAGTTGAGCTGAACACCAAAACATCTATCGCATAAAAGAAAACAGTGGTTAAAATGTAACAGAAACCAACATGTGGAAGAATGTGCATCAGTCAATCAAAAGGTAGCCAATGGTTAAAGAAATTGATTATTACTTAATGCTTTATTTTTTTTTAACCTTTTGCTTCTTTTGCTCTGTAATCACAGCAAGTTTTGGAAGTAATCCCGAGGTTTTAGCTGCGTTTCCATTGGAAACATGGCAAAATTTTTGTTGATTTTCCACTATTTCGCGATTGTGGTGTTTGAATTAAATAAACACAATTAAATTCCCATGTGAATAAGATTGTTCACGTGACAAGGCAATAAAAATAATCCTCCTACTACTACTTCTTCTTCTTCTTCGTCTTTTCCTCAAAGACGAAGGAACCCGACGTTGATCATGTCACTCATTTAATACGAAAAAATGGTTTCCATTGCAGTCTGATGAAATAAACTTATTTCAATACAGTAAAAAAAAAAACACATCTCATCCTAGCACTAAAACGTGTTTCATCAAAATTGCTGTTCCCATTAAGCTAATTCATTTTCATAAATCCAAATTACCGTATTTATATGGACAGTGGAAAAGCAGCTTATGAAAGCTTTTGAAACCACAAGGTGTTTTTAAAGGAACTCTTAATGTAACAGGCCGGGCCGCCGGCTGCAAAATCAAAGCTCCTTCGCAGAGATAGCAGGAACATTACGAATGACCAAAACAACACTTTGGCACTTACCGAGGGGGGAAAGAGGAGGCTGCGCTCAACATAAAAAGGTCTGGGTATTCACACAAGACATCAGTGCTGGATGATCACAGGATATTTTTCATGGTACAGGAAAACCTTTCACAACATGCAGCCAAGTGCAGAGCACTCTGCAGGAGGTAAGCATACTATTATCCAAGTCTTTCTTTTAAAAAAAAAAAAGGTACTTCATAAGAGCAAACAGTGTGGGTTTACAGCAGAATAAACCATAAAGACTCAGGAATGAAACAAAAAGCAGGATCAGACTTTGACCCAGTGGACCAGCAGGACGTTGGACAGACTCTGATCAGCCTGGGGAATCACCAGGGGCCTTACCAGGGGCACAGGGTTCACACCGACAGGAGCCAAATTCACAAAGATTATGATCGACAGCCATAATAATTGCTAACTCAAGCTAGCATTAATGAATACCAGAATCACTGCATTTCTTGCTGTAGTACTGCCAAAGTCTTTTGGCCATCCATAATTTCTATTTTGCCATGGCAACCCTTCCACATGTATGTTGTCAGATTGAAAAGTAAATAAAACAGCTGCATTTTGGCTACATACATGGTGTAATAGTTCAACAGGCTACAGAGAAGGCAGCTGAATTGGTTCAGTTTAGAGTGATGGAAGTTTATAGAGAATATACATGCCTTACCAATCTAACATAAACATATTTACACACCTACGAGGACATCAATGTGCAGTGCAAGTCGTGTCTTCCTCTGAAACTCTTTGCCTCATAGGCGATGCTCACACAGCAGGGAAAAGCGACAGATATCCGACTTTTTCACAGCAGTGTGAACAACTCAATTCCAATCTTTTCACCCCCCACCCAAAAGAAAATCTCTGATTTGTGCTGCTTCCATATGAGGCTCTAAATGGAATATGTATCCTATGCAAAAAGTTTGCAGTTTGAACGGTCAGGTCACTTTTCAGCCGACTTTTACGTCTTTGAAGTGAGACATGCATCATAAGAAACTAGACAGGGTAAATCTGGATGTAAAAAATGGCTGAAAATTGTATTTATGAAAATTCTGAAGTCTGTGACATTTAAGTACGTCACATCACAGTCCCACCACTCATGGTCTGGTCTACATTAGTTGTTGTAGTTGTGGTTGTAGTTGATGCCCCACATCAACTAATACCATTGGTAGAGAGAAGGCAGCATTGAATAATAACTGGAACATTGCTTTACAATTCAGTACAGCAATCAGTATTAGTTGTATGTTGTTTTTTTAATTAGCTTCCTTCATGTTGTTATGATCTTGTGACAATTCAGTCCACTCCCATTGCTGAATAACTAAAATCTGTCCAGTGGTGGCGGCATCCATGACTACCTCCGTAAACAGCCAGCTTAGTCTTAGTTCTTCTGCACATGCGGGTTGCTGCTTTGCAGTTGACACAAAAGTCTGATTGTGGTTGCATTTAACTTATAGTAGGAACATCCCCACAAAAAAAAAAATCATATTTCAGCAAAAAAAATTAATTTATCGGAATTAAGCATCGGCGGTAACGTTAACGGAATAGCTCATACCAAGATCAGAAACCCTTTCACATAGACTTTTTTGCTTTAGCTCCAAGATGTTAAAAAATTCACATTGCTGCTTATTTCAATCTGCTCCAATATGGTTGGAAAAGGGTGAAGATGTCACTGAGTGCAAACATTTACACCTTACCAGACCCGATCCAGGCCCATGACTCACCCGTTCCATCTCCGTGAAAGGGATACTTCAAAACATTGGTCACAATTGGTCACAAGAGTCATGAAAATCAAGGTGACATCTTTCACCGGAGACAACAGATGTAATTTCGTGAGCAGTGCTGGCATTAGCTGAGGTGCATTGTGCTAATCCTGTTGGGAAATTGCTTGGCATGAAGGACAATGAGACCCAGCAGTGGAAAGAGGGCCAAGTATCTGACTGGACTGCTGCTTTGGAAGAGATGGTGCAATTCATCCCAAACTGGAGGGAATACTCTGAACTGTAACTAAACTACCGGGCCCAAATAAAACGGCCCAGGAATCAGACGTGTCACGTTTGGCTAAGATTACTTGTTAAGCAAATGGTTATCTTCTAAATACCTGGGTAAAATTAGTGTTAGAGCTCTGGAGTAGATTTATTGTTAAAAAGAGTCATAAGAGTAGATGGATGCTATGACCAAACACATCAAATATGTCTTAAAAGTTACAAAAAAAACATGTTATTATGGGTTTTGTAATTCCCATATTATAAACTTTGAATAGGCATTAAATTTCCATTATAAAGGGTTGGGTTTTTTTGTACACAGAAATCTTAACTTGAACATGGTATAAATGAGCAGCAGTCTTTCACATTTAACATCAAAAACTGGAGTGTCGTAAGCAAGATAATAAGTTAAAGTTATTTAGATGATAAAAACATAGCACAGTAACTAATTTATGGAGAACAAAAAAATAACAAATTTTCTCAAATACCATAATCAAAATCATGAATCACCAGAATCAAGAAAATGTTGAATGAAGACTAGGATTAATCAAAGTTCCAACTCTA
The DNA here is from genome assembly GCF_019740435.1 of Gambusia affinis. Lineage (NCBI taxonomy): Eukaryota > Metazoa > Chordata > Actinopteri > Cyprinodontiformes > Poeciliidae > Gambusia > Gambusia affinis. Next base: position 29,029,692 of record NC_057869.1, on the reverse strand, counting down.
AACAAGTGGTTTATTTACTGATTTAAAGGAACTCAGTGTTTCAGCATCGCTGTAGTTTTCTGGAGGCTTGTTCCAGGTTAGTGGTCCATAAAAACGAACTGCAGCTTCTCTACATTTTGTTCTGATTCTGGGGATGTAGAGTTGATTTGACCCAGAAATATATAAAAAAATTCATGTATATTAAGAGACAAGTTCATCCTAGTCAACACTGGGGCGGCAGCTACACTTAAACGGATCAGGAGGTAGGCTATCGTCGTGTAACTGGTGGGTTGTCTATTCGAGACACTTCACCCTCCATGACTCCCTCTGGTGGTCAAATACTGAATGACTGTCTAAGTTCTGAGCCTGGGCAGCTCTGGCTACAATGTAGCCATTAGCTTGTGAATCGCTGATTGCAGTGCACATCACTGGAGAGTCCTCTGACTTGATAAACTGGTATACAAATGCAGGTCATTTAACACAACTATTGATTTATGTTGCAGCTAAAACCTTTCTAGACATTTAGTATTCCTGGATTGGTGAGACACACAGCCTTTTATGTAAATAACAAAAAATAACTAAGGATTGTAAATAACTAAGGATTTCAACATAAACAATCCTGGTTTGCAAACTGACAGTAGTTTATAAGTTTAAGAACTTATTTTCCGATGATGGAAATCCACTTTTTTGTTGACCTCAATCTGACCAGTCATTGATTCACAAGAACAATCAAAAAATTTTCTGTTTTATCAAATCCGGTGTTAAGAGATTGTTTTTTTTTTATTATTATTATTTTCTTTCACTATTTTCCCCTTTGCGTTTATCTATCAGAAAGCAATCCCAACTAAATCCAAGTCAATAGGTTTTTTGTTGTAATATGGCTAATACGTTTACAAGTTTCTTCAGCTAAATCAACACAAAATCCTGACTCAAAGTCTCAATATTAAAACCAATTTTACACTCTGGAAGTCTCCACTGAGATGTCGCGGGGATTAAAATGAAGCTGTTTTTTTTTAGAGTAACGCTGATGTACTTGATTTAAACTTATTAGCAGTAATGATTTTCTTTGTGGTCCCAAATGCTCATGCAAATTTTGCTAAAAGAAGCCATCATTATAAAGTCTCTTTCTTTTTTTTTTTGGGATGCAATTACTTCTTAACTGCATCTGAACATCTGTGTAAGTCACAGCTCCTCTAATGGACTGAAGCCAATTTTTATTGTTTGCGGTAACATTTGAAACGACTCTAAGTGCATTTTATAATCGCAGCGTCTCAATTATTAAAGAGTTTAAAGATGTAAATGAAGCCCAGTCAGCATTCGCTCTTTTGGAAATGTGTTATGTTTTTATGCAAATTGCCCCATTCTTTGGTGAGGAGATCTATCTGCTTTCATTTAACATGTTTTAATTTGGTGAGTAGCGTAAAGGCTGAGAAGTGATTTAAAAAGAGCGAGAGAGAATTTTGTTTATGGAAATAAAAGATTGTGTATGTTTTGTCCTTAAGGAGAACCGTCCCTCTGCTTTCGCTCATCAACTTTAGCTGAAACCGCTCTTTGTTCCAATTTAGAAACAGATGTGGAAAAGAACACCAGCTTCCTCTTGAGGACGAAAAACTGCAATCCTCAGCAGTTCTTAATCTGTCACTGCTCGTCTTTCGAAGTTGTTCTTTGGAAAGAAATAGACTGATATGCTTGATAGTTGGGTATGAAGGGAAAATTGAAGTTAGTATCTCAGTCATGCAACACACAGCAGGTTCGCCAGTGGTGGTCAAATCCCATATGCAGTAATACAGAGCAGTGCTTTGTGGAAGCAAAGACACATCTAATAAAAATCACCAACTTCAGGAAATGAAGTTTCTCATCTGAACAATATGGATTATGATGGTATCAATTTTGGGTAATTCATGCAATACAGGGATATGCTTTCCCTTACCTGGGAATAATCTTGTAGTATTGCACAAAAGCCTGGTGTAGCCTGCTTTTAAGCAAACTTTAGTTCGTTTGTCTAGAATGTCTGGTTCGGTTGAGGTGTGAGCATGCGATGGATCTGCGATGCGGACCAAAAAGCAAACTCTGGTTTGTCTACAAATATAAGTCTTGGTTCAGGTGAAGTGAACTCTGGTACTGTCCGAGTGCATATGTGAACGCCAAGCGGATTGGTGATTGCTCCAAAAGCAGGAAGCGGACTACAGGGCAGAGCATTCTGGGTAAATACAACCAAAGCAAATGCATGCCTAGCACTAGTGAGAGAACTGATTCATGGCTTTTTACCAAAGGCAAAAGAGAAATCCTATAACCGCTAAAATCTGATGCTACTCCATGTTTGTTTACAAGGTAGTTGCTCTCAGTGTCTACTTCAGAGGTTCTTGTTGCAGCTCCACCACAGGCGAGGAGGTCAACAGGGTTTTCACCAGTCTAACACGTGTGAAGACACCCTAAATGTAATGACAGGCATATTTTATCGCTTGTGTTGCAATATACTACTTGAAAGAACCCTAAAACATTGTAGACCAAGTATCCAACAGCCAGTGGTGAAGAGAAGATCCAATGTATTTAATGAGTCTAACATCTGGGGTGTACAGGTCACCATTATTCCCATGTCATATTGAAAATTACATAGTCCATCTCAAGAGGACGGTCATAATACCGCCTCCCTCTACGGTCCCCTGACCACACTGATGAGAAGAATCCCACCGCGCAGCTTTTAGGAGACTGTAGCTACACTAAAAAGTGGCTTTTAGTTCATTTTCTGTCTTTCGATGTATTCAAGACACAGACAACCTTTCATTTGCCTGTCACAAACATTTCACTGGGGAAACAATCACAAAGGAGATTAGGTGGAAAACAGACTCCATCCCAAAAAGAGCAGCGCTCAGTCAGGAGCTTCTCTGTCTCCGTTTGCCACTTCCTACATCTGCCTCTCTCCGTCTTTTTTATGTACAAGACAGTCATAAGAATGTACTGTAATTGGAGATAAACAGCATTTATCTTCTCTATTGTCCCTGAATAACCCGCTGGCCCATCCCAGGTTTATTAGCTTCTTTATTGCTCTAGTGTGAGAGTACAGTACTTGACATATTCATCTTCTCAGTAATCTTTTATGCTGCATTTATAATGATACCAGCTCTTGGAAAATGAACTTTTATTCATACTAGCAATTAAGATCTTGTGCAGTTTGTCTTGGCCATGGGGGAAAGAAACAACCTGAGGAATCACTCTGCTAATGATGGCCTGTCAACGATGCAGCTGTCTGGAATAAATCGTCAAGAACCCCCTCATAAACAGCTATTCCCCCAACATTCGGCACACACACACGGAACACACATGCACTTCGGTAAACTTTGTCATCCGAGCAACTTTGTACACAGAGAACCTAACTGAGGTTAAAACTTTCTAGCTAAATACCAACATGACTTTCCATACAATATTTCTTTTGTCTCTTAAATATGGTAATGATGTTATTTGTAGTCCTAAGCCTTTATCATACTGTTGCCTGTTTGTGCTTTGTTTAAATGCCAGAGGAAGGAAAAATGTCATAGGAAACTAATGCTTTGGGATTCCTTTATATTGAATTTACACTGATAGATACATAGTGTAATCTCCAGCTGAGCTAGACTGACACAAGTTTATAGAACATGTCAAAACTCTTTCATCACACGATTGACGCCAGACGCACAGACCACTTATAACACCGCTCAGCAATGATTAGCAATCAGATCATTGCTAAATATGTCAGCAATGATCCAGTGTTGACATTAGTTAATCTCTTGCTTTCTGTACTGATGAAGAATCAATTACCTCAATATGCTGGCTGCTTGAAACTGAAGTTGAAATTAAGGTCTGAACTACTTTTAAAACGTTTTGATTAGGGCTGGGACTTTAACACATCAATTTTAACATGCTAAAAATTGTAACGCAGGTAATCCTATTGGAACTTTTGTATTTGTGTGTGCTTGGTCTGCCTGTAAATCGGACGCACAAGCGACATACACAAACGACAGCGGTGGACAACAACGCCGCTTCTCTTGGATCTTTAGGGTTTATTTTTACTTTATAACTTTATTTTTACTTTTTTCATAAAAGTTCCATGAATGATCAGGGGTTTCCTGAAACACATGGAAGCAGAATGAGTAGAATAGCACCAATCTATTGATTGAATAACTTAAATAACAGAATGAAAACAATAAATACCTCTGTTGTTCACATACGTATCTATTATAGAATTTAGTTTATAACACTTTTGGTTTCAAAGAGTGTAACGCAAGAGTCATTAGAAACTACTATGTATCATATACACAGAGAGAGAGTATGTTGTACATATTGTATGTATTGGTTTCATATGTTTTATGTTCAAGAAATTTGTTATGGGAAAGTTTTTATTCTGCCTGAATTTATTTTATCTTACTTCCTTATAGGTTTTTGGACTTCAAATCCCAGATTTGGCACAGAATCTTATATTTATTGTCTGACTCCATTATTTGCTAGATATCAAATCAGATCCAATCAGTTACTTAATACCTGGGTGAATTTTCCACCAAGTTCTTTTTTACTCAAATCATTTCTTGGATGACTATGTATGACTTTTACTTGAGTAAAAATTTGTTACAGTTGTGCTACTCTACCCACCTCTGACTGTCTGGTGGTTTTTCTTTTGCAGCCTCAAAAGAAGATGTACGAAATCTCAAAGACAAAATAAATAAATAAATGGAAAAAAGAAACGTGAATGACTGTAATGACTGTCGTTCCATTACATTCTACACTATCATTGCTGTAGGGAACACATTGGTGACAACTATACGGACAGGGACAAAATGAGGGTAAAAATAATTCAATACTTTTTATGTAAATGTAAAAAAAATTCTTAAATATCTATCTATAAAAATATACAGTTTTGTATTTCGTAGTTCTAGATATGGTGCTGTAATCCAACATTTGGGGATTTGCCAACAATGTGCTCTTTGACATATTTGTTTTACTGGATTTTTGCTTAAAGCGACATTAGAATCCAGCGGAGCTTCCTGGAGGTGAAAAGCAGGTAATGAATGTTATTTACACAATTAATGGCAGCCTGGAGCGTAATCTTCTAATTGCCATCTCCGGTGGAGGCAACCTTAGAGAGCCATCAATTAAAAGTTTCCTTAATCTATTCAAAATCAGAACACTTTTCTGTTTTTTTCAGTCATTACTGCGCAGCCTCTGAAAATAACTGTCTTCATCTTAGTGGATGCAAAACAGTTCAAGATTTCTTTTCCCCTCCCCTCGCCTACAATATCAGATGTCAACTCTAATGCCGTTTTGTCTCATCAGACGTGTTCTGTGATTGTTAAACCGAGACCATCCATCTCATACTCATCTCTGCAAGCTTATTAGTCCTTAATTCAGAAAATTTGAAATGTTTAATATCCCAAGATGGATAGTAATGTAGCTTTGTCACATCCAATTCCACTGATCGTATTTAACCTTCAGCGCTCAACTCACTCACCGGTTTGAAGACTGCATCACAATTATCAATTGTTCAAAGCGGGGTTTCTTTTTTTATTATTTTTTTTTTCCCGATGCCTCCGACAATAAAAGCTCTAATGATTTCTCTCTGTTGCCATAGACCACCGGGAAATTTCTCATTTGCCGTAAATCACAGGGAGAAGTTTGGAAAGGCGGCCCCGTTTTCCCTCCCACAATGTTTCAAAATAGACCGTCTGAAAGTCGTCCGGCGCGTGTTATGAAAGCATTTCTCCTGGTTATAATGGGCAACAAATCGCTCCCTCTCCTCAAAAGAAGACAAGAGACACGGTGCCGGCGCAAACAATTCCCAGTGAAATATAACAAAACAATCCGATGTCGATTCCAAGGATTTGCTGTGTTTAATTAAATCCATCCGTTCTCACCTCTACCTTTGTGAGTTATCCCCCCGCTGAAGCCCAAAGTACGATTGATCCAACTCCGTGCTTAACAGCGGGAGACATGTTTTATTCATTAAATTCTCTAAAATTTGCCTTTGGCCAGCAAAATAAAAATAAAAAAAACTCACATGAACTGTGCCAAAATGTATGATTCTGGTTTGGAAGTTCATTTGGAAATGATCGTGCATTTTGTCTTTTTCTTTTTTCAGAGATTTAAAAAATAAAAAATAAAAAATCCAGCAATGGCTTTGGATGATTTTTACAGAATGAGCAACTGTCCGATTCCTCACACGAGGTTACAAGAAAACTTGGGAATTAAACGCAGAAATACTGTAAACAAGAACCTGACAACTACAGAGAATATTTCAGGTGAACTACATGATGCGTGTTTTGCACTTTGAGCTGAAAGCATCTCCACTCTAATGGGATTGGCTTTCCTCATTAGGCCATGCTAACAAAGGAGCCAAAATAAAGAAGCGATGAGTCTAAAATTAGGACAAGCCTCCTGTGCTGATTGTTAGACTCCAGATCCAGTGTGTTGGATTTAATTAGGACTGTGAAACAGGTAAACAGTAGGGGAGGGCGTTTCAGACACTTCACAATTTATGGCTGATCGTACCCGGAGATGCTGCGAGCTGAATTCAATTAAACATCTGCGATGGGAGGCGCCTCCTTTATAACCCCGGTGGTAAACCGATTGTCATATTTCCCATGCCTTTGTTCTCCACACGTACGCATCTCTCTCTGACAATTCTCTTCCTGGTGAATAACACAAGCTGGTATCAGAAATCATCAATCACCCATTGCACTGTTTCCCCCTCTGGCCCCCTCAGATTTCAAATATTTATGTGTAAATTTGGTTTTTATGGTCTTAATTTTACCCCCACTTTATCATCAGATCTGTTAGTTGTGAGAACTGTCAGTTAAATCTTTCACCTGATCAAGTTCATTTTAATGGCATAGAAAACAGTGTGAGTGAAAACAACAACAAAAACTGATCAAATAATTCAGTCATTCATTCATTAAGAGTAAAATGTTACCCAGACGAAATACCTGCTATGCTAATATGAGAGCCCACTTTTTAAATCCTGATGCTAATTAGCTGTTTCTGTTGACCATAAAATTGCCCGAATTGGTATTATGCGCCGTGTTTCTTGATGACTTATGGTGTGAACAAAGTTAGTTAGTTGTGATTTTAATTGAGTTTGTTTAATGGAAAAACAGCAATAGAAAAAAAAAGTTTTTTTTTTTTTTCCATTAGTGGAATATTTCCAAAGTTTTGCGCACATTTGTGATGGAAATGCAATTAGTGACTCTTCCGAGCAACAACTTACCATTTCCTGACACTGTAAAACCAGCAAAAGCCAAACTTTCAAACAATGCAGAATTTTGTTGCATGCATATTTTTCTGAGTATGTGAAAGAAGTATGGCAGAGTTTGTAGAGTTATTAAATTTGTCAGAAACATTAATGTTTCTCTTCACAGAGCAAGTAGCTAGTGTAATTTTCATGTAAGATTTTTTTCCTCCACTAGTTTTCTCCTTTTTACATAATAAAATAAAAATGTGCTTAATTATTTTTGATTTTTTTCAGCTTGAATGAGGATCTTATGTAGAAAGACATTTTCTTCACTATCCAAGAAAACAATCTAGGGGAAATGAAAGCTGTGATAGATGAAACACATTTAGTTCATCAATATGTTTTTGCTCCATAGGGCAGATAAAAAATTAAAAAAACCAAATAGGAAAAACTAATGTATTTACCTAGCCACAGGTAAAATGCTTAAATATCTAGCCTTTGTTTCTCTGGTGAAACAGTAATTGTTTTTTTCTCCAGTCAATAGGATCAGACGGCAATGCAAACAAATGGCACACAACCGCAGGCACAATTTTACGCTTCGTTTATACCTTTTTAAGGTTTTAGTGTGTGTAAGTGAGTGTGTGTATTCCTTTTTGCCACACCAACTGCTAATGGATAAAAAATGCAGGGCGCTTTTTAAAGAGTGTCCACAGTATCCAGTGCAATATGAATGCCATCGGAGGCTCAAAATAAAAAATCAGATTACTCCGTCACCCCCTAACCCTAGCTACTAGTAAAGACAGCTATCTTAGGTAACCATCATGCAATGGGATATCCTGCCAAATCAGGGCGCTTTAGATTTTTTTTTAAATATGTCAAAACTCCACAAACATCATCCCGAGATACTGCACATTTAGACCCAAGTCTTACTCAAATGTTGTAACAATTACAATATCATCTTATGTCATGCTATACTCTGCAGAAACCTTGTGACAGAGATACTATTAGACCCTATTAACATGTAAATAAATATGATTCATCAGGACTGTGTCAAGGTATTTGCATATTCTTATGTTGTTTTAAGCTAGGCAGCAATAAGCACAAGCAATTTTGCCAAATTTTAGTTTTTTTGTTGCCAGAAAACCAGCATTATCATAGTGTTATATGAAAGAATAAAGTAGCCTATAAATGTTTTACAACTCAAGGTTGAATTGGAAAGGTGGGAGAGGTTTGCTGGCGAGGTTTCCATCAAGATGAGACATCAAAACAACTTGGGAGCTACGCATGTATCTCTGCAAATTTTGGATGGATGTCAAACATCTTAATGTTCAATAAAACGCCAAGGAATGAAGAGACATAAATTTAACCCGTGATGGAATATTACTTTCTGTCTTGTACCTGTAGACATGATGGATTTTCAATATCTGTGTCTCCCATCGCCAAACTACACAAGTACAATAAAACATAAGTAATGTCAAAACATCTCCTCTGATTTTCAGTGTAAAAAAACAACATGAGAAAAAGTTTAATCCATTTGTGATGTTGCCATGAGGTTGAGGTGAGGCTGTGGAGCCACGTCCACACACTTCCTTCTGAATAGAGCCCTTTCACTCCCTGGATTGGAAATTATGCGGGTAATAAAAGTTGTCGTTCCCGTGTATTATGGCAACGGTGCACGGGCTCAGGAGTACGTCTCGTATTGTGTCAAAGTATAGTAGAAAACTAAAGCTAACCGGGTTGTCCGGGGGTTCGGGTCTTGCTATAAGTGGAGTCATAGGTTAAGCCTGTGCAGGGCTTAAGGAAACCTATTTCTCTTATCTTCTTTGCTCGTGAACCATGAGCAATAACATTATCAAAGGGTCTGTTGTTACAGGCTCGGGTTAGAGAGGGGAGGAATTACAGGCAGTCAGGAGATTTAAAACATTACACGTTTTGAGGATGTGTCCAATCGCGCTTCTAATCTCACCATTGTGTTGGGTCTTATCAGCACTTCAAAATAGAACAAAGAAAAGTATCAGGCCATCCATAAATCATAACTTCAGAAGCGTGTGGTAGTTCACTGCCTCTTGTGCACCCCTAAACACTTAAGCCTGCAGATTCTATTTCATGTTACTCCAACAATGGCGCTTTATTATTGAAAACAAAAATGTTAATAAGGGCTCTGTTTCAGATAAGAGCATTCAGTCAGCACTGAAATCTGTCTCCAAAGGATAATACTGTTGCAGAGGGCAAAAATCGGACTTATATTAGTGGTGCCAAATTGGGAAGTGGATGGTTCTATGGCTTTTGCACATTTTGTTAAACTATTAGCTCTTTTTAGCCATGTGCCAAAACCAATGGAAATAAACTTTTAAGTGGCCATGTACTTTGTTCAGAGATGTTTAGCCAATATCCAAGTGACTAGAGCTAAAAATCTGTTTTTGTCTGTAGAAACATGTAAAAATTAAGCTTAATTTGTGTCACTACATGTGCACCGTTTGCAGTTTTCTAGCTGATTGGCAATTACCAATCTTTGAAAAGCCTGACCTGCCGATTCCGATTTTGGCTGATGCTGATATGTTATTTGAAATGTTGCTAAATATTAGCAAAAAAGTCGCAGAATTAGCAACAGTGAGGTGACTATTGTTAATGTTTGCATAGTTGTTTGTCCTATATGTATCGTCCAATGACCAGTGGAGTTAGGTACAGACTCCCTTGCAGGGGTAAGTGGGTATGTACAATGGGTGGATTGTATCCATTGATTATAAATGCATTCATAATCAATTAAATCATTCATGCATGCATAGAAATGAAAAGTCATAAATGGGTGGATCAATTCAAAAAGTCACTTACACCGATACCAAGTTGGTAACAGTAGTGGACCGATACCAGCACGGTTAGATCAATGAATTAGTTAGATGGATTAGAATGGAATACTGTTCATTCACTGAAAACTTTTCTTAAATAAACCACAAAAATAGATTTAGAGAGCGTGACTTTTGTCAAAGGGTTGCCACTATATTTCTTAATGTTCTGAAAGCAAAAGCTCAGACAGTGAAGTATGATGTAATGACACATCAAGCTCTTGAAATTAAACTTTGCAATGCTTTGGAAAAAGATTTTGACCCCCTTGCAGATTTATTTTGTTTTCTTTGCTTTTCTTGTCATTCTTCTTTTCAAGTCAAACAGGAGGAATCCTGAGTAAAGCAAAATGCAGACTTCAAATGAGCAGACGCCAACCTGGCTCTGTGTGAAAATGAAATTGGCTACCTTGTTTTATCATGATTACCACATCACGCCATTTTGTAGGATGAGCCATGGAAGTTTGGGGCAACATAAAACTCTCTGGTTCTTGTGAAACCAAAGCAAGAGTTGTGTCTGCATTATTGACACAAAGTTGAGCTTGTCTTCTTACCAGTAACAACTCGCACTTAGACTTAGACTTATTCTATTGTCATTGCACAAAGACACGTAATTGAAATTGGAAATGAAATGTCATCACTTGGCCACCAGAGCACACACAAAAACACAGGTGTGCCTATAAATATATAAATATTCAAATAATAATATATCCCTAAATAAATATAACTTAGCGTTTTCAAGCAGTCCCAGACTGTTGTTGAGCAATCTGATGGCCGATGGGAGACAATTCTTTCTGAGTCTGGCTGTTCTACAGCAGATGCTACTTGCTGGCCACTTGTAGGGCGGGCCATCGTTTCCGATCCAGTTTGTTTTCAACAAATAGTCCTGGAGTGGAGGGTGTCTGTTTGGGAACGCCATCTTTAGTTTTGCAGATGATTTGGTTCTATTGGCAACATCGTGCATAGCTGAGATCTGCTCCTAGACGTTCTTAGAGTTCAGAGTTAGTTGTTGCCTAAAGTGGAGGATCCAAGATCCTTGTACCTTGTTGGCAAATGGTGGTAAAATGGAGGGGGAGATAGATTGTGATTGGGGCAATGTCTGTGGTAATGTGGATGTTGCTCCGTTCTTCTTTTAAGAGTTCTTGAATTCACTACTCTGTCTACTTTACTACCCTCAACCTGTCATGAGACGTAGATCATGACAAGAGATTCCAGATGCAAATGGCTGACATGAGCTTTCTTTTTAGGGTTTCTGGACATAGTCTTAGCGATAGATGCACTTTATACAAACATAAGGCGCACTGATTTGATCAAAAAAGATAATCTCATTGTACTCCATTGAAGAGTGCCTTGAGTAGGTTTTAGGCCTTGCTTTTAATGTCGACGTTACTTCAGATGCACTGCAAATGTCACAGGATATTGCCTAAGCTTTTATTCAGACATCAATCTGGAAAGTACTAAAGAACAGTCCCAAAAAAACAAACTGTCAGCTGGAGAAACTCTGAGAAGAATTCAGGATAAGAAATGAAACGAACATTTCCTTCATACATCCTTGCTGCATTGGTACAACACATACATCTGTATGTATTAAACAGTTTTTGTGTGTAGGACCGACCCAACTTCTTGACTGACAGGTGAGTGTCCAGTGAGAAATCATATTCCTGTGTTACTGAGAATAGACCGGGCGATAACATTGCTATTCTTGCCAGGTATGCACCAGTGAATTCCTCATCAGCTCAACACCTATTTTCCTATGAGGGCTGTTTTTTTTTCCTTCCTTACTCAAAGCCTGGTTTGAAAAAAGGAGCTTTGGAGTAAGCATCGACGCCACAGGGGAGCGAATCCCAGAGGGCATTCGGAAAAAGAACAGCTTCAAAAGGCTCTGCAATGCCGTAACGATTTGTGTAAGGGAGCAAGATTCTGTGATTAGAAGTGAAAAGTTTGTTTGAAGATAATCTTATTTTGGAAAACCTCTCTTGCTGTGATTACTAAGTTAAAAAACTAAGACAAAAAGGGAAAACACAGAGTTTCTCACACTTACACATGTTCAGAATCGTTAACATAGTTCACGATTTTGAACATTGTGAACTACGTTTCTCATGCTGAGATTGATAATTGGTATTTTAAAAGTGAATGCACAACTGAAAGACGAGATAATATAACTTAAAAGGGAAAATGAAAATTAAAGGGAGTGGATATAAAAGAGCACAGTATCTCTGCGACTGTGAATGGATACAGGGCATCTTTTTACCCAGCGCTTCCCAAACAGGTGCAGATTAGTATTCAGCAGGGGAGCGATGATGAGGCTGACTGCCCGGGTCAACACAGCACCACATCTGGCCTGGGTCGTCTCTGTTTTAACCCAGCGATAGTTATGGAAAATTGCAGGGATAGAACAGAGTGCCTAAAGGTGCATTAAACAGGCAAGATGTTTATCATTTGTAGATATTAATAAAAATTAAAAAAAACTGTATGTTTGCTAAGTTTATAAAGCATACTTGGACAACATGACGGGTCCAAGTTGAAATTTTAAAATACCAATAACAAAGATAAACACTTTATTTGAAGGGGTATGCATATGACTGACATGACACTGTCATAAACCTGACATAACGTCTGGGATGAAAATGAATGAGTCTTCATTAATGTCTGACTGTTGTCATGAAGTCTCATTAACAAAATAATGACACTTTATTGCAAAGTTGCTTTAAAAGTGGCAATATTGCATTAGAGTGTAATTTTTTACCAAATAATTAAAAATTTCAAACCGCTAAAGTGGTTTGAAATAAACAAACCACTTTTGTCATACAAGTGTGCCCATAACCACTGTAAGTCTGTCGCTAAACTCAACCATTTTGTGCAGAATTGCACAAACATACACAAAAACGTTTGTACGCTAGCATAAAACTAACCGCTAACGGTGACTAACATGTAAACCTATGAGAAACTAGACTGTCTGCTAATTCCCATACATTCGATACAAGCTAGCATGTGTAAGTCCATATAAGCTTATTATACTTTATTTTTCAGGCACTCTAGAAGCATAGACTCATGCTTTTGTCAAAAAATAAACTGAACATCATTCTGTGACTTACCTTCTTAATGTGAGCCAAACATTAGCAGGATCTCTTTGTCATATACACTTTGCTATTTTCATAGGCACCACCAGGGGGAGCTAAACGTCCTAAATCAAAAGCCTACACCTAAACTGCACACATTACATCCTTATCAGTACAAAATGCGAAAAAAAAGTTCAATCAAAGTGAACAAACTAAAGGGTGCAAGTATTGTAAATAGAACTTCATATTCACAGAACCCAGCATTGATCATGACTGTGATTATTATATACTCAACTTGGCACAACTGAAATAGCAGCGCCCATCAGCTCTAAATGTTCTGGGACTGGTCAGTTTTTCAGAATTAGCTGCCAAAGTAGAATTAGACATAGGAAAAAATATTGGCTCTACAACGTTGTTACCTGTATAAGAATTAGCTATTATATCCAAGAAGGCAGGAGTTGCATTGGAAGATAAACATCATTTCACTGAAGGAGCTAGCTAGAGTGACTATCACTAATACCATGACAACATTAAAAACATCAACCCAGTCACTTCATACGATAATTGCTGTGTTGGCCAGACCATCTTTTCTTCTCAGAGTGGCCCTCTTCCCGGCCCTCTCCATTCCTCCCGCTGCATGACTCTGCATAAGTGACACCAAATTGAATATTAATGTCGTCTGATGGTATTTGATGATCTGTTTTTCATTCCGAAAGATTATACAAACCAGCCTCATTTGCATGTCGCCATAAAGAAAATGAAATGAAGCGTGCCCGGCAGATTATTAGTTCCTCTCCTAACACCAATGAGCACAACTTCTTTAATCTCACGGATTCAGGATTAGCTTCACTTTTTTTTGTTGTTGTTGTTGTTGTGACGCTCCGGTTCGGTTTGCAGAAGGGAGGTCATTCACACCGGCAGGGAGCTTTTGTTTTGCTCTAGTAGGTGAAGACAATAGACATAATAAACCTTCAATCAGCTTTGTTATTATTCCCTTAAAGCTTGACTGAGCTTCGGTATTTGTCAGATGGTATCCGTTCTCGCGCGGGGCAGGTAGGCAGGCGGATGGCAGCGGAAGGAAGGAAGACGGAGAGTTTAGTCTCATTCAGTCACTATGAAATAAATGGTAGAAATGAAAAGCCCATAATAGGAGTGGAGAGGAGAATTACTGTTCTGTCTGGCTCCCAGGCAACAGCTTTATCTTCACAGCAATTTACAGTAATCCAGTGTGGCTGTGAGGGCCTGCCTTAGGCCGCTGCTGAATGCTGCAAAGTGATATGTGAGCATACAGAGTTAAAGAAGAAAAGAATTCTGAAAGAAGGCCTAATCATTACCTTAACTCACATATTATACGATGAAATGGCAACTATAACTCTGTTTAGGGGCATGGTGCGCTCATCTGCAGCACTCACTGTAGCCAACTATGTACCACTGTTTAAGAATTAAGAATTCAACACAATTGCAAACTGCGAACGTCAAACTTTTCCTTTTACGTGACAGACCAACACAAAGAGAGGTTTACACAATATCGGACCTCCCATTGTCTATCCCAACCCGTGCCTGGATGGAGTGGGAGTAGGGGGACTGGTCTCTAGCAGTCAGTGGGCGGGAGGCGGTGTACAGCCTGGACAGATCACCAATCCATGACAAGACAAACTGGAAACAGGAGAGATAAACAACATTACAGCTGTTCCAAAGATAACCAAATAGTTCTGGTCCTGGTGTGAGAAAAGGAAGTGGATGGCTCTTTGAGAACAAAATTACGCAATTTTTGTCATTCGTCTACGTGAACATGAGCCAATTTCAGCACTTCAGATAGAAGTTTTGGGGGGCCTTTATGTTTCCTAGTGATAGTGATACGTCATCCTTTGAATCATCAGACAGAAGAAACATTAATATTCACTCCTGAGAACACACCACCACTGCGTTAGAATTATATGGCAGCAAGCTTTACACCAATGCATTTTGCATTACGTCACTTAGAGATAATCGTTGAGCCTCTCCCTCTGCCACTCCAAATCTTACCACAGCACAGGTTGTGGAAATATATCTCCTTCAAATTTTCCGGTTTTATGTTGCTAAAGGTAACCTCCAGACACAGGGTAACTTGTGCCTCATTCAATGTGAGCTCAGTGAGATAGACGGCAAACGGCATCTGGACTCCAAATGGTGACAAAACAACAGGGCATAGAGTCTAGGCTGGTTAGTCTGAGACCTAGACTGACACCGCATCCTCCACAACCAAGACTGGACCTTCTGAGACCTAGACTGACACCGCATCCTCCACAACCAAGACTGGACCTTCTGAGACCTAGACTGACACCGCATCCTCCACAACCAAGACTGGACCTTCTGAGACCTAGACTGACACCGCATCCTCCACAACCAAGACTGGACCTTCTGAGACCTAGACTGACACCGCATCCTCCACAACCAAGACTGGACCTTCTGAGACCAAGACAGAAGCCAAATGTTTAGCACAATGATGTCAAACTCCAGCCATCAAGGGCCAGTGTCCTTTTCTACTGAACACCAGTAAACAGTGAATTACACAACCAAGTTAACTTTTGGGTATTGTACTATAACTGTCATAATGACCTAATATTGAAGCTTGTGAAAGCAGCCACACACAAGACAAGTTTTGTTACTCAATACATGGAGGTGCATGTGCATATATCGTATTAAAGCGATATAAAACTTGTTCAAGTCATGAATGACATAGAAAAATGTTTTTTAAAGTGTTGTGTGGCGCCCCTCTTCTAGTGCCGCCTCTGGCAACTACCCATGTGACCCATATCAGAAACGTTGGACGTAGATGCCTGGTTATGTGGCTCTAGCTGTGTTCTAAAGGCTAGCTGAAGCTTAGGATTCTGCAGAAAGTCAGTGACCCTGCATACCCTCTGGCTCAGCATCAGCTGACGTCGCTCTGAGATCACAGAATCAGTTCACTGGTCATGTGGTTGGTCTTATCCACCTCCAGCTATGGACGTGATCGGAACATAGCCTCAACAAACGCTTTAGGCAGTAGAGTGTGTCAAGTGATGTCACTTTCTACACATCTAAGAACAAAACACAAAATACAAAGGAAGTATGTGACATGGGGAGGAACGTCTCGACAATGTAGCTGACGTAAATGGCCCAAAGAATTTCAAACGCCGGCTGATAAATTACATTTTGTTCTTCTGAATGCTGTATCGATGTTTATTCCCTGGCGGGTACAGGTTGTACCTGTTTGTCAATGTTACTGTCCACACCTCATATCTGCGGATCAATCCTAAGTGAGCCTCTGCTGAAGTAGCTCTTGATTTTGATTCAATTTTGAGCAAAGAGTCTTCCCTTCGATTCTTCCCCTGATCAATTTTGCCCAGTGTGCCATTGATCTGATAAATATGAGCTGCAAAAGCAGTGCTGAGTTGTTACTGAATCAGAAGTGAGTGAAAATGTCCTTAAATATTGAGTGACTGCTCAGACCATTCAGGGAATAATCTCAGGCCTGTTTCTTTTTTACTTTTTTTCTCATCCTGCCCATACCTGAAGACTTGAAGACACCTTCAGAGAAAGACTCGGCTGTGCTTTCGGCATTCGCTTTGTAAAGGTTTTTAAATATTAAACTTGGTCAAGTGTGCAAAATTTCTCAGCTCCACACAGATGGGAGGCGGAAATATTGCATTCATATGCAGGGGAGCAGTAGACCATCCTTGGCACAGCTTATGTTGTCAGTGAGCTCATATTCTTTACAGAAGTCACTTTCCCTTCCGTACTGACCCCAGGCACACTCCCTCTTTTTTACACACTATGCAAACATTCAGAGGATCTATTTCCTATTAGAATTCACCCCAGAAGTAATGCTAGACTAGTGTGCTCCTGCAGCTCCAGACTCCATAAACCATGTCTCCCCATGTTATAAAATTGTTTTTATTTGACATTTACAAAATTTCTTCCCCCGAAGGGAGCGGGAGATCGACAGGCGGATTGGTGCAGCGTCTGCCGTCAAGCGGGTGCTGTACCGGTCCGTCGTGGTGAAGAGAGAGCTGAGCCAAAAAGTGAAGCTCTCGATTTACCGGTCGATCTACGTTCCCACCCTCATCTATGGTCATGAGCTTTGGGTCATGACCGAAAGAACGAGATCACAGATACAAGCGGCCGAAATGGGTTTTCTCCATAGGGTGGCTGGGCTCTCCCTTAGAGATAGGGTGAGAAGCTCAGTCATCCGGGAGGGACTCAGAGTAGAGCCGCTGCTCCTTCACGTCGAGAGGGGCCAGTTGAGGTGGCTCGGGCATCTGGTCAGGATTCCTCCTGGACGCCTCCCTGGTGAGGTGTTCTGGGTACGTCCCACCGGGAGGAGACCCCGGGGAAGACCCAGGACACGCTGGAGGGACTATGTCTCTTGGCTGGCCTGGGAACGCCTTGGGTTTCCTCCGGAGGACCTGGTGGAAGTGGCTGGGGAGAGGGAAGTCTGGGCCTCCCTTCTGAAGCTGCTACCCCCGCGACCCGACCCCGGATAAGTGGAAGAAGATGGATGGATGGATTTACAAAATTTACAAAATTTTATTAGACCAAAAGAGGAACTGAATGAGATTTTACAATGTCTTCTTTTCAGCAGGTCTCAATGACTTTCTTACTTATATAAAGTACAGACCAAAAGTTTGGACACACCATTACAAACTGAATACCTAACACAGCATAGAAGGGTGTGTGAGTGTGTCTCCAATAAATTTCACAAAGGATGTCACACAGGAGAGTGAAGATTGCTGATTAAGCATCAGGGCATTAAATGCACAGTGTGCACTAGCAGTGCAAAACACACAGATCTCCCCCCAACCCCCTCCCCCACACACACACACACACAATCTGATTCCAAACCGGTGGCTCCATGCAGATTGACGGCACCTTTATTACTCAGAATTGGGTTCAACCGACTTTTTTTTTTTTTTCCTCTGCTGTCAAAACAGCCACCCAAGACTCGCTGTCTGTAATATACTGCATATGTAGGAGGCTGGGTTCCACAACCCACGTATCCTTTTGCTTTCTGTTCCATCAAGGATAATGTTTTCAGTCATGTACTGATGCACATGAAGTACATACGTGCATGTCAGCACATATATATTTACCTTAATAGCAGTTTGAGTTTGTACTGCCTGGGCAATCACATTCATGGGAGGTTAACTTTGTCTTTTAGGCAGAAAGTGCAGCACTTTTAACTGAGACTACAGGATTGTGCCACGGTACTACAACTTTGCATTCATTCATTCATACATTCATTAGCGTTTCAGTCCTTCAAATCTTCTTTTCAAAGCACCAAATCAGCAGAGGTCATCTTGTTAATAGTAAACCCCATTCCATTCCAGTCCCACTTGATATTCCATCCAAATTCTAAAAAGACAGTTTCAGCAGTATCTAAAGTTTTACTGCAATGTAATTAGGCAAGAAATTTGTCTAACTTATTTGTTGATCTGGTGTGAGATTTTCTTCTTCCCCATGGAATGTCATAGATTTAAAACGACAAAAAGACTAGTAGTTTGTTTTTCACAACTGTAACTTAAACAAACCCTGCTGAAAATATTGCTACAATGTTTTAAGAAGTAAATAAAAATAATAATTTTATGGAGATAATTGTTATGTCACTGTATTAATAACGTAACTCTTAAGATGGTGCTCAAAATATGAACAGCAGAAAACCTATACAAACATAATGCTGGTTCCACTCTGTCCCATGAATTGTTTAAAAAACATAAGAGAATATGTGTTTACCAAGAGGAAACGCATCAAAACTTCATTCAAAGAAAAAAACTTTATCGAAATCAACTCAAATCTTTTTCCCTTTAGGATTGGCTTACTGAAATATCCACAATTGCAGCTGTATGTTTGTGCAAAAACCGTCTTTCACACAAAAATCTCTCTTATTTTTGTTGGAATTTTTAAAGACAAGAAAAAAAAACAAATTGAAAGAAATCTCAACCCCCTCTATTTCTGCCCTTGAAAATCCAATGGCAGCATAACTAAAAGTTCTTTCACCTGATTGGTGGAGATAAACTCACCTCAACATTTCGATAGTGTTGTTAATAAACGGCTAAACTAGTCGTAATTCGTTCAAGTGGAGGCAAAGAACCAAAGCTTTCCAACGCCAGACAGAAAACAGCTTGGAGGAGAGATGCCTCTCTGAGCTCAGCCCCCCCATCCAGCGGCATAATTAAAACAAATCTGCCACAGACCTTTTACTGTAGAGTTTTAACGTTCCTTATCTGCCCTCGCGGTGCCGAACACAAAGCGGAACAACTGGGAGGCATGCAGCATGACGCCACTTGTCCTAAAACATGGAGACAGCCAGAAGATGTGAGTTGTGACATTGAGGGGTCTCATCTGGTGCAGTGTAATGTGAAAAGAGAAACTGTATTAATTGGATCATCTTTAATTATTGATTGCAAAGTTAAAAGGATCCATGAGTAATTGTAACAATAGACTTTATTTGCTAAATATTTATTTTAGATATAAAAACAATGCAGTAGTAATACTGTAGGCGGTTTAGTTTTCATAAATTTTAATAAAATATTGTCACACAAACGTTGTCATGTTTGCTCTGGTTTAGGCACTTAATGGACAAAAACTGTCAACACAGCATTTATTATGGGCTCTGTAAGGTAACGATCACCTGGAACATTATGCGTCATCAACCCAGCAGGTGAAAAAAAATGGCGACCTCCATGGATGAAAAATTTAACAAACGATATATGTTTTTTGAAGTTATTATGAGTCACAAACAACAATTTTTTTTTAGTTAACAGACAAATTACAACATATTCAACTAATCTTGGATCCCATTTAAAGAAAACTTTCTTGTGCGCCATTAGAGAAATAAAATAGTTTAAAAGTAGCGTCTAAATTCAAGGAATCCTCAGTCATGAGTAAGATTCATATTTATTCTGCATGAGTCTGATTTCTTTCATGATTCATCCCTCTAAGAAGGTAAAGAAATGCAACAATTATGTGACTAAAACATAGTTTGATTTAAGATCAATGTAAACCGAAGATTTATTGCCTCGGTTTTGTGGACACTACAATCTCTAACTATTTGTTTTCATCTGTTTCATGTTATCCCCTCATCACTTCCACAGATTACATTCTTCCACTTTCACCAGAAGACAGAAGACTTCCCCTGGTTTTATTCCTACACTTAGGAAAATTTTCCCATTAGCAGTTTCTCTTAAATCATGGAGCTAGTTTTGTAAAAGTGGGCAGACTAAACGAAGCTCTTTTTATGAGCACATCGCCCTCCCTGGTGAAGACGTGGAAAAGGCCTGAAAACAAATGAATCTTTTATTGCAAGCAGCATAATCTCGCACTGAAAAATTTAGAAAGATTAAATTAAGTCAATTTGTTCATTAGAGGGAAGGAATCTTAAGAAATAATTAGTTTTAGCAAAATCAATGATTCTAGGGCAAATGTTTCTTATGGAATATAAGTAGCACATGCGCTTTCAATTCAAACCCCGTCGTCCCACAGACGATTGGTTACACCGGTGGCTCGCAGGATTTGGTTGAGTTGACTCAGATTGAAAAATGTATCAAAATGTTTCGTCCCCAATCGAACTGAGTCTTCCAGACAACCTGGTCTAAAGAAAACATCTTTAGCCCAGGTTGAGTAAACCGAAGAATGGTTGGGTGAGAAAGCAAATAATTCCCTATGTTAAGTATGATGGAGGGTCTGTGATGTGGCCCTATTACTCCATGTAAAGCCTTACAGGTTAGAGCGTTTGTCATTGTGAAATCTTTGAAATACCCATAAATTTGCAACGCTACACAACAATAGAGAATTGGGGTGTGGAGTATTGGAGTGTGCATGCCAGACGAGTGTTGCAGTCGTATTTTCTTTGAAAGACTTTAATTAAATGTTGGCTTGTTGTGAAATTTATAGTGTGAGATTATGCCAGATGGATGTATTTAGAAGGCTTGTAAAGGAGTTCAAAACTGTCTGTCTATTTTGGAATTAAGAACCAAAAACATTTTGGGCACAGATAACTAAATGTTAGGATTAACAGTTTATCATTTAAGATTTTCCAAGAAGTGAGGCGTCATCACATTCACGTTGCACGTCTTAAATTAGCTGCTTAGCTTCTAATTGATGTAAGTATCGGCAAACCTTTTCCTCAAGGCCTGTTCTGCTTATCAGACATCAATGACATCATATTTTCTCTAAGTCCTGTTGGTTTCACTGAAGGTCCATTTCAAGAATTAAAGCACATAGCAAAGGCTTAGTCCTCCTTTTATAAGCCTCCTGTATTGTGACCCAGTCACATCTAACGTGGCATTTTTACCCACATTTAGCACTGACTAGACAGCAAAGAGCATCGAGGATAATGACAAGGCAGGAGACAAAAATGTTTTGATCATTTGCGCGGGCGGGTCAGAGGGATGCAAAAATAACGACTCGATTTAACTCATTTTCAGATGTCAAAGTTTTTCGTTTTAATTGTATCCGTTTTTGACAAGGAAATTTGTGGCCTGTATTCATTTAAAGAAAGAACAAAAGAAAGAAAGAAAGAAAAGCTGACTTTGTTTGAAAGTTGGTTTTAACCAGGCTGGGACTGAAATGACCCTCTCCAGTTTTCAGCAGCAGTAAAGGTGGAACCTTTTACATACGTCTGATTATCCAGGAATTCTTTGGTCCTACATGTGAAATATTATTATTTTACACAATGAAATTTACTTTGAACATATTTGCCTTTAGAAAAAAAAAAAAGATTAACTCTGGCCATCAAAAACAAAGAAAATGTGCATTTTTCTGAAGGAAATTTAATACTTACCATTTTCCTGTGCAGGTGTTAAATGAAAAATAAACAGAAAATGACCTGTTGTCCAAAGTTGAAATGCTAATGTGCAACAGCAGTAAACGGCACTTTGTAGGTTTGATTCCAGCAGAGGAGCCTTTCCAAGCTCTCTTGGCTCCCAGACTCAGACCGGTCTCTGTTACATTTACTGGAATGCGAAGTAGAGAAGTGCTTCCAAAATAAATTAAAAAAAACAAACATTTGCTTTGGCATAATTACATTTATGCCCGTTTCCATCTGTTGAGCACTTCCCCAAAACTGGCATGTGGGTTAGCAGAGGAGCGACAGCGGGTGTCAACCGGTTCCATCAGAGGAGCAAAATGCTGCTACAGCAACATTTGGTGCTAGAGACCTGCTGTCGTTGTTGACCTGTTGAACATCTGCTGCGTCCTTGCAACCACAGATCATCTTCGTCTACCAAATGTGAACCAGAGAACAATTTTGCCGTTTGATGCTGCGCTGCTTTACGCCGATTATGTGACAGCGGTCCGTGGCGACGGTGTCCGTCTTTGCTGCGTTTTACAGCTTTTTGTTTTTGATGGTAATTTGATGTCAAGAATTATTAGAACAACGCGGCCGCGAGGAAGACTGAAAATGTTTGAAATGTTGCGGCTCATTAGCAGCTTTCTGCAGGGGTGAAAAAGCTTTGATTGGCTTGTTCATTCCTTCAGGGCAAATCTAGCTAAACAAAAAAAAAAAAAAAAAAAAAAAACATGCTCCACTACGTCCATGAGGCACTGGATTTCCCACTTTTCTGCAGCAATGTACACAAATGCGGCTTTTTGTTCCTTTTGATGTAAACGTCTGTTGTAATATCATCTCAGTACTGAAGCGTTTAGCTGCCAGAGCTTGGAAATAAATTCAGGAGCAGTGTCTCGTTTAAACGAGAAAACATTCAAATGAAAACCTTTTCTTGTTTAAAACTCTGTAAAATGAGAATTATATCTTAAGAGAACAAAAATATATTCTCTTTTAAATAAGAAAGTTTGCAACAGTAAAATCCCAAGCTATTCTTGGGATTTTTAGACGTCATCTAGCAGAAACAGGGTGAGAAGGAGCCATAGTCAACTCCTTAATGCCGCTTTGATAAGTCGTAATCTGTCAGAGGAACACCGTTTAAAGAGTTAGTGATCATTTTGTCTATAAACTTTTGATTTCGAAGGCACTAAAAAATACATGTATGAGGTATTCTTTCTCTTATTATTGTGACCTTTAGGAAGTATAAACAACTGGTGGTTCTAAGTGGTAAAACAGGAGAACTTTGGTCTGTTTGGGTGCATTCACACCAGCTCTGTTTAGTCCACTTTAATCAGACTCTAATTCATTTGTCTAGAAAGTCCAATTCGTTCAGGGAGTGTGAATGCAAATTTGAATTCTAATGCGGACTACAAAAGCGAACTCTGGTCCGCCTGAAAGGTCCCGGTCCGGCTGAAGTGAACTCTGAAGCAGTTGGAAGGCAGTGAGAACGCAAGCGGATCAGAGACCGCAAGAATAGCAGGAAGCTAACTACAGTGATGCGCATTCTGATAAATGTATACAATTTCCTGCCCCAAAGGCTAACGGAGATGTTTTCGGTTGCCATGGCAGCAGGTGTGCATGTTTCTCAGCTTTAATTTAATCAATATTTCACAGAAATAGGATAAAAAATAAGGGCACTGCAATCATTTTTGTGACCGCTTCCTGCTCACCCTGCATTGCAGCAGTGTTATATGGTTTGGCGGACATGACTGGCTGCGTAGTATTAGTGCATGCAGGAGCGCGGCCATCTTTGCGGGCGATGTCCAAACTAGTAACATATATCAGTGGAGAAATCCTACAACCGCTAAAATCTGACACCGCCACGTTTTTGTTTACAATTTGTGAGGAAGGAAGTTGCGCTCAGTGTCTTCTTCAGAAGTTTTGTATTGATTCCTCCAATAGTTCTTGGTGCAGCGCCCCCACAGGCGACGGGGGGAACAGGTTTTTCAGGTAGTTTGGGTCGTTGTGAAACAGAGCAGCTGAAAATGTGACAAACGTTGCAATTTTGGTCCCCGATCGAACCGAGACTACCGGACTATGAGGTGTGATCCAACTTCAGAGAGAAAAAAATGTGCAAATTGAGAAAGTAAAAATGATTCCAAAATGTAACTGATAATACTTTTCTGATCTTTATTGGATGGAAGGAGGTGAGGCTTTTGAACACACAAACAACAAAGATTAAAAATGTAGAGGATGGAAACCCAAAGTTTGAGTAGGAGCCGACCCATCTTTTCTAGAAGACAAAAACACAATCAAAACTTGGGTGCTGAATCTCATTTCTCTACTTTAAATTTGTTTAAAAACTCATTGTCTTCACTGAGACAATGAGTAAACGTTGTATCATATTTTGGTCTTTTCAAACTGTCCAACTTACAAAACGTCATTGTCTAGTGTCTCCAAGGTTTTGTTGAGTGAGTCCATATAGTCAAAGTAAAAAAAAAAGAAAGAAGAAAAAGAAAACCCTCATCCTTTATCAATTAGCAATGACGATCAAAACATCTGATGAAAACTGACGTAATGGACATGAAATGACAACTAATCAAGAGATATCTGAGGAATATTACCTTGACAGACTCACCTGAGGGCAAACCAAGCTGCCGTCCATTAGAGCAAAGAAAAGAAGAAAAGAAAAAAAGCGAGACACACTTGAGTCAGAAAGAAGCTCATGTGAAGCCTGATCTGAGTGATGACTGCTCTCTGAATCAGTCATTTGGGTTGAAAATCTGACGTTTGATTAAGTCTGACCTAGATCCCTCAGACATGGAGTCACGTCATATTCAAGCACTCCAGTAGAGAGAGAGAGAGAGAGAGAGAGCGACGGATTGAGTTCTCTGAATTTAAAGAGGTTCTGACTGAATAGGTTCAGAACTGGTTTTGTTCTTGCCTTTGACGGCACCATTGTAAACTCTTGGCAAAATTAAAAATATTACACTGTGTCAACCAGTTTATTTAAATATCTCGTGTAAGCCGAGGTAGATATTTTACAAAACAACTTTTTTCTCACACGATTTTTGTTTTTTTTTTGTTGTTTTTTTTTTACAGAGACTTTCCATGGTGGAAGTTTTTTAAACAAATGTACTTACATTTTTTTTGTTGCTTTTTTATTATTATTTGCTTGTGCCTTCCAATTCCATGTTAGAGCATTGCAGTGAGCTCTACTAATTACAGCATTGAGTAGTTTTTTGCTGTTTTGTGCAGATTATTCTCACCTTGTTGTGAATTTATTAGAGCTCTGTGCTGAAAAGCTTTTTTATAGACAGTGTAAAAAAAAAAAAAAGAAAAGAAAATCTTCATACTACAGTTGATCTATTTTCTATCCCAAATGAAGATCTGTTATATCAGTATTTAAAGCGTTTCTATTTTTACTTCTTAAACAAATGCTGAAATCCTGAAAACAGGTTTTGATCATTGGTTTTGTCCTGTAGCACTGCATAACTCTGAAAACAATACATAAATAAACCCAACTACTTTGCGGATTTCGCCTTATTTACGGAACGTAACCCTCACAATAAACAAAGGTTCACTTTACTTACACCACTGCTGTTCCTTTCATGTTTTTATCTTGTATGCTTGTAAAATTGTGCACATTTGTACTCTACCGCTGTCAAAAAAAAAAAAGAAAAAAAAAAGTCAATGTGACAAATCGCAACGAACCTTTTGGGGGTACACCCTCCGATGTTCCCAGACGTCTCAGCAGTAACCTTGACATTAATGAGTGTTTTTCTCCTTAGTATGGCGTTTCAATGATGCAGTGGTCCATTTTTCTTTTTCTCCGCTGTCCTCTCGGTGTTTACCAGTTACCTTCCACCCTTTACAGAGCGTACACTTGCCAACCCTCCAGAGAACAAAGCACACAAATTACTCCCCGTGTATCTCTGTTAAATAAAAGGATTTTTTAATTGTCTTGTCTTACACAATTATGTCAAAGCTGTAACCTTTAATTAAGTGTCTGCCAATTATTTTATTCTCTTTTTTTTGTTCGAGTGAATAAAAGCAATTACTCTAACCTTGCAAAGTATGAGAAGTAATTAATCCTTTTTGATTTGACCAAATCCTCTTCAGTTTTCTTTTTTCTTTTTTTTTTTGTTTGGACATTAGTTGGCCTTTTAATCCTCAAAAGATTATGAAGCCGTTTAATTATAGAGAACGGAGGCAACTCCATGTTTGTGCCACATCAGCACCTTTTTTTCCTTTTTGATCATGTCAAAAAGCTCAGTGTTGGTTTAATACAAATTGCCTGTGAGACTTAAACATATTCAGTTCAGAAGAAAGAGAAAATCCTGTTGTACTTTTCGAAGAGAAGACATTTAATTGGTGGAAGGATATGGTCATAGCAGTGAACATAGTGTACAATTGTTTTCTGCATATATCATTTTTTTATTTTATAACAAGCTTCAATGTTCTTAATTTGGATTTTATGAGCTACACCAAATTAAAGTGGAGCATATTTCTGACATGAAATTAAAGCAAGTCGGTTTGATTTGCATTGGACTTTTGAGCAGCCAGGCAGTTCAGTTCAAAATGCTTTACATGATAAAAACATAACAGACAAAAGAAGAAACATTACATCACAATGACAAAATAGAGAAGTAATGAAAAGTTGTAATCCAGACTGATCCATTTATTATTAATTAAAAGCAAATGGGTTGTTTTTTTTTGTTTTTGTTTGCCTTGACTTTTGCAGTTTTCTGGAAGTTTGTTCCAGAAAACAAGACAGCTGAGTGCTGCTTCTCCATGTTTGGTTCTGGAGATGCAGACCAGAACCAAAGGTCCTGAGAGGTGTGGAAGGTTGAAACAACAGCAGATCTTTATTGTGTTGTGGCGCTATATTCAAGAAGTTAATCATTTACAAACTAACCAAATTATTTTACGTCTCTTCTCTGGAAGACGCTGCTGCAGTTTTCCATGCAACTACAGAAAAACGGAAATGGCCTTCAGGTGACAGAAGGCTGACTTTGTAATTGTCTTTATGTGACTCTGGATGTTCAGGTCAGAGTCCATCACTACACTCAGTCCTGATCAGTTTTAACTCTGTTAGTTGAAGTTATGTGCTGACTCCTTATCGTTCATCTCTTGGTCCAAAATTGATGACTTCAATTTTGTTTCTGTTCAGCTGAACTCAAAGAAAGCAAAATGACTTATGGTATTTAAAAAAAAAAAAAAAAGATAATTGTGTGTTAATTTTTTAAAATTTATTTGTGAGTAAATACAGTAAATACATTTTTATTTGGTTAAACAAATAAAAAAGTTCTGTCAGAGGATTCATGTATTAGGATTCATGTAGGCTGCAATCCACAGGACTGCAGCCTTACTATTCACAGATTCACAAAGTGATTCATGTAGAAAATTTTTTTAAAAAGTTTCATGGGTGTGGATGCTAAATTGGATGAACTTTAGGTTGCTACTTCATAGTATTTGCAAGACATAATATTACAAGCTGTAATATTGGGAAAAACTGATAAAAAAAATTTAATAAATAAAAGACATTTGCTTCAAATACAAGTCTCTCACAGAGTGAAAGCAATATTTTGTGAAGCAAAGCCGAAGCATTTGGTTTGGGCACATGGATTGCATCCTGGTTTGAAATTCAGTGTCCTCTTTCAAAACCATTTATCAGACAAGGCCAGGTGGGTTCTGGACCCAGAATGTGGGCCATTGTTGTAGGCCATAGAAAGCCTTGAATGTCTAGGGATCTCACGCTCCTCCACCCCCTCCATGCTCCTCCACCCCCCCACTGCAGGAGCTCTGTGTGGCTGTGATGTGAAGGTTTCAGCACAGACCCCAAAATGCATATTGTGCAGGTCTGAAACGACACCATAATCCATTCCCACGCGTGCCAACACCCTCCTCTAACCTCCATTCATCCCTCGCTCTGTTGGCGTCTCTCTGGAGTGGCTGTAACGCGGCGCAGAGCTGCGCTGCGTTTGCACGCTTTAAAACGTGTTGGAGTTCTGACATTGTCTCCCTCTGTGGTCAAAACATGTCCTTCTCGATGCAGAGACTGTGTGTTATCTCATCCAGACGACTCGAGATGTACTTTCCCCCCCCATTTGGTTTGAAGAGCTCTGCCTCTACTGTATATCATTTCATGTGGGCTGCTTGCATAAACAGAACTCAAGCTGCGAGGATCAGAGTGGTACAAGCTTGCAGTCGTGGCCTAAATAGATAGTTATTGCTGCTCAGATTTACAGTGCTGTGAGAACCTATTTCCCCCCTTTATAGAGTTTCTACTGCTTTTGCTTTCTTAGACGTGAAAGTTTCATGTCAAGACAATTACCTGAGTAAATACAAAATGCAGTTTTCAAAGGATTTAGTTTATTGAGAGGCAGAAACTATCCAAACCAATTTTGTCTGTTTGAAAATGAAAACTGATTCATAATTATACACATACCTGGCAGTTTTGGTTTTAGAGGTGGACTTGCTATGTTTCTACTAATCACAAAACTGCGCAAATTGAAATCTCAAAAATAAATATGCCTACTGTAAACACAACAATTTAAAACCATGAAGAAGATACCAGGAGGCTTTAGGAGGATGAGTTGTTTGGGTCCTTTTTTTATTTGTTTGTTTTTGGACAATGCTCCATCAGAGCTCTCACAGCATCACACAGTTCATAAAAGGTTGTGCTTCATTTGAACGTGTTGAATCCATCCACTCTTTAAAATCACTGACTACAATTCCCCAAAAACTCAGGTTAGCAGCCTCTCCCACGTGCGAGTGTCTTGTCACTCCAACGTCTGAATGAGACGTAACGTCTCCTCTGATGGATTTTCGGTAAGCCACCCAGTGCATCTTCCTTCACAATCCAGCTTGGGCAGCAGGTACATCAGCGTTGTGTTATAGCAATTAGGTAAAATCAGTGGTGTAAAACTTACGAGGAAGTGTCATTAGCTGAATGTCCAGACCCTTTGGAGGAAGCAAAACATAGGACAAGAGGCTGGTTGTTACCAGGGTAACGGGACACACACACACTTTCCAAAAAAATCTATTCTCCAAAATATTTCCCAATAGTTTTGGGTATCATCAAAATTTTGAGACAAACCCTTATATTCTTTTTTTAGGGGCAGAACTCTTTAACATTTGCCAACATTTAACATTGATGCATGAGAGACCTGTGGTACTTGAAATGTTCTGGCTTATTCTGTGTTCTCGTGGAAGAGAACTGTTGAACTAAGTTTGGTCGACTCTTCTGAAGGTTCAACACGGTTCCATGTTTTCTCCACTTTGGGACTCTTTACAGTCTGATTGATTTCCATGACGTCCGTCCCTTTCACATCATCTTGTAGTTCCCACATGTTCTTGTCATGGAATGGACACTCAGGAGTCGATTCATCAATATTGATCCTTTGATCCACCTTGGAAGGTAGTTATAACCCATAACTATGAACTGTAAACCATAATATGGGATTGCGGAGCAACTGTGATGCACAACAAAGCAAAAACAACAACACCAGCTTGAAACCGTAGAAACATTGTATCGTCCTCCATCGTATTCACAGAGCTGTACACTTTTGTAGTCCCAGCTGCAGGATCTAAAGGCTCACCTGGTCTCTTATCTCAGTGTTTAAAGAAGAACTATGATGTTAACAGGCTTTTGTTTTGTTTTTTTTCTAGGGAGTTTGGGACGTTGTGAAAAAATCTTTTTGTTTTTGTTGTTCTTACAATGAATCTAACATTAGTAAGGCTTGGAGTGTGGGAACATCTATCTATCTATCTATCTATCTATCTATCTATCTATCTATCTATCTATCTATCTATCTATCTATCTATCTATCTATCTATCTATCTATCTATCTATCTATCTATCTATCTATCTATCTATCTATCTATCTATCTATCTATATATCTATCTATCTATCTATCTATCTATCTATCTATCTCCATTTTATCTATATTTATTCATTGTAAATTGTATTTGTTGGATTAAAACATAAAACAAAAACGAAAACTTTTAAGGGGTAAATACACAGCACTCTTCCTACCACCTGACCAACAGTTGGCTGTTTCCTAATAAAAGAAAGTATTATTTATGTTGTGTATTTAAGTCTGCTTTTCCCCCTCTCCCTCCATTACGCCTGCTCCCTTTCTGTTTAGCTGCCTGGCGTTCTCTGTGATGAATCTCAATTATGCCAAGGTCACCTTTTATTCCACTGATCTCTCTCCCATTTTATTGGAGCTGGCAGCACTTCCACACTATCATGGCCATGCTTATTGACAGCCACTTCCTCCTTCTAAAACAAAACCACCAGACACAACAAAAAGAGGAGAACTGAATTAATAGCGAAGAAGAAAGAAAGGGGAAAAATATGTTTTTATGTTTCTTTCTCTCCTACTTTTGCCACCAAGAATTAGCATTTTTGTTTCAGGCTTTGCCAAACGGTTCGCAACCATTCTGTATTCTTTCTACCAAAAAACATTCAGGGTGTTTTTTTGCAATAATTTATTCATATGTTGGTTGTACCACTGTTATTGCTAAATTGTTCCTCTGAGCACACGATGTGAAGAGACCTTTCTCAAACCAACCTGTTATAATACCCAGCATGTTTTCAGAAATTAAAATACCCTCATAGGACATCTTGGATCAAAAGAATAAAATAAAATTTGAAAATCCAAATGCTAACCGTTGCATTTGCCTATTTTTAAAAACTGCTATAGATCATGAAGATTTATACTGAAACTCCCGAATCCTGAGACGTGTCACCCGTGAGGTCAAATTTCCTGCCTTGAATTGGGGGAAATTAATGACACGGAGAGTCGTGGGCTAATTTGTTTGTGCATAAACAAGATTTGGAGGGTGCGTGTGGGTAGATGACACCGGGATGACATCCACTATTCACATTTGATGAGGATTCAAGCACATGTAATTGTTGTGTCAGTGCGGCATCTGTTGCTAAGGGGGGGGAAGCGGGTTGGGTGGGGTAAGAGCTCGCAGGGAGATATTTAGCTTCACAATTGACAGTGACATGTTGGTAAGCGGGAGTGCAGAGCATGTTAGTTGAACCAATAGTGCTTTGATGGCTCTCTGATATAACTCGTTAAACGAGCATTGGACCGTTTACCTCTATGATGTGTCTTATTTTTTTCATTCCCTGCTACCCACACATTCTTGCAAAGCGATTTTTCCTTAAAAGGAAAAAAGAAAACTTCAAATCATGAAGGCGCTATAGATACAAAGCTATTTTTTCATATTTTCTCGACGGAGGACAAATCTTGGTATAGAGCAACATTTTTTGAGAGATATGAAACTTGATCAATCTCAGCTAAATATAAAAATCTATCATATTCTGATGTTTTAGGTGTGATATGGCAAGATAATTCCCAGGACTAATACCTCATATCATGGCATTGGCAAAAGTTTTAAATTTAAAAAAAACATATGCTCCTATATGCTCTATTAAATAAGAAAAAAAAAACAAGTTAATTATAGCAGCCATAATCATTTCTAGCTTTCTTTCTATATCTTTTTAATACTACTGGGACTTTAATAGGTTCTTTTTGATAAAGTACGTCCATATATTAAAAACCTTTTTTTTTTTTTTACATACAAAGATTCCAGATGGTATGTAAAAAAATTCACAAGTTTCTGGTAGGACCGTAAATCTGACGCACATCCACTAACAGCTGCTTCTCTTGGCCCACTGAGGTTTAAAGATTGATTTCCTCCACCTCCTCCCTGAGCTGTTATTGCCATCAGCAGCTAAAGACCACGCCTACTCAAAAACAACCAATCACAGCCAGTAGGAGGGTCTTAGTGCTGTCAATCATGCTGCTAATGGTAGTAATGGTAAAAGCTTGGATAGTGTCAGAGCCTTGTAAGACAGACTTAAATATAATGAAAGAACTGTAGTCGCTTCTCCAAGAAATTTCATTTCACTCATAAGCGACGGTGACGGCGACGGTTTCTCTGTTTGGAGTATTTCTTTTCTCACTACCTTAATCTTTCAGTTTTCAGAATAAAGACTTCTGAGACTTTTTTGGGGTCTCAGAAGTCCAGTTTAGTGTTTCTTGTGAATCTTCCCTTTGTGAAATACATTGCAGCCTTTGGCAACTCCTCCCAAACAAACAGTTGGTGTTCTACTGCAAACAGAGACGATGATAGGAGTCCCACTTAAAGATCCCATGGATTTTGTAAGCAATAATTACATCCACACTTATGATTTATGGATGAGCAAAGGATGCGGCATGCCAAGCAGTTTTTGTTGGGTTTAACACTTAAATTGATTTATGCACAGAGACGTTGCTTGTGCCATATCAACGGGGAGCTGGAGTCAAATATAGGGGAATTCTAACCAAAGTACATTGGTAGTTTTGGAAGCATGCCATACACCTTGGTGGTAAACAGACACTAAATCGCAAAATTTAAGCTTGTTGGCAAACTCTTCATTTATTCTTGCATTTCTTCTCTCAGGGCTTTTAGGAGGGGGAAATGCAACATTTAATCTGCAGTTTGTGCAGAAGTTTATCCAAGGTACTCAACATAGTTTGGGGGCTCACACTAAGTGGGCGAGGTGGAAGGGGAAAAAAAAGCATACATTTATACGGTTGAATGGTGTAATCTTCATGAAACACCAGTAAATAGGGAGAGGAAGCCTAGTGGAGCCGTAGATTAATGCTGCTATCAAATGGCCTGGGACAAAGAAGGGGATGGCTAATGAGCTGGAAAAGGCAGGGCTGTTCACTGCTTAAATGATACCGTAGCACCATCTCCCAACTGGCCGCCGCACTGACATGTTCACACATTCGCCTGTCGCTAACGGCAATGTAGGACAAATATTGGAAAATGTCATTTAAGCCAAAAGCCGTGGGGGAAATGTCTGATATTTTAAGGATGGCTTCATCAAAGGCAGATTTTTTTTTCCTTTTTTTCTTCCAACTCTAATTTGACTCTCTCCTCCCCGCCTGATTTCTAAGAGGTCATTTCCAAGCAACTTGGTTTTCTTCCCTAAAAATTGCTTTCA
The DNA here is from genome assembly GCF_019740435.1 of Gambusia affinis. Classification (NCBI taxonomy): domain Eukaryota; kingdom Metazoa; phylum Chordata; class Actinopteri; order Cyprinodontiformes; family Poeciliidae; genus Gambusia; species Gambusia affinis. The sequence goes on along the minus strand of NC_057869.1, from coordinate 28,996,819 downwards.
GGTTTTCTCTGTTCTCCCTTTCTCCTTCCTGTTGCCTTTATCTGTTGCTCTATTCTTCTCTTTAAGTCCAACTTACTCAACCTCTGTCTACATCTTTCTCCCTTCGCCACGCTATAATAATAAAAAAGGAAATGGAGCTCTCTCTTGTCTATCCCTGTCCTGCAGTATCATTCCTGGCATGCTTGTAACCTCCCATGACTGTCGCCTAGGTGACAGTAAGAGCAAGATGAACTCTAGGGATTAGATAAATTTCTTGGTGAGGCCCAGTAGAAGGTGTATTAATTTTTTATGTCTTCCTGCCTTGCAGACACTTTCCCAGGCATTGTTTCATGTTTTATTTAGGCCGGCATTGGAGCTTGGGTTAAAGTTTCAGCCGACAGATTTCTTGAAAGACTCTGGTGGCATAGAGGAAATGGCACTGTTAGTGAGACGGTGGTCTCTTATCACGGGGGTTCTCCTTGACAGGCAGACGGAGAGATGCTTTCCCAAGGCGTCACGTGGCCAACTCGCGTCACGCCGCAGCTTCGACGACAATTAGATGAATTGTTAAAAAGCCTGCCACAATTTTCCTTTAAGGTACGGCTGGGAAAATGTCTCTATCTCTACTCTGAATGCGAGACATGCTCTAACTGCTGGAGGCGTCTACATATTTATCTTACTTGAGCCAAGTGACAGTTGTCTCTGCAGCCATTTCATTTCGCAGGCGGCCACGAAAAATAGGAAGAAAACTGAATTAATCAAATGTGGAGGAGAAGGAGGGCGAGGGAAGGAATGTGGCGAGGGTGTGAGGCGGACGGGTTGGGGGCCGACGGCAGGGGGTGGGAGGAGATGGGCTGGCCGGTGTATCCCCCAGTGATGCTATGAATCAGAAGGGATGGGGTAAATAAATAAATGTGTTATGTATGACCAAGCACACAGTCAAGGCTCTGGGGCTACTTGCTGGAACAACGGTGATGCACTCAGACAAGTGAATAAATCAGCACACAATTAGAGCTTGTGATTTCATTTATGGTACCTACGAGCGCTCCAGCGGCAGATTCTGGCAGATGTCATTTCTACCCAATTGATTTTGCTGCTGTCCCGAGGCCCGAGCAGTCATGGCCCCTCTATCCGAATTACAAATGGATCGCAAGCGCGAGCCAAATGGCTGTCCAGGCAATTTCTGCATGATAGGAGTAGAATAATGTAAGAGACTGTGCCGACACAGAAGAACCAAAGACGTGAACACAAACGGACTCACGTATAAATGGGGTGGAGGGTTGGCGGTTGGGGGGGGGGACTGCAGTAAGTGGCTGTAAACACTTTACATGTTTGTGGGGAAATTATTTTTGCAACAAATGTGCCCCAGAATATAAAAGAAAGAAAGTGCTTTCGGTCCAACATTAGGCGGGAATTCTTTGAAGGTGCGTCCCGTGTGCCTCTGTTACGCTAAATCAGATTCCTCAATGCGGCGAAGGCACTCTAAAATATCCTTCAGTTAGAGCAGAGAAATTGTTTCTAAGCCACCATGAAATCCGTAAACGTTTCGACTTCCTGCATCAGTGATGTTTTCACCCGCGCTCTCTTTGTGGGGAACGGGGGGGGGGGCAGGACTGCGGTGCAATCAGGGCACGCCGAACGCTGTCATCTCAATCATCTGGAGGGAACACTCGACGACAGGCAATGCAAATTGGCAATGTCATTTCAAAGCTGAGGCGAACGAAGACCATGTGCTTGGTCTGAGGCGCTCCTTCAACTCAGCAGTGCCTGTTCTCTCTCCTCCTTGGATTATGCTTTGCCCCGCACTTTGTGTTTTTCGTTCAGTTGACAGTAAAATTTCAAATATAAAAGAATGGAATGAGAAAATAATTGTTGGAAACTGAAGCTTTGATGCCTTACTTCTTTAGAAAGTTTGTTGTCCAGGTTCTGTTTATTATCAAAGTTTATTGTCCAATTCTTTTTGCCTCAAGAATTAGGCTGTAGCACTGAAACATGAACCCAAGAGGGTTATTTATGTTATGTTTATTTTATTTTATTTATTTATTTTAAACATGCTAAACTCTCATTGTTGAAATGATGCTTATCCATGGCAGGTTAAGTATCTGCCCTACGAACAGGGTCATGACCTTTCCCCTTTCTTTTCCTAAGAAGTAGTTCAGGGTTGAGCTCATCATAATTGACTTCATTCACGATGCCTCCATTAGTTTTGCTTTCTTTAATTTATTCCATTGGACCGTATTTCAAAAGCAGTGTGAGATTTTTTTATTGACCAATTTTAAGCAAATTTTTATTTATTATTACTTTTGTTATTTCCATTCCCACCAAAGACGTTTCAGTCATTAGAGGAGGGGTGACAACAATTTTGTCAATGTGTGCACATTCTGAGTAACAATCATATTCAATATATAGAATATGAGCTCCACTAAGCTCTATTTTCCACTATTGGAAAATAACAACCTTTAAGCAAGTATTAAAATACTTTCTATTTGGCCCGTACTGAAAATGTTTCTAATCTTAAATGTCATGTTTTCAATAGCTGTAAGCTGAAAATCCACATAATTAACAAAACATAACACCAGTTTCTGCCTAATTAATCTATATAATGTGTTTCACTAATTGAATTGAACTGCTGAAATACATGAACCTTAAAAATAATTCTCAAATATGAATGAGTATAAATATGAAACGCAGCTTAGAAAGATTAGAGGCTGATTAGAAAGATGAAAGACGCCACGAACAGCAATTAAATATATCAGACTGTGGGGATGTGTAGTCTATACATAGTGCAGCAACATAAAGGGAGACGTCAATAGAAATATGCCAACTGCCACCAGCCGTCACTCATCTGTCTGAACAGGCAACACGTAAATTCAACCAGTTTGATCATAAAAATAAGAAAATTGTACAATAAACAAATGCATAGAACAGCCAAGTGGGCAAATGTATTTATTTTTTGTCATCGTTGTGATGACAGGTGACTGCAGATCACTAAGCACAAAGACAAAGGAGTTACGCAGAAGTTAAGTGAAAGCGTTCTGTCTTTTTCTTCTATACTTGTTTTGTTTTGTTTTTTTTTCTTTCAACTTAACTTTCAGATGAAATCCAATAATGTGTCTTTCCTGCCCCTAATTCATGCCTCCTCAGTGACATTCTGTCAAAATCTGATCTGGTCGTAAGAGGACTGATTTGAAGCAACGCTCTTCAGATGAGCCTACAGTCCCACTTGACGTGTGAGACTCGGTTTTGTCAAGCCCCTGGTTAGCAAAGGACGGAGGACACATGATCCAGTAAGACATCGACTCACAGGTGCTGTCTGTCTTTCCCAAAGGATATTATATCAGTCAAGTTCCCCCTCTAGACGGTCATTTCATTTTCACAAGGGCCTCTCAATCCATACTAATGTAACTGGTAGATAAAGTCACAAAAACCAACAATGGGGGGGAGAGTCTAATTATTTAGAAATATCTAATTTAATTAAAGTCATCTTCTGAATTACTACACTCTGGGGGTATACTGTACACTGAATTTTTATTTTTATTTTTTATTTTTTTTTGGTGAGCAGTCTTCTTTACATGACGTCTTCATCACCGGGATATGATGGTGGAAAATGTGTAGGTTTTATATTAAAGTGTTAGCTTGTAAAATTACTGCTCACATAGTTTTAAAAATAAAGCCAATCTTTTGACACACTAAACCTTTCAGAACAGAGACTCAGACATGCATTGGTGAACTTGGACAAATGGACTGTTTGTATTTAAGGGTGTCGTCTCCCAAAAAATAAGGTCGACCGCCCGTTGTTTATCCTATATGTAATTAAGCAGGATAATGATGTTTTTGTTAAATAAATGGATTGAGGTTTGGCATAAAAGAGTCTGAGCATTGTTTGGTTTACAAGTCTGTTAGCTAGAGATATGATGCACAATATAAAATGCTCCCACCCTTCCCAGTTTGGGCCTTTCTTTCAAAACTGAACTACTCTAGATTGGTGATGTGAAAGGAGTACTGTCTACGAAAGATTATCGAAAAAATAATAGCAGTAATAGACAGAGAACCGTCAGGCCGGGTGCATGTTTCATAGAAAGAAAGGGACTGACTCTTCTGAATCACTCAGTTCACCGAGGTGTGACACTCGTGCGTAGCGATTTTGATATATCTGTGGTACAGCATGGGCCATGGAGAATTTTAAACCAATTTTTCAAAATAAATGACACTCTAATGCAATATTTGACATAAAAAAACTTAAAAAAAAGGTGAGTATCGATTAGTTATTGTGCTTGGAAAATTAATACACTTTTACAATGTATTAATGTAAAAGTTAATACATTAACTTTTACATTAACGTAAAAGTTAATGTATTAGTACATTTTATAGAGTAGATGTCAAAGAACTTTTATGGAAATATTGAACAAAACATCTGAAGGCATCAGCCAGAAAGGTGACCTTAACAATCACCCAGAAAATGGTAACATGCAAGGGGTCAAGGTTCAGGTGCAAATGGGTTTTTCAAATGGATAATAACTGCCAAAATGGTGACAAAGTGCATTAAGGGCAATAAAGTCAATGTTTTGAACAAATTCTTCTGTTCTCCTGGGGTTTGCTTTTGCTTTAATGACGTTAAACAGACAGCAGTGTGAAATATCAGTCATTATTGTGTCATAATGACCCACTGTCACTGCTTCACCACAGGGCTCTCTCTGCTTACTTTACAGATTTAAACGATTCAAGTCGTTATGACGATATCTGCCAAACAGAGGAGAGTAAATACACAAAGAGGAGCAGAAGAGTTGCTTAACAACAAGCAAAACATGAAACAACTATGCAGAAAAACGTCCAAGAATCCCAGCCTTAAAAATTAAAGCAAATAGGTCCAACCATCCTACAAGGGTTAAAATATAACAACACCGCCACCGCCAGACAAACGAAGTGTTGCTAGTTGCTATTGACGAAATGATTCTGCCACAGCCGAAGGTAGTAGTGGACAAAAATATGAGAAACTCTGTGGCTCACAGCTTACACTCTTCATGAAAACAAAACCAAAATAAAGGGAAACATATATATATATATATATGAAGGGTCATCAGCTCTGTGCAGATAAAAGCCAAAGGTTTTTTTGATCAGAAGCAGTCAGGCTTTCATTAGTGCAACAACGCAAGACTTCTTAAAAGCAATAGTTGGTTGTTTTTTTTTTCTTCTTCCCTTTTTCTCCACAGAGGCGCTTTTATACCGTAATAGTGAATACTGATACTTAGGAGAAAAGAGCTAAGAGAAAATGTGAGCAACAGACCTCTGAAAAACAATACGCCTTGTGTTCTGGCAAGAAATATCTTCTTTGCAAATCTTGTGTCCCACTGAGTATGGATCTGCCACAGAGAGGGAAAAACAGGAGAGGAGGATTAAATGGAAAGAGTGTGGAGGAATGAGTCTGGAGGGGGTTTTAAATGCATTGGCCTGGGTTTAATAATGTACACAGGCCCCAGCCTCAGCGCTTACTCACACTGGGGAGTGGCATTTGGAGCAGGGAGAGCAGATGAGGGTATTTACCACCCAGCGGGGTTCTGTCCACACAGGTAGATGGAGCTGGTGGCGTGGTCAGAAAGGTTTGCTCGGTGTGCTGGAGGTAGAAGGGATATCTGTTAATAGTCACGACATTAAGCATGGATGTTATGCACTTCATCAATACGCATAGTTTGGGTTTTTGTGGCCGCTGTCTTAACCAGGTCTCACGTTTCAAAGAGATTTCTGATCTCAAAGTGGCTTCATGGCTAATAACAACTTTTTATTTATGTTGGAAGAACTACTTAATATTGTGAATATTTAATATTGTCTTGACATTCTGGTTGTCACAATGCCTTCAAAAATAATTCATGGTGTTGAATTTGTTTTTGTCTGCATATTAAAAGGGGCAGCATTGTGTGTTTTCCGGGCACATAGTGCCATTTTATAGCACAATAAGTAACTTACCTTCAGTTGATATAAAAATGTTGTATTTTTTAAATCAATTGTGATTTAAAAGAAATTTGACTTTGATGTTTAACGCCTTGAAATTGGGCCTCTGTCTCTTTAAAAACTCCTGGTCTTTCTGAAACTCCGCCTTCAGGAAGTTATCACAACGTTGCTAAATTATTGACATTTAAAAGTTTTTACCAACGTTACACGAAAAAGTAGCTCATATAATCCATGTAACGAATTAATCGTTACAACTAGTAACAACTAGTTACAACTCTTATCTTTAATTCTATTTTTAACCAAAGAAAACATCAATACCTGGCTACGATCTGTAAAACCTTCCAGAAGACCAACCTTGAACTTTTGGGCTGTAAATTAAAGTGATAAAAAATATATTTTGGAATGGGTTTTTTTTTTTTTTTTTTTTACAGCATCAAATTTAGATTCAAATCACTAAAACAATAACTTCAGAACTAATATGAAGTCAAGATTAGGGACACTATTGGACTCCCAGTGTATCTTATAAGGTATCTTTCATTAAAAATGAAACCTAAAAGTTCTGGATGTTACCAATTAATCGGTACTTTCATTCATCCCCTTATTGTAACACAACCAACTGGTGTAAATTGTGAGGTATGGCAGCTGGCACAGCTGCAGCTTTGCAATTGCAACAGCAGGGCCTGAATTGACAGATTTATTATCTAATCATATCAGGATCATTTTCATCTCCGTAATGTGCAGGCTGGACTATGTGGTGGGGAAATTATAAATAAATTATGTCATCTGGGTTCCTGTAATTTCAACATTTGCTAACCAACAGACAGATTAGCCGAACAATAAAATCCGCCATGTGCGTCGGCGTTTGAGGGGCCAGACGTTGTGTGATGCGGAAGCAGAGTTGGTGTGTTTTGAAATGATCTGTGTCTCGCTGCCTTGTCTTTTTTTTTTTTTTTTAAGTATCTACTAGCACACGTCCTTTGTGTGCAACACAATCAGGAGCTCTTCCACGTTCCTCCTGAAGACTTCAACAAAAGCTGTGGTGATGCATTTCCTGCAGGGCACGGCCGTGCGCCGTTTCAGGCTGCTGACGCTACAAAACCCAACGTATATTGAATATGTGACCAGAAAACAGATGGATTCTTTGACCCTCGAGGCAAAATGGGGCGCTTGCAGTAAAAAACGGTGTATCTCGTTGTTCGGCGGCGACCCAGAATGTTTGCAACGTCCTTCCTAAAATAGTCCCCCTGAAGTGAGTGTGGAGGAGGGCTTTCTGTTCCAGCAGCAGTGTAAGGTCAATCCGTCTGCTCGTACCAACATGGACTCTTTGAGCGGTGGCGATCAAAGTCTTTTGAAATCGCGGTAGGAGGTTTAGCGTTTAACTCTGGCATGGAGCGTTTCCTAAACAGGGCCTTGCTCATCTGTTAGGATGAGTTTAGGTTTCGAATAAAACGGGAGTTAAAAAAATAAAAATAAAAATGTCAAACCAGATTCCAGGGGAACATTCAAGGACTTGCAAAAGTATTTCATCTTTCTTTTTTCTTATATAAAAGCTATGAGCTCATGTGTATTTTAAAGGGCTTTTATTTCACAGACAAAAACGCAGTCATGTATAATTGCAAAATGAAAGCAAAGTGACAGAAGGTTTTGATTAAAGTGACAGTGGTTTGAATTTGTAGTCAGTTATCCTGAGTTTACACTTTGTAGAGCCGCATGTTACTGGAATAAGCGTTTAACAGGGGTGGGGTGTGTTATATGTATTTCACAGGTATACCTTAAAGGGGCCTGAATTAGAGAAGGGCACTTATCGTGTCGTTTGTCATTTATTGTGATACATTTCTTACCATAATAAGAATTCAGGTTTAGTGTTTTCACGTTAAATTCCAGTGATGTTTAATAACTTCACACTGCTGTCTATATTCTCAAGATTGTTAGTTTTACTATTTTCTACACAGTTCAAGGAGAGTATAAAACCATATCAAAACATTTTTAAAATCAAATCAAATGCATTTACTACGTCCAGTTTGGTGATAGAAATCACATTTCTTTGTGTGACTGGTGTCCTTTTCGTATTTCAAATATTACAATTACTACCACAAAATATTGTGACAGAATTTGAAATCCATTTCACCGACCTGTGGACTAACTATGTGACGCTTTTTTGTCTCTTTCTAAAGAAAAAAACATGCATTTCGTTTGGTTGTCACTCAGATTTGTGTGACGTTTGTGTGTGTGTTACGTGACGTATGGATTCTTTATCACTCTGCATTATGGCAACCTTTGAATGGAATATTATCAGTTCTGGGCCCCGAAGATCCCCACTTAAATATGCCATTTGCTTACAACAAGCAGAGTGTTTATTAAAATGTGGCTGAATTTTAAGGAATCGTTTCATCTCACATTGCTGCGGCCACCTCGAGAGGAATGAAATCTTCACGACAAATTAGGCCCATCTCCATCCCCCCACAAGCCAACTTGTTATACTCATGAGGGAAATGAGCAAGGACAAAAATGCTTTTATTCAAGATAATGATAAACTGCTTTAATTATGCCTTATTTTCAAAGCAACTTTCTTTCTTTTTTCTTTCTTTCTTTCTCTCTCAGCCGTTTTTTTGTTTTGTTTTGTTTTTTGTTTTGCAGGCTGTACTCTGATTTCCAAACAGCTACACACACACACACACACGCAACGTTTTCTATTTATTTTTTTTACAATACATTCTCTGAGATTTATAGCGGTTGTATTTTAGAGCATCATATTGGACAAGTTTGTTGCTGCTGTTGGGGAAACTCTTTTTACACGGTGACATGTGCTCAATTACGAGATCCCTCGCCGAAGCTCAAATGCTTCCCGGCCCCCCCCATGTCTGATCGTAAACAAGCTGCGCCGTCAATACTCACACCGTGATCAATGACTTTCCCCCCATAGGCCAATAAGACATGACATTATTAGTTACAGTTTGATTGCTTATGCTCTGCAGTAAGGGTGTCGGCATTATCTCGGTGTGGCATAAATCTTCAGACGTACCGTCTGCTGAGAACGAGACGCCATGTGTGACGGTTTTGATTTTCCCGTTTTAACACAGGCACCTCAACGCCCATACCGACTCTGAACACTTGATAGTATCCTTGCATCCTTCCTTCTGTACCAAAGCCGAATCTGGACACATTTAGGTCACAACTAATCAACTTTTATTCTCCTTCCTCATTATAGTACACCCTTAGCTAATAAACAAAGGAGAGAAAACATGTTCACCTGTTCATTCCACCCATTAGATCTGCATAATGCTTACTAATTATGTTTGCTCAACTATAAGCCTTAATTACGCTGAGAGCCGATAATTAGCTGGTCTTGAATCCATGCATATGTTTCTTCGCTATCAGTCTGGCAGAAATAATGGCTATTCTCATCTCTGAGGAAATCCCTCGACTCCCCATAAGAAAATTTTCCCTTACATTAGCACTTAGTGTAACATTACTGGCTTTTTAGAGCAGTGTGAGTACTGTATTACACTGCAGGATATATGTAATAGAATGTGCTTTCAGCAGCATGATTATATTTTTGCACTATATCATTACGGGTGGCTTAGGAAATGTCATAATCCCGCTTGGCAGAATGGTTCGTCTCTCTTCTTTCCGTCTCCCTAGCAGGCTGTTTCCTTTCAGTCCCTCGTCTCTTTGGCTCCCCCAGGTGGCCCTTTCAGGTCCCAGTCAGCTTATTTGGCAGGCTGTTGCTCATCTCCTCATTACCACAATCTTCCATGGGCTTCAGTCCACAAGGAAAATGATTGCACAAGCCAGTTGGGTGAAACGAAAGCCTGCTTCCGTTGGCTCTTTTCACTCTTCAGTTCTTAATTTGTTGCCTAACTAGTTCTAAAGCATCTTTCTCCTTCTCACTGGAAGAAATCAATACCTCAATAAATTAAGGGCACATTCACACTAGTCCAGCTTAGTCCGCTTTAACTAAACTCTAATATGTTTGCCTATGAAGTCTGGTTTGTTTTGGGGAATTGTGAATGCATCAAGCAAACTCTGGACTGCCTAAAACCCCTAGGTCTCGGTTCGGTTGAAGTGAACTGTGGAGCGATTCGAATGCACATGTGAATGCCAAGCAGCCTGGAGTCCGCTCCAAACACAGACAGTGGAGAACATCTCAGGGTATTCTGGTTAAGTACAACCACAACAAATGATCGTTTTCAGTGTCAGCGGGAGAAAGGGCTTGTGTTCGGACGTGGAGTAAAGAGAAAGTAAAGGCCTTCATACAAGAGAAGCACAGCAACTGCTAAAATCAGATGCCACTTCATGAAGAAGGAAGTGGCCCTGAATTTCTTCTTCTGAGGTTTTCATGTCGTTTCATTCAGTGGTTCTTGGCGCAGCGCCACCACAGGTGCAAATGTTATCATTCCTGAACAAGCCAAGTCTACCAAACTACAAGGGTAAGGCAACTTAAAGGCACCAGGCAACTCCCAACCACTGCTTGTAAATTGCCTTTCCTAACTATTTTAACCGTCTAGACCTGGCCGACTCATACTAATGATAATGGATTTTCCCGAATGCCTTATAAATCTCAGAAGCTCTTGAAACCAAAAGAGGCATCATCCATTTTATTTAACCATCCTGATCCGGGTCTTGGAGGAAGTAACTGGTTCTTATCTCAAGTGGTCGATGGATGAGAAGCTCATGGAGCAGAACTAGGACTGTAACAAATAATATTCACAGTTTTGACAACAGAGGGCAATTAAGTCATGTGGAAAGGCAATAATATTTGGACAAATAGTAAAAGGAACGTATTTACCAATTAGTTTCTGAAGTTCGCAATAAGAAGTCTTCTACAGTCCCATTAAGCTACTTGCAGCCGTTACCTAGAGACGAATATCTGTAGAATAAACTGAGACAGGATTTGCCCTCCTCTTCCGTTCAACTGTTTGTAAGCCTGTGGGGGAGCTGGTGACTATCTGCAGAGATCATTGGGTAGGAGGAAGAGTACACCTTGAACAGGTCCTTCACAAAGAGATGCACGAAACAAATAATCATGCACACATACTCACACCTAAGGATAAATTACACTGTAGAGAACTCTTAACCTAAAAGGCATATTTTTGGACTGTGGGAGGAAGCTTAAGAGAACCCACGCATACATGGCAGGAACATGCCAACTCCATGCCGAAAGACCCAGGCCAGGAGTTCAGCCCTGGACATTTTTGTTTTGAGGCACAACTGCTGAACTGCGCAGCCTATCTTTCATATCGTGAGATCCAAACGGTTTGGTATTAATAAAAAGTCCAGACTCAATTTTCCTAAAGGTGAAATGATGTCCGCCTTAAATGTGCTAATGATAATAAAAATTTAAAAAAAAAAACCCTCCCTGAGTGACTAAATTCAGCCAAATCTTTTGTAAAAACCCTGTAATCGTCTTTCTGAGCTCTTCAGGCAGCTCCAGTGTTTGCTTTTTCCTAGCCTGTTTGCTGGCGCGCACATGAAGACACACAACCCCCCCAGCAGCCTGTCTGTCTCCCTTTAATGGGCTGAATGGTTGATAAAGCTTGAAGGTACCTCTGTTACCAGGCTAAACACTACAGAAAGCATATTTTTTACACTTCCCGTGATCATCTATGATGCATCCACAGGGTGAGCTCAGGTACTATCGACACTGTACTGCAGACAGGGAGCATGTGTTCTCTGTGCAGGCCGAAACAAACAAACACACACACACTGGACACACTGAGATGTTTCTACCTTAGTCACATGCACAATAACACCGTGCCCTTCTGCAGTACTTTGACTGGAGAGTAGAATTTGCTCTCACGGCTTCGCTAACAAGCGTAGTCGTTCACCTTGACTCCAACTGGGTTTTTTTTCTTCTACACCTTTAGCTTGGATTTAAAAACGGGGAAAGAACGTTCAGCTGAAACAGCTGTGATGTACTTGTGGAAAAGCCTGATGCCAACCCTGACCAGGGTGAGCAGCCTTTTGATGCAGTCATGGGAAAATGACAGACATTGATATTTTTTAGCAGACAGAAAGAGAGGATAGAATGTTAGAATGTGAAAGACTCCAGTTTGTTAGGCTCAGAAACCTACTCAGTGATCCATGGCTGGAGGGCCACAAGGGTCAGTTTAAGGGTCATTGTTGTCCCCCACCCCCCACCTACATCTTTCACCTGCTATCTATCATCTAGAAATGTTGAGAAGATGATGAATATTTTTCGTGGTCACATTTTGTTGTAGCTGCATCAGATGCCGTCAAAAAATGTAAAATGGAAATTTATGAGATGGTAAAATAATTAGGCAGACTTTGTTTTATTTTAATAACAGAAAGTTCTGTCTGGATCCTTGAACACATCGCCTGGCCACTTGATTCTCATCTCTCTTCAGTGCTCCAGCTGGGATTTCTCCCATTGACCTTGATTTTTCTATGACAACGAATAAATAATGTGCTATAAATCATAATAGTGTAATAATGTTGCTCCTCACTGTTTTAATTATTTTTCTTCCGGTTTCAGAAACACAACAGTTGGCAATTTGATTTCCTTTAAGAGAAAAATGCTGCGGTCCACAACATAAAACATCATTCGGGAAATCAGTCTTCTTTCTCGCCTGTAAGTCGGTGGATTGGTCTCCCAACTGGCCTTGTCTCATCTGCAGAGTTTTTTGTTTTTGGTCACGCTCAACAAAGCATCAGATTCTCTAATAGCCAACATGCCCTCATTTATAGACTGGTGTGTGGAGGAATGCATGTGTGTTTAGGGCAGATGTGGTGCATCTGTTGGGATAGGAACAAAACTGAACTGCAAAATGGGTTGAAATTTTTACATATTTTTCTTCTGGAGGCTAAAGAAGCACATTGACATTTTCTTCTAATAGTTTTCTTGTATGTTATTCTCTACAAACTTGTGGAAGGAATGTCCATTTCCCTTTCTTTTATTTGGTACTATGATTTAACGTTTGTCCCAGCCAGCTACACTACGTTAAATATATGTTGAGATCTCTTGGTCCTCTATACTGCTGATAAGAACAAGACTGGGTCACAGTGAACTTAGAATAACTCCTTCAGTGGTTCAGGGGTTCAGCATAACACACATATGGAGGCCTTGGTTCTCGTTGCGGACATCACAGGTTCAAGTCCCGGTCTGATGAGCCTTGCTGCATGTCTTCCCTCCTCTCTCATTACCCACTTTCTTGTCAATTCACTTTCAGATAAAGTGTGAGAGCAGCCATGATGATGGTACAACACTCTAGGCCAAGCAAATGTTGACAAATTGTACATCTTTCTGACTCTCTCATTGGCCTCCTTGATGCTTTATATGTTGATGTCCGCAGAATTTATTCTCCTTTTTTTTCCACCCAGTTGTTTTTTTCACAGAGAAATTTCTTTGGCTTTGCCCCCAAGAGGTCTGTCTTAAAGAACGTTGCCTCCAGTTACAGCTCCTAGAAATGTTGAGTCACAACCTTGCAGCGCATCATAATGTCTCTTGCACTACAGCAACATGCAGCCAGTAATGCTTCAAAACATAATGTTACTTGGGGTAAATTCCCCAAATTAATATGTGAGAGGTAAACATGGGGATGGGGGGGAAGAGGCCTCACATCTGATTTGCCTTGTGTTCAGCTAGCTGTCTGTTTCTAATTTGTTCTAAAACACCAACACGGACACTCAACATAAATCCGTTGCCACGTTTAATTTCCCTGCTCTCAATGCCCTGAAGGAAGATTTTATGCAATAAATTGTGCGAAGCTTTCAACCAGATTATATAAACAAAAGCCCTCGTTCCTATTTGTGAGAGTGTTTATGGCTGCATGTTCTTGAAATGCACGTCGAGAACACTTAAATTAACAGTAATACGCCTGCCCCCAAGACCAGAGAAGATGTAACCTGAAGCATAATGTGTTATGCCCACTTATCACCAAATACTGTGGAAACAAAGTAAACACACGGCTGGAACCATGACGCTTGCTAGCTCTTGTTCCTGGTCTGCATGATTCAAGATTCAAGAGGTTTATTTGATACATACTTAGTTATACATGCACATCCTGCAGTAAAATGTGACCCTGAGTCACTCCCAGACTGCGTAAAGGTTTACAAGAAAACAATCAGGTGATAAGTAACGCTTTATTCGAGAAGATTTTGTTCCATTCGATAAACTAACGTCAATTTAAATGGACCTTTTTTCAATTCTGCCATCTGGAAGAGTAGTAAGATAAATAATCGTGGAAGAGGCATCCCAGAACAGGAGAGTAAAACGGTCCGGACAGAGTCCAGGATGGGATGCAAAATTCACTTCATGCGCATCTGCTTTGAGATAGAAACACTCGACAAGCTCCATAATGTTACTGACGTGGCAATGAATGTGTTCAAAGAAAAGTAAAGATTTTGTTGTTATATACCATGGTTAATGATGAGGACTTTTGGTGTGATAAGTCAATTCATTGATCAAATTTTTATCATTCCTTTAACAATCGTTTAGAGGAGCGCTACAGCAAGGAGCTAGCTGAACGGTTGGGTCTGGCCTTACAGCAGAGCTTAACCTTAACCTTGACTTTAAATGTTTGTTTTTTTTAATTCATGAGCTCATGTTTTCTTTTTACCTTTTTAATCCTTTTCAGCAACCTAACAGGTTCCCCTTTTGTTATACTTTCTAAGTGTGTCTAAATTTACCAATGTGAAGAAAACTCATTTTTGTTTATTCAGTCAGTATTTAATACAGCTAACACAGTAAATTGTTAAATATAATGATGTGCTTCTTTTTTTGAATTCAGCATATTATAACAAATTTGGCTCCTCATGTTATGGAAAGACACTCTTGATACAAAAAGAAAAAAATTATCAATTAATAGTTGATTGGTAAGATGTGGAGGCCTCGCAGGAAGCCTGACACCAAATGGGTCTTGACGTAAACCCTGAGTGACACCAAAAGGTATTATTGTGCTCAAAGGAGGATTTATCCATGCAACATGGGATCTAACAGACGGTTGTGACACAAACCAGAAAGTAACTAACGCCAGTAGGTATTCAAACATAAAAGTCCCTTTGCCCAACTAAGTTTTATCTCCCTTCAGTATTTGAGCAGCGGTAATGGAGAGGCCTAAAACCCACCCAGTCAAAGATCTCACCTGGTGCTACCACACCCCACATTGGCCTTTGACTACACCAAACAGCACACAGCAAACAAACCGTTCTCTGTTCCCCGTGTCTTTGTTAACATGTTAACTTAAACTCAAGGTGTCTTTGATCAGCAGGATCGGATCTCAGAGGGGAACGCCTCGGCTCTAGGGCGGATTTTCCACACAGTGTGAAGTTGTAAGCTCATGAAAGACATACACCAGTGATTCAGACATGCAGTCAAGCCCACTTTCATATTACAGACCTGCCCCCCCCCTTGTTTGCGCTGTCCCCTCTCTCCTTTTTTCCCC
The DNA here is from genome assembly GCF_019740435.1 of Gambusia affinis. Classification (NCBI taxonomy): domain Eukaryota; kingdom Metazoa; phylum Chordata; class Actinopteri; order Cyprinodontiformes; family Poeciliidae; genus Gambusia; species Gambusia affinis. The sequence continues at coordinate 28,981,490 of NC_057869.1, read as the reverse complement.
TCTTTAGCACATGCTGCTGCCTTTTTCTTTCCCCGTTTTGGTTGAATATGCGCGCTGCTGGATGACTTTCAAAGCTACTTGTTCCACTTTCTTACATTTATGCTGATTGGAATGCAAATGTTAAGGTTCCATTTTAAGCCGGCGGCTTCACGAGAGGCTGTGGGGATGAGTGACAGGCACTGACAGCCATGGCTCACCGCACCAAACCGTCCAAACTGGGGAGGAACTCGGGCGATGGGGAGTTGACATTGATAGCATGCGACAACCAATATGTTACTTCTCATCTTGGCTGAATAACATTTCACACTGTGTCATATTTTTCTTCAATTTCACACAGAAAAAACTCGAGTACGGCGGAACTTTAAGAAGAAACCTGGAGCCTCAACATTGAGCTCTTCTTTCACTAGAGGCGATGTTCAGTGTGAGCAAACCAGCCTACACTGTAAAAAAAATTCCGTTGTTTTTACAATAAAAAACTGGCAGCTGTGGTTGCCAGAATAATTCAGTAAAAAACACAGTGAACATGTAAACTGTTTTACTGACCAAACAGTAATTACTACAGTTTTAAATTGTGAAATAAACAGATTGTCCCACAGTTTTGCACAAATTTTAACTGTGATTTGAACAGGGTTATTTTGTTAATAAAACAGTTTTATCAAGTAATTTTAACCAACTTTTTCTGATGAATTATCATAATAATGCTGTTATTTAAAAAAAAATTTCCAGTAAGATTTACCCAGTTTTTGTTTGTTGTACAAAAAACTTCAGTTAGTCCTACTGATAAAATACCTTTGAATAACAGATTAAAACTGTTAAAATGTCAATTTAAAACATTTTTTTAATACTTTCTGAAAAACTGAAATTTGCTTTAAATTTTTTTTCTTTTTACTAATAATTATATTTTTAAATATCCATAAGCATCACATTTCAACAAACATTTCCCACTTAAAGGAAACTTTAAAACACAAGGAAGCCCAATATAAATTGTATCTATGATAATCTTAAAAAAATAAACATACACTTGCATGCCTTTGAAATATTTATTTTCAATGAAGTTCTGAACATCTTTTCTGAACATCATGAAGCAAATGCACCTGCTGAATAGATATAAATTTCTTCAACCTTTTTAATTTTATCAGAAACAGTATGAGAACCAACTTTCACCCTGTTTTTTGGAGGGGGGGCTTGAAGATTATAACATACAATAAATTTCTATTTCCAGTATACATTTCAATAATAATGTTTGTTTGCTTCAAAAGTTTTTCTTATTTTAGAAACAATTCTATTTTCAAATATCTATAAACATCAAATTTCAACAAACATTTACCAGTTAAATGCAAATTAAAAACACAAGGAAGCCCAATATAAACTGTATCTATAATAATAATTCAATTTTTTTTTAAACAAATAAACATTTTAATTGAAAACATATTTTCAATGAAATTCTCATTTGTCCTTTCTGACATGGAGCAAAATTTAACCACTGAACAAATATAAATATGTCTTTTCAACTTTTTTAACTTCAGCAGACACGGTGTGAGATGCAACATACATTTACAAATCTATTCAGCTCTGTTAAGATTAAACACTGTCCTGATAACTCACTGACTTTAGTCCTTTCTCAAACATCACGCCACTCATAATCCGAAAGTTCCTGGATCAAGGTGAGTACACGGGGGTTCACATGCAGTCTGGGTTTACGGGTTTCTTCCACCTTACTGCCCTTGTCTGGGTTGATTGAGAAGAAACACCTTAAGATAAAGAGGACAAACAGAAAACTACATCAAAATGTGCCTCACACAGAAATAAACATTTTATTCAAGATATAAAAGTTGTCAAAAGTCAAATTAAACTCCCTCCAATTTATAAAAAAGAACAAACAAAAATAAAACTCATACCTCTGCAGAAACTCCAGTGTAGACGCCAGCCCCGATGGATAATGTATGTTAAAACAATAATAGCTCCCAAACATCATGCAGAGGGCAGAAATAAAACAGGAGATGTTGTTGTTTCCAATCTGTTGATCCACACTCAGCATGAATCGTTTAGCATGGAAGCAGGATTGACCTAAGGAGAAAGAACAAATAAATTTAGACTCCTGATACAACAAAACAATGACATTTATATAAAACATAACAAATTAAGTGAAAAGTATGAAAAAAAATTAGTATAGTAGAAGGATAAGAAAAGAATTGAAAAAAAAACCCAATATTAAACAAAATGCCAGATGGACAAAAGGGCAAAGAAAGGGGACAAGACAACAAAAAAGACAACAGGTCAAAGAAACTGGAAAAACAAAAATGAACTCACCACACACAATGATAGTGGGAGTCAAGGAGACATTCTCCATCTGTACTTCTTCAGCTAGGCATGTGTCCTCCACACAGAAGAACATTGCTTCTTCATTTTCATTGAAGTAGCAGAGAAGTAGGAGCATCAGCTCTTTAACATCTTCAGAGTAACCGTCCAGTTCTCCCTTTAACATCTTCAACTTTGTCTGAGCCTGGAAAAACCTTTTGTTTTTGTTCACACAAACAGTGTTCATGTAGTTCAGCAGTCTTTTTCCCTTCATATCCATGTTCCTCATGAAGGTTTCCTTCAATCCAAGTCCAGTAAGTTCCTTGTAGTGTACAGCCATCCCAATGTCATGAAATAAAACAGGCCAGGCTTCCAAGACATCTTGAATGCTTTTCCCCTGGTTAATATCTTTGCGCTGTGAGTAGAAAGTTGTCCTCAGTAATTGTTTCATCTCCTCAGGATTGGCCTCCTTCTGCAGAGACATCATCTTGAGCTTGTCCTTCTTCTGTTGCTGACTTTCAGCAGTTTCTCCAAGAGGAAGGAATTTTACATTCCAGTTGATACACCCATAGGTGTCCTGAATTGCAGCTCTCTGTTCCTGAGGAATTTCATCTGTGTCAGAGTTTTCAGAGCAGCGCTTTCGCTTTCTTATTTTAGGCATTGTAGATCGCTTCACGTTCTCAATTCGATATTGAAGTTGTTTGACGAGTGAATGATAGCCAGGGCCAATGACATCTCCATCGATAACATCTTGTAGAGATTTTGGATATTTTGCCACCATCTTCTTTGCAACCTCTGTAGAACTCCTTTTACCCAAGTAAGAACTTTTTCGCATCATTTCAGACACCACAATCCTGACCATCTCCTTCCTCATTTTTGGACTTGGCCGTTTACCTCTCTCTAATGCCTGCATCAGTTCTTCTGAGAACTTTTCCCATGGTATCTCAAAGGTGTCCACCCAGTCTGCTGCAGATGACTGGTTGCTGCTGGAGGAGTTTGATGACACACTTAGCGGGGACAAAGACGGCTGTGATGGAGGAGTATCTGGTGATGCATTACTTGAGGACCTGCTGGTTTCAGGGGTCCGGCCTTCAAAAACACAAAAAAAACAAATAAGTTATCAGAACGGAATAGGAATATTAGTGTTTAATGATTGATTTTTGCTTTTCTAGAATTTTACTTACATCTGAATTTCCAAGCAGCAAGTGCCTTTCTGGCTTGAATTGGTCTTAATGCTGACAGCAAGTCTTCCTCAACAATGAACTGGAAGTCATCATACGTTTCTACTCCAATTGACTGTAAAGTCTCCTCAAGAATGTCTTTTGAAGCCTCTGTAAGATCGGGCAACACTTCACTGATAGCGCTGCGTAAAAATGTTTGCTCAGCCATTTCTGGAATAAAATCAGACAAAATAATGGTAAAAAAACAAGATCACCATAATATAACATGTATTCAACTATGTACAAATTAAAGAGACTCATACTTAGTGTCAAACAAAATATTGTGCCCAATTCACACTTTTTAGTCATGTACTTCCTTAAATTTCTAGTCAAACTTCTCTCCCTGTTTTTTCTTTATTATTTTTGTTCACATCAACCTATCTGTTTTAAGTGGACTTTCCATCATGGTATATAAAGACATTTTTATTTTGAAAACACACTGTGTTTCAGAGGAACAACTTGTTGTCCATTTACCTGATAAGAGGTCAAAGGGTAAAAGTCAACCAAGTCATTTATGTTAATACACAAAGTGCTTGAAGTCTGTTTTGTCACTGAATACAGATGGTAATCAGGATGATAGACAGCTGTTTGTACATCCATAACACAATACACATCAGTTTCATTTTGAATCAGAATTAAAACCAGCTCTCCAAACTCCATATACTCATCATTCTTTGAAACCAAGAAATGCCCCTTTTTATACACTGTTCCCTTATATTGTATCTCTGTGGAAATACTTGTGTCTTTTTCAGAAAATCCCAGGTATTTTACTGCATGTTTTATTTCATCACTGTAGAGGCTTGAGTAAAAAACACAACTGTCCTTGACCAGCAGCAGTTGATTGCATCTAGGGCCAGCTGAGATGTAAGCCTGAAACATCTGGTGTCTTTCTGATAGTGTCAAGCATATGTTTTTAAAATTTTTGAAATGCCTTGCACATCTTTTAAAGTAGACATGTTTACTCTCAAAACGCATTGTCCACAACCTAATCAAAGGTCCAAATTTCAAAATTAGGGCTGGATAGTGCCGCAAGAAATGATGTTTTGGTTTAAGTGAAGTTTCAGGAAATAAAGATTTTCTTGATTCCAAATATTCTTGGATTATTATTTCAAGAAAGGCAACCTGTGGCAAAGAAATTTGTTGTGCACAAATCAAATCCACAATGTCTTTGAGCTGGTGCCCACACAATGAAATGGTGCATTTCAATTTAACAACAATGGCTTTGGCTGATTCGGTTGTGAAGACACGTTGTGAACTCGGTAAAAATGAGTTTTAAACGCTGCATATGTACAAAATGTCCGCTTACATTCTGTGCTGAGGCATTTGAATACACAACTGGGCTCGTTTCTGTGCACTCTGCAATGCAACACATAGCCCCTCAATGATTCTAGTGTTTTACAGCAAAACCTACATGTAATCATGTTTAAACAATTTCAACCTACCCAACAAGTTACACGTGTTGCAGGTGTAGCAAAAAATGATTCTACTGCATATTGTTCCAAGAAGCAATATGACGCCTTAAAAACAAAATTTAATCTCCCGAGAAACACAAATTACCGTGCCTTTTACGTTTGAAGAAAATAAAGTTTAACTTACATTTGCTGAAAGCTGACGAGGTCCAAACAGCGTTCTTTTCTTTGTCGAGGTTTGAGCTCAATTCAGCTTCTTCTGAGATGAGAACCGTTGTACGAACTTGTTCAAATTTCCGGCGCCAGGTAAGCGGACCAATTAGAGAGCAGAACAGACCGCTCCGCGAGCGAAAGGGAGAGCTTGAGCACCAAGCGGTTATCTCTGTCTTTCTTGCAATAGCCGAACTTTGAGCTTATAATGGCAACGGTGAAGGTAAAAAATCCAGTGTTAGCAAAAAATAAATAAATAAATAAATAAAAATAAAATACATGTACCAATAAGCAAGTACGCTACATGACTTCCTTGTTGATTCAGGTGTTTCCTCCACGTTAGTCGTGAAATATGAAGAAATGATCCATTCTTCATATTCTTCATCAATCAAAATTGACAAAGAAAAGTAAATGAATTAAAGAGGAAATGACGATCTAAAGAAGTGGGAAAACACAAGTGAATATAAATAGATAACTAGTAAACAAAATTGGAAGTAAACAATGTGGAATCATAATTACTTAATTCCACATTAATTTCCAAATCTATTAATTTATTCATTTATTTCATTGTCCATCCATCCATCTTACTTATCTGGAGTTGGGTCACAGGGACAAACAGGGAAGCCCAAACTTACTTCTCCCTAGCAAAAAAAGGGTAAGCTAGCTTCCAATTCATTTGGATTTAATAATCACAGAATGTAAATGTTAGTTTTACACTGCTGAAATGTTAAAATGTTGTGAAGGGTGCAACTTTTTCCATTAAAAATACAAAATGTGTATTTTCCACAACAAAATACAGTATTATTTGCAATTTTATATTTTAAAATTTACAATAATTTTCGGTTCTACATTATACGACATAATACTGGTTAATTAACAAAATATCATTGTGTTTTGCTTTACAAAATTTTTCTGTCATGATTTAACAGAATTTTACTGTTTATTTTACAATTTTATATTTTAAAATTTACAATAATTTTCGGTTCTACATTATACGACATAATACTGGTTAATTAACAAAATATCATTGTGTTTTGCTTTACAAAATTTTTCTGTCATGATTTAACAGAATTTTACTGTTTATTTTACAAACTTTTTTTACAGTGTAATCTCTCAAGATGCTGAGAAGCACAAAGCAGGGGTTGCACTGAACTCAATAGGTCTCGGTGTCTGTATTGATCAAATGACTTACCTCGTCCAAGACCTCTCAACACGCACTTACCGAGCAGATGAGACCGCTTCTTCATAGCCACAGTGTGTGTAATGAATACCGAGAAATATTCTGCTTGATTCCCAACAGAGGTGAGGCCACTGTGCAGAATAAGCTGACATTCACACTGCACTGGAGGACGGCGGAGGCAAATTGTGTTGCACCCGTCATGACACGACTTGCTTTTTTTGACAGTGGAGAGGAAAGTACGGATGTTTTGGTTTTGCCACAGAACGTGAGGAAAGGACTTTGTCTCTGGGTAGCAGCAGAGTTTAATGGACATGTGTCAAAGTCGAGGCCCGAGGGCCGTAGCTTCTTGTGTGGCCCTCTAGAATCTAGACCATTAAAGCACAACGTGTGCTTCAATATTATGTCATCAATCAAATCGATGCAGTTTTTATCTGGTTACTGCCTAATTATATCTATCATTTCCTCCAGTTTCTTGAAAAATATCGTGGAAATTCACGCAAAGTCAACAAATCCAACGCAATTTTTTTGCGCTAATCCACAGTTGGGGGTTTATTGCAGATTTTAAACAGTTTTTCATTTGTACTAAACAGCTGCTGCAGCTTTCATTGATGACAGATAATAGTCCATGATCTGCACAACAAGTAAAAAAAAAAATTGCATTTACAGTCATAAATGTGTGCAAATATCTCCAAATTAGTACCACAAACACTTTGATTTTATGGCAACAAATCACAAAAACAATCACAAAGGGGTCTTGTGGTGGCGCAGAGGTGAAGCATAACCCACATATGAAGGCCTTAGTCCTCGATGCGGCCGTCGCAGGTTCGAATCCCGGCCTGGTCACCTTTGCTGCAAGTCTTCCCACTCTACTGTCAATTAAAGGCCAATAGAGCCAATAAAACAAAATATTACTGAAAAGATGTTCAGTAATATTATATTAATTATATCAGTTGCTTGCTCATGACCATCTTTCGTATGCTAAAATTAACATTTTCATAACTCCCTTAAAATGTAAAAAATTATCATGCCAGCTATCATCTCCCTGTTCTTTTGATCATTTTTGGTCACTTCTCCACTGTCCTTGCATTTTCTGAAATAATCCTCCATTACTTTGACCTTTATGATTCTACTCTCTGCAAAGTCAGGGCTTTACCTTGCATTTTGTGCATGCAGCAATGCACCGCGCTCAAGAAGCAGAGGAAGATTTTTCAGAGTGATCTTCAAGCCTCGTAATCATTTCCACTACAGATTTGCCCTTTTTATGCTGCACCGCCTGAAGAAACAAAACTCCACAGCCCTTCACGCTCGTCCTGAGGGAGCAGAGATTCCTTCAGCTTCTTTGAACCCTTTAAAGACGTCGAGCTCGAAGAAATCCTCAACTTCTAAAAATCCTAAACTCCTCACTGTTACTGTAAATGTTGAGGCCGTTGTGTTAAAATAATCTCAATCCATTTCAGATTACATCTGGTTTGCAGTTTCAGTAAGAATTTAACTTTTTTGTTAAACTAAGACCACAAATCTTAATGTTTTTTATCGGTTTTTGAAGAGATACGCTGAAATGAAGTAGAATATTGACATCCACTTAAAAAAATGACGTCTAAATAAAAATTAATAAATAAATAGAAGAAGGCCTTTTGAGCGAATGAGTCTGGAACGGCACTTTTGTAGCAGAAAAACACCTAAACATTTCCGCACATGCACTATCCCAGCGTGAAACATGGTGGTGGCAGCATCATCAGAACTGATGGGAAGGTGGGTGGAGATGAAAACTGAGCTGTTGTTGAAAGAAAGACGCAGCATTTTGGTTTATTTTTGTTTTTGTTTGCTGCTGCTGATATTTTCTCACTCTGAGCTCATTTTGCGTTACAATAAAAAGATTGCACTCATCAATTTGCTTAAAATAGTTTAGAGGGAGTGAGTTTTATATCAGCTGTGAGCAAAGGTGCATGTTGGTGAGAAATATGTAAGACTTTGATCAATTATCTTTCACATAAACTGGAAGACAAAGTATTTTTCTTTCCGGTTTACTTTTCTACTCAGTCGGACACCCGGATGCCTAATCTGTCCCATTTCTTTTAAGAGAAGTTTATGCTCCAAACTGTATTTTAAGGTTAACGTTTATTGTCTTCCACGGCTAAAATATGCCGGACCTACGTTAAAAAGTAGTTATGCTGATGGCACATTTTCAGAACGCTTCTTCAAACAGATTTATTCATGCACCAAATTTCCATTCATTAAAAGAACATGGATTTCCCCCCTTCTACTGTAAAAAACACACAAATGCATTTCTCATATTGAAATGCTACGCTGTAACCAAAATGATTATGTACATTCAATTGCATGTGCACTACTTTGAATTGTAGCTTCTGTACACCAACATTGCAGCATTTGCCGTTCACTTTCAGCCTTTGAAAATACAATATCTTATTGCTGAACTTTGCATAATTAGACAGTCGCCTCACCTGACTGTGAAATCACCCAAACGTTCTTCAGTTTGTTTGTTTTCCTTGCACATTGGTTTTTCTTTTGTGCCAGCTTTTAGGTTCACATGACAACAAATTGCTCCTTCTGCACTTATTCTGTGCTTCCATTTCTCTCTCTCTCAGTACAGCACTCCATCAGCCTCAAAGGCGTCATAAAGTCCATGTGCAGGCGTGTGTGTGTGTGTGTGGGTGTGTGTGTGTGTTTTTCTTCATTTCTCTTATGATGGGGGTAGAAAAGTGATTCTTTGCCTAATGATCTGGCATGCCGTGCAATTTTTTTATTCTTTTTTAGCAGCCCGTAGGGCGGTGGATCGGTGGAATGTCTGATTGCTCAAATGTAGGATCTGGTAAATGAGCAAGAAAACTGGCCAAGTTCAAAACTGTTCATGTAGTGTGAGGGCAGGGAGCACAAAAAAAGAGACACGAAAAGATGGAAAGAACCTGAACGACGCCATCATTGTTGGTCTTTCTAACCAAATGGTTGGAAAGACGGGCGGAGAGACGATAGAGTAGGGGATATGCTTTTTACTCGATATGATCGATAGAAGAAAGGCTTTGAACTTCCTCCTTCTTCTCTAACGTGCATCAGGAACCGGTTGAACCTCGGTATTCAAACCACACAAAGACCAGTGGCGAGTTTCTAGTAGATTTGATCAGGCTGGTAGCCAGAACTCAGTCAGCCAAGTTTTTTGTCTGCTTGGTTTTGAGGTCATGACCAGCTCAGTCATTATGTCAATTTTGGTTGAAGAACCTGTTGGGGGGGAAATGATGTGTACAAATCTACACACCATATTCAGCTGTTTCTGCTTCACAGAAAATCTGGATTTTTGCTGAGATTTTATCACACACACGTGGAGTTTATTGACCAATCGGGAAACTTCTGAAGGCAACCGGTTGCTCTGAGACGTAATCAAACGAATGTAGACGCACAGGACTGTCAGAGTTTTTATTTCCTTTCCTAGTCGCCGCTGCTTCCTGTGTGTATTGATCAATCACTTTTTACTCAACTATGATAATATTTGCGTTTCCATTGACCATATCATTGTGCAACGTGACATTTTGATAATAAAGACGCTTAATGAAAAAAGTTGTTTTGTAACAGAAACGCAGTAACAAATAGAAGCAGTTTAAGGAATATTGATGCTTTTCCTAGCTCTTGATTGTTGAGTGTCCTGTAGATCTTTTAAAAAAAAATCTTATTTTTAAATTGCTCGTTGTGCTTTACATTTTTTCCCCCCATTATTCATAAACTCGTCCCTGTTCAGTGTGCTGGGGTCCTGGTCGGTGTGTTAAAGCAGCCGTGCCCTCGCCAGCTTTGTGTCACACTTATCCAACGCCATCATTTCATTATGCTTTAATTAATGCAACAAAGTGTTCCATGCCATATAGATAACATCACTCAGTGGAAAAGAAATTGTACTGGCCTAGGAATTAACTTCAGTAATAGGAATAGGACAAGTTGTGTGGCTGGCTCTTCCGATATGACAAACGCTTTTTAAAGGACAAAGTCTCCAAAGGTCACAGCAATTTTAACTTAAAGTCATAAAACATTATGCAAGCAGGCTGCCAGTTTTGCTTGAACTTTTTATTCTTGTTCTATATGCTCATGTTCTGCCAGTTTTACCCTTCTCAATATACTATAAAAACATAGTTTGGTGTTTTTTTTCCCACTTTTTTTTCTAGATCATTTTTGGTTTGCAATGCTTTACATTCTGCCTTATGTCACAAAATAATCTGAGTCTTTTTGTTTCCTGTTTCCTCATTTTTCCATAGTGCTTCTGGACACCAGTGGGGTTGAACATTGTACTTTCAATCATATTTATTTTGTTCAAACTGCCCTCGCCATCTTTGCGTCAAGCTTCTTCTCCATATTTCACTCTGATAAACTGCGACACACTCAGTCTGGCATATGATTCAAGCAGATTGCATAAGTAAGAAAAATGCATGGATATTGATTAATATAGCGAGGCGTTCTTCCAGGCACGTGCAGGGGGGGGGCGAAGGGGACTTGAGCCCCTTGCCCTTTTTATCCTTGATGCCCTAGTGCCCTTTTTGAGTTTTTTTTTTTTTTTTTTTTTTTTTTTAAAGTTTTTTTAAGTTCTTTCTTTTTAATCTGTATGTCAGAAGGCCTGTTTGTGCCCCTCAGCAATAATATTTAGCTAAATAAAATAATTTAGTAAAAAAAAAAAACAGTCTGACTGCCCTCAGTCTAATAATGACTCTCAGAGCCTCCATGTTGTTCAGACATCGGGTCCATGGTGAGGAGGAGGAGGGGGCGGATCTGTGTCTTCTATCAAATTATGGGCAAGAATTTTTTTTTTCATACACTGGTTTGTGAATAAAAGCATAGGTCTGATGTTGACGTTAGAAAAACTGTTTCTATTTATATTTTTATAATTGTCCTTGCAAAACCCGCCTCACCCTAAACACAGAAATGCTTCAGCTGCAGAGAAAACTTCTGACTTTAACTTAATCAGGCTGCTAAAATCCCGGTTCGCTACAGGCAGTCTGAGTCGGTCCCACCGACAGATATAAAGAATGAATGTCTGTAACACACGGTACCGGCTGTCACCGCGAGTCGCAACGCAGCTCATTTCAAGTAAATCATCGGGGAGTGATGATTGACCGGGGACCTTCGTCAGTTTGGTGGGACTCCAGACGTTGTTGGGCTCGTCCTACCTCAGCCACAGGGTGGCATTAATAACTGAGTCTTTTTGTTTTAGTTTGTTTTGGTTGTTTTGCCGTTGGGGGCGAGGGGAGATGCTGTCATGAGCCTGGTCTTAGTTCTGAGTTTTCTCCTTAATACCTTCCATCTTTGGTGCTGATTGATGCAGCTGTTTTTGGTTCCTTTGTTGTTCTCCCTATGTATTTATGTTCACCTGTGTTCCTCTGTTTAACTTGGTTTAGCTGAAGTCAGTGCTGTTATGTACGATCGCCCATGTGTGTGAAGAAGTTTTCCTGCTCAGAATAAAAGTAACAAGACTTGCTACTTACCTGGGTCTGCTCACTCTTCGTCTTTCAACAATGGCTAAACATGACACTATCAAGTAATAACCAGCGTTTTTTTTTAAAAGTCATGCTTTGAAGAGATGCTCCACTTCTCTTCCAACCATCTGATTAGAGTGTTTTCCTAAATTGTACCTGCTTGCTGCTGAGTTGATTAGTACCCCTGCTACTATCCTTCCATCTGACTTTCTCTTGACCTCGCTTGCTGTTCTTTGATCTGTTAGTTATGCTTCACATGAAAAGATCTGCCTTCCTTTGGTTGCATTTTCTAGTCCTCCAGTTGACAGCTAGGTCGCCTCGGAGGAAGGGTCCAGATTACGAAACATACATGCCCGAACTTTGTGTTTGAGCAGTGTGTGTGGTATGAATCCATCCTATACGACCATCTCAAGCAAGTTGACAGCAAAAACCTTTCTAGCTGAGGAATAAATGCTTTATTTCTTTCACTTTATTCACTCCCACATTCTGAACATACAGGTGGAATTGGAAGGAAAACTCCAGGTTTTATCATAAGGAGACATCCAGCACAACCGTGTGTGATGTTTTGTTGTATTGTACTCTGCAAGCAATGCCTGTGTAGCTAACCTGTAATGGCTGTAATAAACTTCTATTTTATAACAAGATGCTCTTACCTTTTGTGAAAAATGAGTAGTCACCCAAGTTTTTAGTGGAAAACGACAAAACAAAAGTGTAGAAACCCTGGACAAGGCAAAGTCTGAAACAGGATTAGGTTTTAAGATTCCATTGTGTCCAGTGCATTCCAGGACACTGGAACTGTGAAACACAAACAAAAGACTCAGAGACCCTGAAACCTACAGGCTTTCACAAATTAGTGAAACTTATGAGTTTCTAGTAAGCCGTTCTCAGGCATAAAGAAGGAATTTTCCCAAATGAGAAATTTTCATATTCATTCTGATTATGTTTTATGGTTTAAATAAGCATATGAAAACAGGCTTTAATGTTATCAGCTAACAGCTCAATCAAAATTCCCATGACCTTAAAGAAGAATGTCAAGCGGTGTCACGTATGTATGTTTTTTTTTTCTTAAACTTGCTTGTCTTGTTTAGTTTAATCCATCTAGGTGTGAGTACACACCAACCCTGTTTAGTCCGCTTTAACCGAACTCTAGTTCTTCTTCCAAATACGTCCAATTCGTTCATGGAGGTGTGAATACGTAAACAAACTGATGTGAGTCAGAAAAGCAAACTGGTGTCCACTTGAAAACCTAGGCTTTGTCTGGGTTGAATTTAACTCTGGTGCTGTCTGAATGCACATATAAACGCCAAGTGGACCAGAGGCCACTCTAAAACTAGGAAGCAGACAATAGTGCAAGACATTCTGGTTAAATACAATTTAATACATTTGTGGGAGAAATGGCTCATGATCATTTTGTCAACGACAAAAACAAAATCCCACCACCGCAAAAATCTAACACCACTGATTTCTTCTTTACATTTTGTGGCATTTATTGTGTCGTTTTGTTCAGTGGTTAAGTGGTGCAGTGCCCCCACAGGCCACAGGTGGAATAGGTTTCTCTAAGCGTTTGGTCACCCTATTTCATACTGCACTGTGTCAAACAATTCAGACGTCCTCTTTTTCCCGGACATGTCCTACTTTTCAGACCTAAAAAAATGTCCGGGGGGGATTTAAAAATTGTCCGGGATTTTGGTCAACTGCCTCAAAACACATTACATAGCTTACAGTGCATTGTGATTACATTGCCACTCCGTTCCACTACTCCATTCCAGGTTTCTTTGTATGGCAAAGAAATCGGTAGCACATGTGTGTCCGCCGATTCTATACCCCCCACCCCCCCGCACCCCCCCCCCCCCTCCGCACATGTGTGTCCGCCAATTCTACCCCCCGCCAACAAAAAAAAAAGTGTCCTCCTTTTTAGAAACCCAAATCTGGTGACCCTAGTATGAAAGCAAACTGCACCAGCTGAAAATGTTACAAATGTTGCCATTTTGGTCCCTGATCGATCGAACAGTCTACCAGACTATCAGGTGTTTCACTTTGGTGAGATGGAAAAAATAAATAAATAAATAAAAATAAAAAACTTTGTGAAGCATAACTTTGTGTTGCATTTCCCTAAGAGACACCTGGCCTCTCTCAAGAACTCTCTGCCAGGGCTGCCTCTGCCTCGCTTCACATTTAAAATCAAAATTTTGCCTGAGCTTGTTAATATTGCAGGATGACATTTTTCAGAGTTGGGTAGAGGGGCCGGGAACGCAGAGCTTCCTGTCAGCCCGCAGCACTTCCTGCTCTGACTCAAACTATGATGAAAGGTCAGTGCAGGCAAACAAAGGCAAGGGTGAGAGCAATGAAAACACACAAGTCAAGCTCTATAGACTAGAGGCTGCGTGACCACACGCAAACTCAACAACAGTCCAGCAGGCACTAACACAGTGTAACACTGTCAGCTGGTGATTCGAGACTGGAGGTTGGCAGTGTAGGGGGGCTGAAATAAATACCCCTATACACACACTGACAGTTAGTCCTGGTTACTCCTGGTTATTTTACTTTTTTATTTTTTCACACAGAGACCCACAACATCCTAAATCAAACACCAAACAAAGCTTAGTGCTTGTTTTGCTGCAAGGCCTTGATGTTGGTTCAAGCAAATTAAACCCTGTCTTTTTGAAAGCTGTTCTGTTTTTGTGATTATAGACATTTTTTGAATCCGTCACACCCACTCGGCCGCTTCTGTCTAAATCAGCAAAGCATATTCTCAAGCTAAAACCTCAGCGATAAAACTAATTTCATTACTGTCGTTAGACTTGGAAACACACAACTGGATGACAGCAACTTGAAAGTGTAGAAAAGGATTCCCAACTCAATTTAAGTATTGACTTTGACTGGGACATGCGTTAGGTTTTGATCCAGACCACTCTGTGTATTTAGGGTTGTTGACCTGTCTAAGTTTCTAGGGTTTTTTTTAGCATCTAGCTTGCCTGACCAATGCCTTTCTACGCAATTCTCATCTCCCTAATTCCTCCATCTGGGATTTCTCCCATTGAGCTGGATTTCACCAGTAGAATTTCAAAATCTTTCTGTGTACCAATGAGCAGACAGAAGGACAGGTAGTAAACGGTGACATTGATTTTTGGCGCTGCTTTAGGATTGTAGCCTACCTTAGTTTTAGCTCCTCTCTCTTCAAAGTAGGGGACTGTTGTTAGGGCGGAAGCTTCATAGTGTCACATTACATATGTCACGAGAAAAGGTTAGCATTTGGGTAAAATTGGTAACATTTTGTGATTGTCTCTGCTGAAATCTCAGAGAAATTTAGAAACAACAATACTAGTCTTGTAACTCAGGAAGAGTTCAGAAATCAATATCTGGTAAAATAACCATGAGGTTTTCAATGGGGTTCGGTGAAGTGGGCTCTTCTTTTTTCTTTCCAGAGGTGTATATGTAACATGCATTCTTCAGACTTTGATTTGCAAAAATGTTGATACGTTGCATTATTTTCCATCTGCTTCACAGGGATGAACAATTTTTCGTCATGTCATCCCATTGTGTGCGCCACCTGCTGGGGAAATGACAGCTTGACACAACCACCAGGCCTGATACGATGTGAACCCAAAACAAGGCCGGTGTAAGACTCCCGTATACGAGAGATTCCCTGTTGCTCAATCTTACCAAATATTTTCACAACATTTTAGACGTTCTAGTCACTATTACAAAAACGATTGCACCATTTCTGATTCCATCAATTCTGCCCCCTGGAGGCCAAACAAGACTAGCCAACTCCTTGGAAATAGAATTATTTGCTCATCCAACACCCAAGTGTGCCAAATTACATCAAAGTAAAACATCTGGGCTTTTAACTTGTTTTTTCTGTGATTATAGAATAGTGCAGTTAATGTGATGCGATATTTAAATGTTAAACTATCTGTTCTTTAAGTAATACTCCTCAAAAATTGTTGTTAGTGCTTTGCTCTTCATTTTTCACTCCATACAATTTCAAAGAAAAGAAATTGGCACAGTATGTTGTCGCTCTGAATATTTATTAGTCATGAAGGAGGCTTAATTTTGCAACATTTCTTTTATGATGTGTTGGAGTGACAAAGTGGTTCTAATGGACTCTTTTATTCCTTCTTTTCTTTTCCCTATTGTATATTTTTTCCCTGTCTTTCTCTGCGTGAATATTTCCCAAACCCCCCCTCACACACAAAGCCGCCTTCCCAATTTCCTGTTTTAAACTCGCTGACCTGAGTGCCTGCTGGCTGCCAAATGACTTCACCACTTTTACAAATGCTCCAAATGCTATTATCGAACACAAAACGTCTTTCATCAAATCACTCAATTACACCCAAATGTCAGACACCAATCACGTCTTTTGGGGTAATGACAGAACCGTAACTTATTACAAATTCTGCTGTTAGTGCGTTCCACATGTTTTAATGAGAATTAAATCATCCGGTCGTTTTTAGACAGAAAAAGAGAAAAATCCTCTGAGGAGCCTCGTGAAGGAGAGACGCACGTTCGCGGGAATCTTTCTGCCTCTGATGCTATTGTGCGTCTCCCCAACGCTGAGCAAATATCAGCAGCAGAGTCGGGATTGGAGTTTGATATGTTGGGCCGACATAAGAGAGCATGAATGTATTTTGTTTTTTTTTACAAATTAAAATTTTAAATAGACTCAACTGGCATTATTATATAACAAAATGCATCTAATAAATAGATCAAGCTGAAATAGAATGTAATCAATATAATTTTATTGTGCTTCTAAAAAGTACTCACCCCCTTGGATGCTTAAGTCAATTTGGTCTTTTTGACCAAAAGCCTACAAAAAAACTCCTTTCATCTCGAAGGGAAAACTGATTTCTACAAAAAAAAAAAAAAAGATAATTAAATAAAAATATTTAACACAAAATAAGTGATTGCACTCTATCCGATTGAGGTCTGGGCTTTGACTGAGTCTTCTCCAAGATTTCTCTATATTTCTTCTAGCTTCTACCTTAAAAATCCTGCAGCTGAACAGCATCCCCTCAGCATAACACTGGTGGGCTTGTGGTGTATGGGCTCTGATGGGCCAAAAAGCTCCATTATGGTCTCATCAGACTAGAATACATTCTCTCCATATGCCTTTTGGCAAACTCTTAATCTGAGTTTTTATCAACAATGTCTTTCTCATTCCCACTCTTCCATAATGCCCTCTTTTACTTTTTATTAGCATAGAAAGTGCTCTTAGATCGGCTCTTCTGTCTTTTTTTGTGCATCTCAAACCTCCAGGTTAACAGTGGCACATAGCCACTCCCGTTAAGCCAGGTTCTGGTTCTGCTGGAGGTTTCTTCCTGTTTAAAGGATGTTTTTGCTCTCCACTGTCACCACTTGCACGCTCTGTAGAAGAGATTGCTGTAAAGTTGGCGACACGACACAGGCGCTTGTCAAAATTTATCACCAACTCAATGCAGTCTGCTGGGTCTCAATAGACAAAAAAATATGTTTCTAGGATCAATAGGAATTTATACGTGTGACCGATTGAAATTTTTTTTTTTTTTTTTTGTAAAGTGTTCTGAGACATTTGTTGTAAATAAACTGAACTGAAAATGAAATGGTGAAGAACCAGGGCAATATTTGTTGTCTGCAGAGTCTCTCCCATCTCGGCTGCTGAAGCCTGTTGCTCCTCCATCGTAGCCATGGTGACCTGGGGTCGTCTCTCTCCAGTCAGGTTGTGATCTACACACGTCAGTCACAAGAACTGACTATGAATTTACCTGAACTCCAAGAGATGTTCAGAGCCTTAGAGATTTGTTTTGTCTCCATCCCCTGACTTATACTTTTGAATAGCCTTTTCTCTGATTGGCTGCAGTGTTTTTAGTCTTCAGGCTGTAATTGTAGCCAAGAGTACTGGTTAATCAGTGAATGGACCTTCCAGATACATGATATGGACTCGGGTGATCTCCACTCACTGAGACCACTAGCACCAACTAACTGGACCTCTGTTGAATTAGGTCAGTGATTTGAAATGGGGTGCAATATTTATTCAGTCACTCTTTTTATGGTACATATTTTTAATGAATCGTTATTCTGTAGACATTAACCTTTTTTCTTTGTAGTTTATTTTGTTTCTAAAGGCAAATTTTGTTGATCATGACTGATTTGTAAAACCAAATACAGAGGAAAGAAAAACTAAATTTAAGAAAACGTGTTTAAGATTTTGACACCAAGCATCTACGTCATATATATGTTACAATATGCTTTTGAAATAAATGCTGAAACATTGTGCTGGATTGCAATCTAGTGAAATTGAAAGCACTTGGGAGCGCAAGTTTCTGAATAATCATTACATGTACAATCATTACAATAACGACATTCACAATTCACAAAGAACGGTGCAAATTAGCGAGGGGCTGCAGAGAAGCTAAAGATCAGGTGTGTGATAAACATGTAAAAAATAAATAAAAATATAGGAGCAGATTTTTCTTTTCTTTTACAAAGATAATTGGAGCAGAGAAGGGCTCTGCCTAGTACTTGTTAGACTGTTGAAATACCTGATTGCAGTTTTTTTATACCACTTCATTAGATAAACTTTGGCCGTGGTGTGAGTCATTAGATGTAATCCTTAAGGTTTCTTACTCTTTTCTCCGTGTTTCAGAACCTTGAGAACTACGTGGATGACGGCTGATTAAACCCTACTGGGTTGTAAATTGAAAAATGCATAAAGTCATTTTAAATAAGTAAGATGTATTTTTACATCTGTACAATTATCTCCCAAGCAATAGCATTGGGAGATAATTGTACAATGAAGATGATTGAGGGAAAACTTTAGGTTTAAAGAAAATGGAGTTGAATATGTTGAATGCATTTCATTTTAGCTTCAACTCAAAACTAAAACCAAAAACTCCAAGAATCCTCCATTGCCGTGTTGACATTGAACAGGAGGGAGGAAGGAAGAACTTTATTGCTAGTATTCATTCAGCTTGTTCTCAGAATACTTAAGATAACTCAGTCTAACAGACACAAGGTGGTATTTTAGTGCAAGCACAATGATTTCCAAAGAGCCAGCAACTAAAGTGAATAAAGTAGATAGTTACTTAAAGACAGGACAGGTCAGTTCAGGTGTTTACAGAGATTTAAAATACTCTGTTGAAAACATTGACCTCTTACGAAAAACAAAGACCTTCCTCCCTCTTTCCATTATTTATGATGCTAATTCTAAATAAAAAATGAAGTAAGGAGGATGTAAGTGTTTTAAATCACAAAGATTTGCCCGTTCTGTTGCTAATCTGCCTAATGTGTCTTTCGGCCCTTTATATTGTGGGGCCCTCAAAAAACCTTGAGAGATCTATGTTAGTTTTATTCCTAAAAGGATAATCAGTGAGGAAAAATTAACTTAACTATGTAAAGAAAAAAAAAAAAAAAACGAGAAAGCAACAGTAAAGGTCAAGCAATATGATCAAGTAAATTTATGGCACCGTGATTTTCTTCGCCGCTACCAAGTCAGAAACGTATATCAACTGGATTGTTTATGTGATTGACGTGAAGTTATTTTTTTTTTTGTAAAGCTCCTTGAGACGACATTTGTCGTTAATTGGCACTATATCACAAAACGGAGTTGAACTGAATGATTTGTTTTGTCTTTAATCGTTCCAAAGACTCCTAACCTACAGGACTAAACCCAACTGTAGCATAGCGGTTAATTAAAATGACGATATTTAACAAACCATAAATGCTGTACATTTTTATGAGAAACCCCCTCACACACAATCGTTTTTGTTTTTTTTTACTTTAAATGAACATTTGATTTCACTGGCATTGAACATAATGAGATGATACAGCGTGAATCCCGGCTATCCAAACCATTTTCACCCTCAGCCGACTGTGAACAGCTCCGTCCATCGACGCCATATAAGGGCAAAAATGAACCGTAAGCTTCGGTCTCCGAAGCATTGAGCAATTACGGACACCTGTTATTGAGTTAATTGCCCAATTAACTCATCCATCATTAAAACAAAACAGGTCACCTCAATCAGAACGGGTCTGCGCCAACCTATGGGACGAGAGCATTAACCGCACAGGTGTTTTTATGTTACCGACGAGTCAGCAGAGCAGGAGCACTATGTTCCTTCTGGTTGGATACTTTTACGTTTTTCTTTTTTTGGCAAGATTCTCATTTCAAAACTCAATAGTTAATGAAAATTTTATCACAAATGTGCATATAATAGCAGCTGAGCATCATTCCACAAAGACTTTGATGGATTTCAACTAGCTGGATGACTTTTCAATAAAAGTGTTCTGCCCTTTAATTTGTTGCAAGAAAGCTGTTTAATGTTAATTTAGTCTCAATCTATTACGTCTTTTGTTTTGAAAGTCAACTTCAGCATGTGGCAGGAAGTCAGCCGTATCCTTTAGTTTTCACTCAGCCTCATGTGAGGAAGTTCATCCATTATAATCTGGTGTCCGTTCTGCAGTTACCGCGCAGCACATTATGACCATTTTTAAAGTTAAATCAACTACAAAAAAAGTGTTACTAGGCTACTCTGCTTTTTGACAGGCTTTACTGGAGCAAATAGGTTGTTTTGACACCCGTCATGGCAGTGTTCTGAAGAGAGTGGTGTCATGTGCAAAAAGGTCAAGATGGATAAACTAGTCATCCGGTTTGACTTTCATGGCAATAGAAATAACAGATACGTGTTGACTCAGAGATCGGTCGATACTCGTTTTATTCACTGTACATATTTAGCAGTCCAGGTGTCAGTGAAACCATACATGGGGACTTTTAACTGCTGGTGTACAACATTTAAAATTTGTTTCAGCTCACTCACTTCAGATGAGTTACTTTAGATAGACAGAGGTGTCTATTTCAACGCATTTTTCTACAACTCGAGACGCGCCCTTGGCAGAATTAACAATGCAACATATTGCATAAATAAATAAATAAATGTAAAAATGAAAGAATTTCTTTGTAAGTGAGGTCGTGCTGTGGGTTTAATCTTTGCACCAGCAGAGTAGACCTCAGAAAGGTACAACCTAATGTGTTGAAGGACCTGGAGTCATTGAGAATAAAGCATTAGTTTGACCAAGCTCTTGCTCTCAGAGAGATGGCCTCCATCGTTCCATTCTATGTATTAAACAGGACAATGATCCCAAACATGGGAGAAAACAAACAAACAACAACAACAACAAAAAAAACAGAATGAAGGTGTTACAAAGTAGAAGTCAAAGTCCACGCCTCTGTTTTATTATTAAGAGTAATACACACTTGGAGTGACTATGTTAGTATAGAAGAGGAGGCCAAAGCTTCCCTACAGTAATGTTAAATTCTAAAGTCCTTTCACAGCCAGTTGAATCATGTACTGTATGTAGGTCTTAACACAACTTTTTTTTAATTCCATTTTGGCTTCATTTTGTTTATGAAAATAATGGCAAAGTGTGAAAAGCATGGTTTTTGTGCACCAAGTTTAATTGAGATCTCTTTAGACCAAAACTACGTTGTCCCAATATGTATAACTTTAGTATTGAAAGAGACTGTACTTTCTTTTTTTTACCTCTTTCACACAGTTAACACCTTCAGGAGTGTAACCCCTGGGATGAGTTAAAGGAGACAGAACGTCTACTGTTTCACTCGGGCTCTGCTAGGGAACAGAGAACTCTATCAAGCAGTGAAACTGGAAGGAGAGATGGCTGGTGAGCCATTTGAGATTAATGTTGTGAAATAATAGAGCAGCTGTCATTTTCTATCTGAGAAACATTGTATAGGTATAAATGTAAGAAACATGAGGAGATTTTGTAGAGCATCACAGCCTGACACATCTTTAAAGGATATGTTTCACTTTTGATGCCGTCTTGTTCTGAATAGAGCACAGGTACTGGAATCAAGGATGTGGAAGTCACTGTATTCTGCTGTCTAAAGGCAAGAAATGCTAATGTTTCTTTGCCGTCGATGTGTCATTTTGTCTTAATTCATATTTAGACAAAACTGACTCCTGAAGAATTAGATTTTAATGCTAGAGAGCAGGATTTCATCGGATCCTGGCAGAAGAGGATCTGGGAACTCTTATTTTGACAGGGTGTTTTCCAGTAACTGTTTGCTTGGATCTGGTAAGTCATTAACAAAACTGTAACAGACTGAATGAGCTGTTCTTGGCTTGTATGTGTTTTGGTACAGAGTCATCACACATTTTGATGTGTAATGATGGCACTTGGCTAAATGTAATAATTTACTGGATTTCTCAATGGTTGACAGAAATTCACTTTGTATTTTTGTGTTTCCATAATGTAGCGTACTTTGAACTGCCTTGTTGCTGAAATGTGCGTTCCAAATAAACGCGATTGGATGATTCAAACTTGAAACCCTTGAGGAACTGTTGTCACTCAGTTGCCATGGCAACAGGTCTAGCAGGCGCAGAGCGAGAAAAAAAGAAGAGTACGAGTGGTTTTGAGTTGTTCAACAGTCATTCTGCGTTATTTGTATTTCGCTGTGGTGCATTGTGCTAAATGAATAATACCTTCATCTCCAGGTTTCATTTTGTTAACGGACTCGTTCTACTGCGGCAGCGCGGCGATTGGTGGCAAGCAAAAGAGCCGTCTTTTTACCCTCCAGCATTGTGCACACTGTTTCCAGATGGAAATAATAACATGAAACATGCCTGTAGTGGTGTCAGGTACAGCACTCTTGGTCCCACACATAATATTTAGAGCCAAATTTATCGCAAAATTATGCAAAAGCATTGTTTTGTATGGCATACATTGCCTTCCTACAACTTTCAAACAAAAGGTAGATATACAATAGGGTAACATCGATATACAAAAGGTGTAAGAAATAAGTCAATGAAATCATTCTGCAGCCTAACTACTTGTTGTTGCTCTCAACTATTCATCTGCCAAACTTTGAGATGGCTTTAAGAAGCTTTTTAGACCTCTAAGCTTTGAAAAAAAGCAGAAAATGGCTCCCATAATGTGACAAGCAGCTTCCTTTATTATTCTGCCAGGCATCAGTGTCTCTCTTGCTATGAATGAGGTGATGTGAGGCTTACTGGGAGAACGGGAGAGCCAGAGGAGGAAGACGAGCATTCAGGGAAGAGTGTTTATCAGAGCCAGTTGTTTACACTTGACAAACTCTAATCATAATAATCATGATTATGATCTGCAAAGGGCAAGAAGAGCTGTCTGAAATGTATTTGCTGCGACCGAGCTGCGCGTTAGTCGGGATAAATCTATTTCAGGGGGTAGGAAGCCTTTCAGGAACCACAGGGATGATGGTCTTTATAGCTGGATACATACAACAAATGTGTTGCCTTGTATAAGACTAACCTAAATCATGAATTTCTCTCCACTTCACTGGCATTTCCATGTTTCCCATTTTGAGGTAATGACGTAACAGCTCCCCTCTGTGTCAGCATGGAGAAGTGCATTGGCTTGCATCTGTTTCCATGGGGGCAAAATATAAATAAATAAATAAATAAATAAATAAATAAAAAGCAGAGGAAAAGAGGAGCACTGAGTGAATGAAATGGAGCCCTATGAAGCTGAGGCTTTCATTTACCATATATATAAATTTTTCATTTGAAGGATTTTTCACTCATAAAATACTAATTTGGATTAACTTGTCATCCAGGAACCACGTCTCCTCCACTACAGCAGGAAAACAGATCTCTCCGGGTGCTTGTGAATGAAATTATATCTCACTTTAATGGTAAGTGGTGGCTGAACCCTGATTTAAAATGCATGCGGTTGCGAGTCATTTCCACTTTTAATTTCCCCTTCATGTCCAAAGGCCCAAGAGAAAGGGTTGAGCTGGTTTAAAACAGCATGAAAGCCTTTTATATACTTCTATATGCTGAAGACTCAAGTTTGCTTATAGTGTATGAATTTGCATCTTCTTTACTCTCTGAATAACTTTAAGGAACAAGAATAAAGCAGGTAATTCTTTTGATCAACTGCTAGACTACATATTGTGTAACTACACACTGTTGAAGCTAGGCTACATATAGTGACGCTAGGCTACATATAGTAAAGCTAGGATACGTATAGTGAAGCTAGGCTACGTATAGTGAAGCTAGGTTACATATAGTGAAGCTAGGCTACGTATGGTGAAGCTAGGCTACGTATAGTGAAGCTAGGCTACATATAGCTAAGCTAGGCTACGTATAGTGAAGCTAGGCTACGTATAGTGAAGCTAGGCTACGTATAGTTAAGCTAGGCTACATATAGTTAAGCTAGGCTACATATAGTTAAGCTAGGCTACGTATAGTGAAGCTAGGCTACATATAGTGAAGCTAGGCTACATATTGTGAAATTACACACTGTGAAGCTGTTTATCACACAATTTCGTTATAATCCATATGACTTTATTGCATGGTTTCTATAATGACAATAAATATTAATATTATTTTATAGTGAAGCTAGGCTACATAATGTAAAATTACATATTTTATAGATACATATTGTGAAGCTAGACTTTTTTTTTTTTTTGCAAGATAGTCCACGTATCCTTGGAGTTTCCGTGACATCCACAAATTTTAGGAGATTTCAATTGGATTTTGTGTAAAAGATCCACACAAAGTCAGGGATAATTGTGAAGTGAAAGGAAAATTATTCATGATTTTCAAAAAATTTTGTTTTGTGTTCAAAACTTTTTACTCTGATACCCCAAATTAAATGACAGTCAACAGACTTCAGAAGTCAACTAAACTTAACCATGTGCAATTTAAGAAAACAAAATTGGTGGTTTTTCCATGAATGACTTAGTCACATCTGTGAAGAATCTGTGACTAGACGGGGGTCACTGTAGACGGTGCGCTGAACACAAACCCACACACATCACTTTCAGGTTTTTACATGCTGAAACATTTTCAAACACACCCATCTTTTCCACTTCACAGTTATGTGCTACTTTGTGTTGCTTTATCACATAAATCCCCAACAAAATACCTTGATATTTGTGTCTGTAATGTGACAAAATATGGGAAAAATGCTAAAATATTTGGCGAGGCACTGTGTCATTACTTGAATTATCATAAGTATTCTATTTTCGAATCCAGTGGGGATTTTTCTAATGCGTGAACCAATCAATCACACAAGAAACGACCTTGATGGAATAGCAGCAAAACAAGTTAGCGGCGAACACCATTAGGTTTGGTTCTAGAAGTCACAGAATCACAAAGAATCCTGGAATGAACCCGTTTGATGGATATTTGGGAACAGATTTTCAGCTTAATGTCCTCCAAAGTGTAATGAGAGATCATTTAATGGGGACCTCAAGACACCAAAAAATTCTAATGTCTCACATATGCAAATTCATACATAAAAATAAATGAGGTAGAAAGCCCTAACCGTGTCAAAAATAAAAAAAAACATACCAAAACTACTTGCTTTTGGCCCCTATAATCAACCTCTCCGTCATTTTCCAAAACTCCTAAGTTCTTTGGCTTCCCCTGCCCTTCTTTAACATCTAATCCCAATTTTCTTTTTCTTTTTTTTTTACCATTTTAATCTGGTTTCTCAAAGCCATAAAAAAAAAAAAAGGAGAGAGGAAAATCTCAGGTGTAATATAAAACCAAATGCATTAGTTGACAGGGCACTGATGAATGTCACATCCATCATTCACGCAGAGCAAAGTAGGGGGAGAATTGATCTCTTTCCATTTGGACCTCTCCCCCCCCCAAGCCCCTACTCTCTCTTTTGCCGAGCTCGTCAGCATTAGGCTCCGCTGCCTTCCCCCATTACAAATGCATCAGTATGCTCTGTAATACCCGTGTCCGCTATCCCCAAACGCAGCCCCAAAGTCGGCTGAAGGTTGTCGGCCGCTCATGTAAATGAAGCTTGATTGTAATAGTTCTAAGTGGATTCCGCCCACACAATCCTGTCACATTCGCTCATTGTTATCTGTCCCCCAACACACACACACACACACACACACACACACACCCATCAGGGTTTAGGCCGTAAATAATAAAAGTTGTGTCACTTCCCAAATTACCCAAACAGCTTATCACATATTTATTGTGCTGTAACACAACTACTCTACTGTGCTTCTAAAAGCCACGGCGAGTCGCACGCAGGCTTTTGTTAATGAACTTGGAAGATTACCAGATCTGAAAATGAACTCGCGAGTTGTTGCCGTTTCTTTTCTCTTTCTCTCCCACTTCCTCATCGCTGACTCCTGCAAGAGAGTGGCGTCGACTCCGTCTGCTGTCTGGATGGGTGGCCTTCTTCAGCACTGCCAGTAAAACAGAAGCTACAAACATACAATACACATGGAGATATATTTACTGACATTCCTGTTAGAGGTGCGCTAAAAACTCTTTATTCTTCGTTAGAGCAATTAAAAAAAGAATACCTCCAACCTTGAATTGAAGTTCATTTTTCAGAGACTAAAACTCCATAAGACAGAACTGCTCCAACAAAATACTGAGTTTCTCAATTATTATCTCTTAGTTAACTTTTTTTTTTATACAAGCGGAAAAGAGAAAAAATGGTCAAATCTTGTTTTGCTTCTGTTATTTTCCTGTATTGATTCCTCATTTTCCTTCACACATTTTTGTTTCTTTTGTTACTTCAGTTGTTTTTATCAGTCTTATGTTTTACTCTTAGTCTTCTCTTACTTTTATTCTTTATAGTTACCATTAGATGAATTTCTTGGTTTCCAGGTTTGTCCTCATTTGCTGCCTTGTGCCAGTCTACCATTTACTTCATTAATCCTCGCTCCTACCCCAGCTGTTAGTTCTTTAGAATATATCCAGAAAACTTTGTTTAGGGGACGCTAAATGTCTTCAAAGTTAGCAAAACACAAAGGACTAAATGAACAATTAGCTTTCCTGTTAGTAGAAGTGTGCTTGCCTCTCCTCACAAAGTTTTTTTGTTTTACAATTGTAGTAGTTTTTGTTCATTCTTGCAGCATTACTAACAGCTTTTCTTATGGTTGCAAACCAAAATGATCTCTTTTTTGTTTGTTTTGTCTTAACCACATGGCAAACAGTGGACCCAAATACAATTTGATGCCTTTAACCATATTTTAGATTTCAACTGTTGTGTAACTTCAACAATCCAATAGGGGGTCCTAATTTCAGGGTCCTTTTTTTGAAAATGAACTTCTGCGGTTCATCCAGCCCCTGCCTTCCATTGCCCCAGTAGCCATTTTCTGCCTGGGTGCCTTTAAATCTGATTCACAGCTACCTAACTCACAAGAAAGAGCACGCTACAGAGGCAAAAATATTGCCAAGGTGGGCCCTGAGGAGCCAAAGATAGAGGACCAATATCACAGATATGAGAAATTGCCAACATTTTATGTAGAATGAACGACAACAGAGAAACTGGATCTAGTCTGTCCCTCAACATGCCTGTGGTGGATGATGTGTTTTCTTGGGGTTTTTTGCCTTTACAAGATAATATAGTAATAATATTTTCACGAAGCAAATGATCAGCTTTCACATCATATTATGTTTCTTTTATTTGACTGCCATGAACACATAAACACAGTGTACTGTGGGAACAAGCCGCGGAAACTCAAACAGACAAATTAGTTTGGGATCGTTAGTTTATAAAAGATGCTGTAATGTTTTGCTTTTATTTTTTTTAAATTAGCTTCACATTGTGTTTGGTAATTCACTTTGAAGAAATACAATTTACTCTGAGCTTATAAAGGGCAGACAGCTCAAACTGATTGGCTTCTGTTCGGTAATCTATCCAAATACGACTCCATTTAATGAAATTTCTTTCAGTTTTGTACACTCACTGTTGTGCCGTTTGATGCTGAATGTTTTATTCTCACTGTTCATAATTTTCTTTGGCTACTTTAAAGGTTGCCCAAGTTCCACGATGATTTGGATAATGAAATAAGTTTGCATCTGTTAGGAGGGACTAAAGTCAGAAAATCATTTTTGTCACATTTTGCTGTTTAGTTTAGCAAAAGAAAGTCTATAAAAAGGACTGGTCAGGTTTTATCACAGAGCCTTAGTTGAATGTAGGTCTAGACTTTGACTGGGCCACTCTGACACAAGGGTATGCTTTGATCAAACCACTTTATTGTAGCTCTGCCTTTGTGTTTGGCGTCGTCGTCCTGGTGGAAGTTGAGGCTCTGCTTTTCCAGGATTGTATCTAGTTCCATATGACTTTTCACCAAATATTATTGAACTCCCTTTTCCTGTATTTCCTGTAAGTATTTTGTATGGAGATATCAGGGATCAAGCGATGAAGCAATTAAAAAAAAAAAAAAAGGGGTTTTATTTACCCCAAAAATATGACTAAACGAGGAACAAAGCCAGCACTCAAACAGTCAAGAAAATAAGAGAGTTCAGCTCAATAAACCTGATTCAAAAAAACCATAACTAATAAAACCTCATACAGTATGAGTCACACCACATTGAGGCATATTTTTTCCCATTTTGAACCTCATACGAAGCTATGAGTCATCTATGTTCATTTTTTTTACATTTTGCTATACGAGTCATTTTTGCTGATTTTGAACGTCATACTGTACTAAGACTTTTTTTTTTGCAATTTTTTTTTTTTACATCATATCATATTATTACCGTAGTCATTTTTGCTAATTTTGAAAGTCATAATTTTGCCCAATCTGTGGGCAGATGTACTTCTTAGTTTTTCCAGTGACATCAAAACTGTGAGCATGGAGTTCACATGTTACATGAAGAATTGAACAGATTGTACCTGTAATTTCCCTGTCAGGTAAACTATGCCCTTGTGTTGGAGATATTAGGCCACCCACAACTTCCCTCAATCTATTTTCCAATACATTTGCCAGGATTTTGTAATCAGTATTCAATACAATAATTGGTCTACAATTTTTCAGTTGCAAATGGTTTCCTTTATTCTTAAACTGCATGGCATTGAATCATGTTGCTAAGGATTCTGGGACACATTGTTTTTCCTCCATACAAACAAAAACATCCAAAAGAATACGTGACAAAATATCAGCAAAAACTAGAGAAAATTCACTTGTAAGACCATCTAAACCTGGACTCGTACTTGGCCTTGTCTGTTCAGCACAATTTAAGTTGAATATCATCATCTCAAAACAAAAATATCTTCCTCAGAAAACCTACAATTTGCTGTCTCCAATGCCTTTTGCACACATTCCTGATCTATATTATCCTTTTGAAATAACCTTGTGTAAAATGACTGTACTGTCTAATATTTTGTCCACTTTCATTTTCAACTTCCCAAATGAAACGTCTCACCTGTTTTTGTTTCTCTAAATTCAGAACAATGTTTGTACAATTCTCACCTTCTACAGATTATTGAGCTTTACTCTCTCATATTCTTCCATTTCTTCTTTCAATTGCATGACGTATGATTTATCCCTTTTAGGATCCCTTCCTAGTTCATCCGCTTTTCCCGCACTCGCTTTCTGATCCTCCTTCAATTAGCATATCGTAATACTTTTAGTTTTTATTTTGAATTTACTTCTCATGTAAATGCTCCTCCTTCTCCCACATTATAAGCTCCACAATCATCCTCTTGTACAATTAATGCCAAAACGGATGAATTCAAACACCGTGCGCTTCCTTTCCTTCCTTCCGGACATTTCCCCAGCCTAAATGTCAGTCCTTTATTAAGTGGAAAATATTTACTATCACTAAATATAAATCTATTCTACTTTGTTTTAAAGTTCCCATCACCGTTTGCCTTCTTTTTAAAAGATTCAAGCCCCTCCACACATCCATCATTTCCTGATTCATCTGTAAATCCTTTAACGTTTCTCTCAACTCATCCCTCTTAAAAGAGCTACAGCTTGGAGCATCAACTTTTGTTCTCCACACATTAAAATCACCCACTGAAATACTGTTATACACACAAAATGGCTTCAACTTGACAAAGAAACGCTACCTTCCTCCCTCCACATTTGGAGCGTATAAATTGATCAAACTAAAACCGTGTGGTCACTGAATATTGGTCATATTCAGTAACCAATATTCTTCCTTTATCTTTAGACAGTTGTCTGACGATACATAAAAGTCTCTCTTTCACGAAAAAGCCTACGCAACGAGACAAGTGAGCACCACTTTTCAAACATTTCACCTTAGCCATCGTTTCGTCAGTCCAATGCGTTTCTTGTAAACATAATTCATCACACTGTAAAGCTTTAAACACCAAACCCCTACCTATTACAACTTAAAGAAGACTGTTTAATCAAAGGATCCATAAAAATAATCAAAAACTAAAACCTATCATGATTTTTTTTAACCTAATTTTGTACATTGTGCATTTTATTTCCATTTCCTGTGGTCTTTTTTCTTGACTCCTAACAAGCAAACAAAATAAATTACTTCTGTGTGTCAGCCTTGATCGTATGTTTCTTTCTTTATTGTTATTAGGTTCATATGCAAATGAGTTCAGGGTTTTTGTTGTTGTTTTTTTAACTTAAATGTAAACATGGAGAAGTAGGCAGATTCTGAAGGGTGAAGAAGAAGAAGAAGAGCTGAATGAAAAGTTGAGCAATACGAGGACATTTTAGAAAATACTCAAACATTTGACATTAGGTCATTATAAGATTTTCACAAAATAATAATTATTCATTAGCTTTTCAAATTAATATTTTAATTACAAATCACATTTAAGCTAATTTTGTCTGTAGAATGAGTGAAATGTGGGGAGGAAAAAACCCCAAAACAAAACGTAATTTAGGCCATTTCTGTCCACCTGGAGAAGAATAAAAACACTTGGAGAGAACCACTTCTGAGTGAGACTATAAATTCCTGCATGACAGTGTTGACATGTCCACTTGTTTATGCTAATTTGGACTGCTCTGGATAAAACCACTTGTGTGATTGCAGTAATGAGCTCACACGGTCTCTGGCAGATTACTTCAGAGTTAAGAGCTTCCACACAGACCCTGCCACTTACGTTAGCCTGGTTTGGACATTTGCACTCACAAACTTATTTACACAAATTTGTGGTAGACTCCCATTCAACAGTAAATTGCCTTCCAAATGAAACTGAAACTGTTTGCATCCGTCGCTGCTACGATTTCTAACTACTTATCACGTGAACAAGTTTATTCACGTGGGATTTTAACGTCATTTCTTACTTAACGCAATTGGAACATCGTGTTAATACCGACATCAGCAGAACATCGACAAAGACACGCATTTGTTACGTCGTTACAGAGAAAGTCAACCGTGACAGATGAAGACAGTCGAACACGTCGACCTAAAAATCACGAGCTTCTACGCTTCTGTAATTCTTCATCTAATCAGAAAACAACCCTTAAAGGTAAGCATGTGTTTTTTTTAGGGCTGGTTGTTGTGAGCAAAGGAGGAAAACTCTCATATATTAGATTTTTTTTAGAAACAGAATCAGTTTTATTGGCCAAAAATGTGTGGCCAAACATGGAATTTGGTTTCAAGTGCTCACAACATATTTTTCTGCTTAAGTAAAGTAGCCAGACATTAAAATGAAGTAAGAGAAGTGTTCCTTCAAAATAAAATTACTCAAGTAGAGGTAAATAACATGGTGTAGTTAATATACAGTTTTTTTATAGTTACTCAAGCAAACGTTTGGGTTTTTGTTTCCCAAATTGCCTGCAGTAAGGACAACTTAAGACAACATCTAAACTTCTAAACTACTGTGATAAGTTAGTATTTAAGAGATTTATATTCTTACTTCACTTACCGTACACCAGTTGGATGACTTCATCACTGACTCTTTCTTTGCGCCTTTTAATGTTCGTCCTTAGTCCCCATAGATTCCTGGAAGCCTTTTTAAACCCTGGAGAAGGCCAGGCCCTTGCTCTCAAGGGATTATTGAAGTTTTGACGTATAATGACCCGCTTATCGCACTCAGTCTCTTTGCAGGAGCTCCTCGTGGGCCCTGTCACTTTTGGGCCCTCGACTTTGTATGGTTATTTCAATAGAGAGCCCTCCCTCACCATTACCCACTCTTTCTCATCTGAAATTTCATGCCGTATGCCCTTTTCTGATAATACCTCATTGTGAAAACCATAAAAAGTGGGAAAGTTATCTCATTTTACCTGAGGTATTTTTTCAGGGCCGTGCTTGTGTTCAATCTTGTGTGCCCCCCCTTCTTTTTTCCTCTAATGGCTTTCAACTGTTCTTCCCTCTGTGTCTGGGTTTGTTCTCTGTCTTTTTCTCAGTTGCCATCTCTTTTTACCTTGAGACGCTCTCACAATATCTTTCTTTCAATGTCCTTCGTTTGTGGTGTGTTTGGATAATGGGCTTCAGCTGTGAACAGAAGGCCAATTTAATTCCTTTCAACCCAGCTGGTTCAGCCAAATTATGTCTCTAAAGGCTTTCAGAAATATTTTCCATTCAGTGTCATTGGAAGT
The DNA here is from genome assembly GCF_019740435.1 of Gambusia affinis. Lineage (NCBI taxonomy): Eukaryota > Metazoa > Chordata > Actinopteri > Cyprinodontiformes > Poeciliidae > Gambusia > Gambusia affinis. The sequence goes on along the minus strand of NC_057869.1, from coordinate 28,949,430 downwards.
TTTATTCATCGACTTCTTCAGCATTTCGAAGCTGTTAGTTCTTAACAACCATTTAAGATAAGAATGGTTGGGATCTTTCACTTCGCAGCAACGATGTTAGCGGCTCCAGCCTTGGCCTTGGTCATTGCAAGGAGACGTTTACAAATACAAATTTGAAATGTAGATGGAGCTCTGGTATTGAATGCCCCTGAATCAATACTTCATAGAAACACATTTCAATTGTAGGTATTTTTAGAAGATGTTTCTGGCAGCTTTGCAGCTCTAGAGATGGAAGTTATAGCCTTTTTTTTTCTTTTCACAAAACAGCGAAACCTTAGATTGTGACATTTAGGTTTTGCCACTGATTCACAACTGAATTTGAGCGTTTCATGACATAATTTGATTTAAAACTTTCCCTTGGAACTTTGGCTATTTTTGAGGGGGGGAGTTTATTTTAGAGGTGGGCATATCGATCCAAAATATTGATAACATCAATACCAAGTCAGTATCAGTATTGAATTGATGTTAGCGTTTTATCGATTCTATTTGTGTATTGTAGTTTCTCAACTCTTATTTCAAAACAGATTTGGCTTTGATTACAAAAAAATTTTCCGCTTTTGTCTTTAAAAGAAGATGGTTTCTTGATTTATTCTGATGAGAACAACATACAGAAAACAACCGCTTTATAAGCTGCCCGCTCCAAGTCCTACACAAAACAAAAGTACATAACAGAAATGAACTTAATAAATCTATAAATAAATTGGATGTATTAGATGAAAAATAAACAGCAAACACTTCTCCTGCAGGACAACATAACAAAAGGGGAGGGCCTAAGAGCCACAAACAATTTAAAGACAATACCACATAAAAAGGAGGGGCTTCCTATCTTAAAGTAACAAGGTTAAAACTATGACAGAGTTTTTTTAGAGGTGTTTCTGTCAGGTAAGGAACAATAAAAATAAACAAAAAGACATTTTGTGTAATTATAACTAAAGAGAAATATAACCAGGTTACATATGTAACACTTCTATAAGAACTGAAGGTAACATAGTTGTTCTATAAAATGGTACTATGTGCTTGGAAAACATAAATAAAAAGTATTGTATTGGAACTGGTATCTGTATCAGCAATAATAGCCCTGGATTTCCTGGATATTGTATCAATAACCAAAACATCACGTAGCATAAAGATCCTACTTGTGCTGTGAATCACCAAGGAAGTGATATGTTTAAGGTGATAGATCGTGTAAACTTTAAGTCCTGACCAGAAAACCTTCTACCACATGAGTTTTTTTTATGGCATGAGGATCTGCAAATGGGACTTTCTTTCTTTTCTCTGTCCTATAAACATCAGATTTGAAAGTATTCTGTTTTGAAAACTATAAAACAATCAAATTTAGCAAGAACCTAATCCTATATCTAAGTACACCGTCTGAGTGAAGGATGGCTGTATGTAGTATTTTAAAAGAGCAGAGGAAATCTTATGTTCTTTGAACAATAACAATACTTGTTGTTAAGCTGTTGCTAAGAGATGACAGCGTTGTCTTAGATGAAAAATAAACAGCAAACACATTTCAAATTTGTATTTGTAAACGTCTCCTTGCAATGACCAAGGGCCACAATGTAAACATTAGATATGTTAGTTTTGCAAAGTTTACCAACTCTAAATTTGTTGTCTAAGCATATAAGCAGTATTTCAAAAGACTTATATTTTCTAAACTATATTATTACTTATTGATTTGATGCTAATACATGAGCGTTTCTTCTTTTTCTGGTAACAAACTGCCACGAAGAATAAATCAGATTTTTAAATTGGTGTTGAATTTCTGTTTTACAGTATATCTACCATCAATGATTAAAAAAAAATTAACTTTTCTGTAAAATTCACCAAAGTGATAATTCTTCAGTATTATAAGATACGTAGTATTTTAAAAGAGCAGAGGAAATCTTATGTTTTTTTTAACAATAACAATATTTGTTGTTAAGCTGTTGCCAAGAGATGACAGCATTGTCTGGTAACCAAGGGCCACAATGTAAACATTAGATATTTTAGTTTTGCAAAGTTTACCAACTCTAAATTTGTTGTCTAAGCATATAAGCAGTATTTCAAAACAACTCATGTTTTATGAGCGATATTATTCCTTATTGATTTGGTGCTAATAGATTAGCGTTTTTCCTTTTTCTGGTTACAAACTGTCTCGAAGTATAAATCAAATTTTTACTTTTGTTTTCAATGTCTGTGTACCATTAATAGCAAATAAAACATTTTCACTTTTCTCCAAAATTCACCAACTTGGCAATTCATAAGTAGAATAAGATGAGTAGTATTTTAAAAGAGCAGAGGAAATTTTATGTTTTTTGAACAATAACAATATTTGTTGTTAAGGAGTTGCTAAGAGATGACATCGTTGTCTGGTAACCAAGGGCCACAATGTAAACATTAGATATGTTAGTTTTTCAAAGTTTACCAACTCTAAATTTGTTGTCTAAGCATATAAGCAGTATTTCAAAACAACTTATGTTTTATAAACAATATTATTCCTTATTAATTTGATGCTAATAGATGAGCGTTTTTTTTCTTTTTCTGGTAAACTGCCACGAAGTATAAATCAGATTTTTACTTTTGTGTTGAATTTCTGTTTTATAGTATATCTACCATCAATGATAAAAGAAAAAAATAAATAAATAACTTTTCTGTAAAATTCACCAAAGTGATAATTCTTCAGTAGTATAAGATACGTAGTATGTCAAAAGGGCAGAGGAAATCTTATGTTTTGAACAATAACAATATGTGTTGTTAAGCTGTTGCTAAGAGATGACAGCGTTGTCTGGTAACCAAGGGCCACAATGTAAACATTACATATTTTAGTTTTGCAAAGTTTAAAAACTCTAAATTTGTTGTCTAAGCATATAAGCAGTATTTCAAAACAAATCAGGTTTTATGAACAATATTATTCCTTATTGATTTGGTGCTAAGAGATGAGCGTTTTTTTTTTTTCTTGTAACAAACTGTCTCGAAGTATAAATCAGATTTTTACTTTTGTTTTCAATGTCTGTGCTATTAATAACAAATGAAACATTTTCACTTTTCTCCAAAATTTACCAACTTGACAATTCTTGAGTAGAATAAGAAGAGTAGTATTTTAAAAGAGCAGAGGAAATCTTATGTTTTTTGAACAATAACAATATTTGTTGTTAAGCACAACGTAAACATTACATATTTTAGTTTTGTAAAGTTTACCAACTCTAAATTTGTTGTCTAAGTATGTAAGCAATATTTCCAAACAACTCATGTTTTATGAGCAATATTATTCCTTATTGATTTGGTGCTAATAGATTAGCGTTTTTTCTTTTTCTGGTAAACTGCCACGAAGTATAAATCAGATTTTTACTTTTGTGTTGAATTTCTGTTTTACAGTATATCTACCATCAATGATAAAAAAAAATGAACTTTTCTGTAAAATTCACCAAAGTGATAGTTCTTCAGTATTATAAGATACGTAGTGTTTCAAAAGAGCAGAGGAAATCTTATGTTTTTTTTAACAATAACAATATTTGTTGTTAAGCTGTTGCCAAGAGATGACATCGTTGTCTGGTAACCAAGGGCCACAATGTAAACATTACATATTTTAGTTTTGCAAAGTTTAAAAACTCTAAATTTGTTGTGTAAGCATATAAGCAGTATTTCAAAAGAACGTATATCTTATAAACAATAATATTACTTATTAATTTGGTGCTAAGAGATGAGCGTGTTTTTTCTGGTAACAAACTGCCATGAAGTCTCAATCAGATTTTCACTTTTGTAAAAGTAAAAATCAATGTCTGTGTACCATTAATGGTAACAAAAAAAACAAAAAACATTTTCACTTTTCGCCAAAGTGACGATTTTTAAGTAGAATCAGATACGTAGTGTTTTAAAAGTGCAGAGGAAATCTTATGTCTTTTGAACAATAACAATATTTGTTGTTAAGCTGTTGCTAAGAGATGACAGCATTTTCTGGTAACCAAGGGCCAAAATGTAAACGTTAGTTTTGCAAAGTTTACCAACTCTAAATTTGTTGTCTAAGCATATAAGCAGTATTTCAAAACATTTTAAGTAGAATAAGATGAGTAGTATTTTAAAAGAGCAGAGGAAATCTTCTGTTTTTTGAACAATAACAATATTTGTTGTTAAGCTGCCGTACCACCTATTGACTGTTCACTCTGCTTCTCCTTAATGTTTCTACCTGGCGGGTTAAAGCCTCTGCTGACAGGATCTGGGCTGGAGGTTCGTGGCTGTAAATAGAAGTTACTGCAGAACCTCAAGTGTTAAAGGAAGATTCGGCCCAATTAGAGCATTTAGAGTTCATAAAATAAACATCAGAGAAAATATTGTAGCAATAATTAGAACCGCAACAAAAAGCCAAACACGCCACAATGAAATGAATCAAAATGTTCATGTTCATCGGCGGACTGACAGGCGCCACCGGCAGATTCCAGGTAGATTCCAGGTAGATTCCAGGTAGATTCCAGGTAGATTCCAGAGATGTGCATCGCAGCGGCTGTTCATGCAGAGCCGGCCCAAGGTAATATGGGGCCTTAGACAGAACCCTCCTCCCCCCAGAACCCGTCCTATTAAGAACCTCAGCATCACTAACATGTTTAAATATTGATAAGGTGAATCTGTGAGAGGGAGACCAGGTTTATTGGCTGAGTTTAAAATCAATCACTGATTATTGGTTATTTGCTGTGATGTATTTGTGAACAAACCTAATTGAAACACAAAGATTACACCATATTGTAGCCATGGTAACACAACAATCAAACTATCAAGATGATTCTTTAAACTTTTACAAAGTAAACTTCCTAATTAAATCCTAAATGTACTATTTATTTTTCTCAGCTGAATGCATTAAATAAAATATAATAACATTGTCATTCTCTATAAATAATGCTACAGGTTTAGATCTATGGTCTGTGTTACAATTAAACCATTTCTAGGGGCCCCTGAGTGTCTGGAGGCCCCTGAATGTTTGGAGGCCCCTAAATGGCCCCTACCAGCAGCTACTGAGTTTCTTTATCTTGATATTCCAGTCTTATAATTCTAGGTCTCAGAGGTTTAACATCAAACTATTATATAGAGTTAACCCCTTTGAGCTCTTTAGATCTATAAATCACTCTGCATCCAGGTTGTTCTAGAAGTTAAATAGATTTCATTGGGGCTTAATTAGTAAAATGGCAGCAATTTTGCTTATTTCATAACTTCCTAACCAGAGACTTTCTCTCCTCTGATCAGAGGAGCTACAGTCTCAGATCAACTCAGCCCTCCAGGACTGTCAGCAGCAGAAACAGAAACTTTATACCTGTTGGGTAAATTTTTGACTAGATTTACTTTGGATTTCCCCATGTGATGGCAATGATGTAGTAGGATCTAGTTAGATTATTGATTAATATGGGTTGTTGGTATGTTGTTGTACAGTGTTTTTGTTCAATGTGCACCTTTTTTAAATTTGAGCCCCTTCCTCTCCATAGGTCTCTGCACGGCTCTGGTTGTGTCCATACTGTCTTATTCTGTTTGATGATGGTCAAAACAGGAGCTTAAAAGTTTCAACATAAATATTTCTGCAAGGTGCCATATTTTATCAATGAAACATTCTAAATAGCTGATAAAAACATTTGTTGATTAGCTCTGTGATTTTTGCCATCTTTCTTTTCCCCCCACCATTTGTAATTAACACATCTGCAAGAATGAAACGTGGGTCTGCTGATAACAGGGGTTTAAATCAACAAACTGCTGAGCAGAATCCACACAAGTTGCATAAACACTTTTATCTCTCCTCTACCGTCGCTGAGAGCAATGTTGGAAGATTTCCAAAAAACACTGAAACCTTTGTAGCAACCTGTGAGTGTAATGAAGAGCTCGCAGTTGACAATTCAGGGCTCTAGTATTTGCTGGTCCAATCTGAACGCGGACATTTTATCGGGAATATGTTGCTATTGCTGACCTAGAGTGGGGAAATGTTGCCTGTAGTTATAAAGCAGATTAAACATGGCGGTCAGACCCATTTGGTCTTTTGACTTAATAGTTATTTCAGTTTTTTTCCCACAGATAGGTTCCTGCCCTCAGAGTGATTCATGTTTAGAACAGATACCTTCATGCTAATAAGTTCAAATAAAGAAAACACCATCTTATGTGATTTAGTAATCTACCATACGTATACACATACATTACATTTGTAACTAAAAATCCACATATTTGTTTCAAATGCTTTGCAGAATACGATTTAGAAAAAATTAACATAGGTAGTTATTCGGAAAAACTGGCAGTCCCACAAATGGTCCGGAAAAGAAACAAGAAAAGTCAAACACTTTCTAGAACAGCTTTTCTCAGTCAATGTCTCCCACTTTATAAACTTTTATTGAAATAAAAATGGACATGGGTCAGGAGTAAAGAATTTATATATATATATATATATATATATATATATATATATATATATATATATCTATATATATATATATATATCTCCACATACATACACATATATATATTCTCAGACTTCTCTATAAATATCTTTTGTCAAGAATTTCTTTTGTAAATTGGTATATTCCTGTTTTTGGCTCTTAAAATTTTGATGCTACGCTACAACATCTTCAATTATCTACTATTCTTTTGCTGTTGTTTTCTACCATTTATATATTCAAGCCTAAATTTTGAGGGTAGGGAAAGAATAGAATTTTTTTTTTCTAAATGGGATAAATAATTCACTTGAAAACATTGTACTTCGTCTAACAGTATAACAAAACTCCAAACATCTATCTTCTGCAACAGGAGTGCCAGATGTCCAAAAAATAAATAAATTGGGGGGAAATGAGGTAAATTCCTATTGCTTCCATTGTACGGAGCCGCTCACGCTTCCACAGCTGGCAGTGTGAATGCTGACACCTATCACCTAACCTAATAACAGTGTGCTCCACATACATCACCCTGATTTGATTTGGGACCTGATTTATTTATTTGTTTAGCCCAGAGACCCCGGTGTCATTATTTTCCCTTGTAAATAATTCAATAAAAACGTCAAGCGTCGGCCTGCTCTACATTAATATTATGTGTAATAAAGACAGTGGGAGGGAGCAGCTGTGTGCAGGTATGACGGGCAGAAGCGGACGCGTCCGCGCACTCAACAGAAATTTTCATGACTGGCGAAAGCAAGATTGAGAATACCAGAGGTAATACTTAGCTGTCGGGCGGGGATTTGGTGAGGAAATTTGGATTTGATTTGTCATAAATGAAGATGCCACCCTGGTGCCATGCAGAGCATTCACAGCAGGAACACATCTAGACACTGAATTTAAAACAAAACTACGTTAAACCCTAAAAACCATAAATCAGATCATTAGAAATGTCCAGAAAGTAAGAGAGAAATATTCACAAACATTTGAAACACTGTTTTGTAGGGAGGCACTGATCTGAACGTTTGGGCCAATATTTTTGTCTGATCTTAATATTGCTGTTGTGGTCAATAATCGATATTTAGCAATATATATTTTTCACCACTGTTTAGACACATTTGGCACAAAAAAATCCAAAAACAAAAGAAAAACCTAAAAAAATATTGGTTGTTCATATTGGTCCAGTTTTATTTATTGGACTGACTCCAATATATTAAAAAATTACTAATATTGGCCTATATCTATGTGGGTGCTAATGCTATAATTTTTTCATGGTGTCTAAAAGATAGAAAAATATCTGTAATATCTGAAAATATTGCTCTTCAACCACAGCAGCAGAAATATCAGTTTCTGGTCTTGGCCCAAGTTTGCATATCGGTGCATCCCTATTTGTCTTCATTGTTGGTTCTGTAACAGCAACAATAAATTTACAAATATGACCAAATATGGTCATTACATACCTTTCAGCTGTGGCTGGAATGTGAGAAATGTTCAGAGAGGGTATAGATACTGCTGGAATTACGTCTTACTGAGCGAGTAAAAAATATCTGTTCTTTTACAGGTATCTGATTTTAAGCTGTGCTGTATCTGTGTTGTTTTCTTTTCTTAGGTCATCTGTGCCTTAATGGGTCTGAGATGTCTGCTTGGCTGTCTTGAGGTAATGTAGTCCTCCTGCACATGACCAGAGACCAGAGAGAATCGATAATCTGTCAGACATGTTTAAGGCCCTTCTACATGGAGGTAAGTGGTGGGAGGGTCTCCTCCACACAGATGAAGGTACCAAAGAGCTTCATTTTAAAAGACAGAGATGGTCGCCATACGTTCCCAGTCTTGTCTGTGTAGCAAAGGGAGCCTTACATTCATAGAAGTGATACTGGTTTGAAACCAGTACGAAGCAAAACCAGCTGGTTTTACTAAGCTATGAGTGGCCTAGCACATTCGGCTTTAAGTCTTTCATCTCAGACTTAGATGATATCATCTCAGATTTTGCGTGAAAAATCTAAATCTGAAATGCGCTGTTCATGGTAAAAATCCCTAGCCTGGTAAAAGTCCGAACTTTGTAGTGCACTTTGCTTGGTCCAGAGTGTCTGGGCTCTCGGCTGGTAAGAAACGATTACTTCCTGGACGAATGGACTTTTACCCAAACGCTAATTTTTGTCCATGACGTTTGCCAGTTCAACTCTAAGAAGCTCACCAGAAGCTGCCTGCGCTGGTCCAGTGAACAGTGAAACCAAAACAATATGAGTCAAGCCCAGAACTCGAGAATGGCCGGGCTAAGACATCCCCTAGACTGACACAGAATTGTCCTAATTCTTCAAAGAAGAGAGCCTCACAGTGGGGTGGCCAGCATTTTTCCAAGAAAAGTCACAGAGCCACTTTTAGGGGGGCAACCGTTGAAAACTTGGAAATAAGAAATCTGTAGGGGAGCCAATATTTTTGACACAACAGTATGAACTGGCAGTAGTAGCTCAATGGGAGCTGGTGGAAACCACCTTCTGAAACACCTGATGAAAACATTTGTACTGCTGTGAATATTAAACCGTGTTCCTCAGAATTGCTTGTAAAGCCCAAACAACACATTTTCATTTTGCAGTCCAATAAGTCAGGATCAGAATTTCTTCTTTTTCTCTACATGAATACGGCCTGTTTCTCTCAAACCCCCCATTCTCAACGGTTCTAGAAGAGCTCGTGCTTCATTATTGGGTTTCATCCCCAGCCATATTTTCTCCTATGGGAAAACCATTGTTTCAGTCAAAAAAATAAATAAAAAAGAGCATCTCATTTTACTCTCTGATTTGTTTACTTGGCTAATGGGAGCACAGGGTCCTTTGTTGAGCCTTTGCAGAGCGTGACAAAGCTTTGCTGTACTGTGGAGAGAGTTTGGCTGGAAGAGAGGCACCATCTCCCCATTTGATATCAGGGAGGCTTTCATACTGGATTTAATGACTCCTCGCCAGCTGACATAATTGCACTTTCAGATTTTTAATAAGAATTTTAACATAATAAGGGGGTAATGTGCAGTGTCGTGAACACCACTTTTCACAAATGCTTTCCTTTTTAACTGTGATAATAATAGTAATTACAAAGATAATATGCTCTAATTGTCAGGAGGGGAATAAATTTCTATCCCCCCCCCCCTCTCTAATCCCATATCTGCCAGCAGAATTCCTGCTCGCATTGTGTGCTCTTGCAACAGGTTGCGTCAGACATTAAAGGAATATTTAAACATACAAACAAGCTGCTGGTCTTTACACAGGATGACAAAAATGTTTGGGGTTCAATTCAAGAAGTAGCATCATTAAGATAATTGTAAGGAGGGGAAAGCCCCACTCTACATCCTGCAAGGATGAAAAACCAAATAATTATGTTATAGCAGCTTTCACTTTTATTCTGACTTGAGCTAACATGTTTCAGATAGTGTTGAGGTGTGTAGGCAAACATGCTCTATCACTATACCATGCTTTTGCTGTAAGATTAAAACTGGAGAAACAGATGAAAACCTTTAAATCTGCAATATGTAACTTATTAAAAAAAAGGTGTTTTTTTACATATTTGTTAAAATTACAATTATGTTGTGACAGTATAATAGAAGGCAGATAATCTGTGAATAAATAAAAACATCCTCTGCCTGCTGCCGGTACTAACTAGAGTTATACCACTCAGAGAGAAGCATCCAGTCAGAGCCAAAAGGAGGGCTTTAGCGCTGTCATGTTTCCTCCAGCTCGGTCTTTGCTAAGTTACAGTTGTTTCACTACAACATAGCTAGCCACCAATGCTAAGGCTAGCTAGCATAGCCACTGATGATGATGGATAAATAGTTTTCCCCTAATGATAAGTTGTTTTCCCGCCATTAGCACATTAAAGCATACAGAGTTTGATTGACAGCGCTCAGATCCTCCTCCTGGCTCTGATTGGTTGTTGTTAACTGAACATTTTTGTAGAACCCAATAGTGGCACAGAGAGGAGAAGGACGAGATTGATTTTTTCCACAGATTGTCTCATACCATGCTGTCGTGACATGGTGACAATTTAGAGAAATGTGGAAAAAATATATTTTTTGTAAAAGTTACATACTGCAGCTTCAAAGCCAGTAAAATAAGTGCTTATCATGCTGCAGTAAGAAAGGCTACTTGTATGCTTTCTTGAGTAGCATTCAAGTGAGGAACATGAGTGTGAGAGTTCCAGGTAAATTTGGATCGTGGCAAGAAATGATCCGTCAATGTAGAGCGACCAGAATTTCAAACATGTTTGATTTTGTACAACTGCCGATCAGGAGCTGGTTGTTGGGTGTTAATTGATTCTCATTACCCCGTTACATACAATACCAGACCAAGACTCAATCGCAGCATTTGTTTCATTACTAAACAAATCAGCTGGAAATGGGCCAAAAATCATACAGCATTACATTTTAGTTTTTGTTTCTCGACCAATCTCCATCTCTGGTTTGATTGACTCTATTCATGCCCTCAAAATGTTGTTCTAGACATCACAGCTCTTTGTAATCAGATGATATACATATTCATTGACAAAGGGAGAAGTACCAATATGCATCCAAATTGTGCCCATTTTTTTTGCCTGATGATGTCAGGAGGCCTGCCACAATAACAAATTTTGCTCAACTATGAATTGTATTTTGTGACATAAGACAATATTGCTGTTTTGAGACCATTTCAAGTAAGAATGTGGTAATGGCATAATAATGCAAGTACACTGTCTCGAAGACGTACATTTGCAACAGACATTTAACAGTAGAATTAGAAGACATTTTAAATATCCAAAATGAACATACAAAACAAGTAAAACAGACACTGAAGTCTCTGTAAACTAAATTGTTCTTTAAAAAAGGGGGGCTTGTTGAGACACATGCACCAGATTGAACACTTTAGTCATCCAGTCGTAGGTAGGAAGAGAGAGACATGAGAAAAACAAATAAAAATTTTCCACCTTGACTTAATTCATCGTGCAGTTAGTTGAGTTATTGCTTATTGTGACACGGTGAATGCGGCCTATGGTGCAAAGTTCTTTTAGTGACCTGTGGGAAAAGCAGAGTGTCAATCTTTTTACCGTTACAAATTGACTAATCAAACCACATTAGGGCCACTGAGTAGGACTATGGCTATTCCAAGGGTATTGGCCCCTCCAGACAATGGTGTGTAGAGTGTGACTTCACGTGTTCTCCAGAGACTGATAGTCATTCAAAAATACACTGCCAATTCAAACATTGCATCATGTTGAGGACTTTCTAACACTCCAATTGCTTCCCCCTAAAACATGTTTGGGGGAAGCATCTAACTTGCTAACTTGGTTAGCAGCATCAACCATATTCTAAATCACCTTATAACATAAGAAGCTTCACAGTGTATTTTATCCCATCGTAACGCCAAACCACAGGTTATAAAGCAAGTCTTTATAATGGCACATGAGTCCCTCTCTGATCTGCCTCTGGTCATTCACAGATCAAGCTGGCAACATGACAACTACATTGTTGCCTTCAAAGATCGAGCCTGCATTGTGGAGCGGTGGCCACGTCGCCTGGCGACTCAGCTACATTAAAGATGGATTAGGGTGATTATATTCACCCATCTATCTATTGTCTTCAGTTGTTCATTTATAATGAAATTCTAAAATTGGACCATGTAGTATTGTAGCTCATTGAGAGCAAGGATATTGACTTTGGCAATGTATTTTGGCACATTGACACAAAAATTTTGGCAATAGAGACAGTAGCATACTGTTAAGAAAGAATATTTCAAAAGAGCCCTGCGGAAGATAGAGGAGATGTGGAAAGGGTCCCATGGTTAGAGGTTGTATATTTCATTTTTAGATTAAGGTTTTTATCATGCTTAGTAGAGACTGGGAATCAACAGCCATATGGTAACCTTTTGATGTGTATTTCTTTAATAATCTCAGCCTTTTACTGGTACCCTCCTATTAAATTATACCCAGAATGAGCAGAGGTAAAGCTCTTCCTGGGAGACTTTGCCAGGAACCAACACAGCTTTAGCTATTTTCTCAAACACCTCTCATTTCATCTCTCCCTGAGTCCTTTGGCCATCACAGAAAATGCCTGTTGTTTTGTTTATCCAATATCAGAGGTGCCTGCGCCTTAATCCCAATAAAGAGGGCCATTGGACTGCATTATCTGTATGATTGCCCTTTAGAACTGCTGTCAATGCTTTTCTCCTTATCCTGCTTCTCAAAGCCTCTCTCCCAGCAAGAAGCCTATGTGAGGGGAATACAATGCAGGCAGTTCAGACGCCACAAAAGGGCATTGCATTAGAAAGCCATACCTCTGCTGTGTGACCTTTGGCAGTGCGGTGGAGGTCGGCTGAATCCCTGCGGACACCCAGTCAGCTTCAGTCAAGGGAACAGAATGGACTCTAAATCTATGATTCAAGGTGCCTACGTCAGCAAATGGCACTTTATTGTTTTCCCTATTTACACTTTTGTACCTTGGACGTGGGTGGTGCAGGTATAAATACCTCACACCTCTGTCGCTGACTCCGTGTAGCATATATGAAATAGAAATATATCTATAATAGGGCTGGGGCTTTAATGCACTAATTTCAATTAATTAATTACATAGAATTTGATGGTTGACTAACCTAAATCTCAAATTGAAAACAATTAATATCTTTGTTGTCGAGCTCTCATACTACATCCTTCCTTCCACACTGCCCAATGATGGTAGGATCTAAATGAACTACCATTTCTCAGTCACCCAAAAATTGACGCAGATCTAATTGAACGTAAATCCAGCCAAGAGCCACAATCCTTATCATACTGCATACATACTGCCACAAAACTGATTTGGCCTCTATTTTACAGGAAAAGACCCCAACTTTCCCTGGTGAGAACAAAATGTCCGTCATCTGGTTTGGTCCATGAGTTGTTGGTACTGGAATAAATGAATGTTTCGGGTCTTGTGGGCTGTCACTGTCCATGCACTCTTTTTGCTTTCCAGAGATGCGGTCAAATCCCATTGGATTTGATTCTGAGGCCTGGTTATGAAGTCAGATTGTTTGGTGGGATTTTTTGAATCAGTTTGAAGGAGTTTTGGGGAGAACCACTGCTGCTTTGCTGGGGATTGAGCTGCAAATGTATCTTAGCACAGGGTTTGTGATATTTCTGCGCTATAGTTTTCACTTCTCCTGTAAATGGTTATAGATAAATGACATATAGGTCAATTTAACATAATAAGGGGGTAATTCTTGGAAAACGTTTGAAATAGGTTTCTTCAAGATATCACTTACTTAAAAAAGTGTAATTTATAACATTAAGCTGCTCACAGTAAGAGAATTCAAACATATTTTTGAATTGTTATTTACAGGAGTTCTTGTGAAACACCAACGATAATAGGAAAAATAACATTTCTGATCATTCTATAAATTTAGTTTTTTATTGAACAGAACTGCAATTAATCACAACGATAAATCCAGTTCTTAAAATGTCAAGAAATGTATCATAATAAATGATAAATAATGTGATATGATAAATTCCTACCCCTACGTTTTACTGTATCAAAAGTGTCCCACTGTTAGGATGCTTCAGTTTTCTGCCTAACTGCATTGATTATTGTTTCAATTGCGACACTCGAGTCTAGCACCTCAAGATGCTGAAAATCACTCAGAGCTGCTACGGTACGCCCCATTTTAGGCATTTTCTGTTTTTTTTCTGCTCCCTCAGCATGCCGCTGATCAATCCCTCTCTGATGTGCAGCAGCTTTGTCTCTTGTGTGTCAAAATGGAGGATGGAGGAGAAAAAAAAGAGCTGTACTTAATTGCTAAAAAAAAAAAAGATTTTAGTTTCTAAACCAATGAGTCATCGTGGGCTAAGACGATATGCCAAAGCCCCCGGAGAGATGAAGTGAGGGGATTGTAAAAGCCTAAAATGGGATCATCTTGGCTGAGCTTTCTTTTTTATTCTTCAGCAGAATGGGATAACATTTCAAACACACAAATACAGAACCCTGTCTGCTGTAATATGGCTATCGCTCTGTCTCCTTTGACACGACTAAAAAATTTTCAATTTCTAAATGCACCCCTGTTGGGCCTTGAACTGCAGAGCTATATTCTACTTTTTTACACCTTTTTGTACCTGTATCCCTGTGCACTGGCACAGAAATACTCCTATGTTACATATATGAATATATATACACATTTTTTCACAGTGCAACCTCAAACTTCCATGTATTTTATTGGGAGTTTAAAGGACATACCAGGACTAAGTAGTGCAGAATTGCGCAACACATTTATTTGGGAGGGGCTGTTACCTACAGCTTGTAGGTACTGCCACTGATGAATTAAAGTCAGGTATGGGCTCTGACCATGTCATTATAAGACACAAATGCTCATGGCGTTGTGGCTCTAGCTGTGTGTTAAAGGGGCAGTGTTACGTAAAGTCAACATTGAGCTTTATCTCATGTTATAATATTATTGTTTGAGAAATTCTTTAATCACCCATGGAAACCTTTCAGCTATGCAAAATGCCTGAGTGGACCTAGCCCCGCTTCGAGGTGCAGCTCCTCCTCAGATCTGCAGTTTCCAGCTCACAGAGCAGCCTTCCCCTAAAATCCTCCCTTTCTGCTCCTTCAGACTAGCCAGTAGCAATTAGCAATGACCTGATGGAACTGCCCATCAGCTGAGCTCAGTATTTGAGCTAACTAATGGTGGGAAAAACGTTGTTAAAGGGTTAATAGAGGAGCCATGTTGTATTGACTACAGAATGCTAATATATAATTAAAGAGTTTTTAAAGAGACAGAGGCCCAGTTTCAAGGCATTGCTACAAAGTCAAATTTCTTTTAAGTCATATTTGATATATATAGTATTTCAATAACATAAAATGTATTTTTTTAACCCTATGCTATAGGCTTATCTCTGACTTGTCTGCTTTGCTCCTTGCTCTCATGATTCTCTAATGTTCTCTAACAACCCTCTGATGTCTTCAAGCAACAGCTGCATTTATACTGAGATTAAATTACACACCGGTGGAGTCCATTTACTGCGTAGTAAATGGACTCCACTTTGCACCCAACTTCTGAAGCAGTCGGTTTCACTGCATTGTTATCTAGGGACATTAATATAAAGGAGTATTATCATCTTTCACTGCTATGCGACTACCCAACTATGCCCAATTTTGTGTCAGTCTACCTCATGCAAGGTCAATAAAATAAAATTTGTGGTTGTGAGATGAGCGGATGTGAAAATGGTTTGCAAAGCACTGGGTTTTGAAATATTCAATACTAAGTTTGTGTGTTGTGTGCTGTCCATTTCAGCTTTCGTAACAACAGAGTTCTTTTCTTGTTTTATCGCACAAATATGAGCTGCTGTATGGCTTCTCATGGTTCCTGTTTCTATGTCTATAGTCAAACAAATTCCTCTATGATTTAGCGTGGAATTTGCATCCAGCACAGACTGCCTGGAAACACAGTCTGCTGGCTCTAAGCACCATGTGAGCACTAAGCTCAAAATTATACAAGTCTGGTTTTACCGTGACAGTTGTCTTGAAAAAAACAGCATGAAGCTCATTATTCTTTGTGAATGCCACTATTTGACTTGCTGAAATGCAGTGGTGGACAGAGCTAGCTAAAAAGTTAGTTGCGCTAACATTAAAGGGCTATTCATAAACATTAGTTCCGCTATCTAATGCTAAAGCGCTAGGTTCAATTCAGATAATATCTGCCCTTGAAAGCCCTGCCAATTTAGTTTTGATCTTCTAATTTTCATGTTCTACCCTTATTTACTGTACTTATGTTTACATTTTTGCTCTATTGTCAGTCTTCAATCTTGTTCCTGTATGTTTCTTGTTTGACATGAAGTTACAGGGGGAGAAAAGCAAGAACGTGAGGAAAGGAAACAGTCTTCACTCACTTCAAATAGGATGAGCATAAACGACTAGCTACTTGAAGCAAAAAAGCTGATAACCGATGTATGTATGTTGAATTTTATTGACCGAAAGGTCACAAAACAGCCAAGTAAACTAGCTCTTAAGAATTTGTTAGTTAATTAAAGGGAAGCTAAGTGTGCTAAATGTCTTAGCTAAAGCGCTGCATGGGAACTTAGCTGATGCGCCACTAGTGCATTAGCGGGTTAGCGGAAGTGTGTCCCTACACTGTTCAAGGCAATGACTGTTTGCTCCAGACAGCAATTTCTTTTTTTGCTGTTGTTTCTTTGTTTTCCCTCCATCAAATAAACCGCTAACAAAGGTTCGAAGGCTGGTTATGAGTGGAGCATCTACTAACCCAGACTTCATCAAGTTGTCGCCTGAGGTTTGTCTCTTCTCCTGTATGTTTTTATGGGAGTTTCCTTCTCAGAATAAATACCCAAGGAGATTATTTAAATGAATTACAGCAGCCTTTTTACAGACCCACATCTCGCAAAAAAGCTTTTGCTTTTACAGCTCACATAGCGGTCATGTTTGCTCCTCTGAGAGAAAAAAAAATAATAGTCAGGTTCTCCAGGCTTAAATCAGATTTGAAACTTGGAAGATTATTTATTGTGCTTGTTTTGCTTACACTTATTGAAAAGCGTTGATGTTCATCCATAAGGCAGAAAATGATTCTTGCCCAATGTTTGAGTAAATGAGCCAGCAGCATTTAAACTGAAACTCTCTTTCAGAAAGATAAATTAGTTTTGGTGGCAGCTCCAAGTTTTTTTTTTTTGGTTTTGCATTTTTATTTTTACAGACCGACTGGATATTAATGTGAGAGACACCGAATTTATTAGTTTATTTATTTATTATACTGTTCATGTGTATTATAGTTCACAGGTACCCCACCCAATTTGTTTTGTTTATTATAAGAAGTTCATTCATTTTTCATTGTAGCTTGATAACTTAGTAACGGACATTTCCTTTATGTCATTGAACGCAACTGTTGTTGATGTGTGTGTTCCTGGAACGTTGGGGGGCAGTGCTCGGGTTCCGTTCTTGTGGGGAGCGTTAGGCACTGAGTATGTCAAGCGGTATTTTTGTATGAAGGTAAATAAAACCTTTTTTTACTTCGCAAAGACAACTCCGAATGTCATCTGTGCCTGAGCCGAGCAACATTAATAAACATAAATATTTATGAGATGGATGGCAGCCATATGAAAGTTAAGCATTGTTTGGAAAGACTCTATTTCAGAGACTATTATCTAAATGCCCCACAGTCCTTGATGCTGACACTAGGTTTTTATTAAAATAAAATATATTTATGTCAAAGTCTTCAAATCTTTTAATATTCCTTTACCTTCTTCTTCATGACACCTGTAACGACTCACTTAAGATGCCTTCTCCACCTGCCGACCTCTCTGTTTATGAGGAGTTTGCGGAATCAAAGCTACAGAGCATTTTAATTACTCTCTTCTCTCCTCAGCAGCAGTTCTGGGGTTAGACTGGGTGAGAATGTACAGTGCCAAGAAATCCACTGCACTGTTTAATGAAGCGTGCCCGGCCCCTGTTCAGTGCCAGTTTGAGCTAAAGATTTAAAGTGAGGCGAGGCCCAGAGGAAAATGACGAGATGCTACGGCAGAACAATACTGGCACTTCGTGCTGGCAGTGGAGCGCCGTTCAGTGGAGGATAAATCAAGTCTTTGTGGAGAAGAACTTCAAAACAAGATGACAGGTAAATGTAGTCATAACTTGTGGTTCATCTCAAGGGTGATGATGGTTATTGTTTCATAAATGTGTCTGGAGTCGCTACGTGGTTCTGTTCACACTAACAATCAACGAAAGCTGGAGCTGGAGAATGGAAACCTAGAATGACAGCAGACTGTAGATGTCAATACAGAGAAATTTTGTGGAATGATCACAAATGCTTGATGGTAGCTGTATGGACAATCAGCAATTAGGCTTATTGGGTAATCCGGTTGATTTTAGTATATTTTCTTTCATTTAAACTGGCAGTAGTGTGCACTTTTCAGACACAGTGCCATTGTATAGCAAAATCAAATAACTATGTTACGTTCAGTTGTTGTCATTTAACACCTTGAAATTGGGCCTCTGTCTCTTTAACAAACTCCTGCTTTTTCTGACACTCCGCCTTTAGGACGTCATCACAACATGGCACCTTTATTAACCCTTTAACAACGTCTTTACTAGCATTAAACAGAGGAGTGGATTTTATATGGAGTTCAGGAGAAGTGCAGTTTCACCAGGTGTTTGCTATTTGGTGCTGGCTATTCTGAAGGAGCCAAGTGAGGAGGAGCTGTGTCTCGAAGGTGGAGCGAGGTCCTACCTGCAGTTTCGCACAGCTGAATGGTTATCACATGAGATTAAAAAGACTTTTCAAACACACATGAGATATCTGCAGGTATGGTTTTGATGAGAAAATCTAAGATTATAAAATGATGAAAAGCTGAAAAAAAGTCAATTTTACACCACCCCTTTAATGACTGAAGATATCCAAGCTGATTTCTTTCTGTCTGATTTCTGTTATTATGTGGGTTAATTCTCTCTGGTGTAATTTGTTTTTGATGAGGGAAAAAATATGTGGGAGTGAATATTATTTTTTAAGTAAACAGTCGGTAACAAGCATAGTTATTCATGAGGAAATATTGGGAATTAATTGCATTAGTAGATTAATTAGTTTGGATGCTCGAGAATCAATATGAGTGTGCCGGCGAAAGCTCGATAGAATGGAGGGAAAGCACATACAGGTTGAGTTTATTTACATGTGAGTGTGCCTACGTGTCTGGGCCCTATCTGTACGAGCCGTGGTTTTAATTAAGGGTGTGGCACATGCTGGCTCTTGTGAGTAGGAGCCAAAGTGGGCTGAAATGATGCAGGAGAGGTCCTGCTGGGGAGCATCGGAGAGAGAAAACATCTGCTCTTCGTCAGGCAAGATCAGGCGCAGAGGCCAGGCGCGGGCTGGCAGATGGCGGAGAGGTCTCAGAACAATAGGGACAGCCCACCCCCTGCACCAGCACAACCATTACCACCTACACACAAACACGCACGCACGCACACCCCCACACACACTCGACTGTACATTGAATTGCAGCAGATTTCAGTAAACAAGCAGCTTTACAAATATTTCATGTGTGAAACTATTTTAGCAACATATCAAACGCTGTTGACCTGAGGTCACTAACAATAGAGGTTGGAACTGATGTAAGAAACCAACTGTGACCTTCGTACATGTGGCTTTAGTCACATGGAGATGCATTTCCTTCAACATGTGAAACAGGCGTATTTTCAAAGATTATCTTCAATCAAAATATAAATGCAGTGACCCCTCGCGATAACACGCCTCACCTTTCACGCCCTCACTGTTTCATGGATCTTTTTAGCGAAGTTTTTTATGCTTTCTTTTTTCTTTTTTTTTTAGTGTGTATGAACGTGGATTGTGTTCCTCTGTCCCTCGTCTCTGTGTTCGGCTTGGCAAATTCACATGCAGACTTCTCGGGCGGGTGGGGTGTCGACCTTCAGTAGAAAAACAAACTACAGCGGCGTGCAGTCGGCACGGAGAGGCACAGTCAGAGGAACTGTGAAATAACTAGTCACAATGTTTCCAACCTCATTGGTTATTTTTTAGTATTTCTCTAAATCTAACACAGTTATTTGGAAGAAAACATTTCTATTGTTATGCCTTAAACAAATAGTTGAGCCTGAAAACAGGTTTTGATCTTTGGTTTTGTTCTGCAGTGGTGTCTAATAATGGTGAAAAATAAAGCTGACTACTTTGTGGGTTTCACCTATCAGGTTATTTTTGGAGCCCAGAGAGGGTGTTTACCCCCCCTGGAGGCTTTTAACCCAAGAAATCTTCATTAAATTATTAGTAGAAATAGTATTATCAAGACCTATAATACTTATGTAACCCAACAGGGTGTATTAGATTAGATGAATGATGGACAAAAAAAAAAAATGTTTTTGGTTAATTGCTCCAGTAATATAGAACAAAGAGACTGAAACAAGAAAGGAAAATGGACCAAAAAGATTAATAATGCTAGTGATTTTATTTGTTGGACACGCTTAAGAAACAGTAGCACATTCAAAGCAAAAAGCTTCCTTGGTACAAGGTCATAATGTTCTGCCTCGCCGTTGTGTTATAAAAGTCATTGATTTGTTTTATCTTTTATATCTCTGGTAAAAAAAAAAAAAAAAAGAAAGAAAAAAGTACACAATAAAAAAAGTGGGTTAGTGATCAAATAGCGTATAGAAACACTCGCTCTTTATGATGCAAATCAATGATTTTTTTCTTTTTCTCTCAATAGAAAAAGAAAGTAATTCACATCAAGTTGTGGCTCAATAGGGTGTAACATAAGGAACAATGGCTCCAAATAAATAGCATTATGTCAGGTAGGAAACCCCAGCCTCAGTGGAAGTAAATTACAGTTTCTATAGATGTTTAAGCCTTTTTTTCCCCCAACAGAAACACCGTTCTGATTTTCTTTTGTCAAATGAAATGACAGGTTTTATACAGCAGCACTCTGACATTTACAAAAGCCGAAAGCCATTCATGTGGGTCACTGCTGCTACAGTGGAAGCTATTTGCATTTCACTGTAAAGACATGAATTTGTTTCACACTGTAATTGGCCGTGTGTATGTTTTAAAATTGAGTGAGTAATAAATATGGCCTCTGCAGTGCCTCGCTAAAGTCTCCACAGACTATTTCCATGTTTCCTCAGTTTAAAGCTGTGCACTGCAATGGGCTTTATTGGTATTTCACGTCACAGATCAACACTTTTCTGTACGTTTGTGAAGACGGAGGAAAATGACACGTCCTTTGATTTATTTATTTTTAGTAACCAAAACCTGAACTGAGTGGCGTCCATTTGTACTTAGCCGGACCAAATCAACACGTTTTAGAACCACCTTTAGCTGCAAGTCTTCTCTCTGTCTGGGTGTATTCACACTAGCCCAGTTTGGTCCGCTTTAATCAAACTCTGGTTTGTTTGGCGAGGTGTGAATGAATGTGCATTTGAACTTTAATGCAGAACACAAAAGGAATCTCTAGTATGGCTAGAAACCCGGGTCTGTGTTAGGTTAAGGTGAACTCTGGTGCGGTTTGATTGGTATTATGCTACAAAAAAGTTACATTTTTTGTTGATATCTTAAATACATATCAAGGAACTGTGTGTTAAACTCCGTGTTCAACTTTCAGGTTTACGTGTGAGTTTCAAACCTCAAGTATACGTAACTAATTCATATCTCTAAAAAGACCAAATAGTTTTTAAAAAAAATATAAATTGTAATTTACGGAAGCACATAGAAAAAATTCTATCAGCCATTTTATTTGACAAGATTACAAAATTCAATTCACAACTGCATAGTCTGATTTACAAGCGCAATTTTACTGGATGTGTGCCCATAACGTAGTAATAATAAAAAGTAGTTGGTTAAAAGCAAAATGTTTGGTAAATAGGCCACCTGTGTACAGAGCAACTATTTTACCATTACATCTGATTTCATTTGAAAAAATTGTTTATTTCTTTATTTCAACCATGACAGCAGTATAAAATAATAGACATGAACAAAGAATGAAAAAGACACATACAATCATCTTAACATGGTTGGAAAGCAGTAGAAAGAAATAAGAAACTTATGAACTCCTACCCCATAAACTCATACCAAACTTTCAGGTAGACCCTCATTGTTAAATAAAAAAAAGGAAAATCTTGACATAGGATTATTAATTTTCCATTTTATTTATTTATTTTGCCATGAACTCACTAAACGGCCACAGATGTGTAAACATGTACATGTATAGGTCCACACACACACACACACACACACACACACTCATATGCGTTAGCCTCAGGTTACGTAAACACATCAGTGCCAACGCTCACCCACATTTCTGTATCTTGTGAAAATGATGTAAGATAAGATGTGCTCAAAAATGAATTAGTAAGAAATAATCAAACATTTTCAGCATATTTTATTTACAACAAAATGGCTTATAATCCAACAATGAAAGTACATTCTGTATGTGTTAGCAAACTGTACAAACTGTCAGTAGAAGTATTTTTGCACTGTTCTATGTATTCGTTTGACATTATAACAGAACAATGAATTGACTGATAGCTGTGCTGGAATGATCCAGAAGGGTATGGTGCAGAAGTTGACGTGGAGAACAGACAGAGGTGAGGCCAGTTCTTCCGAGACCGAGACCGAGACCACACCCTCCAGGGCTAAGACCAAGACCAGAACGTTCGATACCAACACCGAACCTACCAAGACTGCACCCTCCAAAACCAAGAGCTTCAGTGTGCACCAAAAAATGCAAAAATGAATAGAAACATCAATTACTCAACCAAACTACTTCTTGGTATTCAACTCTTAACTGTCATAATGAGCTAGTTTTTATGTTATTAAATGCAGTCACACAGCTGAATTCAGCAGGTCTCTGCTCAGCCGCTCCCTCCAGGGAAAACCTGCAGCTCCAGCACAGAAGAAAAACAACCCAAAACTATGACACTGGATTTTATTCATCAAACTAAAAGGGTGAAGTACAAATGAACGCCATCTTTATCAGATAATTTGCAAAACATTTCAAATAATGCCACTTCACAGGCGTTACTTTGTGACATAAACTACACAAAATCAAATCTGAAACCTTGAATATATAAAGCTCAAACCTAATTCGTAGCTTCCAGTAGAGTCTACCGCCTCGTCTCGCAGGTTTTCATTCATGTTAGACTTTTGGAAGGCATAAAAAGAATGTTTAAGAAAAAATACTTTGCATTTCAGAAGACCGCAGTGACACATAAATGGAAATACCGCTTCAGTCTGCGTCCCATAAAAATTCAGCTTTTCTGGTTTCCATGTTTGGTAATGCGGGCGGCGGAGGGGTGGGGAGCCAAATGCGAGAACTCTGCAGGCAGAAATTGATTTGACACCAACAGAACATCAGTAGGATAGAGGCTTAGATCGGGTCTTTTTCATGCTCACTGTCTGGGTTGATTGTTTAAGATTCTACCTTCACTGATCCAAATGTTCTGATTGAGCCCCACGTTGATGTGTTTAAGTCCTATCACAGAACATATTGACCGGAGGTGAAAACGAGTTCTGCAGTTGTAAAGAGTCATTTCATCAAAACTGCATTTGCTCCTCATGACACTTGTATCAGTGCTCATAAAATGCTTCAGTACTTGTTCAACTGAACTGATCGATAACTGAGTGTTAATTTCAAACTCAAGAGAAAAAAAAAGAAGAAAAAAAAGAACAACATTTACCTTGCTGCCAAAGCTGTCACAAGCTGATCACCAAAGAGGGCCGCTTCAGGTACCGACACAGCCAAACAGGTCCCATTTTGTTTCAGCGCCGCTACAAGACATGCCCTTTGAAGCAGCAGCAATCATTACTGTTTCACTTGGTGGTGATGGAGGGGAGGAATACAAAACAGGAGAATGAAACCGAGAGAGGCTCAGGCTTTCTTAGGCATTGCCTTCCCAGGGCTGGAGCTGGAACACTCACACCCATAAAGTGAAAGAAATGTCCCTACATAAGAGCATAAATCTATATGGTGACAAATAACCTTCTTAAATTTTCAGACTGCAAAAGACAGATAGGCCTGGTGACCACCAGACTCGTACAATCAGAAATGTACTAAATTAGAACCTGTCTGGCAACATAAAGTAGGCTAAAGAAAAACACTTCATTCCCTGATCTAAAGATAATTAAGGAAAGATGAGGAATGAGGCAACTGTCAGTTTTGGTAGGGTGATGAATCATCCCAGAAATAGTGAGCCTACCAACATTTGTACAAGGATACATCACTACGTGCGTTTGCATTACAAGGCAAGGCAACTTTATTTATATAGCACCTTTCAGCCAAGGACAATTCAAAGTGCTCGTACAAAAACAAGTTAAAACCAACAAGAAGACAATAAAAAGAAAGTAAATTAAAGACCAAGCAGATTAAAAATGAACAAAATAAACATTACAGTTTTGAATATAGATAAAAACAAAAATTTAAGAATAGGCTATGTCAAATAAGAAGGTTTTTAACCTTGTTTTAAATAAACTCAAGGTAGGGACAGTCTTACAGTGAGCAGGAAGTTTATTCTATAAAGTTGGAGCATAAAAACCAAAAGCTGCTTCACCATGTTTAGTTCTGACTCTCGGAATAGTTAGAAGGTTTGATTCTGATGATCTTAAAGTCGAATGTTGAAAAGACACTATTTTGTAATTGTGGTGTTTCCATTAAGTAGGAAATGCGATTAAAATCACAAGTGAATAACTTTGTTCACGCGACAAGTCACGAAAAAGCATTCATACTACTAATTTGTCACGTTGTCTTTGTCCTTTCTGCCGTTGGTAACATCCAGTTATTGATCACAA
Organism: Gambusia affinis; assembly: GCF_019740435.1. Classification (NCBI taxonomy): domain Eukaryota; kingdom Metazoa; phylum Chordata; class Actinopteri; order Cyprinodontiformes; family Poeciliidae; genus Gambusia; species Gambusia affinis. The sequence goes on along the minus strand of NC_057869.1, from coordinate 28,924,754 downwards.
CTAGTGTGACAAGAAAACGGCTTTGAGAAATACACAAATTCTGATACTGACCAAAAACCTCCTCGTTTGGCGCCAGAATAATATTTCTGGTGAGATATTTAAAAAAGAAATGTTGATGGAAACTCAGCTGTTGATAGTTTCATATGGTGGCAGCGACCTTCTATAATCAGTGGAGCCATGAATTCTGCTGCCCATCAAAAACTCCTGAAGGAGGATTGTTCATCCATCCATAAAGTATGTTTGTAACCTTTTGCTCAACAGCACTAGGGTTGTGCAGCAAAACTATGTGAGCCATACCAGGCAATCCCGCCTCTGATTGGGTTAAAAAACTGAAACTGAGGCAGATTTTTTTGGACTGGGCGACTCAAAGTCTGGACTTAATGACTTTAAACACTTAATGGCTTGAAAATCCTGATCAGCTGCTGAAGTACAAAAACTCTGAAAAGAAGAGAGTGCCAAAATTCCTGCACTGCAAAAAAAAAAACTGCCTGTCATTATTAAAATAGGCCGTTTTTTGCTGCCAAGTGTAACACAAGCAGTAAATAAGAGAGGGAGCAATCACTATTTCACACTTTTTGCTTTCACACAAGTTATCACCGTCTAATATTTTGATTACTCTGATGATCCAAAGTATTTATGTGTGTATGTGTGTGTGGAGAAAAAGCTCAAGACCAAACAAACCCAAAGGAGGCCAAATATTGTTCACAGCCCTGCTTATATAATAATGAATAAACCGAGCTTGCTGCTGCCATTTTGTTGTTATATTTAAACAGGCATGTGGGGGGAAAAATGAGCAATTTCTCAGTGGAATAATTGGAAATTTAGCAAGGCCACTGGTGGCTAACCTGTCATCAATCACTTCAAGGCCCACTTGGAGGTTAAGAGAATCAAGAAAACAGCCAGTGGTTGTTGACAGATTACCCTCGCCTTAGCCGACAACCCCGGCAGCAAACAGCTGAACGAATGTGAGAGGCTGGTGGCGAGTCTGGATCCGACATCAAAGAGAGCATCTGCCATGTCAGTCTGCCACAAACCTTTAGAGGAGGTAAGTCTCCACTGTGCCAGGAGTTCGTTTACATATTTATTTATTAAAGAGAGACAGCCAGAAAACGAAAGGAGCAGAGAACGAAGGGACTTTTATGGAAATCTTAGTTTGTGTTTAAAGTGAATGAAACTCATTTGCTGCTAATTTACCGTGGGTTTCATACCTTTAAAACGAGGTAATGAAAAACCTTTTCAAAAAAAAAAAACAAAAAAAAAACGGCTTTGTGATTGCTGGGGAAGCTGCGCTGCGTTAATAGACTTCCCTGAAGTAATTCAGCAGACATTATGCACAGGGCCACACACTGATGTCCTGCAAATAGTCAGTTGATAAAGCATTGAGTAATATCTACCTGAGGCAGGCAAGACGACGGTGTTTAAAAGCATTCTCTCCAAATGAGCTTGGATGAAAAGCCAACCAGCAATCCTAAAAGCAGAACATACAGAGGCAAGCAGCACTAGCTTAGCTCTTTCACATTTATGCAAACCCTTAGACAATGCTTGGTTGAGACATTTCTTGATTCAGTTCAGCCCCTTTCTTCCTCAACACATTATAGAGACTCAACCTTTTGTCTTCCACCAGCTATCAGCATCTACAGCAGCGATTTGGGGGGAAAAAAGAATAGTATAAGTTGCAGTAACAACTTATACCAATAAGACAACAGTGTCTTATTGGGGTTTTTTTCTCTACATGCCTCAGAACAGTAGTCTGGTTGAAAGACAGAAGGCTTCTCCTCAAAAAACAGTTCGGCCTGGACAGAAATCATTTTTAGAGGTTTTGATGGGATCAAACTGGAACATTTTGGCTGTAATTCCAAACTGTCTGTTTGGCACAAAAACAAAACATCACAGAAAATCAGTGGGGTCACGTAAAGAAGCTTTTGGGGGAAAAATTAAAAAATCTTCACTCAAAATGTAGTTGAACAAATTTTAGTTCAAAATTTTATTGACTTATGCAAGAAGATTTTTTTCAAAATCTTTTTCTCATTTTTCTGAATGTTGAAAAATGGACATTTTCACAGTTTACAGTTTAGAAATCCACTAAAACTGAGATTAGAATAGAAAAAAAACAAAGGTTGACTGGATGGCGGCTGTTTCCACTTTGTGAATTGGCACACAGCTTGCCAATTGGCTTTTCACATTTCAGAAATAAAGTTTTTGCACTAACATGCAAAAACTTTACATGTTAGTGTTCTGATCCCACCTTAAAACTTTTGGCTTTAATAATAAAAAATTAGAGCTTGTTGCAAAAAGCAGCACTGCAGTACACAGTTGTTTTTTTCTTTAATACATTTATTTGTTGAAATCATTTGTCTTCGCTCTTTGCTTGAAATGCATCATAGACCCGCTGACTTTGACAGGATAGCAAATTAATGCAACTCTCCGGTAGACTTTAAGTCCAAACTTTAAATTGCTCAAGACAGGAAATGTTCTGTATTGTGAGAATGGGAGTACATTAGCCTCCTCCCACGCTCTCACCCTGTGAATATATCGTCCCAGGACGTCTCCGTAGCCACCGTGTGCCTCCATCACCCCAGGAAATAAAAGTCATACTTGATTTACCTGACAAGGGCTCTTTGAGGTATCCTTGACCGTGACGGATCTGTCACCACAGTGAGCCGTAGCGCTGAAGCGTTTCTACCTGCCTGTAACACCCTGGCTCCACTCCCTTCCTCCTCCTCCTCCTTTTTCTCATTTTTCCCTGAGATGTCTTTCCTGTTTGGGTGGTGTCTTGTTGTCTGCCTGTGGTTCATCTTGGCTTGCCGTTCAATCTTATTAGAGGGCAGAAGGTGGTTCAGGAGGGGTACGGTAACACAGACAGACCCCAACAGTTTATTCCCTTCCCCACCACTCCACCAAGACATCAGCTTTTTCTTTTTCCATTTTTTCCCCACACCTCCCAATACATACACAAACACATTCTTCAAGCGTCGCAAACAAAATACGAACTCCTGGCTAGCTCGCCACACGCAGCGTCGAGTTGATATTTCCTCAAGGTTAAGTGTGATCGCTGATTGCTCGCGTGTTGAAGAATCGTTGTTGGCATGTTGCAGAAACACTTGTGACTTGCAGCAGATCAGTCATCTGTGATCCAATTCGAATCTATTACAGCTGAACCCGACGGCTCCTGGGCGATGTGACCTTGCCTGTGCGCCTTCTCCGGAGGCTCCTTTTCAAAGCAAGTGCTGTTGACTTGCTGTTCATTTGATTTGTTGGTGGCATTTGCCGTGAATGTGAATGCGGACTGGAGCGCCGTGGCCGTTTCTTGTCTCTCAAGGTCATACCGGCCTGCATGTCGCCCGCGCTGCAGCCGTTTATGTGAGGATAAGCGCATCGGCCACGTCTTTCCAGCCGGAGTCATAAGCACATTAACTCCAGTCGAAGCTCATCAGTATTAGCAATCAATGGATGAATGAAAAGAAACACAAGAGCTTGTTAGATAATGGGACAATGTGAGAAGGGTGTTAAGCTGCTGCTATTACCGCTGGGGGAAGCCAGCGAGGCCAAAGGAACAGCACCAAGACTCCTGACCTCTTCCTGCTCTATTCATGTGGCCCTTTAACACCTGAGAGGAAATTTCATTTAAGACGTTATTAGTCATTAATAGTTTACCTGAGTGAGGTCCCAATCCTGGCACCTCACTCCCAGGACTGGGAGTGAGGTGCCATGGCTGGCTGCCTTTGCAGTACAGGTCCCCTGTTCCCTGGCTTACCGTCAAGATGGACAACAATGCGTTCATTTCCTAAATGAACACATTGGGATCTTAATTTGGCTCAAATCCACATACGTGAAGCTAATAGCTAACACAATAGGGACTTGGATCAAAGTGGATTTCTACAGTCTCACAATAACTCCACTCTTGACAAACACACACAGGTGTTTTCACTTCAGGTGTTTTCAGATGCACTATACGTGGAGCTGCAGTTGCCACTACAGTAGGTAGATCTTGTTTCTACTAGTGCCTTGTATTTCTCAGTGACGTTGTTATTCCAGCACATGATGGTCACTTTGCTTTCTTGGTTCTTTGGGGGGAATTTTCTCCCTTTCTGCAGGTGTAGAAGCAGACATCTAGGGTCTTATTCTGTATTCTCTTTATTCTTTCTCTCTTAGCACTCCAACATAAAGTCTCACCTCCCTTCCATGGCTCCTTTTTCTCTGGGATCTTTGTAATTTGGGAGTTGGCTGACTTATTTTTATTTTGTATTTAGATTCTAGTCCCTGTTTGTTTTTGTTTTTATGTGGAGTTATATTGTGTTTAGACTGCTCTCTGACTGTTTCTTTCTTTTCAGTCCTTCCCTCACCAGATATTTCCCACAATTGTCCCTCATCTGTCTTAGGCGGCTGTTTCCACTTTGTCAATTTGTCCCACCATGTTTTATAAATGTTTTATAACTGAACTTACATAGCGCTTTTCCAATCATTTTGATCGCTCAAAGTGCTTTACACTAGTCACTTTCACCCACTCGCACTCATTTATACACCGAAATGCAGATCGGAAGGCAGTTTGGGGTCAAGTGCCTTGCCGAGGGCAGGAGGAACTGAACCTACAACCTCCAGATCACAAGACGACTACTCTACCGAGAGAGCCACAGTCTAATCCTAGTAATCACTCTCCCCAATATGTATTCCTCCTCTCTAGGTCAAATGATACTCCTTCTTACTCCAATTTTCTAAACTTTGTATTTGCTGTCTGTAAGTATTATCAAGTTCCTGTAGTCTCCTGGCTTCCTGTCTGGTTTCACTTGGGTCCTCAAATTAACACACAAACCTACTCTCAGTATTTCACACAGGAAATTCATTGGCTGTGCCTGCCCTCCTGCTTCTGTTTTCTGTGTAAATACCCACTGGCTTCTCAACCAGTAACCCTTTAACACAAAAGTGATAAGAGTTTAAAGATTCATAAGGCTCACGTCAGCCTCTACAGTGCTTTTATGATTGAAATTTGACTTAACAGCTAAGAAGACAACTAATCTGCCTTTATACTAAACGATACCAAGAACGCTTTTCTTCCCTTGGAGATGCGATAAGTGAAGGATTCTGAGCGGCCCCCTTAATCCGCCACATTCCAGTCGTACATCAAGAGCCGCCTCTGGATTGTCCTGTGATAATTGTGTTTTATTGATCCAGGCTTTGGTCAGACATTGGGATATCACCAGTGAATGGAGCTGCACAGATACTGTGGGCTTACCTGTATAAATATTTCAATACCTGACCCCCTCCCTGCCCAAACTACTCCCATGCTCCCAGTGCTATTGATAGTTTCAGCTCACCACCTAATGTGTCCCGGCATCAATGCCCAAGTTCAAAGCAGGGGGAAAATTAAACCTGCTTAGCAATGTTTTATTGATTTTATTATATTTTTTCTCCTCAAAATATGTTTCACATGCCGGCCATAGTGCTTAAGAGACAGACAGGCTGGCAGGCGGTGATGAAAATTGTGGCGCCAAGCAAAAAATACAGCACCTAAACAGGGATAATTTGATGAAATCTGTTTCTAAACAACTCTGAATGTAATGACACACTCCCTGCAGGATTGGGAGTGAGGTGCCATGGCTGGCTGCCTTTGAAGTACAGGTCCCCTGTTCCCTGGCTTACCGTCAAGATGGACAACAAAGCGGATCATCTGCCGCCTCGTTCTCTCCGGACACGAGTCATAAAACTACAGAGCCAACAGAGGTCTCACCCTTTGACTTGTCCCACATTTTGTTGCCATTACAAACTTAGATTTATTGACATGTATGTGGTAGACAAAGACATTGTAGAACCAGATAATCAGAATTTCCACCTCGAAAAAATAAATTAATTTAAAAAAAAAAATCCAAAAACGTTGGCTTGCTTCTCCATTCAACCCGACCGAGAACAACAACCTTTGAAGGAGGTTTTCACACAGTGGACTCACTTTGATTTGGGACCAAAATTACAGCATTTGTTAAACTTTTCGATAGTGTCAAACTAACCAAACCCTTCGAGCAATCCGTCCCACCACCCTCTCGCCTGTGGTGGTGCTGCACCGAGAACCACTGAAGGAAATGACATGAAAACTTCTGAATAAGACATGAACACAACATTACTCTTCACAGAATGTGACCAAACATGAAACAGCATCAGATTTTATCATCTTTTTGTCTTTGGCATTAGGCCACAAGATATTTCTTCTGCTAGCGCTAGATTTGCGAGTTTGTTTTGGTTGTGCTTACCCAGAATGCCCTGCAGTACAGTCCACTTCCTGTTATTGGTACGATTTATGGCCTGCTGAATTTCACATATATATTTGAATTGCACAAGAGTTCCCTTCAACCAAACAGACTTAGGTTTTCAAGCGGACCAGTTTGCTTTTTTTGGTTTCCTTCAGCGCTCAATTGCACGTTCACCTGTATAAATATTTAAATTACCTAGATTTTCTAGGTAATTTAACTAGAATTCAATTAAGGTGGACTAAACAGGGCTGGTGTGGACACACCGTTCGCTCTAGACTTTGACTGGGCCATTATGACAAATGAGTATGCTATGATCTAAACCGTTTCATTGTAATTCTGGCTGTATCTTTAGAGTCATTGTCCTGCTGGCTGGTAAAACTTTATCTTTTCTGGTCTTCTTTTATGACACTGATCAACTTTCTTGTTCCTGCTGAAGAAGAGCCTCCCCACAGCCTTTGCTTTCACTTCCATGCTTCCCCGGGGCAAGGTATGTGCTGGGTACTGGGTGGTGTTAGCGTTTAGGATGAAGTATTAATGCCCAACCAGATTTTGGGGGAGTAAAAACACTACTGGTTGTACTGGGTTTTGACTGCTCTGTTAAAAGCAGTTAAGTTTTGGTCTCACCAGATCAGCGCATCATCTTCCACATGTTTGATCTGTTCCCTACGTTTCTTATAGTAAACTGCAAACCAGACTTCAAGGTGGGACTCTTCCCTAGAGGCCGTATTTTTGGAATTCTGCCTTAATCTAAAGAGAAAGAAAGGAGATTGGTGGAAGGGAAACCAACCAAGGCAAACAAAATAAGGCCAGTTTTGACAGATCTGACTGTGGGTTCTTTTTTTTTTTTTTTTTTACATATTAAGGTAGAACAAACAGATAACGAGCCTCTGGTGGAAATCACAGATGACGGCTGTAGAAATATTTGCATCATGCAGCAGCACATGACTAAACCACAGCAGGCAAAGACAAAAGCAAAACCAAGAGACGGCACAAGATGAACTACAACACACACTCTTGTAAGACAAATATTTAATGTATATTGCATTAGCCATGATCAAAGGAGGCCACATAGTGAGCCCACCATTTTTTATTATTATTATTTTTTCTGTACTAGAAAGAGCATGGCTAATTGATGACTGTACCTGGAATGCACCGCTGTGATTCTTGAAAGGAAGAAAGTCAGGCGATGTTTGTCCTGTAGGTGACAGCAGCTGATGGCCGGTTGGGCTAATACGTTTGTGGTTGAAGGAGTTTCTGGGGCAAGGAAACTCCTTCAGCGTCGTCGGCCGTGGGGACCGGATCTCCGCTCGGCCCAAACTGCTCTTCATTATTGATGAACTGTGGTGTCGCAGCAGTCCATTCCCCTCATTGTTGAGACATCACCTGAGACATCATTGCCGCCGCGCACGCACACACACGGACACGCAGAGCATGCAGATGAAAGCCTCTTTCCTAAGCTGTTTTCTTATTGCTCCCTGTCACTCCTGCTGGGCAGAGGGCACTTTGTAGACGGCCCTGAAGATGCAGACAGTGAGTGGAGGAGAGCACTGTGGGTGGCTCAGCATTCAGAAGTAATCAAGGGATCCGGGGGGATGTGGCTTCTTGCTGCATTTCATTCGCGAAGCTCCCCTGTGCTGCCATCAGGCCGACTGACGAGTCGACCTCAGAGACTGACAGACACCTAACCGAAAGGTAAGCAGGAGAATAGCTACCAAACAGTTACTGCATATCGACAAACAAGGTATGAAGCAAATAAAAATCCATAAGATGTAAGGTAACTTTATTTATATAGCACATTTTCAGCAACAAGGCAGTTTAAAGTGCTTTACATGAATTAGAAGGAAATGCAAACCAAACAATAAAACCAAAAGAAAGACAAAGAGGTCGAAGTACTTATCAGTTCCCCGTGTTTAATAAGAATAAGTAATCCATAATTTATAAACTACTGGGGGTTTCCAGTTGTTCTGTATGTGTGATGTCACAATAAGAGGTTATATTGGACAGGGGGAAAGCTACGTTTCAACATCCTATTTAAAAAAAATGTGGGAAAGTTCAATTCGGTTTGAATATTATGTGAAGGCCCTGCAGTCGTGGTGTTTTGTGGTTAGTTGGACAGAAAAAATGGTGGTTCTCTGGCATGAGCCAACACATGAGCCCAGAAACGCTGCTCTGCACCGAGCTGAGCTGGATTTGGGAGAAGACGGAGAGGTTAGCATCTGGATGCACAGCGTCTGGCTAATAGACGACTGGGGCAACGTCACATACTTAATGGGAAAGGGAGGAGCGTTGGGCTCTCAAACACAGCTTTAAAAACGCGCCAGACGTACCTCACACATCCAACCCACTGGGGTTGTTTTGTTGCTTGATGTGTGTGTGTGTTTCTTCCTTACTACTTTCACTCACGCATCTCTCAGGGAACAAAAAAAGAAACTTTCATTACTCTCATTTTGATGGAGCCGACTTGGTTGATTCTCTGGCGAGTCGTTTTCGACGTGGATAATGTTTCTCGGGGGTTCCCTCGTATCGACGCCTGCTGCTGGTTAGAATTGGTGTCTCGCTAATAGACTATAGGAGCAAACACGAGGTAGGAACCCGTTGTTATCGAGTGCTTCATATTGGTAGGAGTAAGTGCTGCAGGAAGTAATAGACTTGGTGGTTGTTATCGGTCCCTGGGGCGGCGAGAAGCAATCATCTAACTAAATGAGAGTGAGACAGAGAGACACAGAGAGTCAGAGAGCGAGGGGACGGCCTAACCTCTGGAAACACTATTGATGGCTGACAAATCTCTGCATTTGGTGTGCAATTCAAAGTATGCCCCAACATCTACTTGCTTTTAATTATTCCCATTCATTTATTTCATTTGTTGCACAAAGCCCTGGTTCTACTGGAGGTTCTGGATTGCAATCAGAGCGGTTTGAGTCAGAACCGAACCGCGGGCCGTTAGCCGCGGCGCGCCCTCTCGGCCTTGTCGTTAAGCAGGAATATTTAGCAGGGGCATGCTCGGGAACTAATTACCACGCTGTCTTGTTCGCCAGACCCCGCTCACTGACAGAAACGAGCGGCTGCTGGTGAAGCGTGTGCTAGAGAGGGACAGGAGCGAAGCCCTCCTGACGGGATAAACACAGAGACGGGATGGACTTATCAGACGCGACAGCGCTGTGCTGTAAATCGCAACAGGCCTTAGCGCATTTGCATTGAGTGATTGAAAGAGGCTTCCTTCACACACACAACACACACACAGGCATGCACACCCAAGTTGGCATGTTGTTTGCGTGCATGGATAGGCCTTATTGGACAACCACTGTTTACAGGGGCAACATTATGTGTTTTCCAGCTTTATATATCAAATATGAATTAAGATTTGACTTCGTAATTCAATGCCTTGAAATTAGGCCTCTGTTCCCCTAAGAAGCAACTGCTCTTTCTGAAACCTTTAACAACGATATTACTAGCATTGTACAGCTGTTGCTGTTGTCTGAAGGAATTGAATGCAGCAGTCATTGGGGAGAGGTGAGGAAAGGTTGGAAACTTAGAGCTTCGTCCTCAAAGGCGGCGATAAGTCCAACGAGGCGTTTTGCACGACTAAGCGGTTTGTCATGGGAGACAAAAGGATTTTTTTTTAAAAGCCGAAAGTAGTTAATTTTACATAATACTGACCCTTTACAGCCTGTAGAACTAAAGCAGAGAAGCAGGAATGCAGCAACAGAAAACGCAAAAAAGTTCTGCATTTCTGCATTCGACGGCATTTTCAATACTTTTGATAGAGCTATACATCTGTATTTGCTCATCTTGTGCATCTGTTCTCAGAGTAGAATAGATAAGGAGTCAAACCGACCCGAATAAATGGAGATTTAGTTAGCCAAATCTATGTTCTTTGCAATATTTAACCAAACTGGCCTACAGCAGTCTAACTCTTGGGGGATAAGTGCTGCACTCCAATTGAACAGTCCACAAGAGTAATGTGAATTGATTAAATCCCCAATGATTCCTCTAGTGTGGTGTGTGTGTGTGTGTGTGCGGGTGTGTGTGTGTGTGTGTGTCGCTAAAGGCAAATGCCCCGACTCACAAGAAGTAAGGAAGTTGCTTCCATTGGGAAAAGACAGAAAGAGAAAGGGGATAAAATCACGCCCTTGTGGATCCAGACAATTTCACGTGGCTAGATATTATTCTGCTGACCATCTATTACCCTGTCCGCCTTTCATCTCGTTTATTATTCATTACACAATCATTTAGCTAAGTGCAGTGATTACTTAAATGTTTAATTCGGCCATAATCAATAGTGGCCCGAGCCTTTCAGGTGAACACAGTTTTTCTAGCATTAAAGTCCCATTGCCCATTGAGTCGATCAGGTTAAATTGCACATGGTTACAGTAATCGTCCCCATTAAGGAGATGCTTCCATCAATGACAGCTGGGACACGTGTTATGATAATTGTTCGTTTCTGCCTTTTGGCAACACGGGTTACCTGGGTCCGCATTCATGATTTTTTTTTTCGCCCCCCCCCCCACAATGATGACACTGCGCCGGGATAATGATCTATTCAGAAGTTGGCAGGCTGAAATGTCCCCCACTCAGCTCTATTAACGGCAGAGCGAGTCAAAGAAGAGAAATCCACTTATAAAAGAAGAGATGTTGCGCTCCTACATAATGGCGTAATGAACATCGTGGACGGCTTATTAAAGGGATTTTTCATTTTAACGACGACTGCGTTGAAAAGGAGTTCATCAGAAGGATGCTAAGTGAATTATCCTGATGCATCGACCCACCCAGCCTCAGGGAAGTTCAGTCAATCAAATCAGATGGCGACCACGGCGTGACGTTCGGATCCACGCGCATCGAATGCGGAGCCCATAAACATGGGTGTCAGCGTGCCGACCCGCCGTATTGCTCCTTAATAACATGATCCATGTGTTGGCTGTGACTGTATCGTATATCCTTTGCATTATTTACTCTGCGTGATCATCTGTTTGCAATAAAAGTCTGAGGGTGGGGAATGAAAAACTGCTCGTTTCCTGCTGGATTTACCATAAAGGGGATTGAAATTTGCATCTTTGTCTTGTCTGGGGGTTTGCCAATCTTTGGGTTTAGTGTAAACAAAGGTAAAATAAGATGCACAAGATGTTTCAGGTGTTTTTCACTATTACTTGCAGTTTTTCTTCCATCCATTCTTCCATCAGTTGTCACTTCGCCCTTTGAATACGGGTTCATGGAAGAGTGTAGTGTAGGTTGGACTATGTCATCATGGGTTTAATTGGAAACGTTGCTGGTTTTGTCTGTATGGTTTTATCCGTACATCAACGTGGCGCCGCAACAACAACTGAAAAAAAATACACTAAAATGAATTAGATTTTAGTGATTGTATGTTTATAAAACCTCCGGTTGTTGTTGGACTTTAATTCTGACAGCGCCAAATTGTGCCGTTCGTTTTGATCCCGAGAAGAGCAAGCGCGCCACCTAGTGGTGAGTTTTCTTGGCACTTTAGCAGCTGCAGAGGAACGTATCTCCACAGGTGGAGGCGAACAGCTGGTGTACGCCTCCAGAGATGTTCACGTGCATTTCTGACTTATTATAAGTAATTATTTTTTGTTGCATTAAGGTAGTTTCAGCTTGTGGCGTTGATGTTTATTAGTCCGTCGTTATTAGCATGCTGCACATGGTTATCCTTCCACCCGTGAGCACATGCTGTGTAATTAGTGAAGTATTTTGGTTATTTGACTGATGTTTTTAGATGCTCTTATTAGTAACCATTTTGCTTTGATAGTCCTGCTTATTTTTACCTTTAAGTCAAATAAGGTGAAATAATTATTTCTGTTGAACTTCATCTTTCTACATGGCTGTTCCACTGCGCTGTCTGCTCAATGAAGACTAAAAGGAAAATGCATATCAGTTTAGACTCGTATACTCTGCGCTGTAGTCCACTTCCGGTCTGCTTACATCCAGGTATGGATTCGGACCGCGCCAGAGTTCACTTTAATCAAACCAAGGCTGTGGTTTTTAGACAGGCCAGAGTTTTTGTCTTTTGGGCCGCATCAGAGTTTGATTGCGCATTCCCATTAATTGCACCCTAATTGTAATTAATTGATCACAAATTAAAAAATTTTAATGGGCCTCCCTCTGCCAAAAAAAACCCTTTGTAAAAAAAAAAGTACTTATTCAAAGTGCTGCATGAAAGCTTTTTTGGAGCTTTCTCAGGTACACTGTGTAGATTCTTTAAAAAAAAAAGACTTTCACTACAAAACCTCATATCTCATCAGGCTGCCCTCGAGTCTCACTAACTCATAAAAGCTAAAGAAACGCAGATTATTACAGTTGCCCTAAAATTGTGATCTTTTCTTCAAATAAAAAAAAGGTAGAAATATGCTTTGTAAAGTAATAATAAAAGTTAAAAAAAGAAAAAAAAAACACCACACAGAAATTACATGCACAGATGTTTCAATGTTCAGGCAGCAAAGATGACTTACACAAGACGCTCGGTATTGAGTTGAAAGTTTTCCAAAGTCAAGGTACGCTTTTTATCCTACCTGAGGACGTGGAGAGGAGCCAAAACTCCCAACAAAAGATCTAAACCGTTCTGAGAGATTACTCTGCGACCTAATAACCGAGGAAGAGGCAGCTGACCCATCTTTTCATTGCTGCTTTATAATCACGTACTACTGCATATCTGAAATGAACCGGCATCAGCCTGACACAGACTTTTTTTTTTCTTTTTTCTTTTTTAAAGGAAGGTCCAAATCAAAACTGACTCACTACAAAACACATTTATTTAAATATCATTCCTTTCACCACCATGAAAACCAAATACAGGTTAAGCAAAACCAAGAGACTGTGCAAAATTAAAACAAAGTTGAGTTTCAATAACCGTTTGCAGGTGAGCTCCTGGTCTTCCGTGTCAAACCGGTTGACCGCAATGAACATGTGAAAGCGTCTTCTAACACATGGATCCCAGCGTTTCACCCAAACAACAAACCATGCACTATGCTCATGAACTATGCTCATGGGTTAAAGAGCGGCAAATATTTGGGTCTGGCATGTCGAGGTGAGGATAGAGGCAGAAATAACGTGCCTGTGATGTAGAACCCCAGCAGCATTAGAAAACAGCGTTTATTCCCTTCTGCGGGTGGAGCTGTGCATTCAGACCGGGCGAGAGCCGCAGCCCCGTTATCCATATGAATACCAAATGCAAGTGTGTGTCTGCGTGTGTATGAAGATGTCCAGAGGAGTTTTCGGCGAGGTGGTAATGAATGTCTCTCTGGTGGATCAGCGCGTAAACACTGGAGAAGAGAGAACTCTGGCAACAGCCGTTCCCATTTGGTTCAATTAGGCCCGAAACCGAGACAATCAATGGCGCTGGCCTTTCTGCGAGGCGGCCGGCGCTCAGTAGAACGAAATGGGAATAATCAAAGTCCATAATTAGTTGGCCTGAGAGGGTGCAGAAGCGCGTTTTTTTTTTTTTCCCTCTTTAACTCGGCTAGAACAAGATGACGGCTGGGTGACAATGAAGGCCCAGACTCCACATAGATAAAAGATCTACCCAGGGAAGAAAGAGGAGAGAGCTCTGTACTGTTATGATCTCTGTCTTGCACTAAGAGAAACAATGTTTTGCAATATTCTTCAAACTATGTGGCAGCAAATGACATTCCAAGGGAGATGTTGCAAAGTGATGAGGGGAAGACAAAAAAAAGCAGTGAAGTTGTGTGTATTTTTTTGGGGTTTTTTTTTGGCTTCTTTGGTTGTTCTTGTTTGTTGTGATAACGATGATGATGGCCCGTCAGTAAGGCAAAGAGAAATCACACTCATGGAGCAAAGAGTGGAAGAGAAAGGGAGCAAATAGCAGTTTTAACGGAAAGAATTTAAAAACACGAGAGTGGTGAGTGAAGGGAGCATACAGGGAAACTGTATGCCAGACATGGCATTGGGATGAATTCTCCTGCTGAAAGAGGTGGACGTGGTTTGTAACAAGTATGTAGTAGGTGTCAAAGGAACATCTACGTGGATTTTATAACTCAAGATTTTTTAGCAAAATATTGCACAAACCCTCATCCTAGGGTTAGTTGTTTTCCAGATAAATGATGCACACGCATCCTGACGTGTCCTGTAGCAACTGCGTCACCTAATCACGTCGAGGCACCGGGACAGACTTCAGAAGTGAAGAAGGGAGTGATTGAGAAAGCTAAACCAAATTGTTTGTCCCAATACAGCTTTGGCTTCTTCTTGTCCAAGTTGAGCTAATTCGTCTGTGGAAGTAGCACACCTGTTGTGATAACGATGATGATGGCCTGCCAGTAAGGCAAAGAGAAATCACACTCATTGAGCAAAGGGTGGAAGAGAAAGGGAGCAAATAGCTCATAGAAACCAACTCAAACATTCTCTCTGGTTGTTGGTTTGATCAAATCCTCGACTCTGCCTGAGTTCACACCACGCAGTTTCTATAACTCTGTCATAGATGCTGTTTTCCTTTACACTAGAGCAGACTTAAAACCATACAAAACTCTATATGCTTAGCAGTTTTTTTGTACATGATGGTAGGATATTTTCTCCATGGTTACTAATGATTAGACCTTCTCCATGATGTAATATTTGGCTGTATCTTGCTGATCTTACGTACTCTGAAGTATATGAACGTGAGTCTTCTTACATTGTGAAGAGTGTAAATATCATGTGATTCAGTCCAGACCACTTTTTTTTGTTGGTCCTGTCCTGATTTTGAAGTGCCAATTGTTGGTGGTTTATAGAGGTCAAACCGTGCACCCTGATTGGCTGGGCATCTCCTTATCCAGCAAACTGTAATACACTGTGTACCTTGACACATTTCTCTTAGCAGAAATTTTTTTTTGCAACTACTGTAGCTCATGCATCTGGTAGGCCGTCCGAGTCGACATTAATTTCCCATTTCTGACACCTAATGCTTAAAAATGCTCTGACCCAGTCAAATGTGCTCAGATCACAGTGACAGTTTTTCTGCTTCCAACAGGGATAAAATACTCACTAGTTGTCTAAAATGAATGACGAAGAGATAATCACTGGTTTTCACCCCACACGACATGCCTGAGTAGTGCCTAACCAGGAGGCAAGCTTGACGAATGGTGAATGGCAGTCAAGCTCTGCTCACAGAAAAAATTTGACACATAAAAAACTGAGTTAATTATCTTGCTTAGTGGCCAGATTATCTGTTTCTAGTTTCTAGTACTGTGTGTTGCTGATTTGATTAGATAGAAGTTTTTTAGAAAAGCTCATTCTTTAAGACCACAGGCTGTTGACCGAGAGGTAGCCATGTTGATTTTTTAGGTTGAGAGACCTCCAACGTTCCTAAACACACATTTTTGTTCAGATTTTCCACTCGGAAATAGAAATTCAAATTTAAATAAGCAATAAACATTAGGTTATGCATGATACCCACGTTGCAATTGTTCATGCTAGTTCTACATCGTTTCCAGTGTTATTCAAGTATCAACTTTTCCCAGTTCATCATCAGTTTGGTGAATTTCTATCTAGGCTGGTGTTAAACTTTTAGGTTATCAGCAATCACTATCAACTAAACTTTCTGGAAGCACCCAGAGACACATCATAACTCTGGCTCAAAAAGTGGGCAGCCACTGGATTGGTCTACTGCAGCCAAAAAGAGCTGGAAAGAGATGTTTACTGAGGCCGGGGTCACTCTGCTCCTGTTTAGTAGGGTTTTTTTTCTTCCCCCCCACAGAAGTGGAAAGCCTAATGATGAGGAAGATTGTCTCTGAGTAAAATGGCTGCCAAGTTATAGTTGGACGGGGTTGAGCTGTGCATCCGTCTGTGTTTGTCGTCTGTGTTTGTATCTCGTGGGTGCGTGGTAGTATGGCGTCTGGCCCTACATCAGAATGACAGATTGGCACATACTATTCTTTCCATCTTTGCTTTACTTATTTATATCCACATCATGAAAAGTTGTCATGATACAACCACAAAATTGAGTGGTTTTTTGTTGTTGTTGTTTTTATAAAAAATCAAATTAGGCCAACTCAAAGAAGGGAATAGTTGTGAAATGGAAAGGAGAATGATTCTTGGGTTAGCTGAACAGGTTCCCTTTGGTATCATACTTAAAATCTCTCCACCACTGGACTGCAGTTCTTCCAAATTGTTTCTCAGTGTTTCTCCGGGTGTATTGAATTACGATGTCTCTCCACAGGTGCCTCACAACCTCAGTCACCTTTTGTACCTTTTAACATTTTTTAACACAAAAAGTAGGTTTCTGCCCCAGCACCCCTACCACTTCTTCCTGAAGCAGAATCTGAAGACTTGAGTGATCTTCAAGGTCAATATTATAACCACAGGTTTTTAACGTAATTTGGTGTGAAGTTGTTCAATGGTTTAAAAACTAGGAAAGTTGTTTTTTAAAATCTATTCTCTATACTGTTTTACCTTCTGCCTTTACAACATGGGGCTGCCACTGCCAGGCTTCACAGTCAGGATGGTGTGTTTGTGGTGATGTGCAGTGGTTGGTGTCCACCAAACATAGCATCTTGAGTGACGGGCAAAAGAACGTTCTTTCACTTGACCAAAGAGTCTTTCTTTTATCTTTTGTCAAACTCTACTTGGTCTGAGTCGTCTTCAACACTAGCTGTGTTCCCAGTACCAATGTTCACAGAACTTTGTTGATATTCCACTAATATTGAAAAAAAAAAAATGCAATTTTGCAATTGCAGCGCTTCTATTAAATAAGCATCGCAACAGTTCATCAGATTAGTCATTAAAGAACATGCAGCGCCGTCATCCTCCCGCTATTTCCTCTCACCCGCTTCATCTTTTCCGTCAGTAGTAATATCTGGCTGTTGATCCCATGACTTGTGTGTTTGCATTGCAGTTTTGGGAAACGATCATTTTTATAAAAAAAACACCGCATTGTAGTACAAAAACATTTTATCAAACAACGTGGCGAAATTGGCGTGTTTCCACTAAGGAATTTTCAGAATTCCAATTTGCCCACTTACATGGTCAATAGAAACACAACCAGTGGATTTCTCATCGCTACTCACCCATAAAGTTTTGAAAGACGCCATGAAACAGTTGACGCTCTCCCATCTCGGATGCTCCAGTTTATAACTCCTTCAGCGTTGTCATGGTGACCTGCTGTCCTCTCTCTCTCGACTCCTTCTTGCCCAGCCACTTAGTCTGTGAGGACAGCCTGGTCTTTGCAGACTTACACATGTAGTAATGGTGAGTTTACAACACATATCGCAAGTACATTACCCTCTCTGGAGGCACTGTTGAGTCACTGTAATGTAAGAAAACAACATGTTATGGGCCCAAAAGAAAGGCTGCTAAACATGGATTTTGTGAGTCATAAACAGTGTAGTGGGATTCCCAATAAAAGACAAACTGTTAATTGACAAACCGAGAAGTGGGCAGCTTGGGAGTTTCACTCGGAGCATTTTCTGAGACCCACATGATGGTGGGGAGTGGTACAGTAGATGTAGCAGTTAGCTGCAGATGGTAGCACTAACACACCAGCTGAGTGTGAAAGAAGCGAAGAAAAACCCTTTTCACTGGTGGTGCTAAATGTGAACACACCCTATTCTGCAGCAAAGGCGTGGGAGACGGTAAACGGTCAGTTTGAAAGAGACACTGCTGCTAACAAGTAAGTGGTCAGTTTGTTAATTGCTGCTGAGCGGAGGTGTGGGGAGATGTAAAATATTCTTCCTCAGGTGTTATTCCTGTTTTTGGACCTCGCTCATGTCTTCTTCTAAAGCTGTGCGCTGCTTCTGTTTCTGTTCAGTCGTGACGAGAATCTGAGGCAGACGTTTTGTGAAAATCCAACTCTTTTTTTAAATTCTTGGCTTTGCAGCAAACGAACGAAACGAGCCTGTAGAGAGTCATCAGAAGGTGGTGCTGTCATCTACTTTACACATGGCAGTAATAAACAGAGTGCTGGTTGCTAATTGGAAACAATACTTATGTGGTAGCTGTAGCTGTGTACAAGAGGCAAGCAGAAGTTGTAAAAACAAATTCAAGGTTTTCTGATAATACCTCCTGTCTATATAGCCTCTCCAATGCCCAATAATAAAACAAACCTTATGAAAGTCATAAGATTATTGATAGCTTGTGAAATTAGTTTGTAGAAAAATTTACAAGAGCACAGCTGCTAGCAAACCTTTACATGCTTTTTAAACGTTTGGAGGTTTTGTGATGCTAGAAGCAGAGACAGCAATGATTTCTATGATAATAAGATTTATAATATCAACAGACAGGAGCACATAGTTGGGAACTGAATTTTTATTTTTTTTTCACAAATATTACCGGAAAAGTGCAGCTTGGCTCTGTGATCACCCCAAGTTGATAGATTGTACAATTTAATGAGGTGACAGCTGTAACTCTGCTTGTTTTAATCAGCTTTGATTAAAACCTGCCTGGTTACAGTGAACAGTAATCAGATTACAAAATGGATTTACAGCGAGATTTTTTACATGTTTTTCCAAAGGGTCCACAATTGGTCTCAATGGAAGCACTTTTTTTCTTAGTCACACGAGTTGCATGATCAGCAGGATGTTGCCAAACAGTGAAGAGGACAGGAAGTTGTCGACATATCGTCTTTTAATGACTTCATCGCATGAACAAACAAATCCCCGTGTATTTTTAATTGCATTCATTTTATTGCACCACAATTGCGAAACTGTATTTTTCTGACCTTGGCGGAATATTGACATTTTTGTACATTTGTAATGGAAATGCAGCTACTGGGAAAGGTTTTTAAAGTCCAGGTAAGGTAATGGTATGATAATTGTATTTTTATAGCCCATGAACATGAACTGCATTAGGAACACAAACAAAACAACAAACCAATGGAAAGACAAAAAGGTAAAAGTATGAAACCACATATTGTTTAATAAGAATAATTAATCCATATAAGCTTCTCTGGCTTCTTGTTCTGATATAACTAGATGTTGGTTCTCCATGTTTGGTTCTATTAGTATGTATGAAACTAAATGTTGGTCTCGATTGTTCTGGGTTGAGTTCCAGATTTGTAGAATATAAAGCTAAATATAGATGTTGGTTCTCCATGTTTGATTGTCAAATGTTTAGCTTTTAGCGGATCATGGCGGATGTTGTGACTCGACACGCCTGCTTACAGCTGAGCCCGTCTCTAGGTTTCTTTGGTCTCCCTCGGTCAGCAGCAGCATGTCTTCGTCCCAGACGCGTCAGGTCGGGCTGCGCGCTGCGTTCTGTTCTCTACAAGTCACTGGAGAGTTTTGACTCGAAGTGGGTTTGTTTGTTTGTTTCTTTGCCCAAGTGACTTTGTTTGTCTGAGAAAATCTAAATCACACGATGCACAAACATAATTAAGCACGTAATTTGAAATTGATGCGCTGGGGCCACATCCTTGTCATCCACCAAGCACGACGTGACGGGAGTTAAGGAATGAAAGTAGTCCATGGTTGCAACCACAAGTTTGCGAAAATGAAGTTCCATTAAAACTGACTTCACTGGGCGTGCTGTGGTGACGTGGGGGATAGAGCGACCCACATTTGGAGGCCTTGAGTCTTCAACGCGGCAGTCGCGGGTTCGATTCCCGGACCCGGTGACATTTGCCGCATGTCTTCCCCCTTTCCTGTCAGCCTACTGTCATATAAGGGACACTAGAGCCCACAAAAGACCTCCTGGTGGGGAGAAAAAAAAAAAAAAAAAAAAAAAACTGACTTCACTAAATTTGCCAATTTGTGGCCAAGCTCACTGGTTAGCCTTGAGATGTTTGTTTAATATTCCTGCATCATTTTTGGTCCCCATGAGTGAAATGTGCCAGTTCCTTTTGTAGCAAAACAGCCGTACGACATGATGCCGCCACTGCCATGCTTCACAGCTGATCTGAGGACTTCTTCCTTCCAAATATGGTCATTATGGCCAAACACTTGAAAATCCTGTTTAGGATTAATTACCCAATCGATGTATACATGATCACAATGCAAGACTTACCATCACTCACAACACTATTTTGAATTCTGTACCTGAAAATGGACCAACGCATAAAAAAACAACGATTACTACCATAAGTAATAAAACCCAAAGTAAAACTAAACCCTATTCAACGAATAACTAATAAAAACTAGCAAACACACTGTAAAAACTAGTGAAAACAAAAAGTCACAATAACATAAAACCAAAATTATACTGAAAATCCCAAACTGTTAGAACCTGGGTCCAACCCTCTGAATGAAAGCTACTAACAACTCGTCTCTGCTCTTCGTAACCTCCACCAGAAACGTGTCTCTGTGAACCAGTGATACAAACGGCCTCGTTTGGTAGTGAGGTTTAACTAAACCACAGACGTAGCTTGTGGTTTTGCTTTAACTAGACCTCAAACTAAGCCAAGCAGAGAACTGAGGTGAAGTGGTGGTGAGTTTACTCTGACCCCCCGTCTCCTGTGCATCGGGGGAGCCAGTCAGATGAGGCATGTTGTTTTCAACACCATCAGGTTCCTTTGTCTCCCCG
Organism: Gambusia affinis; assembly: GCF_019740435.1. Classification (NCBI taxonomy): domain Eukaryota; kingdom Metazoa; phylum Chordata; class Actinopteri; order Cyprinodontiformes; family Poeciliidae; genus Gambusia; species Gambusia affinis. The sequence goes on along the minus strand of NC_057869.1, from coordinate 28,904,061 downwards.
TTGGCATGAAAAATGAAGGGCATCCACCTTGTTTATCTTCCAATTCAATATTTACTCCTTGTCAGATGCATTTGGGGGCTTTTCATCATCACTGTTCTCCAAGCACAATATTTTCCTCCGCGGAGTTCATCTGCTCTGTTAATGTTTGATGAACACATCCATAAAGAGACGTGATGGGGGGACGCGGCCGGCCGGCTACCTGCATCCCACTTTGAGTTGTTTTTGTTCTTTTGCACTCTCTGTTGGTGCTTGTAGCTCTTCCTCGACATTCTGCTTCCTCCTCGGGGATTCCTGCTGTTCCAGGGACTCCCTTCTCGTTCCCTACAGGAACGTTTTTGGGTGAGATTAAAATAGGCAGGAGAAACTGGGTCATTGGCTTTGATCAGCTTATTGTTTTGCTCGCTGTGAAGGTTAAACCTGAAGCAGGGCTATTCTCACTGCCAGCCTTACATTTTCTTTCTTCCTGTTTATTTTGTTTTCTATTTGCTTTGCTATGTAAAATATTTTATGCAAATTCATTCAGTTACTTGCGGGCCACATTGACACAGCACTCCATCCTGAAGGCACTTTTCACTTTGCCTTCTTACGTAGTTTCACTTTTTTGTTTTTCTCCTTCTTGTTGCTTTTTCCCTGTATTTTCTGTTGACATAAAAATGACTTCTGACATTGGAAAAGCAACACAACCCACAACCCGTACACAAAATAGAAACCATGATATCTAATCAATGAATTCTATTGGAAGTTTTTACAATGCAGACCAGCAGAGAGGTGGAAGGAAAGGGGAAACATTTCTTAGAAATAAAAATGCTGAACGTGTGGCATGCATTACTATTTTATTGTAAGTCCACTGTAGACAAACATAAATGTAAATTTCTACCAAAAAACTCAGAAAATCTGAGAATCATTTCAGAAATTTTCCAGACAAAACCATCACGGTTCTACAGCGCCCTATTGGGACCATTATAGAAAAAAAAAGACAGAGTAAATTTACACCAAAAAACTAATCAGAGGAATTATTTTAGAAAAAAAAAAACCTGGAAATTCTTGAGTTTGAAAAATTTTAAATTTGCTACAAAAATAACTTAAATTTTGAGATTAATGTCCAAATTAATTTCCAAGTTTTTTTTTTAATGAAAAATAAAAACAAACAAACAAAAAAAAACTCAGAAATTACTGAGTTTGAGATGCTAAAAATTTGCTAGAAAAAATTAAGCGCTGAAATTTTTGACTTTTCAAACTCAGGAACTTCTCAAAGTTTTAGAATTTGGTGTAAATTTACTCTTTTTTAAAAACAATTTTTTTTATCTATGTTTCCCCTAACTGTTGTAGAAGCGTGATATCAAAACGTGTTGGAGGGTTTACATGGCAGACAAACACATAGTAGCTTATAATTGTGATTTAATTGAAAAATGGTTCAGCTTGTAAATAAATGAATTATAAATAAATGAATGTGTGAAAATGCATTTGTATTCAGTCCTGAGTCAATTTTTTATAAAACCACTGTAAACTATCCGGTCCTGTGAATCCTGTCTCTACCAACTTTGCTCATCTGGAACTGAAATTTCTGCCTATTTACTTTCTGAAACAATAAAAAATTTAACTATTATAGGACGGAGAGCATCAACCAGCATCACTTGTCGCTGATTCTTCACTGGATTTACATCCGAACTTTGCTGCATGAATATGTTGTGTATATTCATCGGTTTCAAGTTTCAAGCTTTTGTTACAGCAGCGTTTGGGTTTTTAGCGTCCACCGTTCCGATGCCATCTCAGCCATGTTTTTGCTCTTAGCAGCTCGGTAATGCATGTAATATTCACCTGCACAAAAATGATTTGAAATAAATGACATACATGTCTCAGAGTAATCCAACCTGTCCTGAACTCTTGCTGAAGTCCATTTGGGAGCAATTTGTTAAAAGCCGCAGATGCATAGGGAAATCAGAGTCGGCTGAAGGGAGAGGGAGTAAAGGACTGTTTCTTTGCTGCTGTACAGAGAAAATATTCATCTCCTCTGCTTCTCCATGACAGTGACAGTCACACTGTTACCCCGCTGCTCACAGTTTGAATGGTTCAAGTTTCCTTGTGATGTTCGAGTCCTCTCAACATCGGGACATTTTCATATTTTTTTTGGACTGCATGACTATCGCGGCCGAAGCACAAAGTTCGCCGTATTCAGCCAACACTCTGGCCATCCGGGGGCGTTTGGCTTCGGAGCGGACACCGTTCCTGATCCATCGGCAGATCAAAGCCAGCCGCTTCCCCGTGAATCGGCTAATAATAATTGGGTTTCATTTGCCGTTTTAAAGCTCCGGGATCCATAAGGTTTTATTTGCCTCCAAGGTGGAAACAATGGCCCTCGATAAAAAATGAAGGATGGGAGGGTCAATATCTGACAAATTGATTTGAAAAGTAGATTTATACACACATTTACATTTTACAGAGTTAATACTCTTCACCTTTAGATGAGTTGCTGAACAGACTGAGTTTAAATGCTGTATTCAATACTTGACAGTCTGGGGTTTTTTTCATTATTTTTATTCTTCATATTTCTCTGTTCTTAATTTATAACTTTACCTACAACCTGATTATGATCCACTAACAGAACATACAAATAGTTATTATGTCTTTCAATAATCATGAGGAAAAAATCATTTAAGTGGTATAGATTATGATCCACTGGTAAAAATGCACAAATAATTTCAATAATTATGACAGAAAGTCATCTCAGGTTGTCTAAAGTTATGAATTTAACAATGAGGACACTATTAAGATAAAAATATATATATTTTTTCATTTTTAATGCCTTAATAAAACAAAGTTTATATTTCTGTCAACTAGACATCCTTATAAGAGAAGGGCATAGACTATATAAAATCTTTGTAAATGATGAGATCTTGTGTGTAAAAAGAATATTTGCCTTTTCATTTCCTTTTGGCTTTTCTTATTGCCGTTTTCTTACTTCACGTGTTCACTTTATTTCAGTTTGCTGGATGTCAGAGGGAAGAAGTTTTCTCCTGGCATCCCAAAGTCACACCTACTCAGAACTTCTTCTAATTGTGGTGCCGCGACCTCTGACCTTTACCACGCTGCCTGAGCCCTGTAGAGTTTCCATCGTGGCTCTTGGGCTTTGAAGTTTCTTCAAGACTTGAAGTGTTTGGACCTCGGGGTGAGGAACTCGTTGGGAAAGCTCCGTCTCAAACCTGAAAATTATCCTTTTTTGCTGTGAAACTGATGAAGTCCAAATTATGTGGAAACGACCTCCTGACCCCCACAGAGGGGCGGAGAGCAAAACACTTCCTGTAAGAGATTTAAACAAACACTTCTTTGTTTAAAGTTACATAAATACTGCCATGAACTAAGAGGTCAGGAGTTGTTTAATGAAATTAAATGCACAGTAGTAACTCGTGACATATTATTGAACTTTAATAACGTAGCATTTGTCTTAACAATTTGGATTATTTTATGTGTTCTGACTTTTTTCGTAGTTATATTTATGCCAGTTTGTTGTTTTAATTGGTTATGTGATGCCATCAGCTCCTGTTTGAAATATTATCAGATAAAAAAACAAAAAAAAAAAAACAGGACTAGACTCTGTTTTTTGGGATAATCCTCACTATTCTGGGAAATGAAAACAAGATGACTCGTAAAATCTCTACTACTGATGTGCGTCTCCAAAACATTCTAAGAGTTTCCACAGTTCAGAGCAAACATAAACAAATTTAGTATTAAGAAACGATGCCAGACGTGCTCCTGCAAGAACAGTTTCCATGACTTTCTACAGTGTTACTCATTCAATACAATTCCCTATTTAGTCTTGATATTTTGAGTAAACTTCAATGTGGAATGCTATGGAATATCCTAAATCTTTGTCAGTTCATTGGGGGTTTTTTAATCCATTTTCGTCCAACTGGTGTTATCTGAGTTCTGGCCTGCCTGGGAATATCCAAAATTGGCAGCAACATCAGTTCTGTCAGTTTTTAGTTTTGGAGCAAAGTCGTTAAAAAGTCATCCAAAATGTTGTTTTATTTATTTTCCGTCCCACACTTGCAGTGCGGTGGATTGTTAATCGACCAGAAAAACGTCTTCACCTAGTGGAAAACATTAAAACATGTAATTTGGAGGAGATTTTATGATGAGGAAATGAGAAAATGAGTATTTAAATTTAAAAAATGAATTAACAAAATTGACACTGCAATGGAGAACACTTCTGTCTTCTAATATGATTTTATTCTGGAAACATTTTGACGTTATTCTTGTATCATTACGACTTTGTCATATAACTTTTTTTCTCGTATTATGACTTTTCTTGCATTATTCCAACTTTATTCTCATTGTATTAACACCTTATTTTCATATTACTTTGACTTACTGTCATACAACCTCTTTCCATTCCTGTAATTTAATTCTTTTTTTCTTAGCCTGTCCCTAATTGTCCATCATATGGACTAAAACACAACCGTTACCAAACATGATATCTAAGAAGGTTAATCTACAAGCTGCATATTCCACTTTTAAAAGGTGCTGAATGTTTAAAACTGAAACAGTGGAAGTTTTCAGATCAGTCAAAGTGCAGACTAGCTCTTCTGGTTCTGTGTCAGCGCAGACCCACGAGATGCACAAAGCCACGTCTCCTCCTTCCATTGTCAAGTCGGAGCGGAAGGAGAACCAAGAGCAGCCACTCCACCATCATGCTGCACACAATTAGCCAGCTGCAGGGGGACCGTATGGCTGTCATGTCTCCTGTTGTTCCGAGGTGAAGACAAGGGCTGTTTGTGAAGGCAGAGTGCCCAGTAAACAGAGGAGCCCCCACCACCAACCTTTTACACACTCACTGAACCACACACAGATACGCCTCTCAACCAGCCAAAATGTCAGCCTGTGAGGCTCCAGTAAGCCGTCACCGTCTCCAGGCTTTACTGTTGCCACCAACTGACGAGAGGTACGGGGTTATGTGGAATGTTAATTACGTCACGTTTACTCATTGACTACAAGTTTGGCATCCATAAAGTAATACTGTGACATGGAATACATTTGTTTTAACTTCCGAACCATCTATTGTCTTTACTCGATTGATCCTGTTGCTTGATTGCAAGGGGAAGATATGGATCTCTGGCAAGGTCAACCCTAGACAGGTCGCCGGTCCTTCATCAAAAACAAACAAACAAACAGGTCCAACCTGATACTAACAAGGTGTTAGATAACAAATTTCATACTAAACGCAAACCCACTGACCACTGTATGACTAAGTTAAATTGTTTCTCAGTAAAAGTCTTATTTACTAGGTTGGAAGGGGTTTGAACATAACTCTAGGAAGGTCCACTCTAGACAGGTTACCAGTCCATCACACGGAGCCAAACAGAGGGCAGACAATGTGACCTTGCCACTGATTATGCTGACTCCCCACCTTATCAGCTTGCTGTTGCATATAAAGCAGTTTGTTTTGAAAACCTGTTGTCGGCCGAGCGGTTTACTGTTGAGCACGGGAACTCATACACGGTCTTAACAATCAACCTCTGCGAAGTGACGTATGCCAGAGTATTTGGGGGCCTTGTCTTGTCAATATGGACCAAAACCTTTGAGGAATGTCAAACCCCTCGATGAAGCTATGCTACAAAGAATTAAGGGCATCAAAGCCAAACATAGATCTGGCCAGGTGCTAGTGAAGTGGTCAATGGGTGAGCATTTAGTATCTTGTTATCCAGATTGAATTGCTTCTCAATTAAAGTCTTATTGGACGTCAATTTATGGATTTTGTATGTACTCTTCATGCTTAAATGAGTTCTGTCTGCATATTGCAAGCTAGGGTAGCCATTGTCTTCGGTGTCAGTGTGTGCTTATACGGTTATTTGTCTTCTATGATTAGCTAGATTGATTTTAAAAAACAGTTATAATCCAATTCTTGTTCATTTTGGTTCAGTAATCCAAATTCAAATTTGTTTTTCCTTTTCAAGACCAGCTCTCTCCACAATAAAAGTGAAAATAGCCAGCTTTCAGAAACATCAAAACACAATCCGATATATTTAAAACTTGATTCTCACTGTCTACACATACAAATACAGATCTAAAAATAAATAAAAAATACATTCCAACACGAGAAATCTACTTACAATACAAGCTCTACACTCGAGTAACCTCTGTCAGTAAAAATGAAAAGTCTTTGACTCATCCAACCCAAACGTTTACTTAAATCCTTCGAAAATCTCTTGGAAAAACCCAAAGACAGAGACCTTTCTCTCCAAGCTGAGCGAGCTTGAGCACATTTGCATTTTAAGATGTGGAAAAGAAAAAAATCCCCATATTCTCGTGTGCTGACATGATTTGAGAAAAATCAGCTTGCGGCTGTAAAAGTACAAGTTGAATAAACATTTTGCCAACGCAAATCAGTAAGACACAAACTATTTTCGGAAAACAATAAGCATGGCCGAAGCGTCGCCACAGGACGTGAAAAGTTGAATTATATGTTCTCTTGGCACGAGGTATTCCATACAATTAGAGCAGCGACAGAAACGGCTCTGTGGAAACTGGAACAGCTATGTGACTCTCATTGTTGTCCTTATGCATATTTGTCTGGGCACAGATTTTCTAATGTTTTTTTTCCTCTAAATGTTGCCAAAGTGGCTCCAGATAGAGCCAAATATAAATGTCTAACCCCTCCCCTCCCTCTTGCTTTCGCTCCCACCCGTTAGTTGAGATGTCAGCGCGGTCTCCACGGTGACTGAGCTGAGGCTATATGTGCTGCGACAGCCAGTCAGGGTCACAGCCTCTCATTTCAGCAAATGGGCCCGACTTATTTGCAGGTTTGTGGAGCCGTGGAGCTGGGGCGCTGCCGCAGGGATCATTTACATGTCTGCCAAGTTTCAGACAGAGGAGCAGCATTCCCAGGGAATTAGACCGGAGTTGAACTTAGCTTCCAGACTGAAAGCTAAGTCACAGGTGATAGCGAAATGATCAACGGTCTGGTAGTTTGGACGAGATCTGAGGCGATAATTATCAATCCAGGCAGAACTACATTTTTACCCCCTTCCTTTGCCAATTGCTAACCTATTAACAGCTTCGGTCGACAAAAGCAAATAGTTATCAGACCTAAACAACGTATTTCACTTAGTAGCTAATGAAGCTAGCATCCGAATGAAAAACAGAGGGTAAACTGTTAAAAGCTTATGTTTTAATTTGATAAGAGGAAAACGATTCGGGCTACTGAGAAAATCAAAAATTCTGACTTTTTGACCTCAGAAAGAAAAACTGAGTGGCCCTAATCCTCTTCCATATAATCTAAATGAATTCTATTTGGAAAATATTTTCCTACATGACCTTGATTTTTACTCTATATTTCATGTATCTCCTCACTCTCTCTTATAAAAGCAAAAATAGTTTCTGGCACAAAATATTTTTATGCCAGAAAAATGATAATTTTTTTGCCTAATAGTGCATAAAATGATTAGAATTATTTTTAATTGATCCACCAACACTTGCAAAAACATTGAAATTTAAAATGATGTTTTCAGAACATGAAAACTGGATGAATTTGTCAACAGAATAAATATAAGGTGACGTAAAAGGGGAAATATTTTGCAACTTTTAACGAGATGACAAGATTATTTTTCTTCTTCTATGCAAGATGAAAACATATGTTTTTCAAAAAAAACTTTGGCTGAAATACATTTTAAAATTTTTTTATAAAAATTGGTACAAACAAAAAAAGCGGTTTAAGTAAGTGCTAACTCCTGCCTCCAGGTGGCAGTATGTTCTCCACCACAGCCTGACCCTTAAGTCAAGTTATTGAACGTGATTGATCTGGTGATTAGCAAAACTTTTAAGCTACTTCAGTTCTTTAAGGGATAAAAATGTTTTTTTCCAATTTGTCTGTTACTTTTTTCTCATATGTAGATATTGGAAGGAATTTAAGGAGGAAAAAAATTGGAACATTCTTCACGGATATTTCTAGGGGAAAAAAGAAGTGCTGGGAAGTCAATTATTTTGATTGCAAAAAAAATTAACAAAACCAATTATGAAAGCCTGGAGGGACTGAATAGATGTGGAAATAAACCCCAGTACATGTTGTTCTTCTTCTTCTATGCTAAATTTCTCCACAACGTGAACACATGTCGAGTTAGTAGACATACTATTCAGATTTTTAGAATAAACAACGTGTCATTCTCTCCCCACTTCAAAATTATGCTCTATGTTGTGTTGCTCTATCACATACAATATTAATAAAACTCTATTACGTTGCAACGAGAAAACATGTTGAGAAATTGAAAGGAGAGTTAATACTTTATGAAGTCAGTGTAGATGCATTAAGGTGGAGAAAATAACAGCTTCCATTTATTTATTTGATTTCTTTCATTTCATTTTGAAAAAAATAAAAAGCAACATGATATGTGATAAATCCTTTTCCCCTCCTTTTGTTCCTGACCTCGGGTAAGCGGAAGACAATAGATGGATAAATGCTATGACATCTGTTATCTCTGCATGGAGTTCATTTATTGAGCTCTTTACTTAAGAAACTTGATATCTGATGTGAAGCGCCATCCTGGAGTCTACTGATGCTGCCATCACTTCTGCTTCATTCGACTGAGATTTTATGGAATGAGTGTGAAAATCCCAGACAATGGTATTTACATTAGTAGAATCCTTAAAAGGTTTTGCGCACCTTTGTATTGGCAACACAGCCAGTATCTTAACAGCTGTTTCCAAAAAACAATAGAATTGCACAAATTGAAATTCCGAAAATAAGATTTCTTAATAGAAACACAATTACTACAGCAACAAAAAAAAAACTCGCTTTTTGCTAAAAATCTTTTTCACTACGATGAGGTGGTTTTCTGGCCATATTAAAATAGATGTATGTTTTTAAAAACTGCAATGGAAACACTTTTATCGCATCTCGAGTCACTGTCTCTTCTGATTGGCTCATAGATGACGAGCGCTAGCACCATGACTGAATTATTACTATGTAATATAACTCTTTACATCCGTCGCCATGGTTTTTAATGACTTATTGCATGAAGAAGCTTATTTTTATTTGTGATTTTAAATGAATTTCTTCTTTAATAGAAACTGTGGGAGAAACTGAGTTTTTTTTCTCCGACATTGGCAGAATGTCGACAAACACTTGCACGCATTTGTAATTGAAGCGCAGCTACTGAAGAACAAACAGGATGGTTCTGTTCTGTTCTACATCAGCACCAACAACAGGGATTACAAAAATAGGGCAAATTCTACTTTATGAGATGTGCTGTTTTTGATGGGTTTGCACTTTCGCAACGTAGGAGTCATAAAACACACAATCGCAAAGTAGCTAATTTGCAGTCACAAAGACTTAAGAGAGTCTAAAGCAACGGGACACAACAGAAGGGTACAGTATCGACTGGCTGTCTGTTGCTACGTTGTTACATTGGTTTTGTAAGTGCGGCCACTTGAGTTCAGATGAAACGAGAGCGAGCATAAATACCGGGGACACTCATTGTGCTTCCACAGAGCTCTTCAAGAGCTCCTTCAACACATGGAGAGCTAAACTGTGTCCAGCGGAAAGGTCAAGTGCTTGCAGAGAGCGCAGGATGGAAACAGTTTCCACCATCAACCTCTCTGTGTGTGTCGGCTCTATTTACACACCCCGGCACACACAGCCAGAGGCTTCCCAGCTATGTAATTATTAATTAATAGAGATCAAACTCTTACACTACTTCTCTTGATTTTCGGAGGCTGATCTGGAACAATAAGCCGGCATCTATCTGCTGGGACTGACAGCGAACAGTCGATATTTTTGTACTCGAGTTGCAAATTGATGGAAGCTCGCAAACACTTGTGTGGCGCTCCTTCAGGGCAACGCGGAATGAGACGAGATAACAAAAAGACATAAAGACAAAGAGAAAACGGGGATGTTAAGATGCTCTTATAAAGAGCTCAGGCTCTCACCCTCAGGAGGGCGATACTCACATAAAACCTTTACAATTCCTATTTCTGTCTTGGTTTCTGCTTTATGTTCTTTTTTTCGATAACACTACAAGTTTGTCCTCCTTATTTTTCCCTTTGCCATGGCTATGTAACTACTGATTCCTTAACAGAAGTTACTTGCTTTCCCAAAGAACTATAATTTTAAAATGGACTGCCTTACGTAGCACTGATGGTGCTACAAAACAATACTACTCCTGATGGTTTATAAACACAGGGAGGGCATGTCATTGGTTACTATTTTCTGAGACAACATAGAAAACATTCAATTAAAGTTGACAGGTTCAGTTGTTTAAAAACATGGATCTTGCAAAATGGAATTTTAAAGGAATACTTCAAGTTACTGACTAGTCATTGTAGCAAACAAACAATGGATTCATGTTTAAACTGCTGTCATGTACACATCGGGTGGCCTTTTTAACACAAAAATGAATCATTATTTTTGAATCTGGAAGTTAGTGATGGGAAGTTTAAGATCTTGCGGCTCCCAGAGAAGAACCGGCTTCTTCAGCTTCCAAAATGGGCTTGTCAGTGAATGCCACATTGGATCTAAATGATATTTTTTGTATCTCAATAAGAAAAATGCAATTTGAACATTCAAAATTTTGACAACATGAGAACCGCTACTTTCACAAATACTGTAAATAGTGCAAGTAAACCAGCGCAACAGTATCAATGCAATTGCGACTCAAATATTAGTAACTACTCCATAATAATATTGCTCATTATTAGGGCCGGGACTTTTAATGCATTAATTTTGATTAATTAATTACATACATTTTAACGTTCGCAATTAGTCACCTTTTTTTTCTGTCGGGAACATTTGCATATCGTTTCTGGTACAACCGCAAATCTAACGCACAAGTGGCATCCGCAAACGGCAGCGCTGGAGGAAAAAGCCACTTTTCACGGGCCGTTAATTTTTGTATTAAAAAATATATCAGATGGGATCCTGGAAAAGACTGTTGTTGTGTGCAAGTTGTGCTGAAAGGAGTTAGCTTATCAGTGAATAGCATCCATCCATCCATCCATCCATCCATTTTCTGTTCACCTTTGTCCCTAATGGGGTCAGGAGGGTTGCTGGTTCCTCTCCACCTAACGTTCCAGGCGAGAGGCGGGTTCACCCTGGACAGGTTGTGAATAGCATCTGAGTGCTAAACATGTTGCAGCAGCACAGGTGTCCTCAATGCTAACGTCATTGTTCACAGTCCGCATTTCTAAAGACGTCTCCTCAACACTTGAAATCTTATAATAGGGTATAATAGCACTTAGCATTAATCTAATGACTTAATAACAGCTAAAATACAATAAATATCTTTGTTGATGAGTCCACATGTCTATTTATTTAACAACTTAGCAGCAAAAAATGGCTTTTGAGTTGAAAAATGTTGCTTATTTTGTCAATACACTGTATGGTTTTAGAGGTACGGGTAAGTAGGCAGCTACTGTAACCCTGATAGAGGAACAGCTGTTACCCTCACTTTGCTATGCTAATAAGCCTCCAGCCAGTTTGGTGCTGCTCAGGTGAGATCAGTCTTCTGGAAGAATAACACAGTTTAAACCATGTTTGATCCAAAACTGCTGATGTTCACACAATTCCTTTTTTTGGCTAAAGCCAGTCGCTTCCCCAGTCGCAGCTCCATGTTTGAAAAGAGCATATAGCTCTGTAAATTCATCAGTTTGTTTAAAGTGATCCATTATGAAGGGCTTTGTGGTTGTGTGAATATCACAGAACAAAGATCTGAGACTCTGTTGTTGTTGAGAACAACCCAATAAAAATGGATCAAATGCTACATGAAAAGACCCCGAAGAAATGTTCAAGCCCCTGTATGATGCACTCATTTGACTAAAGGCTTTTAAAGCCCACTTATTGTTGAAAATGAGAAATAGGTTGAGGATTAAAGTCATAACTGAGGAATCACGTGTGTTTCGTGCATTTGTGTCTCTGTGGCTACATGAGTGAAGCAGGAGGTTTAAGGCGTGTTGTCCTGGTTTTCAACGAACGCCGCCGCCACCGCCGCACGCACAAAGGGATGAAACAGAAATTATCAATGCTAAGTACCGCAAGACAATGATGCCTGCATATCTCAGCGAACACAATCGAAGCACATGTGCACCCACAGCACCCACTTTAGTTGTCGTCCATGCATGTACGCACAATAGCAGACTCTCAACCCGCTGTCTTCCACTATGTACACCCTGACTTTTATCTTTTATTTTTAACCAAAGCTTTTGTTTCTCACTCAGCCCAAGTTGTCTAATCAATAAAACCACGCGGTACTCATTGCAGCGCATTATTAGAACTGAAAAATTCTGCTATCGGCTTTTTGTGGGCTCTGACTGATACGGCTTTCACTTCAAAGTTCAATCACGCCGTATTGGTGGCGTCCGGGAGCCCGGTTGCTCTCTCTGAGGAACCGGGGAACCGAAGCGATAGACTGCCATCTTGTGAGAGAAAAAAAAGGGCAGACGAGCCAGAAGCAGAAGCAGCAACACCACAGATTTGCTTGCCTCCAGATTACTGCAAATAGTGTTCAGTTGGACACTTTTTTTACTCACTGCATAATCCGTATATGACACAGTGTGGCCACATCAACACAGGCCAATTGAACATGTGGTTCAGCTTAATAGGGAGACAGAAATAAGGCGTCTACTCTTTTCAGTGGAACGGAGGGTTTAAGGCAGGATAAAAAAGTCCACTCTGCTCTTCATTGGAGGGCATTAGCATGCTAATAGCTCTCTCCCTTTGAAAACCCTCTCATCTATAGGAATGTCACTGCTAATCTGTGTGATTCCTAATAATGGCGCTGTGGCGATAAACACGGTGTGTTTTTCCTCGTGTCTCTCTGTGTGGAGAGACTGGATGAGTCGAACAGTTTTCATTTTTTCCTTTTGTAGATTTCTGACTTATTTTGTCTTTTCTTCTCTTTTTCTTCTCTCCTCCATACTCCATAGTTTGGGCAATGTGCTCTAATGCATATCCCTTCTCACTCTTTTCTTTCCCATTGTTTTATTTCTCATATCGCAATTATGTTGAATATTATTTCTCTGTCTGATGTAATCAGGAACGGCCTGCCTGTGGGTAATCTTGATAACATCAAATCATCTCGGTGCTGAATCAAATTAAGGTTTCGTTTGTTTCTCACCCAAGAATATTTCTGCAAAGTGTTGGCACACTTAAAGCCTAAACTAATATAAGCTAATGAAAGGAGCATTTATTTATTATTCTGGATATTGGCAGTTCACATCTTTAATTTCAGACTCTGTATTAGGTAGCAGTAACACCACAACACTGTGCCAATATATATCATAATAAAGTAAGTGTTACCTTCAGTTGTTATAAAAATGCTACATATATCAAATATGATTTAAAAGAAAGTTGACTTTGTAATTTGCCACTTTGAAATTGGACTTCTGTCTCTTTAAAAGATCCTCCTCTTTCTGAAACTCCGCCTTCAGGAAGTCGTCACTACATTGCTGCTCTATTAACACCATTTTTAAATATAAATTTATTTATAAATTTTCAAGAGTTAAACAGCCAAGACATAAGAATAAAAAAAGAAAAAAAAAAGTAAACAAACACAACAAAAAGAAAAATCAACAAGACAAAATATTGTCAGCTTACTGGAGAACCGATAAAAGAGGATTAAAATATGTGCACATCAGACCGTAGAGCGTAATCAAGAGACGGAGTCAAAGAGAACAACAGACATTTCTGGAGACATTCTATCAAACAGTTCACCATAAAACATGGAATATCAATAATAGATGAAAGCAATAAATTATAATAACAATTATAACAAAGAAGAAAAAAATAAAAAAAATACAGGTCCAGATGAGTACGACAGTCATTTTATCCCATTATTTTGTATGTATCTATTAAAACGACCCCACACATCAAGGAACTTAAGATGGTTGTCTGACAAAGAATATCGAATTTCTTCAAGATAAATACAGGACACCACATCATTAAGGCATTTCTTAAAACAAGGAGGGGTCGAGGATTTATAACCCGTTTTACAACCACTAAACCAAACATTAGAGCCTGACGCAGACATGGGAAGAATAAGTCTATTAATACCTTAACAATGTTTTTACCTGCGTGGCATTGTGAAGAAACTTTGTCTTGATTCGTTTTAAAATGATATTTGGTCTCATCGATACACATTTAGCCATTAATTTAATAATGCTGAAAAGGGTAAGATGTTTCATGAAGCAAGGTCAATGTTTCAGTAGTCGCCCCCTTTGCTGTACAATACACCACGAGTACACTGAACTGCTGTTCAGGCCTGACAAATGTAAACATGTTACATGTTAAATTGAAGATGGTAAAAGGAAGACGAGTTTAAAAACAGAAAATAGTTATTTACTTTTGCTCAAATGCTAATGTGTTCTTGCTAGCCACAGAAAACGATTTGAGTCAGGCTGGGAGTTACTGTGCAGTGCTGTTTGACAGAATATCGTCTTTATGGGAAATATAATCACCATATCAATATTTTACACCAAATTATTTTTTTCTCTCTTTTTTTTTCTTTTTTTTGCAAATCACTAAAAATTTGCCTAAGCTGATGTGTCAAAAACATGAAAGCTTTTTGACTTTATAAACATAAACAAAGAAAAATAATAATATTAATAATAATAATAACAATAACAATAATTATAAGCTGAACAAAGAAGGTGAAGGACTTTAGGGTGTGGTTAAGCATTTGTGGAGTTGAGTTTTAAACAGCTTGTAGAATGACTATAATTTGAAAAGTATCAAAGTTTATGAAAATGTACCTATCTTATATACCTTTAACCTTCCAAATATTTGCACTGGGAAGCTATTTACAGAGAGGATGTTAAGTATTAACTATTGGTATTCACTTAACTTAACTACTAAGTTAAGTGAATACTTAAGAGGTGCGTAAAAGGTCGTAGGCCATCATCAATCTTCCTGTGTTATAAACGTACGGATAGATTCAGAGTAACTTCCTGATATGCAAGTAAAGTGGTATAAAAATGAACAATAATTTAGAGTTTATGTGAACACTGTATGGATTGTTACACTGCCTTATTTTTCTAGAAGCTAGTAACTGTGACTGGAAAATGACTTTTCTCCATTTGGCTTATGTGCTTCACACAGCTCCATAATTAGTGTCACACTGCCTCCAAGCTACATTTCCTGTGTAAATACTTATATACTTCTATGTAAATAGCCTCCCAAATCAGCAAGATCACAATTTAAAGGTTCATAAAACTGCATTTGGAAAAACTCCCGTGAAAATGTAAACATTTTTATCCCGCTTAAGGCTTCTGTGACAACAAGTCTTTAAGCGCTGATAACCTTTTGATCAGAACCTTACATAACAAACCCTGAACTCTCCCTGTACATCTCTACGGACTGCCGATGCGAACGAACCAAAAGATAACTGTAGTTTGATAGACATTTTTGTAGATCTTCTTTACTTTCAGGTATTATTCTTACAAACATCTCAAAGCCTCCTCCTCTTAAGAGACACAATAGCGTCGTACTGCGGAACACGGTTTATTTTTTTTTGTCTGTGTGCGTTTTGGATGTTTCTCAAGTAGTTGCTTTAGTGTGTCAGCATGGAGCTACAATCAAATAGCACAAGCTGTGAAAATCCCACAAGTTTCTCTTTAAGCAGGCCCCTGTGGGCTGGCACTGCCCTCCGGGGCGATCCCTTGCCTCATCACAGCGTACATTGGTGCCATCTCGCTCTCGGAGACGACGGTTGAAGTCGTAGCAACGGGGCTGCTTTGAATAACGGTCCTTTTGGGACGATTGCGAGAGTTAGCGTCCGTGTGATGACAGCTGCCGTTAGCCGTAAACGACAAAGCGTCTCGATAAATTCCCTTCGTTGTCGCTGTGTGGCTCTTGATTGTGACCTTAAAAAAAAACAATCCCCTGCTTCCAGAGGAAAGCTGTCACTGCTACTCCTCATCTGAAGCCCACTGTAAGATCCAACACCTCACTGATGCTGCCAGTAGGAGCTCTGTGATGTCCCCGTGGATCTCTGGAGCTTTAAACAGATTCCAACACTTCACTCTTGTTAGAATTTTTTATACTCCTCCCAGAAATCCAACGTTCTCTTTTAGTTTCTGTAATCTATGGCGTGACTGTATCCTTTAGATCCAATGACAGTTTTGGTTACTATAAAATTTGTGAATGAAATTGACTACAACACTGGTTGTTAGGAGTTGTTAGGCGCATTTACATATCTGATATGAACTCGGCTACAAATATGTTTTGCAGAGGCTGTACAGGCTGGTTGAAAACCAGAGAAATCTTGTGTCTCTAAGCTCAGCATCAGTTCTTCTGGAGTGTCTGCCTATGGCTTATTGGTATATGTATTCCCTTATGTAGGAAGTAAATACATGAGGCAATAAAAATTTCTTTAGTTTTCCTTCTTGGTCCTTGTACTTACTACTGGTGCATTTCCTGTTACTATGTTCTAGGCACTAACACCGTTTTGAGATAACATTATTAGATGCTTTTCCATTACAGTTATATGCAAAACTTTGACAATATTCTGCTAATATAAAAAAGAACAATTTTATAATTATGGTGTTTTTATTAGGGAGTACACGTTCGTTCACATGATAAATCACTAAAAAACATCCAGCGGCGTCATCCTCCCAACTACTTCCTGTTCTGTTTTTCGTGGTTTGCGCCAGCAGCAACATCCTGTAGTTGATCATGTGACTCGTGTGATTGGCAGGGGGGAAACAAAACGATTTCGCTACGGCCCAAAAACGTTCACCTGATCCCAGGAGCAAAACTTTTCATCCAAAAACAAGTTTGTTCAAAATTGTTGTGTTTTTGTTAAGCAAATATATTTTGCAAAATGTCGAATTTATAAATGCTTCTTGTGTTTGATCACTCATCCTCTCTTAGTGCAAAAGGACGTCTGTATCCACACACTGCTTCGTTTCAAAACCTCTGAACACTTCAGATTTCAAATCTTCTTCACTCCACCAAAAATAAATAAATAAAACTGTACATATAATTTTGTTTATTCACTTACGTTTACATTTACGCCTTTATTAAAGAAGATTACTCAGTATGCCTATTTGTGATGTGAACAGAAAGACATTCAGTTCACTGGTGGGTCCAGAGGGGGCTATGCCCCCACTGTGGCACCTCTTGGGGGCGCCACTGTCCCCCTGTAGCAGCTGACAGAGCAGTTCTTTCCTTTCGCCCAGCAGTAAGCTGAACTGGAACAGCAATAAGTTTTCAGTGCTCAGTAAGCTTCAGCAACACTTATAAAAACTGGACCAGGTTCCTCCATTTTTAGCCTTTTTTAAAATCTTCCTTTCAGCATTTGTCATGAAAACACCAATCGTCAAGTAAATGTAGGTGAGTACTTTGTGCTCGACTTTGAAGCTGTCGGCTTAACGTTAAAGCGGCCAGCGGTCAGAACCTGCATTTTTGTGTGAAAACTATCCCTGAGTTAATTTCAGACATTTTTTTGTTGTTGTTGCTGAAATCAACAAACCTAAGTCATCCCCTGCAGGACATAGTCCAGCCACCCTTAAAAGCTTCATCCGAATCTCCTAGCAACAAAATTCACTTTTGACCGATATGTGAATTGACGTGTGATTACTGTTTGCTATCTGTGGCTTCCTGTCTGTCCCTTTAGCCTGATATTGCCCATGGTCTGCTGCTATATCAGGGTGCAGAAACCGTCAAGCTAATTCCCTCTATCAACGCCTTATTATCAGATGTGCTGCATGCTCCCTGGAGGAGATGAGAACTCCTCTAGTTGTGGCTAATGCCTGTGAGAAGAGGCTATCTACATGGCCAGACAGCCTCAACACCGACAGGTAGCATTTACCAACCGAACCCACACCAACGTCACATCTCCTGCTCCTTCTTATGTCAGCCGTATAGTGCCATGTAATGAGTCAAAGAGCAAGGATTGGATCAAAAATTAAGTCTTTCAACCCCATAAAATTGTATAGAGGTAATTTAAAAAAAAAAAACAGCAGAGGGCTACATTGCAGATAAAACGTATTTCCTGGGGCAGTGCAGAGGTAGAGTCTTTCCCTGTCCTCTATAACCAGTTGCTGTCTGATCTGCCACAAAAAAACCCCAACTTTAAGTATTTCACCCTTCACAGATTTCACCAAACAAAATAAGCTAAGAAAACACAAAATACAAATTTCGACCGATGACTTTATTTATTAGAGAGGTAGTGTTGTGTTGTCCAAGTACATAAAATAATTTTATAGCATAATCAAGTAACTGTTATCTTCAGCTGTTATTAAAATGCTATTAAATGTGACTTAAAAGAAATTTGGCTTTGCAATTTAATGCATTGAATTTGGGCGTCTGTCTCTTTAAGAAACTCCTCTTTCTGAAACTCTGCCATCGGGAGGTCTTCACAGCTAGGCCTGTCACAACATGGCTCCTCTATTAACCCTTTAACAACATTGTCACCAGTTGAGAAGTAGCTCGTATAATAAACTGAGCTGAGGCGCAGTTCCACCAGGTGTTTGCTAATTGTTGCTGGCTAGTTTGAAGGAGCTGAGTTGGGGAGTCACGGGGAAGGGTTGCTCTGCGAGCCGGACCCTCAGAAGCTTGGAATCTACAGCTGTGAGGAGGAGCTGCGACTCAAAGGCGGGGCCAGGTCCATCCAGGCGTTTTGCACAGCTGAATGGTTGCTACAGGAGATTAAAGGATTTCTCAAACATGCATGAAAGAATAAAGACAACACTCCAGGTATGTTTTTGAAGAGGGAATAACATTATGAAAAAGTTAACTTAATACTGCCCCTTACAAAGATGCATCCGATGAGAACACGCAAAACCCGTGTTAGCATAGCATAGACCAGACTGTAAAGCAACCCTGACGGCCTCTGTTTCCCAAAGTTCATCTTTTTATCTGTAATTGTCGACGGATGAGGCTTTCATCCCTTAAAGCCCGAACAAGTGTTCTGCCTCACAAGTTGATAGCTGCAGTTAGAGGTGTAGCGATACCACAAACACACTCACACACACACACGGATAGAGCATCTGGGTAGAGGTGAAAAAGATACGGAGTCTTCACAGCGCCTGAAGGGATGTCTGGAGCAGGGGGGAGGAGGAGGCGGCGGCCGTATCCGCGCGGTGGGGAAATGATTATGAAAATGGTGGCTACGTCATGCTCTCTCCGGCGTGACGGATAGACCTGCTACTGAGGAGGCGCAGGGGCAGAAGCGAAGATAGCAGTGAGGCATAAACACGGTGGGGGTGACGGTTTAGAGACATACGCTTATGAACTGGTTCACATGCGCTCGCAAAGATAGCCGCGCACAGACATAAAGTTCCTGAGAGCCGTCGTTGTTAGAGGGTGGCAACGCAAGCTAGGTAATAAAAGGAATATTGATTTGAGGGTTTCCTTGCCTCGCCCAGCATGTGTTTTAACAGCATGATTGTAGAAAGGCTGTATGGCAAAATCCAATTTGTATTAATCTCTTGTGATTTAACCCTCCTCCACCCCCAATCATTACTCGTTATCATCAATGGGTTTGACCGGGTCAGTAAATTGACCAGTTACTATCATTAAGCTTCAAAACACAACAGGGCCTGTTTACTGTCTGAGGAGAAAAAAAAAAGTGTCATTCATTAGAGCCACTGTGGCCTCGATGTGCGATAGATTGTGACTTTATTGTCTGGGATGCCTTGCTTCAAGAGAAAAGGCTTTAATCGTCAGAGTTTCAGCTGTTGCTACAAAAACTGCTTTCTAGGATGAACAAAAAAAAACAAATTGGATTTCAGCTCAGCTGTGAAAATGGAAAAGTGTTTCTGTATTATCAGAAATATGTTCAGTCATTACAGGGGAAAAAAAGTCTAAAAGCTTCAACAACAAACATGAATTTTGTTTTTGCAAAGATAAAAACCAGAATCTAGCGACAGACTGGCGACCTGTCCAGGGTGACCCCGCCTCTCGCCCTGAACGTCAGCTGGAGATGGGCACCAGCACCCGAGTCTTTACAGCTCCTACAGAGACACTATTGCTTCTCTCATTAATTCTCCAGGTCTGAGAATTAATGAGGTTTATGGTTGTGGTATAGTCTTTTCAATTTCACACAGCAGATTTTGAAGAGTGTGCATTAAACGTTCCTTTTTTCACATAAATTAAATTAGGATTTCTCTTTTATCTGTTTTCTCAAGTCATTTCTCCTGGTGGCGCTAGACGAATGCGTTTGTTTTGGTCGGATTTACCCAGAATGCCCTGTGCTATAGTCCGCTTCCTGCTTTTGCATCCACACATGAATTCAAAGTGAGGTCCAGTTTACTTCAAGTAAACCGAGAAATAAGGTTTTAGGCTGACCAGAGTTTGCTGTTTTGATCTGCATCAGAGTTCGATTGCACATTCACACCTCCACAAACGAACAACTGAACGACTAAAGCAAACTACTAAGGACTATTTTGAATGTGTCACTTAAAATCGACCCAAAAACATTAAAGCTTGTTGTTGTAAAATGGAGAATTCCAGGTATGTGAATATTGTGGGATCCAGTTCCCTTTTTGCATTGTGTTTTGCCTTTTTTTTTTTTTGTACATTCAAATATAACTTTGCAAGCAGCAGACAGGTGTAAACGTTTGCTTTTACAGACCAAAGGGGAGACTTTGGTCTGTAAAAGCCAAGGGGATCAGCTGCAAGACTTTCTAAAAAGAAAAGTTTGATTCAATTTCTTGTATTTCTTCAGTGACAAACATGTTCCCAGCTGGGGTGCATCACAGATCTGTGAGTCTTTCGGAGAATAGAAATGTTACAAGTTGTGCGACGGTCTTCCTCTGCCTGGTTCGCTCTAACTAAATCCGGTCAGGGAGTTGATCCTCGTCTGATTGGTCGACAGGAGAGCGGCGCTGCAGGCAGTTACAGCGTGTGCAGTAGAGGCAGATGTCAGTACGGCAGGGACATGCCTAAACTGTGACGGCCTGACAAACACAAACAGCCAGAGATGATGAATGGTGATCAGCCTACGCTCATGATGTTATACATGTAACATAGTTGTTTTTTGGTTTTTTTATTCGAGTCAAACATGTGCAATTAACAAACTTGTTTTGTTATCCCAAGGGCTGTCTTACAGAGTTACACTCCAAATAATAGGATTAGTCTAAGATGATACAAAGCATGCTTGTTTAAAACTAAAACTGCACATTCTTTTCTCTAAGAATGACCAGATATTAAACTGGCCTGAATGTGTCTATTGATTATTAATTTGGAGGACCTATTTATCAGTACGGGATGCTTTTTGTGCTAAGAATGAAATAGGAGAATGAATGAAATAATAAGACTAAAGTTTCACGTTATTGGTGTTCACCCACCGGTGAGGAGTGTCTGTCAAGACTGGAGAAATTCTTCAAAAATTTCCACACGAAGAGGAGAATTGTTTACATTTGCATACAGTTAACGTCAATTTTAATACAACACTCCATACTTAGTTCTAATATTGTTCTATTTGAAGATATTTCACTGCACAAATATCTCAATGTACGCCCTGGTACACTGGTACAGTAATGTATAGCATATGGGCAGGAAAACATAAGTCATACCTAGAATTATTAATCGGTACGCTAATTTTTTATCTACTACCTATTAAAAAATTAATATCAAAGTATTTCAATTATTATTGTATCAAATCGTGACCCACATAATTGAATAGAATACGGGGTTCTTAAAAATACAGTTGTGGTCAAAAGTGTACATACACTTGTAAAAAATTATAATGTTATGGCTGTCTTGAGTTTCCAATAAGTTCTACAACTCTTATTTTTCTGTGATAGAGTGATCGGAACACATACATGTTTGTCACAAAAAACAGTCATAAAGTTTGGTTCTTTCATAAATTTATTATAGGTCTGCTGAAAATATCACCAAATCTGCTGGGTCAAAAATATACATACAGCAACAAAATATGTCAATTTTGGTGATGTAGCGAGTTGTGTCAATCAAATTAGCTTCATGTCATGGCCTCTTCACTTCTTCTAAGTGATTCTGATTGACTACAGCTGTTGACTTCTCATGAGCCCATTTAAATAGGGCTCATTTGACCCAGTGATTAGACTCAGCTACAAAAGCTACAATGGGAAAGTCAAAGGAACTCAGTGTGGATCTGAAAAAGCGAATTATTGACTTGAACAAGTCAGGGAAGTCACTTGGAGCCATTTCAAAGCAGCTACAGGTCCCAAGAGCAACTGTGCAGACAATTATACACAAGTATAAAGTGCATGGAACAGTTGTGTCACTGCCACGATCAGGAAGAAAACGCAAGCTATCTCATGCTGCCGAGAGGAGATTGGTCAGGATGGTCAAGAGTCAACCAAGAATCACCAAGAAGCAGGTCTGCAAGGATTTGGAAGCTGATGGAACACAGGTGTCAGTCTCCACAGTCAAGCGTGTTTTACATCGCCATGGACTGAGAGGCTGCCGTGCAAGAAAGAAGCCCTTGCTCCAGAAAAGGCACCTTAAGACCTGAAGTTTGCTGCTGATCACATGGACAAAGATAAAACCTTCTGGAGGAAAGTTCTCTGGTCAGACGAAACAAAAATTGAGCTGTTTGGCCACAACACCCAGCAATATGTTTGGAGGAGAAAAGGTGAGGCCTTTAATCCCAGGAACACCATGCCTACTGTCAAGCATGGTGGTGGTAGTATTATGCTCTGGGGATGTTTTGCTGCCAGTGGAACTGGTTCTTTGCAGAAAGTAAATGGGATAATGAAGAAGGAGGATTACCTCCAAATTCTGCAGGAAAACTTAAAACCATCAGCCCAAAGGTTGGGTCTTGGGCGCAGTTGGGTGTTCCAACAAGACAATGACCCAAAACACACATCAAAAGTGGTAAAGGAATGGCTAAACCAGGCTAGAATTAAGGTTTTAGAATGGCCTTCCCAAAGTCCTGACTTAAACCCCATTGAGAACATGTGGACAGTGCTAAAGAAACAGGTTCATGCAAGAAAACCATCACATTTAGCTGAACTGCACCAATTCTGTCAAGAAGAGTGGTCAAACATTCGACCTGAAGCTTGCCAGGACCTTGTGGATGGCTACCAAAAGCGCCTAGTTGCCGTGAAAATGGCCAAGGGACATGTAACCAAATACTAATGTTGCTGTATGTATATTTTTGACCCAGCAGATTTGGTGACATTTTCAGCAGACCCAAAATAAATTTATGAAAGAACCAAACTTTATGACTGTTTTTTGTGACAAACATGTATGTGTTCTGATCACTCTATCACAGAAAAATAAGAGTTGTAGAACTTATTGAAGACTCAAGACAGCCATAACATTATGATTTTTTACAAGTGTATGTACACTTTTGACCACAACTGTATAGCTGACACTTGACCTAATATAGAGGATTTCTCTGTCAAACATTTTCTGAATATGGTCAGAAAATGATCATATCTCCAAAGCTGAGTTAGTGTTGAAAACTAACTCAACTCATCATATTGACTCTTCTGATGTTTGTGGCAAAATGGTTCATAAGGAGAGGCTTATGGTTTTGTGTTTTAATGAAGAGGGACTAATGACGTTTATAGAAATTGTGCACAATGTAAACCAAATAGTGTTTTTTTAAGTTTAGCATAATCAGTTTTGATTGTTGTTCAGACTATTGAATAGTTTGGGAACTATTTCTGCTGCTGACTGGGAATCATTTTTTCTAATAATTAGACTAACTTCTTCAGAGCTCAACATTTGTGATGGTTTTTGAAACATTGGGCTTTCATTTAACCTGGGTCTGCTCCAAACATGTTCTCTGAGAGAATAAATCAAACGTAGAGCCGTTCAGCCACAATAGCTACTCGTGTTCAGCGCGCGCTGCTGATGGAAATTTTAAGATAAAGGGTGACAGAAGAAAATCCTCAAACACTTTTCTTCCTGTTCGTTTTGCATCTGCTCATCATTCTTCTTTCTGAAGAGGCAGATGTTCAAAGCATTTCCTTGCTGTAGGATTTGTGGAGGACCCTTCAATAGAAGAGCAAATTCGACAAAGGTGCCTCTGAAAGACCAAAGCAGAGTTGTGAAAAGTAAAAAGTCAAGGGCTTGGATTTTAATCCATTTGAAATGTTTGTGCTGGAGGAATCTGAAAAGGGCAGTGGATGCGAGAAAGCTTTCAAACATCTTGCAGCTTTAAGGAGTTTAAGGGGGAGGATAAAAAAAAAAAAAAAACAGATGAACATAAATAACAAAGTCTGCAGCAGAGACTGAAGGATTTGGTTCATCATATGAATCTGTGTTCATTCAGCAATACTACGTCTTCTGATCAAACATTGGCGTTCCCAGAACATTTTCAGAGGAGTGGCCGGACAAAAAATGTACAGTGGTCTGTATGTCTATCTATGTTTAGCTATCTTATTTAGGACCATTTCTGACATATTTACTTATCTTCTGAAGACCAGTGTGCCTTAAGGAGGCCAAATCCCGATCCTAACATGATGGGCCTCATGTCTAGGGTCAGGCTTGAGGTTTAGTCGTAAGATGCGGTAAGGTTAGGATTATAATAGCAATGGTTGGGGTGAAGAAAATGTCTGCTTTTGTCAAATGTTGACGCTCCACATGGCTGTAATAAATGAGCTTTAGAGGTTGTAAAACTATCATGGGCCACACGTCTAATAAAAATAGAGAGCGTTATCCCCTCTGAGTTGAAGGCTTAGACTCTCTTAGTTTCATGGATCTGGTAAAGCAGAACCTTCACCAGACACTCTTGGCCACAGACCTCAGAGTCAGAGGTCGGGACTTTGAAATTTTAAGCCACCAGTGGATGGGAACGTTTGCTATGTCAGAATGTGTCTCTGTCTCCCCTTTGCCTCTTTAACACTTTAATAGAAAAGCCAAAAACCACCTCAAGTGAATATAAAATCTTTTTCTGCAAAATTGTGGTAGTTATTTTGAATTTTGCCTTTACAATCAACCTTTTCTGATGCGATACTTTAAAATGCATTCAGAGAAACGTTGATTGAGACGTTTGGACATCGTTGTGTTCTTGGCTTTTGCATGTCCCGTTCAAAAACATGACTTTTAGGTCACTTTTGACCTAAAAGGGTCTAAACTAATATGAGTGTGTTTGTATGGTTGTATCTTCTGTGTTGCCCTGTCATCTGCCGGTGTGTGCAGGGTGTATCGGGCCTTTCGCCCAATGACTGTTGGAGTCAGACCTCAGCACATCCACAGTCCTGGATAAGGATAAGTGGATATAGACAATGGACTAATGGATTTTTCATAACTTTGTTGCTGCTAATAGACTTGCTTTATATCCATATACGAATGCAAAGATTTCAACCTGCAGCAGCCCTCATGTAAACCAGATTCCTCCGTCTAAAATAACCACTCATGACACTTGTTTACGTCTAACCAATGCAGCTTTCAGGCCAAATGAACCAACGCGACTCACGCGAAACAGTCACTTCCGCTTTGTTTCTCTTTGGCATAAAACGAGCTTTATGAGCCTTTTGAAGAGAGCTCTCTTTTGAGCTGTGCTGCATTCATCTGGCATTAAGACGGAGCAATTTACACGCACAAAAGTGTTGTTAACACTCGACTTTGGGTGGGCTGCGTTTGATGAAAAAAGCTCCGCTGTCAGAAACATTAAGACGTACACGTACAACAAGCTCCTCTAGCGGCAGCCGTGAATTACTCTTGGCAGGGATACAACGGAGGAAAAAAGAAAAAAAATGCGCTGGGAGGATGGCAGGGAGGCTGCTGGGGCCCACCGGTTTATTTTGATCCTTAGATGTTTGAGGAGCTTTAACAGCAGGCTCCAAATAAGGAATTTCTATAAGTCAGAGAATGTTTGTGCCGTGTGTTCTGGCCCTCACACAGGTGCTTCTTGTTCAGTTCATGAATAGAAAGCAGCTAGTTTCTTTTTTTTTTTTGTGGCTCTGTCTTCTTAAAGGCCTCTCAAATCCACCACTTCACTTTTCTCCCTGGTGAATAAGAATCTATTTCGCTCCTTCTTTCCCCCTTATCTCTCTCCGTGACATCATCCTCCCTTTTGCGCACTCTGATCTAAAAGTTGAAAGGGAGAACGCGTGTGGGTGTGTGTGTGCTCCTGCGTTTACAACTTCTCGCCGGCTGTGACAAAGTGGTGTGATAGGCCATGTCCACCGCGTGGACAATGAGCGGACGGAAGCTCGCTCGTGCGCGATGGCGCACGTCCATCTCCCGGGCGACGTTAGCATCCATCCGCCACCTTCCTTGTGGCTCATGCACATCTCACACACAAAAATCAGAGACCAGATAACACACATGCACACACACAAAGCTGTTGTCTCATCTTTTATTTTTTTTTTCTTTAGCTTGGCTTCCTTACGTGGAAGGTTTGAGGACGTCTCAGCTGACGCTGTTGTTTTCTGTCAGATGATTCCATCTCCAAAGGTGGGAACAGAACATTAAACTGGACTGGAAGGAGCTGGAGACGGTGCAGGTAAAACTGAAACAAGATATTTACATGCTGCAAATCGTTTATCTCTCCGTCTGCCTTTAGACGGTGGCAGACGGTGAGATAAATGATTGTTTCTATTTGCTACAGGTTGAAATAATAATCGAGCTATATATTTCAAGATAACTCTTTCTTCATAATCAGAAGTTTCCACATGCTAAAATCATACACTTTTAAACAATTTTGGAAACCCCAGAATATGCCATGTGCCAGTAGTGGGCACATTTCTTAGCTAATTTGCTAATAGCTGAGCTAATTTTCTTTGCAAATGTAAGCTAATAGCATATCAAGCAGCCTTCGGCAAGGTATTTCTGCTTCCCAAACTGCATTTTCTTTTGAACATTTTTTTTTCAAAATCTGCTAGTAGGTAAGTTTTTGCTAGTTATTAGAAGTTAATACGTGACAATGCAGGTGTCCAGCAGTGTGAGACAAATGACCTCCATTTTGTTTGAACTTATCCCACATAAAAACTAGAAAAATTCTGATACAGGGGCTGAAATATGAGGGAGGAGGAGACAGAAGTCAGTATCCCTACAGCCACAAGATATAAATTCTTGTTTCTTGTCACAGAGAGAAACTACAACAATAAAAGAGAAATACATTTTTAAAAAAACAAAGAAACATTAAAAGCATCTGGCTGTGTGAAGCGTTTGCTTCTTTGTTTTTCCCCTCCTCCTCATCTTCATCTCCCACTTTCCTTCCGTCTCTTTTTGTCCTAGCTGTCATCCTTGTCATCTGTTTTTTTTTTTTTTTTTTTTTTTTTTTAAAGGCCCTTGAATGTCTGTCATCAGGAAGCCCACACACGCACACGTGTGCGGCGGAAAATTTCGGCGCCACTTTATTCATCCCAATTACACGGACAATTATGGCGCGGTGAACGTTCAGAGTGCATAAAACTGACTTAATGAATTAGGACTAAGTGTGGACATAAACTGTGCTCCCACTTTGGGTGGGTTTGTCTGCTTTTTTTCCGTCGAGCGGTGAACTGAAAAAAGGAAGTAGGAACTGAAACGTTGAGTCTTCATAAGGACAGAGTAGCAGAGCAAAGACTTTATTTTACAAAACTTGACCTCAGTTAGTTATTTGGTTATGGGAGTAGCTAGCCCACCACCTCAAGGCATTTTTATTGTAGCGAGAGACAAAAGATCTTTGCTTATTTCCTCCAGAATTCAAAAGACCCACGGCGTCTAATTAGTTCTAAAAGTTGTAAGCGTGCAGCAAACATCTAGTGCGTATATGTGATCGATTTTAACTCATTAGTGAAAACACACATTGCGAGAGGGCAGAGCGATATCTCTGAGAACACAATCAAGCCGTGCGTACAGTTTGGCCAACGACCGCTCCGCGGTGACAAACACGCCATCGTCTCTTCCGGTGAGCTCAGAGTCAGAATCCAGTTCACTGTTTGCCCAGATTCTGTCCTCTATTCTCTGCCAGTCTCTTCTACAAGAGCTCATTAGCTTCTTCTTGGACCATAATTAGAGTTTACCAAACAACAAATTTGGGCATTACCACTAAATATCAGTCTTCTATAACTGTTTATCCTTGCAGGGTTTTTTAAGGGGCTGGTGTCCATCTATGGTGGTCAACGGGCAAAAAGGAGGGTGAACACCCTGGACGGGTCAGATGGAGCTATAGATACCTGTTCGCTTTGGATTAGCATTATCACTTGACAACGGAGTTCAGCCAAATATAGTAAGTAATTTGTGGGGGAATTTTTACTCTACAAATTACTGACAGTCAATTCGCTGGGATTAACAACACAGACAATCTCTGCAATTATTTCAAGTAACGTGGTTGCTAGGCAAACCTATTGCCGTGTAAATGCAGCTTAAGACTTCTGGGAGTTTTAACTTTTTCCAAAGTTATTGTATTTTACTTCAAAGTTAACAGTGAAACCAAATGGAGCTGAAAATGTTTGTCAAGCTTTGGCAGCACTGCAAAATGCTTGAATCAAGACTATTACAATTTCTGACCTCGGCTTGCTGAGGTAAGTAAATAAGCTAACATCCGCTCCTCCGTGCTCCCAAAATGAGACTAAATCTATTTCTGTCTGAGGTCTAACAGCTTCTTCCTGCCGTCTTCTCAGCTTTTTGTCATAACATTGTTTCCTTTGTCGCTCCTAGTAATCCACTTCAAACAAGAAAGCCCTCCAAGCGCTGTGTCATTACTCCGCTTGTCACGCGTTGCTTCAGAATCCGTTTTATTCCTCGCCGTCGCTCATTTGTAGCCTTCATCGCCTGCGCAATCGGACACTTCAATCCATTAGGCTGTTTTGCGAGTACAAAAGTTTCTGTTTGCTTTTAGTCAAGGGGCTGCCATAAATTGAATATATTTGTCTCCATCAAACGGCAGATAGTGTTTACAAAATTGTCAACTAGAAATCTTTGTGGAGAGAGACTGTGTGAACATGCTAATCAATGCTCCTCATCGACTCTTCAAAGAGGGAACGGGGCAGCGTTTGATGGCGCCGGAGACGGCAGAAATAGATGTGATCAGAAAAAGTCAACTTTGGTTGTAATTTTTTGGTGGTAATACGGAGGCAGGCGTCAATTAGCCTGCAACTGTGAGATTTTGTAAATGTGTGTGCACGTATATTTATTGCTCTGCGTTCCATATGACTTTGACTCTGATCGGCCCTTTCCTTCGGCCGTCGCTCTAAGCCAACGGCGCAGCTCAGCGAAAACTGCCACATCCCGTTCACTCCCTGTGTGGCTCTCCTTTCGTTTCTCCGCTTAATTTTTGCCTCACTTTCATTCTCTATCAATCTCCCCATCCCCTCCCACACCTGCGTGTCTCTCCGGAGGGTTTGTGACAGCTGTAAAACGTCATATCAAGGTGTTGCCCCCGCAAACCCTTGCCCTTTTCCCTCACCTCTCCTCCCCTTCATCCGTTTTTCTTTTTTTCTCATTGTTCCCGTGACTCTCCTTTTCAGCCCCGTGTTGAACAACGCCCTCACCCCTCCTCCTCGCCTCTGTCAGTAGACAACCCTCTGCCATCGCGGCGGAGCTATCAGCAGACGATGCCGCCGAGCTGATAACGGTCTCTTTTATCTGTCGCTTAGCAGCACAAAGGGGCCTGGGCATTGATCAAATGCCAGCAGACTGATGGCTGCTCAACAGGCTGTTTTTTACACCCACGACACTGCCTATGGGACAAAAAGGAAGAAAGGAGGAGGATTCAACTCTTGCTGGAAAATACAAGGACGGAGCTGACAGTCTGTATTTATGGTAATACTGAAGGGGGAAAAAAATGAACAGGCTTTGTGAGTTCTCTGTACATTATGGGGAGTGAATGACACACACTGAATGTTTGAAATGGTGGTTAAGTTGACAGAAGGAGGTAAAACTCCACTGAAAACACATGAAACTAGCATAAAACAGGTTCATTAACACATAAATGGGCTGAAATATCTGAGGGATGATTTACATTTTTGAATCTTATCTAAAACACAATGTTTGTATACTAATGATGTCGTGACTGTTAATGTAATAAGAAACAAAGTTTAGCACATGAGTGGTCAGGTCAGGTTTTTAAGGCCCTAAAGTTCAACACTGTATTCTGTGTGTAACCCTGAGTGGAGTGGTCTAATAATTCTAAGCTAAATTATTAAGAGTGGGTCGTTCCTGTTTTTTTATAAAAGTCTGTTCATTTCTTTTTAAATCCTCTCCGCCCAATCAGCTCATTCTTAGCCTGGTCATTTCCTGCCTACGCAATTCCTCTCGATTCTCATGTCCCTCCAGTGACCCAGACGAAGCGAAGCAAAGCTGGTTTGTGCCAGGTTGGCTCATTCTGGTACTCAATATTGTGTTGTGATGATGGACGTTTAACGAAACACTTGCTGGCATTGAACAATTTGCTGTATTGAAAGAAAAAACTTGATTTGGTCACGTTTGTCTGCTGCTGGAATTTGGTACTTTGTCATATTTTTTATGTTTGTATTAATAATCTCATTTTAGTCTTTAAAATACCAGAATTCACTCGTAACATTTTTAAATATTAAATCAGACATTCTAATCTGCTACTCAGAACCCGTATAGCGTTTTTACTAAATACATTTTTACTCTTGTTTGAGTTATTTTTAGGATGACTACTTTATATTTTATGCTTATTATGTTAATATACAGCAGCTCTGACCCTTGTTTTTGTTTCTGAAAGGTGCCAACCTTATTTAAAGGGTTAAAAGCAGGTTTTCAAACAGGAAAAGATTTATTAACAAAAAAACTGAATACATTTTTTCAGCCGAGAAAAATACTTGACAAGGTAAAAAGAAACAACATTTATCAGCAAGTTTGTTTATGGTGTTGATAAAATCTCCCCCATCTGGTGTCACCAAAGCATTTCAGAAGTTCAATAAAAACATCACTTTTAGGTTATTAAAGTTTGCTCTGACATTTCGATAACTTGCTGTTATCTCGTCGAAGGTAATCCGTTTCACAGCTGTAGCTATTATTAGCGGCTGCTGCCTGTGCATCCATGTGTGCTGCATTTTGTGAACATGTTATTAAATTCCTGTTAGACAATCGCACATTAGTCCTCGGGGGAGTCAGACAAAACTGTGAACTTTCGTGCAACCGCGCGCCACTTCCAGGAACAAAAGGCAGAGTTGTGGGGAGATCCCCGCAGCAGGATCGGCTAAGAATAGACGTACATAATGACATTTTAATTTTGTGCTGCTAACAAATCGGCTGCGTTCCCTTCCCCTCGTTTTTGTCTCAAGTGTCAAACCTTCAGCGTGTCTTCCTTCAGAGGGAAGCAGTGAGTGTCAAGCGGGAGGAAGAGAGAGCGGCGTTATTCTCAGACACCACAGTGACAAAGGCCACCTTTTGATTGTCTTGATGATACTCGAGAAGATTTTTGTCAGGGTTTAATCATGGAGGGAGAGCTGGGCTGAATTTGTCTTGTTCTCTGTCGATCTTTTATCCGTCGAACAGAAGCAGCTCTTTTAGTTGTTTCCTGACATTCTACTCATAAAATGTTAAAATAATCACAAGAATCTTCCTGTAGATTCTAACAAGTCCACTGTGACGTGTTTCAGCGTGCTTCCACCAGCCGCTTTAATCAAACACTAGTTGGTTTTGTCTCTGGTTTGTGAATGAGCAATCGAACTCTGATGTGGACCAAAAAAGCGAACTCTGGTCCTCCTAAGGATCTCAGGCTCGGTTTGGTTGGACTGAACCTGGATGCAGTTTGAATTCATATGTGAACGCTGAGTCGCGCTTCCAAAACAGGAAGTAAGCTATAGCTCAAGGCATTCTGGGTAAATACAACCAAAACAAACGTGAGTCTAACTCTAGAGGGAGAAGAAATGTCTTGTAGTCTTTCGCTAAGACAAAACAAAAATCCTACAGCCGCTAATATCTCATGGCACATTTCATGAAGGAGGAAATTGTGTGCATGGGTTCTTTGGAGGGTTTTATGTCATTTCCTTTAGTAGTTCTTGGCGCAGCGCCACCACAGGCAGGGAGGTGAACAGGTTTGACACAGTGCAGTGTGAAAGCGAACTGCGCCAGCTGGAAATGTAGCTGGACTCTGTAACAATCCAACAGAGTCTTTCTTCCAAACAGTGATTAAAGCCCAGATTTCAGAAATTAAATTACACATAATTCAAAGCGTATTATTACATCAACAAGCAATAACAATTACTTAAATTGGGCCGCCTTCGATGTCTCTTGATACTGATTTGTAAGGGGGGAAATTCCTTTTTCCTCCACTTTTTGTACTTTTTCTTGGTTTGCCATAAGCAACCCCAATAAAAACCTCAGAGGCAAGAAACAAATTCAAGTGGCATGACCTGACATTTTAAAGGATCAGACTTAAAATGTGTTTCCCGCTGCAAACCGAGACCAACGGCAGTGACAGTAAATCACAGTAACTTAACAAAAAACAAAAACTAAAACTTATTTGAAGTGATAGTGAGTGTTACAAGTACAAGCTAAGGTATAAAACAGTTCAACTGAACAAAGAACACTATTCAAGATAGATAATGTAGTTGTTTTGTTCCATAACGATGTATCTGGCTTTGGGAATTGTCACTTGATTTTGTGAATTTGCGCTTGTTCCTCGTGAAGTGTTTGCTCAGGGTATGTAAATGCTGTGTTCACAACTTGATATGCTCTTGAGTTGCCAAACAAATACAAGTTATTGTTTTTTTCCCGACTGCAGACACATCCTGTTAATCAGTTCATCATCACAGCCTGCAAGAAAACGCTGCATCATCGATCAGACAGGTTAAAAAGCCTAACTCAATCCCACTTTTAGGACCAACTGAGAGTTTATTTGTGTATTTAAACTGTATTGCTGGACGTCTAATTTTGCAGTGTTAGCATCTTTTGAGAGCATTACGGACTGCAACAAGTGTTGTGAGGACAGTTACTGTGACAATAATGGTAAAGGGCTCTAAATGAAAACTGATTTCTAAGCTGTTTTTGCTTGGATCACAAAAAAAAAAAAAAAAAAAAAAATTGGCTCTGAATTCAAACTACTGCTGTTTCTTCCTTCTCTCCTCTGTGGATGTCAGATACAATCAGTGGAATAGGGACTTTCACGTTAAATCTGCTGATGCTGCAGCGTTGTGTGCAGGTGCTGACAGATTTATTTGTGGGCTTAAAAAAATACACCTTTTAAAATGATGGGAAAGAAAAGTTTTATCCTGTCTGATTCTCTGAAGTGCTCTTTAACTCACCGTAGTCAGTGTGTTGTCTAACCCAGAAATGTACACAAAGCAAGCACCTGTGAATTGTGATATGTTTTACCTGCCAGGAAAGAGTCATGGTATTTTAAGTATTTATTTAACAATATGGACATGTTGCTGTTTACATCTGGGAATTTTACGCATGCGCACATCAGTGGAGGGCAAACAGTAGCCATCCGTAGCCGTGGTGCTGCGGTAGAACGGATCCATTAACTAAATGAAACCTGCAGATGTTGGTATTATTGATGTAGTGCAGTGCGCCACAGCAGGGGGAAAAATAGCACAGAAAAACCATTGATCAACAACTCAAACCACTCGTATTCTTCCTATTTCACATTCTCTGTGTAACACAGAACCGTTGCCATAGCAACTGACTGACAACAGCGCCATAAGTGTAACAGAATTCAATACTAAAAAATTGTGCAAACATTTCCCACACAAAGAACAGAACGTTCAGTCCGTTACAGTATTATGCTTTCAGAGTTGGTGATTGTTTTGCTTTTATTAATAAGTATTATTAATAAGTTGAACACAGCAGTGGCTGATTGGCTCATTTAAAGACCTGCTCTACCAACGATCTGTCAGAGAGTTGGTGTGTGGGTCGCTTTTGTTTTTTTTAACAGAACCAAAATACACGGAATTCCACAGCATATCTAGATGTTAAGTTTGTCAAAGTCAAACTAGCATAGCTGACCTACTTTTCACTGACCTGTGAAATGTGATACCCTTGGACCTTGCTATCTAGTTGTCACAGTGTTGACAATTAGTAGCAAAGCAGTGAGTTCATTTTACTTTAATATATCACGTGTACGTTTAAGATTTAGTGAGTTATGTGGACAATTTGAACCCTAAAATCAAGAGTAGTTATTGTCTGCGAACAGTTTTTTGGACTCCAGCAGGGACCTGGAGTCTGGTATCTTGTACATGTGACATCATGTTGCAAAGTGTCTGTTTTTTTGGGTTTTTATTCTTTTGTTTGTTTTTTCACGTCCCACTTCTCCTTAGCATATACAAGTTGTGAGTTAGCCATTAGCCGTGTACAATTTAAAGTTGTGGTTGACTGAAACTGGCTGCTGCCTTTATGTTGTAACTCTTAATACTATGATTATAATAACTGCACGCTTTCACATACTGAGCATAGCAGTAGTGGGGTTTCATGCACCAAGCAGCAAAGCAGAAAAAAGGAGATTTTATGGCAATTAGAGATTCTCCCATGGGTAAGGTTTTAGAATACAAAATTTGAAGGAACACAAATGAGTTTTTAGAGGATTAATAACCCCTGGTAAGGGACTTAAAGGCTGAATTAAACATTAACATTAAGGGGACTGTAACATGCTGGGGGCATTTCCCGTGTTTCCTTTAGTCAGTTTCATTTTTCTTTCTGCACATGAAGTAGAGTAAAATTGCCATGTATTAAACTAGGTTCATCAGAATTCGAAAAGATGGAAAACATGACACTGAAGTTAGCTTCCAATTCCACCCGCTTCGGATGTTATCATCCCATAGAATGGCGATTATCAGTGGTTATCAGCCCCATTGAATGGCCTCAGTTGGTCCCTGATCTGCCTGCTATCAGGCTGTTATTAACCATTCTAACCATTCTATCGGTGATAACAGCCGCTTGTCGCGAATAGAACCTTTTTATTTTTTTTTACCTTTTTTTAAAAACCTTTATTTATAATTTCTCTGCAAATTTGAACAGGATATTAAGAATTTACTAAAAATACAAAAGCCAAACCTATCCGTCATAAGATTTTAATTAGGTATTGTAATAATCGTTACAGTATTTAAAAACAACTCACTAAAATCTAAAACCGGATTTTTTTTTTTCCTCTTTTGTTTATTTTTGTTCGCTTTTTTAAAGACCTATATTTCCAATATGCCTTTGATTTCTTTGGATTTTTTCCAATAATTCACTCAAAATAAATGCCAAAATTTAACATACTTGGATAATTTTATTGGATCTTTACAAGACGTGTTCTCTCAATTCATGCCGTGTTTTTTATATATATATATATATATATATATATATATATATATATATATATATATATATATATATATATATATATATATATATATATATATATATATATATATATATATATAATGAAATTAAAAGGTATATTCTAGAGTTATGTAGTGTTATGAGTTGTCCAACCTCATAGCCTTCCACTAGGTGGCTGTATGTACATCCGTAGTTGCTTGCAATCTTATCAATAATGATAAGAAGAAGTTATCTTATAATCTTATTTTTAATTAAAAAAGTTAAAAATAAAAATACGGATGGATTTGCTCATATGATTATATGAAAATCTGGGTTTGTACCATATGAAAATGTTTAATATTTTTATTAGTAGTAATAATAATAAATTACGGATTGCACCCGACAAAACATTAGAGAAGAAGAAGAAGCTTACGTCATTCGACGCGACACTTTCCACGGTCGGAGCTGGTGAGTAGCCCTGAATCTGTCAAATAAAAATGTAGTAAAAAACCTCAAAAGACCGAAAGTCTACATTTATAAATCTGCTGATGGTAGTTCTATGAGTTAATGTTAGCGAGTATGTGGCACAGCATGTGTTTGTACAGATTTAGAACGTTTTTACTTGGTAGAAAAGGCTACTTTAGCTCGCTAAAGTAGCCTTTAAAAGCCAGTCAGGTTCAAATGTAGCTGTCCTTCATACCTTTAATAACAATGTGCTAAAATTTTGTTTCATATATCTTAAAAACCGTATACTTTTCAGTATACTAGTTTATATCAGTATATTGATTTAATGTTAGGATTCTGTCATACAGTTCATTACATTTCATCGTTTCCCACAGTGTATTATAAACCCTGAGGCCATCATTCTTTATTTGTTGCCCCACCAGGCTAAGCATTGTTTATTTATTTAAGTCTTTGTAAAACGTTTGCATTTTCTGTGACTTTATAGTTATTGTTCATGCTAATTATACAAGCTATGCCAATATAAAGTCTTTGTTTTCATTTTTAGATCCGGATCACATACACAGGAGTCACTCATTGAAGATGAATCACAGTAAGTGACAGAAATTTGTACTCTTCTATATTTGAACAACAGTTCTCGCCTCAAGTAAAGAAACTGTGCGTTGTTTTCTTGTTGTTGTTGTGGTTAGGCTGGACAGGGATCTTTAATTGAGAGACACCATGGTGTAAAACGGCGGCTCCTTCGGATGACATTTTCCAGAGAACACTGAGAGATGTTGACCAGGAACTTAGAGGTCAGCTGATACGACGAGCACAAAATGAAGCAAGGGAGAGGGCCACTCTTCTCAACCTGAAAAGAAGATGTAATGGTAACACTACTTCTTCTCTTGACTGTATGGTCATTAGCAAAATTGAAGCTCAAAGGTCTTGTGGTAAACCTAAATTTAATCTTTATGTTATCCCTGCACCATGCATATGTTCACTCTAGGTACTTAAGCGTCTTTATGCAGTGTAAGAAGTGACTGGTTTATTCCAACTTGTCCTTTGTCATGGGTATGTGCTTTTGATATGTATAAGGTTATTTATCTTTGGTGTATGAATATGTTTCTTGGGTGTATCCTGTCTTTCACCTAATGCCCGTTGTAAATAGGCACAGATAAGTGAGTATTGTAATACATCCATTTTCTAATGGACATTCAATGATCTTATACATTACGGCAGATATTGAGTCACTGTAAGAACTATCAGTCTTTATATTCTGAGGATAACTTTTTTAAGAGTACAATTAAAATATCATTCAATTATTGGCAGTAATAGATTTTGACCTACAAACTGAGATTTCCTTATGCGAACTTTAGTGTCATGTTGAATATCTTGTGTAGAATTGGCTCCACTACTTGTGTTCACAACATCCAAATTGAGATAAACACTATTTCAGATGTCAACCTTTTATTATGTTTAACATACTTCCATAAATGACTATTGTATCATGTTTTCATATTGTGTTGATTGTATTATTTTTACTAGTATTTATATTTCTTCTTTCTTTACAGATGGACAGGGAGTTGTTATAAGGCTGTCCAAGCAAGTGAATGCCTGTAACAGGAAACTGAAGAAGATTGTTACAGAGTACAATAATCTGCAGTGGCCTCCACAAACTGGCATCTTTCCATCACATTTAGAATTTTGAGAATTGTGTGATGCCTCCTCCCAGCTGTACACATTGTTTGATGAAGAAGTGAGTAGAATTGATCTAAAGGTTTTATTCAACTTTCTACATGCTGTTATTCACTTTATGTTGCTACTACATTTAACAAGGTTCCACTTGCAATTGTTCTCTTATTTTAAAGATTGAAGATCATGGTGTTGTTCCAAAGAACCTAAAAAGTCGAGCAATAGAAGCCCTGCATTTGAAGACTAGAGCAACTGAAGAAAAGCTTCTACTTAAGAGAGAGATGAACACTGTCATTCTTCACCTTCATCAACAACATGGACATTTAAGTTCAGCTATAAATGATACTGCAGATCCTGGTTCAAAAGCTGTACTTCATCAAAACATTATCATGTTAGAAAAGAAAATGTACAGTGCAATGAACATGTTCAAGAGGTTTATCGAAGTTGGTGCCCCTCCTCCAAATCATCACCTACCAGAGTTCAACTCTTATTCTCAAGCACTTATGTCTCCAGATCTACATTACATAGACTATGATGAAAGCATTGACGATGGAGAGGATGAAGGAGATGATGACGACAATGTTGACGAAGGAGAGAACAGCATAGATTGTGAATCATCTTCATGATTTATGGCCACTTACTGTTCTACGTGAAGAGTACATATTCCAGTATAAAAAGTTCATTGATGATTTTCATATAAGCTTTTTGTTCTAACATCTCAGTTTATTGTTTTTGATATTGTTGAGACATATCTGTTTTTTAAGTCAAGCTATATATAATCAAGGGCATTTTAATTTTACTCATTACAGCTTTGTAGTCTTTTTCACATTTATTAATGTTCTTGTTCAGTATGACATTGTTAATGACTAAACTTTATTTACAGTTTGAATTTAACTCTTAATCTTGAGATGCTGCATAATCTGCTTTACATAATATCTTTAAATTTGAGCACAACAATGAAATAACTAAAACGTAGTGGACAAAAATTTTGTGATGTTCATATTTGAGAAATATTTGACTGTTATCCAAGAATTACATTATTTTGAAGGGCACTACTCTGTATTAAAAATTCATTGAGCTATGTCAGTGTTTCTGTGATATTTCAGACAGATTTCAAAACTTACAATATGGACTATTTGTAGCCTGTGTAGGGACTTACAAACTGGATGATTTGATTTACCTTCCTGGTTTTAGTAAGAATGCCAGCAGCACCATAATGTATCATCTGCAGTTGGATGATTGACTACTTTTTTAGGAGACCCCTCACACCAGCATCCAGGTTGAGTGTTTGCTGTCTAAGTGCTCCTTCCACTGCTCCACCACTCAGATGGCTGCACAGACTAGTGAGAATTATCTTACTGTTAGATTTGCATTTAGTTTTGCAACTGTAAGGACATGTACATTCCTGGTTGTTTAAAATGTTATAGAGCAGTTAATATTAGTGTTGATGTTTGCGTTTTTCTGGAGGGCAACACGAATATTGACATCCTTCACACCAGATATTACATTAAAATTTAAGCACACAGCAGGACGGATCAGGCAGGAATATAAAGACAGAGAGTCTGAATAACACCAACTGTATGTCAGAAAATTCTGACATGTAGTCTTATGTGATTTGTCTCTGCTTACATAAAAAAAATATATGGGCCACTATGGAAAATGGTGACAAACCATTTTGGGACCAAAATGTCTGCCCTCTTTTTTCCCTTATGGGGCCCACCTAGGTATGCCGGCTGGGGCATCATGACATAACTGTTTGTAACCTACCTGAGAAAGCGGCAACATACAGTCATATGAAAAAGTTTGGGCACCCCTATTAATCTTAATCGTTTTTATGTATAAATATTTGGGTGTTTGCAAAAGCTACTTCAGTTTGATATATCTAATGGACACAGTAATATTTCAGTATTGAAATGAGGTTTATTGGACTAACAGAAAATGTACAGTATGCATTAACAGAAAATTTGACAGGTGCAAAAATATGGGCACCTCAACAGAAAAAAGACATTAATATTTATTAGATCAGCCTTTTGCAAAAATAACAGCCTGTAGTAACTTCCTGTAGCTTTTAATAAGTTCTTTGATCCTGTATGAAGGTATTTTTGACCATTCCTCTTTACAAAACAATTCCAGTTGAGTTAAGTGTGATGGTTGCCGAGCATGGACAGCCCGCTTCAAATTATCCCAGATGTTCAATGATATTCAGGTCTGGACTGGGATGGCCATCCAGAACATTGCAATTGTTCCTCTGCATGAATGCCTGAGTAGATTTGGAGCGGTGTTTTGGATCATTGTCTTGCTGAAATATCCATCCCCGGCATAACTTCAACTTCGTATCAGCTTCTTGAACATTATTCTCAAGAATCTGTTGATATTGAGTGGAATCCATGTGACCCTCAACTTTAACAAGATTCCCAGTACCAGCATTGGCCACACAACCCCAAAGCATGATGGAACCTCCACCAAATTTTACAGTGGGTAGCAAGTGTTTTCTTGGAATGCTGTTTTTTGTTTGTTTTTTCCCCGCCATGCATAATGCCTTTTTTATGACCAAACAACTCAATCTTTGTTTCTTCAGTCCACAGGACCTTATTCCAAAATGAAGCTGGCTCGTCCAAATGTGCTTTTGCAGACCTCAAGCGGCTCTGTTTGAGGCGTAATTGCTGAAAAAGGCTTCTTTTGCATCACTCTCCCATACAGCGTCTCCTTGTTAACACATACTATCTGTAATAGTGCAGCTAAACTAAATATGAGAAAAAAGTGAAGTCCTGATCATAGTTTAATACACTACAATTACACTCTCAATGACCATATACATTACTTTATAACATCCTCGCACTTACAACTCACAGGGTCTTATTGTCGCGGCAAACGTTCAATGTTTGAAATGGAATGCGCCCCATCATTGACACACGGGGCCTTATTGTCGCGGCAAACGTTCAATGTTTGAAATGGAATGCGCCCCATCATTGACAAGCACGGGCGATGTCATGATTAAACTCACCAGTCTGAGTGGGTAGCAAATTCTGTTAAAGTAAGTAAATCACATTTTCCAGTCATAAACTGAACTTATCAGACAGAATGAAATCCTAATGTCAAATCGTATTAATAGTTTTCATTAAGCGGCAAAAAGTGTGTAACTGGTCACGTGGCGTGTCACCCATTGATAACCAATAGTAACATGTGACGTTGTGGAACTACTGCATCCCACAATGGAATCTTCTCCAGCTGTGTCCTATCAACATGCCTGTCCCAACGATTTCGCGAAGGGAGAAAGTGCCTTTACCTGAACGTGTCGTCTTCTAACCTGGTCAATTTGTTTATTTAAAAGGAAAGATCTTACTCATTTTTTTTGCTAAAGGGTATTATTTGTGCTACCATGTGGAAATTTTTGAAGTGCAACAGTAATGAGTTCAGCTAACATGCTCACTGATGTGTTCGTTTGATACCCAAATATTTGTTACTATGTAAAGCACTCACATTTGACACAATATCTTTTCAATACAAAAGCTTTTATTGATGCATTATACATTTATCAATTGTTTAAGACAAACTACAGGAAATGCTTACATTGACAGCTTTCGGATAAACAAATGTCACAACTGTGACCAAATTAGAAGTGTCTTTTTTGCAGTCCCAGTGATACATAATACATTTTGAAAAAAACATGTTTAATGACAGATAGCACAACACAAAAATACATCTCCAATAAAAGCTTGTTTTACAATTTTGCTGAAAACAGAAGTGAATGATTTCACAGACCTGAAGATGTTGCACAATGGAGATCCATGGCTATAAAAAACCAAAAACTACTTATATCATATGTTAGACACTATCTTCGAACATACAGATTTGAACATTTTGGACAGTGAGACACCATGTCATTATTCCAGCAAAGAACCAAGTAGTACTATAAGACAATTTTTCAACGTTAAACATGTTAATGTTTCACCTTCGCTCTGAAAGACTTAATATCTGCCGTAATGTATAAGATCAACACATAATACAATCAACACAATATGAAAACATGATACAATAGTCATTTATGGAAGTATGTTAAACATAATAAAAGGTTGACATCTGAAATAGTGTTTATCTCAATTTGGATGTTGTGAACACAAGTAGTGGGAGCCAATTCTACACAAGATATTCAACATGACACTAAAGTTCGCATAAGGAAATCTCAGTTTGTAGGTCAAAATCTATTACTGCCAATAATTGAATGATATTTTAATTGTACTCTTAAAAAAGTTATCCTCAGAATATAAAGACTGATAGTTCTTACAGTGACTCAATATCTGCCGTAATGTATAAGATCATTGAATGTCCATTAGAAAATGGATGTATTACAATACTCACTTATCTGTGCCTATTTACAACGGGCATTAGGTGAAAGACAGGATACACCCAAGAAACATATTCATACACCAAAGATAAATAACCTTATACATATCAAAAGCACATACCCATGACAAAGGACAAGTTGGAATAAACCAGTCACTTCTTACACTGCATAAAGACGCTTAAGTACCTAGAGTGAACATATGCATGGTGCAGGGATAACATAAAGATTAAATTTAGGTTTACCACAAGACCTTTGAGCTTCAATTTTGCTAATGACCATACAGTCAAGAGAAGAAGTAGTGTTACCATTACATCTTCTTTTCAGGTTGAGAAGAGTGGCCCTCTCCCTTGCTTCATTTTGTGCTCGTCGTATCAGCTGACCTCTAAGTTCCTGGTCAACATCTCTCAGTGTTCTCTGGAAAATGTCATCCGAAGGGAGCCGCCTTCGTTTTACACCATGGTGTCTCTCAATTATTCGAAGATCCCTGTCCAGCCTAACCACAACAACAACAAGAAAACAACGCACAGTTTCTTTACTTGAGGCGAGAACTGTTGTTCAAATATAGAAGAGTACAAATTTCTGTCACTTACTGTGATTCATCTTCAATGAGTGACTCCTGTGTATGTGATCCGGATCTAAAAATGAAAACAAAGACTTTATATTGGCATAGCTTGTATAATTAGCATGAACAATAACTATAAAGTCACAGAAAATGCAAACGTTTTACAAAGACTTAAATAAATAAACAATGCTTAGCCTGGTGGGGCAACAAATAAAGAATGATGGCCTCAGGGTTTATAATACACTGTGGGAAACGATGAAATGTAATGAACTGTATGACAGAATCCTAACATTAAATCAATATACTGATATAAACTAGTATACTGAAAAGTATACGGTTTTTTAAGATATATGAAACAAAATTTTAGCACATTGTTATTAAAGGTATGAAGGACAGCTACATTTGAACCTGACTGGCTTTTAACAGGCTACTTTAGCGAGCTAAAGTAGCCTTTTCTACCAAGTAGGGTTAAAACGTGTCTAAATCTGTACAAACACATGCTGTGCCACATACTCGCTAACATTAACTCATAGAACTACCATCAGCAGATTTATAAATGTAGACTTTCGGTCTTTTGAGGTTTTTACTACATTTTTATTTGACAGATTCAGGGCTACTCACCAGCTCCGACCGTGGAAAGTGTCGCGTCGAATGACGTAAGCTTCTTCTTCTTCTC
Source organism: Gambusia affinis (assembly GCF_019740435.1). Taxonomy (NCBI): domain Eukaryota; kingdom Metazoa; phylum Chordata; class Actinopteri; order Cyprinodontiformes; family Poeciliidae; genus Gambusia; species Gambusia affinis. Next base: position 28,861,274 of record NC_057869.1, on the reverse strand, counting down.
TAATGTTTTGTCGGGTGCAATCCGTAATTTATTATTATTACTACTAATAAAATATTAAACATTTTCATATGGTACAAACACAGATTTTCATATAATCATATGAGCAAATCCATCCGTATTTTTATTTTTAACTTTTTAATTAAAAATAAGATTATAAGATAACTTCTTCTTATCATTATTGATAAGATTGCAAGCAACTACGGATGTACATACAGCCACCTAGTGGAAGGCTATGAGGTTGGACAACTCATAACACTACATAACTCTAGAATATACCTTTTAATTTCATTATATGCTTATATATATATATATATATATATATATATATATATATATATATATATAAATATATATATATATATATATATATATATATATATATATATATATATATATATATATATATAAAAACACGGCATGAATTGAGAGAACACGTCTTGTAAAGATCCAATAAAATTATCCAAGTATGTTAAATTTTGGCATTTATTTTGAGTGAATTATTGGAAAAAATCCAAAGAAATCAAAGGCATATTGGAAATATAGGTCTTTAAAAAAGCGAACAAAAATAAACAAAAGAGGAAAAAAAAAAATCCGGTTTTAGATTTTAGTGAGTTGTTTTTAAATACTGTAACGATTATTACAATACCTAATTAAAATCTTATGACGGATAGGTTTGGCTTTTGTATTTTTAGTAAATTCTTAATATCCTGTTCAAATTTGCAGAGAAATTATAAATAAAGGTTTTTAAAAAAAGGTAAAAAAAAATAAAAAGGTTCTATTCGCGACAAGCGGCTGTTATCACCGATAGAATGGTTAGAATGGTTAATAACAGCCTGATAGCAGGCAGATCAGGGACCAACTGAGGCCATTCAATGGGGCTGATAACCACTGATAATCGCCATTCTATGGGATGATAACATCCGAAGCGGGTGCCAATTCATGGTTTCCAGTTCAGCAGGGAAATAAGTGAAACAGCTCATTAAAAAGCTACAAGCTGCACCCGGCTGCCAGCACTAGTTAGCTAAATAAAACCACAGTATGTGACTTTTATGAAACATGTTCTTTTTACATATAAGTCAAAATATGGTCACCATACTGTGACAGTTTGCTATGAGGCAGATAATTTGTGAAACACCTCCCAGAGCTACGGTTGATCTCTGTAGAAATGCATCGCTCCTGAATAAAAACAACCAATCACAGCCAGGAGGAGGGTCTTAGCGCTGTCAGTCATCCTCAGATGTCGCTGCTCAACTTGCTAATAGGAGAGAAACAACTTACTGTTACGAAAAAAACTGTTCACCCGCCGTCATCGGTGGAATGCTCAAGCTAACTAGCTTGAGGATTCGCAACAGGCTGTGCTGGCTGCAGCTTGCTCTCTGCTAGCGCAGTAAAACACACAGAGAGTGATTGACAGCACTAAGTCCCTCTTCCTAGAACTGATTGGTTATTATTAGGGAGAAGGCAGAGGAGCTCAATTATTTATTTATTTATTTATTTTTTTCCACAGAGTCTGCCTCGTACCATACAGTCATGGCATAGCGACAGTTTCAACAAATACCTACAAAATAATTTTTTATACTGCAGCTTTAAGGAAAACATTAGCAAAGCCTGTGAAATTAATATACAGTGTCTAAGGCAGAAAGTCTGTTAGATAGAAAAAAAAGGGAGCAGGTGTTGTTCATATATTCAGAATTTTTGCTGTCAATACAGAAGTTAATTAAATGTTGCCAGTCAAGGTTACATAATATCTTTTTCATAATTTCTGTATTTTGTTTTTGTTTCTTTTTTTGTTTTTGTAGCTCTTGCAGCAGCGCTCCCCTTAGCAGGTGGCGCTCTGGGTAACCGCCCATGTGGGCTTTACAATATGGCGGGTTAGAACACTGGGCTCCAGGCAATGTTAGAAACCCAGACCGTCCTGCTGTGGTGCAGACGTTCTTACCACAACATTCTGTTTGTGCTGCCAACTGACAAACATACAAAATGGTACCGTGAAAGATGAAAAACAAAAAAGTGATGGATTACTACTATAGCTCGTGCTAATGTATGAGGGTGAAGTTCCGTGTTAATGTAGCAGCTGGCATCGTTCATGGGCTGAAGGGGTTTTTTGAAATGTGCCCTTAATCTGCAAAGGGCATAATTGATATTCGAATGTACACACGCATGCATTTGGGAACAGGATCAAAGGCCTGGTATAAATAATGCAGATGCTTTTAATCTACTTCAGTCTGAATTGTACACCTGGAGAGGTCAGAGAGGTCAGAAAAGCTAAAACTAAAAAATACAATAAAATAAATAAAAACAGCATTTCAATTGATGCCATATTGCAAAGACACTCCTCTCTTTTTGGCATAAATACTCTGTCTGGCTCCCTCTGTCTTTCCCAGCATCTATCCATCTATCTTTGATTTTTATTTTTTTTTCTTCCTTTTTCTGCAAAAATGACAATAGCGCTCATCCCTCATGGCATCAGTGACACCACTGTAAATCTTAACTCCTAGACTGGAAAAAAAACTTGTCTCAGCTGATTTATGGAACCTCCTTAACTATTGATACTAAATGCTAAATCCAATGCGGAAGGTAGCCTGGTGACATTTGTCTTGCAGTGAATGTAGCCTTCCTTCATTTGGGTTTTTCCAGTAAGACAAATAGATCATCTTTGCAGTTTGGGAGGCTAAGACGAAGCCCTTACTTTTGAAATAATTTATTTATCAAAGGCTCAAGGGTTCAAAGAGAAGTTTGAAAGAACAATGCAGCTATTAAAAACTCACACAAATGGAAAGGGATTTGTCTTTATGTCCAGCATTTTTCTTTTTTGTTAATCACTTACTTGATGTAAGGTGGTAGTTAACACTTCCAGGAAAAAAAATACAAATAAATACTGTCTCCCCCTCACTCTCCTCTGTTTGTTCTTTCAAACATGAAATTTAAAAATACCGTAAGATGATGCGTACCCACTTACCTCCCTGAGCATTTAGCTATCACTGCTAATTCCAGCTTATTGCAACCACTTTATGTCCCTGTGGCACAAGCAACCTCTCACTGGCATTTTTTATTTTTTCATAAAAATTCAAGAAGGGTTTTTGGTTTTTCAGTGTAATAAAGGTGCGGAGACATAAAGCAATTATTCCAGTCTTTTCACAAAATGCCATGCTGAGAAGTGGGCTGTGGAAACAGGAGGTGTAATTTTCTTTCTTGTGAAAGTCTTACAGATTCAAATCTCCTTCAGTCTATACATACTGACTGTTAGCTATGCTTTAGTTTATTCAGCTAATATTTCTCTGGCCACTTATAGTTGACATTGCACTTTTATCAGTGATCAGTTGATCCTGTAAAATGGAAACCCAGATTGTTCATATTATCTGTCCAGGGAGTTTTTCTACCTTTCATGCCACGAGTGGTCATTAATTATTTTCAAAGCAGGGGTGACTTCACATATCTAAGAGAAAAGACTTTTTATGTTGGCTTTCACATTAGCAATTAGTGCTACTAGCAGGAGCACCACTTCTAAAGCAGCAATTTGTTTGTATATGTCCAAAAGGGTGGAAAAAAATCCACTTTCTCAGCTCTACCTCTCTATATAGTTCAAAGACTCTCATTCTATCTTTCCCACAAACTGTAGAAATATAAAAAATGTTACTTCCTTTGACATAGCTTTCCAAATCTCTGTGCTGTTTTTGGTTTCCTTATTATGACTTGAATTAAAACACCCACTTGATCAAGAAAAGAGCCAACTTGGATACTTCTTCCCTCAGTAACAGCATGCACACAGAAGAGTGGTGTTGCAGTTACTTGGTCTGGGCAATAAAGCTGCTGTAGCTCTTCTACTTTGCATTGGAAGCAACCGTTTCTTTCTCTTTTCACATCTAGAAATGCTCAGTAACACTTTTTGTCTCCAGCAAAGCTTTTTGAAGCTTTTACTTGTATATTTAGGTTCATTGTGCTGCTTGTTTAGCTAACAGAAAATTAAGCTTTAGCTATCTCAGAGCTAACTAAGAAGGAGCTATCTCGGATTTAGCTATCACTGAGCTAACAAAAGTTTTAGCTAGCTCAAACTATGTGAATGTGTAAGCTAAATAATGGAGCTAAATGTTTCGCTCCAACTAAATATTTAGTTAGCAATCTAAACATTAGGTTTGAAGCTAAATATGTTACTAGCAAGCCACATATTTAGTTTCTGAACTAAATACCATAACTTGCTGATAAAAAGGTTTGAAAATCTATCATTTCTAAATGACTCTTCTGTACAGCTGAATGGAATCTTGGCCTTATTTCTCAACCTTTATTTCCCCCCCGCTTGGATTGTATAAACTGTGACAAAACATGAGCTCCGTAAACAAAACTTTTTCACAGCTCTGCTGTCGTTTGTTTTCAGTTTTATGAGGGAGAAAAAGACTCCTCATCCCTCCCTGGACTTGTTGTAGGCAGCGTGATAAGAAAGTGAAAAAAATTACAGTGACACTTGTAGCACTGCACCATTGTATCATCTGAATAGCTAATCTGCATCTGCCTGCTGATTTCAACAACACTGTGTTCCAGACACCCCCCAAACAGGGCTGTGGGGGCGGCGGAGGATGCTGAGTTGGAAGATGTCTTGCCTCGCAATCAGTCCCCGGCAGCACATGGAGAGCTGTTGTAATTAAGAAGATGTGTCCCCCATGAATCCTATTCATGAAACAGGACTTTAATTCCTCACTAATTAAGGCCAATGTGGGAAAGGCAGAGGGAGGGGTGACGTATAGGAGTCCCCTGCCGGGTGGACCGACCACTGAGTTAGATGATTAGCTGAGGTGTAGAAAACGTTGCAAGAAAACTGAATCTCACCAGCACAGCCAGACACACCTGCCCACCTCTCTCTGCTACTTCGCTCGCCTCCCAAAGCTGCGGGAAGGAAACCCAATCTACACTGAAGCAAACTTTTCAACTGGAGATCCACTCTTACGGAGCAGCTTTCCCCTCTAATGCGAGGCAGGTTGCAGTGGGTTAGCCAGGCTGGTTGACTGGTTAGCTTCACTTGCCTTTGACTTGCTGTCAATAGGACAACAATGCTACAGTTTCGTACAAAGAAAAGGGTTTTCCTCTTACAATATCGGACAGAAAAAGACAGGTAAATACAAAAAGCAGATCTCAAATGATTCATGAAGGAGAAAAGGGTAACCCAACGAACCTGGCTCTATGTGAACACACGGTGGAGGTAGTGTGATGCTGCTTCAGAACCTGGATGACCTTTGGCTATATGCAAACAGTTCTACACCAAAAAGAGGACCAGAATTACCCCACAAAGGTGCAAAAGACTCTTTGCCACTTATCACAGCAGCTTGATGGCAGTTGTTGGCGCCAAGGGAGGCACAACAGCTATTACGTTTAAGTGGCTATTACTTTCACACAGGGCCAGATTGGTTTGGATAGTTTTTTTCCCTTAGAAGATGAAATAAATGTCTGAAAGCTGCCTGTTTTTTTTTTTTCTTCTTCTTTTTAATTCACTCTGGTTATCTGTGTTGGTTAATAAAATGAGTTTGAAACATAAATGTGACAAGAGAAGCAAAAAAAAAATTTACAAAATCGATGAAATATGTGTCGTGACATTGCAAGTGGTCGTCTTTCTGGTGTCAGAGGGCCTTTGTGGTCGGGTCGCCTTCCTTGCCACTTTGTCTCTGTATAAAATGACTGTAAACAAAACGCTGACGGTAAAGTGAGGGGAGACGTCAGAAGCGCAGGCTTTGGATGACAGTTGTTTTTGTAATATGGCTGTTCGCAGCTTCGGCTCCATGCGATGCCTGCTTCTCTTTTATGTGCGTACTTCACCAGAGGCAACGGGTATAAAGCACTCTGGAAGAGTCTCTGAGGCACATTGTCACCGAAATCTGTCAGACTCCTCTCTCAAACTCCGTCTCAGTCTGTCTCACTCACTGTGTTTCACTGACAACACTCACACACGCAGCCCGATGAACGTTTCTAAATGTATATGTATATCTTAGCATACAGAGAAAGGAATACCCATGTTTGCTTCATTTGGATTGAGATTAACAGTGTTTTCATACACCTTTACGTTTTTCTCGTATTATGACTGCAAACCTCAGGATATGTTTCAGGGATTTTATGTGAGAGACTTACTGAAAGTGAAAGAACATTGATTTGTGATTTTTGACATTTTTTTGGGGGGGGAGAAAAAAATAACTGAAAAATTTGGCTCACATTTGAATTCACTCCCCAAGTGAAGACCTTGTAGAACACCCTAACATTGCAATGACGGCTGGAAGTCTTTAAGGGCACGTCCTTCAACAACTGGGGGATCTGCAGAGTTATGGATCTCTGCAGATAACCCAGAGGTCAGCTTCTCGTCTGACCTTTCCATTTAGACGGGCGGCCGTGTTTTGGTAGAGTTCACAGTTGTTTTGTACTCTTTTCCTTTTGGATGTCATTTTATGACCCCACTCTGCTTTACTTTCTCCTGGACTTGTCTGCTGAGCTCCTTGGTCCTTAAACTAAACGATGTTTGGCCCCCCAAACATCGTTTAGCTTCGTTTAACCTAAATGCAGTCTCATACCTCCTGATTTTAGTTGGCCAGGCGTTTTTTGGAACTTCAAAACAGCTAAAACACTGAGTTCCTTTAAATCGAGGATAACGCCCCCCCAGCTGTTTAGAGTTGCCTTTGATTAGTATTATGTTGAACATTGATCAACTTAATTAATATGTATTGATGACTTTGATGATATTTGCTTATGTCATGTCTATATGATGTAAAGCACTTTGGACTGCTTGGTTGCTGAAATTAATGTGCCGTACAAATAAATATGAATTGAAAATGTTATTATCAGGTACTATATTATAACTAGAAATCTGATGTTTATGTAATAATGATATTTTCCATCACATATAAAAACTTACATCTCTGTTTCGCGGTTGCTAGGCTCATCAATCTCAGCAGTTTGACAAATTTGACTGGTAAAATGAACATAGCAAATAACATTTCAATGTTATTTAAAGTTATATTTTTATAATAGTGAATGAAAAATAGATTACATCTTACGTTTAAAAAAATATTTAAAATTTAATATTCAAAATTTAATGGGATTAAATTTTTTGCCGTCTTCCCTCCAACTTTCTGAGGCCTCCTTACTGCCCCCTGGTGGCCCGCACTTTGAACAAACGCTGTTCTGAAAACCCTCTGAATCAATTTCAGAACAGCCTGATTACTATTAACTTGCTACTATTAATCATTTTCTAAAAATTAATTGACTGACTGAAAGCCGTTTGCAGTGGATTTTTATTGAGGTGTATATAATTAAAAGAACCTGAATGCTACTCTTAATTTTTAATTTGATGGAAGTCATAAAAGGTGAAGGATTTTCATTTCATTTTACAGTTATGCACTGCTTGACGTTGGTGTGTCACACAAAATCAAAAAGTCCACGAACTGTAAACACTTTTGAAAACTGCAGGCAATTTTGCCAAATATATATGCAATAAATACTGCCGTTTTACTTTTTCCCACGAATCTTCGCTCAAATTCCTGCCAATTTGAACATAAATCTAAGGATCAGCCGCACATAGGAAGATGTCACATGAAGCACTGATACCTCTTTATTAATCATAACAATCTCTATCAGATTTAAACATGCAAGTTTACACTAGAATAACTTCAGCGACAATTTCTTATTCTATTCGCTCTCAAACAGCAGCAGCTGAATCCTCGTGTTTGTTTGATGAATAGTACTTGTAAGGTTATTCTGATTTACAGTGGCTGGCAAAAGTATTCACACCCCTTGAACTTTTCTATATTTTGTCAAATTACAACCACAAATGTAAATGTTTTGTCTTTGGAATTTGACGTGAAAGACCAACACGAAGTGGTGCACAGCTGTGGGAAAACAATTCAAAACAGATTTAAGAAGAAGAAATAAGAAGACTGAAGAGCGCAGTGCACAAAAGTATTCAGCCCCCTTTTCTCTGATGACGTCTAATGACCAGACAGAGTCCACCTGCGCACACAAAATCCCAGTGACATGTATCTATGTTGTGTTTTTCAGAATATGGAAAAAGTTCAAGAGGTACGAATACTTTTGCGAGCTGCTATTAAACCCATAAGGTTCAATTGTATCCCACATTTGTCATGGCAGATTGTTTCATCTACAGGGAAAGTTTACACTCGCTTCGGTTGAAACAGATGCAAATAAAAGCGAAACTCTCAACTTAACTGAGACGTTCTGTTCAAGCAGACGGGCTTGAATCTGTTTGGCTTCACGAAGGCTCTGGTTAGATAAACGTCCTGCTGATGGTGAGGCTCTTCATGCGCCACTTCATACAACACGGCATACAGAGAGAGGTCAGGCGAAGACCAGGGGGGGAAAGTACAAAAGTACAGTGATTAGTAATATGATTATGTATGAGGGTAAGCCGAGTCTGAAGTGCGTGTTGTCGTTATATACCACTGCTTGTTTGAAGTGCTAACATGGCTTTGATTTATCAAGGTTTGTAACCTTGGCCAATTACCTGCTAAAAAAAACAAAAAAAACACAGCCTTTCGTTTTCTTTTGGGGCTTTTTCTCCTCCCCCAAACTGAAGGGGAACATTTCACCTTCTTTTTACCTTTGTTGCTTGCTTTGCACACAAAAAAAGTCCTTGCTAATCGGTAAAGAGTCCTGTCCCTGTTTCTGTTCTTCAGTGGTTGACGGTGACGTTTTCTCCCATTAATTGAAATTTGCCTCAAATTACCGTGGAGCAGTTTATTTGCTGCAGGAAATCACCAGTGGCCCTGACAATCAGGCCTGACGAGTATTTGCGTAATCACCTTTTTATGCGTAAGGGGCAAAAAAAAAAAAAAAAAACATAAATAAATGAAGGATGGCCTCGGAGATTCAACCGGCGCTCTGGACTAAGAGGTCTGAAAAATTGATAGGTCTGCAGAATTTACATATCAATTGTAGAATGCTTCCTGCGTTGCATTGTGAATACGATATGACAGCTGGATCGAGAAATGTTGATGGACTTTGGTCCGAATGAAGCCGTACGACACAGAGGTCAAAGAGGTCGACGCCTGGATTGATGCTAGGGAACAGGAGGACGTTACTGGAGGCAGATTTGCATCCATCCAACAATAGGAGGGAAAGAAGATAAAGGTATAAGTGAGTGAGCACTGCCCTCTAGTGGTCAGGTTTAAAAGAATGCTGTGCTTTAAGAAAATTGCACAAAAAAAAAACAATTCAAAGGCAGCCGGTGTTCATAAATGTGTGGATATTTACTGTTCAGAGGGCTGCGATTTTTAGTCGATGGAATGCAAAGCGATACATCTCTTGGGATCAGAGAGAGAAAGAGAGACAGAGAACAAGAGGTGTTAGCTGCTCTGAACAAAACAGATGAGCCTCAAGTTGATTGATTCACGTTCAGACACAATGGAAGCAAATGTGAGCAGGAGAAACATACAACAAGGCATTTGGGGTCACGTCGTTGCCGTTTTACCCCCCAAGGTCACAGGGGTTAACAGGCAGGCCGACGAGGCGGCAGCTGCTGCCTGCACACACCATCCATGATCAATTCTTCCATTTCAAGGCAGAGTGGGGGGAGGGGGGAGGATGAGAATCCAACACTCGGAGGAAGATGGATGGGAGAGAGTCACTGTAAACACACAGATCAATAGTATTCATAGCTCTGAGGAGAAAATGCGTCAAGTAAAAGCTTTTTACTTAGAGGATCTGAGGGATGCTCGGAAAGACGAAGAAGAAGGGAAAAAAGCATCTTTATAGGTCCTGAGAGGGAGCGAGAGATGGTCCGTACTTTCATTAGCAGAAAGAGAGAAGAAGAAGAGAAGCAGATACTCTCTGAGGAGATGGGCAGAAAGTGGCAGGTGGACTATATTTCACAGGAGCGGTGAGGCACAGCACCGGTGTGTATACGGCTGCGTCTAACAATACATATGGTGTGGGTCCAGAGCTGAAGAGATGAATGTCGAGTCCTTTCATGTCCACAGTGTGTTCCTGGATACAAATGTTGGAGGGTGTGAAACTCAGTGACGTTCTGCATTTACCATCTTGTTTTTTGTTTATAGCCTACATAAAGTCATAATATGTAACTTTTGTAAAATATATTTATGTAGATGTTGATCAGTGTTTAAGTCTGCAGAGAAGCCTGGCAAGTCCTGATGGCCCACCACTGAGTTTCACCATAAGTTCAAAACTCTTGAAAGATGAAAAATTTGAAAGTTGCCAGTGAGCTATTATGCTAGCTGTGGCAACTGCTAGTTAGAAAGTTGATTAGCCCTACAGACCTGTGGAAGTCTTTCATAAACCTACAGTCTAATGTGTAGAAGAATTAGAAAGGTCAGCTAAACTCCAATTTGTACAACAGTTAAGCATTAAACATATAAAGAAAAAAGAAGCTTCCTTTAAACCAGGCTAGACCACAGCAGTGGCTAACACCCAGCGCAGACTGGAATCCTGTTGGAGAAGAGCATCATAAACCCAAACTGTACTATATTTTCTTTGGAGTTTTCAGAAATAAGCAAAGTAAAGAGATGTAAGACGTGCTAACCAAGTTTCAGTCTCAGGCGACAGGAAGAATGCGTGATAGAGGGCGGTGGAAGTAGAAACAGAAACGAGACGAAGACAGATAGCAGGAAAAGCTAACAAGAAGCCAGGTGAGGATGGGGAAAGATCACAGGTGAGCGTTTGGCAGCGCTGAGGAGGTTTATTGAGGTGGGAGAGAGCGATCCGAGAGGCTTTGCTCCACTCCTAAATCATCCAGTGTGACAGAGACACAAAAAGAGTGGCCTTGCCTCGACGCAGAGCTGCCAGTCGTCTTTTGATCTCTTAATCGGGGAGATCTGTGAGGTGCAGATCTCTTAGCGTCGGCTGAGACGCCTGGCAGCAACGAACGAGCCTCCCACCCACTCCGCATACCTCTAAAGCCTCGCCAATACCTCCATGATCCTCTGTGCAGCATGCGACTGCATGCGTGTGTGTGTAAAAAGATAGGAAGGTTAGGGGGTGTGGACACATGTCTGATGAACTCTGTCTGATACACAAGTGCTGATGGGAGAGGGGGCACAGAGATATAACAGTTCTCACTTGTGACGTCTGTCCTAGGAGTAAGCCCTGCAAGAAATAAAGAGATCACTTTCACTTTCTCTCTCTGCACACACACCCACACCCACACACACACGCACACATGCAGGCACATGGAAGCAGAGACTCTAAGATGGTACTCTGTTAAGATGTGATTAGGCTGACTGTCAGTAGTGAAGGGTCCTATCAAGGTTCACTGCACGCCAAGAGCACACAAACCCCGTTCCCATCCAGCCAGCTTGACAGACTGCTAGTGGAGAGATGTCAGGGCTGGAAACAACAACCAGCCCTGACTTACAGCCGGACCGTCAACGAATGGGGCCTTGCCAGCTGGAAGAAGAAAAAAAAAAGAAGGACGGAGCTTGAGAGCGTGTTGAAAACAGGAAAGAAATACTTGCATCGATCAGCCTGGCTAGAGAAGGGATTAAGGGAGACAGCCCTATTTTGGAGTTGACAGACCAAGGTATCTACCGTACTTTGGCTTGGCGTGGCGTGTCCCAGTTTCTCCTAAACGAAAAAATATGTGAGCAACTGTGAGCCTTTTTAGATGTTGCTGAAACATCTAGTAAACACAGATATTAATGGGGTAGTATTATGCATTATCCTGTCTCGTAGTATCATTTTATAGCAGAATTAAGTCATTAAATTCTGTATGGATTAAATATGACATAAAAGTCATTTCATACTAATAATTTTTAATTTAATACCTCCGTTACTTTAAAAGTTAGTCTGAAGAAGCTGAGAGGAGGAGCTTTGTCCTTGAAGGCGGTGCTAGGTTCAACCAGGTGCTTTGCTAAACTGGATGGCAGACTAAGTGATTTCTCAAACACACATTTCATGAGGGAAAAACTATTCAATATAAAGCTCCAAAAAGTCCATTTATACATAATACTGCCCCAATGAAGCAGATGTAAAAACATCCATGAGAATGGACATAGGCTAACCATCCATTTTGAAATTACGTTAGCGTTATGTAATTGGATTCATATGAATCTCCGACAGATTTAAAATTAAACTACACAGCGTAAACATGGCCATATAGTTGAGTCAAATTGATTTGTGTGTCAACCAGGCAGTTAAAAGTGCTTTATATCATAAAAACATCATAGTATCAACAATGCAATCATTATTTTTTCCCCAAATGCCATTATCAAACTCATCAATACACATCAGACATATGCTGATCAATTTTTCAGTTGTTATTAATAGAAAGCAGATATGAACAGTTGGGTTCAAACAGGCAGACCTTTACTTAAAGGAATTCAGGGTTTCAGCAGTTTTGCAGTTTTCTGGAAGTTTTTTTTTTTCCAGATTTGTGCAGCATAGAAGCTGAATGTCGCTTCTCTGTGTTCGGTTCTGGTAGAAAAGAAAAAATATTTGTGAGTCTAAAATACATACAATAAAATAGAGAGAAATAAATGTATAAATAATGCCATAATTTGTTAAACTTCTTAGTTTAATTGTGTTCCATGTGGTCATCGTCAGGGTTTTTACAGTAGATTGGCCTTTTTAATGTGTGGCTGGCGAAACATTTCCCTGCTAACGTGATTATTCTAATAAACATTCTGAATCAACATTTAACTTTGATGTGGGCTCCTACTTTAGGATAATTAAAAATATTTCATTATGAACCGATATGGATGAAAGAAATTGACAAACATCTGCAATAAGATGTAAGGTAAGAGAAAGTCTCCTATCAGGTGAGCTGTTAAAAATGCTACACACTGAAAAAACACACTAAATCTTTGTATTTTGGTCTAGTTTTTAGCGCAAATATGTCAGTACATTTGAAATAAGACAAAACTGACTTCCAAGTAATTCATTCCTTGAGTACTAGTTCCACTGGCAGACTATTTCACATATAAATATATAGAGCTGATATATCCGTGTTATATGAGACAGAAAATACTTGATAAGATTTGGTGTTTTTGCAGCGCACGCTGCACAAACATCCCCTCAGCGCCTTTAAAACAGACTCTCAGACATGCAGTCACACCAGTGTTGCAAAAGCTCTCTTTTAACAGCACACCTTCAAAAAAAAAAAAAAAACAAATCAGCGAGATGCAGAGCAATCAGGTTGAATTGTATGGATATTTGTGGTGTCTGGGTCACAGCGTGGCGGCCGCGACGATGCGAGGATCCCGTGCTCAATGACTCATGCAGACGCTTCTGATTAAAGAGCAATCGCGGCTCCCATAGAGCAAGAAGGGGTGCCATAATCACCACAGGACAAACAGTGTTTGGGTAGCATAAATCTTGACTGTCTTCTTGAATTAGAGATTTATCTAATGTGTCAGGTTGGCAGGCAGTTCTCCCCATTAAGTGCTCAAATAAGCACAAAAAACAAGACAATATCACTAACCAGGTTCAATAAAGATCAATCAACAAGGCAGCATTCAGTTTTTATGCACCACAAATCTGGAAGAAACCTCCAGAAAACTGCAAAACTGCTGAAACACTGGCTTTTAGTCTAAGTTAAGTCTAAAAGCTGACCTGTTTAGAGGTGCCTTGGATTAAAAATCTTCATGATTTTGATGATGGCAATTGACAAAATGTAATATTTGTTGCTTGTTTTATGTGTTTTGTTTTTGTCATGTAAGCACTATGAACTTTGAATTGCTTTGTCAATAAACATTTTTTTCTCAGTAACAAGAAGAGGACATTGTTAACTCTGAAAATTCCCCGAACCTCTTAAAATGTAACAAAAAGAAGAACTCTATCTGCTTCGAGCCATTCAAAATCATTTCAAGGTCACAAAAGGCCAGTAATTAAGTTTTTTTTAAAAAGGATATCACACACATTGTATCCTTATTTTTATACTGATATATTTCTAATTTTATTTATTTTATACCTGCAACAAACATTTTTTTTTGTGAAGACATCTGCGTTTTTAGTGTCTCTGTCATAAACCTCCTGAATATTATCTGATGAAAACAAACTTTTCAAAAATGCAGCTGTAGCCACTCAAGCGCTGTAAAAAAACAAGTAAATGGACACCAAATGAATGAATGTGTGAACATTTTGAACACTGTATGGTGGCCCAGAAGGGTCAACAAAATGTTAAGGTTGTAACAGAACAAAAGCCACAAAATAATTTATACCTTAAAAGAGGTTTCGCTAAAACAGAATTCATGCTGGCATGAAAGTTATGCTAAAATTGTTGTTATGCTAGCAAGTTTGTACCTTCTGTTTTAGCATATACTCTGGATTGGTGTAAATTCCATTTTAGCATTACTTGTGCCTTAGCATAACTTCTAATTTTAGCTTATACTTTATGTTAGCATATATTCTGGTTTAATATAAATTCCACTTTAGCATCACGTGTTTTAGCATAACTTCTGTTTTTAGCTTATGTTCTGTTTCAGCATATATCCTGGTTTACCGTAACTTCTGGTTTAGCATATAATCCACTTTAGCATTACTTGTGTTTTAGCACAACTTCTGTCTTAGCATAGCTACATTGTATTAAAATTTGTCTTAGCATAGCTATGTTTTAGCATAAATTTCACATTAGCATAACTCCTGTTTTAACTTCACTGTGGCTTCGGTTATTCCATTGCAGCTTTCACATTTTGCTGACCCTTCTGGGACACCGTACACAATTCACTCGGATTCTGGCTTTTAGATTGTATAAATGAATGAGAAACATACTAAAAAACCTAACAGGTTTCTCTGCTTTTAAAATAAAAAGGTTAACTTCCTCCAATGACGTCTCAACAGTAAGACTTAGCTTTTGTCAGTGTCATGCTGAAATCCATTCAGCCAAACGGCTGGCAGGATCTGTTATTGGCGGAAGAGACGCTCATTATTCACCATGAGGCGTAAACTCTGTTCTAAACCTCGTGTCCGTTTGTTTTTGCGAGCGGTTAACGGGGAGGCACGCCTCCGTCCAGGAGTAAAGAGAAGCATTCAGATCGTCGCCTTTCATGTTTTCCGGCCATCGAACTGAACATGCGTCATCTCTTATCTCTACCCGCTCCCAACATTTTGACCAGGCTCCTGTTGGAGAACACACCTACATTGTTTTTTTTTTTTTATCCCTCTCTTAACAAGCACTTGCTATCTAGACTGCACCCACGCTCGTCAGGCAATCATCCTCTTCTCTCGCTCTTCACCCTCCTCCTCTCTCCCCTCCCTGAGGCCTGCAGATAGCCTCGCTCATTATGCACCTCATTCTGCCGGCAATCGATAGAACGCCGGGAATGAAAAAGAAACGACGCATAGATGTCCAAGTTGTTTGTTGTTTTTGTTTTTTTTAACCACAGATATATGCGGGGAAGGAAAAAGGTGAGCGTTGCAGCACAGCTGAAGGAAATGTTTACGTGCGCAGAGGAGTCAGGTTTTCATTGGATTGATACAAGGGTGAAAAAAAAAACAAAAAAAAAAACTTCCTATTGTGATCCAGATGTAGATGATGTGTGAAGGAGAGCTGATCATCTCCCATTACTAAAACCTGGTGACTGGCACAGGCCTGCCGTACAGCCGGACATGCTGCATGGATGGACAAAATAGAAAATGATATAACATAATAACTTAAAAAAAAAAAAAAAGAGACACATGTCACCATTTGCCTTTAAATATACAACATGTGAGAAAGCTCTGTTCTTTTGATGGCTTTCTATTTTCAGAGATCTCAAAAGCAAGAAGATTTGTGACGAGGTACATATATGTACATACATATCAAGTCATTGCTTTGGCAGAGGAGCGCCAGAAGCTGCTTTCCCCTCTGTATCGGAGACCGTGACTTGAGTCGGTGCAAAGTCTCTTGTGCTTCTTCACCGCTTTGCGTCAGTCAAGACCTCCAGGAGGAAGACACACAACTTTGGGGCAGAGTTTCTGTGTGTGTAGTGAGCGATGGCGACGGCACAAAACTGAGAGCGCAGACGGATCTACGGCTTCTTGCTGGAGCAGGACTTGCAGCACTGCTGTCCGTAGAACCTGTGGTTACAGACGCCGTGCCGCGGGACCAAGTGGCACCAGTTGAAGTGATCGACGCAGCGCTCATCTGTCGACAGAAGAGAATAGTTTGAGGAGAGCGCAGCTTTTCTACAAGGGATTGCTGCATCGATCCACTTTTTTCATTTACGAAATTATCATTATCGGAAGTGAAAATAGCAATATTTGAGGTTTAATATCGCCCGATACCAATCCAATACCAAAAAACAGTGCCGAATTGACTAAAAACTTGTGGGTTTTTTAATACACAGACAATAATATACTAAATAAAAAATGTATTTTTGTAACTCTGCACCAGAACAGAATACTTAAACACACTAATAGCTTCACAAGTTTGGTCAAACATATAAAAACAACTTTAATTTATTGAGTCAGTGCAGTTAGGAGTTGAACAGCCAATGTAAAATAAATAATAAAGAAACTGAAACTGACAAAAACAATAAGTTGACTTCATGGCATATAAACAAAAATGAAGCAGTGTCAGATTCTAGCGGTTGTAGGATTTGTCTTTGGCAAAAGACAACGAGCCGTTACTCCCGCTGGCGTCAGACTCACACGTTTGTCTTGGTTGTATTTACCCAGAATGCCTTGCGCTACAGCACACTTTTCATTCTTAGAGCAGTCTCTGTTCCACTTGGTATTCAATCAAACCACACCAGAATACACTTCAACCAAACTGAGACTCAAGTTTTTAGGCTTGAGTCGCTTTTTTGGTCCACATCAGTTATGCGTTCACACGTCCCCAAACGAACCGGACTTTCTAGATCAGGTGTCTCAGACTCGCGGCCCGCGGGCCAACTGCGGCCCTCGGGACGATAGTTTGTGGCCCCCACCTTAATATGAAAGTTTAATGTTAGTGTGGCCCGCGAGCAGTGATGTCAGTAACGCGTTAATTTGTAACGTGTTACTGACGTCGGACCACTTTTTTCAGTAACGAGTAATATAACGCGTTGCTATTTCAAGTCAGACTACAGTTACTTATCAAAATCATTTTTGCGTTACTATCTTCTTTTGTTATTTAATTGTATTTCCTCTACTCGTCTTGTCGAGTGACCGACGTCTCTATGCGACAGAAATGTAAACAATGGAGGGAGATGCGCATTTTGTTGGTGGAAAAACTGGAACTATTTTGAGATTCTGCTGACAAGTCCGATTATTATAAACGGCTTTGGGCTTCATTTTTTAAAGTTGCTTGCCGATTTAATGAGTGGCGGGTTGCGCCTTTTTGGGCTCGTTTTTGAACGTGAAGTTGCTCATTTGGGTTTGGAAATAAGCAAAGACTCATAATAAATCCCAAAATTTGTTCGTCATTAAGGTAGTCTTACTCCATCTCTCCCTGTTCATCATTTCTCAGATGATCCGTCCCGCTGTGTCTTTGTTAATGTCAAGTTAATATATTACCTCTGAATGACATCGAGCTTCGCGTTGCGCTCCAGAAAACTACAAACATCGAGACTAATTTAAACAGCGCAATAAACGTGAAAACAGCCACGAATGAACGTGTAGTTTCCAATAATTATAATGGCAACTTAATTCTAATTATTAATACTAAGATAAGTGTCGCAAATCTGTGCAGCCATCTGAGCTGTGAGCTGCAGGAGGAGATCTGTGCGCAGTGACACCAAATGCAGGGCCGTAACGCAGAACCTGGAGGCCGGGGGGGAGTGAGGGGGGGAGGGCTTTAAAATCCTTCTTAGAGTTTTCCAGACAACAGTGGACCACACAAACTACTCACGTTTTTTATTTTTCTACAATCTCCTCTTCAGTTCAACCTTATCAGTGGAGACACATTGTTGATGTTACCATTATAAAATAGCTTACAAAAAAGTATTGGCAAAGCTCAATGTGATTTTCCCAGGAGTCGGAGCGTTGTTGTTAGCAGCTGCTGAAAGTAACTAAAAAGTTACTTTTAGTGTAACTTAGTTACTTTCCAACTCAAGTAGTCAGTAATATAACTAAGTTACTTTTTCAAGGAGTAATCAGTAGTCCGATTAAAGTTACTTTTTCAAAGTAACTATGCCAACACTGCTCATGAAGTTTGATATGATTGGCACTTTTCAGTGTTAAAGTGGAGCTGAGAACTAACTTACCAATCACAGTGCTTCAAATGGAGCTCATTGACCCGCAGTGCCTCTCTGAACTCAAAGCCAAGTTCAGGGAGGTGAGTGGAAAAAGCAGACAAGCTTGGGCAATTTTGAGAGAATTGCCACCCAGCTTCCCTGAGCTTTCCCAAATGTTCAAGCGGACCATGTGTCTTTTGGGAGCACATACTTGTGTGAAAAGCTCTTCTCTACCTTGAACTTCAATAAGTCCAAGTACAGGTCCAGACTTACTGACGAGCATCTTCAAGCTCTACTTAGGGTCTCAACTGCCTCCTCCCTTAAGCCAAATGTGGCTCGGCTATCTGAGAGGCAGCTGCCAGACCCCTCTAGCAGTAAGAAGTAGGCAGAAGAAACAGTTTATAAACTGTTATATTCATAACAGTTTATGTTCAATGTTCCATTCATGTTCAGAAAGTTAAAGGTTAAAGAACTGTTAATACAGCCATTTGAATCTGAAATATTATAATTACATTTATCTAGTCTTCTATAGCTGCTGTGTTATTATTATATTTTATTTATTTATTACTGATTAATTTTTTTTCTTATGAATTGTTAATTTATTTATTTTTTCATCTTATTTTGTGTTTAAAAAATAGAAATAAAGACATTTGATAACATTGGAATGTTTTTGTAAGAGCTTTTCTTGTGGAAAACCCGATGCGGCCCAGCCTCACCCAGACTCTACCTCCATCGGCCCCCAGGGAAATTGAGTTTGAGACCCCTGTTCTAGATCAACGTCAATTAAAGTGGACTGAGCAGGGCTGTTGTGAATGCACCCTAAGTCCACTTACATTTTGCTTTCCGCTCTGAGATGTAGCCATACTTTTAAAAACAAAACCTCTTCCTGGTGGTGTTAGTCCCCTTCAAGCGCCTTACCTTTCAGACCGGGTCCAGCGGCCGGGACCCGGTTACCGAGGCGAGGTGTCGGTCCCGGGGGAGCCGCGGGGCAAAAGTTTGTGTTGCACGCCCTGGAAGTGACAGGCCTCTGGTGGGCCGGGCAGCCGGCCTGGGGGCGACCTTGCTGGAGACACTGGACGGTTCGAGTCTGAACCCCTCCTCCGCAGGACACAGAGCACTACGGCAAAAACAAACCAACATGCATCTCCAAGAGGAAATCGCCAGGAGAGATGCAAACACAAGACATTCTGCAGCGCTGCAGTGAACGCATTTGCGATGAAAGCAGACGCAGGAGGGAGGCAGAGGGGTTGGACGGTGGAAAGGTCTTTGCGGAGACCAAGAACAGATGATACAAACAACCCGGGCAGCATGTTCTCGCCTTCTAGCAAAGCTGTCAGGAGACATCTCCTCTGGTCCAAACGTACAAGCATCCCCAGGCCTGAGATCAGGCAGGATGAGACTCTGCGCCCATAAGACTTTTTGCATTATAGATGACATGACGCAACAGTTAGGCCACACAAACCCTCTGCTCCAAAACGCTCTGTAAGAGAGCGCAGCTTCAGGATTTTATCCGAGGCCCGTTCCCCGTGGCCGTGATTTTCCTGCTGGCTACGTGTGCAGAGCAACACACCGCCTACGTTGCGCAGTCCGTCTCTGAGATGAGAAGACGGAGGACACGGTTCACAGGGTCCAACGTGTTGAACTGCAGCGCCGCTTTAAAATGAGCCTATTTATGCCGGAGCTTTCCAGAGAAGACCAGCCTGATCAGCTGAAATCAATCACAGAGGAGCAGTCGGGTGGAAAATACGTTTCATCAATTTCACTTTCAGGAGTTTTACTTTATTTTTTTTTTTTATTAATACATTGTCGCTTTTACTGAGGGGAGGACAGATTTTGTTCATTCTCACACATTTGTGTTCAGATGAAACTATTGATACGAGGGCTGCAACTGGAGATTATTTTGATTATTCTAGGGATCATTCTGACGATTAATCAATTAATCGGGTCACAAAACCTGCAGATTTTTCATTTAGCCACTTGAATCTGTTTTTATACAATATTGGAAATACATTAAGAGGTGAAAATGAACAAATTAACTTCTGTTTTTAGAAAGTAAACATTTTATTACCTAAAATGCAATAACAGCATTTCTGATTACAGTAAGTTATGGAACCAGGAGTTCTACACAGAACACAGTTACAGAAAAATGTTTCTTTATACCTTCATTTTAAAAATGTTTGCATTTTTTTTTAAGCAGTTTTGTGTTATTCTTTCAGCAAGCAGCCTTTTCTTGAGTCTGTATACTCTAGATAACAATTAATCACGATTATTCCGATTAGTTGTTTCTGCCCTAATTTCAATGTTTTACTAGGATTCCCTCATAATCCTGAAAGTCTTTACTGTGCACAGTTTGCAGCTGAAGTGTGAGCTGCTGCACCTGCTGCCAGGGAGACGGGAACCAGCCGGACACGGAGGCGCTGGACGCTGTTCTGCCAGGGACCACCCGGGGGCGCTCTGGGCACGGCGCTGCACTGCAGACCTGCTGGAGATCCATTGAAGGTTTGGCCACATTTCTGCACCGCCGCACGGGATACTCCACATACCTGGGCAGAAAGAGCCACACCACCTACTCAGAACGTCTGAACCCAGACGACGCGGCGGGGCCTCCGGCGTCTGCGGCGCTCTGCTAAAGTGTGATGAAAGTGGCGGTGTGTAGCTGGAGGCAACATACCCTCCCTGTGAGTCTCTCTCCCCACAGCGAAGCTCTCTTCTCTGAACGCCTGAGCCACAGGACCTGGAGCACTGAGACAGGAGGAGGCAGGAGGGAGAACCTTAGAACCAGCAGGGTTCCTGTACGGCACAAGCTACTTCATTCTGACACTTTGTAGTTATTTTATGTGATGAGCTGAACCTTTGCACTTTTTAAATCTTTATGGTACCGGTAAATTTGAATTCTACCCAAGAACCTGCTCTCAGAATGACAATATTATCGTTTATCGCAATAATATGTGACCGGCGCTCTGGACTAAGAGTGTCTCTGCTAACTTATTTGCATAAATGTGTGTATTTATCGTCCAGCAAAATAAGTCACCCTGACAGGCCCGGCTGTCTGTCAACATTAGCATCTTTCTTGCAAGTTTTCCACTGAGAGCAAGTTTTCCACTTGCGTCTTGGAGACAGATTCTCATATATGATATATGTATATGTATATTAGTATAATACTAATTAGATGTATAATTTATATATTTTTTAAATAATATTATAATATAATACTTTACAACACTAATAATTGCTATATTTGATGCACAGACCTGCTACTGTTCTATCATTAATGCCTTAGTGCTGTGCAATGATGGCTGCTTTTAATCTGAAATCAACAACTGGCACCATCACTGATTGCTCATTATCATCTTGTTCATTATTTTTCACAATCAGACAATTACTCATCTAGTCAGTGAAATGATTACAGCTGTGTGAGTGCTCCTAGAAGGACAGAAAAGGCAACCAACCGGAAACCAATTAACAACTGTACACAAAAACGTAGAAAGAGGAAAATCCTGTTTGCCTGATAAAATTGAATAAATTAATGGGGAGTGATCAGACTGCAGTCACATAATTGCAAGTTGCTTTCATCTGAGCAACATGGTTTTTTTTCTCTCTGCTCAGGTTGTTGTTGTTTTTTGTTTTTTTTCTTTTTGCCTGTATTATTTTTCAACGAGCTTCTAAGTGGGAGGTAAAGCTGAGCAGTAATGATAGTTCCAAATGTAATGAATGTGAGTCGCCTCGCATGCTGATCTGTTAGAGCTGCAAGACACATTTCTCTGAAGGAAATCTCTCTTTAAATGACTGATAAGTTTGAAAAACACAAAAACAAGAAACATCTAAGATGTCTGCTCTATTTGAAGGGTAGCATGCAAACTGCTGCTCCAGGAGAAAAATTGTTTTGTTGGTTCACTTATAAAGCCACTTATTGTGGCTCTTTTCATCTTTCTGAATTAAGAATTGAACAGTTTTCAAAGTTTGATAGATAGCATTGTAAGCTAGCTCCACAGTTTGAAATGTATCTCTCCCCTATTGAAAATGTGTATCAAACAGGTAAAGATATTCTACTGAGGCTAAATTACACGTGGAGTGGACTGACAGGATTTACTACTGATGAAACTTGTGAAGAAAACGTTCTCCACTGGAGAGTAAATGCACCTGTAATCTGTATCGGTTTCTTCCGTGCTACTTTCTGTTGCTCTGTCACATAAAATCCCAACAGACCCCATCAAAGTTTTTTTGTGTCATGATGAACATGGGGTGGGGGGAAAAAGCATCATCAGAAACGTGATTTGTTTTGCCGGACGTCGTTGCAAAACAACGAGCCAGCTTTCTGTCTCACCTCTCCCCAGGGCGTCGGGATCCACTGCAGCCTGTCGTTCCTGGGGCAGCGCCTCAGGACGCACGCCTCCTGGGCTTTTGGCCTGTGGTGCTGCCTGCACATGCTGTCGGGCACCACCACCGCGTGGGCGCCGGGATCCGTGCTGCGGCAGAACACGGTCCGCTTCCTCAGGCCGCGGCCGCACGATTTGGAGCACTGAGGGACGAGAAGGAGGAAGTAAATATGGTTGCTAGAGATCCTGACGCTGTTAGTGAGCCACTAGGCAACGGTCTGATGACCACGTGGACTCTGTCAGAAATTCATGCTCGGGCTTTATAACTTTGACCGTCTTGTCTTTGTTTTATCCTTCAGTTTCCTTCACATTAAGAGGAAAAATCGTTGGCACAGACATTACGGGGGAATTTGTTATTCCCCGTGTGGGCAGACAGGCAAACAGAAGGTCACCGCTCTGATGGTGTCGCATTATGAAATATGATAAACCGATGGCTGTCAGACGAATGTGACCCCCATCAGCGTGTCCACCAGCAGGACACAGAGCCGAGGTAAACTCCACATGAACCGCAAAGAGACGGACGACAGAGTCAAACTGCTCCGCGGGGACCAAGGGACGTGGCCAGAGAGGCTTTTATCCAACAGCAACCTATTCATTTATCATATAACACACACACACCCATACACACACACACACGCCCACTTGTAGATCAACGTGTACTTTCTTGGGAAGAAAAATGTACAAAACAGGACCATTGACCACTGTTCATTACAGAAAAGAGTATCATTTAAAATAAAAAACAGTGAAGAAAAGGTGAACGCTGAATTAATTTTAAACCAACAGCACATGGGACACGATATTAAAAGAGTGCAGAGAATAATTAGCAATGGAAAAATTTAAATTTTATACTTAGTTAAAAAGACAAAAGCTTTTTTTTTGCGGTATGGCAAATCATTGAAGTCTCAGATTACCGGTGTCTCCCAAACGTCCAGCAGGGGGCAGCAAAGGATTACATTAGTTTTACGGTTTGGAAGCTAAAACCAAGGTGATTTAGTTTCATCTCATCTTGATAAATAAATATACAACAAAGAACTTAGACAAAAGGAGAAACTAATTTTTCTTATTGATTTATAGTTGATGCTATCACATTTAGCCACACTGGCAGTTTAGAACCACAACCCATTTCAAGCATCATAACTTATGAAAACTCTACATAATATAATTTAATACCCTAATTTCACATTGGTCTAGTTTAATGATCTGATCGTTGTGTGTTTAGAATCTGATTTTTTAAATTTTTTTTACCAATCGGATGAATATTACCAAAAACATTTGCTACAGAAACATTTACTGTTCTGTGTCTGGTATGTTTGTGTTTGAATAAAAATAAGGCATAAATCAGGTGAAAAACCAAATGAACCAATCAGACATTCGGACATAAACCGGCTGACCAATCAGTATTTAAGGAGATGATTGGCGGACTGAAATAGGCTCTTAAATGAACCAACAAAATTATAAAGCGAACGTGACCTTACATGCTTAAGAGTAGTTCATTACTAAATGGAATGTTAAAATTACACATTGCAGTCACAATAACTATAAAAACCTTAATTACATGGTTAAAAAAACTTAAATCAAATTGAAAACATAAAGACAAATTAAAGCTGCAAGCAGCCTCGTGCGGCCCTCGCAGCAAGCGCTGCTCCGGCTCACCGGCCACCGCGGAGTTCCAGCCGCCGCGGAAGCTCTCGCGCCGTTTCCAGAGCCGGCGCCCGCTCGCCGCAGCGGGAGCCGTCGCGAACCTTCCCCGCCCAATCGCCTGCCAGACGACACACGTGAATGCGGTCGCAGCGCTCCCGACGACTCACAAAAAATCTGGCGCAGATCGGTCCATTTACGGCGGAGATATAGCTGATGGATTAACCTAGGGGGCGCAGTGGAGTCAAATTACATTTCAAAACATTTGAGCTCTTTAAAGGTTACCACAGGTCTTACATTTCAAGTTTGGTGCCAATCGGATCATCCATGTGTGATTTAAAGACAATCGTATGAATATGGCGAGGGTCTGACATTTGCAATTTGGCCACGCCCACACTGTTCAGCCAGCATTGACAGATGTCATCTAAAAGTTGCAGGACAGCGGCCCTTGAGGACTGGAGTTTGACACCCCTGCTGTAAGAAGATGGTTGGATAAATAATTTTAATATTAAATAATATGATTTCTACAATAGCTTCCAAATCGTGTGGCCCATTAACTCAAAATCAAGGTGAAATTGTTCTACTAGAGAGTATAGATGAAGCACATTCATCTTTATTACATTTGACCCCTTTTTTATTTAACTAATTTTGTATTTAAAAAATATACTCTATATAAAAAAAAATTCATAAAATGTATTACCTCACATTATCATCACATTTGTTAGCTGTAATGTTCAATTACATAAAATTGGAGGACAGGATCAATTTCATTACATGTTCACTTCTTACCTGAAATGTTAAATACAACAAATATTTACTTTAAGTGTGACAGTTTAACCTTAGTGATGTCATCATTTGACCACATGACGATTAATCACTGAAAGTTTGGTTCCTCTGAGCTCCGTCTACTGTGAAAATCACATTGAGCTTTGCCAATTCTTAATTGTAAGCTATTTTATAATGGTAACATCAACAATGTGTATCCACTGATAAGGTTGAACTGAAGAGGAGATTGTCCAAAAAATAAAAACGTGAGTAATTTATGTGGTCCACTGCTGTGTGGAAAACT
The DNA here is from genome assembly GCF_019740435.1 of Gambusia affinis. Lineage (NCBI taxonomy): Eukaryota > Metazoa > Chordata > Actinopteri > Cyprinodontiformes > Poeciliidae > Gambusia > Gambusia affinis. The sequence continues at coordinate 28,836,117 of NC_057869.1, read as the reverse complement.
CTAAGAATTACTTTAAAGCCCCACACTCCACCCCCCGCCTCCAGGTTCTGCGTTCTGGCCCTCGTTTAATATCATAGCTCAGCGCTCCTCCTGCTCATATTTGTGACACTTATCTCAATATTAATAATTATAGTGCCGTTAAGTTTCCATTATAATTCTTAGCAACTACGGACACGTTCATTCGTGGCTGTTTTCACCTTTTTTGGACCAGTTTATTTTATTGTCTAATAAATAAAATTCACTTCCTGTCAACACCTTTGAGGTAATATCGTTTAATAGGTTTGCCAGGCAAACTTTTAACTGTAAGGATATTTTGAAAGTACTAAACTCCACAGCTTTGCGTGTGCAGCCCATGTACGATTCAAACAAAATAATGTGGCTTCCATTAAATGAGCAAGAAATTGTTTAGCATATCAGACTCACCAGAATCCACATCTCTGCAGCAAACACGTTGATAAGTTGGAATGCAACAACAGGACATCTCACCGCTAATACCCATGACATCTGTCTCCTATTCGTTAGGTCCGACAGCTTAGCTACGTTAGCTTGACTGTCAACCGTCATATTCACCCCTTCGGGGGGAACGGGGGCGGTGATTGCGTGCGTGCGTGCGTTATAAAGATCGAACTGCACACATATCATGACGGCTTGATTGACAATGTTTCCACAATTTTCTTAATTATAAAGATGATTCAAAAATAAAAATATCAGAAATTCTTCTTTTCTTTTTTTACTTCAGGGAAAATTAATAAGCAGCCGTACAGCTGCAGGCGCTGCTCTCTCCGTTAAATCATGCATGCTTCGGTGCACTTCGATAGCTTAGCTGCGTTAGCTTGACTGTCAACCGTCATATTCAGTTCTCTAGTGCTAATAAGTGATATAAACGCAAATATAGGAGATGGAAATGTATACTTACATAATAAAAACGCACATGCAGACGGGATTAAGGAAGGCTTGATCGTTAATGTTATCCGTGGAGGCTATTTTTATCCCAACGAGCCAGCAGAAGTATCGAAAACAACGTAACTGTGGAACTACAAAATACACAGATGCATCTTTGGGAATTGCAGTGGTAAAAATGCACACATAGTCATGTATGGCGTGATAGTGACACCAAGTGGTTAATATCGCCATTACAGCACCTCTCTCATACTGTGTAATTCTCGCCTTATTCATGTGTGGAGTAACAGTGACACCAAGAGGACTTAATGGGAATAACATATTTTTTTTCTAAAAAATCTAAAATTACAGAAAATCCGTTGAATTTAGAATATGGCTCCAAGAGAATTTTTTGTTCGTCCTGAAAAGATACACATATGTACCAAGTTTGGTAATTCTAGGTTAAAGCATGTCTTGGTTGATCATTTAAAATTTTCTAGCCATAAATACATTAGGCCACGCCCACCAAATTTTATTATGGATTTCTTTCGGGGAGTGGATAAGGATCCATCCTAGTGAGTTTGGAACAGCTTTGCCCAAAACTGTGGAATTCAGAGCCAAACGAATGACAGCGGCGTTAGAGGTCACTTCGGCACGCCGCCACGCCCACCTGCTCCATCAAAGCCGGTCGGGGCTGGAATCCAAAATACACCAGCATGTCTTCTGTTTCTGGAAAACTTTCAAGTTGATTAGGTCAAAGGTGTAAGATAGCGACCGTTCCCAGTAAAACATGACACTTCCTGTTCTCAGGGGGCGTGGCCTGAGTGATGTCATCATTTGACCACAGGGTCTTTTATGTCAAACTATGATGATCAATCACTGAAAGTTTGGTTCCTCTGAGAGTTTTAGTGTAGGAGTTATAAGAGTTTTATGTTTCATGGCGAATAGTCAAAGTTTGACACATAGCCACGCCCACATACTTTGAAGTACGAAAATTCCTTTGATAACTTTTCACCTTTGATGCCTCAAGTGTGTGCTGAGCGATTTTGAAGTCTGTATCTGAAAAACTGTAGGAGGAGTTCGATCAAATACGAAGGCTGTAAACATCAAAAATGGGGTCAATTTTGGAACTTTATTCCAAAATGGCCGACTTCCTGTTGGGTTGAGACCATGGATCCAAGAGACTTTTTGTACATCAGGACAATATACAGATGTGTAAGTTTTGTAATTATAGGTTAAAAAGCATGGCTTGGGCTGATCATTTAAAATTTTCTAGGGGCGCTATAGAAATTAGGCCACGCCCACCAAATTTTATTATGGATTCCTGTCTTGGGTGGATAAAGATCCATCCTAGTGAGTTTGGAGAAGTTTGGCCCAAAACTGTGGAATTCAGAGCCAAGCGTATGACAGCGGCGTTAGAGGTCACTTGCCACGCCACGCCCACCTGCTCCATCAAAGCCGGTCGGGCTGGAATCCCAATAGAGCCACATGTTTCCTGTCTGTTAACACAGTTTCATGTTGATTAGTTCAAAGGTGTAATATAGGGACCGTTCCCAGTAAAACATGACACTTCCTGTTCTCAGGGGGCGTGGCCTTAGTGATGTCATCATTTGACCACAGGGTATTTTAGGTCAACCCATGATGCTCAATCACTGAAAGTTTGGTTCCTCTGAGAGTTTTAGTGTAGGAGTTATAACTGTTTAGAGTTTCGTGGCGAGTTGGTGAACTTTGACCCTGCTAGCCCCCTTCAGCATACTCAAAAAGTCACCATTTTGATAACTTTTAATCGCCATGCCCTTATGATCAGACTGACCGAGTTTGAAGCCGATCAATCAAAATCCCTAGGAGGAGTTCGATCAAATCTGAAATGTAAAATCGGGTCAAAATGTGACCTTCGATCCAAAATGGCCGACTTCCTGTGATACTTGGACTATGACAATAATTGTAAATTCTGAGCGTCTTGGGGAGCTCTACAACTGTACCAAATTTCAAGTCTCTACGACAAAGTAAGTGAATAGCAAAGGGTCTTTTGAAAATTTCTAGGTGGCGCTGTTGAGCCATTTTTTGCGATTTTTACGACCTTAAAATCGTAAATTTTAAACAGTCTCTATGCGTCCGCCAAATTTGGTGAGTTTTTGAATATGATAAAGCCTCCAAAAAGGCAATTCATTTGGGTGGAAGAATAATAAAAGAATTAAAACTGCAAGCAGCCTCGTGCGCCCTCGCAGCAAGCGCTGCTCGGCTCACTGCCATGAGTTCAGCCCGCGAAGCTCGCGCCGTTCAGAGCAGCGCCCGCTCGCCATAGCAGAGCCGTCGCGAACCTTCCGCCCAATCGCCCGCCACGACACGCGTGAATCGTTCGGCAGCGCTCCCGACTCACAAAAATCTGGCAGATCGGTCCATTTCTGGCGGAGATATAGCTGATGGATTAACCTAGGGGCGCAGTGGAGTCAAATTACATTTCAAAACATTTGAGCTCTTTAAAGGTTACCACAGGTCTTACATTTCAAGTTTGGTTCCAATCGGATCATCCATGTGTGATTTAAAGACAATCGTATGAATATAGGTCTGACATTTGCAATTGGCCACGCCCACACTGTTCAGCCAGCATTGACAGATGTCATCTAAAAGTTGCAGGACATTGAGGACTGGAGTTTACACTGCTGTAAAAGATGGTTGGATAAATAATTTTAATATTAAATAATATGATTTCTACAATGGCTTCCATCGTGTGGCCCATTAACTCAAAATCAAGGTGAAATTGTTCTACTAGAGTATAGATGAAACTTCATCTTTATTACAGACCCAATTTAACTAATTTGTATTTAAAAATATACTCTATATAAAAAAATTCATAAAATGTATTACCTCACATTATCATCACATTTGTTAGCTGTAATGTTCAATTACATAAAATTGGAGGACAGGATCAATTTCATTACATGTTCACTTCTTACCTGAAATATGTTAAATACAACAAATATTTACTTTAAGTGTGACAGTTTAATTAGTGATGTCATCATTTGACCACATGACGATTAATCACTGAAAGTTTGGTTCCTCTGAGCTCCGTCTACTGTGAAAATCACATTGAGCTTTGCCAATTCTTAATTGTAAGCTATTTTATAATGGTAACATCAACAATGTGTATCCACTGATAAGGTTGAACTGAAGGAGATTGTCCAAAAATAAAGCTGAGTAATTTATGTGGTCCACTGCTGTGTAAAACTCTAATTGCTAAGCCCCACACAGCCTCCAGGTTCTGCGTTCCTCGTTTAATATCATAGCTCAGCTCCTCCTGCTCATATTTGTGACACTTATCTCAATAAAATTATAGTGCGTTAAGTTTCCATTATAATTCTTAGCAACTACGGACACGTTCATTCACATTTGGACCAGTTTATTTTATTGTCTAATAAATAAAATTCACTTCCTGTCAACACCTTTGAGGTAATATCGTTTAATAGGTTTGCCAGGCAAACTTTTAACTAGAGATATTTTGAAAGTACTAAACTCCACAGCTTTGAGTGTGCAGCCCATGCAGTTCAAACAAAATAATGTGCTTCCATTAAATGAGCAAGAAATTGTAGCATATCAGACTCACCAGAATCCACATCTCTGCAGCAAACATGTTGATAAGTTGGAATGCAACAACAGGACATCTCACCGCTAATACCCTGACATCTGTCTCCTGTGTTATTCCGATGGCTTAGCTGTTATTGATTTGTCATATTTAAAGACACTGGTTGTGTCGTTTAATATCAAAGCTCAGATCTCCTGCAATTAAGCTCAATTGCTGAAGATTTGTGACAATTCAATATTAATTATTATAGTGGCGTTAAGTTCATGATAATTTTGAATTTGATTCATTGTCATTTTGTTTTGACCAGATATTGTCTAATAAATAAAATTCACTTTACAACATTTGAGGTATGTCGTTTAATATTTACAAATTTTAACTTAAATATTTTGAAAGTACTAAACTCCACAGCTTTGAGTGTAATATTTCAAACAAATAATGTGCTTCCATTAAATGAGCGAAATTGTTTAGCATATCAGACTCACCAGAATATCTCTGCAGCAAACGTTGATAAGTTGGAATGCAACAACAGGACATCTCACAGCTAATACCCATGACATCTGTCTCCTATTGGTAGATCCGACAGCTTAGCTCGTTAGCTTGACTGTCAACGTCATATTCACTTCGGATTATGCTTATTATAAGATGAAGCACACATATCAAAACATTGATATGATGTTATCCGTGGAGGCTATTTTTATCAAAGCCAGCCATTGCTAGAAGTACCGGAAAATAAAAACCGAACTGAGAAATAAGATTTAAGCTTTGGCATAACGTACAAGATGTTTTGACAGAACAATGTTTCACAATTTTCTTAATTATAAAGATGATTCAAAATAAAATATCAGAAATTCTTCTTTTCTTACTTCAGGAAAATTAATAGCAGAGTGCAGCTGCAGGCGCTGCTCTCTCCGATAAAATCCTGCATGCTTCTGTACGTAGATAGCTTAGCTGCGTTAGCTTGACTGTGAACCGTCATATTCATATTCTGTTCTCTAGTGCTAATAAGTGATATAAGCAAATATAGGAGATGGAAATGTATACTTACATAATAAAACACATGCAGGCGGGATTAAGGAAGGATTGATCGTTAATGTTATCCGTGGAGGCTATTTTTTAGCCAGCAGAAGTATCAAAACAACGTAACTGTGGAACTACAAAATACACAGATGCATCTTTGGGAATTGCAGTGGTAAAAATGTACACATAGTCATGTATGGCGTGATAGTGACACCAAGTGGTTAATATCGCCATTACAGCACCTCTCTCATACTGTGTAATTCTCGCCTTATTCATGTGTGGAGTAACAGTGACACCAAGAGGACTTAATGGGAATAACATTTTTTTTCTAAAAATCTAAAATTACAGAAAATCCGTTGAATTTAGAATATGGCTCCAAGAGACTTTTGTTCGTCCTGAAAAGATACATATGTACCAAGTTTGGTTCTAGGTTAAAGCATGGCTTGGGCTGATCATTTAAAATTTTCTAGGGCGCCATAAATACATTAGGCCACGCCCACCAAATTTTATTATGGATTTCTTTCAGGGGTGGATAAGGATCCATCCTAGTGAGTTTGGAAAGCTTGGCCCAAAACTGTGGAATTCAGAGCCAAGCGAATGACAGCGGCGTTAGAGGTCACTTGCCACGCCGCCACGCCCTGCTCCATCAAAGCCGGTCGGGCTGGAATCTTCAATACAGCAACATGTTTCCTGTCTGTTAACACAGTTTCATGTTGATTAGGTCAAAGGTGTAATATAGGGACCGTTCCCAGTAAAATGACACTTCCTGTTCTCAGGGGCGTGGCCTTAGTGATGTCATCATTTGACCACAGGGTATTTTAGGTCAACCCATGATGCTCAATCACTGAAAGTTTGGTTCCTCTGAGAGTTTTAGTGTAGGAGTTATAACTGTTTTTGAATTTCATGGCGAGTAGTGAACTTTGACCCTCTAACCCCTTCAGCATACTCAAAACTCACCTTTGATAACTTTTAATCGCCATGCCTTCATCAGACTCACCAAGTTTGAATCAATCAAAATCCCTAGGAGGAGTTCGATCAAATACCAATGCTGTAAACGGCCAAAATGGGGTCAAATGTGACCTTCATCCAAAATGGCCGACTTCCTGTGATACTTGACTATGACAATAATTGTAAATTCTGAGCGTCTTGGGAGCTCTACAACTGTACCAAATTTCAAGTCTCTACGACAAAGTAAGTGAATAGAAAAGGGTCTTTTGAAAATTTCTAGGCGCTGTTGAGCCATTTTTTTAGATTTTTTTGACCTTAAAATTCAAAATTTTAAACAGTCTATGCTTCCGATTTGGTGAGTTTTTGAATATGATAAATCCAAAAGGCCCCTCTTTGGGGGGCAGAATAATAAGAAGAATAATAATACAAAACTAGGCCAGCGCTTTGCTGCTCGGGCCATAAAGCTTCGCAAGCTGCTCGAGCTGCTCACTCATGGCAGTTTGAAGCTCTCGCGCGTTCAGAGCACGCCCGCTCGCTGCAGCGGGAGTCGGAACCTTCCCGATCGCCCGCCAGAAGACACGTGAATCGTTAGCTGACGACTCACAAAAATCTGGCCAGATCGGTCCATTTCTAGGAGATATAGCTGATGGATTAACCTAGGGGCGCAGTGGAGTCAAATTACATTTAAAACATTTGAGCTCTTTAAAGGTTACCATTCATGTGTGGAGTAACAGTGACACCAAGAGGCCTTAAAGGATCATATTTTTCTAAAAGACAATCAAAATTGAAAACCTGTTGAATTTGAACATGGCTCCAAGAGACTGTTCGTCCTGAAAGAATACACATATGTCAAGTTTGTAATTCTAGGTTAAAGCATGGCTTGGGGCTGATCATTTAAAATTTTCTAGGCCATAAATACATAGGCCACGCCACCAAATTTTATTATATTTCTTTCAGGGGTGGATAAAGATCCATCCTAGTGAGTTTGGAACAGCTTTGCCCAAAACTGGAATTCAGAGCCAAGCGAATCAGCGGCGTTGTCACTTGACACGCCGCCGCCCATGCTCCATCAAGCAGTCGGGGCTGGAATCAAAATACACCAACATGTCTTCTGTTTCTGGAAAAACTTTCAAGTTGATTAGGTCAAAGGTGTAAGATAGACCGTTCCCAGTAAAACATGACACTTCCTGTTCTCAGGGCGTGGCCTGGTGATGTCATCATTTGACCACAGGGTCTTTTAGGTCAACCATGATGATCAATCACTGAAAGTTTGTTCCTCTGACAGTTTTATGTAGGAGTTATAAGAGTTTTATGTTTCACGGCAAATAGTCAAAGTTTGACACATAGCCACGCCCACATACTTTGACGTCAATTCCTTTGATAACTTTTCATCTTTGATGCCTCAAGTGTGTGCTGAGCGATTTTGAAGTCTGTATCTGAAAAACTGTAGGAGGAGTTCGATCAAATCAAGGCTGTAAACATCAAAATGTCAATTTTGGAACTTCATTCCAAAATGGCCGACTTCCTGTTTTGAGACCATGGCTCCAAGAGACTTTTTGTACATCAGGACAATATACAGATGTGTAAAGTTTGGTAATTCTAGGTTAAAGCATGGCTTGGGGCTGATCATTTAAAATTTTCTACGCCATAAGAAATTAGCCACGCCCACCAAATTTTATTATGGATTCCTGTCGTGGATAAAGATCCATCCTAGTGAGTTTAGCTTGCCCAAAACTGTGGAATTCAGAGCCAAAGCAATTAGAGGTCGCCATGCGCCACACCTGCATCAAAGCCGGTCTGGAATCAAATACACCACATGCTTCTTTCTCTGGAAAAAGTTTCAGTTGATTAGTTCAAAGGTGTAAGATAGCGACCGCTCAGTAAAACATGACACTTCCTGTTCTCAGGGGCGTGGCCTTAGTAATGTCATCATTTCACCACAGGGTCTTTTAGGTCAACCCATGATCAATCACTGAAAGTTTGGTTCCTCTGAGAGTTTTAGTGTAGGAGTTATAACTGTTTTTGAGTTTCGTGGCGAGTGGTGAACTTTGACCCTGCTATCCCCTTCAGCATGCTCAAAAACTCACCATTTTGATAACTTTGAATCGCCCATGCCTTCTGATCAGACTCACCAAGTTTGAAGCCGATCAATCAAAATCCCTAGGAGGAGTTCGATCAAATACCAATGCTGTAAAATGGCAAAATGGGGTCAAAAGACCTTCAATCAAAAAATGACTTCCTGTGATACTTGCAGTATGACATTAATTGTAAATTCTGAGCATCTTGAGCTCTACAACTGTACCAAATTTCAAGTCTCTACAAAGTAAGTGAATAGCAAAGGGTCCTTTGAAAATTTCAATGGCGCTGTTGAGCCATTTTTTAGATTTTCGTGACCTTAAAAATGTAAATTTTAAACAGTCTCTATGCCCGCCAAATTTGGTGAGTTTTGAATGATAAAGCCTCCAAAAGGCAATTCATTTGGGTGGAAGAAAATATAAATAATAAGAAACAGTATAAAAACAATAGGCCTTACGCTTTGCTGCTCGGGTAATTAAAATCTGCAACAGCTGCTGGTGAGCAAGTAGTCACTAATACCAGAGTTCAAGGAAGCTCTCGCAGGCGGGGTAGCAGCAGGAGCTATCAACCTTAGATGGCAGAGGCGACACACATGAAAGCGTTAAACAGCGCTTGACAACTCACAAAAAATCTGGCGCATCGTCCATTACAGAGATAGCTGATGGATTAACCTAGCAGTGGAGTCAAATTACATTTCAAAACTTTTGAGCTCTTTAAAGGTTACCACAGGTCTTACATTTCAAGTTTGGTTCAATGCTCATCCATGTGTGATTTAAAGACAATCGTATGAATATGGCGAGGTCTGATAGATCATTTAAAATGTTCAACCATCATTGACAGATGTCATCACCTTATCATTTTAAGTGAGTTTGCACTGGATTAAATCCATATGGGTCTGATATTGTATTTTATCAGACCGGCGTTAGAGGTCACCACTGCGCCACGCCCACCTGCTCCATCAAAGCCGGTCGGGCTGGAATCCAAAATACACCAGAAAGTCTTCTGTGTCTGGAAAAACTTTCAAGTTGATTAGGTCAAAGGTGTAAGATAGCGACCGTTCCCAGTAAAACATGACACTTCCTGTTCTCAGGGGGCGTGGCCTGAGTGATGTCATCATTTGACCACAGGGTCTTTTGGGTCAACCCATGATGATCAATCACTGAAAGTTTGGTTCCTCTGAGAGTTTTAGTGTAGGAGTTATAAGAGTTTTATGTTTCATGGCGAATAGTCAAAGTTTGACACATAGCCACGCCCACATACTTTGAAGTACGACAATTCCTTTGATAACTTTTCACCTTTCATGCCTCAAGTGTGTGCTGAGCGATTTTGAAGTCTGTATCAGAAAAACTGTAGGAGGAGTTCGATCAAATACGAAGGCTGTAAACATCAAAAATGGGGTCAATTTTGGAACTTTATTCCAAAATGGCCGACTTCCTGTTGGGTTGAGACCATGGCTCCAAGAGACTTTTTTGTACATCAGGACAATATACAGATGTGTAAGAAGTTTTGTAATTATAGGTTAAAGCATGGCGGGCGGTCATTTAAAATATTCTAGGGGGCGCTATAGAGAAATTATGCCACACCCACCAAATTTTATTATGGATTCCTTTCGGGGGGTGGATAAAGATCCATCCTAGTGAGTTTGGTAAAGCTTGGCCTAAAACTGTGGAATTCAGAGCCAAGCGATGACAGCGGCGTTAGAGGTCATCACGCGCCGCCACGCCCACCTGCTCCATCAAAGCCGGTCGGGGCTGGAATCTTCAATACAGCAACATGTTTCCTGTCTGTTAACACAGTTTCATGTTGATTAGGTCAAAGGTGTAATATAGGGACCGTTCCCAGTAAAATATGACACTTCCTGTTCTCAGGGGGCGTGGCCTTAGTGATGTCATCATTTGACCACAAGGTATTTTAGGTCAACGCATGATGATCAATCACTGAAAGTTTGGTTCCTCTGAGAGTTTTAGTGTAGGAGTTATAACTGTTTAGAGTTTCTGGCGAGTTGGTGAACTTTGACCCTGCTAGCCCCCTTCAGCATACTCAAAAAGTCACCGCTTTGATAACTTTTAATCGGCCATGCCTTATGATCAGACTGACCGAGTTTGAAGCCGATCAATCGAAATCCCTAGGAGGAGTTCGATCAAATACACGAAAAAATTGTAAACGGCAAAAATCGGGTCAAAATGTGACCTTCGATCCAAAATGGCCGACTTCCTGTGATACTTGCACTATGACAATAATTGTAAATTCTGAGCGTCTTGGGGAGCTCTACAACTGTACCAAATTTCAAGTCTCTACGACAAAGTAAGTGAATAGAAAAGGGTCTTTTGAAAATTTCTAGGTGGCGCTGTTGAGCCATTTTTTTGGCGATTTTTGCAACGACCTTAAAATACGAAATTTTTAAATAGGCTTTACGCGTCCGCCAAGTTTGGTGAGTTTTTGAATATGATAAAGCCTCCAAAAAGGCCTCCAAAGAGGGTGGAAGAAAAAGAATAATAAACAATACAGATACAATAGGCCTTCGCAGCGCTTTGCTGCTCGGGCCTAATAATAATAAACAGTACAAAAACAATAGGCCTTCGCAGCGCTTTGCTGCTCGGGCCTAATAAACAGTACAAAAACAATAGGCCTTCGCAGCGCTTTGCTGCTCGGGCCTAAATAGGTTCATTTACAGAAACTCATTAAAGAATAGATCCTCAATCATCTGGGAGGGGCCGGTTGACCTTCTATGACCTTTGGAAACTTTTAATGTCTTAAAAATGATAGCAGCACAAACATAATTTGCTGGTTTGGACCCACCTGGGACCAGGACCCTGAGCTCCACTCCGGCGGGCAGGCCTGGGTGTGGCACGGCTGGATTTGGGCCGGAGAGATGACGGGACAGAGGGAGTGCGCCGCCGCCTCGTCCCGCTGGTAGGTCACCTTCCTCATGCAGCGCAGCGCCCTGGTCTGCTGGCCCCCCCCACAGGAGCGGCTGCAGGGCCCCCAGTCCCCCGGGGCCCAGCTGCAGAGGGACAGGAAGAGCAGGGGCGTGAAGAGACCAGAGGAGTTGGGTCTAAACGTGCGTTCTCAGCCTGAACTCAGGCTCTGTTATCAGGAAGCCGACCACATCACTGAGCTCCCAATCAGAGAGTCCAACCACAGGTTTAGACCTCGGTCTGCTTTGCTTATTTTCATCCTTAAAGAACACTGTTACAACATAAACCATCAGTGATTGCCATAAAAAAAATTAAAAAAAAAAAAAACCCAACTCCAAATCGCATCAAAACGTCCAATTATCCATCTGTTAAACACTTCAAACAGGTTGGTTTCCAAACTTATGATTCAGTGTGGAGCAGAAATGCTGACCTTAATTTATATATCCATGACCCAGCCGTTCTATGCATCATTATACTTTCGTTTCCTCTGAAACTAAACATGAAAAACCATACTGTACACAACTCTGCAGGAAAGTTTTCCCAGATTTCCTCAGCCTGTGAAAAAGGGGATTTGCACCCAACAGATTTTGCTTTTTTGTTGCACTTAAATATTTCATAATTAAATATCAGATTATGCTATTTTTGATAACTGCACAGCATTTTTATGTTGTAATTGTGCCATTACTGGACAGTATGATGTTCATAATTTTCTTTTAGTATATTTTTATATTTATATTTCATATTAACCAACATGCTGTAATAGAATGTCACTTTGCTGCTGTTTTCCCACAGTGGGACAATAAGGGATGTTTCTGTTCTATTCCAGGGCTCAGCAGGTTTTGGAAACCATTTGAAGATAATTATGAATGAAATATAAGACCTGCATTTAAATTTAACAGCTGTATCACAGCTGTTAAATTTCCTTTTGATGCCCATTATAGACGTGAAGAAGCTAGCTAGTTAGTACAGATAAATCAGTAGCTAATTAGCGATAGCCATAACGGAACGCAATAAAGATGTCTGCATGCGACTCAAAATTTTGCCTGACAGAAAAGAACCGTGACTATTGTATTCTAGGTCAAATTACATTTGTAAAAAAATATATTTTTTTTAGACATTTAAGGCATCAAGTTTAAATACATGAATTTGAGACTTTTTAAGGATACACAGACAACATGTATTCTATTTAAGTGATGAGAAAATGGTTTGTGACACTGGACTAATAAATGACTTGGTTTGGATAGCTACAATCCCTGCTTTGCCATTAAAACCACAAAAACCATCTGCATTGTTTTTGCCTGTGTGTCAATGAGACACACGGGCAAATTTCCACATATGAGAACTTTGACAATCAGATGCTAAAGAGAGGCAGAGGGAGGAGATGAGCCGACGGATCTGTCCACTTCGGAGACGACAAGCTACCAAAGAGACCGTTCCTACGCACTGCCGACCTGCTCCGGGGGGAAGAAGAAAAAAAACGCTTTCATTCCTCTTCAGATGGCAGAGAAAAATGAAGCAGCAGGACTGAACCGCACTTTGGACGCGAGAAGGCTGTGGACCACTGGGAGCTGAAAGCATCGGTTTGGGACTTTTGGCCTGAGGGCTGTTTGTTTCTCTTTCCCCCATCTGTTTCCCTGACTTATAAATAACAGTATATCATTGGAGAAAAGTGGCGGATGTGCCACTCCGCTTTGCTGCAAAACCAATACTGTACAGATGCAGCCATAATTTGTATATCTCAAATATCCCATGAAGCTGATGTATATTTTAAGGCAGGACCAGAAAGTGCAGTTCTGTGGAGCCAAATTCCTACTTTTGTTTTGCACATCTGCAGAACTGGTAGCACAAACGGGTGGAGCAGTTTGGATTGGTCTGAAACGTTTCATAGATAATTCAACATTTGTGGGAAATGTTTATTGTTTGTTTTTTTTTTAAGTGAATTAATTTAAAGGGCTGTAATTAATTAATCACATTTTAATCAAATTGTGATTGTAATGTTCCACCTTTGTTTGCACAGTTAGAATAAAAATACACAATTAATCGTGTTCAAATGTTTAACACACTATAATCTATGTGAATAATTCATTAAAATTAACAGTCCCAGCTCCAACTAAAACAAATAACTCCCCTGAAAATGTTACTATTTGAAAATCTAAAGTAAGAATTCTAACTTTTCTAAAATAGTTAGATAAGTCAGGTGATTATTGCCAAGCGTTAATCCGTCCAGGAAAAATGAAATGCAGTAAATGTAGGCTTGGTGTATTTGGTCTCCATTTTGGCCAAAAAAACCAAAGAAAGAAAATCACTCACAACATATATCTAAGTGCAGTTAGCCAGAATTATGGAGCTCTTTTTCTAAAGAAACAAATTCCCCCTGCTTCCCTGTTTTACGTTAGAAATGCAGCATTGTGTCGGTGCAAGAAGAAGCTAAATGCGCGCCTGAAGCTACAGGGCTAATGGAGTGAAGGGAACAGGGCTTGTGTTTGGGGGGTTAACTTCTCCATGACCAGACCGACTGGGCCCCGCGGGAATCCTTACGTCTCTACACAATGAAACATGGAGAGGGCTGTCAGCACTCGTGATACACTCCTTAGATATAAACAGGCATTCTTACAGTCTCCCCCTGTCAGACACACACATGCACACACCCCGTTCGAGTGCATCCCATCTCATTGTCAGCTTCTCTTTTCTGCTTAGGCTGTTGAATGCGAGCCCATACATCCTGGAGATCTTAATGCAGTCTTCAGAGCTTTCATGCTGTTCACTCAACTCAACTTTCTTCCGATGAAGAACGCATAAACTAGTCTGTTACACACATAAAACTCTTCAGAAACTCCCACATATAAGATAATTCATGGGTGTCAAGCTGCTGCTTTTAGCTGAATGGACAATTCTTCTGACACTGAGGCAATTTTCTTCACCAAAAAAAGTCGGGAAGCTCAGGACCAACAACCAGGGCATCTGATAGCTTCCATTGAGACAAAAGAAACTGTATGCTAAAGATTAGGAGCAGTTTGTTCTCAGGCGGTGATAAACCATTGGAGGTCGAACTGATAGTTTGACTTGTTTATCCCATAAACAAGTTTAGCAAAGACCTGTTAGCATTGCTCCCTGTTTAGCATGGGTTCCTGTTATCATAGCTCCCTCCTGACATGGCTACCTGTTAGCATGTATCCCTGTTAGCATTACTCCTTGTTAGCATGACTCCCTGCTTGCATGGCTCCCTGTTAGCATTTCTCCTTGCTAGCAGGGAACAGAGTTCCACCTAGGATGCCAGGCTACATACTTACCTTGTGGTTGAACTCAAAATCTATTATTTAAGCTTCAAACATTTAGAGAAAGCGTGCATATAAAGTTTTATTTTGCGCAGTGCAGTTGTGTCTATGTGTGTACTCTCTCTGACCCCTGCCTGTTCTTTTGGGGTAGTGTGTAAATCAAGCTAGCTCCAGTTCCCCAGCCAAAAGCCCTACAAGCCATAGGAGGGAGAGAAAGAGAGAGAGAGAGAAAGAAGGAGACAGAGACAGAGAGAGAGAGAGAGGCCTTTTATTCAACTTTCACCCAGTTTGCTTCTATGAATTCTGTTTGGTCCTAATGCAGACATTTAAAAATGCATACCTTGAAATGCTCTGTCTAGACCACCAGGATGCAACTTGGATTTTATGCATGATTTCATGCTCAGAGAGCAGCAATCAGTCTGACAAGGTTTAGATGATTTCTTCAAATCTGTTTAGCAGGTTCCAGTTATATTTTCTGTTCTTTTAAACAGTCAAAAATAGCATTATTTAAATTTAAGCTCAAGATTACGTATTTGTTTCTTCACAGAATCTGTGGAGAAATTTAAACATTAGGGTGATGGAACGCAGGCCTTCCAACCTCAAAGACTTGGAGCTAATTACCAGAGATATATGCAAAACAGTGCAGAGAAATTACAAGATTTAGCTCCTTTTATCGTTTCAAAACCAAATTAAAAAAATTATTTATAAGAGGAGTTTTTTTTACTGAAATGTAAATGTTCTCATTTACGTAGTTCTTTTCTCCTCATCAATAAAAGGTGTTGTCTTTTGTTTACTCAGGCTGAAATTTAAGCTTTAACCAGAAGTTTGCAAAGTCCGCATAAAAAGATGTTAGCTTCCCTTCCACTGATTATACAATTGCACAATTTGACATTTCGAAGAAAAAAAAAATTGATTAATGGAAATACGCCAACTTTCGGAAAAAAAAACAATTTGCTTTTCAATTAAACGTTTTGGATTATTTTGCAAAACTGCAACAGAAACACTTCTTTCACATCACATGAGTTACGTGACCAACAACCAAATGTTGCTGCTGGCGCAAACCACAAAGACAGGAAGTAGTTGGAGTATCATACTGCGTGAACAAACTTATTCATATATGATTTTTACTGTGTTTCTTATTTAAAAAAACACAACAGCCAAATTGTGTTTTTTACAACACTAGCAAAAATAGGTGTGTGTGTCTTTATTTCCTGCACATAAACTGTAAATCCAAGTCATCAAACAGCAACAACTGTCTTCCACATTAACACAGAGAAAAGCAGGCATAGCAAACGCAGAGAGCTCATGTCTTTATGGGGGGAAAAAACAGGAGAAAAAAGACAAATTACAGAGTGGGCCGAGGAATGAGACGAACACAAAGAGTGCAGAGTGGCGGCACACCGCAGAGAGCAGCGCGACCGCAGTGCATACGTGTGCGCCTATAATAAAACGGTTCCAAGGCTTCATGAAAATTTGGCGACATTAGAGCCGCCGCCACAGATCCCACAAGCAAGGAGACGCAACGAGCGCCTCTGACCCACACGCAGTCTGAACACTTACTAGGCTGGACAGGGCTGCGTGTTGCAGAGATGGGAACCCAGAGCGGGCCTGGTGTGGGGGTTGCACATGCTGGAGTTGGCCTGGGTGCGGTGGTCCTGCAGGCAGATGGCCTTGCTGGAGATGCGACCTGAAAAACGGGAGGAGGAAGGTTTGATACAGCAGGGAGGTCAAGTAGCTTAGGGAAATAATTTAGCAAAACTGTAGATAAAATGTGACTCACTGATGGGGTATTTCTAAAAAGATATACATAAGAAAGATGTTAATCTTCTATTTAATTTGTTTATTATGCAGTGAATAATGATAGATATGTGCGATGAAATTTGGGTTTAAATCTCCACTTTGATTGGTCCATTCCAACATATGGATATACTTTGATGTAAAATTTCCCATCTTATCCGTGTCCAGAACCCACTAACATGTTTTCCTACCTTAAAAACTGTAAGCTAACCTAATACTGGTGATGTAAGTTGCAGGATTTCATGCGCAAACCTATTTAGATGGATTTGGTACAGTATGGAACCTTACAGAACTGTTTTAAATAAATGTTCAGTCCAGACCGTTTGAATAGAAAAACTGGTTTCTGAATCGAAAATCGTTTCTGAATTAAATCGTGACACTAAAAATCAGAATTCAATCGAATCGCTTGGCATTGAAAGATTTGCATGTCTGTTATGGGGTAACATAGAAGCGGCCTTACCTCCAGCACACGGAGCAGAGCAGTCCGAGCGAACCACACCCCAGCTGTACTCAGGTTTCCTCTCAGTGCGGGGCAGTGTGTATTCCCAAAGCACCCCTGGGTTCTTTCCCTGAAGAAGGATCTGTCAGGCAGGAAAACACCCAGAAAGGGTTCAGGAGAAATAAAACACAGCTCTATCATAAACTAAAACCCACATCTTTGTACAACTTTACCAGGTCCTTGAACCCCAAAATCCACAAATCCAGCCGATAGCAGATAGCCCATTAGAAGAGACTAACGACCAATGGGAATGTGGTATTCTGCTTCGGCTGCTAAGGGTTACGTGTCTTGAAAACATGACTCAGGAAACATTGCAGAACATTACTGCACCTCCAACTCCGGCACAGATTAACAGAAGAAGGAAAAGCAGAAATACCTACCATTAAACCAAGGACAAGGAGATATTTATTTGTGACACTTTTTACTGTCAAGGTCAACTTCCTCTTACGTTCAAGTGATAAATAAAAGACTACCAGTATGTACCAGACCTGTAACATTGGACAGCTTTCAGTTATATCTGCAGAACCAATTAACTTACAATCACTGGAGCTGTACACTGAAACTAGTCCTGAGGCGCTTCCACCCACTCAGGTCAACCATCTTGACCTTCTG
This sequence comes from Gambusia affinis, assembly GCF_019740435.1. Taxonomy (NCBI): domain Eukaryota; kingdom Metazoa; phylum Chordata; class Actinopteri; order Cyprinodontiformes; family Poeciliidae; genus Gambusia; species Gambusia affinis. Next base: position 28,818,513 of record NC_057869.1, on the reverse strand, counting down.
TCTGGCAGCTAGCCAGACAGAAGGTCAAATGAGAATTGTTTATCTCCTGTGAAACAAGAAGCTTTCTAATACCAGCTCCATGTTTCTGCAAGGAAAAAACACACACACTCTGGAAGAGTGACAGGAAACAGTGTTCAATGTGATGCTACTCAGTCGTAAGCACACCTGGGCTTTTAGCAGCAACAGTAATGGATAATTTCTTTTTTTTTTTTTTTTTTTTAAACCATATAGATACAGATGATTTGAGATAAATCAGCAAAATACACAGTATTAAAAACATTTTTGAAAAATTGGCTCAGAAAAGACAATTCTTACAACTACCTAGTTAAATCGTCTTTAATGCGTAAAAAATTGCACTGCCTGTTTAAAATCAGAGAGGATGTAAAGATGGTGTTAATCTGACTGCATAGCAACAGCAGATCACGGTGGCGTGATTTTCACAGCTCCGATAACCTCGTACATCGCCGGGACACACGAGATGAAGATGACTTACAATCTGCCGGGTGCAGAGATCAGGATGACTAAGTTGTGTTCTGGACTGGCATGACCTTGTCCTGTCAAACCACAAGAATTTCAATTTCACGAGGGAATAATCCCGCTTAGCGTCCACCAAAACGTCCAGAGGCAGCCATATGTTACGCGGCGGCGGCGGCGGCGGCGGCTACTTCCCCCTTGTCTCATGAACCACCTCAATAACCCCGCCCCCCCACTCCTTCGCCAGCTGAGCAGCTGAGCAGATGTGAGCACCTTGTCACAGATTACGCTCACACTCCACAACATGTGCATTTTGCTTTTCCCTTCAGTGTTTCGCACTGAATAAGGAACTGCAAATGATCCACACTTACATCCTCCCTCACCGTCCTCTTTTTTATTCAGCATCACTATGGCAGAATGTGTGAAGCATGTGAAGCATTAGGAAGAACTCTGACTTCCCAGCTAAAGACCTTGTTCTCTGACCTTAACTCATCACATCCAAAAAGTTCCATTGCACAGTTCTTAATCTTTTAATCTTGCTCTCTGTCCCTCTGTCCATCCCGTCTGTCTGTTCTTATCTCTGTTTCAACCTCTGTCTCCTTTTTGTAATTACTGGATGCACTAATGCAGATTATGCTTACATCATCTACATGATCTCCGAGTGCTACGCTGGATACATACTCGATTGAGACTCACAAATAAAAAATAATGTAACAAAAGGCAGGTTTCCTAATTTTCCTTACTTCAAATGTATATGAATAGTTTCCACATATACACATTGTAACACATAAATAGGTTTTGATCTAAAACCATGTGTCAAATCAGAGTCGCCACAGCTTGTTGTGTGGCCTCAAGTCACCAGAGGGACACGTAATGTAACAGTTGTGAGCTAATATTTCATCAATAAAATCAAAGTTTTTTTTTACGTATGCTGCCAAATTACTTTTTTTTTTTACATCCAGGTTCAGGGAAATTGACACTAAATCAAGAGATTCTCATGTTTCTTTCGCACCAATTTTGAGTATTTTGCAAATTTTGCGCAAAATGGTCGAAAACATCAAGTTTAAGTGATGCTAACTCCCACCTGCAGGTGGCAGTGTTCCATACTGCTACTGCACTGCTACCTCAGCCTTACTTGATGTCACGGTATTGACAGCATGTGTTCGAAATGATGAGTAACCAAAATAAGGTTTAAGAAGTAATAATAATACAACAGAAGAAGTTTCCATCCAACTCAAATATATGTGTTTTTTGTTGGTCTATCAATTAAGATTAAAATAAAAATCCATTTTTCTTATTGTTGTAACACCAGTATGAATACTTTTGGGGTGTGAAAAATCTACCCTCTGATGTAACGTCACTTTCTAAATGATCATGGATATTTTGACAATATGTAATGTAAAGGTTTTTCCCCATCTTCGCTGAAGCTTTCAGAGGTTATGTCGCCATGCTCCTGCATCCTCAGTTAGCTTGTCAGTTACAGTGTCGTCATCTGTTAAGCTCACAGTGACAGAATATAATGTTTATTGCTAATTTCATAAATGGTGACTGAAATATATTTTTAGGATTTAAAGCACTTTGAACCGCCATGTTTCTGAAATGTGCTATACAGATAAACTTAACCTGAACCAGGTGAGTGAACTGTTGCCAATATTGACTGAACTGAAAAGAAATCTGAACTAAACCTTTAAATATTTTTATCTAAATTAATACTGTCGCGATATGCAATTAATCCATTAATCGCATGACAAATTAAAATGAGCTCAATAACTTACATTCTGATTATTACTATTTTATAGAGATCTATTGTCCAGCAAAATTTGCTATAATGACAGGCCTGGTGGCAATAATAAACAATCCAGCACCTTAGAGTCGTGGTGCTCACATATCGCAATCGTATATCTGAGAGGACAAATATTTCTAGTGAAATAATACTTCTAGTTTTCTGTTTTTGGACATCTATTGCTTCCAGTTGGATATTGTAGTACAGTCATGGTAATTAGCCGCATGGTTGACGCTGCCTATGAAACCTGGCACTGTTGAGGTGGAAATAAACTACAACTTTGGGTAAAGAGTTTGAAATCTCAATAAGGGTCACCAAGGACAATGCTGCACTTTTCAAACAGCAACTCACCCTAAGCCACAGACCAAAGTCTCTTCACCAAAATAGCAACATTAGCACTCGGATGTTTCAAGAGAGACAAACAAGCGACCGCCAAGGCATGTTAGAAATAAATATAACTCACGGCAGCCAGTCATTCCAGCTCTAACCACACCGTGTTGGTAGCCCAAGGGACAAAGTGGAGACCAGTTTTTACATGAACATCACTTTGCTGTCTGCTCTTCAGCTGGTTTCCACTTCTGTTTTCATGGCCAGGGCTCAGAGGTCAAGAGAAAATAGATGCTTCTGCTGACAAAGTTATGCAGAGGAACTTCCCTCACATCCCCGCTCCGTTCCCTCAAACCTCTGCATGACTCTGCCACTTGTGGAACGTCTAGGGAATTTGCCTGTCCAGCGTCGTAATATGCTGTTTCAGGACAGGTACAGACAAGTGCTCCTCACCAAGCTCTGGTTCGTAACAAACCGCTAACTCCAAATGTGAATGAAGGAAGAAAAAAAATAAATAAAAAGCTCATAAATCAGTCAGTATGCTGTGCAGAACACCTCACTCCAGGCAACCATCTGAATTTACACTTTTCATCCCTGCTTGGACAGAGCAGTTGACTTAAGGACTTGACTCGCTCTATTAGCCACATGCCTTCAACAGAGCACAGGAGGTCAGTGGCCAGAGGGGACAAAACTATGGTTTTGTGTGAACTTGAACATGAACCTGAAGTAGTGATTGTGTTAACACTGGAGCTGGCAGTACTACGGGACAATCCTGCATTAAAAACATTAATCCCTGGGCGTGCCTTGCTGAAGTAGGGGATAGCGTAACCCATGCTTGGAGGGCTTGAGTCCTCGACGCGGATGTTGTGGGTTCGACTCCCAGACCCGACAATATTTGCCCCCCTTTCCAGTCAGCCTACTTTCATATAAGGGACACTAGAGCCCACAAAAAGACCCCCTGGAAGGGTAACAAAAAAACATTAATCTCTGCCCTGAGAGAGTAATCTTTATAACACTGAACTATTGGCAAAACCTCTAAATTAAGCACAAAAAGTGGAGAAATTTGAATTTGATTATTTCTTTATTGTAAAATACTTCTTGGTAAATCAATCAATCTTATATAACTGAGTGCGGTGGAGGGGTAGGGGGTAGATCAGTCAAAGCTAAAGCCAAACGTATTCCTACCTCAAAGCCACATCATGCCCAGAGTTCAAACAGAGCTACAGCTACGGCGACTTACTTCAAACACCAGAGTCTCGTTAGTGGGACCGACGGCGTACAGGCTCTCCGGTTTGTTGAAAGAGCGCTGGTAGTCAAACAAAGTCCCACCAAAGTAAAACCTCCCTGGCCAGTCCACGGTCCAATCCCCAGTCAGATAGTACTTTTTCTTGAGGGAACGTACAGCCAGGTAGCTGGTGGACACCTCCATCTCCTGAATGTGAATGCCCATAGCTCCAGCCGGCACTGTCACCATAGAGTAATACTCTGGGAACGAAGACAGGAAACACACTTAAGGTTCAATAGCAAAATTAAAATCAGAGACTGCCTTTTTGTCCATTCAAGTCTTTCTCTCTTATTCAGTGTATGATTACCAGCACCAACACAAAAACTACAAGTTTAGTGGAGCTTACCGTTAGCCCGGTGCTGAAGGGTGTACTGGCCCTTAAAAAACTTGCAAGTGGAGTTGTTGCCCTTACAAACCCCACAGGCGTCCAGGGAGGCCTTGGAGCCCAGGAGACGGTCACAACCCACAGCCTGAAAAGGGCATTTTGCTCTGTTATACAGGCTTCTGGGGCAAACATTTTCACTAAAGCAGCTCTCAAAAATGTGCAGACAGCTGCTAAAACCAGCTGTTTTGTGAAGGAGAGAGAATTAAATCACAGAAATGTGTGATAGATATTATGTACATTTGAACTAAAAAAAACAAACAGGGAAGTGGTTTCTCGCCCCTCCCTGGGTAGGAGTCTGTCAATGTCCCACGTCTTGACTTGGCAACAATGCCCACTCTGCTTTGCAAACGTAAGACAAATCACTCAGATTGCAAGTTCATATCTCCCTTAAAGTGAGATCTTTGGGCACAAATCTTAGTTCCACCTGAATAAAATTTTCATGTGAAATTGGGTCATAATTTCATATGAAGTTCTACTTTGATAGTGTCCATCAGGGTTAAAATGGTCAAGGTTAGAGTATTGAACAGGACATGTCACAGAGACATGTGCAAGAGATTGTGAAATTTATACCTCCCATACTATATATAAACATGATTTTGGATGATATCAAACATGCAGATAAAAACACATTTTTCTTCATCTAACCTGAAATGACTCCACAGTCATAAGTGATGGTTCTTATGGGAATTGTGAGAACCATCACTGATTCCCTGAAGGTAGGACAAGCCCCTCCTTCTGCCATGCCCTCAACCAATCAAAATGCGAGCAATTATCATTATTTTTATCCAGCAGAAAGCAAGGGAGACGTGCACACAAATAGTAGCACACTTGTTCAGGGCACAACATGACAGACAAGATATATTATGTTTTCTAGTCCTTGAGGATCTTACTCCTTTCTAATGCCGCCCTGGGCAACCACCCATGTCGTCCATATCAAAAACTGTGAATGGGGTCAGTTCAATCTGTGTCTGTCCCTATGCAGAAAAAAAAAACTACAAAAAAACACAAAACCAAGTTACCTCACACACTCCGTCAATGCAGACACCTTCTCTATGGTCAGAGCAGGAGGTGCCATCTTTCACCTTGCTGGACATGGCAAAGAAAAAGTCAAAGTCTTCTGCAATGCAGTACAGTTTACAGATGTCCTCTTCTGCAGGGAAGAGAAAGAATGTCTGAATGAACCAAAGTTCTTCTAAGACTTGGTGAGTTTTGCAGTTTCAGAATCTGAACAGCGTTTGCAGGGGGCTAAAATGAAACACTTTGTGGAACTCTGGTGGTTTATTTTGTTTTATAATTCAGATCAGTTATCAGAGACAGGCCTCTACAGCCGCCTCTGATTAAAATGAATGATGGTGAAGGTGACTTGGCCCAGTGTCCTATTAAGCATTTCAGAATCTGTTCCTCTCCACATGGTCCCCTCCATTCATCAACAGTTTAAAACCGGCCTGGGATGACAGCCAACACGCTGTTCTTCCTCACCGCACTCTCTCTCTCACTCTCTCTCTCTTGCCTTTCTCTGAATAACAAAGCTGGCCTGCAGGCTTCCTTTTTTAAATCCTTCCCCTTGTTTAAGTGTACAGGTGGCTACATGTTTCCCATGCACATTACCTACAGCCATAGTTTCCTGCAGCTTTGTGGCTCTGATCATTGTGACAGTAAATACAGTTTGGCATTACACGGGGCAAACACTTTAGAAAAGAGATTTGGACCAACAGAGGAACACAGAACATACAAGAGTTGGTCCTGGGCTTTGTAGAACTCTCTGTACATTCAAGGTAAAAGAACAATACAAGTACATGTCATTCCTCAACGGACCACCCTACCGTCCACTTTGGTGTAAGGTTTCCACTTGTAGTACCATCCCCTGAAGGGCTTGCTGTTGTACTCGGCGCACTGCTGGGCCCGGAAGTCCAAGGCATTGGAAGGGCAGGGTCTGGTGTTACACAGCTGGTTGAGACGAGTCGAGCCTGGGCAGAATTTACCATTGTTCTGGGGCCTGGGTTGGGAATACAGCAAGTTTCATTAAACAATGAATTGCTGGTAGTCTGACAATGGCCACGAATGAAGAGCTAACTCAACTTGAATCAAAATGATTGGGTTACAGAACAGAGAGGAGGTTACTGACAACTCAGGAATCTATGCTAAAAAAAAAAAAAAAAAAAAGGTTTCGGTATTGCTTTTGGAGTCGACGAAAATGTGATTTTCAAGAACTTTAAGAAAATGAATGCTTGGGAGTATTTGCTTGAGTATTCTCACAGGATACATCTACACAATCATACGGTACGTTAGGAAATGGTTAGCATTTTTTACTTTTAACCTCTGGAGTTTTAATCGTAAAAATTTCGCTGATTCAAGCATGTGAATGCAGTAATTAAGAAGTGGTTTATTTAATTTATCAATGTTAGATTTTTAAAAAAAAGATTAATTTTCATCTGAAGTATCGTAGCAACGCATATCAGCTCTTTTCATCTGAGAAATCACCCCCTGTTAGACAAATGGCAGCAGTCTTTTGTCTGAAAACACCAGGATTCCATGTCTGACTTCCCAGGCTCTCTTCAGTCCTGCTAGGCATTCCCAAACAACCACCAACAGAGAAAATTGAGTTTTGTTGTTTACTAAAGTGGATTGCACATGCACATAAACACCCACACAGCCTGGGGAACCGCACTGTGTCCAATAAAAAATAACTGCTTGTAAAAGAATACTCAGCACAATAAAGAGAAGCCCTTTTAATTTTCTGAAATATCTGTGTCTACAGCAACGGGAAGCACACTTTCAGGATGACAGCGTATGTTTCAGTTGTTTTTATCCCCCTCCAACTCCGCTGCTTATGGCATCCGTTTAGATTTGGACTCGATCACAGAAGGACTTTGCTGCCAACGTTGATGGAGATCCTGAGAGGTTTGGACGCATGGGCGATACCTGCTCTGCGCCGATCTTCCTCCCTCTAGTGAGACGGGGGATTTGGCTCTGGTTTTCATAGTCCTAATCCTATTAAGACTCAGCCGCACACAAACACAAACCATATGGTAAGGTGCTTACGGCGGGCTAGCGGGGGGACTCCCCCGTATACGCCATCAGTCAAGTCCTCCTAATTAGAGCGCTCGATTGATCCGAAAGGAGAGTTAGAGCCTCCTTCCTGATTCTAAACTCTTGTTTTGCCAAACTTCTTGGATCTCTCTTCCTTATCCTCTTTCCCTTCAAAAAGTTTTTAAGTGTGCAAACCTCATGACCCCAAAAGGGTGCTTAGATGTCCCAATAGCCTGGTAAATCTGCCCGGCGACAGAAGCGGAAACCCCTGTAGGTCAGGGGTCATCGTGTCTGCTCTCGCACTCTCTGTGACTCACCTGCTCCCTCCTGGTCCCTCTCAGGATTTTCCACCATGCCTCTTACACATGCTAATACATCCACATTCCATGGCCCCAGAGCAGCAAAGAGCTTTCGAAGACGACTGGGAAGATCCACTAAAGGAGGGTCCAAGTAAGAGTCGTCATGTACCCCTGATAAAAGGAGATGTTGACAAAATGTGATCCCGACAAAACCAGGTCACATTCATGAACCTGCTAATCTCCCAGGCTTGTTTATGAGAGACAAATTGACAGTGTTTGACCTGGAAGGTGGTCTTTGGGCAGAGAAATTAATGTACAGCACTTCAGAAAGTGACAGTGACAGTTTATCATGCACAACTGTCCATTCTGTAATTTATTTTATATGGATTTTTTGCAATAGACAATACAAAAATGTGGAGATTTGTGAAGATGAACGTATTGTAAACGGTTTTCCAACTTTCAGTGCAAACTTATCTTTGTCATAGGTCTGTATAAGTCAAAATGTTTAACCTTATTTCAGATGTTTGCTGTACACCTTACACATCTTGTAGTGAACTGGCACTGTCTACAAGTGAAGGACCTTTAAAACATCTGCTAAAATGCACCTTAAGAGCAGATGACAGGATGCCAAAAGAAGTGTCTAAAATTTGTAAAACACCGTCCCAGGACATATAGCGGGGTTCTGCTACATTGGTACGACATCGCATGCAGGTATAATAAGAAAGACACGGCACACATCGAATTACACAAGTGGAAACCACTCTATGAAAAAGATGAGTACCAAACTGACCAGAGAGAGCATGGACAAAAACCAGAACTTATACAACAATCTTCTTTGGACAAAATATTTTCTGGACAACAGAACAGAGGACATCTTCGACATTAATCAACTCCATAGTTTCAGGACCACATACTAAGTGAAACATCGAGCTGGTAGATGATGGCAATACAGAATTTGCCATGGATTCTACATGGGAACTGGACCCAAAACATATCAGTAAATTGACCAATGATTGGCTGAAAACAAAGAAATGGATCATGGAATGGAGACAGAGCCCAGATCTGTACTGAAGAAACACCATAAAACATCTCATAGCTGTCAAAGTGAGAAATGGGACAAAACCTTCCACAAAGCGAAGTCAAGACTGGTAGGTGGCTAAAGGAAGCATTTTACCAACATGTTCCCGTTTTTGCTGACATCTTTTGTTCAGTGAAGAATTCAATGTTCATTTTTGTTTTGTGCAGGCTTATTATCTGCTTTCCCACAGATTAAAAAAAATCCTAGTAGGGAACCTAGAATTTAATGGGGTGTCCTATTGTTTTCCATGACTGTTTTATTATGGTTTTAAAGCACCAGAGCTTTTACAATGATATCATGACTTGGCCTCATTGGATTTTACGTTTACCCTTCACCATCGTCTGTCCACCCGCTTGTCCTGCTGATCCCAGAACTCACAGTTTAGCAGCTGCAGTCGGCAGGCTCTCCTGCAGAGTTGCGTTTAATGCCACAGGAATGATAAATGGACTTGACAGCTAACCCGGTTTAGAAGGCTTTGTGGCCCTTTTTCGGTCTGCCAGTCACGGTGTATAATGTGTATCATATGAGAAGCAGCCAGCCTCGGAGAGCGTCTTTGATCCTTCACGGGGATTAGGAGACGAGTCGGCTGAGATGGACAGAGTAGCCCCACCAGTCTGTCGGCCCCAGCGGTAAACCGAACCAAGGAGAAAGATGTAGTAGAAAGCCTGCATATTACCAGGCACTGTGTTGAAATGGACAAAATTGGAATATCCGAAAATACTTTATATTACTGAGGAATTTATGGGAACCTGAGTTGAAAACGCTCACATCATCTAGGTAAATTGAAAATATTAAAAAGTGATAAAAGCCACTCACTTGATAAGATAAAAATAAGTAGAAGAATACAGTGGTAGCACAAAAAACCCTAAAAAGTTAGTTGCTAAAAAGTTAAACCTAAAGCACTAATCATAAAAATGAGTTTGCTTAACACTAAAACACTGCACCAGGAATGTATTAACCAGAAGATAATTTTAAAGTCCTAACTTAAAATTAAATTCCTCTGGACTTTGAAAGATTAAAACTCTCAAACAATTTAATTTTAGCTTTATAGTTTACTAATGGCATTAGATATTGGATTTATGTTTATAACTTGTACAGAATATGGTTTTTGTTGTGTGTGTGTTTGTACGTCTCTTGTTTTTAATGAAGCTAAAGGAAAAAAAGAGAATAACATGAAGATAGCCATCTGGCTACATGAAGAATGCTGAACTGTTGATAAACAAAATGTCAAACTTTATTAAACCGAGAGTTTACAAAACAGTCAAGAAACTGTGCTTTAGAATCTCTCTGGAAAAATTTGCTTAGTTGATACTGAGTGCGCTAAAATTTTTTGAAGTTATCAAAAATGCTAAAGGAACATATAGCTCTGCTAATAGCTCATTAGCACTGGAAACACAGGATCATCTTCATGTAGTCTGCAATAAGAAAGAAATCTCATCTTAATCTTCATTCAGTCAACATTTTCTTATACACCAAGAAACCCGTAGCTGTAATTGCAGCAAAACGGTGGTTCTACAAAGTATTGACGAATGCACACCATGTGTTTCAGATTATACGTTGTAAAAAGATCGGAACTGTGTATCCTTTCTTAAGTCTGCTAAGCAAAGCTATGCTAATTTATCTTGCTCTTTCCTCATAAAATTCCAACTAAATACATCAGGGGTTTATTGCATTAACTATTTTAACTAATGTGAGTCTGGCACACTGGCTTGTTATAAAATCCCCACTAATAGAACTCATTAGGAACGCAATCTATTTAGTACTTTTTTGTGACTGTCGCTCTGTTCGACACCGAGACAAAGATCTGAAACATCGCATAAATCTGGATGCGTACTCTGTACCAACAAGGTGCTGCACATCTGTTGTGCAACACAACATTAAAACTAACAATGCCCTTTGTTCTTGTAACGACGCTCACAGAGCTCTTGGCTAGTAGGGAGATATGCTTTCTCAGAACCGACCTGGACTTGTACTTGCAATTGAACAAGTTCAGCGGACGTTTGCTGACTTCAGAAAAAGAGAAGAGTTCTATCAGGAGACTTTCTGAGAAACAGATCTTCAGTCTGGACTGTCAAGTAGTACAGATGAAAGTTATCTGTGTGTGTGTGTGTGTGTGTGCGTGTGTGTGTGTGTGTGTGTGTGTGTGTGTGTGTATGCCTGCCATATATTTAGATACATTGCAGGGACCTTTTCCTAACACATATTACATTGTAGGGTATGGCTGTGTAATGGTAATGGTTAGGTTTAAGGTAAAACTAGAGGGTTAGGCTGTAGGAATGAGTGGATGTCAACGGAAAGTTTCTGCAAAGACAGAGAAACAAAAGCATATGTGTGTATTGGCGTGTGTGTGTGTGTGTGTGTGTGTGTGTGTGTGTGTGCCACACATCCATGCTGACAGCGACCTGGCTGAAAGTTCTTTCAGGTGTTCATAAAAGAAAAGCTTTAGTGACAAAAGGGGCTTCAGCAAGAACTTTCTGGTACAACTGCAAGTCAGATTTTTCCTGTCAGCTGTGTGACAGGATGAATTATTTCCTCATCTGTTCGGCAACCTAATCGGCTTCGGAGCAGTGAAAGTGGATGAGATTAACGGCTTCATAATCAAACGGGACCGTCTGAGTGCGTGTGCGTACAAACCTGGGGTTGGTGCAGGATCGCTCCCTGAACATGACGCCTCCTCCGCAGGTTCTGGAGCAGTCAGACCACTGGGACCAGGCTGACCACTGGCCGTGGACGGCCCTGGGGCCATGCTCGCCGTATTTCACACACTGACCCCTCCGACACCACTGGAAGAAAAAGACCGGAGGAACAGAATGGAGAAGAGGACAGAAATAGCTCAAACGTATCGGCGCTCGGGTGTCTCGTCTGGGTTTCGGGAGTTGGACAAACGCCCGGCACTACACCTGGACGCCCAGGCCCCTCTTTTTTTTCTTTCTTTTTTCTTTTTCTTTTTTTTTTTTTGCAGCAACAGCCAAAACATGCACAACATACATCCATTGTGCATGACTCCCCAGCTGATCGAAGCCAAGAGCCGCTCTCACACATCACCACCTTTCTACCTGTCAAAATATCAACTTTCTACACTTGAAATAAGGTCCGGCTTAGTGTTTACAATACCCTGAACGCCTTTGCATGTGCTTTTTCACATGTTGTCACGTTATAACCGCAAAGTGCAGCGTAAGGCCTGCTGCTCGAGCGGCACATTCTTGTAAAGTAGATGGGAAGTGATACGGTGAGGTAGAGATGCAGCGAGGATATAAAATGGCAGAGCATGTGCAAATTCTGTCGGACATGAAGAGAGTTTGCCTGGAAGAGCCTCATAACACCAAAATTAAAAGGCAGTCAGCTCAAAAACACAACAGAACTGTTGGAGAGGATGTGGAAAGTGATATCTTGAGTCATGTTTTGAAGTTCCAGTAAGGCCAGAAGTATTTTCGGAGGGAATTATTCAAGATAGTGATGAACACTTAGTAAAAACATTGCTGATGGCAGCAAAGAAAGTATTACTGAAGATCTGCAGGAAAGTGGAAACCCCAACGAGGAGCTTATGGGCTTCAACAGTGGTCGAAATATCTAGGATGGAGAAACTGACACAAGGATTGAAACTTTAAGAATCAAAAATGGACAGAAAATGGGCAAAATAAGACATTTAAATAGAAAAACAATTGATGTAAATGTTGTTACCAAGCAAGTAGTTGAATGTGTTGTTTATCTTCTGTATTACAATTAAGTCAAATCAAGAAAGAATTTACAAAAAAAAGAAAGTTACAAAAAAAATAAGTAACAATGCACTGATCTTTCATTTCTGATACTGATATCTGAGGTTTAGTATCGGCCGATATCAATCTGATACGGAATCGAGCAATACCGATCAATACCATATCAGATCGGCATCTGATACCGTATTGTTGTCAGCTGTGACAACAATATTGTATCTGTATTCTATCAGATACAGAAGAACATCTGATACAGAAGAACAGAGCTGAAAGATGTTTCTTTCATTAGAGTGTGAACATCTGACAAAAAAATAACGAAACCTTCTTTTCTTTTTAAGGTTATGGTCTTAAGTTTGATGAACAAGCCGAGTTTAGATGCCATTTTTAACAACTTGTTTGTTCTCTTTTTGCCCTACTTGCAACTGGTAATGATCTAACAGGTTAGATTATTACGTGCAATGTCACTAACTTGCAACCTGTCAGAATGTCTAAAGTTCTGACAAAAATGTTACAAGCTTCTTGTCAGAAATGTCGAAAAGCGATCCTTCACAAGAGGATGTCTTTGCTCACCATGTCCGGACCACAGGTGGTTCCCTCTGCAGCCGGCATGAACTTGGTCTCACAGCGATGTCCCACTCTGTGACACCACAGAGACTTACAGATGTCCTGTTGAACAAAAAAAATTAGACATTTATTCCAAAATAAGACTTGCAGCTGGCTGCAGTTTTTAATCTTAGATCTGATATTAATATCTGCATCGGTCCCAATACTGAAGAAAAGTTCTAAATTGGGTCTTGGTGACAGTGTGCCCAGACCATAAGAATGAATCTATTCAGTCTAATTTTATTCTTTGTGCTCTGAGTGATGTCAGGCTTTATTAATTATTCAACAATATATCTATAATTCCTTTGCACTTTCTGAACCATTTGAAAGAAAGTTTGTCGTAGTCTATTTTTTACAACCTACTGATTTTGTACGTTTCAGTTGCTTTATTATTTATTTTTACAGTGACTGTTCAACTCCCTTAACTGTTTTTACATGTTTAACCAACCTTCATATGCTATTGGTGTAATTAAGTGTGCTGTTCTGGTGCATAATTATCAGATACATTTATAAATTAGGACGTTTACGTCTCTGTTTAAAGAGTTAATGAATTCAGTGCGGTTTTTCTGTATTGCATCGGTATCAGCCGATATTAAACCTCAGATATAGACATTGGTATTGGAAGTGAAAAACATGGATTGGTGCTTCCCTGCTTAATGTCACCTACTTTTATTGTTCTCCAACCAGACCACTAGCACATCAAACCCGGTCAACGGGCCCCCACCACCTACACCAGGCATCTCCACAAAGACTCAGTGTCAAAACAAATCAATGTACGTTTTTAATGAAGAGCGACTATAATTGCATGTGTCATCTGACCCGACAAAACAAAGGCAGGGTGAGCGCAGGGGAAGATCCGGGGTTGAAAGACAGGCGATAGTCGCTGGCGGCTCGCCCGGCTGCAACAGAGGAACAATCAAGGAAGGAGCGACGAGACCAAAATAGTCCTGCTTGTTTGATTCTTTGTCCTCACGCAGTTCGGCTCGGCTGACATCGAGCAGCTGGGTGACAGCAAAGCCAACATGGGACAGGAAAAGGGGGCGCCCCAAATCCAGCGTTAATAAGGTTCTGCCACCCACCGTCTTGTACGCGTCTAAGAAAGGCCGACGGCGGGAAACGCGTTGACGATCGCGGGGACGACATGAACGTGCGTTAATCTCCCGATGGACGGTTTAGTGGAGTCAACTTCCCAGCAACGCAGCAAGAGGAATGCTTGTTTTCCAATTTGCATGTGAATGAACGACGTTCAATGCACTTTGATTGTAAAGGCTTATGTCAAAGCGACGATCGTGGACGAGGGGTGGGGGTTGTGTGAGCGGGCAATGCTTGTAACATGGGCTCAAAGGTGGGAGGTTTCCAGATCATGAGAAATAATAGGGTTCCAGTTTGGAGCTGCAGCGCAGACAGTTTAAGCTCTTGTATGATCACAGGTTGCTGTTTTTCATTACAGCAGGGTCTAGTGGACCTCGGACTCGGACAAAGAGACACATGAATAGGAAATCAGAATGAAAACAGCATTAATCCGCCTCTATAGGTTATTTTCCCTACAGCTCACAGAGGGCCCGCTTTAATTAGCCGTGGTTTAAAGCTCAGAGTTGTCAAAGGGGCGTCCAAAGACTTAAGGATGTAAACTTGACGGATGAAACGTCAGGAGGCCTTGAATAATTATATGGATCACAGATCTGGATATTATAGTAAACGTTTAGAGCTAAGGTCCCTAGTAAAAGTGCTCATACTTTTCCAGGATTTTTGCAAATGTTTTTGTTGCAATAAAATTCAGTGATTTTGTGCAGCTACTTTAGAAATATTTGCATTAAATTTAGCAAATTTAGCAAATTTAGTCACTTTTCCGCTTGTGTACGACGGTAAATGTGACTTTTGGTTACTAGCCAAATCGATCACGGACTATAGCTTGACATCAAGTAAGGCTGAGGCAGCAGAAACACCACCACCTGCAGGTGGGAGTTAGCAGTCACTTAAACCAAATATATTTGACCATTTTTGCGGAAAATTCACAATAAACTCATAATTATGCATTAGTGCAAAAAAACTGCTGGGATCTGTTGATTTTACAGGAATCTCCATGATTTAAAATTTGCAAAAAACTAGAGAGACTGACTCTCAGCTTATTTTATTAGCTAGTTTTGTGATAGACCTACAGAAAGTAGTGCATATTTATGAAGCAGAAAGTAAATTCCACTTCTAGTTAAATATATAGAGCAAGTCTCCAAACCTATCAGTACACAAACCATCTGGAGCAAAGCCTCACCAGCTCCTGCATGAAAACAACTATTCAATCAGAAGGGCTGAATACAAATTCAAGCCACACTTTTCAGTAGGGATTCACATTAACATACTTATTGACATACACATCATCATTTTTTAACATGTCGGTCTGCTAAATAAAACTGGGCCGATATTAACATCCGATGTTTACTTCCATCTTGATGCTGTTTGAGGGAAAGAGGTGTGTGTTGGCAATGCGGCTTTTGTTCAGTCATGTGACAGTTATTTAACTGCAGAAGAGAAGTAATGTAATTTTTTTCGTGTCAAACTGATAGGTAAAAATATATAAACAATATTGGTATTGGTTATTGGCCATAAAGGCAATGTTAGCATCGCATAATACTATCGGCAACAATTGTTCATATCGGTGCATCCCTACTTTTCAGATTTTTAGTCAAACATGTTGGAAACTTCATGTCACTTTCCTTCAGCTTTACAACTTTTGCAGGTCTATCACATTAAATCCTAATGATAAATTTGTGGTTGCAGCACGACAATAAAGCTTGCTAGCTTTGCTTTCACAAAAAAGTGTGCAAGCAGTGAAGATGACTGTAGCTAATTACCTTTTCCCTCCCCAGTGTTAAAAAAAAAGAAGAAGAATAAAGCACTAAGATACTACCTTGACGAAATCGAGGCCGCACAGCTTGGCCTGGGATCCGAACTGCCACTTGCACTGTGTGTCTGCGTCATACAGCTGGCCGGGAAGCTGCTCGGGATACTTGTACTGACCGATCTGCTTGGGTTCGTCTCCGAGGCAAGATGCCTGGGCTGTTCTGGTGAGCAGACGGCACACGAGCAACGTCAAAAATATGAAGAAAGCAACAGCGGATAAACTGAAGTCGTAGAGCACAGGTCTCAAACTCCAGTCGTCAAGGGCTGCTGTCCTGCAACCTTTTGATGTGCCTCTGCTGCACCACACCTGAATAGAACAATTAGATCATTATCAAGGCTCTGGAGAACTGATCTACACAAGGAGGAGGTAATTAAGCCTTTACATTCCAGTGTTTTGTACCTGTGGCACATCTAAAAACTGCAGGACAGCGGCCCTTGAGGACTGGAGTTTGACTCTCCTGTCGTAGAGCCTACCCAAGGAAGCGGCTGAGGTACTGCCGACTGCAGGTGGACCAGGAGAAGACCCCGTTATTCCCAGCCAAAGTGGGAGACATGATGTTGCCCTCTGTCTTACGACAAGGGTTCCCTTCCCCGTCATGGATCATCCCAAAACTACAAACAGAGAAAAATTAAGTTGAGCTCTGGCTCGGAGAATACAGTGAAATACATAAACATTCTGACATTTTATTTTCTCCACACAGTAAAATTAAATATCTGTTCCCAAGTATTGATATGCCTTTAGAGGACATTTGTTTCTGAAAATATGGCCATTTAATACTGATTCTCTCAATTCATTACCAGCACAAGTCCAGTTTTGTCTCTCTTAAAGGAGAAGTGTTACGTGTTTTCCAGTAGCACAGTGCCATTTTACAACACAATCAAGTAACCATCTTACCTTCAGCTGTTATAAAAATGCTGAATATATCAAATATGACTTAAAATGTATTTCACTTTGTAATTTAACACCTTGAAATTGGGCCTCTGTCTCTTTAAGAAACGCCCACTCTTTCTGAAACTCCGCCTTCAGGAAGTCATCACAACACGGCTCCTCTACTAACTTAAGCCAGCCCTTCTCAATTCCAGTCCTCAGGCCCCCCTGCTCTGCATGTTTTAGACGTGCCTCTACTCCAGAGCAGCTGATTCAAATGATTGCATGACCATCAAGTGCTGCAGGAGCCTGTTAATCACCCACATATTCAATCTAGGTGTGTGGCAGAAGGGAAACACCTAAAACAGGGGTGTCGAACTCCAGTCCTCGAGGGCCGGTATCCTGCAACTTTTAGATGTGCCTCTGCTGCACCACACCTGAACAGAATAATTAGGTCATTAGCAAGGCTCTGGAGAACTGATCTACACAAGGAGGAGGTGATTAAGCCATTTCATTCCAGTGTTTTGTACCTGTGGCACATCTAAAAACTGCTGGACAGCGGCCCTCGAGGACTGGAGTTTGACACCTGTGACCTAAAACATGCAGGGCAGGGGGGCCTGAGGACCGGAATTGAGAAACACTGACTTAAGCAAAGTTTTTACCAGTGTTGGCCTGAGAAGCAGCTCGTATAATGAGCTCAGCAGATGTGCAGTACCACCAGCTGTTTGCTAATTCCTGCTGGCTAGTCTGAAGGAGCTGAATGGGTGGGATCACAGGAGGAGGGCTGGAAACTTAGAAACTGCTGCTCTGAGGAGGAGCTTCGACCTTGAAGGAGGAGCTAGGTCCATTTAGGCACTTTGGTGAATGGTTGCCATGGCAATGGAAGGATTTCTCAAACATGCAGCAAGGCAACACTCCAGGTATGATTTTGATGATTCTGATGACAAACCCGATGTAAAGCTCAAAATAGTTGATTTTACATAATAATTCCCCTTTAAAATGTATTCTTAACAACCTCACAAATGCAGAATGATTTGCATCTAAAACAAAAGAATTAATTGAATTCATTGTGACATTTTTTTTTAAAAACATACTTATGTCCAGACTCGTGAGCGATAGTGAAAGCCAGGCCCAGCCCTGTGTCCTCGTTGATGGTGCAGCTCCTGTACTTACTGCACATGCCGCTGATAGGGGCGAAACCTTCCAAGACGAAGAGGGAAAAAAAATGATCAAAGGTCAACTGTTGGTATCATCAGGTGATTGAACACCAAATATTTTACTGAATCAAGTCTCAACTGTGAAACATGAGAATTTCTCAACTTTCTCTTCATTGTTTTTTCAGCACGTTCTGTTGGGACAGGTTTGGCAGGCAGAAACCGTTTGTCAAATATGTACAGAGCTGCCTATAGGAAGGGGAGTTTTACACAAGCGTCCAGGTGCAGCCTCACAAGTCAGAATCAATTTATTTAGCGTTGTTCTTTAGACTGTGATTGCAGATCAGTGAAGAACCACGATTGCTTTTTGGATCCGACATCAACCCATCCGTTTTCTGAATCTCGCTGTATCCTGTTTCACGATGAGAAGAAACTGAGCAGGAGTAGGACTGACAGCTTTAGGGGGAAAAAAATCCTAGTTGTGGGTTTAACTTTCCACAGGCCAGCCCAGATACTTGGTATTGATCCCTTTTGTTTTCATCTTTTACTTTTTCTAGGAACAGTTTCTTCCATAGATCCAAAATATTAAACAACATGTAGAGCATTAAACCCAACTTGATGGCTTTTTGGATCATCTTGTGAAATTCAAAGTAAGGGTGTCCAGATCAGAGCATCAATTGTTCCCTGACTAAAGTCAACTCTGATTACCTGTTAGTCGATTCAGGGTTTTAGCAGGTTTCACCAACCCAAATTTAAGGCCTTTTAAGCAGTGACGTGCGGTCAGGGGAGGCAGGTGAGGCAGTGCCTCACCAGCCATCATGGAAAGAAAGAAAATATATAATCATAAAGTAATTTAAATTGTTATATTCATCCGGTCGTTTGTACTAACAAATATTTATTTTTCATGTAGCTTCACCAATTTCGATTTTTATTTGTTCAAAATCGCTGAATTTTCTTATTTTCCCATTCAAATGCTTGGAAGCGATGCCGGTGAGGCAGCAGCGAGCTCTGCCTCACCTTGGATTGCGCAACCCCTGGCTCTGCGCTGGCTGCTAAGCGGAGAGAGCATGTTGCTGTACGGCGTCAATAAAATGGTTTAAACAAATTTAATATGTGAACTTATTTCCAATAATTTAGCTTATGTATATAATGTACAGTGCTTTTTGTCACCAACTGTGTTTGTGTAACGTGTTTCGTGTAATGAGCGATTATAAACGGCAGAGAACAGGTTCGAGGTGAGGCAGGCAGTTCTCTTGCCTCATGGCAGGGGGCGCTCAAGATCCCAGACGCGTTCGTCTTGTTCACTCCTCAACTGCCGAGTAAGTGACAGCGAGCTAGGCTAACGATTCGGGAAGCAAGTCAAGTGCAGCGATAGATTATAATAGAGATAGTGATTTTTTTTCCTCTATCCCGACTTTCGACATGGATGACTACATTACAACACTAAAAAAGTTTTCTCAAGTGAACTTTCAATCGAAGCAGGAGATAATATGTGTGTTTTGTGAGCTACAGTTTGTATGTGTAAGGATGCAGAAGTGAAACATAACCTGTAAACTGCTGTCAATCTATGCATCTATTTGCAAATCTGATTCTGATGACGTCAGTGCCTCACCAGCTATGAACCTCACCGCACGTCACTGCTTTTAAGACCTTTCAGAAACCATTATGAAAAAAAATTAAGTTCTGTGATTAAGGTATTTAAGGCCAACTTACATTTGTTTTTCAATTAAATCAAAACTGTTGAGGCCTTAATTATACCAAAATGAATTTAAGTCTTTTTAAGACATTTTAAGACTCTTGTTTATAAAAAGGCCTTCATCACAACAGAGATGCACAAATAATGCAGGGGACTAAAACTGAGAAGTTTCTGGGATCTTTTTATGGCTCTTGGCAGCAGCTTTGTGCTTCTCCCATGGAATATGGCTCTCTAGCTAGTTAGGTAGTTAGTAAGTGTTAGCAGCTTGTTACTAGTAGCCTTAACCACCTTGAGTCACAGAAGACAGGGTGTGAAGATATCTGGAGCAATTCAAACTTTTGCCTGTTAGAAAAGACCTAAGAAAAAAAAGCAACATAGAATATAGAAGACTAAATAGGCCTGCCATGACCGAATTTAAGACCTGTGACTGACGTTTTTAATGCCAATGTACATTTTCTTTAATGAATTTAAGACATGTTAAGGTCTTAATTTAAGAAAAATTAATTTAAGACTTCTTAAGGATCCACGGGCACCCTGCTTTTGTCTGCGTCGACCTAGCGAGACATGTTGCCACAATTTGCGTGGTCAGTACTGAAAATGTTAGTCCGCTTTCATGTGCTTGCAAACATAGAAATCATTTCCACAAGTCTAAGTCAAATCTTAAATCTTTTGGCCCGAGATACGTCTCAAATGTCAAATAATGTTTTCCAACTGATGAATGTAGCGCCTTCAGTGACAATTTGCTGCAACTTAGGTTCACAAAGAAGCCCTTCCTACCACCAACTATTTATCTAAGAAAGTTTCACCCCTACCACGATGTTCGAAGAAAAAACAAACATTATACTGGGATTTTTTACAACCTATGTGCTTGGCCATCAAGAAAGACGACTGCAGAGTGAAGCTCAGCAGAGGTGTAACAAGAGAGAGAGAGTAAACATACTCATGTTTTTATGGCGCTTTTCATAAAACACTGCTAGCAGGAGTAAAATGCTAGCATGATGTTTGTCCTGGTGGGACAAACATTTCTGCTTCTGTTGAGGAAAACACATTAAATTTGACACAATCAGCTCTGACAATGAAACAAAAACACTAATACTAATTTGTAATTTTTCTGCACTTAAAGCCAGTGAGTTTATTTTTACAAAGTATCAAGAGGGAGTTCAGTAAAAGACAGACATCTGTCCTTAAGTCCCTCCAACTGTTATTGGCCACCAAAAAACAAAAACAAATAAAAAAAAACATACTCCACACTGAACGTTTCATACCCAGGGTGTCACAGGGCTCGTTCTTCCAGGAGCAAATGTCAAGTCCGGTGAGAAGAACAGCATGGTCGTGCCGTTTACCTCCTTTCCCCACCAGACCCGACTGCCACTGACAGAAACTGTTGAGGGACTGGTCGGCATGGTGATTTATATTCAAGCCCAGCTGGAAAAGAAGAGCGGGAAGTTGAGAAAAAGAGAGAGCGGGCGTAGCTAAGTTTTTTAGTGGTGTCTAGTGAAATATGGAGGAATTTAAATTTAAACCAACTTTGGTTCACTTACGGCGTCGTGTTCCAGCAGGAGCAAGCTGACCACCACGATGTTGATGTCGGATCCAATGGTGCCATCTTTAAAAAGACTGGAAACCTACAACAACACTGAGATAGTTAGCAGCAGAAAATCAAACCATTGACAACTCCATCACATGTTCATTTTCATTCATAGTTCATTTGCTTCTGACAGTAGAAACTTGAAGAAATGCTTTAAGTTTTAGAGCATTACAGCCTGCTGTAAGACCGTAGACGGTGGAAATAGGAAAAAAGTGCAAAGAAAGCACCCAGTACTGAAAATGTGCAATTCAGACTATTATTGGGCTTTCCAACTTTAACTATAACAAGCATTGTTTTTGTAATCTCTAGCTTTCTGTGGCAAATCTTTACAACAAACATTTTTGGAATAGAATAATTTAACTTGGACATTTCAGTTTGTTGTCCCATAAGAACATAAATTGGTACTTCATGATTGGCTGAGGGAGCACATATTAGATCTGTACGCACTAAGATGAGCACTGTATATTTTTGTAAACGATTAAGTAAAAGTGGCAGGTTATGGCGCCACAGAAAATGTTGTAGTAGGCATGCCAGGCCATTAGGTGGCACTGTAAAGCTGCTGGAAAATGGCATGAACAACAGAACGAAGCCTTTTTTGTCGTTTGCGAGAGTGAAGTGCATGCGGAACGGACAGAAAAACAAAGCTACTACATTATTGTTTATAAAAAGGCCAGGCTCACATGGCCACATGGAAACACAAAACCAGTGTTTTGAAATTTAACCCGGTTTCAAAAATGATCATTTCTGGTCTCCTGAGACGCTCAATTTGTATGGATACACAGCCCAAACCATACAGAACGTTTGCTGATAAACTTTAAATTATCTCCATGTTACAATTGTGTTTCATTTTTGTCCTTCAGCACTTTCCATTTTCAAGTTTCAAGTTGGACAAGTGGCCAAAGAGCTGCCCCGTTTAATTTCCCTTTGGGATAAACTAAGTATTATTGACCTGAGGAAACATCAGCTCTCATAGAGATAGCTCTGTCTGTTTAGTGGCCATTTTCCTTATCGATCCTCCTTCCAATTAAAGTCCAGGTGCAGGTGGGAAACTTTTGTGTGTGTTACTTAATTAATATTATCTCCTCCCATCCTTTCAACTCTCCAGTACTCACCATGTTCATGACGGTGAGGACGTAGGTGGTGACGTTCTCCCTGCCGTGTTTTTCCAGCATCTTCCTGTCTGCCACCACCAGCGTCTCCACATTCAGACCTCCCATCCTGTTGGAGTTGATGGGCGATCTCCTCGCCCGCCCGGGCTCCTCCGCCTCGGGCGCAGCAAACTCATCCGGCAAGATGAAGAGGTCCCCTACGGGAGGCTGGGGCGCATCTGAGAAGTAAAAAATAAACATGAATAAAAGTGAGAGGAGAGGACACACGCACAGAGGGAAGCATACACAAAGAGTCAATCAATTAGAGGGGAATTGTAAGAGGTGCCGATTCATTTTACAAATAGATATATGAATTCTGTTCACACTGAATTTCCTGCAGAAATTCAGTGTGAGCAGTGATCATTAGATGTCACTTAATCTGTAAATTTAGATATTGTAAAAAAACAGTAAAATGAGTTAGATCATTTCCATTCTGAATATATATATATATATATATATATATATATATATATATATATATATATATATATATTTTTTTTTTTTTTTATTTATTTTTTTTTTTTTTTGAGTAATTTGTTTGTAGAGACATCATAATCCAATTTCTTTATGGTTTCTGTTGTGTGCTTTGTTTTATTTAATGATTTCAGTTCCATATATCAGGAGTAGATGTGGAAAACGAAAAGCATGTTTCTTACGTAGCAACCAGGAACAATAAATCTAAAAAGTATTATTAGTCCTTTGTGTTGTTCTGTTGTGAAAATTCGAACAGGAATTTGAATTTTCTGCTGTGAATTTGAAGTAGCTAATTCATACATTCGCTATAATATCCATATTTTTAAAACATTTGTTGTTTCTCTATTTCCCCCCCCCCCCCAAAGTTATTAAAAGTGACTGTGGGACATCCAGAGGGGCTCTTCCGGATCCCGGACCTCTGTCCACAATAACAGCAATTACGCCGACTAAAACGCGCTGGACAGTTGAAGACAGAAGGAATACGAAGTTCCCTTACATACATTGCTTGCGGCGCCCGCAGAAGTGTTGCCGCTGCAGTTTTCCGTGTTGGTAGTCGTGGTGTGTCTGCGCTTGGTGCTGATGATGGGAGAGGTAGGGGTTCTCAGCGCTGCTCGATCTTCGGTGAACAACGTGCTCTGCAGAGCGCTTGTAGACCACATGCGGGTGATGACCATAGGGGGCGCTGTAGTTGTGCCGGTCGGCCAGGTGTTGAGGTAGCGGAGCGATCAAGTACTCCTCGTTAGAGACACGGATCAGGCCCGCCTGGAAAACACACATGCACACACACATTTCACAGCTAGGTCAATCTTAAAGTTTGCACGTTTGGCTATAATCAAACGCATAAACTTTTATTCTGAGACAATGTTATAATCAATAGCAAAGTTTGATTGGTTGATTGGTTGTAATCAAATGTTTGTTTCCCGTGAACCCAGCTTTGTTATAGACTGCTCAAAAGTAGAGCGGGAAAAATTTTTTTTTAAATCCACCCACTGCATAACGAGGCCGTGGAACGCTTAATCTGTCAAGTTCTTCCTGTCCAGAAGAAATTGTTGCTGCTCATCAACCTGTGAAGGGCTCCAAACACTTTGAATTCTGTCTTTCTGTAGAAAGAAAGACTGTTCAAAACTACCAAGTCTTTCAAATACTTGGACACCCAAGGAACTCTACCTGCTGCACAGTCATAATTTGTAATTCTCAGACCAACTCAGAAATAATGTATTTACAGTCGTGCCAAATTCCAAGAAGGTGTTATTTCTTTACATTTGTTGAAATTGAAGAATTAGCTTTTCCAACCGATATCTCACTGTTTTGACTCACTGGTTGCGTTTCCATTGAGCATAAAATTGTTCTAATTGGAATTAGAAATAAATTTGCTTATTGGAAATCTGCCAATTTCAGAAAAGCTCATGTTCAGACGTCCACCTAATTCACCTCAACAAACGTACACAATGTAGCGCTGCAGTCGACACACATTCAGACGCCTGGCCATGCACCCACTGACCCACTTGTGAGTTGTGTGTGTGTGAGTATCATGGACTGTGTATATGTGTGTGTGTGTCTGTGTGAAAGAGCTCTATGCTCCAGTTGAACTGACCCCATTCCCCTTAGACTAGCAGGTGACAAAATAAACTTAGGCAGCACAAAAGGGCAGCCATGGTGAGGCTCTTGTTGTCAAAACACTGCCTGGCTATATGGCATCCGTCCGTCCATCCATCCATTCAATTCCTTAGAAATCTGTTGATTGCACCAATCCTTGATGACTCAGTATGAAGATTTTCCATGATGTAACTTGATAGGTCCATTGGTTGTCAACTCTTCTGTCCTGTCAGTGATTGGCTGTATTCAAACTCTCTTTATGTAAGGAATCTCGAGGTTCAGCCATTAGGTGTGGTCTCAAAGTCAGGAAATGTCATTGGCAAATAAAGATGACTACATCTTCCTATAACAGGTACCCTTACAGAAGAAATCCAATGAACTTGATATTGACCTTTCTTGTAGACAGGAGATTTTTGGGGGACTTAGAGCTCCTCCATGAATACCTTTTTTTTTCATCATTCTGACTTTTTCCATGCTAAGTGCCAGTTCTCCAGTGCTTCAGGGTTCTTTTGTTACTCCTGGTTTGATCTCAAAAACTTTTGGAGTAATCTTTGTCAACCTGTTTTTTTTTTCAGTTTGTGGATAAAGGTGATCAATGTGTTCAGATTGAATTCCAAAGACTCAGATATAACCTCTGTAACCTTTTCAAAACTGATGGAAGTTAGGGACTTTCTCACCTGAATTTTTGTAAACTGGGGCAGAATGTGTTTCTTTTTACTTTTTAAATGGTTTCTTAATTCATGTCAGACAGTAAATAAAGTGTGGCTGGTGAAGCTGAACCAAGGAAGGAGTTCATCAGACTAAATTCTTGATTTAAAACATGGAATCATTATATCTCTATAAAGGGCCTGGTTGATTCAGACAGATTTACTTTCTTAATAAATTAAATAGTGTTTTAAAAACTTCCTGTTGAGTTAACACAACCAATCTTTAGCTCATATTTAAACAAGTTTGATGAGCCGAAACATTTGAGCGTAATAAATCTAGTGTTGAAACAATTAATCATATTAATTGTTATGAATCGAATGTTGAAATAGTTGTCAACCAAGTAATGGATTAGTTGTTAAGTGGACTGCACAGACCATTTGATTAAAGAACAACATGCTCAGAAAAGTACTTTAGACAAAACTGTACAAAAGGAATTTATTCATTTTGCATTTAAAATGAAAAAATAAACCTGTCTCCAAATATGTTTCATTCAAAACTCCTAAAGTGGCCCAGTTTTATCATCACCTTGTTCAAATTCTGTAAAAAAAATAAATAATAATAAAATCTCCTTTTAAGCAGTTTTTGACATCTAATTTTAACTTGTTAATCAAAAACTAATCAATGAAAAAGCCCTACATTATACTGCTGTTAAATCAAGCAGAAAGTGCTGAGCTTTTCATAAGTTATGTTTTAGCTGCAGATACATCTTTTTTGTTTGTTTGGGGGTTTTTTTAAAAAAAATGACCAAACATTCCCCAAAGGAATGCTGTGTTCTTGTATTTTAATTAAGGAAATGTTTATTTTCTGATGTAAAAAGGAATTGATTCATTTGCGTTCCTTTTAATGTATTTCTAATATCGTCTAAGAAAATTCCGCAGAATGTGCCTTTTCTTTGTCAGAATAATCGATTGATATGATAACCGTTAGTCGCGCCCCTACAGTAATCTGCACGGGCGTAAATACTTTTTTTTACAGCAAAGCATTCCGACACTCCAATAGCTCCTTCTGCCAGACGATGTAGTCCACAAGGAAACAATGAACTCTTTTTTTTTTCTTCCTTAGCAGCTCATCCGTTAAGAGATTAACATAAATGGCCGATGAGACATTTTACTCCATTTGCGGCTACGGTGTAGTTAGATATTCCTTTGGCGCTGCCTCTCATTTCCCATCACTCAAAGGTTTTATTATTGACCCACCTGAAGCACAACCATCCAGCACTAAAAGCCGCATCGCTAACGTGTCTGCCCGTCTACCACGTCTCCCCGCTCTCCTTTCCCAGCAGCGAGCAGATGGAAAGCTCTGTGATGATAATGACAGGAAATCAATCCCATCTGCAGCAAACAGTTAGAACGGGGCTTTGTTAAAGTGCGTGAGCATGTGTGTGTCTGGATTAAAAGTCCTTTTGTCAGCATTTGTTTTTGTGTTCCAGTGAATACCGAAGTGAGTGTTTCGTGTCGTGGGTATTGATGTGAGCAGATTCTCCTCTGTTCTGTTTCCCTGCTCACCTGTAACCCGTTGGTGTGACTGCTCTTCCCTCACGTTCGGTCAGTTGTCACCTGGTTCCTTTGCCTGGATGGTCTGTTTCCTGTCAAGCTTTATCCCTAATCTTCGGATTTCTGTTTGTTTGGACGCTCGTGTTTGAAATGCAGCAATATGGTTCGTCGACTCGATAACAGCTCCGGCAAAACACCGAGCGCTCCCTATCACAGGGCTGCGTGGCAACAAATATTCATCTGATTTGCTCTGAATGAAAGCTCAAAAACTGAAAACAGATTTGTGTATCAGTGGTTTTTCTTCTTCGTCTCCTTCGCTTCAGCGGGAGTTCCCCAGCCGTGCCACATGGACAAGTTCAAACTGGGTCCAACTCCCACAGCAGCAAAAGTAGTAAAATAATGTCATTTTGGTCATTGAGCTTTTCAAACCTTTTACAGTTGTTTTGTTATATATGTAGGTGGGTTTTATGATAGACCAACATAAGGAAAAGTCCTCTCATAACTTTTCCTGAGCTCTAGGCCCCGTTTACACAATTGCTCTTTTTTTCATTTTTCATTACAGTTTCATTTTTTGAAAACAAGTTTCAAAGTGTAGGTTTTCTTTAACAACAGAGGTGTAAAACTCCACTTGTCCAGAACCCACAATTGCAGATAACAACCAAACCACAGGCGGCTAGCATCAAGCTAACTTCATCGGTTCAGTTTAACACAACTTCTAATAAGGAATATACACGCATTACCTGAGAAGTTAGTGCACTTGTGATGGAGATGGGTTACTGTTTTCTAAATTAGCTCGAAGCTAGTGAGGGCCAAGCTACCGCTGAAAAGCACATGAGCATTTCAACGACTTGTTAAAGGCACAGCGTCATATAGTGGCGCGGCATGACAACTACTCTGGGTTTGAAGTGTGTTGGCGGTGCCGTCTAAACATTGAACTGACAACTTCCTGGGAATTCCTTTGAGACTCTAGAAAAACAATTACGTTTGATTCAGTCTTGAAAAATGTCGATAAAACGCCAAAGCAGACATCAAGTCATCAGGTATGAGGCACGGAAATACAACCACTCACACTCTTTTCTCAGTCCCTCCAGTTTTTGGCGATAGAAGTTAATGCAAAATCAGCAGATCACAACATCACTTAATAAACAGTGATGATAACTCCCACCTATAGGTGGCAATGTTTCTTATTTCTACTACACTGCTGCCTCAGCCACGTGTGATCTATTGGCGAATAACAAAAAGTTATGTTTACCGTCATACAAAAAACATGCAAAGTTCTTTGCAAATATTCCTAGTGCAGCACCAAGAAATCTGAGTTTGGTTTAGAAAAAAAAAAACACACAAAAACTATCACAAAATCCTGGAGGGACTGATTAGAAAAACGTGATTCAATTGCTGATTATTGAAATGGGGTCATCTCGGACTAAGACACATTTTCCAGACTCTTGTCCTTACTTTTCCACCATGACTCTAGATAACTGGACAGTGTTGCTGGGTTTTTCCATTTGCCGTCTTTGGCAGAAAATGGAGTTAAACTCTTACCTCACCAAAGTGCCTTCTTCCATATCCACAGAAATATTTAATGAATTTGAATATGCACTCCAATTAGTCTTAGTCTTAAAAGCATCTTTAGAAAAGAACTTTTCAGGTGCAAAACATAATACCACATAAGCCCACATTTCTGCATTAAACATGTTTTTTCATTGGTCTGACATAATATTCAAACCTTAAATGTCATATTTTAATTGGCTGTAAGTGGAAACCGATCATAGTAAACAGAAATAAAGATCCATAATAAACATCCATGTATGTAATTAATCTATATAATTTTACTTGTGTTACTGAAATAAATAACATTTTCCATTTAATTTGAGAAATGTATCCCACCTTTTAGGAATTTCAGCAACCAGGAGGCGATAGTGTTGCTTTATCTTAAATGCTTTGCAGAATTATCATAGATATGCACATTTAAGGTGGCAGTTTATATGTTTGATAATTACAAGAAGGGCAGATTGCATAAAGAGTCTCCCAGGCGCCCTCGTTAAAAGACTATAATGCAATGTCACCAGAAAAAACCTCTAGTTATCTCCTGACATTAAGACTGGGTAGGACTTAGCTAAATTAAAGGGCTAACTGTGTTAGCTGAACACCTTTTTACTTCCCGTCGCATATTCATCCTCGCACATGGTGAGATAAGAGGCTAGAGAGGAAAACTTCCTGTCTGGAACAGCTCTCGGGAAATGTTATTTTATTTATTTTATTATTTTTTAAAAAACAGGGCTTTTCCTCTGTTTTTCGCTGAAGTTGTTGCAAGCTGCTAAACGCTTTTGCTTGGCAGTGCAACCATTCCAGTCAAGCTTGTGTCTGTATAACTGTATAAACTAGTCTCTTTTAAGGGTTTCCTACCATAATATTACGAGGAAAATGACTAAGTGCTTACATGCTGTTAAAGACTGGGGCCGAGCAGTGAGAAGCCCCAAGCTGGTGATTATCGAGCTCTGAAGCACATCTGCACTCCAGCTCAGCGGAGACCACATGAGCACAGTGTGTGGTGAAGAAGACGAAGGAGAGGGAGAGGGTGGCAGAGGGGGGAAATCATACAGGAGCAAAGGAGGCCCTTCAGGCATCTAGCATACTCAATGGAGTCATAGTCGGAGTAATTACAGTTTGCTTATGTCAGTGACGCGTCTTTAAAACAGGGTAGAAATCGGGTAAAGAAGAGATGCTAATTTTGGATCTTGGATCAGAACGAGACAAGAGCAAGGCTGAAATGACAGGGCAGGACACAGACTTTCCCATGCTGCACACAATGTGGCATTCATGCTAAAACAGCAGGCCAGCTAAGCTTCAGCGGCACAGTTTCTAATCAGCCGATTAAAGAAAGACATTTATAGACAACTCCGTCAAGATCACGACTTAAATTGTCACTGACAAGATAAAGCCACCCGCGTGATTGTGTGCTTTCTGTGCTTTCTGTGCACACAAAAATCTTTGGATAATAAATATCAGTTCCGCAGCATTGCTGAGTGTTGCAGTTTTTGTATGAAGCAGTTGGGTCAAATGCCAGCGCCATCTTGTGACGTCATCAGGGTAAGTCAAAACGTAAACGACCAAGGCTGAGGACACAGAAGCAGAGGAAGTCGAGAGCGATTTCAGGGAAGATCTGAGCGATTTGTCTGCACTTTTGGAAGAAGAAGCTCGGGTGGAGTGGTGATGAAGAAGAAGTAGCTGGTTCTACTGAAGGCCTGCAACCCTATTTTAATTGAGCCATGTTGATCAGGATGCAGCAATGACTCCAACGTTCCTGTGGAGGAAGGGTCAGAAGATGAAGGATTGGAGTTGGACATCTATGACCTCCAAATCCGTGAATGGTAATAAACATGTCCATGTATATAGAAATAACTCATCTTCCATTCTGGTTTAAGTCAAATAATCCAGTTGCTTTAAAGTACCTGGTCCAAGTTCGCCGTGTGCTCCAACATATGAATGTTCTGCTCAGGCGTTTAGCAAACCTTCCTATTCCTCCTACTTCCAAGCCAGCAGAGATCACCTCTCTTCGCCCAGCGCAACTGCCGCACGCTTAGTCTTGCAAAGTTAACCAGTAGTTGGAGCCCCAGTTCATAGTAATTAAATTTGAAAAGAGATAAAACACACACACATATTCACTAAAGAGGTGTGTGTGACCGTAACATGTTGTTCCTCTGCAAAGGGTGCGTCCCTGAGTCACAAATCGCAGGTTTTGAAAGGTAAAGCCAAAAAAAAAAAAAGAGAGATGTTTCTCTGGAGAAGACAACTGCCTAGCAGTGGGTGATCATGTAAACATGGAAATATGTGGATTTTGAAGTTCCTGGAAAATAGACCATTGTCATGTAGAACATCTTTTACCCCTGTCGGAGATTAAACTGAATGTTTTAGCCATAAATTTGTGCACATTTCACAGCGATTACACAATGAAGCTGAACTATAATAAAGTCATAGAGGACATAAATAAAATTTATATGTAATTAATGGATAAAGCTAGTCCGAAAGGGATAATAACCACAAAGACACAGACTAACATCAGCAAAGCCTCATTTCATAAAGGTCTGTTAATGAGTGAACTCATAAATTGTTGTAAACAGATGTCAACAATTTAAAAATCTATAATTAAAAGAAAATGTCAGCTGTGAACTGTTTTAAATGAATATGAACGAATTATAAACCTGGATCAATTCAAACAACTTAAAATGTGTGGAACCGTTCCTCCAACTGATGCCATCTAAAAATACTACAACCCAACCAGGGCAATTCTCTGGAACAAATTTCTACCCTGGGTGGTGAAAACCAATCTGGAGAAAAAAGGATCCTCCAGCGGAAATGCGCCTTAAATCAAGATGTGCAGCTTTACAAGTGCTGGGGGGTCATTTTGGAATCCCAAGCTGTCTATTCTATTCTCTGGCTTTATGAATGGTTTTGCTCTTCGCGGTCAAGCTTTTGTTTCCCCTTCTAGTCTTCTCTTCACGGCACATTTAGATAATCACATGCCTGCTGACAGAAAGTTATTCTTTTTTGGGGCTGGACTATCTTATTTCTGCACTGGAAGTATTGTTATTGCTGCTAAGTTGGCAAGCAAATTATGTTTCTCGCACATTCAAGCAATTCATGTGTTGTTAGAATTCATTACAATTGACTGAAGATGAATGCGTAAAATAAAGTCTACACATTTTTATGTGTCTTTGTGAGACTGCTGCTTTATTATTTCTATTTTTACTTTTAAATTTAATACAGTTTCAGATTTCTGTGTTATTTTTGTTCACGTTGACTTAAAAATATTAGCTACTTTTCTTAAAGGTTCATTTCCTAGGCTACAGAAGTGTAATTGTTAGAGATGGGCAGATATGAACATTTGGGCCAATATCTATAGCCGCTATATATACTGCCATGCTGGGATGATTTACCAATGTTTTATGAAATTTTCTGCTCTATTAATTTAATTACCGTAGTTTATTTGGTAGGGACAGACATACAGCGACATAGACAAACTGATAGAAAACAGCAGTCCCATGTTTATGTCACAGTGCAATAGCAAAAGCTAATTCCCTAGAAGGGCTTTTAAAAAAATAAAAATAAAAAATCATCGGAATAATTGATACATTACTTGATTACTAAAATAATTGCTTACAACAGCCCTATTTACAATGTCCAAAATTCTTAATGTGGACTCTCCTAATATTGTTAATATCTTTTACATTACTTCTTCACAGGATTCCCTTCACAGTTGAATTAAGAGTTTTGGCCTCCAGTAAGAAACCATCACAGTTAAGATTAAATACCCAATATTTTATTGGGAAAAAAAACCCATCTGAAATTATTTTAATAAAAGTTCCTTAAAAATATACCAAACTTCTGGTCAGTTTTGCCATTTCATTATCTTCCAACTGCAACACTCTGTAGAGTGTTAAAGTGACACTAGTGGGTCAGATTTGATGTATGAGCACTGTTTGTTAAAGCTACAGCATCCACTTGAGCACTTCAACAGTGGCCATTAATCTTGTGTGAGAAAGACTTTGCACATGCTTAAAAAAGTACACAGAAATACACACACACAACACAAACACTGTGTTTTTTCCTCTTCCATTCATGCACACACCATCCATATCCATCCACGCTGAAAGCCTGACCCTCCTCTCCTGCTGGCATCTTACGGTGGTCACTACATCACTGTCAGCATCCAGACCACCAGGGAAAAGCTCCGGGTCGCTCCGCTGCTGTATCACCGAGCCCCGAGCTCCAAGTCAAGGAATTATGGTCGACTTGGAGACGTGAATGGAGGCGCGGAGACGTTCCAATTTGTTGGCCTTTGGAGAAAGTGGACAGGTACAAATAGCCTGAGAGCTTTCTGGGGATCAGTCACTTGAGGGTTTTTCTGTTTGTGATTTCTTTTTTTTTTTTACCTTTGGAAACAACCTCCAAAATCAGAAGTCGGTCACCAAAACACACGAAGCACCATTTGTGTTTCCATTCCTTGCCATATGCTTAAGGTTTTAATGTAATGTATATTCAGATCTACAGTCTTAGGGGCACGACAAGCGGGAGGCGATGTCCCTCCCTCTCTGTTAATTTCCTATAGGTAACAATTGCTGGCATTCCTTCGGCCAACTGACACGCAAATATGTTGTGTAAC
The DNA here is from genome assembly GCF_019740435.1 of Gambusia affinis. Classification (NCBI taxonomy): domain Eukaryota; kingdom Metazoa; phylum Chordata; class Actinopteri; order Cyprinodontiformes; family Poeciliidae; genus Gambusia; species Gambusia affinis. The sequence goes on along the minus strand of NC_057869.1, from coordinate 28,785,750 downwards.
ACGACTGTATTCCTACACGACAACATTTGTGTACGTGAATTTTTGTGAATGACACAGTAAAGTTGAAAAATATTTAACTTTTGCCGTAACCACCGTTGCTACCCCATGTGTTGGGTTGTAGCGACGATTTTTGCTCATTGCCGTTCGTTGTTTCCTGTGTCAAGCACAATACGCTGCTGAAAAATCAAATGAGAAAACAATATCTACATATTCAATAAACGAAGTGCTCTTACATGTACACTAGAAACATCTTTTGACATTTTGTCACGTTACAAAATGTCAAAAGGTTTTTACTGGGATTTTATAGGACTGACCAACATGGGACCTGATGGTGACAGTGGTAGACGTTTGTCCTTCAATCAGAAGGTTGCCAGTTTGACACAATGTAGTAAACATGGGGAACCAATATGTAGCTCTATATTTTTATTTTCTCTTGCTTTTCTCTTGCTAGTATTTCCTCTAACTCATGTAAAGCCCTTTGAACTGCTTTGTTGCTGAAAATGTGCTACATAAATAAAATTGCCTTACCTTAAACTGGCAAAACCAGGACAACTACCACTCTACAGATCTGGTGAAAGGGCCGAAAAACTGAAATCAGTTCTCGTTGCCTCAGCTGCATGGCATCATATTGTCCTGCAGCCTTCTTGTCACAACTCCCCTGTTGAACTTTTCGTCCCTCTCACCAGGGAAAGAGACGACACTGAACTCCCTCTGCTTGGTTCTGGTCCGATGCAGTGAATGTACACCCAGTCTACGCCTTCTGTTCGTTTATTTCCCGATAACGTGAAATGAACAAAAATTATTATTTACTCAACTATTACTTACTACCAAAGTTAAACACAAACCCCAAGTGAAATACATACAGAATTTTGTTGTAAGATGACAACATGCGGAGCAAACGAAGCTTGTGACGGTTTCTGCCACAGCGTCACTCCTCTGCCTTTCCCTGAGCTGGTTTTGGTTTTGAGCCCAATTAAACTGAAATGTTGTGATCAAAACGGCACTTCTCCAACTAGATCTCAGCTCTTGATGGTTTCCTTTGCACTGCGTGCTGCAGCCTCAAACCTCATCAAGCATCAATAACAAGCCCCGGGAAAAGAGCAGAGGCTCTCTTCACTCCACAGGGAGCCGCTCAGAACTCTCCTCTTAGGACAGTCACTGCTGGTTGCCACAACACGCGGCACCGTGTCAACGACGGCCGTCAGACTCCAAGTTTGATCCCAGGCTTGACATGGAGGGGGGAGGGCTATTTCAGCTGCCTCTTTTTTGTCTTGCATGCAAGTGTGCAAGCACACAGTGAAGAAGTAAATTGCGGTACGGGGAGGGGGCGCATAACATCCCAGTCTTTTCATCCCTGACCAGATCCTCAGCCTACTGCCCCTTAAAACAATTAAATGAACAATACAACAGTGGATTTAAAAACATAGAAAACACCATCAAATTGCACTTTTATCTCAAGTTTTCATCTAAAATAATGAAGCTGACATGCAGCTAGAAATGCTAGCTTTACGTCATCACAGGTCGTGTCTGTATGGCGTTCTCCCAATCTTTGAAAAAAAAAAAAAAAGAAGAAAAAAGGCCTCACTAGGATTACATGGGATCAGCTCATTTACACCATTTATATTTCCACATTCTGCATTTTTTTTTTGCTGACAGAAATAATTCAAGAAAAGCTTTATGAGTTATAGGAATAAGTCAGAAATAAAAAGGGAAAGTCTGTGTTTTAAACACCACTGGACTTGTGGGTTGCCAGGTCACTCTGTGAACTTTCTCTGCAGTGAGATGCTCTTGTTCTTGTTCTTGTTCTTGTTCTTGTTCTTGTTTGTGGAGCCAATTGCAGGCTAACCACAGCGGTCACCCTAACTTACTGTGTCAGAATTTGAGGCTTATGCTTATGCTTGCAGCAAATTATACACACAACAGGCTTGTGATGTTTTACCGCGATGGACTTTTAATGTGTGAAGATAATCATGCCTTTACACTAACACTATGATCCGTGAAGTTACGGACAACTTAAATTTTTTCCTTTGAGGCCACATAATAAAGCTGGTTGAGACTTTGTGGCAGGAAACAACTCAGAAAGGTCAGTAGACTGTTTGTCTGCCACTGACTGTTGCTCAGCTGACAGCTCCTGCTGTGACGATGCTGTGTTTTTATTTGCATGAGGAGACGCTAATCAGATCGCATCACTAAGGATGAATTTGAATGCAATGTGCAAACAGCTGGGCTTAAATGAGCCCATTTGTATTTGAATAGAACGGTATGACACTTAACCCTCTACCTACCTGCCTTTTAAAAGTATTTATGCCCGGTTTTCTGATAAATGTAACTTACTTTAATATCTATAGCTAATACTGAGCAAAACCAAGGACCAACCTTCACAAGCCACCTGCAGTGTTTTTGGGACTAGAAGTCACTTTTTTTTTTCGATTTCGATGGTCCAGTGACTTATAGTCTGGTTTTTTGTTGTTTTAAAAGGTTTTATTGGCTCTAATGGCCTTTATTCAAAAGTGGTCAGACAGGAGGACAGTGGGTAATGAGAGAGGGGACATTTGTGGCAAAAGTCACCAGGGGTTGAACCTGTGACAACCTTGTCGAACACCAAGGCCTCCTTACATAGGATTATGCTTTGCCTCTGCACCACCACAGCAGTCCTTTGTAAGCTGTTGCACAGACATGTCCAGGATGTGTCCGCTTTGGGTCTGTTCTGCCTAGAGTACACTCGAACCCACATGGAGGGACATGGAGACGGCATGAAAATGCTACAGCACAGCTTAATCAACCAGTTGCTGCAAGCCAACCTTTATTACCTGGCTGTGAGAAGTTGATCGACCAAAGCTTTTCCTCTGCCTACGTCCCCCAGAATGCTGTGCGGTTCCGGATTGGAGTTCAGTGAAATTATTGAACATTCTATCCGGATGTATTTCCTATTGATGTTGATCATGTGTCTATCGCAATAGACATTGTTATTGTTTTCTAGTCAAGGACCAAATTCACCATCATTTTATGAACTAACTACACAAAGAGCCACCTGACCCACTCACAACCTAGCTAGTACATTTGATGCTTTGTGAATGTTACAGAAGAATTAAAGCTCTGTGGTTCTAGTAAATAGGGGAATGTCTTTAAAAAAAACACACACGGGTTCGATGAGAAACATTTCTCTCAAACACAGATGGTTTAATAGCAACCCTTGGCCAACCTTGGACAGTTCCTTCCACCTTTTCTGCTTCGACTCACAACTGGAAGCCGTGCATTGAAAAGTCATTAGATGATGTTTTGCACGGTGTATCGATGTCAGGGCTCAGGAGGTGGAAGCAGAAAACAAATGCTTTCATTTGCACTTTCCTCACTCTGGATCTGACTGCTCAACCTGTCTCTGACCTGTCAGGGCCTGGGAAAAGGTCACAGCTAAGAATCATGGTGGGCTCTTCCACAACCAGACACTCAGACGCTGGGTGTTTCCAAGCCTGGGATGTTTTCAGTTGGAAGACTGACATGTGACATGTTAATCTTATAGGAAATATTAAATTTGTTCAAGAAGCTTGTTGTCGGAATAGATAAGGTGGCTCAGATATATATTCTGATCTTATGAAGGGCCTGGTAGTGCAGGAATCAGATCAGCTCTGGTCTCCCCAGAAGAATCCTACCCCAGCAAGGGGAGCTGTAAATCACTTCAGTTTTCTGCATTTACTGCAGTGCTGAGCAGCTCTGAACTTGTTCTACATAGTAAGAACCTGTGTGGTTGACACCCACCAACCCCCAAAACAACCAAGCAGGGAGGATTGGGGTCAAGCAGCGTGGCGACCCCAAGGAAAAAAAGAAGAGCCCCACCGGCAGCACCCCCCCATGCGCTTCTCTTACAAATCACAGAGCATTACCGCCGCAATGACATCCTTTTATCTCTCGCACAAAACCGAGGAAGACAACTTTATTGAGAGGAGAGGCGTGAGTGCGGTGCTCCCTAAAGACGGGGCGTGTGAAAAACAAGGAGCGCGGTCGGCTATCGTTGAGGATTTACAGTCGAAGATCCCACGTTGTCATCAATCCATCTAGCTGAGCTCTTAATGCCACCTTGCCCTAGTCTTTATTTCAACAGCTTCCATCTGTTTAAATGAAACCACTGGCTGCGGCTTGGCGCGGCAGCTGGAGCTGACACCTCCGTTGTTACAAAGTGGGCTGGGTTCAGGAACCCTATTACAGGCTCCAGCCCCTCTTTCCTCTTCGTTGTTGAAAGAAGACAATAAAAATGAAGATCAGAGACTCTCCTTTTCTCAACGCCTTCCCCTCTGCTCCACTACCCTTTGACGCCGACTGAGTCGACCGCTCTCGGTGAAGAAAGTGATGGACTCATCGCTCTCTGTAAAGAGACCATCCAGGCTCCCAGGGAGTTTCAACCCCAGACAATAAATTTGCATTACTTTACTCTCGCACAACACTTTCACTCTCTCTCTTTCACCCACCACAACCCACCTCGGCTCACCTCTCATTCATTCCTTCACACTCTTTGCTTTTCTCTCTGTTGGGTTCTCCTAGTAATCCCTCCTTTTTCTGACCGCCTATCTTCCAGTGTGTTGCCTTAATCCCAACTTAATCTTTTATTTGAACTCATCAGTGCACGGAGCAGGCTCATATGTCTCCTTCCCTCATTTCTACTTAATAAAATACCCCAAGCAGAAGGCTGGATGTAACGGGGTTAAACGGCTGCAGTTGTCCAAATCCTATCACTAGAGACAGAGATGGAGAGCTCAGAGAAAGCACTGTACAAATGCAGGGCTTTTGGGGTATGTTTCTATTGATATTGTAGATTTAAAGAACCTCCCCCAGTCTCAAGTAATGGTGCACAAACTGAGGTTTAATTTAACAGATCTTTAAAAAGCCTCATTCCGAACATGTCCGATACAATTTTTCAAAAATATAGCAGCAAAGTTGCCAAGCTGGCAGAAATGGAGTAACTCACTATAAAGGTGGGTTGAAAATGTTAATGGTTCAAAGCTTTCCATTATTCCTATAGTTCAAAGTCCTTTTATTGGAGAGCAGAGACATTGTGACTTTTCCCTCCCTTGCAAGGAACTTTTTTTTTGTCTATTTATACATATTAAGGCCCGCACGATGATTTGGGTATTTTGTTTAGCATATGCATAAAAAAAAAACACTGAACAAATGTTTAATAATTAGAAGTGAACCGATTGCAGCTTTCTGACCTTTAAAAAGCCTGACCTGCTGAATCAGATTTTCACCAATACAAATTTTTTTGTCTGAACAGTAAATGTCCAGACAAAGTCACTAAGTTAGCAACAATGGGTTGACTGCTGTTAACCGAGGACGGGAACTGGTTATCGGGTCTGTCAGTCAGAGCTAAAGGCTGATTTCAAGACCTTTGCGGAGGTGGATAAGATCAGTGTCTCATCTAAGTATCGGTCGATTGCTGATTTCCTAAAATTAAAGAAATCAGGGCCACCCTGTTGGTACACACCTAGTAATAATCAACATTTTAAATTATTTCAGCAGCCTTCATACTGTTATTGGTTTTTATGTTTTGAAGATACATTTTTACTGTGATACAGAGAAATTGTGGCTATCTTAATTACAGATGGACTGATCCGATATAAGTATCGGTATTAGCTCTGATACTGAAAACAATTCTAGATCATGCCCAATCCATAAGGGCAGATCTGTTGAGTCTAATTCTATGCTTTGTGCTGCTAGCGACATTGTGCTTTATTATTTATTTTACATTGTATTTAGAATTCCTAATTTCACTTTCTGAACCATTTGAAAGTTTTATGCAGTTTTTTTTATATATATTTGACCAAGTTAGTCGCTTCTGTCAGTTTCATTTTCTTTATTATTCTTTTTACATTGGCCGTTACACTTCTAATTGCACAGAATGAACAAATTAAAGTTTGACCAAACCTGTGAAGCTACTGGTGTATTTAAAGGCTGCACTGGTGCAGAGTCATCAAATAAATTTGTAATTTATGTCTGTGTTTATAAAAAAGAAACATTTTAAGTCTGTTCAGTGCTGTTTTATCCTATTGGATCAGTATCAGCCAATGCTAAACCTCAGATATGTGAAAAAAGAAGTGAAAAGAGTGGATCGGTGCATGCCTAGTGTTTATCCTATGTTGGCATATGCTGAAGATCCTGTACCAGCCCACGTCTAATACAGATGGCTCCCAGATCAAAACAATCGTTCCGGCCCATTCAAACCCAATCGCAACCCCGTCTGGATGTGTCCTCGCATCGCTGTAAGAGAACAGGTCAGTGGTGTTTTACTGTGAGTGGAAGCAAACCAAATGAAAGGGACAATGTGAAGATTAGCAGTGCCAACCAGGCGACTCAAACGTCACCCCGGCTTTAATTGCTGCGAACGAGGGGAGATCTAGAGGGAGGGCAAACTGAGGACAGAAAGAGCAGAGCAGGAGGAGGTAGAGAAGCAGGGAGTGAGAGGATCTATGGAGGCTGGATGAAAAATGGAGGAAGAACATTTATGGCGCTCTGACTGGTCCATCTGGTTGAGGCTGGTGTAGGATGTGTCAAGGAATGTGTGAAGCTCTGCCGGCACCTCGTAAACCACAAATGAAAGCCGAGAATCTTGTAATTACAGAGTCTCTGTGGTTTAAGGGGAAGTAGATGTCTTGATTTCGAAGAGTCTGAATAAATCAGAGAGAAGGAGGAAGCTCTTGGTGTGTAAAGCAACAACTTAGAGCAGAAATCTAGGATGTAGAATGCTCTTAATTCTTAGGTAACATCTATAAAATCACAATATGATCAACCAGTTTACAAGATGTACTAAAAAAACACTCACCCATCAAAAGGTAGGAAAACTAAAACAATATATTGCAAAGGATCAAAACAATTTGTACAAAAGTATCAGTCAGGAGAAGAGTATTAAAAAAAAAACAGCATTATTTATATCAACAGTTGGAGAAAAATAAAAGAGACATCAGAATGATAAAAATAGAAGTTAGACTGTGATCAGAGACACTGCCAACAGGTCGACAGACATGGAAGGAGGTGAAGAAAGTTTCAGTCTCCTGGATTCTTCACATGCCTCGGCTCAAAAGTAGGGTTGAGCAAACATATTCTTTAAAATCCCCAAAAACCTTCAGGTGTCAGCTAAAAAAGTGAAGATAAACAGGAGTTTCATTTTTCAGCATCATTGAGACAAAGCACACAAAACCCACAGTCCAGAGCTAAATTAGATAGTAAGCCTATAAAGTGACCTGGGAAGGGCTCTGGACAACAGATGTCATCACAAGCTGGATTGATCTCAAAAGAACTTGCAAGGTACAGTGGTTACATCTTATCGAGTAAGAATGGTGATGTGGGATACCAACAAGAGGAGCTTCAACAGAGTTTTAAATTAAGGGTGTGCACACTTCGGTTATTGCACTGTGTCCATTGGTTTGGTCTTCAGTTGAATTGTACTGGCTGAATGTCATACTATGTAAAAATAAATAAATAAATTGTTAAAATGATTTATGATGTTCAAATTTCCGGAGTTCATTTTGGAGCAGCTGGAAGTAGGAGTGCAGTTTTCTGGCCGATCGCTGATTACCAATCTTTGAAAAGCCTGACATGCCGATTTCACTTTTGGTTGACACCAACTTTTTTTTTTTGTCTGAAATGTTGCTAAATATAACAAGAAAGTTGTGCAGTTGGCAATATTGGAGTGACTGTTACCTGCAAATGTGCAGACATGACCTGGTCAGCCGGTCAAACCTCTCTCACAGGAGAGAAGAAGAGGACAGAGGCTGATTTTTAGACCTCTGTCAAGGGATAGCAATGCAATTATCAGCCAATCACCGACCTCCCAGAATTAAGGACATTGGCACTGATAAATCAGTGGACACCTAGTTGTTAGCACTGTTGCCTTGTAGCAAAAAGGTGTACTTCTCACTCAATGACCTCTCACCAATACATCGATGAACGTTCCAGTTTACATTATGTTTACATTACTTAAGCCTGGCACTTTGACATTTGTACAAATAGTAGTAGAAGACAGTATGTCTCAGGAATTCAAGTCAATGATCTTGACCTGGAGAAAAGTGTCCACAAAGTATTTTAAAAACCCAAACAGCTGTTCTCGATCCCTAAATACCATAAGTGACAATATTAAAACGTAAAATAAACAATAACATAAAATATTGTACGACTGTTCTACTACTGATTAAACTTTTACCGCAGCTCAGAGGAGTCCACTTACCAGTCCGGAACACGTTGATATGGCGGCCGAGGAGGCTGACACGTTGCGAATAAATCCCTGATACAAACAGTGGTGGAGCCCCTCATCGCCTATCACCGTGGAGATGCCGTCCGATCCGACCGTCTGCACGGTGAACCCCGGGCCGACCACAGAGGACGGAAGCAGGTCCAGGTGCATGTCCTGCCCAAAGGCAGACAGCCGATAGTGCAAGGAAAGAGACAGGGACCTCCTGCTGCGGCGGCCTCTTCTGGTGACATCGTGCGTCAGATATGTGCCATCAGAGTCCACCTCCACCGGTGTTACAAACACGTAGTCTGAAGGAAAGGGATGGAGAAGTCAAAGGAATTCACAGGAGTATGCAGTCATGCAACAAACACAAAGTAGCACATAATTGCTAAATGGCATGAAAATTATACACAGTTTTTCCTCCATCCATCATCTACACCTGCTTTTCCTTGAAGGGAAGCAGGATGGGCTGGCACCCATTGCCAACGATCACACAACTCTTGAGGAGCTGCAGGGATTCTCAAGCGCTCAGGTAGTAGAGTCTGTATACTGGTGAACTATAAGTCTCCATTCCACAAATCTGATCCAGTTTGTGTTTGCAGTTTGTCACAAGCCATGAAGGGCAGACACCGAACTTGGAGTAAGGTGTTCTGCGATCATCTCCATGAGAAAACATGATGCTGGCCATATCATGTTGTGAGGGTGCCTGTCTTTGGCCAGAAAAACTGGTTGGACTTGAGTAGGAAAGAAAAAAATGCTGGAGGCCAACAAAGACTTGAGACTAGAGGTGCAAATCATTAATTTTCTTAATTTGGTGAGGTCAGCAATCCGCCGACACTGACATGAGAGGCTGATCTTATCCACCGTTCCTATCTACCTCCGCAAAGGTCTGAAAATCAGCCGCTGTCCCCTTTTGCTCTGCCGTGAGAGAGGAATGACTGACAGAACCGCCCACCTTGTTGCATGCACAGTTAACAACAGTCACCCATTGTTGCCAAATTTGCAATTTTGTCTCTAAATTTAGCAACTTTTGAGACCAAAATTAGTATCAGACAAAATCAAAATCAGGAGGTGAGGTTTTTTAAAAAAAGATTGGTTATCAGCCAATGCAACCCTATTTGAAACTGCAAAGGTGATAGAGACGTACACCAAAACCCTTGCACCTGTGGAAACCCTGAGAGGTGAGGGATACAAATTTTCACTTCACTTTCCTGATTTTTACTTTTCCTTCCAGTTCACATAAAATCCCAATCAAGCACATTCCGACTGGACAAAACATAGAAAAACTCAAGGTGTGTGAATGTCTCCTGTAAACCACATGGAGCACATAGATACACAACCACATTTTTCATTGTGTTTTCTACTTTTTCGGGGTAAATCCTTCAACACTGCATGCTTGGGACTAAGTCAGAGTGTGCAAATCATCTGCCCAGTTTTTACAAAGCAGATGTGAGGATTCCCAGGAAAGGGAATCCTCACATGGGTTTTCCACTAACTGCCTCTCAGACTGAATGGAGCAATGGAGACATAACGTATCTTAACAGGGGGTTGCTGAATTTTTATTACACAAGTAGCTGGGATGTCAGGCAGACAATAAGCCTGTTTTCGCTTCAGACTTTCTCCTTGCCACCACTCCAGCCAGCTGTACCCGTCGCTTCATTCCCATTCGCTCTACAACTGTGGAACAGTGCCAGCTGGGACACAACATCCAGAGATGTCAAAAGACAAGCACTCACCATAATTTAATCCGTGGCTATGGCTGGAAGAATAGCTGGCCGTAGCAGAGTGGGAGGCGTGTGTGCAGTAAATGTGCAGAGTCTGCAAAAAGAAGAGAGAAAAAGCCATCAGTGGACAGGTAGCAACAGGTTGAGAACAGAGCTGGAAACTGGATACCATAAATAGGTGATGAATGAAGTTCCCCTGCTGCAATGAGTTTTACACTTGAGTTTAATTTGGCATCACTTTTCAACACAATGAATGAAAGTCAGAGTGAAGCTGCCGCAGAAAAATAAAATAAAATAAATAATGATAGTAATGATGTTTGTTTGTCTATGTTCCACGTTCGCACGTCCTGAGCATAAAGGTGAGGAAAATAACTCTTGCCGACATGCCTTAACGATGTTCCAAGTCAAGAAGGTGGAGAGAAACTTGACTCTGCTGCAGCCGACCGGCGGGACGGGTAAAGTCCATATCAGCAGAAACAGGCAGTCCATGATGATGGCATGCAGAGCGAACACCTCCGAGGTTACCTCCGAAAAAAGCGCAAAAGCAACAACAACCTGCGGCAGCGCATAATGCAGTAAACTCGCATTGTTTGGTGGCTCCGCTCCGCTCTGAGCTTTCAGGTGAAGTCAGCTGGCTGTAGCGGCCGGTCGGGAGCGCTCATGAGTGCGTGTGTGTGTTGGTAGTGAGCGTGTGTGTGTGTTTTGATGAGGAGCGGACCGCAGAAGCGCGGATTATCAAGGGGAGAGGCGCTAACTGAGAGCTGCACTCAGTTCAGCTCTGCCAGAGTCGGTGTGCTGGATGAGCCATAAGTCAGCTGCAGGCAGCCAATCAGCTCGCAGTATCCTTCTGCCTCGCGAAGATGAAAAGGAAAGAGATTCTCCTCATGGCAACGACAAACTACTAACGCTGCGTTCAGAGGCAGCTCGGAAATGTCTCTGTTGAACGCTAAATGAGAGGATAATTACTTCAGAGGGCTCGTTTTTTTCCTACTTTTTAGACGCTGAATCAAGTTGAGGAAATACGTGTGATTCACATTCTCGTTCTAAGGTTACTGTAAATGTTTCACCTGGTCTAACAATACGAAAGTTACCGTGACATTTTCCGAAAACAAATTCACTAATTCGGACGTTTGTATTTCTGGAACATGAAGTAAATATAAAACTAGAACCATGAAGGCGATGGATGGAAGTCCAGACATCCCACCGCGTAAACAAGAAGGATTTATCCAGTGCTTTTCGTTCAGGATGTTACTAAAATAAATAAATAATATTGTACTTAGTCTAATAGTCAGAAAGTACACAAGTGCATTATTAATTCTATAATATATAAAATGAAAGTGCTGCCAAGAAAATAATAAGTCTTTTTTAATCCCACAGTGGTGAAATTCACAGCAGTACAGTAAAAACATACGCCCAACCGAATACAAAAATATCTAAAAACGATATAAACAAACCAAATAATAGTGAAAAGGAAGATAAAATAAGATTAAGTAGAAACCAGAATATTAAGAAATTTTTTAACTTACAAGATATGTACATAGTATGTTCTTTTGTACAAGGTTATATGTGAAAAATAGGACTAGACCTATTGTTTATATAAATTTTGCGCATAAATATGTAGTAAAAATGTTACACTTTAATGCAGCACCCTCGTGGTAAAATATGGTGGTGACAGTATCAGTGGGTTACCTTTTTTCACCAGGAACACTGAAGCTTGTCAGAGTTAATGGGAAAAAATACAGTAGGAGACCCTGAAAGAAAAACTGACTTCAGACCAGAGTGTTCATCTTCAAGGAGGACAACAAATCCAAACATGTAATACCAGCCACAATGGGTCGGATTAGATCATAGCATTTTCATTTTAAAGTATTAAAAATGGATAAACACTTTAGTGTCGTAATGTTTGTAACTGCTTAAAATGGAGGGCTAATTTAAAAAAAAAAAAAAAGAAAAAGGTTTCCCCTAAATGAAACCATGTAGGAGAACTGGAGTGCTTCTTCAGCAACCAAGCGTCAATGTGAAACATACCTTAACAGAATTCAATGTTAGCATACCAAACAGCAGATGTGACTGGAAACATGTGCAATTCCACTGCCCACTGGAAAATGCAGCGCACAACAATCAGACTGGAAACTCAGCTTTTTCTCCATAAAAATCAAACACTGTTTCAGACAGAAACCTTGTCTGTTACCTGACGCGTATAAATGTCAGATGATATTCTCCATGTTTCATCGCCACATGCTAGAAGACTGCATGAACCCTTCCCACCCCCCCCATTGACACCGGTGGAACATCAGATCCAGACTGATGAAAACATCTCATTGTAGAAAGAAGAAGAGCATCAAAAAGTGTACTCAGAATTTATTGATTGTTGCAAAGCGAGCTGGCCCCTTTATAGACCGAGCGCACTTTATAGTCGGATCTCAAGAGTTCCCAAAAGTCCAGTAATGTGATGAAATCAACTGCAGGTCATTATAAATAAATCACTTACCATCAAATAAAACAAACAACAACAAAAAACCCCTAAGTTAAAACACTTCTTTAAAAACATCCTCTGCACCTTTAGCTGCTATTGAACTACTACTAGCTGCCAGTTTTGCTTAAAATCTTGGAAGAAACTATGTCAGCCGCTGCTGACTGCAATAAAACAAAAGGACATATAGTATATCATAATTCAGATGGAAAAGCCATGGGACTGTTCTTTCTCTCCGTCTCTGGGTTCAGACCTTGAAGACAAGCTTTTCTCCAAATGTCTTGTTGTTTGACTCTACTTTGGATTCTGTCTGCATTTGTTGATTGTTTCATTAGATGTTGTACTTTATGTTGGCTCTAATTTGTATTTATTCTTAACGTGCGCTCTAGAAATAAAGCTTCGCTTCCTACAGTTAGTACTTACTTTGTCTAGAACTCCGGGAAGAACTCAAAAAGGAGAAAAGAAGAAATTTGGATAATATTTAATGCTTTATATGTTTTGGATTAAAGGTGCAGTATGTAACTTTTATAAAGCATATATGATTTTTTACATACTTGTCAAAACCGTCACAGTGTCATAATGTGCAATATGGGACAAATAATTTCTGAAAAGATTAATCTCCTCCACCTTCTGCTTGAGCTACTATTACCGTCTGAAGAAATGCACCGCTGCCGACCAAAAACAAGCAATCAGAGCCAGGAGGAGGGTCTTAAAACTGTCACTCATTCTCATGTACTTGCTGCTAAACTTTGCTGATAGCAGAGAAAACACTAACCTTTGTCTGCTGTTTATTTGCTGTCACTGGTGGCCATGCTAATTACAGGGGGAAAGCAGAGGAGCTCGATCTGTTTCACTGATTATTTGTTGCAAATTATACCATCACAAAATGGAGACATTTTTAACAAATAAGTTAAAATATTTATTATAAAAGTTATATACTGCAGGTCTAATAAAGTCTTTTTTGAACTGATTTATTTCCTCCTGAGGTTGCATAAAGTAGAAAAGATGCACTCTATGGCAGGTATTGACGTTACTCATCGTATTTACTGATGACTGCATTAAAATTCATAGCGACTTTGGAGATTTTCACTTCCAGTTGTTCTTTTTAATCCTAAATTCTAGACTGTTTGCCCAAACTCAAGGTCTGAGAAGCTGCATGGAATTTATGAGCTCTGAAAAATACTCACTGGCCATGTTTGACACACCGACTGCGCGCCGTAATATTCTGTCCTGCCCAAAGTTTTTCTTTCCATGTGCAGATGTCCATAATGAAGTGGGGAGACGTTTAGGGCACGAGGCACACTGTAAAAAGTAATAAGTTCACTTTACTTAAAAAAAGTTAGGAAACCGATTGCCTCAAAATCTTCAAGTAAAGTAGCTAAAAATAACTATGTTTAGACCACTCAGATAAAGGCAGTAAACCTGAGTACCGTTAACTCAAAATCATTAATTGGGTTAACTGTAAAATATTCATTCAGACAACTCATGCAATGGCAGTAAACTTGAGTGCCGTTAACTCAAAATCATTAGTAAAGTTGACTATAAAATGTCAATTATGACTACTTCAAATTGTGAGTTATGTCAATTAAGCAGTACTCATAAAAATAAGTTATGCTTACACATTTAAGAGTTCACATTACTTGCAAAATATCAGGAAACCGATTGCCTTGATATGTTCAAGTAAGATGAACCAAAAGTGTTAAGTTATTGGAACGAAGAGCCAACAGACAACAGTTTGAATGGAAAAAAATGTTTAATAATTAAACAAGTTTACCTTAAATACAAGGTTCTCAAGTGTGGTTACATACACACTAAACTGGAAACAAAGTTTTCCACAGACATTTTTAGGGGAAAAAATGACATGACTTTTTTTCTAGGGTAGCCTTCAATCTAATATTGAATCCTTCAAATGGCCCTCAGTCTTTAAAACTTTGAGAATTCCTGCTTAAATGTCTTTGCTGACTGGTGTGAAACAAAAACTCAATTTTCAATACTAGAGCCTAACATTTATCATAACATTGATAAAGTAAATAGTGAAGTAGTGAAGTGAAGTGATGTTTCTCCTCATTAACATAAAACCATTTAGTAGTCTGCAAGTGCAATGATGCTCTCTCCAACAAAAAAAGAATCAAACAAGAAATAAAAATCACTTTTCCAATAACAATAACAACGTTGATCCATAATGTCACATCACATTCACTCATTGCATCAGAAGATTTTTGAGTGATTGTATTTTTGGTTTTAGGGATTTATGTCCAAGTGACAGAAGCACCCTTTGGATGAAGTCAAAGGTGTATTTCAGTTGTTGAGGGTACTCCAAATTCAGAGAATAAATAAGTCCAAAGAGCAAGCACATGGCATGTGGAAGATTCCCAAGATCATTCATGACAAGACTTCCTTCCAAAATGATGGCAGTACTTGAAGACTGGAGGTGCAGTGAGTCAGTGGAGGCCTGCCTGTCCTCAGGAATGATGGTCAGGATCCCAATGGGTGTGTGAGAGACGTCTGGGTCTTTGCAGTCCTAACAACAATAGAAGCAACACCACAATTACATATCAACATAACACTTCTTTAGGGTGACCAGACGTCCTCTTTTTCCCGGACATGTCCTATTTTTCAGACCTAAAAAAATGTCCGGGAATTTAAAAATTATCCGATTTTGGTCAACTGCCTCAAAACACATTACATAGCTTACAGTGCATTGTGATTACATTGCCACTCGCTCCACTACTCCATTCCAGGTTTCTAGCATGTACACACATGTGCTACCGATGTTCTACGTTGGCGCATGTGTGTCCGCCGATTCTACCCGCCAACAAAAAAAGAAGTGTCCTCCTTTTCAGAAACCCAAATCTGGTGACCCTACACTTCTTCATCATGGCTGCTTCTCCTACAGTTTACAGCTGTCCCACCTATGGCAGTCTACTCATCATAAGCCTTCTATAACAGTACAGCGCTTTTTTAACCGTCAACATCTTTATCCTTATCCCTTTTCCTTTTTTTGTTTTGCGCCCCGGACAGTTTTTTTGCTCTGCCGCTCCATCTCGTTGCCACTAAATAAACATGATATTTTCGACTAACGTTAGTCCCAGGCATCGCTAAATCATTACACATAAAGTTAACCTCAAAACCTGGACTTACGGATGAATTATATGGCCGAGATAACGAATATAAGTTTGCTAAAAAACAGTGGGACTTACCGTGACAAAACTTAGCTGCAGCAACCGCCGTATTGTTGACAGTTTGGCGTTTCTTTCAAACACGTCGTCACTCGTCAGTGTCCAATGCGCATGTGCGTTCAACGAGAGCTGCCGAATGATGCCGAGTTTTTTGCTGGTTATGCAGATGCGTTTTGCTCACTCATAACTCCAAGTTCGGGTCACTTGCTGCTGATGAGTTTGATTACTTGCCTCAGTAGAAAGTTGTCTTTGCTAAGTTTAAGTTAGTATAGTCAACAGAGTAAGCTGGAATGAGTTCAGGTCACTTTTCTTTTTGAGTACACTTTACTTTTACATTTTACAGTGCATTTTTAAGTGCAGCTGATGTGGTTTCTGACCCAGGATCTACTTTAACTGTTGTGGCTCTGCCGTTCATCTGTCTCTCTCTGCAGAAATATCTCACATAGCGGTGGCTACTGATGTTTTTATATCCAAAATCTGAATAGTGTTACAAATTGGCACACTATAGCTTATCGCAGCGTGCCACGGTGTTGATAGACGACGTGCTTATTTATGGGACACTAAACCAACTGTCTGAAGCCCTGAGCCGTCTCTGCTTTTTCCGTAATGTCTTTGCCCCGGTTGAGTTTTTTGAGTTACCAGCGCCTGTCAGACCTGTCTGATGTTTGTTACCCAGAAGAAATGCGACATATCCAGTTGCAGCTGGAAATATAAGATCCTGGCTTTTCCTGGCCAGGGATGGAAACAGACTTTAGGATTTAGAGGCCACCCCCCCCAAGTCTCCAGTCCTAGGAACAAAACACTGCAGAGTGGGAACAGGGTAGAGTCCCCACTGTGACAAACTGATAGTATCTAAAGACAGCAGATTTAACATAAATCAATCAGTCTATGTACTTTATTTACTAGTACTGCATGTCAGGTGTTTACAGTGGCTCAAAACATTGGAAGGATAGACAAAGAATATCTAGAGACATGCACATCGAAATGATGAAATGAAATCAAAATTTTACCTCCTTGTGACTTAATTTGATCAGATACAGGTAAAATACCCAGAAATTATACTCAACTAAGAGTAGCA
The DNA here is from genome assembly GCF_019740435.1 of Gambusia affinis. NCBI lineage: Eukaryota > Metazoa > Chordata > Actinopteri > Cyprinodontiformes > Poeciliidae > Gambusia > Gambusia affinis. The sequence goes on along the minus strand of NC_057869.1, from coordinate 28,769,078 downwards.
CAACGTCAACATCTATTTACTCAAGTAAATGTAAAAAGTATTCCCTTCAGAAAAGTCATTGAAACAGCCGTTCAAGAAACCATTTTGATGTAATATGAGATTTGTGACATCAAAGTGAAAGGAGCCATGAGAAGAATCCAAGATTTCCTGGTGTTTTACAGTAATTTAGATAGAAAGGAAAAGCAACATCATAACAATATCACTACAATATATTGCAATAGAATGATCCTGATTTTTGTAAGGTGGCGACTCCAAAACACAACTTGAGTTTTTGTGGGGTTTTTATGTCCTTCCAAACCTTGGCTAAACCTGAAGAAATGCAATTTGTTTTCTTTGTTTTTAAAGATTATTTCTGTACTCTAGACTTTTTTTACCCTTCATAAATTTCGATACTTCGTGTACATTTTGTTGGTCATTGGATGTGACTGGTCAGACAAACTGCCCCCTGCAGTATCCAGTCATTGCAAAGTGTTAGCCTACCGAGGTCTGTAACCTAAATGTTACAAATTGAAATGCCAGCAAGTTCAACAACTTGTGGGCAGTTTCCCTGTTTTAAGGGAAAAGACTGACGGCTCTACAACGTCAGGAACATGATAGGTTTGCTGATGATTTATTTCTTTGTTTTTCTGTCTTTGATCTTTTCTGTTTGTTTAGCCTGTCTTGAGCCACATCTTGTTTCCAGCACAGGTTCCAGAAAAGTACCCGTCCGACACGCGGTGCCCCTGTGCTGTCCTCTTGGCCTGCATTCTCTCTTCTTTGTCAGACCCAGTAATTTCATTTCTGCTCGAATCGGTGGAGTTTTTGAGGTCAATACACGACTATTTATCTGTTCTGGATTATTTTAACTGTGTCGGTGGTTGTGGTTATTTCCAGCTGCGTCCATGGTGGCTACAATGGCGGGCATCTGTTTGCCTGCCACTCATATCTTACTGTTTGTTGTCCCATGTAACCTCATCCATGTGGATAGAAATAAACAGACTTTGGGCAAACCACGCACAGGATTTGCATGTTTGCATGAGTGTCAACGTCTTGGAATAACAAAAGTGGATTGAAGGTGCTTTGAAAACGTCCATATTTGCCGGTGTCACTGAGTACGGTACCTTCGCTGCAGTTTTGACCTTCTGTAGGAAATCTCCACTCCGAAACTGGCATCAAACACAAGAAGCGATGTGGTTTGGATCACAGATGTCCCGTCTAGGATTCTGAACCGACATCTGTGATATCAGTCATCTGAGAAGAAAACATCACAAATAATGGCTGTGCACAAAAAGGTGACGCGTTCATTTATTTCAACAGATTGCTCCAAAACCACAAGCAAAATATAGGAAATTAACATGTCTGTTGGATTTATTGTTATTGTACATCAAAACATATTTTTCTCACACAACAGCGCGTCTGCTTTTTCTGATATTGTTCATGCAGACATGCACATCTCAGCAGGAAATGCTCCTTGCAAGACGAGTTCTCCGAACCAAGAATCTGGTTCAGTTCAGCTACTTTGAAAGAGGCAGACCGCCATGCTAACAACAACTTAGTGTTGAAATTGCAAAAGGTGCTGATAAGGAAATGTCAGGTAATGTTACCATATGCAGCGCATTCGTAAAGTATTCACCCCGCCTCACTTTTTCCACATTTTGTTATCCGACAGCCTTGTTCCAAATAGAATTAAATTGTGTTGTTCATAAAACGTCTACACACAAATTTTGATTGGAAAAATAAATAATAAATAATACAGAAAATAAAACAATAAAAAAAATAGGTTAACTACGTTGGTAAAGCATAAAAATAAACTGCAACAAACGTTTTGTCAATGGGTTCAGAAACTACAGTCAGGAAATCTAAATATATTGTAAAATAGATGATAAATGTTGGAGTACAAAGTGTAGAATTAGACTGAATAGATCTGCTCTTTTGGCTCTGGCACAGTCACTGATCCTTGATCTAGATTTTATTTTCTAGGTCGGGACCGTTGCCAACATTAATCTCGGATCAGTGCGTCTCTAACAGTTAGTCTGTTTTAAAGATGCTGTCATTTACCTCTTCACTTTGGGTATAATCTGAAAGATTCTCTACGATCACATGAGACTTCTGTGTGGTTTTTAGCAATAACCTATGTTCTAAAGAGGCCAAATTAATAAATTGGTAAGTTTGATTTTTGTGTGTTATGTCTTTGTTCCTCCCTCCAACATCAGCGTTTCTGTTTGCTGTTGATACATTAGCGCATATTCACAACCATAAAAGCTGCTGCCAAAAAATACAAAATAAAACTGACTTCGCTGGGTTTTGAAATGCTTTTGTCATTAACATTCCTCATTGCAATAAATACCACAGAATACCGCGCAAATTTTTAAACTGGTAATATGTCTTAGTTTTTAAGCCTCAAGTATCCGTCACTGCGTACCACCGAGGAAGAACAAGCGGTTTATCATCGGCAGAGACGATCTGGCAAGTTTTTCATGGGTTCAGCCCACAGACTCAACCCACAAATGCGTTTTCTTTGCAGTTTATCCCCCTTAAGAAGGGGGATAAAATGAACTGAACCATAATGAAGCTTTTCAGCTTTTTCTGTGTATAACTCTGGTGTAAGAGCTGATACCACTTACATAAACTGGACCAAATTAATTAGAATGGTCAACTCTAGCTTAACTTTTTTTCCTGAGTGATACCCCCACCCACTGGACCCCCCTAGTCTCATTTTAAGAGTCCCACAAAGGGATCAGTTTGAATTGCTTTTTTTTTTTTTTCCTCATCCTACTAAGATTTATGATCTGTTTAAAAGGGTACATCTTATGCTTCCCTTTCAGTTTTGGCTCTTTTTGGTGTGGTCTAAAGCTCAAGCACAAACACACTGCTGTCTCCTAAGATTGTAGGTTATATTGGCTGTTTAATGTGGCTGACGGAAATCTTGGTTTCTTGCACACTCTGACTTATAAAAGAGGGTAGTTTCAGTTTGAAGGCAGACATGCCACATGACTAATAGCATAAGGGAAGGATTTTTTTACTGTGCAAATTTAATAAGGGGAGTGAGAAAATTATATGTCAGCCTATTTATCATCATGGTTCTTTCTCATTTTTTCCTGCATTTTCCACAAAATGGTTGGTGTGTCATGAAAAAGAACCTAACAATAATTGTGTAACTAAGAAGCTCAATGCAGTTTTATCAAAATAATTGCTCAAACGGGAATTCTTGAACATGTGAAATGTTGTGGTTTTGCATGAAAATCTATCTTAAAAGGGGCAATTGTATGGTATTTTCTAAGGACATGAAGCAATTTTATAGCACAATCCTGTAACCATTAATTTTATTACATCTTCAAAATGACTTTAAAGAAATTTGACTTTGTATTTTAACACCTTGAAATTGGTGTTAAAATACACCAATTTTAAAGAACAGGAGCTCTTTAAAAGCTCCTGCTCTTTCTGAAACTCCGCCTTCAGGAAGTCATCATGACATGGCTGCTCTATTAACCCTTTAACAAAGTTTTTAGCAGCGTTGCACTGAGAAGCAGCTCGTATAATGAGCTCAGCAGGTGTGCAGTACCACCAGCTGTTTGCTAATTCCTGCTGGCTAGTCTGAAGGAGCTGAGTGGAGAGTCGCCGGTCCCCGTTAGGTCCACCCGCTAGGTCCACTCAAGCATTTTGCACAACTGAATGGTTGCCAGGGGAGATTGAAGGTTTTCTCAAACAAACATGAAAAAATCAGAGCAACGCTCCAGGTAGGGTCTTTGGTGAAGGAATAAAATTCTACAATGATGGAAAGCTCCAAAAAGTCATTTTTTTACACAATACTTTCCCCTTAATGAAATACAAATAATAAGAAAAAACCATGTAAAATAACATAATAAATTTAATTTCAAGAGCTGTTGCCTTGCAGCAAGAAGGTCCTGGGTTTGATTCCCGGTCCAGGGTCTTTCTGCATGGAGTTTGCATGTTCTCCCTGTGCATGGTGGGTTCTCTCCGGGTTCTCTGGCTTCCTCCCACAGTCCAAAAACATGACTGTCAGGTTAATTGGTTTCTCTAAATTCTCCCTAGGTGTGAGTGTGTGTGTGTGCATGGTTGTTTGTCTTGTATGTCTCTGTGTTGCCCTGCGACAGACTGGCAACCTGTCCAGGGTGAACCCGCCTCTCGCCCGGAACGTAGCTGGAGAGGAACCAGCAACCCTCCTGACCCCATTAGGGATGAAGGGTGTAAAGAAAATGGATGGATGGATGGATAGATTTAATTTCAGACATGCATTTCTTTTTTTGTCTGCATTACAATGCTATCTGCAAGTAAATAAGAAAAATTTTTTTTTGGTTTGTTTTTTCAAACCAGTATGTTTTTGTAAAACCAACCAATCGGGAGCATTTAAATGTCAAAGCATGACCAATTACTTTCAAATGCCTGGGTTTAATTGCACAAAGACGGAACGGCACACAAAGCTCTTCCAAACTTAAAGGCTCCATCCCTGTAATCCTAAATAAGCTGAAGCAGGTATAGAAGGACGGATCAGCGGATGAGAATAAAGTGCATGTGGACCATATTAGACCAGGGCAAACCACAGTTGAACTTCATTATTAAGTCTGTAAATAATAATTACTGGATGCATAAACACCACTGAAATCCCTTCACTCTTCAAAGGCAGACTTTTTTTTCTTACTTATCGAGACTGACAGTCTTGTTTTGACTCTCAACGTTCTGTTGCACACATGCACAACATCTCCATAAGATTTTTGGTGACAGCCCTGGAATGTTGTGCCGTAGATTTATACGAGCCCTCAAGGATTTAGTTGTTTGTGTTCTGTTTGGGTTTGTTGTTTCCTCGTTGAACAATATTGGAGCTTTTTTTTTTTTTTCTCCTTCTGCATTTTGGATCATGATGAGACGTTTCCTTTCTCTTTGTCACATGCCAGAAAAATTCGAATCGGTGGGTGCCGAAGCAGCGACGTAGCAAAATGTGTGTTTAAAGGGGGTTATTTGTTTCCTCCGTCTGCTTTCACACCAAGAAAAAGTTTGTAGTTGTCCACAGCGCATCAAACAGACAAGTCCCGGTTTTCACATCACCAGTTTTAAAACCCCCCGTAAAAAGTTATAATTCTATTTCTGACATGTCTAGTCTTCTATTCTTCTCTCTGGTATTTTGTTCTTTTTGTGTATTTTTAGTTTGGGGATTTGATGGGATCTTCATCTTTTTGATGTGCGGTTTCACTTTTTCACTTTTACTTTCATTCATTTAACCAACAAGCAAACTGCCTTGCAAAGCTATTCAAACCACTTTAACTTATGAAGACGTTTAAAGCAGGGTTAGATTATAAAACATTATCCAAAGTTTGTAAGATCTGATACAAGACAACCACCGGGTTTTTTTCCCACAAATGTCAAAAGTACCAAGAAGACAGATTGTTGAAACATCATTAGAAGTCCTGTTAGCAGTTTTTATGTTTCATAAAAAATTACTATGTACAAAATGCTCCTCTTATTCTTTAGTTTATTCTTCTATAGATTATGTTCTATGCTTGATGTTTGAATAATTGAAAACCTAAATCAAATGCCTTGTTTGTCGCAATCACAATCTTGGCCAATGAAGTTGATTTTGATTATGATTCTGCTACGAGATACATAAACAGATCCAGATGAAGCCAGGAGTTTACATATACCAAAAGAAGTTTGACCAAAGTCAGACAGTTTAAAAGACAATTATCCCTGATACTGACCAAATCTGTCAACTTCTGAATTTGAAAAAAGTCTCACCAAAATTGCAAAAAAAGAAAAAAGCTAAAAGTCAGAAAACAAATAGAAATAATTCTGGTAATTGTAACTTAAAACAAAAAGAAGATTTTGCCTGATTTAACTTCAGAGACTGAGAAAAAAAATGTGTATGTGTCTCTTTATTAGGTGTATGAGAAAATCTGCTTTCAACCGTATGTTTCTTTAAAAGCCGTTATTTTAGGGTTTGACATCTAGGGGACATTTAGAGAAAATTAACTGCTTTCTATAGTCAGACTGAAGGAGAAAAACAAACATTTCTTTAACCTTTGCAGATCCACTCAGGTGGGATTTCCAACTTTCACTTTGAAGTCCAGGGGGATTATAATGAAAGGGGAGATGTCATCAGGTGACAGCCAGGTGCCATGAGTAAGCAGAGAGCCAGAGATCGTTTCCTCTCCAATCAGCACCTGAAATTTCTGCCCTGCACACACATTCCTATGGCGGTGACCCTGCTGCCCTTTGTCACCTTTTTAAGAAAAATATTCAGGCGTATTCTGTTTTTCATCATGATTTTTTAATGATAGTCCTTCCCCTTAAGTTACCCTTTAGATTTAGTACTTTGTATAAGTTATTGTGTAAAAATGAAAAGCCAACTGTCGCTGACTTTCCATTGACGGTATAATTGGGCAAATTGGAAATACGAATTTAAATCTGCTTAAAGGAAACACGTCAATTCTTTTAAAAAACTTGTTTTTGGAATGCAAGGTTTAGAAGTGGGTTTCTTTTTTTGGCTGTATCAAAGTTGATTTAGCTCTCAAATCTGCAATGAAAACATTTTTTTGCATCACACAAGTCATGTGATCAACAACCGGACGTTACTATTGGTGGAAAAAAGGACGACGACAGGAAGTGCCAGGAGGATGATGGTGCTGCATATAGACCTGAACAATAAATCAATAAAAATATATATTGAGATAGACATGAGATAAATATCAAAAGACAATACATCTGATGGAATATACAATATACAGAATATTCACTGTATTCTGACTCTGAACCGCACTGCGTTCTGGGGGATGTAGGCAAAGGTAAGGATTTAGCAGCTCATCCTTTTTCGGCTTGCTAAGCAAGGTTGGTGACATCAACTAACTCACTCTTTGGTTACCCAGCAACAACCTGTTGAGTAACTTGCGCAGCAGAAGTTTCAAGTTTCGCCTCTAGTCCTCATAACTGCTTAAAATAAAAAGAAAAAAAAACAACAGCGGTGTGGACAATGACCGTTCTAAAGCATGAATATGTTTTGGTCTAGCTTTATATTGTAGCTGGAAAATGCTAGAAGGTTTATCTCTGCCCCATTTTAAAATCTGAAGCCTTTATCTGGCTTCCACAGTACTGTCACCCTGTATTTAGCGCCGTCCATTTTTGAAACAGACACAGCGTTCACAACCTGACGCTATCACTCCGAGCAACAGAAAGCCTTTTTTCTTTTTTTAACCACACATGGCATTCTACGTTTTGGCCTAAGAGTTCAAATTCACCGTTGTCTAAGCAGAACATCTGACCTTCTGTGCCCCTGTAAGGCTCGTGCTAACCGCGAACAGGAGTTCTTACACTTTTCCACTCCACAGCGGTTCTTTTCTTGCCAGTCGTCTATAAACAGCAGGCGAGCACTTCCTTTAGTGTCTTTTTGAACTGCGAGACGTGCGCGGCATCCAACCTTTTAACTAGTCCCTAGCTAAAACTCACCCCAGGATTGTTGCATTCCTCTCGGTTACACGGTGTGCACCTCTCAGATTTTACACCTACCTATCTCCGAATGAGACGTACGACCCGAGCTCGCTCGGCAGCGCGCGGAGCTTCCAAGCAATTTGAAGCCGGCCAGGACGGAGAGACGACGGCACTGCTTGATGAACTGGTCTAGTAAAGCCCGTGGGAGTTTGGGTTTCCGTGGCAATGCTCCCCACACGTCCACGCACAATCGCATTGCATGCTTCGTTGTCATTAGGAATGCTTTATCTGGCCTGACGTGTGCGTGTCGTCTAGGTTTTTAAAGCCCGTAAATTAAGATGCAGGCATTTCATGTCGGCCACTCCACTGAAAATACCTCGGAGGTCTTTGTCAAGACTGCGACAAACGGTGTTAATGCAAAAATAATAAAAAGAACTGGCATTCTGGAGTGGCGGCTGGGGAGGACAAAAAACAAATCAAACAGATAGCATTCTGCGTCTGTTGGGGTTCAATCCATAATTTTCCACTTTCCTGAATGAAACGTTTATGTTTTTGAATAAAAGACAGCTGAAAGACATACAAGAAGACATAATAAGAAAATATTTTTTTTCCCCCCAAACTGTCTTAAAATAAAATGATACAATAAAACATCCCTGAAGGACCGTGTTGCTATTGCAGGTTTAAGAGTTTGAATAACTTGTGTGTCTCATCTTCCCTCTACTATACAGCTACGTTTTTCTCTTTGACGTGGAACTGAGAGTTGGTTTAATATGATGCCTTAAGCAGGTGTCTGACACGCAGGAGTTCAGATGTGTCTTTTGGTCGTCTGGTCTAAAGGGGCAATATTTAGTAAAATTGAGTTTATTGAACTGTACATTGGATTATAATGTCATCCCCTCATCTAAAACATACCTAGAGAGTTGCTTTGATTCAAGCATGTTTGAGAAATCCTTTAATTTCAGCTGTGCAAAACGTCTGAATGGACCTACACTGGTAAAAACAAAGGGTTAATAGAGGAGCCATATGATGATTTTTTTTAATCGAGTTTTTTTAAAGCGACAGAGTCCCGATTACCAGGCCTTTAAATTACAAAGTTTAATTTATTTTAAGTCAAATTTGACATATACAGCAATTTTATAACAACTTAAGTTAACATAGTTACTTGATTGAGCTATGAGTATGGAAAATACATAATACTGTCCCTTTAAGTGGTTTGATGACGATTGAAATGGTTCAGTACGTCAATCCAGGTTTCTGAATGTTATATGTTTAGAGTTTAATGGGGAAAATATTTCTTAACATGGATCTGCATTCATAATAATATGCTGATTTTAAAAAAAAAATATTTCATTGCTAGATAATATTACCACAATGCCTCTTTTACAACAAATTGTTATCTTCAGCTACCGCTTTGTCTTAGTCTCAGCCATTATTCACCATGAAACAGGGGAAGGCCTACAGACGTGCATCTCTGTCTCCTGTTTGCACATTTACTTGTTGCTGTGTTTGATGATCATTGCATTGGATTTCTCAGGCTTTACGCTCTAAAGTTCACATTTACCCGAAGATTTACTCTCTCGCTTAATTTGAGTGTAAGCTCTCTAAGTAAGACAGCGCAGTGCGGGAGAAGAACGTGCGAGTGTAATTTTAACGGGGCATCATTTGAACTATTACCACTTCTTGTAAATTGAGAAGGCTTTCTAGCATCAGTCTCTGAGACACACCCAATCTGGACTGACACCCATCTGCTTTTGCAGAACATTTTAATCCTCTTCAGTTGTCAAAGAGGATTGCAGATTGTTGACTTTAAAACAATCTGCGCTGCATAAAATTGTGTCTTGGGGGTCTGATTTATTACTTGAAATTTATTGAAAGAGTTAACGTTGATCCCATGTTGTTTTTTTTTACATTTTGGGGTGAGAAAAAAAAAACACATGAAAAGTGTTTGCCGTTGCCAATGTGTTTCTAATAGATCACAAAATTTCTGCAGTTCATGTTTACTGTTGCCTGCACCACATTGTGCAATGATATACATGAATAGGAACTCTGGCACACATGTCAAGAGATGACTCAACTTCACATTCGGCCTGCATTTGGGTCAATGAGACGGATGACTCGCTGAACTACAGGTATAAACTACGCCAGGCAGCTCTCAGGCCTCCCTTCATCTGCTCTCTTAGAGGAAGTCCTCCATAAAGCCTCACCGGACTAAAACATTTACAATGTTGTCAACGGGGATAATCCTTTGATATCTTAATGCTGCCAAAGACGAAGGCAAGCCTGAACTCGGGGGGGAAGACGGTAGCACCGCAGGAAAAGCAGCTGCTGAACGAAACCTTTGCGGGTTTAGCCCTGGAAAGGCAGCAGGACTCCCAGTTTTGTTTGTCCACCAGACGGTGAAGGGTTATGATAGCATCTGCATGCTAACGTATCATGTAAACGGAGCGGCATTACCTCATTTTATTTCCCCAAAAGAGCCACAGGTACAGAGAACAGAAAGGCAATTGTTTTCGCCCCAAAGGCCTAAGATACCTACTTAATAGCCTAGGACAGACAAAAAGAAGCAGGCGTCAGGTGGCGGGCGATAAAAGGAGCTAATGTTTGGCAAAACCTTCCACTCAGCACTATTTCATTCACTTCTAGGTCTTTTGAGAAGCACTGGAGCAGTTGCTTCCTCTTTTTTTTTCTTTTCTACATCGTTTGATGGGAGAGGTGAAGGGGAAGGTTGACAAAGCTTCAGGTTAATGTGAGATACAAGATCTGACTGAGCTATGCCTGCGGAAAGTCAACACCGATTAAACAGCTGCCGACAACAAACAAAGGGGAATTAAAAAAGCCGTCTGGCCTTGGAGCTGTTATTAGTCTTTCAGTGAGCAAAGTTTTCACTCTTAGAGGCCGTCACTCGCCTTGACGAGCGGGGAGGCTGACAGCGGGGAGAGGGATTACAGCATTCTGCCGGGACCTTGCTGTTCAGCTCGCTTTGAAGGAGGGAGATATGCAAAATGACTTCTTGTCGGCAGCGACTTAGGTTTCCACCTGCTGAGCGCCACGTCAGACCAACGGTGTTTAAACAAGAATCCAAATTTCCGCTGACAGAGTGAACCTGGAGGCTCGTTTCAGATGCTTGTTTTCAGCCGTGTTTAAACAAACTGAGGCCCAGGCCTGAGGTAGACAGAAAAAGCTACGTTTTCTTTTCTTCTTTTTATTTTTATTATTTAAATATGAAAAGAATGTATAGTGTGGCAGTTGTGTAGTCTTTATCTACCAGGTTTGCACTTCTAGAAGTTGAATTATTGGCGCATTCTTTGTAATACAGTCAGTCAGACTGACTGACTGACCTCCAGACTGGAGGAAGACCATCTTTAAAGATTCATTTTTAAGTTAGTCACTGATTTTCAAATGGATTTTGATCTGGACTTTGACTAGGCCGTCACAATATCTCTGTCACACCACCGTGTATCCGCCCTTTATCTCAGTGGTCTCAAAATTTCACTTGATTTATATCTCTTTTCAGTGCTACATTTGGAATTTCTCCCATTGAGCTTGATTTCTCAGGATGATTTTCATCTTGGCCAATCAGCAAACAGAAGGAGTTCTGAATGATGACCTTGAGTTTCTGACCCATTTTAGTTTTATCAGTGACAGCAGAGGACAAAGTCCGTGTTGGCCACACTTCCAAATATTGAGTGATTAAAGTCAAACCAAGAGGAATGTTTAAGACATTCAAATGTAGGCAAAGATTGTTGTTTGACTCAGAACTTGTCTCTTCGCAGTGGGGGATGGTATCATGGCCAAACATTATCAATTGGATAAAATCAGATCCAATCAATTAAAGCCTTGACATAGTCCACCCCTCCAGGAAGTAATCGTTTCTCAACAGTTGAGCATACAGACCTTCTGTATAAATCAAAGCACAGAGCAAGGGGGTGTGAAAGTGGCGCTTAGTGAAGAAAAAGTAACCTGAGACCAAGATCAAACCAATGCGAGACCAGTTTCCACGCCATTGGTTTAATCATTACAATGTTGTTGCTGCTGAGGTTTCAAAGTCAAAAGATTGCTTGCATCCGAATGCAGCCAGGAGTTTCATACTGAAAATCACATTTTGTGGCTGTGGTCTTGACTTGTATTAGAAAAAATATGGTCAAGACCTAAACAAAACCAAGACTTTAACAATCTGAAGACACCTTTTGAAGTCAAACCCAGTCTAGAATGACATAATGCTAGTTAGACGGTTATGATGATACAGGAGAATAAACCTCCTGCATCGTCTTCTTAAACACTAGAGCAAGCCAGTCTCTTTCTTCCAGGATTGCTCTGTTTTTTATTTTACTCCACTAATTACGACTTGTCCTGTCGATGGTTTCTCCCACCTGAGCTGTAGATCTTAAGTTACAATGTTCCTCTTAGCTGACTTTCATTTGTGCTATGAGAGAACTTTGGGGACTAATATTCCACTTTACAATGATCAGGTTTCACCCTCCAAAATATATTTTATTAACAAAATTAGAGGGTAACACAAAAACCTTACAACTTCCTGACCCTATAATTATTTTTGGGGTTTGGACTAGGACTTTTTTTGTGTGCAGCATTTCAAATCAGAAATATGTGGTAAGTGTCTGAATAATTTTTTTGGGGGGGATTGGATTTTATGAGAAAATGTGTTCTTGCGTTCATTTTCCTATTCATCTTCTTTCTATATATCTCCCTTTTTGGACTTAAAAAGTCAGACTGAAGATCTAACATGGTGATGAACTGCATTTTATTTCCCTCAATAATTTTACGTGAAAGGTAGTACACTGCTACGGTCCAAGCTGGACTCTGATCTGGAGCAGCGGAGGAACGAGGAGTAAACGAGCCACCAGAGGGAAAAACTCTGCCTCAGTGAGCCACTTCAGAGCTGATGGGATAATGAGTTCTGGCGGCGAGCGGTGGCCTCACAGTTCTGGGTTTTCACGACTCTACAAACACAACGTGACAATTTAACAGTCCTCATCGCTCCATCTGGGGAGCACCACCTGCCAACTCCTCATCCTCCTCCATCTCAAGCACATCTCTGTGACCACATGGTCCACTGTCTGCTGGCTCAGCATCACTACCGGTCCACTAACCTGGTTCTGGAGTGGTCCTGCTGTCCTCATTTGGCCCCTTGTTTGTGTGTGTGTGTGTGGGGGGGTCATATCAAGCCCACTCAAGTACTAAAAGGGACGTGACAGACCTCAGGTCTGTAGCTCAGCTTTTATTGGACAGTGAGTCCTCTGCACAAAACGAGCCTGTTTTAACTGAAGTGGTTGTTTAACATACCACTAATTAATACGTCTAGACACTGTATTTCAAAAGGGATTTTTTTAAAGACGTTGAATTACATGAAATAGATTTTTTTGACCTTTACATCATATTATAATTTTCTGCCTTCATCAAAACCAAAACCCTTAATCCCTTAATCTCCCCTGGCAACCAGTCAGCTGTACTCCATCAGGCTGTTTACAGCCGTTTGTGGGAACGCTGAACTGCCCTTACAAAAAAAAATCACATGTGGAACATGGGAATCACATGTGAATCACATGTGATTTTCATGGGATTTTTTTGTAAGGGTGAGAAGTGATTTTGTGTGCTGAGCTCAGCAGATTTGCAGTTCCACCAGGTATTTGCTAATTGCTAATGCCACTAGTCTGAAGGGAATGTGTGGTGTAGGGGAACGCTCTGAGGCAAACCCGGAACTGGAGACTGCAGCCCCAAGAAGGAGTTTTGTAGAAACGTTTGCTCTTCTTTGTTTCAGTTGGAAACTTCTCATCAAAGAGGTCAAAGGTCACATGTGGGGTCCACCAAGGTTCAATCCTAGGACCCCTCTTATTCAATATTTATATGCTCCCACTGGCTCAGGTTATAACAGGAAATAATATTAGCTACCATAACTATGCAGATGACACACAGCTCTACATTACGATGTCACCAGGTGACCTTTGACCCCATCCAATCACTGAACAGATGCTTAGAACAGATAAATGTGTGGATGTGCCAAACCTTTCTCCAGCTGAACAGAAACAAAACTGAAATTATTATTTTTGGACCTAAAGAGGAACAATCTAGTTATAGATCTGGTTTTTATAACTAAAAATCAGCGATCAGGCCCAAAACCTGGGAGTAGTGATGGACTCTGACCTGAACTTTCAGAGCCACATAAAGACAGTTACAAAGTCGGCCTTCTATCACCTGAAGAACATTTCCAGGATTAAAGGACTAATGTCTCAGCCAGATCTAGAGAAACTCATCCATGCGTTTATCTTCAGTCGTATTGATTATTGTAATGGCGTCTTCACAGGTTTGTCCAACAAATCAATCAAACAGCTGCAGCTGATCCAGAATGCTGCTGCTCGTGTTCTCAGTAAAACCAGGAAGATAGAGCACATAACACCAGTTTTAAACCTGTTTTAACCTCTCTCCACTGGCTCCCTGTAGCTCAAAGAATAGACTTTAAAATACTGTTGTTAGTTTATAAATCACTGAATGGTTTAGCACCACAATACATTAAAGATCTGCTGCTGTTATATCAACCTTCCAGAACCTCCCAGGTCTTCTGGTTCTGGTTCTGCTCTGCATCCCCAGAACCAGAACCAAACGAGGAGAAGCAGCATTCAGCATCTATGCACCACGAATCTGGAACAAACTTCCAGAAAACTGTAAAACAGCTGAAACCCTGACTTTCTTTAAATCTCAACTAAAAATCCAACTGTTTAGGATTGTATTTGAAATGTAATCAGTTACAAATTTAATGATGGAACTTGACTTATTGTCATGTTTTGATTGTTGATTCTATGTTGCATTGTGTTTTTGTGTTTGATGTAAAGCACTTTGAAATGCCTTGCTGCTGAAATGTGCTAATCAAATCAAATTTGATTGATTGATTGATTGATTGATTGATAATCTGAGTGTTATATGTCCGGTGCCTTGATCTTCTCTACAAATTATTCATGGACCATGGACACAGCAGATGGTCTTTGCCCCAAGTATTCTAGATTTTATTTAAGAAACCACGCCTTCAAAGTCCTACTTTAAATGAAATCATGGAATAACAGATCTTTTCATCTAAAGGGTCCCTGCAAAAAATCTGTGACCACATTACGTCAGAGGCAGTTTTAGTTACACCAACGTTACAGTATCAACCAGAGGAGGAACTCTAAGGGCCGCCGAGCGCCGCCTGCGCCAGCAGCCATGACCTCCCTCCTCCCACAGAGATCAACAGACAGACACTGAGACGAATGTTGGTCCCAAAATTACAGCTCAGCCTAGGAAAGATTTCTTGCAAAAATACACCAAGTGGGCAGTAGAAAAAAAAAGAAATCCAGCAGGTTCACCGACCAGGGTGTGACAGGGAGAAGGCAAGCCGGTCTGCTGTATTTAGAAGCTCTAGATAGTCTCGAGCCTCGACTATTGCACATGAATCTCAATTAGTGGCCTCTCAGACAAACCGAGGGTCCAAGGGCCGCTCTTTGATATAGTTATAAATATGTGTCTCTTGTTTGTAAAGCCGGCCACAAAATAAAAGGGAAACGGTAGGATAGGGAAGCAAAGTACATAGAACTTTGAACCACAGGGACTCTCTTAACATTTACTTTATGTTAAGTAATGTCTCATTGCCATTGCAAGAATTTGAGCCCTGCAGCCTGCAGTACTGTATTTTGCAAAAGGAAAAAAAAAAAAGTTTTGAAATTGGAATAATAAAAATATATATATATATAGCTTTTCTTTTACTTTGTCGGACATTCGACCTCCAAGGCTAGGCGACTGGAAATGAGAAACCCCAGATACACCATCCTCCAGAGGGGGCTACACTAATGACTGGCAGCAGTGGGTGGATGCGTGTTTGTTGGTGGGTAAAGCGATTAACTTTTTCAATCAGGAGAAAAACACACAAGGAAGTAAAACGACTGAGAAGAGGACAAAAGAATCGGGGGGGAGTCTCAGAGATGAAGTGACCTGAAGAAAGGTGAGATCCTTTCAGAGAGGATTACTCCCCCCACACATCCACACACCCCAGATCCATTGTCCTAGGACTCTATAAATATAGGGTAGGGTGTTACTACACCATGCAGTCTTTTCAGTATGTGGTCTCGGGCTTGTTGGGGTTAACTTTTTGCAGGGTCGATGAACACTGACAGTTCTAAAAGGATTGTAACAGGCTAGGTACTCATGAGCAGACAGAGTCTTACCCTGCTGGGTGTGTTTACTGCAGTCGTTCTGCTCCTGTTTTACAGATGTTGGCAGGATTTCTGAAGGACAGCCCAAACTAACAGTGGTCAAAAGCAGATCCGTGAAGCAAAAAGAACAAACAATAATTCTGTAAAATAAAAATAAAAAAAAACGATCATTTAGAGCTGGCTTGCATCAACTTTGAATTTGTAAGACTTAGGATCTTTCAGAAGGTTAAAAAAACCCAACAAAACAAAAACAAACAAACAAACAAACAAAAAACACTCCGGGTAGTAGCTAGTAGGGGACCAAAATACTTGACTAGTCAGCAAAAATACCTATTTTCTAAACATGCTGACATATTAGCCCAGCCATTTAACTGACCAATCATCCCAAGTAAGTCAGACATAAAAACAACAGTGACGGATGTAATGTCTGCTGTCTCATAATTCATTTGTAGTCCAATATGACCTGAGAAGGTTGACTTTGTCATGACCTCACACAAAACCCTCCACACGCACTTTGTTTTTCGTCATTCTTGTTTTCTTGTTGCGTCTGTCTTATGCGGAAGCTTTACGTGCTTGTGTGGCAGTAAAGCACGTAAAGCTTTACTGCCACATAAAATAGCATTTTATTGTGTTTTCCAGTGTGTTGTGAGCAGTGATGGCATGGTTACTTTGGAAAAATTACATTAATCGGATTATTGATTATTCCTTGAAAAAGTAACTTAGTTAGATTCCTGGTTACTTGATTTGGAAAGTAGATCAAAAGTAACTTTATTAGTTACTTTCAGCAGCTACTCCAGCCCTCTGCCACCTCCAAATAAAAATGACATTGAGGTTTGCCAATACTTCTGCACCAATAATATTGTACGTGTGTCTGCCACAGATCCTCCCTCATGCTGAAGCAGCCTTGTTGCGCTCTAATGTAGATCTATGAATCCAGTGGAGTATTGCTCCCATATAGCTTCTGTTATTGGCTTCAGGTGTCCAAATATTTGCAGTAGTTGACACAAAATCAACCTTGTTCAGCACAGCCTTCAGATTTCTCTCCTCCTCTGCATATTCTTTCTTTAGATTTGCAGAAAAATGCTCCTTGTGAGGCAGTTCGATATTTACGGTGGTGGGGATTCGATTTATAATGGCTCGAAATGCAGGTGAGTCAGCTGTGCTCAATGGCATCATTTCTTCTACTACATACTGACCGATCAACTGTTTTAGCTCTTACTGGTTTTGCACCAAAGTTGAGCTTTTGCTGTTTGAGTGGTGGGGGACCTCCTGTGGCAGCTCTCTGTGTCGAGCCACCTGGCTGGACTTTCATGAGCTCAAGTGTCCCGTGCTGCGACTCCAAATGTTTCTTCACATTTGAGCTCGTGTTTTTGAAGGTGGATTGGACTTTCTGACCAGCACAGAGCGTACAGAGAACCTTTACGTTGTCGTCCTTTGCTGACAGAAACTCAAAATAGCTCCTGTGTTTCCAGCTACTAAGTGCATATCTGTCTTCTCCCTCCATTGTTTACGTTTCTGTCATGGCGTACTATCACGGGTGCTGATAAGGTGACTGAATTGTCGCATAGACCGGACCTCACTCCCAGAGACTCATATAGAAAAAAAAATTAAAGTAGTAGAAAAAATGAGTGACACAAAAGTAACACACAGTGATTTGGGATAAGTAAATTTAATTTGATTACTGGATTTGAAAAAGCAACGCGTTAGATTACTTGTTATTGATATCACTGGTTGTGAGATTAGTTTCTATTGTGTTTCCAGAGCCACTGAAGTTTGTTTTTATGACCACTGGGTGGCACCAGAGAGCTAAATTATTAGACTGGTTCAAGAAGAAGCAGCTGACGTTATTACCCTGTGTTGTGGCTAAATAGAGAGGTTTCCCTGGTGATGACATCCTGTGTCTTTCCTCATGTCATGACGAGGAGGATGAAAACATTTTTGCGAACGGCCTGTGAACGCACGTGTTATTGAAACTGACCATCCGCTGGAGGAAGTTAATGTTCCAACGGCGTCCATCTTTGCTTTAGCAACGTCCTAGAAGATAAAAAAAATAATAATATTAAATCAGCATTCTGTACATTTTTGTCCAGTGAGATTTGAGGTACGTCTTTGTGACTGAAAAAAAAGAAAAAAAAAGATCGACCACAAAAGTTACATATGCTTAGGTGATCTTGTATATTTCTTATTGCATTATCTTTTAACATGATGCACTCGTCAGCTTGTACTACACTTTCCAAAATAAATGAAGTAATTAAGTGAAATGAATGGCATCAAAAAGCTGGCAGATGATGAAGCTTCTGTGGGTGCATGTCTGCTGATGAAAGTTGGCACAACTGCAAGCAAAACCCCAGCCGTAAAACACAGACTTATGTCGGATGCACGTGAGAATTACAAACCATTGGCCAGAATCAAAGGCTGGATTGGCAGGAGAACAAAGCGGCGTTTATTGAAAACAATCCACAGCAAACAATGACTACTCATATTTTCTACTGGGCTTTGTATGCCCTGAATCTAAATGGGAGAATGGCTGTATCATTGAGAAAAAAAACCAGAAATGCAACTTATTACAAAGGAAAAAATATTCCTCTCATTTCTAGATAAACTCAAACAAGTTTTAAAGTTGGAAACGTCACCGACTGTTAGTCGCACACTTCATCTTCAACGGCTTGTTCTCAAAGGCTAACATTTTATTCTCGGCAACTCTTTGATAAGCGACTAATGAGGTCATCCTTGTGCATTTTCCCAGCCTGTTGAAAGACAATCTGCTGGTGAGAGAATAAGGGAACGCTGCCAGGGGAATCACTAAGCAGAGCTTTATAGCACTGTAAAAAACAAAAAAAACAAACAAATGAACCTATTTGAGTCTGTGTTTACTGTCCTCATAACGGGTCCTTATTTATCAATGGATTCGATAAATGGAGGTGGTTTCTAAATGGTAATGCTAAGATTTAAAATAAGCAGACAGGGTGTGAGAAAATGCATTACTTCTAAGATAAGGTTGAAAGGTAAGATGGTGGACTACGCTTCTCACAATACTTAATGTTCAAATACCAGGTGACAGGAAAGTCAGGAGAGAGGAAAATGAGGACTTTTTATATGGCGCACATTGCACACGTTTTAAGTCTTGCTAAACTCCAGTAAAATGAGCAGGGAGAACTGGGAGTATTTTTGTAAAAAGAAACTCATTTTAACTTACTGTCTGGTTGTGCCACAAAGGTCTTGTTCAAAACGTGAGCCCTAGACCAGATAGTCAAACGATCTCATGTTTCTCCAGCAGCAAGCAGAAAATGTTCCCTTCCCCAACTTGGAAACCTAATTCATCCCAAGTGATGTTGCCAATCAGTTGGGGCTGGATTGGTTTTTTATTTCAGTACCAAGATTTATAAAAAGGCAGAACATTTTCAAATTATTTTCAACTTTCCAATGCTGCAGAAGAATAAAAAGCATCATCAGTTCCAGGGGCAATATTTACACCGCTCATGTGCTGGGTATCGGTGTTTGGACCGAACTCTAAATTGTCCCAATTTGTGGTTGCTGCTGCTTGGAGTGGACCAGAGCTTGTTAGCCTCTGCATGTCCACCAGTTTTTGAGCAGATGACCGCAGGTTTTAATTGGCGTTCACAGATTTTGGGGACTTTCCTGGTCACAGAGTCAGAGTTCATATTACAGCTCACACACAGGGTGTGAAGTGCTGCAACAGAATAAGCTTGATTTTTCTACTGACTCGGCCTTAGATCGTGACGCAAAAAATTATGTATATTAGTTTTATGACAAGTCAAAGCTTTAATTTCACTCCAAATTGTAAGAATGTTTTTTTTTTTAAGGATCTGATCTGAACAGAAAGCTTTGTTTTAAATAATATTTCATTAACAATTCTATGTTTAAATTTTCTGTTACTTAATGTGCAGGCAGAATATTTCTCTTAAGATCCTCCATGTTTGATCAGGTCAAATAAGGACACCTGATTCCAGCACCAAAACTTTCTATCAAAAAAACGAGAAACTTTTTGAAATTGGCGTTTTTCCCTTAAACAAACTAAATTATTTTCGAAACGTCAAGTTGTCCAATTACATGGTCGATGGAAACTCAGTTACTGACTTGCAGTAGCTGAGTGCCATTGGCTTTCTTGAGAAAAAGAAAGTCTTTGATGAAATCTGTCGACCGGGTTTATGAGGTTCCCCTCTAGTTGTGAAAGAGATGCTGCTTTCCTCCCAGACATGGAGGAGATTTATGCCAAACGTTCACCTTCACCCACACAGACGGAGGAGGTGGGTTGATAGAACGCGACCTGAAACCATCGACCCCGGTGTTCGATGCGTCTTCATCTCTGGTAGAGACAGAATGTGGTCCTGAGAAATAGACTGACTTCTTTTAAGATCTATTATTCATGTTTCATTAATGGAGAGATATGAGGCTGATGAAGCCATTAAGTTACAGTGTAATGTGACTTAATGTAGATGTAGTGTTCTCATCAAGGGTGTAACAACTCTGATTAAACACCGAGTTAAACCACAGCAAGAGATGAGAGGGAGACGTGAAGTAAGGCTGACCATTTCCTGTTGACGTCCTCCTTCACATGCTGCGGTGAAAACTGCAGGCGGAATGAACACAAAAAAACTCAGAATAAATCAAATCAAATATTAAAGAAAATGCTGCAAAAGCAGCACAGTAGAGCTAATAATCCGCGCTATGTGCTCTACTGTTGATAAGATGCAGGACTTATGGAAGCCTTCACCTTGTCCTCTCCATGACAAATCACTCTCCAGATTTCTCAAACAATTAGAGACGAGTCAAGAGAGAGAAAATAACTCTGCAGCCGTTTTCAATTTTGACGCACAGCAGCGCTTTGTGTGCTGCCCTTTTTCCCCACCAAGGCGGCGCGTTGTGTGAACAGATGCACTGGTTGACATGCATCTTTCTGGGAGATACTAGACATTTTTATTGGTCACAACTCTTCACCACAAATTACGGTCATTGTAGATAAAGAAAAGATTTCCGCCAAACATTTCTGGTGGGTAAATTTTTTTTTTTTTTTACATTTGAAACCTGGTTTTCTGAGTTTCAAAAGAAAAAAAATTAATCTTTTGAAACAGAAAATGTTCAAAATTTTAAAATATTTTATTTCTGTCAGAAATAAAATATACTCGGGACACTCAGAGATTTTGGGGGGAAATTTACTCCTTTTTTCTCTCATCTGCAAAAGCCCTAAGACGCTGAACAAAATCTTTTATTTTGGTGGAATATTCTTTGCAGCAAGTTTGTTACATGTAAATTGTGTTGCATAGCCACGGTGCTTTGCATTTAGCATCCTTTTCTCAACTATCACTAAGATGAGAACAACGACAAACAGACTCTTCAAAAGATGCATTTGTGTAGCTGATAGGGGCATCTTGAAATTATCTTAACTGATTATGTGGTGCCCGTGTAAAAATAAACCAAAAAATGTTTCCATTATTAAAAAAACAACAACACACTGTTTAAACCATCTAAATGAGCGCTTTACAGTGAATATAAATGGGAATGGTGACTCTGTAGAAAATCTAAGAAAAGTCAGTGCAAAAAGAAATTATGATAGGACAGTATTTGGATTTGTTCATCCCTTTAAGTTACATTGTCTCCTTGTGTGAAAGAGTGTTTTAAAACTCTGATGTTCTGAATATAAAACAAAGTTGTCAGATAAATCCTGACTCTTGTTCAAAGTGCTACCAACCTGCTGCTTTAGTCCCCAAAGTCCCAAAACATGAATCCAACTCAGATTTAAAGGAAAGTCTGAGGATATCCACTGAGTTATTGCTGAACTGTAATGTTGAGGATTTACGGTTTTAATACAAGTGGGAGGTTTCGCATCTCCAAAGAGTGATCGAAAAGTGATTTAATGTCTGCATCAAAGAGAAGGGAGTCTCATTCATACGGGCTGCCATCCAGCAGAGAGTTTTTCTCGTATCGCTTTATAAGGTCGGCTAATAAACAGAATAAAATCATCAATTAGATGCAGGCACATTATTCCTTTTGCAATTATAGAAAGGATGCTATAATCTGACACATGAGCTTCTCTACAGGGAAACGCTGCACAGTCGCCTAAAAACTAACAGTAATCCAGTATTATGCTGTCATCTCTGGAGCTCAGAAAATTTCCTTTTGATAAAAAAAAACAAAAACAAAACAAAAACAAAAAAAAAACATCCAACCCCTCTTCCTATGTGTGGGACTAATCCTACTGAGGATATCCCTGCTACTCTAACGTGACATAATCCTTTTAAAATGTGCCGTAGTTTGTTTTCTTTTCTGTCTGATGGTGATATTAAGCAAATTCCAGGAATTCATTCATCCATCCATCCATCCATTTTCTGTTCACCCTCATCCCTAATGGGGTCAGGGGGGTTGCTGCTGCCTCTCCAGGTACGTTCTGGGCGAGAGGCGGGGTTCACCCTGGACAGGTCACCAGTCTGTCGCAGATTCCAGGAATTGTAAACAAAAATAAATGATTCAAAATTACGATAACTAACACTTACCACAATTAAAAGGTTTGAAGATGTTACGCAGACGCAACAACTATATAAGTTGTTTTCTGTTTTTTTTTAATCTGTATCAGATCATGTTTTTATCACATGTAATCTGATAAAGACGTGTAAAAAAAAACCAAACATGTTTGTAATAAAATCAGCATTGATTATTACTTTGTAGAAGTCAGTGTCTCCAATAGGACGGGACAGTGAACCCCAACCTGTTAGCCGTTCAGTTTTCAGAGATTTTTTCGTGTAATCCATCCATCCATTTTCTGTTCACCCTTCTCCTTAATGGGGTCAGGAGGGTTGCTGGTTCCTCTCCAGCTGCGTCCCGGGTGAGAGGTGGGGTCACCCTGGACAGGTCGCCAGTCTGTCACAGGGCAACACAGAGACATACAAGACATACAATCATTCACAGACACACTCACACCTAGGGAGAATTTAGAGAGACCAATTAACCTGACAGTCATGTTTTTAGACTGTGGGAGGAAACTGGAGAACCAGAGAGAACCCACCATGCACAGGGAGAACATGCAAACTCCATGCAGAAAGACCCCGGGCCGGGAATCGAACCCAGGACCTTCTTGCTGCAAGGCAACAGCTCTACCAACTGCGCCACTGTGCAGCCATTTTTCCATGTAATCTGACTCCAAATTCTTTTTTTTTCTTTTCTCCCCACCAGGGGGTCTTTTGTGGGCTCTAGTATCCCTTATATGACAGTAGGCTGAAGGGGGAAGACATGCGGCAAATGTCGGCTGGGTCCGGGAATCGAACCCGCGACGGCCACCTCGAGGACTCAAGGCCTCCAAATGTGGGTTGCACTATCCCCTACACCACCACAGCACACCCCTCCTCCAAATTCTAAAAGTACATGTTGACTATCTAAAATTGCTGCAACATGCTGTTGGCTGGTGCTTGCAAAGAAGCCATTTTATTTTTCTTGATGCTGATTGGCTGAACCCCAAAGAGCGGAAATGAGGAAGACTGTAGGAATTCAAATCAATTCAAAAATACTTTACAGATCCGAAAAGGAAACTAAATGTTGCTGTAACTCGTTTTATTATGAATTATGGAGAGCTCATTTTGTAGTCGAAACTCAGAAATTCCAACTTCCCAGTTGGAGAAAAAATTTAATAAAATCAACTGGCACACCACCTCAGTAGGCTAAATTCGAGCTCCAAAATGTCCGGTCCTTGATTCAACCATTTGTAAATGTGGTGAAGACAGGTTTATTTTACAAGACACACTTGTAAGAGTGAGACTAAAGTCAATTTTACTATAATGTCTTCAACTCTAAACTGAACAAATTGAAAAGCTGTCAGCTTGTGGACAGTAAATCTTAAGGCGTTGTTTGTAAGATGTTCTGCCACCAGTAACTTCTTGGGCATCGCCATGTTGGAATCCTGACTATGTTAACTGGAATGCAGTTTCTTTATGTGTGACGTAATGTCTTAGCATTACTATTGCAGTAATGCTAAAACAGTTTCCACTGTGCAAATTAGTGCTAGTCAAAGTGAATTTGGTTTTTGAACAATTGAAATCAAGAGGGTATCTGTGGATTTTTATGTATTTGCAATCAGTCGTGCCACTTAACCTGCACAAACACTTAGGGTCGGCTGTACTCAGTCTTCTCCTGTAACCTTTCTATTGGCAGGAGTATAGAGTTCACGTGACCACGTAGAATGGGCATCAGCCAATGAAAAGCAGCCTCTCTGGTAAGGTCCATGATGTTTAGCAACAAACAGAATCTCTACTGTTTGACATGTTCTTTTGTTTTTCAGTGCCAGTGGGATTGATATGTTTCAGCGTTTAGCGAACTCTACTGCTTTCAATCTGTGGTGGTTTTCAGCAGGGGATTATGCTACTGGAATTAGAGAATAATTTAGTTCAGTCCTCTTTACACATCCTTACTACAAGTGCCAACAAGTTTCTCAGAGTGCTTTTTCAGCTTCAACACAATTACAAATACATTCATTTGATCTGGACTCCGTTTCTTAAGATTATCTCCTGAATTGTGACCTTAATTATTGTCCAGATGATCAACACCTTCAAAATCAATATTCTAAGAGTGTTTGTGTCTCACGTTCCAAAATCAGCCATGAGTTCCAGCTGATTTGTCTCACATCGGGGTTTCAGACCATCTGCAAAACGTTTTCTATTGGCTTGTTATGTCATGATTGCTCAGTTAGGGTTTTCTCCGTCTTTTATGAAGGTCCTTTTTTTTCCCCTCTTTAAATCCCCCTTGCAGTGCCTTTTGGATTGTCCTAATAAAACTTATTACCCATTACAGTCTCCACTTGACCAACGACGCCACCTGAGTACACACGTCGACACACTTCCAGTAAAACACAGACAAGAGGACAAAGAAACACACAACAGAGTCAGAAGAGAGAGGGGCTTGGATTCTGTAGGTTGTACTGGCAAGTTTTGCACCTAGTGTCTATAAAACTGCTTGTAAACGTGATTTGGATCAGAAACGTTTCAGCTTGCATAAACCGCATTTGATCCAAAACCAGAGTTCACGGTGTCGACGTTATCATTGCGTTATTTAGTCCAGTATGTGGCTGTATGAATTCTGATTATGCTCTGAGAGTATTTGTTTCATTAAAGTCTCTTATTTCCAGCAGTAGCACAAAATGATCAATACATGCAACACTGTTTATACATTAAGGTCAGAACTGCATAATATATTGTCCTGTTATCATCATTGCAATGTCAATATGTGACATATTGACATTGCAAACAATGCATGCTATCTGTAATATTTCACATTCCATGCATTCAAACTCTATTTGCCTGGCGTTCTGTGATCACATCAAATACTTTTGAATTTGAATCAGTCCAACGGACTGCTTTCATTATTTTATTTTATATTTTTAAACGAAGTTTTGAAAGGTTATCATCAGAGATCTCTTATTAACCCATTTTGCATCTGGCTGTAGTTTGTGCAAGAACATCAAAGTAGATTTTTTATACATGTGGACCGTTGTAGACAGAAAAAAAAGGACGGTTGGCTTTCTGCCAAAAAAAACTCCGAAATTTTAAGATTTGACTTCTCAAGCACAGGAATTTCTTTTCTTTTTTTTTCTAGATTACTCTCAAAGTTTTTTGGAGGAAATGTACTTTTTTTTATTTTTCTTCTTTCGGGGTTGCTAGTGTGCAGTGATGGAGTAGACGTGTTTTGTAGAGCTCTGTGTCACTGCCTCCATTTAACATTCAATTGCTGCACCAAAGTTATTCATTTTTTTTGCCGGAGGACTAGTAGGCACCCGTTTCTTCAGTATATTTCAGTTTTGGCATTTCACATTATGCCAAGGAAAGACGAAGCCAAGAAGTCGACCGCTCAGGCGGGCTCTGTTGTTAGCAACGAGGGTACTTTAGCCGCCATCAACAGCCACAAAGATGATCTTTTTAAAGACTACGTCCTCTTGGATTCTCTCAGGAAATCACTGAAAGGACGCCTGGCCTCCTTTGAGGCTCGTTTAATAACCCTGCAGACGGACCACAGGGAGATCCAGCAACGTTTAGACAGCACAGACGGCGTGTTGGAGTTCAATAATTATTAATAAAGGAATATGTCCCACAGACATGAACTGTTTTAGAGGTGATGTGAATCAGCCATATTTAATATCAATCCTTTCAGAGACATTGGTGGCTCTGTCAATGCTAGCAAACAGATCATCGTGTACATGAGCTCATACTTTGACTATCCCGGCCCACGCTGCCTCGGAGGGGGCGGGGGGGGAGCACCAGAGCCATGACAACACTCCTCTAGTCATCGGCCACAATAGAAGCTCAACTCGGTTCGTCAGATCCCGCCGACAACCTTCTACCGCCGCCAGGGCCGCAGGAAGCCACTCATGATCAGAGCGCAAGTGTGTGTTTGCATGTGTGTTTGATGGAGCTCCAGCAGGGAGGGGCCCTCTTGTCTCTCGATTTTCCGCCCTGATTGGAGTGAATGAGCGGCTATTCTGTTCCTCAACCTCTATGCCTCTCTACGTTTGTATCCGAGTGCACGTCGCGGAGGCAAAATGACAAACTCACAGCTCGAGACGTGACATCATCCCAGCCTTGATGATGAAAAGGATGCACAACAATGCAGACAATTAGCCCTCTTTTGTACACCAGGAGAACAAAAGATTGCAAGAACATTTAGAAACGATTATATATTTTGCTTACCTGTTGCCACTGGACCTACTGTGTAGCAAACTTTAGACTTTCTGTTGCATTAATTACAGAAAAAGAAAAAAACTCTTTCTGAACTTGTTTTGTTCGACCCCACAAGAGTCTACAGTCTCTTGTGGGGTTAAATGTCAACGTAGGTTAAATCAACTTGCTCTTATGATTATCAGCGTCAACAGAATTTAGTTGAGCAAGACTTTTTAGCAGTACGAGTCACAAACAGAAATTAAAACAGAACTTCTAAGATAAATTATGAATATTTGCTGCATCAGCAGCTTAAAACCAAACAACAGCAACAGCGAGTGTTTTTGGTACTGGAACAGATTAACCAACCTAAAGAGGCAGAAACATGGTGGATATGGATGAAGAGTTATTTCAATGACGAATAAGATGAACTTCTGAGTAAATCAGATGGTGAATGTGTAAAAGCTAAGTTGAATCAATATAGTTGTGCTAAAAGCAGGTAAAAGGGACAAGACAACAACTAAGTCAGCAGATTTTCACAACGTAGACAGGAATGATGCATAGGTTGCAGGATTTAGTAAAACTGTGCAGACCTGTTAAAGTGACCTAATGTAATGCCAGACTTTCCATTGGCCTGCAGTTATCTACAATTGATACAACTATATTTAGTTTATTTTAAAAGAGGTTTGGCAACTGCAGTTTTAAGGCCCTGTGGAAAACAAGACCATCATTCACATCAGCATAAACTGCAGATGTGAATGCATCTGCAGTTTCATTTGTCTCTCGTTGAACGTACATCACAGGTCTGAAGAGAAACTCAGAACCGGCACTGGCAGGGTGTTCCTAATAAAGTGGCCAGTGAATGCACTTGGTTTCCTCCTGTTGAGGCAGATGTTGCCGGTCTGGAGGAAACTTTTCCTGCTTTTCTGCTTAATTCATGACCACGAATTTAAGCAAGAGGAACGCTGAAACCATATTTCAAAGTATTTCAAAAATAGCCACAAAAATAAAATAAAATAAAATAAAAGAATGCCCTAAAATTTACAAGTCGCCGGCGACCAAATTGTCTCAGATCAGAATTCACTCGTTGAGTTTCAGTATGACATTAGAAGTGAGAAAAATAGTAAAAGATTTTGGAGTTGATGTAATAAAAAGTATTGAAGGCTCCCAACAGAAAGCAAAATCCTGATGAACCTTGGGAAAGGTTCTTGGTAATTCACTAATTTATTTTTTATTTTTTTCAGCTTTTTGTTTGTTTTTGGCGGACCTGAGAAAACAAAAATAAAATAAAAAGTCGTTTTCTATTAAGATGCTAGAATTAATGTGAACAGATCCAATAATAAAGCACATTTGCGAAACACAACTAAATAAATGCCTTTGGACCATAAAGAGTCGGGCCTAATCAGTCAAATGTTTACAACGTACACATAGTAAACCAAACCTTTAATCTTGTAATATTAAGAGTAAGACGCACCTTTAATTGCAGCATGAGGCACATATTATGTTTTTGAATTTTTTCCCACAAAGTTGATGAAACAACAGAACTGGGATTTCCCCCGCCTCCTCCTCTCAGATCAAATCTTCCCTTTCAACTAGAGATGCTGCCTGCAGCTAGCATATTAAATTACTGTATACATCACAGCATGCTGGGTCTTGACGCTCAACATGCTGCGGTGTGGATGGGTGTTTAACTGCATAAACTTTCTAAATCAGATTTGTTTTCATGATTACCAGGGATCGACTTTAAATGTAGATATTCCACTTAATATCTCCTCAAAATCCCTGTGAAAAGGATGACTCAATCGCCGCTCCAGGTAATGACTGTTTACACTTTGATTTACAGGCACATTTATTTATTTTCTGTTTTTCAGCGATCTGCCTCTTCAGTGGGAGTGTTAACGCCCAGACTCCCATCCTTCGCCTCGGGGCGCCTTCTTTCTATAATTTCCTTCAGCAGCGAGCGAATGCGATAATGAGCCTCAGTAAAGCCGTTGGCCTGAGAAGGATAGGAGCAGATCTGCCATGTTAGCCCACTGCCAACGCTGGAGGTGGGGGCCACAGTGAGAGGTTACGTGGATAGACGGAGCGCGTGGGCTTACAGCCACCCACGCACCCAACTTTCTGGCTTGTAATTCTGATCTTGTAACACATAAGGATACGCACACAAACACGGGCTTTTGAACGCTTCTCAGTATTTAGTCTGCGATGCTACACAGATCAACATGTGCATGTGAACAAACATTTAGATTTGAACCAACAATTATTAATGATCGTGCCACATTTTGATTTATAGAGGCGTTTTGTTTGGTTTGTTTTTTTTCGCCATCCCTCAAATAGCTTTCATCTGGCTGGATGTGGCATAAACAGCCGACGGATCCAATAAGATATTGCATTAGCGATGTTGCCGAGAGACGTTAACTGTACGCGGGTTTTGTTTGCTGCATGAATGAAAAATGCATGTCCCAGCTCATTAATCTGGGTTAAATTATTTATGTGTCGAAACAGCAATCAAGCAGTTCAGACCTAGTTTACAACACTTTGTTGGCTGATTAAGATACAATGGATTGAGAAGTGGAGGCAATTTTATTTTATATTATTTTTTGCATTCTTTACAAGCAGATGCTTTTATTTCACTGCCTGGCCACAAGAACTGCAGAGGAGCTGAGAGGGTCATCCGTTGGTCACAATGTCATGAAAGTCGACATGAGCTGCCCCGGAGTTTACGTCCTTATTCTTCAGTCTAAGGATTCACTTCTTGTAAATCTGTGTCCCATAAACACGTTTAACATGTTCTGTTTCACATCAGTAGGTCAACTCTGTCTTTTGTTTTTGGAAATCAACATCCAATTTAGTTGCTCTCAAATGTAAATTGGATAACAACATACACACTGACATTTTAACTCGCCAATAGAACAGGATGCAAAGTAAATGGAGCGGGGGTTTGTCCAAAACAGAAAAGAGTAAACCTGAAC
This sequence comes from Gambusia affinis, assembly GCF_019740435.1. NCBI lineage: Eukaryota > Metazoa > Chordata > Actinopteri > Cyprinodontiformes > Poeciliidae > Gambusia > Gambusia affinis. The sequence goes on along the minus strand of NC_057869.1, from coordinate 28,739,843 downwards.
ATTGGCACTGTATGTTTAGTAAAAGGGTAGAGCTTTGGCAAAGAAAAAAAAAAAAAAAAGCAAAAGAGTTTCCTGAAATCAGATATGTTAGAACTGAAGGTTTCTCACCAAACACCTCAAAATCCCACATGGCTACATGTTTTTTTTTTGTTTTTTAAAAACCCTCTGATAGTTGCAGTAAGACAGTTTTATAACAGCTTAAACAATATTGTTTAAACACTTTGTGTCTCAACAATTCACCTTCACTGCTTGTAGGATGGTACAGGACAGAGAAATATACTGAACTGATTTTTGATAGGAGCAGTAAGAAAATCCTGCTGTTTCTCCCACTTCCAACTTGAACGGGAAATTGTAAAGGTTTATACTTTGGTATGGTTCTAAATGAAGGCCACAAAGTTTATTGGAGGAAAAAAAAAGGTCTTAAACTGAAAAACAAGTGTGAAATTGAAAAGAAAATTTCAAAACCACTTTCCACGTTCAAGTTTGTTTTCTTTTTTTTGTTTTGTTTTTTTCAGTTTTAGACATAAAATTTTTCTTTGGGAAACATTTTATGGGCCCATAAAATTGGTCAACTTCACTTCTTACTTCACAATGTATAAAACAATAAAACATATTATTATGAAGACACACTGACCTGAACCTTTAGAAAAGTGTATTTGATGACAGTTCTTAATATATGCAAATTGGCTCTCCACCCAGGGCGCCATGCAGTGGGCAGGAAGCAGAAGCCTTTAGATGAACAAAGCAAACAAAACAACCCTGAAAAGACACAAAATAGGTTGTTTTTTTCACCACCAGACAACGAGACATGGGTGTGATATGCACATTAAAGAATGTCAAAAATATAAAAATATTACAAACTTCTTGTAAATTAAGATTTCATAATGCTCAGGGCAACATTTATGCAATGATAAACACTGATTTCACATTTGAAGGTGTTCTTCGTGAAGGACACATAAATGTTGATCAGGAGAACATAAATGTTGATCAGGAGAACAGCTTTCAGCTGCTTTAGCAGGTTACTATGAAAACTCAAGAGGTCAAATTGGCAATATGCAAATTTTTCTCCTCCAGTTTCAGTCAGTAGCTGTTGCGAGAAGTGTACACAGAGTGTAAACATGACCCTTTATTCAGCTATTCATTGCTTTCACTACAGCCTCAAGGCGACCTTGGTTGGCAAACAGAGCTCTGTGGAGCAAAAGGAGTGCACTGCAAAGATTCAGTGTATAATGGAGCTGGTATGAGAACGTACATCCAGAAGCAAGGCTTTCAACAGACTAAACGAACAATTAGCAGTGTGCAATGCCAAGTGTGCATGGGGCAGGGGACTTAAAGCACTTCAAATTTTCAAGCGTGCAACATATGCAAATGAAGTTCCTTTTCCCACCACCAGAGTTTTAAATTAAAATATATCTAAAATCCAAAAATATGTCAATGATATTTGCCCAGTAAGCTTTAAGAAATGCGTCAGAAACATTTAATATCAAATCAAATGCCATTCGCCTCTGAGACTCAGCTCGCTCTTACTGGAATAGTTGTACAATTATGTGGAAAAAGCAGGCTGAGAAAATTGGAAATATGTAGAACAGGTGGAAAGAAGAGAAAGAGGCACATTTACCTTCCAAAGGTTGGGTATAATGTCTGATACAGAATGGAAGACCATCAAAAGAAATCAATACAACAGAAATACTGAGACGGATAATTTCTGCCCCTAACACTGTTTCCCAAATGACTAAACTTGCCATGTAGAAAAAAATTGTGTCATCCATGTTTCATAACGTATATACACTTTTAGTTATCATATATGAAATATGGACATCAGCTGCACCATTCCACTGTAGTTCATGAAACAACTCCAAGAAAAAGTAGCGCTTTGCTTCGGCTCCATTTGTGGTTGTCTGTCACCATCTGGTGGCGGTTTTTGGTACTGCTGGTACTGATCTTTCCTTTTGGATTTGAGAGAAGCCTTGAAAGTGAAGTTAGATGAATTCATCAAAATAGAAACAACAAATAAAGATAATTTTGTTGTTTCTGTAAAAATCAAGTCTAGTGTTATAGAATCTGCACATATTCAAAACAGTTTAATTTTCCATATTATCATTATTTATTAAAGCAAAACCAGAAGTACCAAAGAAAAAAAAGCGTTTTATCCTCATTTAAAATTATTCATGAAGGAGAAAAGTATCAGCTTGGTACTGGTGATAACAGGTACTTGATTAATAGGAGGAGTTTCAGAAGTTGTTTTTCCGTAGGGAATTGTTTGAATTCCTTAGAGTGAAATTCCCAGAGAATTCACCTGAAGTCTGGCTGTGCAACGCTTGGAGAAATTTCAAATAGGCCCGAGGTAGCACCAGAACCCTGGTGCCTCTGGTTAGGGAGAGACTTGTCATCTATCACAATATATTTAAAAAAAGAGTCAAAAGGTCTGACTAGAAGAGATCCTTTCGTTGTAAAAACAAGATGTTGACTTAGGTTTGTAAATATGCAGCTCAACAACATAGATGACTCCTGAAGGATGTAAAGTGTCAAGTTTGTAGCAAAAAGCCACATATGATAGCTGTTTCCTAACTGTTACACAGAAGCAGGGACGTGGATATTTGTGGTTGTTTTGCTCTGAGCGCCTTATAGTTGTTGATTTAACAAAATTACCTTCAAAGATCCTCTGCAATTAAATAAGTCGTTCCTATTCACATACACACTGATGATGGCAAGGGACTACACGGTAACCACAGATTCCCAGGGAAAGTCTGATAGAAACAAGGCTGGCATATTCCGGCATTGGCTCTACTGACTAACACCACCAGGCAAGGAGACAATGACAGAGGTGGATCGAACTGGCAACTAACCGACTGTAAGGCAAACTCCTACTGCTGGCACCACCATCCAATGAACTAACTACACAGTAAAAAACGAAGTGTCAATTTAACACCTATAGAGTTGAATTTAACTCCGTTTCAGATAACATTTGGTCCCACTCGAAAATAGTGTAAAATGTACTCTATAGCCAGTGTCAAATTTTCAGAGTTAATTTTACTCATTTTAGTGTCAAAATTAACAAGTCAGTGAGTCAAATTATTTAACACTATTGTTTGTTTACACTCTTCAGAGTAATATTGTTATTTTTATGGAGTTAATTTTACACTAAATTTACTTAAAAATGTACACTTTATTGTGTTGTTTTTTTCCTTTCTCCAGTTTTTTTTATTTTTTTATACACATATACTATATAATGCTAAATTTTAGCATTGTATGGCTTTTATAAAATCTACCAATCACAATAAACACAAAGTTTTAAGTTCACAGTGACAACATTTATTCAACTTTATGATCCAGTGACATAATTACTGTAACAGTGTCAGTTTAACCATCTTCAAAACAATGTTCACCAAAGATAGCAATACGGGACAAACAAAAAGAGCAGTGTCATTTGCTTCATATGACATTTGTATGTCAAAGGGCTTCGGATAACATAGATGGTTGACATCAAACACAACAAAACCTTGCATCATTTTAGTAACTTCATAAGCATGAAAATGTTCATGAAAAGATACTGTACATAAAGGCAATGTAAGCAGCAACAATTTGTCTTTAACTATGAACACAGACTTGATCTGGTAAAAGACAGGCATTTCAAATAAATAAATAAATCAATAAGTTGGTCAAGGGAGCACTGTATGACGTACCAAACACATAATGGGTCTTAAAGAGCTCATCAAGAGCTCCAACTGAACATGTTGCCTTACATGGAATAGCATAGTTGTCAATCACAATGAAGAATGGGTGAATACTGCTTTGGATGGATCCCTGGTCAAGGAGGTAGGGCTGGGTACGATGTGTGATTTTGTCAAGATGCTGCTGCACACTGGTTCCAACCTATATTAAAAAAATAAATAAAAACATGACAAAAGTATTTAGTGACAAATTTCTGAATGAAGATCAGACAGAATAAAATTTTGAATTGTAAAAATGAAGAGACTGAATTCTGCTTTTTTTTTTTTTATCTTTAAGCAACTGTTAAGCAGTACCTTTAGAAATCTGATGAGGTGATCCACTGCTTGAGATGCAGACATCTTACTCGGCCTCTTTCGTCCTTGTGCAGATGGTGGTAGCAGATGCAGCAGAAGCAAAATAGCAGACATGTCACTATCCCAACCTATAGACCAACAGCTTCATGTTACTATCATCAAACATATGAATTTGTCATAATTACCTAGAAGACCAACATACGTTCTCAGCTTCAGCAGCCAACTCTGCATTCCTAATAAATCCAAGAGCTCAGTGGTGGGTACCAGGCCATGGCTTTCCTTTATAACCTTGGATTTGAGACTGGTGGGCCACTTCTCCAAAACTTTATTGGCAGTGCCTTCGCCAAACAGGAGTCTGAAATCTTGTTCTATCTGAAATGCATAAAAAAAAGAATTTCACACAGTAATAAGACAGTAAATGGCCTGTACTTGCACAGTGCTTTATGAAGTCCAGAGGACTCAAAGTGATTTACACCACATTTAGTCATTTACATGCTGATGGTGGTGAGCTACATTGCCACAGTTGCACAAGGGAAGACTGACATAAGCAATGCTGCCATGGGCTTGTGCCACCAAGCCTTCTGAACACCACCAGCAGGCAAGGCAGGTCAAGTGTCTTTCCCAAGGACATAACAATTTAGAAAGAGTTGGGGTTCAAACTGGTGATACACAAGTTACAGGACAAACTCCTATGACTGTTGCCACTAAGTATTTTAGTAGTGTAAGAGATAAAACTGTCTTACCAGTCCTGGTGTCTCCAGAAATCTTGGAAAGACAGAGAAGACATCTGCTGCTTTCTTTTCATCATTGACCATTGAATGACGGTAATGGAAGGTAGCCTTCATCTTCTCACGGACAGTGTCATCATCAGCAGAGTGTTTCAAAACAGCAATAGCTGCTTCCACTTCCTCATCTGACAGCACTTTGTCAGCAGTGAAAACCCTGGATTGACCATGGCCTGGTCCACCACCTTAAAAAGAAAGTTTCTAACTCCCAGCCACAGATTTTACATTACTTTACATATATACTCAATATTGAGAAAACTTACTTTTGGGAGATTTGCTACCTGAGGCACCCCTTTCCTCTGCAGTTTTTCTTTGAATAGTCTTTAAACGCCAAGCAAGGTATCCTGAACGCTCTCTGGATCATAGTAATGCTCCTGTCAATAAATACAAGCAGACTTACCATTCCATAAACATCTTTGAAGGTAAATATATATGCTTAATGTTGCTAAAACCGTTTTACTCACATATCCATGTTTTGGTCCTCCAGATAGGGAAATAGGGCAAAGATCCCCTGAGCATACATCACTCTGACACTTTTCTGCTGGAAAAAAGAATAACAAAAATAAACAACCATGACAGACACATTTTAATAGTTAATAAATGTGCTTCAAAGGTAATACCATTTGAAAACCTGAGTTCATATTCCCGATACACTTGAACATAATCAATACAAGCAATATGGCGCCTATTAGCTGCTACATCCATGGTGCTAACCATGCTAACATGACTCGGTGGGTGCTACGACCCCAAAGTACCCACGGAATCTGGGCCTATGGCATAGTGCAAAGTGACTATTAAAATTTACAACAGTTACGTGTTCTTACCTTGAAAGCCTTCGGGAAAAAAAACAGCTAATATTTCGAGGTGGACAACTTGTCTAGCATAGGGCTATCCCTCGGTTTTCTCCCGCTACCCTGAAAGTGAACAACGGAATAAAACGGGTATAAAAATTAGGAGACACGGAAGGGTTTTTCACCACGAACAAACTAAGTCATGGTGCCAAAACCATTTACTACGCTAGTACTCACGCATAACAGTTGCGAACATATTTAATGGATAACAACAGAAGCTATAATATCGTTCTTCATCACAATTAATATCAAAATAAGTTACCAACACCGGATTGTTAAAAGTATCTTACCTTTTCTGTAGCAAAACTCCGTTCAGAATCCAAAATGGAAACAGCCGCCTCACGAACTTCAGAAAACTGGCGCTTCGTCTTCTTTCTTCCTCCTTCTCCTTCTCCTTCTCTTTACAGTGGCGCGTTATTGACACTTGACAGAGTCAAAGGTTTCACTGCGTGAATGTAGCATTTTACTCTGACTTTTAACTCCGATGTCAGAGCCGATTTGCACTCCATATAGTTATAAATACTCTATTTAGATTAATTTAGATTAACACTGAAATATTAACACCACATTTTTTACTGTGTAACTCCTCTGTAAACAGAACATAGAGCAATGGACCAAGCAGGATGAAAATATATTCTAACTCTCTTGGATTCATCAATGAGCCAGTCTACATCAACAGGAAGTTGAATGGAACTCCTTCTCCTCTTCAAGATCCTTTTTGTGTTTAAAATGAAACTTTACTGCTACAGACTCAAAGAGAGGGAGAGCAGGTTTCTATCCATGCTGCTCCTTGGCTTGGATTCAGGCTCTCAGCCCCCCCATCTCCCTTTGCTTTTCTGTCAGCTTCCCACTGTGAGGAGCTTCTCTCTGACAGGGTCAGGGGGACGTGGTGCTTCTCCAAGTCTCCTCGCAGGTTTCCCATCCTCCCTAGTCTGAAGTCACTTTTGCCTCAAAGATAAATGCACCACATGTGGCCCCACATGAATGTCCCTTGCTTCCCTTTGTGCTCTCTGTTCTTATTTCCTGCTCCTAATCATTCAAGGGTTTCCATCAGGGTGAATCATCTGTTTGTTACATGACTTTTCAGCCACTTTCTCTCACAGTTTCAGCTCCTTGTCCTTGTTCGTTCTCACATACTCCACTCTTCCTTTGGCAGTGCATGGAAAGCATTAAGCTCTCTTTTTGGCTCACTACTCAATATTGCGTTTTCCAAGGAACAGCAACACTTAGATGGGAATAGTGCAGACTGGAAGACGGTGAGAGTTTATTTGCAATAGTCTAAACCAGCAACTGATTCAAAATAAAGTCACGTATCTCTGTCGGTTATATTTTGCACACCTCAGTGAACATTATTAGGCTAGCACATAGATGTTATTTTATTATATGTATTAAAAAATTGATTCTACAGACTGCAGAACTGCATTCTTGGTGGGTTCCACATACAGTTCTGTCTGTCCTGTCTGCAAGAAACCAAGCAATACTAAAGACAACAAAACATACCAGGTGAATGCATCATTTTGATTTGATTTCTCATGTGGTGCATCATGTAACTAAGCAATCCGTTGACAAAGATAAAAACCCAGTGTTAAACCCAATTTGTTTGCAACCAGGGGCGCGTTTAAGGGGGAAAAAGTTATGACAATTCTAAGGGCCCCTGACCAACAGGGGGCCCTCCACAATTTATTTATTTAATTTTGTTCATAGAAATAAAAAATAAAAAATTGGGGCCCTGTCAATTACAAAATTAATCATATTGTGTTTTCTACAATTGTTTTTAGCAGTAAAAATCAAATGTTCCCACTCCCAGACCAAAAAACACACATCCATATTTGCCCTGAATTTCCCTGGTTCTGTATGAAATGGTTTGTTCCTGCTGGACGGTGATGGTGTTCAGCAGCAGTCAGTAGAAAACAAGAATGATTGTGGCGGTTACTATGCTGCTAAGAAAAATAATAAATTCATCTTTTCAAAAATAAAATAGAGAGAGAGAGAAAAAGGCAAGAGTGTCAATTTATAACCCAGTTTTTCTCCAAGAGGTCTGTAGACTGTGAGATTATCAACCATTTAGCAAAGTTAGCTTAGCTACAGGCTACTGCTTTCCTCCATTTCACTGACATTTAATGAATTAAGGAAAGAAATTACCAATATATTAATATATATTTAATGTGCCCCTGTACCTTTTACCACTTAACAACAGATGAGTCAGTCATCAGCAGCTCTAACCCACATTCCTCCTGACCCATCCTCTCCTGAGTGAAATTAAAGGTGCAGTATGTAACTTTTATTTTTTTTAAAGTTTTTTTTCCACATATTTATTAAAACTGTCATTATGTTGTGACAGTATGGCATGAGGGATAATCTGTGAAAAATCTATTTCCTCTGCTTTCTCAAAGTGCAAAATCACAATCTTATGTCGCTCTGTGCTATGCTGTAGCTAGCATAGCCTGTTGTAAATGCTCAGTTTAGTTAGCATTGCTACCAATGACAGCAGATAAACATTTTTCCTGTAATAAGTTGTTTTTCCACCATTAGCACATTTAGCAGTGAGTGAATGAGTGATTGACAGCGCTAAGACCCTCCTACTGGTTCTGATTGGTTGTTTTGGCCGGAATGATGCATTTCTTTAGCCAGCAATAGTAATTCAGAGGAGATTGATTGTTTTCACATATTATCTGACATGGTGACAGCTTTAACAAATATGGAGATAACATATTTTTTATTAAAGTTATATACTGCAGCTTGAATAAAATGTAACAACATATCATTTTTTGAGAAGTCTGGATTGCTTCATGAATATGTTGCATGTTGCCTATGACTGTTTCTCATGGGGAGAGACATTTCAGTAAACTAAAACTAATAGAAAAATTTAAGCAACCTACTTACACACTGCATGCAGACTGTTGGATGTAAAATTCACTAGTAAATATTGTGTTAGTATCAGTATTGGACCAGAGACAGCAAGGTTGTTGAAAGCCTTTAAAATTCTGACATTTTTGATGGGTCAGATAGACTCAAGAAATTGTAACAGCAGTTGCGTGTAACAGCAGTTATGTTCGTAACAGCAGTTGCGAACATCTGTTTCTGTGCCCACGAGAGAAACAGATGTCATGTTCATGACAGATGTCTGACACAGCCGTTAAATAAAGTGTTACTGATGGCTCTATCTATCTACCTACCTATTGATAGACCTATCTATTTATAGCTAGCTAATCTATGTAGTATCATGTTTGTAGAGAAACTGGAACACCCGGAGAAAACTTTTGTTTAAAACAAGATTAGTTTATTTTACTAAGAGAGCAAATTACAGTGTCTGTCTGTCTGTCACTTGTGTTCTGTATTTATACAGTACAGACCAAATGTTGGGACACAACTGTGTGTCCAAACTTTTGGTCTGTACTGTATATATTATTTTTTTTTATCACAATTAATTGTCTTTAATAAGTGTCATAAAATATAGATAATATATACATATCTCTATAGATAGATCTATCTATCTATCTATATATATATATATATATATATATATATATATATATATATATACATACAGACCAAATGTTTGGACACACTTTCTAATTGAATTCATTTAGAAAGTGTGTCCAAACATTTGGTCTGTATGTATATATATATATTTTTTAATCACACTTAATTGTCTTTAATAAGTGTCATAAAATATAGATTATATAGATATATCTCTATATATATATATATATATATATATATATATATAGAGAGAGAGAGAGAGAGAGAGAGAGAGATCTAGATATATCTAGATCTATATTTATCTATATATAGATCTAGATATATCTAGATATATATATCTACATATATAGATCTACATATGTAGATATGTAGATATATATCTATAGATACACAGTACAGACCAAAAGTTTGGACACACTAATTAGAAAGTGTGTCCAAACTTTTGGTCTGTACTGTTTATATTTTTTTATTACACTTAGTTGTCTTTAATAAGTGTCATAAAATATAGATTTTATAATATATATATATACATATATATATATATGATTACAACATGATAGATATCATAAAATATCTATGGTGTAATTATTATGACGCACTTTGGTCAATTAGGATTATTATAAATTCTCACATAGTGCACATGTGAGAATTTGACCACATGTGGAAAATGTGTCCCACATGTGATTTTCGTGGTATTTTTTGTAAGGATATCTATCTATCTATCTATCTATTGTTTTTGTAGGAAAACTGGAGCACCCAGAGAAAACCTATTGTTAAAATGACTTACAATTTCTTAAAGTTACTAATACCCTATATGCTACGAATTGCGGTTTTAGCACTTCGAGTGCAAAGGCAACAGTATGTTAGCAATGGCTGCTCTGTTCTCTGCAGGACAATTAATTATTCAGACATCCTCAAACGCTCCAACAACGGTATCAAACTTCATAAAACCTTCAAAGGTCAGGCCTCATATGTCTGATGTAGCTAGCGGACAATCTTGGAAAGATGTCATGTAAACGATAAGTGAAAGCTGCTGTTTTCAAGAGAAAAGCAAAGAGTGGTTTGAAGAGCCATCCATCCATCCATCCATCCATCCATCCATCCCCCCATGAATAGACCTTGCCAGGAGCATCCCTCACCGAAGGTGTCCACCAACGGGTTTCAAGGGTTGCCGCCGCAACAGGCACCAACAATCTTGCGACCACAGCTCCGATAAGCCGCCTCAATAATGGAGGCATGGAACATGGTCCACTCAGACTCCATATCCCCAACCTTCCCTGGAACGTATTCAACGTTCTACTGGAGATGGGAGTTAAAGCTCCGTCTCACAGGGGATTCCGCCAGATGTTCCCCGCAGACCCTCACAACACGTTTGGGCCTGCCAAGTCTGATCGGCTTCCTCCCCCACCACCGGAGCCAACTCACCACCAGGTAGTGGTCAGTGGACAACTCCGCACCTCTCTTCACCCGAGTGTCCAAGACATATGGCCGCAGATCCGATGACAAAGTCGATCATCAAACTGCAGCCGAGGGTGTCCTGGTGCCAAGTGCACATATGGACACCCTTATGCCTGAACACGGTGTTCGTTACTGACAATCTGTGACAAGAACAGACGTTTAACAGAACACCACTCGAGTTCAGATCGGGGGGAGTCGTTCCTTCACGCCCCTCCAGGTCTCGTCGTTGCCCACGTGAGCGTTGAAGTCCCCAGCAGAACAAGGGAGTCCCCAGGAGAGGCACTCTCCAGTACCCCCTCCAAGGACTCCAAGAAGGGTGGGTAATCTGAACTGTTGTTTGACCCATAAGCACAAACAACAGTCAAAACCCGTCCCCCCACCTATAGGCGGAGGGAGGCTACCCTCTTGTTCGCCGGGGTAAACCCCAACGTACAGGCAGCGGGATGAGAGGCAACAAGTATGCCCACTCCTGCCCGTTGCCTCTCACCGTGGGCAACTCCAGAGTGGAAGTATCTGGGAGACAGGTAGTAAAAGGTCCTTCCATCCATCCATCCATCCATTTTCTTCTTCTTGTTGGGTCGGCAGCCTGAGTAGGGAGGCCCAGACTTCACTCTCCTCAGCCACTTGGATCAGCTCCTCCAGGGGAATCCCATTGCATTCCTTGGTCAGGTGAGAAAAAAATTTCTTCAATTGGGCCTGGGAATGAATGGGAGTTTTACACCCGTGTATTTGAAATCATCACGGAGGTACACAGAGTTGGAGTCCAGTGAGGGAGGTCTGGCAGGCATGTTATTGCTAACTCTTTGACGACTCAGTAAAGGTCTGCAAACATTGCGGGTTTTTGCCTGATGTTTTTCAGCAGAATACACAATTTTTTCCATACAGGTCTTGGAGCTACTTTCCGCTGGTCCTTCTTCTGGCAGACTCTTCCAAACATCATGATAAATAGGCTGTTTTTGTTTCTCTAGGTGGGTTACTTTACTGTTTTCACCTCCACACACTCTTTCCAATTCAATTAAGGAAAGCATGTCTTTCCTTTCAATTTCACGTAGTTCCTTTTTCTCCTGCTGTTTTTGGTGTATCTGGGAATTCCAAGAATCAGTCAGGGACTTGTTAGCTGCAGCTTTTTTCTCTTTCTGAACTTTTTCATGGTTCTGCAGCTTCCCGTTGTTTCCTTTCTTTTAATAACCTTTCCTCCATAAAAGCCCTTTTGTTTGCTTCTTTTCTCTGTATCATTGACAGTTGGTCGTAAACTATTTTTTTATGTATTTCACGACAGCTGTCCTTGTCAGGAATGTCGCAGTCACTGTCTTGGTCTATAACTGATTCATACTGGACATCTTTTCCTGCATCAGTCACATTGTCCTGTGTCTTTGCTTTCTGTAGAGGCTCCTTCTTCTGTCTGCTTTCTTCAGCTTGATAACCAGGAAGCACCCCTTGCCGTTCAAACCTGCCCATGTCACTCTTCTGTTTCTGTTTATGTTCATATGTGGCAGCCAATTTATCTGCCAGAGGGTTTTGTTTCTGACTTTTCACCCGTTGATCTATTTCCTTTAACATTTTATTACCCTTCTCCTTAGCCATACTGTTATAAAGTTGTTTTTGTAAACGGGCATCATCTGCAGCTTCTTTTTTCAAAATAGCCTCTAAGCTCTCATCCATCTTCTTTTGCTTTTCTGTGTTTGCCTCAGTCTTGTCCTGTCTAAAAAAATTCTGGTCTTTCAGTTTCTTCTCTTTTCTCACCTCAATTTCCTCAATTTGATGCAATCTATCTGACTCCATAATGGCAGCCATTTGTTTCCTTTCAATTTCAATCTTTTCCTTTTTCTTCTGTTGCTTATCTTGCATTTGAGCATCCCATGTCTCGGTCAGAGATTTTTTGGAATTGGCTTTCTTTTCTCTTTCCTGTTCTTCTCTTAACCTCTGCCCTAAATGCTGCTTAGCTCTCTCTTTGAATCGCTTTTCCTCCAAAAGAGCAATGTTGGCAGCTTCTTTCTTTTTTATAGTGTCCAGGTTGTCGTAAGCGATCTTTTTACAATCCTCTAGAGATGGGACCTTTTGAGGAAGCCTCATCTCATGCTTGTTGTTGGACTGAAAGCCATCATTTTGGTCCCCAATATTTTGTTCAATCTTTTCCTGGGTGCTGAGTTTCGGCTGCTTTTCCGTCTTCTGATTCTTTTTCTCGGATTCCTCCAATCGCCGCGACCTTTCTGACTCCATCAACAAATAAGACCCTTGGTTTTTAACCTTGTCCATTGTTATCTTCTTCTGCTGTTTAAATTCAACTTGTCCATCCCATGCATTGGTCATAGACTGTTGCATTTCAACTTTCTTTTCTCTCTCCTTTTTGTCCACCAACCTTTGGGCAAACTCCTGCTTAACCATTTCTTTTTGTAACTTCTCCTCCTCTAAAGCGTCTTTGGCAATTTCTTTTTTCTTTATCTCCTCTAGGTTTTTATAGGCCATCTGCTTACATCGGTTTAGAAAAGTCTCATTTTCAGAAATTTTCTTCTCCCTCTGTTGATTAATATCTTCTGACAGATGGCCTTCACTATCATCCTTATTTCCATAGGTCATATTCTTGAAATAGTCTTGAAATCTTTCCTTTCCAAGAACTTTTTTCTCCCTTTCTTGACGTCCGTTTTCTGACCGACTGCCATCACTAATGCTCTTACATTTTTGCCTTTCCTTCACGATCTCTTCCTTTGGATTTTTAGTTACTTTTATGGCAATTTTCTGTTCGTTTTCGGATGAGAAAGACTTTTCAGACCATCTGACATGTCTGTGTTTGGGAGCTTTTTCTTTCTCTGTCGCTATTGGAGGTAACTTCATAAGTTCCCGTATTTGAGCTTCTTCCATTGCCCTGTTCTGTCTCTCTCTCAATATTTCCACATCTCGTTCATAAACAGTTTGGTTTGTCGGTCTCAGTTTCTTTTGTTGTGCTTTCCTAATTATTGCCTCATCTTTTTCTTTTATCTCCTGTTTGAATCTGTATTCATTGTCCAGTGCAATCATTTTCTCCACATCATACATTTCTTCCATGCCTGAAGAGAGACTTGATCTGTTTCCTGAGCTTCCACTAACGTCGGAGTTCGTTGTGTTGCAATTTTCCTTTTGCTCATCTGATTTTGTCACTTTCTGTCTCTTCTGCTGTTCTTTAGGTTTGTGTCTCAGCATTCTTGCTCTCAATTTCCTTTCTGCTTCTACATCTCTGGTAAACTTTGGCAGATTTGAAATAAAGCAGTTTAAAGAAGAATCCTGTTCTTGAACTTGGTAAGGGCAGTTCAGATCTTCATTCATTTCTGTCAATGTCCTTAGCAAAGGGAAAGCCCTCTTCAGTAATCTACTGGAATCCATCTTCCGTTTCTTTCTTACACTGGAAAAAATTCAGTTCACTGTAAGTATGTCTTGATAAAGTAAGTTTGCTGCTACACCTCTGGCTCTAGAACACAAGTAACAAGATATTCAAGAGGTTTCAGAGCTGATGTCACAGTCACAATCTATGACACAAAGTATTTGATCTCAGTGACATCATCAGTTAGGTACAAGTGTAACATTGGTTGCTATTGCTATGGTAACCAGGAAAAGCTCTGAAGTGATTCACACTTTCTAGTAAAAGAGACGTTTCAAACCATCAAAACATTTCCAAATAAATTCATTCATATTAAAACAAATGTAACTTTTTCAACAATTTAGATTTGGGTTTCTGAAAAGGAGGACACTTCTTTTTTTGTTGTTTTTTGCTGGCCACCCTAATAAACAGAAAAGAGCAGAAAAAATTCAGCTCATTATGTCTAACAGTTTTTGAGATTTTGGGGGGGGGGTAGATGTACCTTGACACAAACCCACCTTTGAGAAGAGAAATATAGGGTTTTTGAAAGATGATTACTTAAGAAATAAATCAATTGACACTTATTTGTAATGAAATTCTTTAAATATATGTAAATCATATTGCAAAACATGAAAATGCACAGTATAAATAGCTTACTTTTAAAACGAAGATTCTTTAAAAAATGTCATTTTGAAAAATAAAACAAATTTCAATATTGGCCACTAACAGCAGACATGACATTTTTGGGATACCATATTTAAAAATATATGTTGAAACCAAGCCCCAGAAGCTATTTTCCCAACCAACGATGTGATCTTAACAAGCTCAATTTTTTGTAGGGGTCAGGAACTGTTTAATAAAGATTTATTAGGCCACAAAAATGCTGCCAAAGCTACTTTGACTGACGGAAACAAATTTCAAAAATTGACAAAATTGAGTATTTTTTGACACTCCCCAAATCTGCATCTTTAATCAGATTTAAATAAATCTTCTTTACTACAGATAAATTAGGCTGCTGAATAATATAAATGTCATGAAGTGGGGTTGGTGGTGGTGAGGCAAAACGCAGCAGACCCAGATGTAGTGTAGATGCAGGAGTTTAATAATGAACAAACCAGAAAACAGTCCACAGACCTGGCAGCACTGCTGAGCGGAAGGCTAATGCTCACTTCAGGTAGCAACAGGAAAGTACGAGGACTCGACAATACAGGACGTACATTGACGTTAGCAGACGTAACTCAGACGTAGGACCCGACGAAGACAGACACACACAGGTGACTCTAAATACACAAGAGGAAATCAGGGAACGAGATACACCTGGGGACTAATCACGGGGAGACAGGACAACACAGAGACTCAGACACACAGGAAACTAGAAATAAACATACAGAAAAACACAGAACACAACAATAAAGTCATCCATTTTTGGCAATCTTTAGTAGTTTCCTTGATAATGGTGGTAGGAAATAGGTTTTTTTTTCTTACATATCTAACTTTAGATAAGTTTTGACTTGCACCAAAATGTTAATTTTTTAAAGCATTTCATCGAAACTTCCTTCTTGGATGTCAATTAGGCTGCTGCATCAGATAAAAACAATCATTTATGACTATCTTTAGTAGTTTTTATTATTTTGCTGACAGAAAATAGAGATTGTTTTTTTTGAATTTTTTTTTTTCTATGAAAAATTCCCAACTACCGACTATCTGAAAAAGAGCCAAAGAAAGTACAGTTTTTTTCTTTATTAGCTAGCTTAGCCACATTTAGCTTACAGAAGCTGGAAGTGGCGACTCGGGCGAGGTCCCTTTGTGTGTCGATATGCGTGGGGCGTCAAGCACATTGATTCTACAAGTTTGGTACCAATATAATATTAAAGCTCACAAATTAATCCTTATTTTGTTACCTAATTTTTCAGGCTTATTTTGTATAATTCATTCGCTATTTGACGATCTGTTCGGAGGTTTTAAATAATCCTAATTGGTCTTGGGTATGTCTTCTTTTTATCTTCAATTTTTACATTTCTCTCTTTGTGGATCATCAATTGTGTCTCGTATATCGCATCTCACAGCTCATATAGAACATAAATCAAATTTAGCTGATAATTAACTACACTGTAAAAAAATCTGTAAAACAGATAAATGTACAGTAGAAATTTGAAGGAATTTTAGTTTTTATTTTCAACAGATATTTGTACTGTATTTTTATTTTTCCCCTTCAGGGGTCTTTTGTGGGCTCTTGTGTCCCTTATATGACAATAGGCTGACAGGAAAGGGGGAAGAAGAGAGGGAAGACATGCGGCAAATGTCGGTCGGTCCGAGAATCGAATCGGCCGTGTCGATGACTCAAGGCCTCCAAATGTGGGTCGCGCTATCCCCTACGCCACCACAGCACGCCCCATTTGTACTGCATTTTCAATTTTATGCATTGCATCATGGGAACAAGAACCTTTGCGAAGCTTGAAAACAGGTCTGACTCTCGCTAACCGGAATCTGGAACATCTATCTTTTGGACTTCGGTTGGATTAAGAGTTGGAGTAATTTTTCTGGCACCTCCCTGGTAATGTAAAAGAAATCAGAACACATTCTTTTCTGTGTACAACGTTTTGAAATATTTGTTTGACTTCATGAGACTCCTGGCGAATATAAGCAAACAATCTTGCAGTCTTTTTTTGACAAAACAACAGTTATAGGCTATATTATTTTTAAAATAATATGTTTGACTGTGGATTATAAAAGTAAAACACAGTTGCTGCTGTATTCTTATTTATTTATTTATTTTACCAAACTCAAAGTACCGTCCATTTTTTCAAATCAAGTCAAACTGAATTGGGCGCGTGAAAACCAACCGTTCATGGCATCATGCCACTTATGTCGCAATCCTGCTTTTAAAAAAATGTCAAGCTGCAGTTGTCGGTCAGAAAACTTTTGTTTAAAACAAGATTAGTTTATTTTACTAAGAGAGCAAACTACAGTGTCTGTCTGTCTGTCTGTCTGTCTGTCACTTGTGTTCTGTATTTATACAGTACAGACCAAATGTTGGGACACAACTGTGTGTCCAAACTTTTGGTCTGTACTGTATATATTATTTATTTTTTTAATCACACTTAATTGTCTTTAATAAGTGTCATAAAATATAGATAATATATACATATCTCTATCTATCTATCTATCTATCTATCTATCTATATACATACATACAGACCAAATGTTTGGACACACTTTCTAATTGAATTCATTTAGAAAGTGTGTCCAAACATTTGGTCTGTATGTATATCTATATTTTTTTTAATCACACTCAATTGTCTTTAATAAGTGTCATAAAATATAGATTATATAGATATATCTATATATATATATCTATATATATATATATATATGTATATATATATATATATATATATATATATATGTATATATATAGAGAGAGATCTAGATATATCTAGATCTATATTTATCTATATATAGATCTAGATATATCTAGATCTATATATCTACATATGTAGATATGTAGATATATATCTATAGATACACAGTGCAGACCAAAAGTTTGGACACACTAATTAGAAAGTGTGTCCAAACTTTTGGTCTGTACTGTTTATATTTTTTTTATCACACTTAGTTGTCTTTAATAAGTGTCATAAAATATAGATTTTATAATATATATATATATATACATATATATATATATATGATTACAACATCATAGATATCATAAAATATCTATGATGGTGTAATTATTGTGACGCACTTTGGTCAATTAGGATTATTATAAATTCTCACATAGTGCACATGTGAGAATTTGACCACATGTGGAAAATGTGTCCCACATGTGATTTTCGTGGTATTTTTTGTAAGGGTATCTATCTATCTATCTATCTATCTATCTATTGTTTTTGTAGGAAAACTGGAGCACCCAGAGAAAACCTATTGTTAAAATGACTTACAATTTCTTAAAGTTACTAATACCCTATATGCTACGAATTGCGGTTTTAGCACTTCGAGTGCAAAGGCAACAGTATGTTAGCAATGGCTGCTCTGTTCTCTGCAGGACAATTAATTATTCAGACATCCTCAAACGCTCCAACAACGGTATCAAACTTCATAAAACCTTCAAAGGTCAGGCCTCATATGTCTGATGTAGTTAGTGGACAATCTTACAAAGATGTTATGTAAACGATAAGTGAAAGCTGCTGTTTTCAAGAGAAAAGCAAAGAGTGGTTTGAAGAGCCAGCCATCCATCCATCCATCCATCCCCCCATGAATAGACCTTGCCAGGAGCATCCCTCACCGAAGGTGTCCACCAACGGGTTTCAAGGGTTGCCGCCGCAACAGGCACCAACAATCTTGCGACCACAGCTCCGATAAGCCGCCTCAATAATGGAGGCACGGAACATGGTTCACTCAAACCCCATGTCCCCAACCTTCCCTGGAACGTGTTCAACGTTCTACTGGAGATGGGAGTTAAAGCTCCGTCTCACAGGGGATTCCGCCAGATGTTCCCCGCAGACCCTCACAACACGTTTGGGCCTGCCAAGTCTGATCGGCTTCCTCCCCCACCACCGGAGCCAACTCACCACCAGGTAGTGGTCAGTGGACAACTCCGCACCTCTCTTCACCCGAGTGTCCAAGACATATGGCCGCAGATCCAATGACAAAGTCGATCATCAAACTGCAGCCGAGGGTGTCCTGGTGCCAAGTGCACATATGGACACCCTTATGCCTGAACATGGTGTTCGTTACTGACAATCTGTGACAAGAACAGACGTTTAACAGAACACCACTCGAGTTCAGATCGGGGGAGTCGTTCTTCCCAACCACGCCCCTCCAGGTCTTGCTGTCGTTGCCCACGTGAGCGTTGAAGTCCCCAGCAGAACAAGGGAGTCCCCAGGAGAGGCACTCTCCAGTACCCCCTCCAAGGACTCCAAGAAGGGCGTGTAATCTGAACTGTTGTTTGGCCCATAAGAACAAACAACAGTCAAAACCCGTCCCCCCACCTATAGGCGGAGGGAGGCTACCCTCTTGTTCGCCGGGGTAAACCCCAACGTACAGGCGGCGGGATGAGGGGCAACAAGTATGCCCACTCCTGCCCGTTGCCTCTCACCGTGGGCAACTCCAGAGTGGAAGTATCTGGGAGACAGGTAGTAAAAGGTCCTTCCATCCATCCATCCATCCATTTTCTTCTTCTTGTTGGGTCGTTGGGGCGGCAGCCTGAGTAGGGAGGCCCAGACTTCACTCTCCTCAGCCACTTGGATCAGCTCCTCCAGGGGAATCCCATTGCATTCCTTGGTCAGGTGAGAAAAAAATTTCTTCAATTGGGCCTGGGAATGAATGGGAGTTTTACACCCGTGTATTTGAAATCATCACGGAGGTACACACAGTTGGAGTCCAGTGAGGGAGGTCTGGCAGGCATGTTATTGCTAACTCTTTGTCGACTCAGTAAAGGTCTGCAAACATTGCGGGTTTTTGCCTGATGTTTTTCAGCAGAATATACAATTTTTTCCATACAGGTCTTGGAGCTACTTTCCGCTGGTCCTTCTTCTGGCAGACTCTTCCAAACATCATGATAAATAGGCTGTTTTTGTTTCTCTATGTGGGTTATTTTACTGTTTTCACCTCCACACACTCTGTTCAATTCAATTAAGGAAAGCATGTCTTTCCTTTCAATTTCACGTAGTTCCTTTTTCTCCTGCTGTTTTTGGTGTATCTGGGAATTCCAAGAATCAGTCAGGGACTTGTTAGCTGCAGCTTTTTTCTCTTTCTGAACTTTTTCACGGTTCTGTGCTGCAGCTTCCCGTTGTTTCCTTTCTTTTAATAATCTTTCCTCCATAAAAGCCCTTTTGTTTGCTTCTTTTCTCTGTATCATTGACAGTTGGTCGTAAACTATTTTTTTATGTATTTCACGACAGCTGTCCTTGTCAGGAATGTCGCAGTCACTGTCTTGGTCTATAACTGATTCATACTGGACATCTTTTCCTGCATCAGTCACATTGTCCTGTGTCTTTACTTTCTGTAGAGGCTCCTTCTTCTGTCTGCTTTCTTCAGCTTGATAACCAGGAAGCACCCCTTGCCGTTCAAACCTGCCCATGTCACTCTTCTGTTTCTGTTTATGTTCATATGTGGCAGCCAATTTATCTGCCAGAGGGTTTTGTTTCTGACTTTTCACCCGTTGATCTATTTCCTTTAACATTTTATTACCCTTCTCCTTAGCCATACTGTTATAAAGTTGTTTTTGTAAACGGGCATCATCTGCAGCTTCTTTTTTCAAAATAGCCTCTAAGCTCTCATCCATCTTCTTTTGCTTTTCTGTGTTTGCCTCAGTCTTGTCCTGTCTAAAAAAATTCTGGTCTTTCAGTTTCTTCTCTTTTCTCATCTGAACTTCCTCAATTTGATGCAATCTATCTGACTCCATAATGGCAGCCATTTGTTTCCTTTCGATTTCAATCTTTTCCTTTTTCTTCAGTTGCTTATCTTGCATTTGAGCATCCCATGTCTCGGTCAGAGATTTTTTCGAATTCGCTTTCTTTTCTCTTTCCTGTTCTTCTCTTAACTTTTGGCCTAAATGCTGCTTAGCTCTCTCTTTGAATCGATTTTCCTCCAAAAGAGCAATGTTGGCAGCTTCTTTCTTTTTTATAGTGTCCAGGTTGTCGTAAGCGATCTTTTTACAATCCTCTAGAGATGGGACCTTTTGAGGAAGCCTCATCTCATGCTTGTTGTTGGACTGAAAGCCATCATTTTGGTCCCCAATATTTTGTTCAATCTTTTCCTGGGTGCTGAGTTTCGGCTGCTTTTCCGTCTTCTGATTCTTTTTCTCGGATTCCTCCAATCGCCGTGACCTTTCTGACTCCATCAACAAATAAGACCCTTGGTTTTTAACCTTGTCCATTGTTATCTTCTTCTGCTGTTTAAATTCAACTTGTCCATCCCATGCATTGGTCATAGACTGTTGCGTTTCAACTTTCTTTTCTCTCTCCTTTTTCTCCACCAACCTTTGGGCAAGCTCCCGCTTAACCATTTCTTTTTGTAACTTCTCCTCCTCTGAAGCGTCTTTGGCAATTTCTTTTTTCTTTATCTCCTCTAGGTTTTTATAGGCCATCTGCTTACATCGGTTTAGAAAAGTCTCATTTTCAGAAATTTTCTTCTCCCTCTGTTGATTAATATCTTCTGACAGATGGCCTACACTATCATCCTTATTTCCATAGGTCATATTCTTACAACAGTCTTGAAATCTTTCCTTTCCAAGAACTTTTTTCTCCCTTTCTTGACGTCCGTTTTCTGACCGACTGCCATCACTAATGCTCTTACATTTTTGCCTTTCCTTCACGATCTCTTCCTTTGGATTTTTAGTTACTTTTATGGCAATTTTCTGTTCGTTTTCGGATGAGAAAGACTTTTCAGACCATCTGACATGTCTGTGTTTGGGAGCTTTTTCTTTCTTTGTCTCTATTGGAGGTAACTTCATAAGTTCCCGTATTTGAGCTTCTTCCATTGCCCTGTTCTGTCTCTCTCTCAAAATTTCCACATCTCGTTCATAAACAGTTTGGTTTGTCGGTCTCAGTTTCTTTTGTTGCGCTTTCCTAATTATTGCCTCATCTTTTTCTTTTATCTCCTGTTTGAATCTGTATTCATTGTCCAGTGCAATCATTTTCTCTATGTCATACATTTCTTCCATGCCTGAAGAGAGACTCGATCTGTATCCTGAGCTTCCACTAACGTCGGAGTTTGTTGTGTCGCAATTTTCCTTTTGCTCATCTGATTTTGTCACTTTCTGTCTCTTCTGCTGTTCTTTAGGTTTGTGTCTCAGCATTCTTGCTCTCAATTTCCTTTCTGCTTCTACATCTCTGGTAAACTTTGGCAGATTTGAAATAAAGCAGTTTAAAGAAGAATCCTGTTCTTGAACTTGGTAAGGGCAGTTCAGATCTTCATTCACTTCTGTCATTGTCTTTAGCAAAGGGATAACCTTCTTCAGTAATCTACTGGAATCCATCTTCCGTTTCTTTCTTACACTGGTAAAAATTGAGTTCACTGTAAGTAAGTCTTGGTAAAGTAAGTTTGGTGCTACACCTCTGGCATCAGTTAGACAGAAGTGTAACGTTGGTTGCTATTGCTATGGTAATCAGGAAAAGCTCTGAAGTGATTCACACTTTCTAGTAAAAGAGACGTTTCAAACCATCAAAATATTTCCAAATAAATTCATTCATATTAAGACAAATGTAACTTTTTTCAACAATTTAGACTGTCTTCAGTCAATGTGACTGTAATTGATAAAGATTTAACAATGTGCAAAACACAAACACCTGGTTTCCCATTAAATCTATTCAACAGTGTTTTCCTCATCAAGAGGTTTTTGATGGGGAACCTAACTGTAGTTTCTCATGTCTTTTGTTAGCCGCTATCTAAGCTACGCCCTAAAGACGGCGTTCCCAGCGTGCCATTTCGTTCAAACTTAGCTTTGCGTGTGTGTGTAAAAACCATCTGTGTGTATGTGTGTACGAGTCTGCGAAGAGCAGAGAGATGGATGAAAACAGAATTATTTATTCCCGACGCTCTCTTCCAAGTGACCTGCACAAGTTTTGACTCTCCACTGAAGACTCCATCAACAGTCTCCTTGCTTTTTTCACGTGGTTTCGTATGTTTTTCTCGCACAAATTCAGCCTAATACAAAAAATTTATCAGAAACAACTGATGGTGAAGCAGGTGATGAGCTTGTTCAACCAAGTTCCATTGAACAAGTGGGTAGTTTAAGTATTTCCAATTTATTAGTAATGTTCTTTGACATTGTAGGAGCTATTTATCTACTTTCAGTTAAATCTTAGAATTTAGATTATCTAGTTTATTTGTATTCTTATTTGTTTATTTTCTAGTTGATTTATAATTAGAATTTTTGTTTAATTTGTTATTTAGAATAGTGTTATGTATGTGATAAAACAATACATTATTCAATGGCACTATTTTGTGTGTTGTAATGGAAGAATACTAAATGTGGTATCAGCGCATTGATCTCACTATGTTTTTGGGAAAAGTGTCTAATAAACTAAGTCACGTTATACTGAGGGTCTGTTGAGTCTATATAGTAAAGTTATGAGAAGAAACATAACAAACTGGCGACGAGATTTAAACGGATCCCCCGATGCACGTAACGACAGAGAGGGGGAAAAGCCTTGTGAAAGTGACAAAAAGACAATAAAATGAGAACAGGAAAGCCCTCCGTCTGGATGCTAATGAGGCTTGCTAACTAACGACCTACAGAGAGAAAGTGAGTAACGAACACCACACGAAAATGTCGGGAGGCGTTGGACAAATGAACGTTTTTGAAAACGGCACAGGGGACTGGACAACGTATGTGGAGCGAGTTGAACAGTACTGTCTGGCTAACAAAGTAGAGGATGAGAGGAAAGTCGCTGTGTTACTGAGCGTAATGGGAGTGAAAACTTATAACTTGCTGCGTAGCCTCATCACACCAGCCAAACCAGCAGACAAAAGTTTCAAGAAGATCACAGAGGTTCTCCAAAAACATTT
The DNA here is from genome assembly GCF_019740435.1 of Gambusia affinis. Taxonomy (NCBI): domain Eukaryota; kingdom Metazoa; phylum Chordata; class Actinopteri; order Cyprinodontiformes; family Poeciliidae; genus Gambusia; species Gambusia affinis. The sequence goes on along the minus strand of NC_057869.1, from coordinate 28,716,397 downwards.
CCAACCGAAGCCACTGGTCATAGCTGAACGTTTCAGATTTCATAAACGAAATCAGTTGAAAACCGAGTCCACTTCGGAGTACATCGCGGAGCTTCGGCGGCTGTCGGAGCACTGTCAGTTCGGGGAGGGGCCGTCAGATTCACTGAGAGACCGTTTCGTCTGCGGGCTGCACAATGAAAGCACACAGAAACGACTCCTCACAGAGGATAATCTGACGTTGCATCGTGCATTAGAAATTGCCATATCTATGGAAACTGCAGCAAAAGACACAGGAGAGCTTCATGGAAATTTCACGGAGCCGTGTTCTGTCAATAAAATGCGTGCGCAGCCTAATGATAAATTACAGACCTGTTACAGATGCGGCAAAAAGTCACATAACGCTGCTAATTGCTGGTTTAATGATAAAGAATCTCTTCAATGCAACAAAAAAGGACATATACAGAAAATGGGCAGATCAAAACAATGTAAGAAAAACAAAATGTGGAACAAAGACAGAAAACTGCATGAAGTAAATGAGACAGACTCATCTTCTCAGGAGCATTTGGCATGCCTTGAGCTGCATACAATACAAGACATCAAGAAATATTAAGATGCAATAGGGCTCACACCTAAAGTGCAAGGATTATGTTAAAGATGGAACTGGATACTGGGTCAGCCCTTTCACTGATCTCATATGATAACTACAGAGACAAGTTTCCAAATCTGAAACTAAAGCACACTTCAGTGAAACTAAAAACATACACTGGTGAAAGAATAAGTCTCTTGGGAAAACTAAAAGTGGAATATAAGAAAAACAAATGCGACCTTGAACTTTATGTTCTGAAAAATGGCGGCGTCCCATTATTTGGACGTGACTGGCTGAAACGCGTCCAACTCAACTGGAAAGAAATAAAGTCCATGAGACTGGTACCAGACCTGAGTGCAAGTTCAGTGGAGGAAAGACTGAAACAGATACTTGAGGAACATGTGCCGGTGTTCAAAGAAGGAATTGGCCCTGAAAAATATTAAAGCACAGATCATATTGGAAGACGACGCAAAACCCAGATTCCACAAGGCACGTCCTGTACCGTATGCTATACCAGTGGTTCTCAAACCTTTTTCAGTGATGTAACCCCTTAAAAATATATTTTTAGTCAAGTACCCCCTGACACGGGCAAAACATTTTTGGAAAAAAAAAAGGTACAGTGCTGTAAAATCACTGTCTGATTTATTAAAGCCAAACAACTTTTATCAGTGAACCTGACAAATATATACATATTGCAAACATTGCATGGTTAAGCAAACATTGCATGGTTAAACAAAAAGGAAAAATCAGAAGACGATGACCACCAGGAAGGTATAAAACCAGTCAAAACTGAAATATGCAAAACACTGCTAATTTATAATGGTCTCTGTAATTGTACAAAATTAAATATATACATAAATAACTAAAATGTGTTCACAGAAATAAATCTACAACTTAATTTAAATAAAATATATTTTGTTTACAAAATAAATTAACTTAATAAATAAATATTTGCTCACAAAAAAAATTAACGTTACCTCTTTTAGGATAAAAAAAAAAAAGATTGCACTTTAATCACTTTGCATTGAACATTTGATTTGATTTGAACAGTATGTAACAGGCAGTGATTTATGAACAGGAAAAAAATTACTCAGTACATTTAATGAGAAATATGGGCTTGCACCTCACTGAGGATCTTTGTCATTCTTGGTGGCAGGGAGGCAACTGCAGTGATCAAGTTCTTCTCCAGGCACAGTCTGTTTCTTTGCTTTATTTTGATCAGCAACATTACTAACAAGGAGGCCTCACATAAATATGTGGATGCAAAGGGTAGTAGCTGCTCCAAAGCTTTCTGTCCCAGCTCAGGGTGCTCCTGCCTCACACACACCCAAAACTGTGTCAGAGTGGATGCACCAAACTTCAGCTGCAGGCCACGGTCAAATGCTACTTCCATCAGTTTTTCCTGATGACTGACAGGAAGCTTGCTTCTGTTTGCTTCTGACAAGAGAAATGGGTTTCTCACCCAATCCAGCTGTGCAGATTTCTCATCCATGTCAAGTAGGAGTGAAAACCACTGATCAAGTTAGCCAAATGTCCCACTATGGCTAACTTCATCAGAGCTGTCGCTACATCCTCACTGGAGAGAAAAGCATTCAGCTGAGGAAAGCAGGTGAAATCCTCCTGATCACATGCCCATTTCCACATCTCTCCTTTCTCCAGGAAACCACCCACCTTGTCATACAGGTCCAGGATGCTGGTGTCCTTGCCCTGCAAGGACATATTCAGTTCATTCAGTTTCCTGAATATATCTGCCAGATAGCAAAGCTTTGTAAGCCAGTCCGTGTTCTCAAACAAGGTGGCATGGGGAGATCCGTGCTTTGTCAGGAAGGTGTGCACTTCAGCTCGCAACTCAAATAGCCTGTTCAGTACTCTTCCACGAGACAGCCAGCGCACTTCAGTATACAGGGCAGTTCTGTGTGTTCAGCTCCCGATTTTCACAGAGGCTGCAGTACAAACGCATGCGTTAATTGACCTTGACTTAGATGAAGTTTATAACTTTAATGCTGTTGTTCAAAATATTGTGAAACACAGGGCTCATTTTCTTGGATGCTGGCGCTTCCCTGTGTATCGCAGTCGTCCACTTGATGTCAGGATTTGTTTTTAATCTGTGCTATGAGCCCTTTTGCTATGCCCGTCATTGATGCAGTCGCATCTGTGCAAACGCTGCTGCAGGATTTCCAGCTGATAGTTTTCAGTGAAAACATGTTAACGACATTAAAATGTCCTCTCTGGTTGTTCGCCTCCATTTCTTTGCAGAATAGGATGTGTTGCATTTATACTTTTGATGAGTGTAGTATCATGTTTGTAGAGAAACCGGAGCACCGGAGAAAACTTTTGTTTAAAACAAGATTAGTTTACTTTTTTTAAGAGAGCAAATTACAGTGTCTGTCTGTCTGCTACTTGTGTTTTGGTATATACAGTACAGACCAAAAGTTTGGACACATTTCAGAAAGTGTGAGAAAACCTTTGGTCTGTACTGTATATATATGTATATATGTACATATATATATATATGTACATATATATATGTACATATATATATATATATATATATATATATATATATATATATATATATATATATATATATATATATATATATATATATATATATATATATATATATATATACGTACAGACAGTAAGAGTACTATCACACTTTCAATTGAATTCAATTAGAAAGTGTGTCCAAACCTTTGGTCAGTACTGTATATTTATAAATATGATTACAACATCATAGATATAAAATATCTATGCTGTTATCATTATTGTGAAGCGCTTTGATCAATTGGGATTATTATAAATTCTCATAATTCTCATATGGTGCACATGTGAGAATTATGTGATCACAGGATACAAGGAGCATTGAACACATTAACAAAATTGTGACCCACATGTGATTACATGTTTGCACATGTGAAAATGTAAATATTTTCGTGGATTATGTGAACCACGTGATTTTTTGTAGTATTTTTTTAAGGCTACCTACCTACCTACCTACCTATCGTTTTTGTAGGAAAACTGGAGCACCCAGAGAAAACCTATTGTTGAAATTTCTTAAAGTTACTAATACCCTATATGCTACGGATTGTGGTTTTAGCACTTCGAGTGCATGTTAACAATGGCTGCTCTGTTCTCTGCAGGACAATTAATTATTCAGACATCCTCAAACGCTCCAACAACGGTATCAAACTTCATAAAACCTTCAAAGGTCAGGCCTCATATGTCTGATGTAGTTAGTGGACAATCTTACAAAGATGTCATGTAAACGATAAGTGAAAGCTGCTGTTTTCAAGAGAAAAGCAAAGAGTGGTTTGAAGAGCCAGCCATCCATCCATCCATCCCCCCCTGAATAGACCTTGCCAGGAGCATCCCTCACCGAAGGTGTCCACCAACGGGTTTCAAGGGTTGCCGCCGCAACAGGCACCAACAATCTTGCGACCACAGCTCCGATAAGCCGCCTCAATAATGGAGGCACGGAACATGGTTCACTCAGACTCCATATCCCCAACCTTCCCTGGAACATGTTCAACGTTCTACTGGAGATGGGAGTTAAAGCTCCGTCTCACAGGGGATTCCGCCAGATGTTCCCCGCAGACCCTCACAACACGTTTGGGCCTGCCAAGTCTGATCGGCTTCCTCCCCCACCACCGGAGCCAACTCACCACCAGGTAGCGGTCAGTAGACAACTCCGCACCTCTCTTCACCCGAGTGTCCAAGACATATGGCCGCAGATCCGATGACAAAGTCGATCATCAAACTGCAGCCGAGGGTGTCCTGGTGCCAAGTGCACATATGGACACCCTTATGCCTGAACATGGTGTTCGTTACTGACAATCTGTGACAAGAACAGACGTTTAACAGAACACCACTCGAGTTCAGATCGGGGGGAGTCGTTCCTTCACGCCCCTCCAGGTCTCGCTGTCGTTGCCCACGTGAGCGTTGAAGTCCCCAGCAGAACAAGGGAGTCCCCAGGAGAGGCACTCTCCAGTACCCCCTCCAAGGACTCCAAGAAGGGTGGGTAATCTGAACTGTTGTTTGACCCATAAGCACAAACAACAGTCAAAACCCGTCCCCCCACCTATAGGCGGAGGGAGGCTACCCTCTTGTTCGCCGGGGTAAACCCCCAGCAACAGGCAGTGGGATGAGAGGCAACAAGTATGCCCACTCCTGCCCGTTGCCTCTCACCGTGGGCAACTCCAGAGTGGAAGTATCTGGGAGACAGGTAGTAAAAGGTCCTTCCATCCATCCATCCATCCATTTTCTTCTTCTTGTTGGGTTGTGGGGGCGGCAGCCTGAGTAGGGAGGCCCAGACTTCACTCTCCTCAGCCACTTGGGTCAGCTCCTCCAGGGGAATCCCATTGCATTCCTTGGTCAGGTGAGAAAAAAATTTCTTCAATTGGGCCTGGGAATGAATGGGAGTTTTACACCTGTGTATTTGAAATCATCACGGAGGTACACAGAGTTGGAGTCCAGTGAGGGAGGTCTGGCAGGCATGTTATTGCTAACTCTTTGACGACTCAGTAAAGGTCTGCAAACATTGCGGGTTTTTGCCTGATGTTTTTCAGCAGAATACACAATTTTTTCCATACAGGTCTTGGAGCTACTTTCCGCTGGTCCTTCTTCTGGCAGACTCTTCCAAACATCATGATAAATAGGCTGTTTTTGTTTCTCTAGTTGGGTTATTTTACTGTTTTCACCTCCACACACTCTTTCCAATTCAATTAAGGAAAGCATGTCTTTCCTTTCAATTTCACGTAGTTCCTTTTTCTCCTGCTGTTTTTGGTGTATCTGGGAATTCCAAGAATCAGTCAGGGACTTGTTAGCTGCAGCTTTTTTCTCTTTCTGAACTTTTTCATGGTTCTGCGCTGCAGCTTCCCGTTGTTTCCTTTCTTTTAATAATCTTTCCTCCATAAAAGCCCTTTTGTTTGCTTCTTTTCTCTGTATCATTGACAGTTGGTCGTAAACTATTTTTTTATGTATTTCACGACAGCTGTCCTTGTCAGGAATGTCGCAGTCACTGTCTTGGTCTATAACTGATTCATACTGGACATCTTTTCCTGCATCAGTCACATTGTCCTGTGTCTTTGCTTTCTGTAGAGGCTCCTTCTTCTGTCTGCTTTCTTCAGCTTGATAACCAGGAAGCACCCCTTGCCGTTCAAACCTGCCCATGTCACTCTTCTGTTTCTGTTTACGGTCATATGTGGCAGCCAATTTATCTACCAGAGGGTTTTGTTTCTGACTTTTCACCCGTTGATCTATTTCCTTTAACATTTTATTACCCTTCTCCTTAGCCATACTGTTATAAAGTTGTTTTTGTAAACGGGCATCATCTGCAGCTTCTTTTTTCAAAATAGCCTCTAAGCTGTCATCCATCTTCTTTTGCTTTTCTGTGTTTGCCTCAGTCTTGTCCTGTCTAAAAAAATTCTGGTCTTTCAGTTTCTTCTCTTTTCTCATCTCAACTTCCTCAATTTGATGCAACCTATCTGACTCCATAATGGCAGCCATTTGTTTCCTTTCAATTTCAATCTTTTCCTTTTTCTTCAGTTGTTTATCTTGCATTTGAGCATCCCATGTGTCGGTCAGAGATTTTTTGGAATTGGCTTTCTTTTCTCTTTCCTGTTCTTCTCTTAACTTTTGGCCTAAATGCTGCTTAGCTCTCTCTTTGAATCGATTTTCCTCCAAAAGAGCAATGTTGGCAGCTTCTTTCTTTTTTATAGTGTCCAGGTTGTCGTAAGCGATCTTTTTACAATCCTCTAGAGACGGGACCTTTTGAGGAAGCCTCATCTCATGCTTGTTGTTGGACTGAAAGCCATCATTTTGGTCCCCAATATTTTGTTCAATCTTTTCCTGGGTGCTGAGTTTCGGCTGCTTTTCCGTCTTCTGATTCTTTTTCTCGGATTCCTCCAATCGCCGTGACCTTTCTGACTCCATCAACAAATAAGACCCTTGGTTTTTAACCTTGTCCATTGTTATCTTCTTCTGCTGTTTAAATTCAACTTGTCCATCCCATGCATTGGTCATAGACTGTTGCATTTCAACTTTCTTTTCTCTCTCCTTTTTGTCCACCAACCTTTGGGCAAACTCCCGCTTAACCATTTCTTTTTGTAACTTCTCCTCCTCTAAAGCGTCTTTGGCAATTTCTTTTTTCTTTATCTCCTCTAGGTTTTTATAGGCCATCTGCTTACATCGGTTTAGAAAAGTCTCATTTTCAGAAATTTTCTTCTCCCTCTGTTGATTAATATCTTCTGACAGATGGCCTTCACTATCATCCTTATTTCCATAGGTCATATTCTTGAAATAGTCTTGAAATCTTTCCTTTCCAAGAACTTTTTTCTCCCTTTCTTGACGTCCGTTTTCTGACCGACTGCCATCACTAATGCTCTTACATTTTTGCCTTTCCTTCACGATCTCTTCCTTTGGATTTTTAGTTACTTTTATGGCAATTTTCTGTTCATTTTCGGATGAGAAAGACTTTTCAGACCATCTGACATGTCTGTGTTTGGGAGCTTTTTCTTTCTTTATCTCTATTGGAGGTAACTTCATAAGTTCCCGTATTTGAGCTTCTTCCATTGCCCTGTTCTGTCTCTCTCTCAAAATTTCCACATCTCGTTCGTAAACAGTTTGGTTTGTCGGTCTCAGTTTCTTTTGTTGCGCTTTCCTAATAATTGCCTCATCTTTTTCTTTTATCTCCTGTTTGAATCTGTATTCATTGTCCAGTGCAATCATTTTCTCTATGTCATACATTTCTTCCATGCCTGAAGAGAGACTTGATCTGTATCCTGAGCTTCCACTAACGTCGGAGTTTGTTGTGTCGCAATTTTCCTTTTGCTCATCTGATTTTGTCACTTTCTGTCTCTTCTGCTGTTCTTTAGGTTTGTGTCTCAGCATTCTTGCTCTCAATTTCCTTTCTGCTTCTACATCTCTGGTAAACTTTGGCAGATTTGAAATAAAGCAGTTTAAAGAAGAATCCTGTTCTTGAACTTGGTAAGGGCAGTTCAGATCTTCATTCATTTCTGTCAATGTCCTTAGCAAAGGGAAAGCCCTCTTCAGTAATCTACTGGAATCCATCTTCCGTTTCTTTCTTACACTGGAAAAAATTCAGTTCACGGTAAGTATGTCTTGATAAAGTAAGTTTGCTGCTACACCTCTGGCTCTAGAACACAAGTAACAAGATATTCAAGAGGTTTCAGAGCTGATGTCACAGTCACAATCTATGACACAAAGCATTTGATCTCAGTGACATCATCAGTTAGGTACAAGTGCAACATTGGTTGCTATTGCTATGGTAACCAGGAAAAGCTCTGAAGTGATTCACACTTTCTAGTAAAAGAGACGTTTCAAACCATCAAACTTTTCCAAATAAATTCATTCATATTAAGACAAATGTAACTTTTTTCAACAATTTAGACTGTCTTCAGCCAATGTGACTGTAATTGATAAAGATTTAACAATGTGCAAAACACAATCATCTGGTTTCCCATTAAATCTGCTCAACAGTGATTTCCTCATCAAAAGAGGTTTTTGATGAGGAAAAGTGTTTGGTGAACTCAGGTTAAACTGCAGCCATTTCTCATTTAGAAATCTTTAGTGCTTTTGTCCTTCATCTCATTTTACTTTGTATAATAAATGGTTGACTTCCAGTTTTTAATTTGATGTTTTTATTTTGATGAAATAACTTCCGCTCTATATATGTTGCAGAATGGCAGCTGAACAACAGAAAAAAACAGAAGGCAAGTTACAACATATTAAAATGTGTCTTGTTATTAGCGACCAACTTGATAGAGGTACAAGGTATGTTTATTTTTTTGTAAATAAGGATGGTTCTAATTTTTTAATAGATTGAAATCGTGAATTTGTGGTGTATAAACACTAGGGCACAGTTTTGAATTAGAGTTGATATATTTAGAGGTGAACATTATTTTTAGTTGAAACATTCTTGGTTGTAAGAGTGTGTTTTTGTAGCTTCCACTGTCCTTTTTTGTGTGTGTTTGTGCTTACAGCTGTTACAGTGAAACTCAGGGTTTACTTCCAATAAACCTCACTGTTCATCAGTAAAGCCACAATCCTTCATTTGGGGTCAGGGGTGTTGCACACTTTTTTATCTTTAATCCTGTTAGGCGTGTGCTTCTGTTCATGCTTGTATATATGTGGTCCAGTGTAGACAGATGAGCCAAACACATTCAACTGAAAAACACAAGTGGCTTTTATTCCCGACTGTCCTCAGATGGAACAGTATTAATTTTGGTTTGATTTGTACAGAAGCTCATTGCTGAAACGCAGGAAAAAATATATTTTGAGTGCTATCACGTTATAGCGTGCTACTTATCTTAGACGTGATTCGTATCTTGTTTAAAGGTTATAATTTTATGTCCAGGAGGTGGCGGTATAACGCTAGGCTAGTACAGAGGCTAACAGGAATTGGTCAAGTTTAAGTTTCCCTCCATTATTAGTGTAAAACATGGAGAGATACTGATGCTGCTTTGCACTGTGGTTAAAACCATTAATAGCATGCACACTCTGAGCAGGATCCTAACCAGAACAGGACTGCACAGAAGGAAAGGTCAGTCTGGTCCTCTAGCTGTGGCGGCTTTCATAACTGACCGTCTGGATCGAAGCTGACATTGGCTTCCGATTGTAGCTTCTGATTCGGGAAATGGCTAAAGGGTCATTATAACAGAGGCACAGATGTATTTGCTGATCATTTTCTGTTCAGAATTTTATTGTACTAGGTACCGGCAGTCAATTTATTTTCTTTAGATTTTTAGTACTCTAAATGGATTTTTATTTTAAGTGTATTAACATAGGGTGACCAGATTTGGGTTTCTGAAAAGGAGGACACTTCTTTTTTTGTTGTTTTTTGCTGGCCAACCTAATTAACAGAAAAGAGCAGAAAAAATTCAGCTCATTATGTCTAACAGTTTTTGAGATTTGGGGGGGGGGTAGATGTACCTTGGCACAAACCCACCTTTGAGAAGAGAAATATGGGGTTTTTGAAAGATGATTACTTAAGAAATAAATCAATTGACACTTATTTGTAATGAAATTCTTTAAATATATGTAAATCATATTGCAAAACATGAAAATGCACAGTATAAATAGCTTACTTTTAAAACGAAGATTCTTTAAAATAAAACAAATTTCAATATTGGCCACTAACAGCAGACATGACATTTTTGGGATACCATATTTAAAAATATATGTTGAAACCAAGCCCCAGAAGCTATTTTCCCAACCAACGATGTGATCTTAACAAGCTCAATTTTTTGTAGGGGTCAGGAACTGTTTAATAAAGATTTATTAGGCCACAAAAATGCTGCCAAAGCTACTTTGACTGACGGAAACAAATTTCAAAAATTGACAAAATTGAGTATTTTTTGACACTCCCCAAATCTGCATCTTTAATCAGATTTAAATAAATCTTCTTTACTACAGATAAATTAGGCTGCTGAATAATATAAATGTCATGAAGTGGGGTTGGTGGTGGTGAGGCAAAACGCAGCAGACCCAGATGTAGTGTAGATGCAGGAGTTTAATAATGAACAAACCAGAAAACAGTCCACAGACCTGGCAGCACTGCTGAGCGGAAGGCTAATGCTCACTTCAGGTAGCAACAGGAAAGTACGAGGACTCGACAATACAGGACGTACATTGACGTTAGCAGACGTAACTCAGACGTAGGACCCGACGAAGACAGACACACACAGGTGACTCTAAATACACAAGAGGAAATCAGGGAACGAGATACACCTGGGGACTAATCACGGGGAGACAGGACAACACAGAGACTCAGACACACAGGAAACTAGAAATAAACATACAGAAAAACACAGAACACAACAATAAAGTCATCCATTTTTGGCAATCTTTGGTAGTTTCCTTGATAATGGTGGTAGGAAATAGGTTTTTTTTTTCTTACATATCTAACTTTAGATAAGTTTTGACTTGCACCAAAATGTTAATTTTTTAAAGCATTTCATCGAAACTTCCTTCTTGGATGTCAATTAGGCTGCTGCATCAGATAAAAACAATCATTTATGACTATCTTTAGTAGTTTTTATTATTTTGCTGACAGAAAATAGAGATTGTTTTTTTTGAATTTTTTTTTTTCTATGAAAAATTCCCAACTACCGACTATCTGAAAAAGAGCCAAAGAAAGTACAGTTTTTTTCTTTATTAGCTAGCTTAGCCACATTTAGCTTACAGAAGCTGGAAGTGGCGACTCGGGCGAGGTCCCTTTGTGTGTCGATATGCGTGGGGCGTCAAGCACATTGATTCTACAAGTTTGGTACCAATATAATATTAAAGCTCACAAATTAATCCTTATTTTGTTACCTAATTTTTCAGGCTTATTTTGTATAATTCATTCGCTATTTGACGATCTGTTCGGAGGTTTTAAATAATCCTAATTGGTCTTGGGTATGTCTTCTTTTTATCTTCAATTTTTACATTTCTCTCTTTGTGGATCATCAATTGTGTCTCGTATATCGCATCTCACAGCTCATATAGAACATAAATCAAATTTAGCTGATAATTAACTACACTGTAAAAAAAAATCTGTAAAAACAGATAAATGTACAGTAGAAATTTGAAGGAATTTTTAGTTTTTATTTTCAACAGATATTTGTACTGTATTTTTATTTTTCCCCTCCAGGGGTCTTTTGTGGGCTCTAGTGTCCCTTATATGACAATAGGCTGACAGGAAAGGGGGAAGAAGAGAGGGAAGACATGCGGCAAATGTTGGTCGGTCCGGGAATCGAATCGGCCGCGTCGATGACTCAAGGCCTCCAAATGTGGGTCGCGCTATCCCCTACGCCACCACAGCACGCCCCATTTGTACTGCATTTTCAATTTTATGCATTGCATCATGGGAACAAGAACCTTTGCGAAGCTTGAAAACAGGTCTGACTCTCGCTAACCGGAATCTGGAACATCTATCTTTTGGACTTCGGTTGGATTAAGAGTTGGAGTAATTTTTCTGGCACCTCCCTGGTAATGTAAAAGAAATCAGAACACATTCTTTTCTGTGTACAACGTTTTGAAATATTTGTTTGACTTCATGAGACTCCTGGCGAATATAAGCAAACAATCTTGCAGTCTTTTTTTGACAAAACAACAGTTATAGGCTATATTATTTTTAAAATAATATGTTTGACTGTGGATTATAAAAGTAAAACACAGTTGCCGCTGTATTCTTATTTATTTATTTATTTTACCAAACTCAAAGTACCGTCCATTTTTTCAAATCAAGTCAAACTGAATTGGGCGCGTGAAAACCAACCGTTCATGGCGTCATGCCACTTATGTCGCAATCCTGCTTTTAAAAAAATGTCAAGCTGCAGTTGTCGGTCAGAAAACTTTTGTTTAAAACAAGATTAGTTTATTTTACTAAGAGAGCAAATTACAGTGTCTGTCTGTCTGTCTGTCACTTGTGTTCTGTATTTATACAGTACAGACCAAATGTTGGGACACAACTGTGTGTCCAAACTTTTGGTCTGTACTGTATATATTATTTTTTTTTAATCACACTTAATTGTCTTTAATAAGTGTCATAAAATATAGATAATATATACATATCTCTATCTATATATATATATATATATATATATATATATATATATATATATACATACATACAGACCAAATGTTTGGACACACTTTCTAATTGAATTCATTTAGAAAGTGTGTCCAAACATTTGGTCTGTATGTATATCTATATTTTTTTAATCACACTTAATGGTCTTTAATAAGTGTCATAAAATATAGATTATATAGATATATATATATATATATATATATAGAGAGAGATCTAGATATATATAGATCTAGATATATCTAGATCTATATATCTACATATGTAGATATATAGATATACATCTATAGATACACAGTACAGACCAAAAGTTTAGACACACTAATTAGAAAGTGTGTCCAAACATTTGGTCTGTACTGTTTATATTTTTTTATCACACTTAGTTGTCTTTAATAAGTGTCATAAAATATAGATTTTATAATATATATATATATATATATATATATATATATATATACATATATATATATATATATATATATATATATATATATATATATATATATATATATATATATACATATATATGATTACAACATCATAGATATCATAAAATATCTATGATGGTGTAATTATTATGACGCACTTTGGTCAATTAGGATTATTATAAATTCTCACATAGTGCACATGTGAGAATTTGACCACATGTGGAAAATGTGTCCCACATGTGATTTTCGTGGTATTTTTTGTAAGGGTATCTATCTATCTATCTATCTATCTATCTATTGTTTTTGTAGGAAAACTGGAGCACCCAGAGAAAACCTATTGTTAAAATGACTTACAATTTCTTAAAGTTACTAATACCCTATATGCTACGAATTGCGGTTTTAGCACTTCGAGTGCAAAGGCAACAGTATGTTAGCAATGGCTGCTCTGTTCTCTGCAGGACAATTAATTATTCAGACATCCTCAAACGCTCCAACAACGGTATCAAACTTCATAAAACCTTCAAAGGTCAGGCCTCATATGTCTGATGTAGTTAGTGGACAATCTTACAAAGATGTCATGTAAACGATAAGTGAAAGCTGCTGTTTTCAAGAGAAAAGCAAAGAGTGGTTTGAAGAGCCAGCCATCCATCCATCCATCCATCCATCCCCCCATGAATAGACCTTGCCAGGAGCATCCCTCACCGAAGGTGTCCACCAACGGGTTTCAAGGGTTGCCGCCGCAACAGGCACCAACAATCTTGCGACCACAGCTCCGATAAGCCGCCTCAATAATGGAGGCACGGAACATGGTTCACTCAAACCCCATGTCCCCAACCTTCCCTGGAACATGTTCAACGTTCTACTGGAGATGGGAGTTAAAGCTCCGTCTCACAGGGGATTCCGCCAGATGTTCCCCGCAGACCCTCACAACACGTTTGGGCCTGCCAAGTCTGATCGGCTTCCTCCCCCACCACCGGAGCCAACTCACCACCAGGTAGCGGTCAGTAGACAACTCCGCACCTCTCTTCACTCGAGTGTCCAAGACATATGGCCGCAGATCCGATGACAAAGTCGATCATCGAACTGCAGCCGAGGGTGTCCTGGTGCCAAGTGCACATATGGACACCCTTATGCCTGAACATGGTGTTCGTTACTGACAATCTGTGACAAGAACAGACGTTTAACAGAACACCACTCGAGTTCAGATCGGGGGGAGTCGTTCCTTCACGCCCCTCCAGGTCTCGCTGTCGTTGCCCACGTGAGCGTTGAAGTCCCAAGCAGAACAAGGGAGTCCCCAGGAGAGGCACTCTCCAGTACCCCCTCCAAGGACTCCAAGAAGGGTGGGTAATCTGAACTGTTGTTTGACCCATAAGCACAAACAACAGTCAAAACCCGTCCCCCCACCTATAGGCGGAGGGAGGCTACCCTCTTGTTCGCCGGGGTAAACCCCAACGTACAGGCGGCGAGATGAGGGGCAACAAGTATGCCCACTCCTGCCCGTCGCCTCTCACTGTGGGCAACTCCAGAGTGGAAGTATCTGGGAGACAAGTAGTAAAAGGTCCTTCCATCCATCCATCCATCCATTTTCTTCTTCTTGTTGGGTCGTTGGGGCGGCAGCCTGAGTAGGGAGGCCCAGACTTCACTCTCCTCAGCCACTTGGATCAGCTCCTCCAGGGGAATCCCATTGCATTCCTTGGTCAGGTGAGAAAAAAATTTCTTCAATTGGGCCTGGGAATGAATGGGAGTTTTACACCTGTGTATTTGAAATCATCACGGAGGTACACAGAGTTGGAGTCCAGTGAGGGAGGTCTGGCAGGCATGTTATTGCTAACTCTTTGTCGACTCAGTAAAGGTCTGCAAACATTGCGGGTTTTTGCCTGATGTTTTTCAGCAGAATATACAATTTTTTCCATACAGGTCTTGGAGCTACTTTCCGCTGGTCCTTCTTCTGGCAGACTCTTCCAAACATCATGATAAATAGGCTGTTTTTGTTTCTCTATGGGTTATTTTACTGTTTTCACCTCCACTCTGTCCAATTCAATTAAGGAAAGCATGTCTTTCCTTTCAATTTCACGTAGTTCCTTTTTCTCCTGCTGTTTTTGGTGTATCTGGGAATTCCAAGAATCAGTCAGAGACTTGTTAGCTGCAGCTTTTTTCTCTTTCTGAAGTTTTTCACGGTTCTGCGCTGCAGCTTCCCGTTGTTTCCTTTCTTTCAATAACCTTTCCTCCATAAAAGCCCTTTTGTTTGCTTCTTTCCTCTGTATCATTGACAGTTGGTCGTAAACTATTTTTTTATGTATTTCACGACAGCTGTCCTTGTCAGGAATGTCGCAGTCACTGTCTTGGTCTATAACTGATTCATACTGGACATCTTTTCCTGCATCAGTCACATTGTCCTGTGTCTTTGCTTTCTGTAGAGGCTCCTTCTTCTGTCTGCTTTCTTCAGCTTGATAACCAGGAAGCACCCCTTGCCGTTCAAACCTGCCCATGTCACTCTTCTGTTTCTGTTTATGTTCATATGTGGTAGCCAATTTATCTGCCAGAGGGTTTTGTTTCTGACTTTTCACCCGTTGATCTATTTCCTTTAACATTTTATTACCCTTCTCCTTAGCCATACTGTTATAAAGTTGTTTTTGTAAACGGGCATCATCTGCAGCTTCTTTTTTCAAAATAGCCTCTAAGCTCTCATCCATCTTCTTTTGCTTTTCTGTGTTTGCCTCAGTCTTGTCCTGTCTAAAAAAATTCTGGTCTTTCAGTTTCTTCTCTTTTCTCATCTGAACTTCCTCAATTTGATGCAATCTATCCGACTCCATAATGGCAGCCATTTGTTTCCTTTCAATTTCAATCTTTTCCTTTTTCTTCAGTTGTTTATCTTGCATTTGAGCATCCCATGTGTCGGTCAGAGATTTTTTGGAATTGGCTTTCTTTTCTCTTTCCTGTTCTTCTCTTAACCTCTGGCCTAAATGCTGCTTAGCTCTCTCTTTGAATCGCTTTTCCTCCAAAAGAGCAATGTTGGCAGCTTCTTTCTTTTTTATAGTGTCCAGGTTGTCGTAAGCGATCTTTTTACAATCCTCTAGAGACGGGACCTTTTGAGGAAGCCTCATCTCATGCTTGTTGTTGGACTGAAAGCCATCATTTTGGTCCCCAATATTTTGTTCAATCTTTTCCTGGGTGCTGAGTTTCGGCTGCTTTTCCGTCTTCTGATTCTTTTTCTCGGATTCCTCCAATCGCCGCGACCTTTCTGACTCCATCAACAAATAAGACCCTTGGTTTTTAACCTTGTCCATTGTTATCTTCTTCTGCTGTTTAAATTCAACTTGTCCATCCCATGCATTGGTCATAGACTGTTGCATTTCAACTTTCTTTTCTCTCTCCTTTTTGTCCACCAACCTTTGGGCAAACTCCTGCTTAGCCATTTCTTTTTGTAACTTCTCCTCCTCTAAAGCGTCTTTGGCAATTTCTTTTTTCTTTATCTCCTCTAGGTTTTTATAGGCCATCTGCTTACATCGGTTTAGAAAAGTCTCATTTTCAGAAATGTTCTTCTCCCTCTGTTGATTAATATCTTCTGACAGATGGCCTTCACTATCATCCTTATTTCCATAGGTCATATTCTTGAAATAGTCTTGAAATCTTTCCTTTCCAAGAACTTTTCTCCCTTTCTGTTGATGAAGATTTTCTGACTGACTTGCCATCACTAATGCTCTTACATTTTTGCCTTTTCTTGACAATCTCTTCCTTGGGATTTTTAGTAACTTTTATGGCATTTTCTGTTCTTTTCAAATGACGGAGACTTTTCAACCATCTGACATGTCTGTGTTTGGGAGCATTTTCTTTCATCTTCTCAATTGGAGGTAATTTCATAACTTCCCGAATTTGAGCCTTCTTCCATTGCCCTGTTCTGTCTCTCTCTCAAAATTTCCACATCCGTTCGTAAGCAGTTTGGTTTTAGGTCTTGGTTTCTTTTCTTGCGCTTTCCTAATAATTGCCTCATCTTTTTCTTTTATCTCCTGTTTGAATCTGTATTCATTGTCCAGTGCAATCATTTTATCCACATCATACATTTCTTCCATGCCTGAAGAGAGACTTGATCTGTATCCTGAGCTTCCACTAACATCAGAATCGGTTTGTGTCGCAATTTTTCCTTTTGCTCATCTGATTTTGTCACTTTCTGTCTCTTCTGCTGTTCTTTAGGTTTGTGTCTCAGCATTCTTGCTCTCAATTTCCTTTCTGCTTCTACATCTCTGGTAAACTTTGGCAGATTTGAAATAAAGGTGTTTAAAGAAGAATCCTGTTCTTGAACTTGGTAAGGGCAGTTCAGATCTTCATTCATTTCTGTCAATGTCCTTAGCAAAGGGAAAGCCCTCTTCAGTAATCTACTGGAATCCATCTTCCGTTTCTTTCTTACACTGGAAAAAATTCAGTTCACGGTAAGTATGTCTTGATAAAGTAAGTTTGCTGCTACACCTCTGGCTCTAGAACACAAGTAACAAGATATTCAAGAGGTTTCAGAGCTGATGTCACAATCTATGACACAAAGCATTTGATCTCAGTGACATCATCAGTTAGGTACAAGTGCAACATTGGTTGCTATTGCTATGGTAACCAGGAAAAGCTCTGAAGTGATTCACACTTTCTAGTAAAAGAGACGTTTCAAACCATCAAAACATTTCCAAATAAATTCATTCATATTAAGACAAATGTAACTTTTTTCAACAATTTAGACTGTCTTCAGCCAATGTGACTGTAATTGATAAAGATTTAACAATGTGCAAAACACAATCTCCTGGTTTCCCATTAAATCTGCTCAACAGTGATTTCCTCATCAAAAGAGGTTTTTGATGAGGAAAAGTGTTTGGTGAACTCAGGTTAAACTGCAGCCATTTCTCATTTAGAAATCTTTAGTGCTTTTGTCCTTCATCTCATTTTACTTTGTATAATAAATGGTTGACTTCCAGTTTTTAATTTGATGTTTTTATTTTGATGAAATAACTTCCGCTCTATATATGTTGCAGAATGGCAGCTGAACAACAGAAAAAAACAGAAGGCAAGTTACAACATATTAAAATGTGTCTTGTTATTAGCGACCAACTTGATAGAGGTACAAGGTATGTTTATTTTTTTGTAAATAAGGATGGTTCTAATTTTTTAATAGATTGAAATCGTGAATTTGTGGTGTATAAACACTAGGGCACAGTTTTGAATTAGAGTTGATATATTTAGAGGTGAACATTATTTTTAGTTGAAACATTCTTGGTTGTAAGAGTGTGTTTTTGTAGCTTCCACTGTCCTTTTTTGTGTGTGTTTGTGCTTACAGCTGTTACAGTGAAACTCAGGGTTTACTTCCAATAAACCTCACTGTTCATCAGTAAAGCCACAATCCTTCATTTGGGGTCAGGGGTGTTGCACACTTTTTTATCTTTAATCCTGTTAGGCGTGTGCTTCTGTTCATGCTTGTATATATGTGGTCCAGTGTAGACAGATGAGCCAAACACATTCAACTGAAAAACATAAGTGGGTTTTATTCCCGACTGTCCTCAGATGGAACAGTATTAATTTTGGTTTGATTTGTACAGAAGCTCATTGCTGAAACGCAGGAAAAAATATATTTTGAGTGCTATCACGTTATAGCGTGCTACTTATCTTAGACGTGATTCGTATCTTGTTTAAAGGTTATAATTTTATGTCCAGGAGGTGGCGGTATAACGCTAGGCTAGTACAGAGGCTAACAGGAATTGGTCAAGTTTAAGTTTCCCTCCATTATTAGTGTAAAACATGGAGAGATACGGATGCTGCTTTACACTGTGGTTAAAACCATTAATAGCATGCACACTCTGAGCAGGATCCTAACCAGAACAGGACTGCACAGAAGGAAAGGTCAGTCTGGTCCTCTAGCTGTGGCGGCTTTCATAACTGACCGTCTGGATCGAAGCTGACATTGGCTTCCGATTGTAGCTTCTGATTCGGGAAATGGCTAAAGGGTCATTATAACAGAGGCACAGATGTATTTGCTGATCATTTTCTGTTCAGAATTTTATTGTACTAGGTACCGGCAGTCAATTTATTTTCTTTAGATTTTTAGTACTCTAAATGGATTTTTATTTTAAGTGTATTAACATAGGGTGACCAGATTTGGGTTTCTGAAAAGGAGGACACTTCTTTTTTTGTTGTTTTTTGCTGGCCAACCTAATTAACAGAAAAGAGCAGAAAAAATTCAACTCATTATGTCTAACAGTTTTTGAGATTTGTGGGGGGGGTAGATGTACCTTGGCACAAACCCACCTTTGAGAAGAGAAATATGGGGTTTTTGAAAGATGATTACTTAAGAAATAAATCAATTGACACTTATTTGTAATGAAATTCTTTAAATATATGTAAATCATATTGCAAAACATGAAAATGCACAGTATAAATAGCTTACTTTTAAAACGAAGATTCTTTAAAATAAAACAAATTTCAATATTGGCCACTAACAGCAGACATGACATTTTTGGGATACCATATTTAAAAATATATGTTGAAACCAAGCCCCAGAAGCTATTTTCCCAACCAACGATGTGATCTTAACAAGCTCAATTTTTTGTAGGGGTCAGGAACTGTTTAATAAAGATTTATTAGGCCACAAAAATGCTGCCAAAGCTACTTTGACTGACGGAAACAAATTTCAAAAATTGACAAAATTGAGTATTTTTTGACACTCCCCAAATCTGCATCTTTAATCAGATTTAAATAAATCTTCTTTACTACAGATAAATTAGGCTGCTGAATAATATAAATGTCATGAAGTGGGGTTGGTGGTGGTGAGGCAAAACGCAGCAGACCCAGATGTAGTGTAGATGCAGGAGTTTAATAATGAACAAACCAGAAAACAGTCCACAGACCTGGCAGCACTGCTGAGCGGAAGGCTAATGCTCACTTCAGGTAGCAACAGGAAAGTACGAGGACTCGACAATACAGGACGTACATTGACGTTAGCAGACGTAACTCAGACGTAGGACCCGACGAAGACAGACACACACAGGTGACTCTAAATACACAAGAGGAAATCAGGGAACGAGATACACCTGGGGACTAATCACGGGGAGACAGGACAACACAGAGACTCAGACACACAGGAAACTAGAAATAAACATACAGAAAAACACAGAACACAACAATAAAGTCATCCATTTTTGGCAATCTTTGGTAGTTTCCTTGATAATGGTGGTAGGAAATAGTTTTTTTTTTTCTTACATATCTAACTTTAGATAAGTTTTGACTTGCACCAAAATGTTAATTTTTTAAAGCATTTCATCGAAACTTCCTTCTTGGATGTCAATTAGGCTGCTGCATCAGATAAAAACAATCATTTATGACTATCTTTAGTAGTTTTTATTATTTTGCTGACAGAAAATAGAGATTGTTT
Organism: Gambusia affinis; assembly: GCF_019740435.1. Lineage (NCBI taxonomy): Eukaryota > Metazoa > Chordata > Actinopteri > Cyprinodontiformes > Poeciliidae > Gambusia > Gambusia affinis. The sequence goes on along the minus strand of NC_057869.1, from coordinate 28,696,409 downwards.
TTTTTTTAATTTTTTTTTTTCTATGAAAAATTCCCAACTACCGACTATCTGAAAAAGAGCCAAAGAAAGTGTTGCTCGGCTCAGGCACAGATGACATTCGGAGTTGTCTTTGCGAATTAAAAAAAGGTTTTATTTACCTTCATACAAAAATACCGCTTGACATACTCAGTGCCTAACGCTCCCCACAAGAACGGAACCCGAGCACTGCCCCCCAACGTTCCAGGAACACACACATCAACAACAGTTGCGTTCAATGACATAAAGGAAATGTCCGTTACTAAGTTATCAAGCTACAATGAAAAATGAATGAACTTCTTATAATAAACAAAACAAATTGGGTGGGGTACCTGTGAACTATAATACACATGAACAGTATAATAAATAAACTAATAAATTTGGTGTCTCTCACTCTCCTCACTTTAGAAATGTCGCTCGACATTCAAGTGTACCTGGTCATTAATGTATGGAGAATGGAATGGACAGACAGGTTACATTGCAACTTTCTATTTTACCAAGGCCGCCAGTAACCTTGTACATTTACACATTTCGTGGCCACTGTTCTGTCTGTGCAATTTGGTTCTCCAAGAGCAAAATATGTCAACGTCTGTGGTCTCCTTCGCTCTCTCTTTGGACGCGGACTTGGCTGTCTTGCCTCTATGGCCTCTTCAATGTTAGACCCACTGTCCACATCCTCTGGCTCGGCAATGCCGCACCTCCTCAACAGTCTCTGCACAATCACCCTGACCATCCCCTGCTCTGTGCAGGATTTGTTGGCACTTTGTGGCACAAATTCTGTAGCCATGGGGTCCGTATAGGTGAACTGCTAAGCTCTGGAAGAGGCCATTTGAAAACCACATCAGAGAAATCCTCCTCTGGAGCCTCCTCCTCACTTCCCGTTCGTTGTGTCTGTCCCACAAGCGTTCGCCTCCGGTTGTTGTCATATTTCTTCTTTGTATTTGTACGGTTACAGTCATGTTCTCATCTGAACACAAAGGGAGGAAATCACAGGGCAACAACATATTTCGGTGCAAAACTCTTGTTCTGCCTTTTCCATTTTCTGCCTCCAGTTCGAATACAGGACTTTCCTCCCCCATTTGACGCTTAACCACGTAGATGTTATCTTCCCAATAGGAGCGGATTTTGCCTGGCCCTCCCTTTTCTGCCACATTTCTAACAAGTACACGGCTTCCGACTCGCAGTCCTGGACCGTGTATTCTCTTGTCGTACTGTATTTTCCCTCGGTCAGCAGACTTGGCTGCATTTTTGGAGGCAATGCTGTATGCCTCAGCCATCCTTTGTCCCCATCTGTCCACATAGTCCTGGTAGGAACCCGAACCTTGCTCTCTCTCAAGGCCAAACAGAAGATCAACTGGTAACCGTGGCGACCTCCCAAACAGCAAGAAGAAGGGAGAGTAACTGGTGGCATCATTAACAGTGCAATTGTATGCATGTACAACTTTGTGAAGGTGATTTTTCCAATCTGTTTTCTGTTCCTCCGTCAGCGTTCTTAACATAGAAAGAAGAGTCCTGTTAAATCTTTCTGTTTGTCCGTTCCCTTGTGGGTGATAGGGGGTGGTGTGTGACCCCTTAACACCAGACAGTTCTTTCAGGTGATGTATCAACCTGTTTTCAAACTCTCGTCCTAAATCATGATGTAATTTTTCTGGAAAACCAAATCTGAGACAAAAGTCATTAAACAGTTTATCTGCCACCGTTTTTGCTGATTTGTTTGTAGTTGCGTAGGCCTGAGCGAAGCGGGTGTAGTGGTCCATCACTACCAGAATGTACTCAAAACCCCCTTTGCATTGTTCCAAATGCAAAAAGTCAACTGACACTAGCTGAAATGGGTGAGTGGTCTCTATGCTCAACATAGGGGCACGTGCCTGTCTGTTGGGTTTTCTTTTTTTTAGACATTCACAAACATTGGTGACAAAATGTTCAACGTCCCTTTGCATCTTTGGCCAAAAGAAACGATCCCTAATCAGATTGAGTGTCCGTTCTGAGCCCAAGTGACCCATTTGTTTATGCAATTCATCTAGCACTAAAGAATGGTACACTGAAGGAAGGACTAGTTGCTTTTTGTGTTTGGTTGTTCTTAACATTGTTCCATCCTGGGTGATTTTTAGTTTGCTCCACTCTCTAGCCAATGCTTTAAACTCAGGACTCTCAGTTTGGAGTTTATGTGCAGCAGGTCTTTTGTTTTGCAGCCTATACTCATACATTTTGCCTATTACAGGGTCTCGCCGCTGTGCTGCACAGATTTCCTGTCTTGGTATTGGTTGAACTGACTCCAAAAGTCTCTCTGCTCCTGTTTGTTGCTGCAGGACATTAAAGGAGATTGCATTCAACATTGGTGCTGGTTCTGCTTGCTGCACTAAGATACCCTGCTGTGTGGCTACTACAGCGCCTTGACTAATTGTTTGTGTGCAGCTTCTCATAGTCTTCAAAATCAAGGGGCATTCGAGATAACCCATCTGCATCTGCATTTGTTTTCCCAGGTCTGTATTTTATGGTAAAATTGAAGTCTGCCAACTCAGCAACCCAACGCTGACCCGACGATTTAATTTTGCTGTTGTCAAAACATAAGTGAGTGGATTATTGTCGGTGTAAACCACAAAAGATGGCGATGAAACAAATAATCCCTGAAGCGCCACAGACAGACCATTTTAACGCTAAAAACTCAAGTTTACCTGCATGCATATGATAGTTTTTCTCTGGTGGGGTTAGAGTTCTCGATCCATAAGCTATAACTCGTAACTTGCCGTTTCTGCGTTGATAAAGAACTGCCCCTAACCCTGCTTGAGAAGCATCAGTATGCAGCACAAATGGTTCATTTAGATCTGGGTATCCTAGAATAGGAGGGTTTGTCAATTGGTCAACTAGGTAGCACAGAACTTGATGATGAGTTTCTGTCCATTTAACAGGGAATGATGAGGGCAGCTGTCCCCTGCTCAGTTTGTTTTTCCTCTGTTTTCTACTTTCCTGTTTTTTTGAGCCTTGGAGGGAGTTTTAGCGCTGCTGGGGTTGCAATCAGTTCATACAAGGGCTTTATGATGGATGAAAAGTCTTGAATATAAGATCTGTAATAAGACAGAAATCCCAGTATCTGTCTCACCTCTCCCACTGTGCTGGGTTGTTTTTCTTGAGTGCCAGGACGGGGCAATCTCTGGATCCATGCTATGACCCTCTTTTGACACCATCCTACCCAAAAACCTGACCTTTGGCTTGAAAAGTTCACACTTCTTAGCAGTAAGTTTAACCCCATGTTTCTGGTATCTTTGTAAGACTGCTCTTACATGTGCAACATGGTCTTCAAATGATTTACTGTGAACCAAATTGTCATCAAGATAAGGTAGGCAAACATCATCACGCAAACCCCACAAACACTCCTCCATGCTTCTCTGAAATTCTGCTGGTGCTGAACTGAGTCCAAATGGGATTCTAGTCCATTGGTATAAACCCCATGGAGTAATAAATGCTGTGAGTGGCTGACTGTCCTCATCTAAAAATCCCTGGTGATAAGCCTTTCCCTGGTCCAATACTGTAAACCAGGAGCTACCTGTAAGGCTGTCCAGCATGTCTTGTATTCTGGGAATAGGATGCCTGTCAGGTACTGATTTGCGATTAAGTTCTCGATAATCTACACAAAGTCTGAGCTCGCCTGATTTCTTTCTCACACAGACTATCGGCGAAGAATAGGATGACTTTGATTTTGTAACCCAGCCTCTATTTAGCAAGTCCTGCAGGTAGGTTTTTACTTCCTGGTGAAGTGGTTTAGGCACACTAATGTAGGTCTTTTGAACTGGTGTCTGATCTTTGAGAGTAATGTGCATGCGAAGACTGGGAATACAACCAACATCATTTTCATCTTTGGCAAAAGCTTTACACTCCTCTCTGAGCATTGCTTTCACTGCAAGCTGCTGCTCACCAGTTAAATGATCTAACTGTACAGGAGGATCCCAAATATCACTCGGGTCACTGCTGGTAGGTGATGAAACTTTAACATCTACATCACTTGTCATGTTATTAGTTTGTCGGTTCTCTACTGGTTGCAAAGCAGCTGGATATATTGCTTTTACAGCCTCGATATGGCCCAGAATGAGACGTGATTTTAAAGTTACATTATAACCTGTGGTGTTGGTGACAGACACTGGGACCATGGCTGAGTTGCCTCTTTTCATTTTAAACAGTACTTCTTGCATATGAAGTCCTTTTGGGATGCTGGTATTCAGGGTAGGACAAAACAACATTACAGTGTCCTCGTCAGCCTGGATGTGAGTTCGACAGCGAATGGTTAGAGTTTCACCAGAGCCTAGGATAATTTTACTCCGTCCTGTTTTTACTTGAATCTCCTTTCTAGAGCTCTGGGGTGTCTGTATTAACTGGATAACAGTCTCTGCAGATCCAACATCAATGTCGAAAGCACTGCTCACTATGTTAGCAATATCGTTGTTTTTATTGCCCTGTTGCTTCAACTGCTCTTTGATGACTTCCTCTATCACATTGTACCCTATAATAGGGTCCTGAGCCACATTTGGGTCACTTGAGACGAGCACAGGCACTAGGAGGCTAGAGCTAGACTTTTTAACCCCAGTAAGTTTAAAATCTATGGGGATCCACCCTATAAATGGTATTTCTGTTTGATTAGCAGCAAGCCCATTTAATGGTTCTGATCCCAAGAGCTCATCTATCCCCCTTATAGTGGTGTGAGGTAAGTGATCCGCCCTCCAATTGTCATTTATCACTGTGGCCTGTGCACCCGTGTCCCACAGAGCGACAACTGGTAGATTGTCAAAAGTGCAACTCACCATTTTACGCCTACCAATTAGTTTTACTAGTTTCTTCCCCTGTTTATCTGAGGAAATGTCAACATTTTCTACAAGCAGAAAACAACTCTTTTCATTTTTTTCACCCAGATATTGTTCAGCTAGTCTCACAGCTTTACATGTGTGGTGATGTTTGTGCCAATGTTGTGTCTGACATGCTTTGGAACAATACATGGCAGCTGAGCAACCTGAACACCTCTGGAGTGAAGCGTCAACTGATTCTTCCCGGTAGCAGGAAAGGCAGCGGCGGGACTCCTCATGTGGTGACCGGGTCACTGCTGGTCCCATGACAGTGGCCCTCCGATGTTTTCCTGCTGCTGACGTGGAGCTCTGCATCCTCTGGAGATGTGACCTGGCTGACCACATTTGAAGCAATGGGTGCAGTCGTCTCCTTTCCCGTTGCTCTGGCAGGTTCTGCATCCCCTCCTCTTCTGGGTACCCCCAGCCTCCGATGTCCTCTTTGCAGCATGCCACTTACTGGTGTTCAGGGAAGCGATGAACATCTGTTTTACCTCTGCAACCTCGTTTCTCAGTTCGCTCACTAAGGTGTGCATTTCAGGTGGAGCAGGAGTTGTCGTCTTGTCATCCTTGGTCTGAGATCTGCTGCGTGGTTCATCTTCAGTGAGCAGCTCGTTAATCCTTGTTGTTTTTGGGTTGTTTCTCTTTAATTTGTTTAGCCGCTCTGTCTCGAGATTTGCAGCTTCATTAAATTTCTCAATCAGGGTCTCATCAGTTACATCTGGGTCGTCAAGAAGTGTCTTGATCTGAAATTTGATATTATCGTTTTGCAGTCCTGTACCCACTGATCTTAAAAACTTCCTTTTCACCAGGTCCACGCTGTAGTCTTCCGCTTCTTCGTTCTTGGATGCATATAAAAGCCTGTCTTTAAGCTCTATGGCCCTGAATAAGAAGTCTTGAGCTGACTCTTTTGAGTCCTGGGAAAGATTCACCAGTTTTTGGTACAAGTCAGATGTGTCATCTTCTCTGTAATGTCCTTTTAATATTGTCTTTAGCTGTGGGAGCGTCAAATCAGTCTTTATTTCCAGCATATCACGCAGCTTGAGACCAGGGTTAATTGCTCTTATCACCGCTTCCATAACTTCTGGCTCACTGTGGCCTTTCCGGAGTCCATTTTCTATCTGGTGCAGCAGGCTGGTGTAGGACAGCCGATCACGCTGCCCGCTACCTCCTATTTGACCACAGATGCGAAACTCACGGCGAATGGTCACCTCCGGTACTTTGGCTGATGAGCTCAACCCGAAGCCGGCAGCGGCTTCCGTCAGTCTGAGTTTCTCCGCTATGGCCTTGATCTCCCCTTGCAGCTCTTCATATTTGCTACTTGTATCGAACGAGCGGAGAATTCCTGACGCTCCTCTTTAGCTTCCGGTCGGCCCAGAGCCCATAAAAGTTCGTTTACAAACTGCACAGCGTCATTTGGAGAGTAGCTGCTTTCAACTTCGTCCAGCTTATTCTCTACAACCCTCATCAGCTGGCGTCTGGTACTGTCTTTCGTGGGTTCTTCCTCTGTAGCAAAGCATTTCAGTTGATAACTGACCTCCAACAGCCGATCGCGGCTTAACTGACAAAGCGCGGCTGTGACTTCGTCTCGCAGAGATTCCAGTTCCATGGTGGAAACTCATAAAAATGTTCTCATACCCCTTGGATGAAAACTATTCTTAAATCTTTTAGATCTCAGGTTCGATGGTCGGAGAGAGTTTTACTTGAGCGGCGCACAACCCTACCGTTACCTGCCAACGGTTCTAAAAATCTCCGTTTTGTTTCGCCGAAAATCCTTTAAAACATCTCTCCTGGCTGGCTCGCCATTATATGTTGCTCGGCTCAGGCACAGATGACATTCGGAGTTGTCTTTGCGAATTAAAAAAAGGTTTTATTTACCTTCATACAAAAATACCGCTTGACATACTCAGTGCCTAACGCTCCACACAAGAACGGAACCCGAGCACTGCTGCCCAACGTTCCAGGAACACACACATCAACAACAGTTGCGTTCAACGACATAAAGGAAATGTCCGTTACTAAGTTATCAAGCTACAATGAAAAATGAATGAACTTCTTATAATAAACAAAACAAATTGAGTGGGGTACCTGTGAACTATAATACACATGAACAGTATAATAAATAAATAAACTAATAAATTCGGTGTCTCTCACAAAAGTACAGTTTTTTTCTTTATTAGCTAGCTTAGCCACATTTAGCTTACAGAAGCTGGAAGTGGCGACTCGGGCGAGGTCCCTTTGTGTGTCGATATGCGTGGGGCGTCAAGCACATTGATTCTACAAGTTTGGTACCAATATAATATTAAAGCTCACAAATTAATCCTTATTTTGTTACCTAATTTTTCAGGCTTATTTTGTATAATTCATTCGCTATTTGACGATCTGTTCGGAGGTTTTAAATAATCCTAATTGGTCTTGGGTATGTCTTCTTTTTATCTTCAATTTTTACATTTCTCTCTTTGTGGATCATCAATTGTGTCTCGTATATCGCATCTCACAGCTCATATAGAACATAAATCAAATTTAGCTGAAAATTAACTACACTGTAAAAAAAAATCTGTAAAAACAGATAAATGTACAGTAGAAATTTGAAGGAATTTTTAGTTTTTATTTTCAACAGATATTTGTACTGTATTTTTATTTTTCCCCTTCAGGGGTCTTTTGTGGGCTCTTGTGTCCCTTATATGACAATAGGCTGACAGGAAAGGGGGAAGAAGAGAGGGAAGACATGCGGCAAATGTCGGTGGGTCCAGGAATCGAATCGGCCGTGTCGATGACTCAAGGCCTCCAAATGTGGGTCGCGCTATCCCCTACGCCACCACAGCACGCCCCATTTGTACTGTATTTTCAATTTTATGCATTGCATCATGGGAACAAGAACCTTTGCGAAGCTTGAAAACAGGTCAGACTCTCGCTAACCGGAATCTGGAACATCTATCTTTTGGACTTCGGTTGGATTAAGAGTTGGAGTAATTTTTCTGGCACCTCCCTGGCAATGTAAAAGAAATCAGAACACATTCTTTTCTGTGTACAACGTTTTGAAATATTTGTTTGACTTCATGAGACTCCTGGCGAATATAAGCAAACTATCTTGCAGTCTTTTTTTGACAAAACAACAGTTATAGGCTATATTATTTTTAAAATGTGTTTGACTGTGGATTATAAAAGTAAAACACAGTTGCCGCTGTATTCTTATTTATTTATTTATTTATTTTACCAAACTCAAAATACCGTCCATTTTTTCAAATCAAGTCAAACTGAATTGGGCGCGTGAAAACCAACCGTTCATGGCATCATGCCACTTATGTCGCAATCCTGCTTTTTAAAAAATGTCAAGCTGCAGTTGTCTTATTTGCTAAACATGATTTGATGTCCCGGTTGTTAACATGACAGCAGGTGGTCATTTAACTCCTTTGGAGCAGCCGGACAGACGAACGAATATAAAATAAAATTTGATTGATTAATTGATTACGGGCTCATGGCTCGGCTGAAAGCTCAATGCTAACGACTAGGAATCTGTGCTAGTTGTTATACAAAAACAATACTACAGGATGTTACATTATAAAGTTGCTGATTGCAGTTTTAGGACTTAATGGCAGTAGGACTGTGCCGCGAATGGTTGAAGACATTTAGACACGTTGGTAACATGTTTTTTTATTTTTGTTGCCGGGAGAAATACGCGGGAAGCGTAGCTACATTAGCCGCTTGGAGCCCAGAGAGTTCAACTGAACCTGCACTTAATACATTTAATTAGCCATGATAGAGTCACAGAATTGTCTATAATCATGCTTGCTGTAAAATCTGAGGGTTGCTATAAACACCAGTGCCCCTAGGGTGTGATGATTCTTAAAGTTTTGTCTATGAGCCCCTGTCTGAATACACTGATTGCAGCCAAGTCATGTACTTGAATTAAAAACGAAAATTGGTTTCTCTCCACCTGTCTACGTTGAAATACACAACTTCCCAAATCTGAACATTTCTTTAGTTTTTTTATGTCAACAGGTTCTTCTTTGATCTGATCATCTGACAAATATATTTCTGCTCCTTCATAGCACCTACAAAAGGCACTTTTAAGAGCCACGTCTGTCAAATCTGTTCGGCATCTTTGTGTCCTTAATTTGTCTATTGTTCTTCACTTAATTTGTCAACAGTTCTGTTTGTTTGTTTGTCTTTCTATCAGAAGTCTTTGTATTTTTTTTTGCACTTTCCCATCGTTTTGTAAGTATGACACGCTCCAAATTCAGGCCATGCACAGAATGTCAAACGCCCAATCAGGCAAACAGAGAAACTTGTTTCGTCTGCCACCAGAGTCTTTCCACCAAAAAAAAACCTAAAAGAAAAGGTTCAAACATTCAACGATCAGCAGAGGGAAACAGTTTTAAAAAACAGAAACGTTTCCCGCATAATTGAGTCTGCACAAATTGCAGTAAGTAGAAAATTTTAGACTGAAAAAGTTCTGTTAATGAGCAAAATGATGAAAAACAACTGCTCTAATAGGATGGTGGGTTTAAGTAATTTGTAACATGTTCTTATCAATTGCAGGTGCGCAAACTTCATGCTTTAGGCTATAAGCCTATTTTATTTTTTGCTAAAGAAGAAAAGTCTTCAAGCAAGTGGGTAGCAGACGTGATTACTCATTTGGAGCCCACTGATACTGCAAGTAATTTTCTTGAGAAGATGCAGAGAGCTTATGAATTTCTCCTCTCTGTAGGTAATGCATGTACGTGTGTGAACTTCTGTAGTGTGTTATATCAAGCCCACAGAGATATGTGTCTATATATTTATTTCTGTTTCTGTAAAATTATGCCTTTCCTAGGCACGTCTGTACCAGTGCAGCTCCACACCTTTACGGAACAGCAGGTTTTTTCACCCAAAGAGCAGTGAGCAGGTGAAAAAGCTGAGAACCTGGTCTATGAACCAACAGAGACCATAGCTGAGGAGCATCCAAAGATTGTACCACAGTACCAGGAAGTGATTATGCTTGATCTGGTTCCTGTTTCTCCTCCTATCATTCCATCTTCTCTGGCTTTCCAGAAGAAGAAAAGAGCCAGAAGCATCTCTCCAGCTGCCTCTCCCACAGACCAGCCATATCAACAATCATATGAATCACCTGCCATCTCGTTAAGTCAGGATCGTTAAGCCACAGTTACGGATCGTTCACAGGGAATCAACGCGTCGAGTCATGGTGGTCTTTATTCAGAAGCGGAGGCTGGGTACATATCTGTGTTTTTCAGATGTGAAGTGCAGCATACAGTCTGAGTTAAAACCGATTTGTAAAGTACGTCCAAACTCTTCGTGTGAAAAACAAGGTTCTGGTGACTTTAGTAACATACACGTAAGCTATATGTTAGCTAAGCAAATTTTGCTAGTTCGGCTGTAAGAACTACAATACATATCTGTGATATTAATTTTAGTATTACACACAGGTGGGTAGAGTACTCAAAAATCATAATGGAGTAATAGATGTAATGTACTTTTACTATTTATAAACTCCATAGGAAGTGCCTATGGAGTCACATGGCTGTCGTTTTGCCATTTAACATGCCATATTAAATGGAAAAGAAGGACAATGTATTCAGATTGACATACGTTTGGAGCATGCTTTCAGTATTATGGGCATGGAGAAGGACAGACAATCTTAATCATTTTAATATGAAAAAGAACAGAAACGTTTCAAATTCAATGTATCCTCAGGTCTCACTTTTGGATGGACTTGTTTGGAGATTTAAGAGACTTCAATGGAAGCCTGCAGAAAGACCTGGATGAATGCAAAAACCTCTGGAATAACCACAGGATCCGGCCAAGCAGACTTGCAACATGTCCTGGTGGGATTTCAAACCAACTTATCTCCTGCCTCACAGCTAATGGACGTCTTCACAAATAGAGATAATGCTTGACATTACATAATAATGCAGAAGTGCTGTTAGCACAAGTTAGGACATCTATTATCTATGTACAAGTAACCTATAGCTGTTCATGTACAGTGCATCACAAAAGTAAGTACACCCCTCATATTTCTGCAGGTATTAAAGTATATCTTTTCATGGGATAACACCAACAAAATGACACTGATACAATGAAAAGTAGTCATACAGTCAGCAAAAAAAAAAAATTCGACAATTCCAATTATTTGTACTAAATATAGAGAATATCTGTCACAATTCTATTATTAATTATATTCTGACTTTCCAGATTTGTTGAGGACAGTGATCTGGATGTTTTCCCAGAAGCAAGTCAGGTGACAGAGTTGTGTGGTGATAAAGACATTGAGGAATACCTACAGCGAGTCATGCAACAACATGGATGTTACATCCCGAGGGCAGTCTAGGGGTTTTAGGAGGGGAGCTGTAACAATAGATAAACCCAGGAAAAAATGAGGAGACAAAACCAGGAGGGTAAGGTTAAAGGTTTATTATTTAAGGGGGATGGGAAGACATCTCAAAGGTGAAAGAAAGAGACCCTAAAAGGAAAAAAGAGGGAGAATGACAACCAAAGCCAGGGTTTCCAGCAGAAAAATCCTCCAACACAGGCATCACAAAGCTGCAGCACACATGCTGCCCAATTGGCCAAGAGACCCTGAACCTCAGTTTCCCAGCTAGCCTTATACTCTGCTGATCAGGAGGCAGAGTGAAACCAGCTGGGCCTGCTTAACCCACCGGAGCTCAGCAGCAACCTAATTGGGGGGGAACTCCCACATGCAGCCTCCACTGCATGTAACAATGGACAACAGCAGTCACAAGACTGGGAGTCAGCTATGAAACTGTATTTATTGCTCAAACACAGCGAGGCTGTAAACGCAAACAACCTGAATAAAATCTTTTTATATTTTGTGTCCTGTTCATTTTACTCAAATGAAACCTCATTGTTATGGTAACAACATCATAACATAAAATATTATCTATTTTTAGATAACATTTCCATGTTATTTTGTTTTAACCAGCCTCTGGTGACCTGAGTTGGTCAGATTCAAAACTTGGCTTAAATAAAAGCCGAGTGTATCCCCTTTTAAGATGATATAAAAAACTATATTGCAGACATATTACAAATGCCCGGACCGTGAGCCTAAACCAGACATACACCAGTCTAAAAAAAAAACAAAACTGAATTTGCCCTAAGGGATTGTTGACTTTATGAGCTGATGGCCCTTTCAAAGCTATCATTTTGAAATGAACATCATATTATCTAATCTTTTCAGAAATCATGGCAAGGCTTTGCCACCCAGAAATAGAGAACAACATTGTCTGGCCCATGGAGCAACCATCACAAAACTAGCTGAATACCAACAGCATTAGAACAAGACTGCCAAGAAATCTCTTCTTTCAGTTTCTGTAGCATCCGAATCCCGGAGCGTTTTGTATTCCAAAGTCCATGATAGCCCTAAAAGCTGCGTAAGGTTCCAAAAGTGGCAGCTTCAGGGTATTTGCAACAGGAAAGCATGAATCACTCAAAAACTCAAGATGTGGGGATGGCATCATGCCTGCTGGTGGAATCGCTCAGACCTGTAGCAAACATCAGGACTTCCTCTACAGATACAGCAGAGTTTTCCCTCTGAAAAATTAAAGACAATGTAGTTAATAGATAATGCATTGCACAAATAATTTATTTATATGTATGTTTTTCTCCCAGTAAAACAAACAAAATAAATTTTAGAATAAAACACAATCCGTCCTTGCTAACCTTCGCAATCAAGCAAATAATCTGCCCAGAAGAGGATTGTTTTGCTCTCCGTTTGCCGCCTGTTGGTTCCCACTGGGCTGAGATCTGGTTTGAACATGGTCTCCAAGTCTGAAGCAGTCAGGGCCTTGGCAGAGAAACATAGGACTGGGGACAGGACACTGGAATGCTGTAGCAGTGCTGGAAAAAAACCAAGACTTGCCAGTGCATCTTTGAATCAGTTAGGGATAAAAATATACACACTGCACTTTATTCAGAGCACAGATATGAAGTATTCTAAGTCCTGTGTAAATGTGAACCACATTGTAGTTCAATATGTCTAAAAAGAAAAGAAAATTAAATATACAAAGTAAAGCTAACCTTTCACAGTGCTCAAAAATCATTAAAAGTAACAATTTATATTTTCAAACTTTTAAAAAAAAGGTTTTCACTTTGCAAAAAACTGAAATTGTGTCATGCAACAGTATATCTTTAGAAATCACATTGAAAAATTATTCATGTGCCATACCTATGATTAATCTGTGTAATGGTGAACAACGATTAAAAAAAAATTATATTTTTGATGACAAAAGAAGACGATACCTATTGTACATAAAATTCTGAATGGATGATGAAAGTGGTGAAACTCAGAATTTGGAAAGTATTGCTCAATATATTACAACATTTCACATAATTTTTCAGAAGGACATACAAAGATGTGTGTGATGGAGGAGCAGTCACGAGTTGGGACTTAATTAGAGTCCATGTCAGTATGCGAGCACATACATACATACACATACACAATCACTGACTTCCATTTTGTTGCAGCTTAAACTGACACAGTTCATCATGGGTGCACACGCGGTGTTCCTGTTTCAGTTAACATTCATCCTAACCCATTACTTTCAGCATCAAACATTTTCCCGGTTGTATTTTCAGGTAGGGTTGTTTCCGGATTGTGGCTTGCTGGGAGGGAGTCACATGAGGTAGTGATGTCATCAGAATGTACCGAGTGTTTTCTATTAAATTGAGTATTGTATTTTTGTTTACAAGTTTATTTATTTATTTTTTCCCTCTTATTATTTTGTATACTTTAAGAGTTGATTTGATTTAGAAGTAATTGCTCAATATTTTTGCTTGTTTGGACTTTCTCTGGATGGAGCCTGTAGCTTTAAATACAGTGATCCCTCGCCACTTCGCGGTTCACTTATCGCGGATTCGCTATTTCGCGGATTTTCATAATGCTTTTTTTTTTTTTTTTGTGCATTGTGCTCTGCATTCTGATTCGCTAAAACTCACTCCCGCTTCTTGTATCAAAACATGCTTTAATTGTGCTATCATTTTGTCGTCTCGTGCAGTTATGTATGCATTACATAAAACAGCTTGGCAAATTAACATTAAGTTGGCCAAATTATCTTGTAATTTCGAAGAAGAGAACACTGCAGAGCGCAGTCAGGATGCAGCAGTCTGAAGAGCAGTGAAACGGCCTACACGTGAGTCACTGTATTTGTATACAGTACATGTAATAGTTGCTAATTGTAAAAAAAAAAAAGTTTTCTATTTCGCGGATTTCACTTATCGCGGGTCGTTTTCGGAACGTAACCCCCGCGATAAACGAGGGATATGGCTGTATATGGCTCTGCTCCACGGGGAGGCGGTTTGGGGTTAGACTCCTGAAGAAGTCACACTGGAGGTGATGGACTGTTGCAGTGAAGGTACTGCTGTTTGTTTGATTTTTTAACCTACTCTGTGTGTGTTCTGCACCTGGCAGCTCTGTGCAAGCTTAATAAATTTCTCTAAAACGACCTCCGACCTTGGCCAGTCATTATATTTGACTAAGTCATAAAAGATCACAATGTGTTACCAACCAAAGATAAAAAACAAAATCAATTAAGGAAAGAAGCTTGTTAAATTTGATAATTTCTTTTATACCTAATAAGTTTTTCATAGTAAATTACAACGTCATGACGTCAGTGGCAGGTGTGAACAACTGGAAATATGTTATTGATCTTGAGTATTGAACTTTCGAATAGTTTTTAAATCTTTATAACATAATATTAATAGCTCACTGTTTAGTAATTACCGTTGAATGGCACTGTGGTTTTTGTCAAGGATGTACCATCTGAGATACTCCTCTACAAAAGTCTTCACACGTCTGAAGCAGCCAGCAGTTTGGAACATCCTGCTGTTGTGGAAAATTACATTTAGCAGAGATTCGTCTGATTCAGCTTCCAGGACCTATAAAACAAGCAGTTTATTATAAGAAGTACAGAACTATTAATTTGACAACTTCTTTGCTATGAATACAAAAATAGCATAAACATTTTGTGTGTTTGTAATTTCACATTTGTTGAGACAGGCTGAAATCAGGCCTTTCAAAACAAATAGATTTGTCAAGCTTTGAGAAAACAAAATTACTATTTTGTTATAATAATTTTGTAATCTTAATCTGAATGTGAAAATAATCTCCAGTTGGCATACAATAAATCTACTCCCTAAACATAGGTCATTTCCTACCTGTTTTAGATCTTTCCCTATCTCCTCATCTTGAACATCTTCAACAGTGGCGCTGAAACCTTGATTCCCTATCATGTAGTTGACCAGGTTCTTTGAGAGAAAATGTGGTGCCGGTCCCCCATGTACAATCGATACAGCAATCATCTTTCCTGCTAAAAAAATACTCATCTTCCCTGGCAGCTGTTGCACAGAGCACAGAATTATTGTGGGTAATTATATCCTAGATCTGCTTATGACAGACACATAAGCAGATGTTTCTGCAAATTTTTATTTTAGAAGTACTACCACTTCACTAACCCTCAAATGACTCCCTCTTGAATTGCACACAACGTAACGAGCTTCTGGGGGTCCATCGAAGATAGGACGATTTCTTAGAATGGCCATAAGAAGACTGAGAAACTCACGCCTCGGGCCACCTGTGTTTAACAAGATGAGTTTCACATTTTAAAATGATGCGTACCACGTTCAAACAAGATACTATCACGTTCAAACAAGATACTATCACGTTTAAACAAGAGCTATCACGCTTTAACAAAATAGCTATCACATTTTAACAAGATAACTATCACGTTTAAACAATAGAATTATCACGTTTTAACAAGATACTCTCACATTTAAACAAGATACGTACCCGTTCAAACAAAATAGCTATCACGTTTTAACAGACATGTATCACGTTTAAACAAGATACACGTTTTAACAAGATACGCATCACGTTTAAACAAGGTACGCATCACGTTTAAACAAGATACGCATCACGTTTTAACAAGATATCTATCACTTTTTAACAAGATACTATCACCTTTAAACAAGATACGCATCACGTTTTAACAAGATACGTGTCACGTATAAACAAGGTACGCGTCACGTTTAAACAAGGTACGCATCACGTTTAAACAAGATACATATCACGTTTTAACAATAGAACTATCACGTTTAAACAAGATACTATCAAGTGTAAACAAGGTACGTATCACGTTTAAAAAAGGTACGCGTCACGTTTAAACAAGATACGCGTCACGTTTAAACAAGGTACGTGTCACGTTTAAACAAGATACGCGTCACGTTTAAACAAGATACGCGTCACGTTTAAACAAGATACGCGTCACGTTTAAACAAGATACGCGTCACGTTTTAACAAGATACGTGTCACGTTTAAACAAGATACGTGTCACGTTTAAACAAGATACATATCACGTTTTAACAATAGAACTATCACGTTTAAACAAGATACTATCACGTTTAAACAAGGTACGTATCACGTTTAAACAAGGTACATGTCATGTTTTAACAATAGAACTATCACGTTTAAACAAAATACGTGTCACGTTTAAACAAGATACGTATCACGTTTTAACAAGATACGCATCACGTTTAAACAAGGTACGCATCACGTTTAAACAAGGTACGCATCACGTTTAAACAAGGTACGCATCACGTTTAAACAAGGTACGCATCACGTTTAAACAAGGTACGCATCACGTTTAAACAAGATACATATCACGTTTTAACAATAGAACTATCACGTTTAAACAAGATACTATCAAGTGTAAACAAGGTACGTATCACGTTTAAAAAAGGTACGCGTCACGTTTAAACAAGATACGCGTCACGTTTAAACAAGATACGAGTCACGTTTAAACAAGGTACGTGTCACGTTTAAACAAGATACGCGTCACGTTTAAACAAGATACGCGTCACGTTTTAACAAGATACGCGTCACGTTTAAACAAGATACGTGTCACGTTTAAACAAGATACGTGTCACGTTTAAACAAGATACGTGTCACGTTTAAACAAGATACGTGTCACGTTTAAACAAGATACATATCACGTTTTAACAATAGAACTATCACGTTTAAACAAGATACTATCACGTTTAAACAAGGTACGTATCACGTTTAAACAAGGTACGTATCACGTTTAAACAAGGTACATGTCATGTTTTAACAATAGAACTATCACGTTTAAACAAAATACGTGTCACGTTTAAACAAGATACTATCAAGTGTAAAAAAGGTACGCGTCACGTTTAAACAAGATACGCGTCACGTTTAAACAAGATACGTATCATGTTTTAACAAGATACTATCACGTTTTAACAATAGAACTATCACGTTTAAACAAGGTACGTGTCACGTTTAAACAAGGTACGCGTCACGTTTAAACAAGATACGCGTCACGTTTTAACAAGATACGTGTCAGATACACGTCACGTTTAAACAAGATACGTGTCACGTTTAAACAAGATACGTGTCACGTTTAAACAAGATACTATCATGTTTTAACAAGATACATATCACGTTTAAACAAGATCGTATCACGTTTTAACAAGATACATATCACGTTTAAACAAGATACTATCACGTTTAAACAAGGTACGTATCACGTTTAAACAAGGTACGTATCACGTTTAAACAAGGTACGTGTCATGTTTTAACAATAGAACTATCACGTTTAAACAAGATACGTATCAGGTTTAAACAAGGTGCGTATCATGTTTTGACAAGATACATATTACGTCTAAATATCATGCTATAACGTGATAGAGCTTGAAAAAATCTTTTTCCTGCGTGATAGCAATGCACTTCCGTACAAATCAAACCAAATTTAATACTGTTCCATCTGAGGACAGTCGGGATTAAAAGCCACTTAAATTTTTCATTTGAATGTGTTTGGCTCATTTGTCTGCACTGGGCCACAGAGATACACAAACATGAACAGTAGCACACGCCTAATATGATTAAAGATAAAAAAGTGTGCAACACCCCCGACCCTAAATGAAGAATTGTTGCTTTACTGATGAACAGAGTGATTTCGTAACCAATCATCCTGTAGTGTGAGGTGTGTTACAGTAGATCGTTGTGGCTCCTCCGATCTAAATCAGGGGTTTTCCTCACTGGGAGCTTTAACTCAACCTGTTGAATGTGACAGGTAGCCAATCAGAAAGTGTGGATTCTCCTCCGTGCTTTCTGAGGGAAAATTACAGAGGGGAATTGCAAACAGCTGACACGGCGCAACCCGAAGTCCAGTGGACATTGGAGATGATATGTGGAAACAACATTAATGTTTAGAAAACATTTTGTGCAAAGAATATAGAAATGAACAGGAGTGGAGTTGGAGCGAAATTGCTATGCAGTTGATGAAACCGGTAACCTTTCAGCTGTTCTTCATTAACTGTGCTGTAGTGTTGTTTACACTACTCGGGTTCAGAATGAAAATGGTGATCGCAGAATGTGCACCGATTAGATGCCCAGATGACCCCGAGCCAATAATGAAGCCAGGTGATGGTTTGACTCTTTAATCAGCCGGTTAAAACTGGTTTACAGGCCGGATGTGGATTGAAGGAAGGCGTATGCATAAGTGTGTGTGAATACAGGCCCCCCACAGCTGCCCCGACAATGTGTAACCCTCTCGTTGTTTGTCACCTAATGTGTTATGAACAGAAATAATGTGACTCCACACAACTGGTCTACAGCTCCACCAGCGCTCCTCAGAACTCTGGTTTTTTATTTTATTTTTATATGTGATCGTATAGATTTTTTTTTGATTTTTTTAAATAACACAGTTAACAGCTCCTCAAGTCAAACAGCAAAACAACTGACAATAACCGACCATAGCAATAAAGCAACTGCCATAGCAGCCGACAGTCGCCAGCCACATTCACAAAATGATCCACCTACTTATTTATTCATTTATTCTCCTATATATACATATATATATATACATATTGAACTCACCTAATGTGTTATGAACAGAAATAATGTGACTCCACACAACTGGTCCACAGCTGAAAAAAACAAAAGACGCAGTTAGCGTTATGACCGGTTGTCAGCCACAAACACCAACTGGCGCTGCTCTCACTCATAGGGTCATATTTTTCCAGTCCAACCACAAGAAAACTTTATAAATTATATTTCTAAATATTAAATGATCTCTCAGTATTTTATTAATTGTTGAACTAGAAAAATATGACCCTAAGTAAAAAAATTAGCAAAGAGCTGCCTCTCTCGCACCTACCTCCACCAGCGCTCCTCAGAACTCTGGTGGGGGAAGCCGAGAGAGCGCCTGAAGGACCCGTTGCGTGCAGTCACTCATCACACCACTAGGTGGCTCAAACACATAAATCGAAAATCCCAAACACATACACACTATTATTATTATTATTTTGAGCAAAATTCAAATACACACTCATACACAATTTTCTCTCTGTTACAAATGGGCTCATAATTCCATGTCAGGTTCCGATTGGGGTCTAGCTGATCCGGAGGGGCAACTTGCACTAAGTCAGGCGTGCGAATATACCAGTTGGTCCCTAGCTTGAACCGAGGGTACAACATGCTCTTGCAGGGGACTTCAGTGCCGTCGGGTGTGAGCATGTGTGTTGTGGGGGCTCTGAACATCGGTCGGCCCTGGTGGTGGACGGGTAGCTCCTGGTAGCAGTTTTCCGTGTAACGCAAAGACACAAATGTTGGACTGTTGCACTTGATGATGTACAACACCTCCCCTTGCACCCTGCCGTACACTCCAGGACCCTCTGCTAACTGACTGACTGAGTGCGGACTCACCGTTGCCATGAGTAATCTGTTTTCGAGCACCATCTTGCGTAATTGACATTCTCGGTACAGGAAGTCGGTTGCGAGTTGTTGCATGTTTGTGTAGACCATATGGGTAACAAACAGGAACTTAGATCCAATGTACAAAGTCCAGTCTATGTTCTTTCTGTACAATTGCCCGGCTTTACCCCACACTGACTGGCTCTCTGAGATTCTGGCTACGTAAACTCTGGAATGCTCAGTGGTGAAGACGACTTGGCCACACATAGTGCCAGACCCCGTGATACGGAGGGCGAAAGTAGATGGGGCTTGCTTGATAACTAATAATCTAGTACCGTCATCCGCCTGCGTGAGTATGCCCTCACCCGAGTAAAGAGTGTCCACCCGATTATCTATGCATTCAGGGCCCTCCCGATAAGTCCACACAGCTTCCCCGTACTCATCATCAGCGCAGTATTCGGAGTGGAGATGACACAACAGGCCAGTTCTCCCAAGCAGAATCTTCTCATCTGTTAGGGTGGCTGTGGCAACGAAGGCTTGTAGCGAGATTGTGAACTGAGCCATCACCACAACACTGTGATAGCCACCGAAAGAATCTGAAAAGGTGGCCCCTTGACATGTGCCGTCATTCCCAACCTCTCCGGCCAGGGTGAGTGATCTAGTGTTGATTCCCAGCTCGAGGCTCGAGATCTTTGCGCCTGAGAACATGTACGTACGTGTTGCGTGTAAAGACCGGCACTGTTCGGCTCCCAGGGTAAGTATTCGTTCTGCAACTCCGTTGGGCACTGCAGACAAGTGACTGTGCATCCCACACCTGAAGATGGACCGAGAGTATCTGACTAGACATGTTTTCACATCAACTGGTCGATATTGTTTGGATTGAAGAACAGCCGCATGTATAGACTCCTCGACAATAGGGTCTAATATGGGGAGTAGGAAGGAGGGGAGAAGGGAAAAAAAAAAAAAAAAGTCATGTTTTACTTTGTCCCTGTGTTCAATGTACTGTTGTAGATAGTTGACTAAGTAAAATAAAAATAAAAAAAAATAAAAAAATAGGGTCTAATGATTTTCATTCAGTCAGGACGTTACGCTGACACTAGAACCACATGCGTTGCAGGTAGATTGTAGTAAAGCATTGATTAATGCCTTTTTTTATTCAGTGTCATCAACAGAAAGAGAAAAAGGTTGGAAGAGACGATAAAGCTGATAATTAAAATTACGTCGATAGCTTTAATTTATTGTATGATTAATTGATTTATCGTTTATTGTAACAGGCCTACATACAAGTGTTAAGAAATCATCTGTTCTGCTTTAAAAACAAACGTACATTGACACTTCAAATTTGGACTAGATTATTCTATGCCAATATGTCACAATTTTTTTTTTAGTCTTGTCCTGTGTCTTCAGTTTCTGCTGTGGCTCCTTCTTCTGTCTTCTGGCTCCAATTTCCTCAGCTCAATATTTAGCTATTTTGGATTCTGGCTCCAGACTCAGAGGCTCATCCTACACCAGTTTCTTCCTATTCCTCATGAATTAATCCTCAATAGCTTTTCTGTCTGGTTGGAATCGCTTTAGATCTCTTAACTTTAGCCTATCAACTCCCATTTCCGTCTTTCAGCATATTCATCATTCAGTCCTTAAGATTCGTACATCTACCATCCAGACTTACCTGTCTGGCATTATTTCTTCTTGAACACTAACTTATATTCATATTGAACTCAAAAAGTTGCACAAAAAAAATTACAGCAATAGAATAAATAATAAAAATTTAAAGGGGTGGGTAGAAGTATACAGTGCACATATTTCTGGAATCGGTCCATCTATCATTCATTATGGAGAACACCCTCTCTACTGGTGCATTACTTCCAGGTAAGCACATGACAACCGAGACTAATCTAGCCAGATTAGTGTGTGGGATGTAATTTTCTTTAAAGTGGTTAAGCACTGCGCTCCATCTCTGAGTGAGTGGTGTCTCCGATTTTCTCCATTCATCAAGTGAGCTCCCCTGTAGGAACTCATGCAAGGCAGAAATCTCGTCAAATAAATTATCTTCTTTGATGACGACATTGGGGCATTTTTCTTGCAGTGTGTCTGTGGCCAGAAGGGGAATGAAGCTGTCATCCTGTCTTGCTATGATTTTTGCCTCCAGGTTTCTCAAAATTGCAGCTGCGCAATTCTGACCTGCAAGCATTTTGATGCCGTCACTGAAAATGGTCAGGTTTCCATGGGCAAAGATCAACCACATTTCACTCAGTGCATTTTCAAAGACTCTCTGCAGGACAACAGGGCATTTTTCTTCAGAGGAAAAAAAGATTTCAATGGGGCATACATTTTCAGCACTCTTTCCAGAGCAGGTATCATGGAACGCCGGCAGACATTGCTGCGTCCAAGGATGTAATAATTATCCTGACCAACAAACTCGCAAAAGCTTTTCAGTCTTTCAACTCTAACAGTAAAAATATGAAAATATCCAAATAATTTTGAGAAGGTATTCAACATCAACAGGAATGGTATCTAAAGCTGTTCTTGTTGCATTATAAATAATATGGGCAGGACAACCCAAGCCAATCACATCCCGTTGCAGAGAATCTTTTACCTTGGTGTGAACATTGACCCTCCCAGCCGTATTCAGTCCTCCAAAATGAGTGTTTGTGTTGTTAGCAGAGAACGCCACTACTTTTTTTAAGGTTGTATTTTTCAATCACCACCAGGATCTGAGCTGCATCTTCCTCTGCTGTTTCTCCTCTGAGCTCAACAAAATCAAGCAGTTTTGTTTCCACTGACATGCTGCCATCATTTATTTTGCAGTACCTGACTATTATTGGCAGAAGCTTCAAATAGCCATGATTGGATGAATTTATAGACACAAACTCAACCTCCTCTAGATCCTTTGCTACATAGTCATGGTTACTATAGTAATCAGATTAAAGTTACTTACCAAATAACAGTGTTACTGGTCAGGGCTCTCCACTTGCAATTGTATTAAAGCTGTACTTTGTTCCCTAACTTTGACTCTTGGTTTTCCCAGAAATTCCCAAGTTTGTCATGATCTGTGTTTTTCTGTGTATTTATGTCAGTTTTCTGTGTCTCTGAGTCTCCGTGTTGTCTTGTTTTCCCTTGACAGGTGTGTCTCGTTCCCTGATTACCTCCTGTGTATTTAGTGTCACCTGTGTGCTTGTCGTTGTATGTATGTATCATGTGCTGTCCATTCTGTCCTTATGTCCAGTGCTACCAGTATTGAGCCGTGGCTTCTGCTCAGCTGTGCTGCCTGGATTGTGGACTGTTTTTGGATTCATTTGCACTATTATTTCGCCATTAAAACCATCATTTTCACTGCAACCTGGATCTGCTGCGATTTCCCTCACTGAAATCTACATCACTTCATGACAAAGTTGACATAAGAAAAGGGAACACTTTGTTAAAGACCTGATGAAATAGCAACTGCCAGACCATTTATATCTTCTGGTTGCTCTGTACTGCACATCCAGAATGGAAGATGAAACGGCACTCAGCATTATGAAACTGGGACAATTCCTACAAGTCAAACACCAAAACACACATTCTTGTAAGCTGAGGCTAAACCACCTTCTGTATAAAGTTGCCTTGATAAGTAGTGAAAAGGACACTAAACAAAATCTGATGAGAAACAATGACTGGATGATGGCCCTTGACAAACAACAATTTGTGATTTGTTTAATAATTGGTGGAAGCACTGAGCCAACTTATACCGCCTCTCTTTGGCTAGCACACGATTGGGGACGGCTTTGTGGTATACTAGATGTCAAGTGTTTTTTTTGTTTTCCTTCCTCCCCCTGCCTGTCTGTATTAATTCTAATGGGTCATTAATACACATCTCATTCATTAGCGTCAATGGAAGCATGACTTGTATTATCATGCAGTTAAAGACAGCGAGTGCACTGACTGACGGCGAGTTAGCCAATGTTGAGTAGAGAAATAAATGCCAGGATGGTTTTTATTGGTTCTGCTATAGGCATTGCGTGACACTTTTGTTAAATAAAATATATATATTTTTTAAAATAAAGAAATATTAATTATTTTAATATTTGAGACGTATTACAATCATTCTATTTACAATGTGTTAAAATTTTTAAGACCTATGAAAAATTCATTTAGAACATTTTAAGACTAATTAATGCCTCTTTGTTTAGATTGATGAATTTAATTTCTTTTAAGACTTTTCAAGGAGCAGTGGAAACCCTGTTTGCATAATTGTATGACCTGGCATATAAAGTTGTGTTGTCTTAATGTTTAAAATTATGTGACTGAGAGTGGCGCAGTTGGTAGCCTTGCAGCAAGAAGGTCCTGGGTTCGATTCCCGGCCCAGGGACTTTCTGCATGGAGTTTGCATGTCCTCCCTGTGCATGGTGGGTTCTCTCCGGGTTCTCCGGCTTCCTCCCACAGTCCAAAAACATGACTGTCAGGTTACTTAGTCTCTCTAAATTCTCCCTAGGGTTGTTTGTCCCGTCTATCTCTGTGTTGCCCTGCGACAGACTGGCAAGCAACTTACTGATGTGCATTACCGCCATCTGTTGGATCAGGATGCTACATAGATATTCTCCGACAAAAAAAAAATTTAATTAATAAATAAAACTTATATCCTTTCTATCCATTTTGTTTTCTTGAGGTAATTTATTGAATAAAAAATATTCAGAATTAGAAATTTTGTCTAAATTATCTTGTATATTTAACTGTAATTCCCGACTCCACTAGGGACAACGGTGTATGGATGGATGGATATAACTGTCATTTATTTTCTTGTAGTCGACATACTAATTCCCTTCTCTCAACATAATATTTAGAACAGAACAACAAAACATGTTTTACTGTCTCTTCTTGAAGACAAAAATCACAATTTCCTGTTGGATGTTTTCCCATTTTAAATGATGTACTATTAAACCTTGTAAGACCAAAACATTATATGGATATTATGGTTTCCTCTTTTCTATCTTGTCCTGTTCTCCTTATTGCATCAACTGTTCTTTGAATACTGTAAAGCCACCTACCAGTTCTACCTTCTTCCCACTGCTTCTGCCATCTTTCCTTAACCTTTTGTTTAATAATAGATTTGATTTCTTCTTTACTGAATGGTACCAATATATCAATATAACTATTTTTGCAGCTTGTTTTGCATATTTGTCTGCCAACTCATTTCCTTTTGTTCCTACACGTGATGGTATCGATGTAATTGCCTGAATTCTATAAGTTAATAACTGAATCTCTAATAAAAGGTAAATTAGGCAGGACAGATGAATAGAGGGAAAATTCAAAGCTAAAGAGCACACCGGGCCTGAAAATTGATCAAATGATCCTGTTGAAACCACGAGCTAATGCTAACACCAGCATGGAGATGCCCACTGATGCAGGGACAAACTCATCGATTTCTGACTACCAGTAATTCAAATTTGTCCTCTGTGGAGGACATTTGTAAACTTGAATATCTCCCACCCACTGCATACTACTGAATGAATTCCTTTTGCTGTCTACAGAGGGCATTTAGGGCTTTTCAATGATACCAAATGTAAAGGGGTGGGGCTTTTTAAACGTCCTTTTCCTCAGTCAGAAAAATGGCGTCCATCCGTATAAGCACATTTCATGGGAAGAGAAAAAGTAAGCTCTTAATACTTTTTATTGTGCAAATTTTGGTTTAAAATTTTGTTGACATATTCTAAATAAGTCTCTTATTAAAACATTCTATGAAGTATTTTGACTGTATTTTATTGTAGTATTTAAAAGTTGAAAAAAGAGAAAATAACTACAAATGTCCACCACAGAGGACATTTGTAGTTATTTTCTCTGTTTTTTTCTGTTGATTTTTTTAAATAACAAGAAAGGGAGTTGTTCTCAGATGCAGGGAGAATTTTACTGCAGATTATTGATGGAGACTCAGATATTGAGTTGTCTGATGAAGTAGGTGAAGATGCAATGTTTCAGGCAGAAACAGAGGAAGTTGATTCAAAGAGCTCTGAGGATGAAATTCAGGCAGGGCAAGCAGATGCAGAGTCAGATGAAGCAAGACAGTCCACATCTCAGTCCAGTAGGTGTCCTCTGTGGAGCCAGAATACAAAGTACACCTTGAGCAGAAGATGGTCCAAGAAAGACAAATTTGTCCAGGTGTCAAGGCTACTAGCAATTGCTGAGTACAACACCAACATGGGTGGCGTGGACTTGGTTGACCGGATGTTGAGTTTCTACAGGATGGCTTCTCATACTCGGATATGGACAGTGCGTGCAGTTTTCCACTTTTTTGACCTGGCAATCACCAACTCATGGCTTCAGTATAAGAATGACTGCCAGTTTCTGGGGGAAGAAACCACTGAAGTTGCTTAATTTTTTTCCCCTGGTAGTCAGGAGGATAAACGAGATTCGCATCATGAACCGAGATCTTCAAGACAAAATAAAGCAGGTCGGGGCAGACGTGATTACAATGTAAGACTGTCTGGACTCTTTGAAGTCCGATGTGGCCGTCCTCGACAGCAGGATTGGGGAAGCCGAAAACAGAGTGTCGCAACTCGAAGATGAGAACGCAGTGCTCACTGCAAGTAAGTTGCACAGCTGGAAGGTCGAATTCAATACCAAAAAAACTACAGCAGAAGAAACAATCTGAGGATCAAGGGTGTCCCGGAGTGGAGAAGGGGAATGACGTACTGGCGTGTGTCATGGATGTAATACAATCCCTACTCCCACAAGACCAGGTCACAGATCAAATCATCATTGAGAGGGCTCACAGAATACCTGCTACGCTAAAAGAAGATAGACAAAACGCCACATTCTGGTGAGATTCCTTTGCTTCGCGAACACAGAGAAAATACCTGTCGCGAAATACAACAATGACTTTCACCGGGTAAGTACTTTTTAAAAAGTATTATATTGCAGTTTGGTGTACGGTACAAAAATATATTTTAAGTGGTTATATTGAGCTTCTTTGCTAGAGCTAACTTTGGTTATTTCTCAGCTAACACAAGTGTGCAACACAAATGCTTTTGGTTCACCTAGAATATGCAGATGGCTCTATTCTGGTCTTTTTGCAGAAGTTGAGGGTAGGTTGTCTCAACTGTTTTTTTTCTCTCTTCCACATAGGACTGTCAACGTTAATGGAACGCATGCGATTAACCAGAAGATTTTAATGGTTAATATTACATAAGACAGATCAATCGAACCATCTATTTTGACATCAGAACCTCTCTCACACGGAGTGTTATGTAGTTCACAGCAACACATTACATACGGGAAGCAACGAACAGCAAAATACTTTTCCTGCGACTTGTGTTGGGTCTGTAAGAGCCGTAATTGTGTAGTGTCTCTTTAAGATGGTCTAGTATCCCTAATGATGTCACAAGTATGCGCCACTGCTTCTCTGTAGAGAACATGGGAGAAACGTGCTACAGATGGACACGTGAACTGAGACTGATATGTTAGCTCCCTAACTTTTAGTAACGTCGCAGGTTGTTTGGACTGTGCTCATTTTTCATGTTTGATAATATAGCAGCTGTTCAACTGGGCTTTGTGAGGTTGGTGAAGAGAGTGTTTATTAAAAGACAACACTGTGGAACTCCCAGTACCAGTGTGGTTGTGAGTTTTTGACCATCCTGACGAGTCTGCCAACTCCTCTCCTCCCTTAAACACAACCCAATCGTTACAGGTCTTTAGCCAACGTTGTGCACATCTAGTTTCCTAGCCTGCAATTTCACATGCACGAATTACACCGGTCTTCCCTGGCTGGATGAGGACAATATAGTGTTAGCCTGTGTTTTTGAGACTGCCATGCACGTGGCCACGTAGACTAGGCATCAGCCAATGAAAAGTGGCCCCTCTGGTAAGGTCCATTCAGTCGGAATATGTACATCAAGAGAGGGAGAAAAAAGTTCCTTAAAAGGATACATTTCAAGACAGATTGTTCTGAATCCCCACTAGAGTGCATAGTTGTATTGATAATATTGGGTCAGGCAACACCTAGGACAGCTAGTTGTATATTGGGGTCCTTAACATGTGCTACTTGTGCACAGTTTAATTTCTTTATTGCAGCCCAGAAAGCAAGGAACCTTGTGTGCCTGACTGAAAATGTGAGTTTTATATGGTTTCATATGATGTTGATATGGAGTTTATAGTCATGTTAGGTTGTAATTCCTGCAGCAGTGTTTGTTATGACTTTGTTTACTGTAAGTTTGCGGTGTAATGTAGCAGTGTTACTGACAGTAAGCTAAATTAGTGAGCTCAATGTCACATACATGACATAGACATTATATAATTACTATATGTTTTTGTAGTGTTGTGTTGCAGATACCATACAACTGGTTCTGTAATTTGGATGGAAAGTCCAAACCTTCATTAAACTCTGCTAAATTAAGAGCTCTGCTTCCATGTCACTTCTTTATTCGGAGTCTCACTGTAGATAAGGAGCTAGCTAGCTTGGCTCAGTTTATTACACAGATTTAAGAAGATGGCCTATGAAAATAATGGCGTTAGTGAAGGCTGTGACTGGGTTCTATTATGACTTGATCAAACATAAATGACTGGCCAAGGCCGGAGATCACTTTAGTGAAATTTATTAAGCGTTTCTTCAGGTGAACAAAGGTGGCAGGTGCAAAATAAATACAAAGGACATTCAAGGCAGGTTAAAATCAGACAACCAGCAGTACCTTGTCCATTAGCCGCTGGAAGGTGGCTGGAGCACCATGCAGGCCGAATAGCATAACAATAAACTGGAAAAGACCAGAAGGGGTACGAAATGCTGTGTACTGTCTGCTTGAAGGCTTCAATGGAACCTGACAGTACCCTTTACACAGATCAAGGGTGGTAATGAACTTCCACCCAACGTACAGGCAGCGAGGGAGGCCCAGACTTCACTCTCCTCAGTCACTTGGGTCAGCTCCTCCAGGGGAATCCCATTGCATTCCTTGGTCAGCTGAGAAACAAAGTTCTTCAATTGGGCCTGGGAATGAATGGGAGTTTTACACTTTTATGTTGGCAATTATCATGGAGGTGAACCACTATTTTCTCCCTTGTTAGACTCCAGGTCTGCATTCTTGCCCTCCAAGTGCACTATAAGTGGATCCAACATGGCTGCCTCCATTTTCCCACCCTTCCTTTGCTCCTGCCTTTTGTTCTTTACAAAAACCTTAAAATGGTCCTCCTCACTGAGCTGCATCTTCCGCTGTCTGATTTTGTTCTGGCTTTGTCTGATATTGGCTGACACCTCTCTGTATGTTGCCTCCTGTTTCTTTGTAAAGTTTCCTCACAAAGAAGCCTTTCAGTCTTCTGCTCATACAAAATTTGTATGGTGATGTACAAATAGCCCAAGCAAGAAGAATGAAAACCCCTTACCTGATATTGTGTTGGAATTTGTGAAGGATATCTGGCCTCCCTTCCAAACATCAAAAAATACAGGGTATGTTTTGTGGTTATGTGGCACTTTGTTTGGACTGCAAACATAGTTGGTTGAAGAACCTCATCCCATTTATGGGGGTGGCCAGCAGCCAGCTTGTTCAATGGCCTTAAACATAAGGCCATTGAAGTATGGAGTATTGAAGGCCTGGAAGTATGAGTCACCCAGCTTCTCATTCATGCCCAGGACATCCCTGATTGTACACATTGGAAAAACAGCTCCTTCAGGTGGTTCAACCAGTGGTGAGGCAGATTTCTGTCTCGGCAAGGTATTCAGCAACTGTGTGCAGTTTTTGTGTTTCTCTGACTTCTTCAAGAAGCGTAACCATTCGTGTAAACATAGCCTCTCCCGCTCAATGAAGTCCTAGGGCTTGTAGAAAGACTTGCAGTGGGGCTTCTCAGATTTGGAGTTGGTGCTGTGCTGGCACTTTCCAGAGCAGAGGTTGCAATGGGGCTTCTCTTTCTGTGCTCACCAAGACTACACTTTTGAGGCAGATCCAATTGTGGTATGTTCTAAGGAAGGAGAAGGTGGAACTTAATTCTCCGAAGACTCCACACTGTCTTTACTTGATGAAAATGTATCCCGTTTTTTGGAGGATCTGAAATGATAAATCAGAATTTAACAAGTGGTAAAAGTTGGTAATACAAAAAAAAGGCTGAGGTCTAGTGAGCAATTTAACAATTTTAGGATTTTATTTGAAGTTCATTGTGAGAGATACAGAAACACGATTCAAAGGATAAGAAAAAGCTACAGCTGGACCTATGAAAACCAATATGGAGGAAAGTTAAGAAAACAGTAATTAATTGAATTCATTTAAAGTTGGAATGTGGCAAAATCTACAGTAAAGCTCACAGGTATTAGCATTTCTTCCTGAGTAGTTTTTCATTCTTACCAATATGTTGTTCCTTTAAGCCCCAAAGGATAAGGAGGAAGAAGTAAAGCAAGGAGAACCAAATGGGTAAAGGAATTGAGAGTAGCACAAATGACAACTAGAAAGACAGAAGATTTAAAGTTGTGTGTTAGATAAGTCCCTGTTCCACACTACCTTCTACGGCACTTTTCTGGGACGTCATTATCTGTTTGAAGATCCGATGTTGCTTCTGCCCTTGCAAGCTTTTGTAGTGCTTCTCCAAAGGAGTCTTTAGAAAAGACATAAAAAAAAAAAAGTATAAACCCATTTGTAAATCTAAAGCTCACGTTTTCAAAATGTTCATACAAGTAAATGTTTGTGACCTGCATTTCCAAGGACATGCACACAGCATATCTTCCATGAAGCATCTCCTGTAGTTGTTGCTTTACTGCTTTAGTGAAATTTATACCAAGGCCTATTGGCCACAAGCACTGAACCTTGTTTTCATCTGTAAACCAACATGATGGGATAATATCCACCAACTTCTTTCCCTTTGTTGACTCTTCACTGAATTCCACGATGCTGAAGGACATGCTGGAAGTTTATATTAAGTCAATTAATGGTCATGTAACTGAGGAAAGACAACATGGACAACATTTGGCATTTTTCATTTTGTAATGTATTACATTGATTGCATTTCTGACAGGATTCCAGTTTCTAAACTGAAAGGGAACACAATAAGTGTTCTCAAACGGTGTAGGGTGTTTTCTCATTAAAGCGTTTGAGCTGGTCTTTATTTCTCATGTGAGTCTCCTGTAAAAAAATAATGTCAGGTTTCAGACTTAAATGCCCATGGGTTGGTGACCTACCTCGCTCTACCGCGATCAACCGCGCTTCTCCTGAACCCCATGCTAAGACTGCAGGAGAGGTAAACAGTTAAATCTAGTCGAAACTTTTACAAAAGTGGAGAAATTGAGCAAACAAGGTGGCTTCACCTCCTCACCTGAACATGGGGTTATCCATCCTCCTCCTCCTGTGGATCACACAGGTATGTTTTGCTTCCCTGTCATTATTTAGTATAATAATTTTTAAAAAGCGGATTAGATTTGTTGTTTTTGTGGGCCACGGGAATTCTGCATGACGACATGTATATGTGTGTGTAACCGGATCCTTTCTGCATTGTGCTGTTTCTCAGTGATGAGGCCGTGACACGGTTTGTCTTTTAATAGATGATTTCTTGATTTATTCTGATGAGAATAACATACAGAAAAGCAACCGTGTTATAGGCTGCCCGCTCCAAGTCCTTTCCCGCAGGACAACATGACAAAAGGGGAGGGCCTAAGGGACGTAAACATTTTAAAGACAATACCATAGAAGAAGAAATAAAAAGGAGGGGCTACCGTTCTTAAAGTAACATGGTCAAAACAATGACAGATTTTCAGTCAGGTAGAGAACAATAAAAATAACCAAAGACATTTTGTGTAATTATAACTAAAGAAAAATACAACCAGGTTACATGTGGTTTAGGCACATGATTAGCGTTAGCAGATTTGCTGGGTTTTTGATATGGACGGCATGATGAAGTGGCTGTATCTATTCTAAAATAATATATTCTGGACACTTTTTATGAAAAAACTACTTTCTTTGGCTCTTTTTCAGATGGTCTGTAGTTGGGAATTTTCCATTAAAAAAAAGAAATCTTAAAAGACAATCTCTATTTTCTGTCAGCAAAATAAAAGACTACCAAAGATAGCCATGAATGAATGTTTTAATCAGATGCAGCAGCCTAATTGACATCTAAGAAGGAAGTTTCAAAGAAGTGCATAAAGAAATAAATATTTTGGTGCAAGTCAAAACTTATCTAAAATGAGATATTTTAAAAAACAAACAACAAATGCTTATTTCCTACCACCAATATCAAGGAAGCTATTAAAGATTACCAAAATGGATGACTTTATATTATTCAGCAACCTAATTTATCTGTAGTAGAGAAGGTTTATTTAAATTTGATGAAAAATACAAATTTGGGGAGTGGTAAAAAAAAAATACTAAATTTTTGAATTTTTTTTCAGTCTGTGAAATTAGCTTTGGCAGCATTTTCGTGGTGTGGTAGGGGTCAGGAACTGTTTAATAAAGATTTATCAAACATTGAGCTTGTTAAGATCACAGAGTTGGCTGGGAAAATAGCTTTTGGGGCTTGGTTTCAACATATATTTTTAAATATGGTATCCCAAAAATGCCATGTCTGCTGTTAGTGGTCAATATTGAAATTTGTTTTATTTTCATTTCTTAAAGAATCTTCATTTTAAAAGTAAGCTTTTTATACGGTGCATTTTCATGTTTTGCAATATGATTTATATATATTTAAAGAATATCATTACATATAAGTGTCAATTGATCATGTTTAAGCAGGATACTATCATGTCTCAACAAGATAACCATCACGTTTTAACAAGATAGTTTTAGTGTGATACTTATCTTAGACGAAATACGTATCTTGTTTAAACATGATAGCGCTAGACAAAGGATTTTTCCTGCGTTTCAGCAATGAGCTTCTGTACAAATCAAACCAAAATTAATACTGTTCCATCTGAGGACAGTCGGGAATAAAAGCCACTTATGTTTTTCAGTTGAATGTGTTTGGCTCATCTGTCTACACTGGACCACATATATATAAGCATGAACAGAAGCACACGCCTAACAGGATTAAAGATAAAAAAGTGTGCAACACCCCTGACCCCAAATGAAGGATTGTGGCTTTACTGATGAACAGTGAGGTTTATTGGAAGTAAATCCTGAGTTTCACTGTAACAGCTGTATGCACAAACACACACAAAAAGGACAGTGGAAGCTACAAAAACACACTCTTACAACCAAGAATGTTTCAACTAAAAATAATGTTCACCTCTAAATATATCAACTCTAATTCAAAACTGTGCCCTAGTGTTTATACACCACAAATTCACGATTTCAATCTATCTATCCTTATTTACAAAAAATCCATACCTTGTGCCTCTAAGGTATGTGTGAGCACATAACTGAGGGTTTTTCACATAATGACGTTAGTCAAAGATAAACCACAGAGGGGTATTGTGGTGGCACAGAGGTAAAGCACAACCCACATTATGGAGGCCTTCATTCTCAAAGCCTCCATAATTATTACACTTTTAATGCAACGTTGCTCTAAAAGTTGCAGTGAAAGTCCATTAAAAGAGCCAGCTTTGCATTAAAGTGACATTATTTTCAAAATAATGCAAAGGTGGCACTTTTAATGAAGCTTTGTATTAAAAGTGTCATTTACAGAATGAGACTTCATGACAACAGTTGCTGGAGCCTATAAAGAATTAGATGAATTTATTTTTGCTAATGTATTAATGTTACGGATGAATGGTAGATCTACTGTTATTTATTCATATTTTGTGCTTAGACCCTCCTCCTCGTCAGTCAGCCTCCTGCTCTGATTAACAAGCAGGCAGCAGCTGAGAGTGTTCTGACTGTTTGGTCAAGGAGTGAGGAGTGAAATGGTTTCACTACCGTCAAATAAAGTTTATTTTTACATCTCTTGAAAAGTCAACTCGGAGACTATTTCTGTCCTTAAAGAAAGTTTAATATTTTTCAACAAGAAAACTCTCCGTGAGTGCTTTTTGGTTTTGGATGAGACGGAGACCTACTCCTGGAAACTACTCTGGCGAGGTGGAACTTTGGAGGCTTAGTAGGACGCCAGAGTAGCCACAACAACAGTCGTAAACATTCATAAAGACTCCTTCATGTTCATGACAGATGTTATGTCATGTTTATATATGATGTCAGTCTGACACAGCCGTTAAATAAAGTGTTACTGATGGCTCTATCTATCTACCTACCTATTGATAGACCTATCTATTTATAGCTAGCTAATCTATGTAGTATCATGTTTGTAGAGAAACCGGAACACCCGGAGAAAACTTTTGTTTAAAACAAGATTAGTTTATTTTACTAAGAGAGCAAATTACAGTGTCTGTCTGTCACTTGTGTTCTGTATTTATACAGTACAGACCAAATGTTGGGACACAACTGTGTGTCCAAACTTTTGGTCTGTACTGTATATATTATTTTTTTTTATCACACTTAATTGTCTTTAATAAGTGTCATAAAATATAGATAATATATACATATCTCTATCTATCTATCTATATATATATAGCTATATATACATATATATATATATAGACATACAGACCAAATGTTTGGACACACTTTCTAAATGAATTCAATTAGAAAGTGTGTCCAAACATTTGGTCTGTATGTATATCTATATTTTTTTTAATCACACTTAATTGTCTTTAATAAGTGTCATAAAATATAGATTATATATATATATCTATATATATATATATATATATATATATATAGAGAGAGAGAGAGAGAGAGATCGAGATATAGCTGGAGCTATATTTATCTATATATATATATATATATATATATATATATAGAGAGAGAGAGAGATCTAGATATATCTAGATCTATATTTATCTATATATAGATCTAGATATATCTAGATCTATATTTATCTATATCTAGATCTATATATCTACATATATAGATATATATCTATAGATACACAGTACAGACCAAAAGTTTAGACACACTAATTAGAAAGTGTGTCCAAACTTTTGGTCTGTACTGTTTATATTTTTTTTTATCACACTTAGTTGTCTTTAAGTGTCATAAAATATAGATTTTATAATATATATACACAACATCATAGATATCATAAAATATCTATGGTGTAATTATTATGACGCACTTTGGTCAATTAGGATTATTATAAATTCTCACATGGTGCACATGTGAGAATTTGACCACATGTGGAAAATGTGTCCCACATGTGATTTTCGTGGTATTTTTTGTAAGGATATCTATCTATCTATCTATCTATTGTTTTTGTAGGAAAACTGGAGCACCCAGAGAAAACCTATTGTTAAAATGACTTACAATTTCTTAAAGTTACTAATACCCTATATGCTACGACGAATTGCGGTTTTAGCACTTCGAGTGCAAAGGCAACAGTATGTTAGCAATGGCTGCTCTGTTCTCTGCAGGACAATTAATTATTCAGACATCCTCAAATGCTCCAACAACGGTATCAAACTTCATAAAACCTACAAAGGTCAGGCCTCATATGTCTGATGTAGCTAGCGGACAATCTTACAAAGATGTCATGTAAACGATAAGTGAAAGCTGCTGTTTTCAAGAGAAAAGCAAAGAGTGGTTTGAAGAGCCAGCCATCCATCCATCCCCCCATGAATAGACCTTGCCAGGAGCATCCCTCACCGAAGGTGTCCACCAACGGGTTTCAAGGGTTGCCGCCGCAACAGGCACCAACAATCTTGCGACCACAGCTCCGATAAGCCGCCTCAATAATGGAGGCACGGAACATGGTTCACTCAGACTCCATGTCCCCAACCTTCCCTGGAACGTGTTCAACGTTCTACTGGAGATGGGAGTTAAAGCTCCGTCTCACAGGGGATTCCGCCAGATGTTCCCAGCAGACCCTCACAACACGTTTGGGCCTGCCAAGTCTGATCGGCTTCCTCCCCCATCACTGGAGCCAACTCACCACCAGGTAGTGGTCAGTAGACAGCTCCGCACCTCTCTTCACCCGAGTGTCCAAGACATATGGCCGCAGATCCAATGACAAAGTCGATCATCAAACTGCAGCCGAGGGTGTCCTGGTGCCAAGTGCACATATGGACACCCTTATGCCTGAACATGGTGTTCGTTACTGACAATCTGTGACAAGAACAGACGTTTAACAGAACACCACTCGAGTTCAGATCGGGGGAGTCGTTCTTCCCACGCCTCCAGGTCTTGCTGTCGTTGCCCACGTGAGCGTTGAAGTCCCCAGCAGAACAAGGGAGTCCCCAGGAGAGGCACTCTCCAGTACCCCCTCCAAGGACTCCAAGAAGGGTGGGTAATCTGAACTGTTGTTTGGCCCATAAGCACAAACAACAGTCAAAACCCGTCCCCCCACCTATAGGCGGAGGGAGGCTACCCTCTTGTTCGCCGGGGTAAACCCCAACGTACAGGCAGCGGGATGAGAGGCAACAAGTATGCCCACTCCTGCCCGTTGCCTCTCACCGTGGGCAACTCCAGAGTGGAAGTATCTGGGAGACAAGTAGTAAAAGGTCCTTCCATCCATCCATCCATCCATCCATCCATCCATCCATTTTCTTCTTCTTGTTGGGTCGTTGGGGCGGCAGCCTGAGTAGGGAGGCCCAGACTTCACTCTCCTCAGCCACTTGGGTCAGCTCCTCCAGGGGAATCCCATTGCATTCCTTGGTCAGCTGAGAAAAAAATTTCTTCAATTGGGCCTGGGAATGAATGGGAGTTTTACACCCGTGTATTTGAAATCATCACGGAGGTACACACAGTTGGAGTCCAGTGAGGGAGGTCTGGCAGGCATGTTATTGCTAACTCTTTGTCGACTCAGTAAAGGTCTGCAAACATTGCGGGTTTTTGCCTGATGTTTTTCAGCAGAATATACAATTTTTTCCATAAATGTCTTGGAGCTACTTTCCGCTGGTCCTTCTTCTGGCAGACTCTTCCAAACATCATGATAAATAGGCTGTTTTTGTTTCTCTAGGTGGGTTACTTTACTGTTTTCACCTCCACACACTCTGTCCAATTCAATTAAGGAAAGCATGTCTTTCCTTTCAATTTCACGTAGTTCCTTTTTCTCCTGCTGTTTTTGGTGTATCTGGGAATTCCAAGAATCAGTCAGAGACTTGTTAGCTGCAGCTTTTTTCTCTTTCTGAACTTTTTCACGGTTCTGCGCTGCAGCTTCCCGTTGTTTCCTTTCTTTTAATAACCTTTCCTCCATGAATGCCCTTTTGTTTGCTTCTTTTCTCTGTATCATTGACAGTTGGTCGTAAACTATTTTTTTATGTATTTCACGACAGCTGTCCTTGTCAGAATGTCATGAGTCACTGTCTTGGTCTATAACTGATTCATACTGGACATCTTTTCCTGCATCAGTCACATTGTCCTGTGTCTTTACTTTCTGTAGAGGCTCCTTCTTCTGTCTGCTTTCTTCAGCTTGATAACCAGGAAGCACCCCTTGCCGTTCAAACCTGCCCATGTCACTCTTCTGTTTCTGTTTATGTTCATATGTGGTAGCCAATTTATCTGCCAGAGGGTTTTGTTTCTGACTTTTCACCCGTTGATCTATTTCCTTTAACATTTTATTACCCTTCTCCTTAGCCATACTGTTATAAAGTTGTTTTTATCGGGCATCATCTGCAGCTTCTTTTTTCAAAATAGCCTCTAAGCTGTCATCCATCTTCTTTTGCTTTTCTGTGTTTGCCTCAGTCTTGTCCTGTCTAAAAAATTTCTGGTCTTTCAGTTTCTTCTCTTTTCTCATCTCAACTTCCTCAATTTGATGCAACCTATCCGACTCCATAATGGCAGCCATTTGTTTCCTTTCAATTTCAATCTTTTCCTTTTTCTTCTGTTGTTTATCTTGCATTTGAGCATCCCATGTGTCGGTCAGAGATTTTTTCGAATTGGCTTTCTTTTCTCTTTCCTGTTCTTCTCTTAACCTCTGCCCTAAATGCTGCTTAGCTCTCTCTTTGAATCGCTTTTCCTCCAAAAGAGCAATGTTGGCAGCTTCTTTCTTTTTTATAGTGTCCAGGTTGTCGTAAGCGATCTTTTTACAATCCTCTAGAGATGGGACCTTTTGAGGAAGCCTCATCTCATGCTTGTTGTTGGACTGAAAGCCATCATTTTGGTCCCCAATATTTTGCTCAGTCTTATCCTGGGTGCTGAGTTTCGGCTGCTTTTCCGTCTTCTGATTCTTCTTCTCGGATTCCTCCAATCGCCGTGACCTTTCTGACTCCATCAACAAATAAGACCCTTGGTTTTTAACCTTGGCCATTGTTATCTTCTTCTGCTGTTTAAATTCAACTTGTCCATCCCATGCATTGGTCATAGACTGTTGCATTTCAACTTGCCTTTCTCTCTCCTTTTTGTCCACCAACCTTTGGGCAAACTCCCGCTTAACCATTTCTTTTTGTAACTTCTCCTCCTCTAAAGCGTCTTTGGCAATTTCTTTTTTCTTTATCTCCTCTAGGTTTTTATAGGCCATCTGCTTACATCGGTTTAGAAAAGTCTCATTTTCAGAAATTTTCTTCTCCCTCTGTTGATTAATATCTTCTGACAGATGGCCTTCACTATCATCCTTATTTCCATAGGTCATATTCTTGCAATAGTCTTGAAATCTTTCCTTTCCAAGAACTTTTTTCTCCCTTTCTTGACGTCCGTTTTCTGACCGACTGCCATCACTAATGCTCTTACATTTTTGCCTTTCCTTCACAATCTCTTCCTTTGGATTTTCAGTTACTTTTATGGCAATTTTCTGTTCGTTTTCGGATGAGAAAGACTTTTCAGACCATCTGACATGTCTGTGTTTGGGAGCTTTTTCTTTCTCTGTCGCTATTGGAGGTAACTTCATAAGTTCCCGTATTTGAGCTTCTTCCATTGCCCTGTTCTGTCTCTCTCTCAAAATTGCCACATCCCGTTCATAAACAGTTTGGTTTGTAGGTCTCAGTTTCTTTTGTTGTGCTTTCCTAATTATTGCCTCATCTTTTTCTTTTATCTCCTGTTTGAATCTGTATTCATTGTCCAGCGCAATCATTTTCTCTATGTCATACATTTCTTCCATGCCTGAAGAGAGACTCGATCTGTTTCCCGAGCTTCCACTAACATCGGAGTTCTTTGTGTCGCAATTTTCCTTTTGCTCATCTGATTTTGTCACTTTCTGTCTCTTCTGCTGTTCTTTAGGTTTGTGTCTCAGCATTCTTGCTCTCAATTTCCTTTCTGCTTCTACATCTCTGGTAAACTTTGGCAGATTTGAAATAAAGCAGTTGAAAGAAGAATCCTGTTCTTGAACTTGGTAAGGGCAGTTCAGATCTTCATTCATTTCTGTCAATGTCCTTAGCAAAGGGAAAGCCCTCTTCAGTAATCTACTGGAATCCATCTTCCGTTTCTTTCTTACACTGGAAAAAATTCAGTTCACTGTAAGTATGTCTTGGTAAAGTAAGTTTGCTGCTACACCTCTGGCTCTAGAACACAAGTAACAAGATATTCAAGAGGTTTCAGAGCTGATGTCACAATCTATGACACAAAGCATTTGATCTCAGTGACATCATCAGTTAGGTACAAGTGTAACATTGGTTGCTATTGCTATGGTAACCAGGAAAAGCTCTGAAGTGATTCACACTTTCTAGTAAAAGAGACGTTTCAAACCATCAAAACATTTCCAAATAAATTCATTCATATTAAAACAAATGTAACTTTTTTCAACAATTTAGACTGTCTTCAGCCAATGTGACTGTAATTGATAAAGATTTAACAATGTGCAAAACACAATCACCTGGTTTCCCATTAAATCTGCTCAACAGTGTTTTCCTCATCAAAAGAGGTTTTTGATGAGGAACCTAACTGTAGTTTCTCATTTCTTTTTTTGGCCGCTATCTAAGCTACGCCCTAAAGACGGCCTTACCAGCGTGTCATTTCGTTCAAACTTAGCTTTGCACACATGGGCTCTATGTGTGTATAAGTCTGCAAAGAGCTGAGAGAGATGGAGGAAAACAGAATTATTTATTCCTGACGCTCTCTTCCAAGTGACCTGCACAAGTTTTGACTCTCCACTTAAGACTCCATCAACAGTCTTCTTTCTCTTTCCACGTGGTTTCGTATGTTTTTCTCCCACAAATTCAGCCTAATACAGAAAACTTATCAGAAACAACTGATGGTGAAGCAGGTGATGAGCTTGTTCAACTAAGTTCCATTGAACAAGTGGGTAGTTTAAGTATTTCCAATTTATTAGTAATGTTGTTTGACATGTTGTGTTGTACCTTTCATGTTCATGTGCAAATTATTCATTACAACATGTGAATAATTAGTAATTGTAATTCATATAATAAAAATATTCTTATTAGTAATAAATGAATAATAACAATAATCACACTGAATTGAATTAACACTGCTACATAAATTGAATAATGTATCATTTATACACTAAGATTTTTTCTTGATTGGCCTCCAATTTGGGCAATTAGATCAAATTGATGATTTTTTTGTTTCTATTTTATTTTGTTGAATTAAGTCATAATCTATTGTGGGCATGGGAGATTAACTTTAATTAAAGAGATCATCCGTGATCTCTTTAAAATTAACATATGTGGAGGACAACTATATGCAACTGTGATGCTTATTGTAGTCCAGCATCAAAATGCATAAAGGGGTAAATGCACCATTATTACTAATCTTGGTCAGTTATTCGTGGTGCCCATTTTGACTGTACTGAGGGCCAAAGTGTTGTGACGCGTCCAGCATGTAAATGTACAGCATAATGTGACTTTTAACATACTTTACAGAAACATGTACCATGTAGATTTTTATTCATTTATTTTTAAGACAAAAATGTGTATAATCTAGTTACTTTAGGTCACATGCAAGTGAGCTGAATTAATGTTAGATTGAATCTCAGAAACTTCAAACGCAAATAAAGATTTCAAACTAATTCAGCGATTTACCATCAAAGTGACTCCACTGAAGTAAATTCAATAGCCATCTAAAGTGTTGTGTTCTCAACAAACAATTTCACAGAAGCCCATGGGTTGTACACAGCTTATGTTAAACCAATCAGTATAGTAATAATTTATTTGTGTAATCTAATGGTCAAATGAAGAGACAGGATAGGTAAGTCATTTTCACCCTATTACAGCGTATTATTTGTCTTTTTAAGGGTGTTTCTCTGGAGCACAGGTGGCTCTCCAACTGCCCTGCAACTTTTAGATGTGCCTCTGTTGCACCACCTGAACAGAATAATTAGGTCATTAGCAGGCCTCTACACAAGATGGAGGTAATTAAACCATTTCATTCCAGTGTTTTGTAGCTGTAGCACATCTAAAAACTGCAGGACAACAGCTCTTGAGGACTGGAGTTGTCACTTACAGTGACATCTGCTGGACGTAGAAAGTAATTGCAGGCAAATTCAATAAAGACTGGTGTGTTAACCGGTTCATCCCCTGATGCTGGGCACGTTGATGCCTCAGCATTGTGGAAGTGCTCCGGTTACAGTAAGACAAAACTTGAAAGCAAATCCTACATTATTCCCCTACAATATAAGTCCAATTTAATCCATGTAAACTAACTCCAATATCCGATGGAAAGAAATTTTAATAAACTGAAAGAAAAATTATCAAAAGTGGAAATGAGAACAGAATAATTATTTTCCGTGATACGATCAAAATGATCCCACACGGGGGAAAACTTCCTCTTCCTCTGTTGATCCAAAAACGAACACAAAGAGAAGAACAGAGTATCTCAATCCAACAAAACCCACAAAACGTGTCCACACAGTTTCTCCCTCATCAATACAATTTGTCGCGGTCACATCCAAACGAAACGGGAACTGCAGCGGTCACATGGTTTTCCTTACAGTGACCCGCGCACCGACACAGGATTTTGTCTTGTTTGCTCTGCGCATGCGTCGAGGTTTCTGTGTCGTCTGGTTCATCACTACTGATATGCTTAGATGTGCCTCTGTTTCAGAACAGCTGATTCAGATGATTTCATGACCTTCTGCAGCCATCAAGATCTGCAGAAGGCTGTGAATCACCCACTGCCCCCCATCTCTTCATGTATTTCACGACACCTGTGCTTATCAGGAATGTCGCGGTCACTGTCTTGGTCTAAGAACGATTTGTACTGAACATCTTTTCCTCTATCAGTCACATTGTCCTGTGTCTTTACTTTCTGTTGGGGCTCCTTTCTCTGTCTGCTTTCTTCAGCTCGATATCCAGGAAGCACTTCAAACCTCAAACCTGCCCATGTCACTCTTCTGTTTACGTTCATATATGGCAGCCAATTTATCTGCCAGAGGGTTTTGCTTCTCAGTTTTCCCCCGTTGATCTATTTCATGTAACATTTTATTACCCTTCTCCTTAGCCATACTATTACTAAGTTGTTTTTGTAAACGGGCATCATCTGCAGCTTCATTTTTCAAAATAGCCTCTAAGCTGTCATCCATCTTCTTTTGCTCTTCTGTCTTTGCCTCAGTCTTGTCCTGTCTAAAAAATTTCTGGTCTTTCAGTTTCTTCTCTCTCCTCATCTGAACTTCCTCAATTTGATGCAATCTATCTGACTCCATAATGGCAGCCCTTTGTTGCCTTTCAATTTCAGCCTTTTCCTTTTTCTTCTGTTGTTTATCTTGAATTTGAGCATCCCATGTGTCGGTCAGAGATTTTTTTGAATTGGCTTTCTTTTCTCTCTCCTGTTCTTCACGTAACCTTTGGCCTAAATGCTACTTAGCCCTCTCTTTGAAACGCTATCCTTCCAAAAAAGCAAAGTTGGCAGCTTCTTTCCTTTTTATAGCATCCAGATTGTCATAAAACAATCTTCTTACAATTCTCTAGAGATGGGACCTTTTGAGGAAGCCTCATCTCACGCTTGTGTTGTAGTGATGTGGACTTAAAGCCTTCTTTTGGGTCCCCAATACTTTGCTCAGTCTTATCCTGGGTGCTGAGTTTCTGCTGCTTCTCCTTCTTGGTTTCCTCCAATCGTTGCAACCTTTCAGATTCCATCAAGGAATAAGACCCTTGCTGTTTAACCTTGTCCATTGCTATCTTCGTCTGCCGTTTATATGCAACTTGACCATCCCATGCATCAGTCAAAGACTGTTGCATTTCAACTTTCTTATCCCTCTCCTGTTTGTCAAGTAACTTTTGAGCAAACTCCCGCTTAGCCATTTCTTTATGCAACTTCTCCTCCTCTAAAGCGTCTTGGGCTATGAAAATCTAGAGAAAATAAGGAAAAAAGAAATTGCCAATCTGCTTACATCGGTTTAGAAATGTATCCTTTTCAGAAATTTTCTTCTCCCTCTTTTGATGAACATTTTCTAATTGAATGCCGGCTCCGGCTTGTTTGCTCATAGGCTCATCTTCATGAATTGTCTTGAAATCTTTCCTTTCCAGAACATTTTCTCCTTTCTTGCCGCGAGCGTTGCTGGCGGCTCCGGCCGCAAGCTGCTGGCCTCCGCCCTTTGGATTTTCAGTCACCTGGCAATTTTCTGTTCCGAAGCGACTGGCGGCTCCGGCCGCGAGCGTTGCTGGCGGCTCTTTCTTTGTCTCAATTGGCGTTACTGGCGGCTCCGCCGCTGAGCGTTGCTGGCGGCTCCGGCCGCGGAAGCGTTGCTGGCGGCTCCGGCCGCGGAAGCGTTGCTGGCGGCTCCGGCCGCGGAAGCGTTGCTGGCGGCTCCGGCCGCGGAATGGCTGCTGGCGGCTCCGGCCGCAGAAGGGCTGCTGCTGGCTCAGGAGGCACTGGAGATGACGGGGCTCGGGTGGTGGAACGGGAGGACAGAGTTTTGGGTCTGGGAGGCAGCGGTTCTCCAGCCATGACCGCTAGCGCTGCCTCACGCTCCCACTCTGCCTCCCTTTGCAATTTCTCCAGCCGCGGGTGCGGAAAGCGCGGAACCCAGTAGTCCAGCAGCAGACCCAACCGGATGGCAAATCCGAGCCTTCTCCAGGCCACGTACGGCTTGGCCATGGCCTCCTCATACTCGCGTATAGTTTCCAACAACTCCTGCGTTTCATCTGGGTCCATGGTGGTAATCCAGCTGCTCACCTTTCAAGTTGGTCGGGTCCTTCTGTCATAAGGTGTGGAGGTGGCGGTGAGCAGACCCAGATGCAATAATCCAGAAACAGTCCACAGACCTGACAGGTGACACTAAATACACAGGAGGTAATCAGGGAATGAGACACACCTGGGAAGCAATCAAGGGGAGACAGGACAACACAGAGACTCAGACACACAAGAAAACTAGAAATAAATACACAGATAAACATGGAACCTGACACTTTCCTTTCCAAGAACATTTTTCTCCCTTTCTTGACGTCCGTTTTCTGACTGAGTGCCATTACTAATGCTCTTACATTTTTGCCTTTGCTTCACAATTTCTTCCTTTGGATTTTCAGTCACCTTTATGGCAATTTTCTGTTCTTTTTCGAATGACAAAGACTTTTCAAATTATTTGACACGTTTGTGTTTGGGAGCTTTTTCTTTCTTTGTCTCAATTGGAGGTAATTTCATAACTTCCCGTATTTGAGCCTCTTCCATTGCCTTGTTCTGTCTGTCTCTCAAAATTTCCACATCCCGTTCGTAAGCAGTTTGGTTTTTAGGCATCAGTTTCTTTTGTTGCGCTTTCCGAATTATTGCCTCATCTTTCTCTTTTATCTCCTGTTTGAATCTAAATTCTTTGTCTAGAGCGGCGGTTTTCAAAGTGTGAGGCGCGCCTCCCCTGGGGGGCGCCAGAGCACTTTAGGGGAGGCGCGGTGCGAGGGAAAAAATAAACCGGAAAAGCTATCTGCTTGCTGTCTACTGATGTGAGAGAAACGTCTTTTACGCACACGATCAACTCTGTGGATTTAGGAAAAGTTGGTACTGTGGGGTGCGCGTGTGGAGTGGGGATCAGTGGA
The DNA here is from genome assembly GCF_019740435.1 of Gambusia affinis. Classification (NCBI taxonomy): domain Eukaryota; kingdom Metazoa; phylum Chordata; class Actinopteri; order Cyprinodontiformes; family Poeciliidae; genus Gambusia; species Gambusia affinis. Next base: position 28,652,068 of record NC_057869.1, on the reverse strand, counting down.
AATGTTTCCCCCTTAGAGGATGTTTGGCCAGTGACGCTAGTAACGTTGACGTCGGACCACTTTTTTCAGTAACCAGTAATCTAACGCGTTGCTATTTCAAATCCAGTAGTCAGACTACAGTTACTTATCAAAATCATTTTTGCGTTACTGCGTTACCATCTTCTTTTGTAATTTAATCGTATTTCCTCTACTCGTCTTGTCAAGTGACCGACGTCTCTATGCGACAGAAATGTAAACAATGGAGGGAGATGCGCATTTTGTTGGAGGAAAAACTGGAACTATTTTGAGTTTCTGTCGCCAAGTCCGATTATTATAAGCGGCTTTGGGCTTCATTTTTTTTTTAAGTCGTTTGAAAATTTAACGAGTTGCTGGTTGCGCCTTTTTGGGCTCGTTTTTGAACGTGAAGTTACTCATTTGGGCTTGGAAATAAGCAGACTCATAATAAATCCCAGAATTTGTCCGTCATTAAGGTAGTTTTAGTCAGTCTCTCACTGTCCATCATTTCCCGGATGATCCGTCCCGCTGTGTCTTTGTTGATGTCAAGTTAATATATTACCTCTGAATGACGTCGAGTTTCGCGTTGCGCTCCAGAAAACTGCAAACATCGAGACAGCGCAATAAACATGAAAACAGCCACGAATGAACGTGTCCGGAGTTTCCAATAGTTATAATGGCAACTTAACATCATTATAATTATTAATATTAAGATAAGTGTCACAAATCTGTGCAGCCATCTGAGCTGTGGAGCTGCAGGAGGAGCTCTGTGCTGTGACACCAAACGCAGGGCCGTAACGCAGAATCTGGAGGCTGGGGGAGGGGGGCTTTAAAATCCTTCTTAGAGTTTTCCAGACAACAGAGGACCACACAAATTACTCACGTTTTTTATTTTTTGTACTGTTTTTTTGTACAATCTCCTCTTCAGTTCAACCTTATCAGTGGAGACACATTGTTGATGTTACCATTATAAAATAGCTTACAATTAAGTATTAGCAAAGATCAATGTGATTTTCACAGGAGGTGGAGCGTTGTTGTTAGCAGCTGCTGAAAGTAAATAAACAGTTACTTTTAATGTAACTTAGTTACTTTCCAAGTCAGTAGTCAGTAATATAACTAAGTTACTTTTTCAAGGAGTAATCAGTAATCCGATTAAAGTTACTTTTTCAAAGTAACTATGCCATCACTGGTTTTGGCCAAAGCGGAGCTGAAGGTGGAGTTTTTACAACCCCCCCCACCCACCACCTTCGGGGGGGGGGGGGGGGAGGCGCAGCAGGCATTGTGCTCCTTGGAGGGGGGCTCACCCTTTCATACTTTGAAAACCCCTGGTCTAGAGCAACAACGTTCTCTATATCATATATTTCTTCCATACCTGAGGAGAGACTTGATTTATATCCTGAGCTTCCGCTAACATCGGAGTTGGTTGGGACGCAATTTTTCTGTTTCTTATCTGATTTTGTCAATTTTCTGTCTCTTCTGCTTTTCTTTAGGTTTTTGTCTCAACAGTCGTTCTCTGATTTTGTCATGTTTTGGTGTAATGGAGGTGAGGCAAAACGGTGATGAATCGGATAAGGTGAGTAGATGTAGGTTTAATGAAGAATAATCAGTGATGGCATAGTTACTTTGAAAAAGTAACTTTAATTGGACTACTGATTACTCCTTGAAAAAGTAACTTAGTTAGATTACTGACTACTTGATTTGGAAAGTAACTAAGTTACTGGCGGCACAGTTGAGCGGAAAACAGTAGTTCAGCACTGGTAGCAACAAGTAAAACGAAGGACATCCAATACGCCAAGATACAAACAACTGCACAGAACATGGGAGGAGACGTTAGGACCCGACGAAGACACAGACACACAGGTAATACTAAATACACGTGAGGTAATCAGGGAGCAATACACACCTGGGAGCTAATCAAGGGAACACAGAAAACGCAAAATAAACATACACAGAGAACTCAGAAAACATAGACCACGACAGTACCCCCCCCCCAAAAAATCCAAAACTCAAAACACACAAGGGGGGGCGGAGGGCCAGAGTCCGAGGCAACAACAACAAAAAAAACAAACCCAACTAATTGGGCGGAGGCACTGAAAGGCCAAGAGTCCCAAACGCAAAAAAACTACCCACAGGGTGGGCGGAAGCACAGAGAGGCGGAACGCACAGGGAGAGTCCAGAGGGCTCTTGGACTGCGGAAGTTGTGGTCCTGGGAAGCGATGAGGGGCCGGGTTCGTCGGCGGCTCACGAAAAATAAAACAAATTTCAATATTGGCTACTAACAGCAGACGTGACATTTTTGGGATATATTAAAAAATATATGTTGAAACCAAGCCCCAAAAGCTATTTTCCCAACCAACGAAGTGATCTTAACAAGCTCAATTTTTTGTAGGGGTCAGGAACTGTTTAATAAAGATTTATTAGGCCACAAAAATGCTGCCAAAGCTACTTTTTAAAGAAAAAAACAAAACAAAAGAAAATCAAAAATGGAGTATTTTTTTTTACCACTCCCCAAATTTGTAGTTATCAGATTTAAATAAACTTTCTCTACTACAGATAAATTAGGCTGTTGAATAATGTAAAGTCATACATTTTGGCAATCTTTAGTAGTTTCCTTGATATTGGTGGTAGGAAATAAGCATTTGTTGTTTGTTTTTTAAAATATCTCATTTTAGATAAGTTTTGACTTGCACCAAAATGTTTATTTCTTTATGCACTTCTTTGAAACTTCCTTCTTAGATGTCAATTAGGCTGCTGCATCTGATTAAAACATTAATTCATGGCTATCTTTAGTAGTCTTTTTTATTTTGCTGACAGAAAATAGAGATTGTCTTTTTAGATTTCTTTTTTTTTATGGAAAATTCCCAACTACAGACCATCTGAAAAAGAGCCAAAGAAAGTAGTTTTTTCATAAAAAGTGTCCAGAATATATTATTTTAGAATAGATACAGCCACTTCATCATGCCGTCCATATCAAAAACCCAGCAAATCTGGTAACGCTAATCATGTGCCTAAACCACACATATACATGTCGTCATGCAGAATTCCCGTGGCCCATAAAAACAACGAATCTAATCCGCTCTTTAAAAATTATTATACTAAATAATGACAGGAAAGCAAAACATACCTGTGTGATCCACAGGAGGAGGAGGATGGATAACCCCATGTTCAGGTGAGGAGGTGAAGCCACCTTGTTTGCTCAATTTCTCCACTTTTGTAAAAGTTTCGACTAGATTTAACTGTTTACCTCTCCTGCAGTCTTTGCACGGGGTTCAAGAAAAGCGCGGTAGAGCGAGGTAGATGTCATGATCAGGCAGCGGGTGATCCGTCCGCTTTTCAGTTCGTTAAATCACAATCTGTTAAACCGGCTAGAACCATACACACGGTAAAAATCTCAGGAGGGGTTCACTCCACCACACTTAGAACTGCGGGAGGCTTAAAACTCTGGTTATTCATTTTTAGCTAGCTTAGCCACATTTAGCTTACAGAAGCTAAATGTCTGCTCTCTCTTTCCCATACACTGGATCTTTCAGGCTGAACACAGAAGTTGTTCCATTGAAATAACACAGGGACGGTTCCTTTTTTACCATTCTTCTCCCACCAGGAGTTTTAGGCTGACGAAACTGATCCGGAGGAAAGTGAAGGCTGCAAACGTTGCTATGCGATGTTAGCTTGAAGTTACAAGCCATCGTCTTTTAAAGTCAGGATCGCTTGGAAATCCACAAAAACTTAAACGACTGTTATATTTATTAGACACTGTGCACCGTGGAACACAGTGTTCATGGTACTGCTTAAATTGCCTTTGAATATGAGTTTTTCTTTCCTGGCGTCATGGTCACTCAAAGCGTAAAAAAATGAGACGCACTTGCGCATAACGTCAGCACGGCAGGCGCGAAGAGCCCATTCTTTGATGCGTTGGTGGACATTTTGGAAAGGCATAGAGGTGGTGGGTAGGTTTTATTCTTTTATATTGTCTTCATATTTGTCATTGTTTTTAAATTTTGTGTTTTCTAGAACATGGCAAAAAATAGTCCCGCTCAATTTACAGCGTTTCAGGACGAAACTCAACAGAGTTAAACAGGCGGCTCAGGTTACTTGTGTAAGTATATTAGACGGTAGCCAATTTTAAAAAGCATCGTCTTCGGAAGCTTGTGTTTGACATTGTGTATTTGACGTTAACTAGAGGCCGAATCAGTGTAAGAGTTGTTTTGCATCTGAAAAGGTTTTAAATTATGGTTGTGTGAAGAAAAGTAAGTTTGGAGGAGGAGAACAATCGACAGAGTAGGGTGGCGCTGGGGAATGGTAGTGCGTGGTATACTGGTTAGATGGGTAAAATATAGCGTTTTCTCGGTTGTTACATCGATCCGCGGTTTGCCCTTCGTCTCCTCTACGCTTGGGATGCATTTCCCGCCCACAGAGTCAGCCGTGCAGCCCGCTGGACTGAAAGCTGTTTGTTGATTTTACCTATAAATGGCCAACCCTCTGTTATTCTTGTATCGATTTGATACAGTAGGGGCTTTCGCACTTCCCATATCTGTGCCCTCTGTCACTTTTTTCAGCAGCTTAGACAGTTTAATGCGTTAACACGTTGTAGCCTGTTTTTCCGAGCCGCCTTTAACCGCAACTTGAGCGCTAAGACGCTCGCGCTCGGCTACACCTGTGAGGCAGCGACGGCAACCTGCTGCTGCTGTGCAGAGCTACTCAGGTACATGTTAGAATTATGGCAGCAAAACGCAAATAACTTTTCACAGTTTTTTCCACCAACTAACGGACTGAGTTGAGTAAAGCTGTTGGATGCAAGAAAATTAAGAACACCGTGAAAGGTCAAACAACGAGTTTTGGCGAGTTGTCACTTTTTTTCGGGACATTTATGTTTTTGCACTCATCAGGAACACATTCACATATGTAGACACGTATGTATACATATATGCAGGGGCACAACTACACACTTTCTGAGGTGTATGCGAACATGTCATCAACGTCCCAATCACATAAACTTGTACAACTTATCTTTAGTTAAAGTATCAATAATAATAAATGCACATATATGTGAATAAATTGCTGCCTACAGGGCAATTAAAAAGAATGAAACAAAAAACAGGGCAATATTTTCTAATTTAATATATAAGTGAGCCAAAGAGCCTCAGCTGTGTGAAACTGACACCCCACCCACGTCAAAAAATTCAGCAAATAGTCTGAATGGTTAGTGCAGGTTTGTGCCGTTAAAATTTTCGTTTGTGCAGTTTTAGTTTCTGAGATATAAAAAATTATTTTTTAGCTCATCTAGAGTTCACCATCCCCCCATATCGCTCCAAAACAAACCAAAGTGGGCTAGTTCGTTAGTGCAGGTTTGTGCCGTTAAAATTTTCGTTTGTGCAGTTTTGGTTTCTGAGATATAAAAAATTATTTTTTAGGTCATCTAGAGTTCACCATCCCCCCATATCACTCCAAAACAAACCAAAGTGGGCTAGTTCGTTAGTGCTCCGTTTATGCAGTTGAAATTTTCGTTTGTGCAACTTTCGTTTGAGATATTAAAAGCTATCATTTTGGCCCATGACGTCATCCGCCCCCATTTTGCTCCAAACAAGAAATTGTTTGCTTTACCGCTATTATGTCACCACCACCAACTGGTATGTAAGATGGACCACAATGTCACCCAAGGATTATATTATACAAATGACTAGATTTGATTTTACTTTATTTGGCGCTTTCAGAGTTTAAGATTCAGCTGATTACGTCTGAATGTGATCCTGGGTATAATTGTCCCCTAATTATATCCAATTAGGGGACAATTAATTTCACCTGCTGTAGGCTGTACTTTCTGTTTTAGTTCTTCGTCTTCCAGCACATTCCTGTCATGTAAGTATTGTTTTCGGTGTCGTTTTTATGCAATTGATGTTGCTATGTTTTGGTAGAAAAGGTATTATAAATCGTGTATACAGTTAGAGTAAGACAATATTTCTGGTAATTGTCTTTTTGTTTTTTTATGAAGTTGCATGTGCCTCATGGTTTGCTATTGACACACCCAAATATCTGTAGTGTGAGGCAAAGGGTTTCTATCCTAATTGAGAAGTAATGAACCATGAAAGTGACTCTTTTGAAAATGCTATTTAATTATACAGTCAAATAAGAAACTGTGTTGATTTGAACAATGAACTTTACAGTGCCTTGATAATCTGAAATTTCTCCTGTCTTGAGTAGAAAACTCCTTTCATTTGAGATTTAGGCAGAGCTCAAAACTGTTGAAAGTCAAAATATGGAACATTTGTCATAATATGGAAGCCCATTTCTGCCATTAAAGAAAAAATAAGACCAACTTGAAGTCATAATTTTAACTTTTAAAGTCAAAGTTATGACTGTCATAATTTTGACTTTAAAAGTTGAAATTATGACTTGCCAGTTTTCTGACAACTGAACCAGTTGCATCAAAGCAAACTACTGAGGGACATTTTTTGGTCAGTGCCTTATAAACATGTATCTGAGTTTGACTCCAATAGTGACAAAAGAATTTATCCAGACCAATATCTCTTATACTGCCACTGTTGGGTGTGCTATACTTTAATAACTGCAAAGATAGAACAGGGTCTTTGTCGCCTAACTCCAAATCTTTTCTCTCGTGCTTGGCTTTTCGTAAGGTTGCCAGGTTTGGAAGGTGACTTGGCTCGGGATATCCAATATCCATGAACTCTGATGCCTTTGTTGACCTCCATACAGATGGTTCCATCCTGCCCTCACACAACTCTCCTGAAATCTGTGCACGAAGGGTTCCTGACATGAATCTTTTGGACTGGCCAGTGTGCAGGGAGATGTCGGCGCCTTCAATGGAACACTGGAGCACCATTGGGCTGTTGACAGTTGGCTCTGTCACATGTAATTTTAACACGACTTTGACACTCTTTACAGAAACCTGTGATGTCAATGTACTTGCTAGCGACAGTTGGATAAACTTTTGCTCTTTGTAATACAAATGTACAAGTGCTTTTCAACTTTTTCCAAACCACATCATTAATTATATGACTCCATGTGCCAGGTTTTAAAATTGTGTAATTCCTTTTACCAGATGATGAAAACTTGTCATTATATTCAACTTTTTGTGGTATAAATTTAATCCATTCTTCAAATGGAACGTCGAGCTGAAACTCTGAACATTGACCAGGAGAAGTGGTGTCTGAGTCAAACTCTGTGTCCACACGGCTTTCAGGATCACTTCCTTGATTAACTTCCAAGCATGACCAGATGTTGTGTCTGTTCAGCTTTACAAATGTGTACAGACTTTTTGCAGACATTTTATTTCCCAACTGCTGACTTATCTCTGTCCAGACAGCGGCAGCTGGAGTGGCTATATGGCCGTTTTCTAGAATGGCCTCTTTTGAGTTGCAGAGAACTGCGAAAAGAGACTCTCTGTCTACCGCTGGCTGTCGAGGTATCTAGTTAAAAAATAAAAAGGCTTTGATTAGCATTGCTTAAAATAATTAGTGCCTACATGATTTCAAAGAAGCCACAAATTGTATTCTAGCAGTGTCTGCATACTTAAAATAGCCTTGAATTTAAAAATATCAAGTTGGTTTTCCCAGTTTAATTTCTAACATTTAAGCTAATTAAAAAAATATATAATTCAATAATGCATTGTTACTTGAAAATGTAAGTACCTGTTAAATTTTAATTTTCCTTTGGAATAAATTTTTTAATTGAATTCAGAAGATGTGCCCTTTGTGCATATGCTTAAGTGTTAATGATTCAATATAAATGTAAAGGCTGCAAGATGATGCCTCGCTATGTTTCAAAAGGTTTGAAATATTGACTTAATACAAGTTGTGAATTTAAATAAATGCATATATAAGCTAGCCCTGCATACATCCTCTCTGCTTTTATGGGGATGGATTGCATTGAGTCAATATTTTATGTGAAACCTGAGCATTAATTTACTTACCTTGTTCAAAAATCAAAATCGGGGTTGAAAAAAATTCCAAAAATGACTTATTCAAAACGATTTGAGACCGCTAGAATATTAACGAGAGGTTGAAATTACACTTGCTCTGCCGCCAAAACAAGATCGGGGGTGGTGGGGGAGGGGGCTCACTACAGTGTGGGTGGAGCCAATCCCAGTTGGGTGAGAACTATGTCAACAGTTAGCTTTTCAAAATCCTTGAAGCCCATACACATTTAATGTAAGAAATTGGATAAAATGAAAGTCGTTGCATTGAAAATTGATTTACTAAATATTAAGTACATTACTTGGATGAACTTTGAACCAATAACACATTTCCGTTTTACTCTGCAAAAACTTTGCTCAAGCAACTAGCAAATTGGCTGTGGATTTTTTTTTCTATTTTTTTAACCGTTATAGGCTAATGTATGTTTTTTACACGTTTGCTGCATAATCAGCAGACAGTACGTCAACAATGTGAATATAATTGTTCAGACCACCTCCGAAATCAAAGCACAGTTGAACAGGTTATACACATTACGTTAGGGTCAGGGCTGCATGTCCTTTATTAGCAGGATTCAATTATTGTGGAGAGAACGCTACGTTCGTGAGAAAACATTGCTATCTTGAAACATCACTTGAAATGAGACATTTTTTCTTGTTCTAAGTCTTTATTGAAGTTCAAAACAAAAGGTACACATTGTACAACAGCTGAAAATCTGAAGAATTAAAAGAAGTAGCCCACTTTGGTTTGTTTTGGCGTAAGAAGGGGTGACGGTGACGTCATCGGCCAAAATTATAACTTTTAATATCTCAAAGACGAAAGCTGCACAAACGAAAATTTCAACGGCACAAACCTGCACAAACGGAGCACTAACGAACTAGCCCACATTGGTTTGTTTTGGAACATGATGGCGTGACGTCATCGGCCAAAATTATAACTTTTAATATCTCAAAGACGAAAACTGCACTAACAAAAATTTCAACGGCACAAACGGAGCACTAACGAACTAGCCTACTTTGGTTTGTTTTGGAGCGATATGGGGGGATGGTGAACTCTAGATGACCTAAAAAATTATTTTTAATATCTCAGAAACCAAAACTGCACAAACGGAGCACTAACCATTCAGACTATTTGCTGAATTTTTTAACGTGGGTGGGGTGTCAGCTTCACACAGCTAAGAGCCTCTTCTGTTAGCCTTACCCCACAGGCTTGTACAGTAGGCACTAGGCATGATGGGTGCATCACTTCACCTGCCTCTCTTCTTACCCTGATGCGCCCATCACTCTGGAACAGGGTAAATCTGGACTCATCAGACCACATGACCCTCTTCCATTCCTCCAGAGTCCAATCTTTATGCTCCCTAGCAAACTGAAGCCTTTTTTTCTGGTTAGCCTTACTGATTAGAGGTTTTCTTACGGCTACACAGCTGCTCAATCCCAAACCTTTGAGTTCCTTTCGCATTGTGCGTGTGGAAATGCTTTGGCGTTCACAATTAAACATATTCCTGAGTTCTACTGTTGTTTTTCTTCGATTTGATTTGACCAAACGTTTAAGTAATCATCGATCACGATCATTCAGAATTTTTTTCCGACCACATTTCTTCCTGGAAGACGATGGTTCACCACCATCCTTCCAGTTTTTAATGATGCGTTGGACAGTTCTTAACCCAGTGCTAGTAGTTTCTGCAATCTCCTTAGATGTTTTCTCTGCTTGATGCATGCCAATGATTTGACCCTTCTTAAACAGACTAACGTCTTTTCCACGACCACAGGATGTGTCTTCTGCCATGGTTGTTTAAGAAATGAGTAGTTACTCATTGCATCAGCTGGGGTTAAATAACTTGTTGCCAGCTGAAAGATAATTGCCTATGCAGTACTTATCCAATAGGAGGCTTGTACCAATTTGCTTAGTTAAATCCAGGTGGCGACTTTTATTTTGGCCAGGCAGTGTACATTCTAATGTTATTGGAGGAGATTGTGATACGTCTCTGTTTGAGAATAATGGCAGACTGATAAAAAATAAGAAAGGAGGAAAGTACTCTGATAAACTGAATGAATGAGGAAAATGGGAAAACTGACAAACCTGAAGAGAAAGATGAAATATAAACACATTATTGTGTCTTATATCTTGCCCTTTAAGATAAGTGTTTCTCTTTACTATCACCTGTGGTGTTTCTCAAATTTTCACATAATCTTTTCTGCTCTTATTCTATCCAGACCTCTATGATCATGTGGCTGATGGCTCTAAAGACTGAGGACGGTTTGGACATCCAGAGATGAGCTCATGTTGGTGGACTTCCTGACCAGAGAAGAGCACCTATGAAAATAAGGATAGTGAAGGCATTCAGTCAGAAAATGTTCATCAAAAGATGGAGAAAAAAGTTCCTGAAAAGGATAAATTTCTAAACAGACGTAAGGAGATGGCCTATAAAACTCTGGAGGAAGTAAAGAAATGGCCAAAGACGCTTTAGAGGAGGAAAAGATGCACAAGGAAATGGCTAAGCGGGAGTTTGCCCAAAAGTCTTGTTTATTTTGTAGAGAGCCGATAACGTGTGAAACATCCCTTGGAGCCCCCATCTTCACCCATCACAACTGTGTGTTTCAATAAACCTCCTTTTACTGATTATCTGACCTCCTGTTGTGTTCTGCATGTGGGCAAGGAAAATAGAAGCCACCATGACACAAGGGTCTTACTCCTTGATGAAATCCGAAAGGTTGCAACGAATGGAGGAAACCGAGAAGAAGGAGAAGCAGCAGAAACTAAGCACACAGAAGACTGAACAAAGTATAGGGGACCCAAAAGAAGGCTTTAAGTCCACATGCGTACTACACAAGCGTGAGATGAGGCTTCCTCAAAAGGTCCCATCTCTCGAGGATTGTAAGAAGATCGTTTATGACAATCTGGATGCTGTAAAAAGGAAAGAAGCTGCCAACCTTGCTCTTTTGGAGGAAAAGCGTTGGAAAGAGAGAGCTAAGCAGCATTTAGGCCAAAAGTTACGAGAAGAACAGGAGAGAGAAAAGAAAGCCAATTCGAAAAAATCTCTGACCGACACATGGGATGCTCAAATTCAAGATAAACAACAGAAGAAGGAAAAGATTGAAATTGAAAGGCAACAAATGGCTGCCATTATGGAGTCAGATAGATTAAGTGTGCAACAATTTATTTCCTATGAATTCTATTAAATCTGTTATTAAATCTAATATCTTGTTACTTGTTTTCTAGAACCAGAGGTGTAGCAACAAACTTACTTTGCCTAGACTTACTTACAGTGAACTGAATTTTTACCAGTGTAAGAAAGAAACGGTAGATGGATTCTAGTAGATTACTCAAGAGGGTTATTGCTAAGCACAATGACAGAAGTGAATAAAGATCTGAACTGCCCTTACCAACTTCAAGAACAGGATTGTTCTTTAAACTGCTTTATTTTAAATCTACCAAATTTTACCAGAGATGTAGAAGCTGAAAGGAAAATGAGAGAAAGACTGCTGAGACACAAACCTAAAGAAAAGCAGAAGAGCCAGAACGTGACAAAATCAGATGAGCAAAAGGAAAATTGCGACACAACGAACTCCGATGTTAGTGGAAGCTCAGGATACAGATCAAGTCTCTCTTCAGGCATGGAAGAAATGTATGACGTAGAGAAAATGATTGCACTGGACAATGAATACAGATTCAAACAGGAGATAAAAGAAAAAGATGAGGCAATAATTAGGAAACGCAACAAAAGAAACTGAGACCTACAAACCAAACTGTTTACGAACGAGATGTGGAAATTTTGAGAGAGAGACAGAACAAGGCAATGGCAGAAGCTCAGTTATGAAATTACCTCCAATAGAAACAAAGAAAGAAAAAGCTCCCAAACACAAACGTGTCAAATGGTCTGAAAAGTCTTTCTCATCCGAAAAAGAACAAGAAATCGGCATAAAGGTAACTGAAAATCCAAAGGAAGAGATTGTGAAGGAAAGGCAAAAATGTCAGAGCATTAGTGATGGCAGTCAGTCAGAAAACGGACGTCACGAAAGGGAGAAAAAGGTTCTTGGAAGGGAATGATTTCAAGACTATTGCAAGAATATGACCTATGAAAACAAGGATGATAGTGAAGGCCATCTGTCAGAAGATTTTAATCAACAGAGGGAGAAGAAAGTTTCTGAAAATGATACTTTTCTCAACCGATGTAAGCAGATGAGCTATGAAGATCTGGAGGAAATAAAGAAAAAAGAAATTGTCAAAGACGCTTTAGAGGACGAAAAGTTGCAAAAAGAAATGGTTAAGCAGGAGTTTGCCCAAAAGTTGGTGGACAAAAAGGAGAGAGAAAAGAAAGTTGAAATGCATAAGTCTATGACCAATGGATGGGATGGACAAGTTGAATTTAAATGGCAGAAGAAGATAACAATGGCCAAGGTTAAAAAGCAAGGATCTTATTCGTTGATGGAGTCAGAAAGGTTGCGACGATTGGAGGAAACCAAGAAGGAGAAGCAGCAGAAACTCAGCACCCACAATAAGACTGAGCAAAGTATTGGGGACCAAAATGATGACTTTCAGTCCAAAACAGTTCAAAACAAGCATGAGATGAAGCTTCCTCAAAAGGTCCGATCTCTCGAGGATTGTAAGAAGATTGTTTACGACAACCTGGATACTATAAAAAGGAAAGAAGCTGCCAACTTTGCTCTTTGGAGGAAAAGCGTTTCAAAGAGAGAGCTAAGCAGCATTCAGGCCAGAAGTTAAGAACAGGAGAGAGAAGAGAAAGTGTAACCTGCATAAAATAATCACCCGCATTTTATTTTGGCGGGTCAAATGGGACACCACCCTTTAAGTTCTGGGTCAAAGGTGAACTCGGATCTCCTCCATTGCTGCTGTTGCTGCTGTTGCTGTGGCTAGCTGCTCATGTTGGCGTTTTCCTAAATCGCCAAAGAATATTGCGAAATCGACTGAAATTAAAATAGCAGAAGCATTACATTGTGAGTTGTTGAGCCCCTGTCAATCGAGGATTGTAAGATCGTTTACGACAACCTGGATACTATAGAAAAGAGAGAAGCTGCCAACATTGCTCTTTTGGAGGAAAAGCGATTTCAAGAGAGGGTTAAGTTGCATTTAGGCTAGAAGTTAAGAGAAGAACAGGAGAGAGATAGACTCCATCAAATTGAGGAAGTTGAGATGAGAGGAGAGAAGAAATTGAAAGACCAGAAATTTTTTAGGCAGGACGAGACTGAGGTAAACACAGAAGAGCAAAAGAAGATGGATGACAGCTTAGAGGCTATTTTGAAAAAAGAAGCTGCAGATGATGCCCATTTACAAAACAATTTTGTAACAGTATGGCTAAGGTGAAGGGTAACAAAATGTTAAATGAAATAGATCAACGGGTGAAAAGTCAGAAGCAAAACTCTCTGGCAGATAAATTGGCTACCCAGGGCCGGATTTAGGAGGATGGGGGCCCCTGGGCTGGAGTCAGGATGGGGGCCCCTGGGCTAGAGTCAGGATGGGGGCCCCTGGGCTAGAGTCAAAATATATATATTTGTATGTGTTTGTTTTGTTTTAGAGCAGGGGTTTTCAAAGTATGAAAGGGTGAGCCCCCCTTCAAGGAGCACAATGCCTGCTGCGCCCCCCTGCACCCCCCCGTGGAGGGGGGTGGATTTGTAAAAACTCCACCTTCAGCCCCGCTCTGTCCAAAACCAGTGATGGCATAGTTACTTTGAAAAAGTAACTTTAATCGGACTACTGATTACTCCTTGAAAAAGTAACTTAGTTAGATTACTGACTACTTGACTTGGAAAGTAACTAAGTTACATTAAAAGTAACTTTTTAGTTACTTTCAGCAGCTGCTAACAACAACGCTCCGCCTCCTGTGAAAATCACATTGAGCTTTGCCAAAACTTAATTGTAAGTTATTTTATAATGGTAACATCAACAATGTGTCTCCACTGATAAGGTTGAACTGAAGAGGAGATTGTACAAAAAATAAAAAACATGAGTAATTTGTGTGGTCCACTGTTGTCTGGAAAACTCTAAGAAGGATTTAAAGCCCCCCAGCCCCCAGCCTCCAGATTCTGCGTTACGCCCCTGAGTTTGATGTCGCAGCGCACAGAGCTCCTCCTGCAGCTCCACAGCTCAGATGGCTGCGACACTTACCGTAATATTAATAATTATAACGGTGCTAACTTGCCATTATAATTATTGGCAACTACGGACACGTTTATTCGTGGCTGTTTTCACGTTTATTGCGCTGTTCATATTGGTCTCGATGTTTGCAGTTTTCTGGAGCGCAACGTGAAGCTCGATGTCATTGAGAGGTAATAAATTAAGTTGACATTAACAAAGACACAGCGGGTCGGATCATCCGGGAAATGATGGACAAGGAGAGACTGACTAAAACTACCTTAATGACGGACAAATTCTGGGATTTATTATGAGTCTCTGCTTATTTCCAAGCCCAAATGAGTAACTTCACGTTCAAAAACGAGCCCAAAAAGGCGCAACCTGCCACTCATTAAATTTGCAAGCGACTTTTAAAAAATGAAGCCCAAAGCCGCTGTGGAGGTTCCTCCACAAATAACCCAGTGTTAGTATTTATTTAAACGTTTTCATACCATACATCTATAATTTCATTTATTTGTGTGTTTATTGTTTTAGGTTGTTTACTATTATGGGTGCACACATTTAGTAAACGCCTTTGTTTGGTAATTATTAATTATTTTGTTTTGCTGAGTTGAAGGACTGGCTGAGGGAGAAGACTGGTTGAAGGGTAAACCAGGAAGTGGAACAAACCATCAGGCTGCTGGACGCAGGGGATCTGATGTTAAAAGAACTTTCCTCTCTCTAGTTATAGCATAAGTCCTTAAATATTTTGATGTTAGGTTTGATTTGTGTTTGTTATGGTGTTGTAGTTAAAATAGGTTGGTTTAAATTAATGGTTTATGTTTATACATTGTTTGTCTTTGTCTCATCTCCCACCCCTTCTTGTGTGTGTGTGTGTAGGCTAGCCTTTGTGTTTAAATTCCCCTGTGTGTTCATTGTAGGAGGTCAGTTTTTGGTTTGTCATCCTGAGTTAGGTATGCTTTAGTTGTTTTCTTTTGGGCCCATTTTTGTTATATTTTGAAATTTGATGTTCTTTTTGTTGAAGAAATAATAGAAAAATAAATAGAATTTATTCTTTTTATGCCTTTGTCCCTGTGGTTTACTGGACGGACCGTAACAATTGGTGTCAGAAGTGGGATCCTCCAGTTAAGGACAAGGACATATTTTTGATTCTTTTGAAAAAAAAAATATATAAAACCCACAAAGAAGAAAACCCTAAACCATGAGAGGAGCCAGAGGTGGTAAAGGCAAGTCAGCTCCATCAGACAAGGAAGCGGACACAGGACAGGAGCAGTGTGGTGCAGCTGGTGAAGAGGTTGACGAGGGGAGAGAGCCGACCATATCTGACTTGGTTGGGATCCTGCAGGCCCACATTGGACAACAGAAAGCTAGAGAGGTACAATGGGAGAAGGAGATGGCACGTCAAGATCATCGGTTTAAGGTTTTCCAACAACAGTTCAGTTTGTTTCAAGAGGAGTTTCAGGCCCAGTCGTCTGCAGGCCTGAGGCCGTTTGTGCAAGACCACGCCCCCTCTTCTCCAGGCTTGAGGGATGATGATGATGATGATGATTGCTCATCACCAGCACCTGCACCGTCTTCTGGCAAGCCAGGTGACTCCGTTGCTACACTTTTGTTTAAAGAACCAAAACTGCAAAAGCTAAGTGAGGAGGATGATATTGAACATTTCCTTATAACTTTTGAAAGGATAGCTTGTGTGTGCAGATGGCCAAAAAAGGACTGGGCATTTCAATTGATTCCATTATTGACTGGTAAAGCCAGGAGTGCATATGTACACATGGATATGGATGAATCAATGGACTATAATAATGTTAAAGCTGCTATTTTACAGAAATATGAAATTAACAGCGAGACTTACCGACAGAGGTTCCGCTCTCTTTATGTGGAGCCAAATGAGTCCCCCAAGGAGCTATATGTGAGACTTAAAGAACTGTATGGAAAATGGGTTCAGCCCCGAGGTAAGACTGTTGAAGAAGTGAATGATGTCATAATTCTTGAACAGTATTTCCGAATGTTGTCTCCAGAACTCCAAGTTTGGATTAAGGAACGAAACCCAAAAGATGCAGCAGAAGCAGTTTCCTTGGCAGATGCTTTTGTGGCAGCCCGTAGGAAGACTCAATCGTGGGCTTTTAGAGCTGAAAAAAGAGAGTTTATTCCGGGTTTGGGTCACACCAATCAAACTGGAAATGTGAGTAAGCAGTCTGGAAAAGAAAAATGTTTTTTCCCCAATCAAACAAAATCTTTGAAAAAGCCCATCTGCTATTTATGTGGGCAGGAGGGCCATACAAAGCCCATGTGTCCTCAAAATCCTGCAAAACTTTCTCAGATGTGTTTTGTACCCAGAGAAAATCATGTATTGAACAGACAAAACCAGCCACTGATGCAGACTATTGTGGAGATAGATGGGCAGAAGGTCAAAGCTCTGATTGACACAGGAAGCACCCAGTCATTGGTACATCGCAGGTATGTCCCACCACATAGTATTTGCACCTCTGAAACAATACCCATCTGCTGTGTTCATGGGGATGAAAAACAATATCCAACAGCAGACATTTATATGAGAGTGCAAGGACATGTTTACCTATTAAATGTGGGTGTTATGGATAAATTATCTTTTCCTGTTGTCTTGGGGAATGATCTTCCAGTTCTCACTGACCTAATAAATGCTTCTAAAATGTGCAATTTTGTGCTCACACGGTCCCAGGCAAAGACCTCTGGGGAAGATGAACCCAGCCTAAGGGCCTTGCCATTTTATGGGGCTGAGATTGAAGAGGGTCAAACTAAAGAACGGAAGTCTCGTGCACAGCGCAAGCGGGAAAAATTCAAACATACCACAGCCTCTCCTGTGTTACCTGAACCTGAGGTACAGCTAGACTTTGAAATCCCTGATAATATTAGTGAGCTGCAGCACCAGGGTAGAAGTCTGGCTGACCTTATTAAGAGAGTGGAAGAGGGTGGAACTGCAGAGGAATTTCACATGCAAAATGGCATCCTCTATAGGAGACATGGGGAAGTACAGCAGCTTGTGTTACCTAGAAAAGCCAGAAAACCAGTATTAACTTTGGGCCATTCAATTCCCTGGGCTGGCCACCTGGGGAAACATAAAACAATAGCCCGAATCCAACGGTGTTTTTACTGGCCTGGATTACAAAAGGATGTTGCCAATTTTTGCAGGAGTTGTCCTTGGTGTCAAAAAACATCCAACAGATTTGCAGTGAGAGCACCTCTTCAGCCTCTTCCTATTATAAATACACCATTTGAACGTTTGGGCATGGATGTTGTAGGTCCAGTGGAGAAGAGCAAATCAAAAATGGACCACAAGGCTCTGAAATGGCTTGAAAGAATGAAAGACTCAAACAGCAGGATAACCCGCTGGTATCTGGCGATGCAACCATTTCAGTTTGACGTCCATCACATCCCTGGGAAGCTGAACACTACTGCCGACTACCTGTCACGCTGGCCCATGGACCTTCCAGAAGAGGGGGAGTGTGTGGAGGTTCCTCCACAAATAACCCAGTGTTAGTATTTATTTAAACGTTTTCATACCATACATCTATAATTTCATTTATTTGTGTGTTTATTGTTTTAGGTTGTTTACTATTATGGGTGCACACATTTAGTAAACGCCTTTGTTTGGTAATTATTAATTATTTTGTTTTGCTGAGTTGAAGGACTGGCTGAGGGAGAAGACTGGTTGAAGGGTAAACCAGGAAGTGGAACAAACCATCAGGCTGCTGGACGCAGGGGATCTGATGTTAACTGATGTTTCTGATGTTTCCTTAATTGAATTGGACAGAGTGTGTGGAGGTGAAAATAGTAAAATAACCCACCTTGAGAAACAAAAACAGCCTATTTATCATGACGTTTGGAAGAGTCTGCCAGAAGAAGGACCAGCGGAAAGTAGCTCCAAGACATTTATGGGAAAAATTGTGTATTCTGCTGAAAAACATCAGGCAAAAACCCGCAATGTTTGCAGACCTTTACTGAGTCGACAAAGAGTTAGCAATAACATGCCTGCCAGACCTCCCTCACTGGACTCCAACTGTGTGTACCTCCATGATGATTTCAAATACACGGGTGTAAAACTCCCATTCATTCCCAGGCCCAATTGAAGAAATTTTTTTCTCAGCTGACCAAGGAAAGCAATGGGATTCCCCTGGAGGAGCTGACCCAAGTGGCTGAGGAGAGTGAAGTCTGGGCCTCCCTACTCAGGCTGCCGCCCCAATGACCCAACAAGAAGAAGAAAATGGATGGATGGAAGGACCTTTTACTACCTGTCTCCCAGATACTTCCACTCTGGAGTTGCCTCTCGCACAGTGAGAGGCGACGGGCAGGAGTGGGCATACTTGTTGCCCCTCATCTCGCCGCCTTTTCGTTGGGGTTAACACTGGCGAACAAGAGGGTAGCCTCCCTCCGTCTAAAGGTGGGGGGACAGGTTTTGACTGTTGTTTTTGCTTATGGGCTGAACAACAGTTCAGATTACCCACCCAGCCTTCTTGGATTTCTTGGATGGGATACTGGAGAGTTAGGGTTAGCGGTAGCCATAGTTAACTTGTGTCTTCAAAGGTAAATCCCTTCCACCCACGAAAGAGTCAATTCCAGTCATATCTCCTGGGTTTTGGCACCAAAAACATGTAACAGACAGGAGCTTTAAGAATAGTCAGGGAGATGCTGGTCTTCATTTTTGACCATTTTATAAGTAGAACAATGAGAAAAATAAGAAGTATTAGCTGAACAGACTCTGCAGAGAACCAATCAGAGAAAGAAACAGTGGAGGAATAAAAAAAACAACTGAAAAGTAACAGAAAAAACTGCTGAGACAACTACAGTTTAAAAACAAACATCTCACTATTCAATTTCTTGTTTTGAATAAAACTGTTAGTTCAAAAATTGCGTATCAAGAAATTCTAAATATTACTAACTAATATTCCCAAATCACTTTTGTAATCAGTCTGAATTAATTATTCATTTATTTCCTATGAATTCTATTAAATCTGGTTTGAAGATTAAACGTTTTACAACAACAGGCCTTCGTCAGCGCTTCACTGTTCGAGCCAAATACAAACGTTATGTCATATGAAATGGTTTTTAATCAACAGCAGGCCTAAATTTGTCTTAACAAAAGGTATATTTAAAAAGATATGAGGGACTACGAGAATCTAATTTTTTTTTTTACCATTGTGCTGTTCAGCCTATGAATGAAGTGCTCAAACTCTCCTGATTACCTACTTACAGTTATGTTGACTACTGTGGTAGAGGAAACTACATTAGTTAAAAAAATAGAGCAGGACATTTCACACAGAAAAATATTTATGGCCACGCTAAACTTATCAAAACTGAACAGTCTGAGATAATAGCACCATGTAGTTTGTAGGATCACGAAGCACCACGTGAAATATAGACAACTAACTGCCGTTAACGTTTTATGTTCTAAACGTGTGCTTGGTCAGAATATGATAAATATGTTAACTAATAACTTTTTTGGAACAGTATTGAAGTTTTTTTTTTTACTTTATTTAATAAAAATGATGCACAGAGACCTTCAGACAATATTCAGAGATGCAGACTTTTTTAGAAAATGACAAAAATAGGGATTTTGTCAAAAATATTAACCACCATAATGGTTTTAAAAATATTAAAACTAATTAAATACAATTTCAGCAAACATTTTTTCTCTTTAGTGAGTAAATATTTGCTGTAAACTTCCAGGAGACATTTGATTGACAACCGTCAGGTCCAAACATTTGACATTCGACTTTCGGTGAACAAAGTCTCAACATTGGCTTGCTGGCTGATTTGGGAATATTCTGATTTGATGTATGGTGAGCATTTTACAATGCACGCAGTATGGAGGAATGTAAAGGTGGCTAACTTAAGGAACGTGTGAATAGGAAATGACACACAGGACTCTGATTCTTCATTTTCTCATGGACCAAATGAGAGACCAATGGTGTTTCTGGACTTCATTTGCGTAGGAATTCTGGCTCCGTTTTACACTGGATGTGTATTTGTAAGCTCTGAGAATTAGTAGGATTTGACCCCCGGGAATCAAATCTGCTCCATCAGACTAAATAACGTCAATTCACAAAAATGACAATGACATGAAGAATTATCTAGCTGTACAATGTCAAACTTTAATGTACATTTTATTAAAATTCTTAGTTTCACAACTTTGATGTATCCTATGGATAAACAAAGACGATTCAATAATGATTGATACTGAATAAGATTAGGCTATACATGTAAATCAGTGATTCTTGAGAAGAGGAACAAAACAGTTCCTATGGATAAAGCACAAAATTTGAATAAAATATACACAAAATATATTTTTTTCAAATATCTGACTAAACTAATCTGAGCACAACAATGTATGTTATCCTGGTGTTTGCTGAATATTTGTTATTTTAAACTCTGTAGTAGGTTAAGGTGACCAGATTTCCAAGACTAAATCTGGGGACGTTTCTCACTCGGCGATAAAGAAGAAGCAAATTTATCAAACTAAAATTAAGAAACTGGGACAGATAAGTTTACATATTTATTAACATTTAAACATTAAAAATCAAAAATAAAAGCAGGAACATGTCTCTCCACACAGTGGTAGTAACATTACTATTACTAATAATAAAAGTAATAGCAGCAATAGAAAATTAAAACTGGACATATGGGGGAAATTGTGTACATAGTTTGTCAGTGACCATGCAAATACATGAATAACATAGTTAGTACCTCTGTTAATGAACAAAAAGCCCACAATGGTAACAGAAGTAACTTGAAACTGACAAAAGTAGTAAAAAAAATAGTTTAGTGACAAACTGATGAAAGTCAGACACTGCTTTTAAATTGTGGCTCAATTAAAATGATGGTAGCTAAAACTTATTAGCATGTTTGTGTCAGTGGCCAAAGAGTTCAAGTTGTTTCAGAGCCACTGTGGGGTTTTCAGTCATTAACAGGAGTATTAGTTCTCAACCAGGGAGAGAACTAAAACATGCAGACGGCCGGCCCTGATCCAGGTTTAACGTACCTGGATCAAATGATGGCTCAGTAGAGGCCTAAGAAGAACATTGACATGCTGAAAAGGTTGTTGGTGCCACCAGGGAGGGAACTAAAACATGCAGAATGCCGGCCATCCAGGACCAACTTTGGGGACCCTTGATGATTAACTAAGCTGCATAAAATGCAGCTGAATAGCCTAATGGTAATATGATTATAATCTGATGGGCAAAAATATAACATGAGCAATTTTTTTAATGTCGTCAGGTAAAATGATGGAAAACAAAAAAGTCTTGCGCGATCCCTGGTTGACATACATTGACCTATTAAACTGCAGCATAGTGTAGCATTTCTGATATTGCACTTATGTTAAAATGAGGGAATCAAAATTGAAAGTAAAGGCTGTTTATCAGAAGACCTAAAGATAAAACTCAGGGAGGATCAAGAAAAATAGTGCGAAAGGTGATTTGAATTGTAGTTGGAAAAATTATTTATAATATATATAGAATCAACTTCCATCAAATAACTGGTTCTTCCATTAACCGCAAGCATTTCCAAATAAGTTGTAAGAAAGAAACGGAAGATGGAATCTAGTAGATTACTCAAGAGGGTTATCCCTTTGCTAAGCACAATGGCAGAAGTGAATAAAGATCTAAACTGTCCTTACCAACTTCAAGAACAGGATTGTTCTTTAAGCTGCTTTATTTCAAATCTACCAAATTTTACCAGAGATGTAGAAGCTGAAAGGAAAAGGAAAGAAGTAGAAGCAGAAAGGAAAATGAGAGAGACTGCTGAGACACAAACCTAAAGAAAAGCAGAAGAGACAGAAAGTGACAAAATCAGATGAGAAACAGGAAAATTGCGTCACAACCAACTCTGATATTAGTGGAAGCTCAGGATACAGATCATGTCTCTCTTCAGGCATGGACGACATGTATGATGTAGAGAAAATGATTGCTCTGGACAATGAATATAGATTCAAACAGGAGATAAAAGAGAAAGATGAAGCAATTATTCGGAAAGCGCAAGAAAAAAAACTGAGACCCGAAATCCAAACTGTTGACGAACGGGATGTGGAAATTTTAAGAGAGAGACAGAACAGGGCAATGGAAGAAGCTCAAATACGGGAAGTTATGAAATTACCTCCAATTGAGACAAAGAAAGAAAAAGCTCCCAAACACAAACGTGTCAAATGGTTTGAAAAGTCTTTGTCATTCGAAAAAGAACAGAAAATCGCCTTAAAGGTAACTGTCACGTAACCAGGTCATGACGTGATGCTGGTGGAGGAAAATGTTTCCTGACTCGCTCCTCCAAAACACTCCAAAGTGGCTCAATAATATTTAGATCTGGTGACTGTGCAGGCCATAGGAGATGTTTAACTTCACTTTCATGTTCATCAAACCAATCTTTCACCAGTCTTGCTCTGTGTATTGGTCCATTGTCATCCTGATACACGGCACCTCCTTCAGGATACAATGTTTGAACCATTGGATGCACATGGTTCTCCAGAATGGTTCGATAGTCCTTGGCAGTGACGCGCCCATCTAGCACAAGTATGGGGCCAAGGGAATGCCATGATATGGCAGCCCAAACCATCACTGATCCACCCCCATGCTTCACTCTGGGCATGCAACAGTCTGGGTGGTACGCTTCTTTGGGGCTTCTCCACACCGTAACTCTCCCGGATGTGGGGGAAAGCAGTAAAGGTGGACTCATCAGAGAACAATACATGTTTCACATTGTCCACAGCCCAAGATTTGCGCTCCTGGCAGCATTGAAACTGACGTTTGGCATTGGCACGAGTGACCAAAGGTTTGGCTATAGCAGCCCGGCCGTGTATATTGACCCTGTGGAGATCCCGACGGACAGTTTTGGTGGAAACAGGAGAGTTGAGGTGCACATTTAATTCTGCCGTGATTTGGGCAGCCGTGGTTTTATGGTTTTTGGATACAATCCGGGTTTGCACCCTTTCAGACAGCTTCCTCTTGCGTCCACAGTTAATCCTGTTGGATGTGGTTCGTCCTTCTTGGTGGTATGCTGACATTACCCTGGATACCGTGGTTCTTGATACATCACAAAGACTTGCTGTCTTTGTCACAGATGCGCCAGCAAGTCGTTCACCAACAATTTGTCCTCTTTTGAATTCTGGTATGTCACCCATAATGTTGTATGCATTGCAATATTTTGAGCAAACCTGTGCTCTTACCCTGCTAATTGGACCTTCACACTCTGCTCTTATTGGTTCAATGTGCAATTAATGAAGATTGGCCACCAGGCTGGTCCAATTTAGCCATGAAACGTCCCACACTAAAATGAGAGGTGTTTCAGTTTCATTGTCCAACCCCTGTACATTGACCTACCAAACTGCGGCATAGTGTAGCATTTCTGATATTGCACTAATCTTAAAATGAGGGAATCAATATTGAAAGTAAAGGCTGTTTATCAGAACACCTAAAGGTCAAACTCAGGGAGGATAACGGTTGAGTTAACACACCAGAGACAGAAAAATAGTGCAAAAGGTGATTTGAATTGTAGTTGGAAAAATTATTTACAGCAGTGTTTCCCAACCCTGGTCCTCAAGGCACACTGCCTTGCATGTTTTAGGTATTTCCTTGCTTCAGTGCAGCTGATTTCAATTGATGACTGATTAACAGGCGTTTGTTGAACTGCAATCAGTTGAATCAGGCACATTAAAGCAGGGAAACCTCTAAAACATGTAGGACAGTGTGCCTTGAGGACCAGGGTTGGGAAACACTGATTTACAGTATACATAGAATCAACTTCCATCAAATAACTGGTTCTTCCATTAACCGCAAGCATTTCCAAATAAGTTGAATAAATTAATTCAAAAATGCCCATATGGTGATAATGATCCCACACAAGTAGTAATAGTCCAGATGAGTTTACTTTAACCAGTTACCAATCCAAGAGTCAACAGACTGAACCAGTCTTTAGCAGGATTAGATCAGTGTTTCTCAGCCCCCCTGCCTTACATGTTTTAGGTGTTTTCTTTCTGCCACACACCTGGATTTAATCAGTGGGTGATTCACAGCCTTCTGCAGATCTTGATGGCTGCAGAAGGTCATGAAATCATCTGAATCAGCTGTTCTGAAACAGAGGCACATCTAAGCATATCAGTAGTGATGAACCAGACGACACAGAAACCTCGATGCATGCGCAGAGCAAACAAGACGAAATCCTGTGTCGGTGCGCGGGTCACTGTAAGGAAAACCACGTGACCGCTGCAGTTCCCGTTTCGTTTGGATGTGACCACGACAAATTGTATTGATGAGGGAGAAACTGTGTGGACACGTTTTGTGGGGTTTTTTGGGTTGAGATACTCTGTGTTCGGTTTTGGATCAACAGAGGAAGAGGAAGTTTTCCCCCGTGTGGGATCATTTTGATCGTATCACGGAAAATAATTATTCTGTTCTCATTTCCACTTTTGATAATTTTTCTTTCAGTTTATTCAAATTTCTTTCAATGGAATATTGGAGTTAGTTTACATGGATTAAATTGGACTTATATTGTAGGGGAATAATGTAGGATTTGCTTTCAAGTTTTGTCTTACTGTAATCGGAGCACTTCCACAATGCTGAGGCATCAACGTGCCCAGCATCAGGGGATGAACCGGTTAACACACCAGTCTTTATTGAATTTGCCTGCAATTACTTTCTACGTCCAGCAGATGTCACTGTAAGTGACAACTCCAGTCCTCAAGGCCCATTGTACTGCAGTTTTTAGATGTGCTACAGCTACAAAACACTGGAATGAAATGGTTTAATTACCTCCCTCTTGTGTAGAAGCCTGCTAATGACCTAATTATTCTGTTCAGGTGGTGCAACAGAGGCACATCTAAAAGTTGCAGGGCAGTTGGAGAGCCACCTGTGCTCCAGAGAAACACCCAGCAAATGTTATCTGCATCTGATGTGCAATGTCAAAATATAAATATAAATTATAAAAGCCCGTTTGAGGAAGACATTTTGATTAAAACTTTTCCAAAGTTGACATTTTATGCACACAACTGACAATTCCTACTGGCTTCCTGCACTTTGCCATGTTTAAGGACATCTTCTGTGACGCCTATGCGTTCCTCGCATTACCAAGATTCACAACTGTCACACTCAACCTTAAAAAGACAAATAATGCCTGCTGTAATAGGGTGAAAATGACTTACCTATCCTGTCTCTTCATTTGACCATTAGATTACACAAATAAATTATTACTATACTGATTGGTTTAACATAAGCTGTGTACAACCCATGGGCTTCTGTGAAATTGTTTGTTGAGAACACAACACTTTAGATGGCTATTGAATTTACTTCAGTGGAGTCACTTTGATGGTAAATAGCTGAATTAGTTTGAAATCTTTATTTGTGTTTGAAGTTTCAGAGATTCAATCTAACATTAATTCAGCTCACTTGCATGTGACCTAAAGTAACTAGATTATACACATTTTTGTCTTAAAAATAAATAAATAAAAATCTACATGGTACATGTTTCTGTAAAGTATGTTAAAAGTCACATTATGCTGTACATTTACATGCTGGACGCGTCACAACACTTTGGCCCTCAGAACAGTCAAGATGGGCACCACGAACCAGTGATCCTCATCAAAAACCTCTTTTGATGAGGTAAACACTGTTGAGCAGATTTAATGGGAAACCAGGAGATTGTGTTTTGCACATTGTTAAATCTTTATCAATTACAGTCACATTGGCTGAAGACAGTCTAAATTGTTGAAAAAAGTTACATTTGTTTTAATATGAATGAATTTATTTGGAAATGTTTTGATGGTTTGAAACGTCTCTTTTACTAGAAAGTGTGAATCACTTCAGAGCTTTTCCTGGTTACCATAGCAATAGCAACCAATGTTACACTTGTACCTAACTGATGATGTCACTGAGATCAAATGCTTTGTGTCATAGATTGTGACTGTGACATCAGCTCTGAAACCTCTTGAATATCTTGTTACTTGTGTTCTAGAGCCAGAGGTGTAGCACCAAACTTACTTTATCAAGACATACTTACAGTGAACTGAATTTTTCCAGTGTAAGAAAGAAACGGAAGATGGATTCCAGTAGATTACTGAAGAGGGCTTTCCCTTTGCTAAGGACATTGACAGAAATGAATGAGGATCTGAACTGCCCTTACCAAGTTCAAGAACAGGATTCTTCTTTAAACTGCTTTATTTCAAATCTGCCAAAGTTTACCAGAGATGTAGAAGCAGAAAGGAAATTGAGAGCAAGAATGCTGAGACACAAACCTAAAGAACAGCAGAAGAGACAGAAAGTGACAAAATCAGATGAGCAAAAGGAAAATTGCAACACAACGAACTCCGATGTTAGTGGAAGCTCAGGAAACAGATCGAGTCTCTCTTCAGGCATGGAAGAAATGTATGATGTGGAGAAAATGATTGCGCTGGACAATGAATACAGATTCAAACAGGAGATAAAAGAAAAAGACGAGGCAATAATTAGTAAAGCACAACAAAAGAAACTGAGACCTACAAACCAAACTGTTTATGAACGGGATGTGGCAATTTTGAGAGAGAGACAGAACAGGGCAATGGAAGAAGCTCAAATACGGGAACTTATGAAGTTACCTCCAATAGCGACAGAGAAAGAAAAAGCTCCCAAACACAGACATGTCAGATGGTCTGAAAAGTCTTTCTCATCCGAAAACGAACAGAAAATTGCCATAAAAGTAACTGAAAATCCAAAGGAAGAGATCGTGAAGGAAAGGCAAAAATGTAAGAGCATTAGTGATGGCAGTCGGTCAGAAAACGGACGTCAAGAAAGGGAGAAAAAAGTTCTTGGAAAGGAAAAATTTCAAGACTATTGCAAGAATATGACCTATGGAAATAAAGATGATAGTGAAGGCCATCTGTCAGAAGATATTAATCAACAGAGGGAAAAGAAAATTTCTGAAAATGAGACTTTTCTAAACCGATGTAAGCAGATGGCCTATAAAAACCTAGAGGAGATAAAGAAAAAAGAAATTGCCAAAGACGCTTTAGAGGAGGAGAAGTTACAAAAAGAAATGGTTAAGCGGGAGTTTGCCCAAAGGTTGGTGGACAAAAAGGAGAGAGAAAGGCAAGTTGAAATGCAACAGTCTATGACCAATGCATGGGATGGACAAGTTGAATTTAAACAGCAGAAGAAGATAACAATGGCCAAGGTTAAAAACCAAGGGTCTTATTTGTTGATGGAGTCAGAAAGGTCACGGCGATTGGAGGAATCCGAGAAGAAGAATCAGAAGACGGAAAAGCAGCCGAAACTCAGCACCCAGGATAAGACTGAGCAAAATATTGGGGACCAAAATGATGGCTTTCAGTCCAACAACAAGCATGAGATGAGGCTTCCTCAAAAGGTCCCGTCTCTAGAGGATTGTAAAAAGATCGCTTACGACAACCTGGACACTATAAAAAAGAAAGAAGCTGCCAACATTGCTCTTTTGGAGGAAAAGCGATTCAAAGAGAGAGCTAAGCAGCATTTAGGCCAAAAGTTAAGAGAAGAACAGGAAAGAGAAAAGAAAGCCAATTCGAAAAAATCTTTGACCGAGACATGGGATGCTCAAATGCAAGATAAACAACAGAAGAAAAAGGAAAAGATTGAAATTGAAAGGAAACAAATGGCTGCCATTATGGAGTCAGATAGATTGCATCAAATTGAGGAAATTGAGATGAGAAAAGAGAAGAAACTGAAAGACCAGAAATTTTTTAGACAGGACAAGACTGAGGTAAACACAGAAAAGCAAAAGAAGATGGATGACAGCTTAGAGGCTATTTTGAAAAAAGAAGCTGCAGATGATGCCCGTTTACAAAAACAACTTTATAACAGTATGGCTAAGGAGAAGGGTAATAAAATGTTAAAGGAAATAGATCAACGGGTGAAAAGTCAGAAACAAAACCCTCTGGCAGATAAATTGGCTGCCACATATGAACATAAACAGAAACAGAAGAGTGACATGGACAGGTTTGAACGGCAAGGGGTGCTTCCTGGTTATCAAGCTGAAGAAAGCAGACAGAAGAAGGAGCCTCTACAGAAAGCAAAGACACAGGACAATGTGACTGATGCAGGAAAAGATGTTCAGTATGAATCAGTTATAGACCAAGACAGTGACTGCGACATTCCTGACAAGGACAGCTGTCGTGAAATACATAAAAAAATAGTTTACGACCAACTGTCAATGATACAGAGAAAAGAAGCAAACAAAAGGGCTTTTATGGAGGAAAGGTTATTAAAAGAAAGGAAACAACGGGAAGCTGCAGCGCAGAACCATGAAAAAGTTCAAAAGGAGAAAAAAGCTGCAGCTAACAAGTCCCTGACTGATTCTTGGAATTCCCAGATACACCAAAAACAGCAGGAGAAAAAGGAACTACGTGAAATTGAAAGGAAAGACATGCTTTCCTTAATTGAATTGGAAAGAGTGTGTGGAGGTGAAAACAGTAAAATAACCCAACTAGAGAAACAAAAACAGCCTATTTATCATGACGTTTGGAAGAGTCTGCCAGAAGAAGGACCAGCGGAAAGTAGCTCCAGGACCTGTATGGAAAAAATTGTGTATTCTGCTGAAAAACATCAGGCAAAAACCCGCAATGTTTGCAGACCTTTACTGAGTCGTCAAAGAGTTAGCAATAACATGCCTGCCAGACCTCCCTCACTGGACTCCAACTGTGTGTACCTCCGTGATGATTTCAAATACACGGGTGTAAAACTCCCATTCATTCCCAGGCCCAATTGAAGAAATTTTTTTCTCAGCTGACCAAGGAATGCAATGGGATTCCCCTGGAGGAGCTGACCCAAGTGGCTGAGGAGAGTGAAGTCTGGGCCTCCCTACTCAGGCTGCCGCCCCAACGACCCAACAAGAAGAAGAAAATGGATGGATGGATGGATGGAAGGACCTTTTACTACTTGTCTCCCAGATACTTCCACTCTGGAGTTGCCCACGGTGAGAGGCGACGGGCAGGAGTGGGCATCTTTGTTGCCCATCATCTCGCCGCCTGTACGTTGGGGTTTACCCCGGCGAACAAGAGGGTAGCCTCCCTCCGCCTATAGGTGGGGGGACGGGTTTTGACTGTTGTTTGTTCTTATGGGCCAAACAACAGTTCAGATTACCCACCCTTCTTGGAGTCCTTGGAGGGGGTACTGGAGAGTGCCTCTCCTGGGGACTCCCTTGTTCTGCTGGGGTCTTCATTGCTCACGTGGGCAACGACAGCGAGACCTGGAGGGCCGTGGTTGGGAAGAACGACTCCCCCGATCTGAACTCGAGTGGTGTTCTGTTAAACGTCTGTTCTTGTCACAGATTGTCAGTAACGAACACCATGTTCAGGCATAAGGGTGTCCATATGTGCACTTGGCACCAGGACACCCTCGGCTGCAGTTCGATGATCGACTTTGTCTTTGGATCTGCGGCCGTATGTCTTGGACACTCGGGTGAAAAGAGGTGCGGAGTTGTCCACTGACCACTACCTGGTGGTGAGTTGGCTCCGGTGGTGGGGGAGGAATCCGATAAGACTTGGCAGGCCCAAACGTGTTGTGAGGGTCTGCTGGGAACATCTGGCGGAATCCCCTGTGAGACGGAGCTTTAACTCCCATCTCCAGTAGAACGTTGAACACGTTCCAGGGAAGGTTGGGGACATGGAGTTTGAGTGGACCATGTTCCGTGCCTCCATTATTGAGGCAGCTTATCGGAGCTGTGGTCGCAAGATTGTTGGTGCCTGTTGCGGCGGCAACCTTTGAAACCCGTTGGTGGACACCTTTGGTGAGGGATGCTCCTGGCAAGGTCTATTCAGGGGGGGATGGATGGATGGATGGATGGAAAGCTCTTCAAACCACTCTTTGCTTTTCTCTTGAAAACAGCAGCTTTCACTTATCGTTTACATAACATCTTTGTAAGATTGTCCGCTAGCTACATCAGACATATGAGGCCTGACCTTTGAAGGTTTTATGAAGTTTGATACCGTTGTTGGAGCGTTTGAGGATGTCTGAATAATTAATTGTCCTGCAGAGAACAGAGCAGCCATTGCTAACATACTGTTGCCTTTGCACTCGAAGTGCTAAAACCGCAATTCGTAGCATATAGGGTATTAGTAACTTTAAGAAATTGTAAGTCATTTTAACAATAGGTTTTCTCTGGGTGCTCCAGTTTTCCTACAAAAATGATAGATAGCTAGATAGATAGATAGATAGATACCCTTACAAAAATCACGTCGTTCACATAATCCACGAAAATAATCACATTTTCACATGTGCAAACATGTGACCACATGTAGGTCACATTTTCCACATGTGGTCAAATATTTTGTTCATTTGTTCAATGTTCCTTGCATCTTGTGATCACATTATTCTTACATGTGCACCTTGTGAGAATTATGAGAATTTATAATAATCCTAACTGACCAAATAATTCACAATAATTACAACATCATAGATATTTTATGATATCTATGATGTTGTAATCATATATATATATCTATATAGATATAGATATATATATATATAGACATATATAATATATATATAGACATATATATATATATATATATATATTATAAAATCTATATTTTATGACACTTATTAAAGACAATTAAGTGTGATAATATATATATATATATATATATATATAGTCCAGACCAAAAGTTTGGACACACTTTAAAGTGTGTCCAAACTTTGGTCTATACTGTACTGTATATCTATATATATATATATATATATATATATATATATATATATATATATATATATATATATATATATATATATATATATATATATATATATATATATATATGTACAGTACCGCAATTCGTAGCATACAGGGTATTAGTAACTTTAAGAAATTGTAAGTCATTTTAACAATAGGTTTTCTCTGGGTGCTCCAGTTTTCCTACAAAAATGATAGATAGATAGATAGATAGATAGATAGATAGATAGATAGATAGATACCCTTACAAAAAATGGGCCTCCCTTCTTACATGTCGTTCAAATAATCCACGAAAATAATCACATTTTCACATGTGCAAACGTGATCACATGTAGGTCACATTTTCCAGATGTGGTCAAGTATTTTGTTCATGTGTTCAATGTTCCTTGCACCTTGTGATCACATAATTCTCACATGTGCACCATATGAGAATTATGAGAATTTATAATAATCCTAACTGACCAAAGTGCTTCACAATAATTACAACATCATAGATATTTTATGATATCTATGATGTTGTAATTATATATACATTACAGACCAAAATTTTGATACACTTTCTAGATGAATTCAATTCTAATTGAATTGTCCAAACTTTCGGTCTGTACTGTGTGTGTATAAATATATATATATATATATATATATGTATATATATATATATATATATATATATATATATATATATATATACTTAGTGTAAGATATATATACATATCTCACACTAAGAGTTGTGGGTTTGAGTGGCAAAGGAGCTGGAAGACAAAGGCTGCCAGAGAGAGAGCCCTTGTGCCCTGTTTTTTATTAGCTGTGAAAAGAGAGAATGAATGAATGAATACAGGGAAGCAGAAAATTGGTTATGTTTCTCATATGATGCTGTAATTTATGTACGTGCCTCCGATTCTGATTTTGTCTTGTTTTCTGTATCAGTGCTGTAAAAGTTTTGCCTTGTTATTGTTCTTTCCTTTTCTGTTTTTGCATAAATGTTCACAATACCTAATAAACTTAATTCTTAAAAAAAACAAATAAAAATAACTGTCAAGATCATTGACCAGAGGATATTGTAATGTACGGTGGTACTGGACTAAATTTGGCCAGTTGGTTCACTTGGTTCACACTACAAAGGACTGGAATGAGAAAAGAAACAAATAAAATCCCTTCACTAAACTCAGAGTCTTGACAACAAGAGCCTCAAAGTGGCACTTTGAGGCTCTTGTGAAGTTTAGG
The DNA here is from genome assembly GCF_019740435.1 of Gambusia affinis. Classification (NCBI taxonomy): domain Eukaryota; kingdom Metazoa; phylum Chordata; class Actinopteri; order Cyprinodontiformes; family Poeciliidae; genus Gambusia; species Gambusia affinis. The sequence continues at coordinate 28,620,134 of NC_057869.1, read as the reverse complement.
GAAGGGATTTTCACTATATATTTGGTAATAAATGAACCAAAATTTATATATTTTTGGTTTATATAAATGGTTTCTAGGTTTATGTTCAAGCCAGATTGTAAACTCGATGACAGCAATGACCTAGATTTATTTATTATAACTTAAGATGAGCTCCTTAAGTTTGTAAGTAAATGTGACTGCACCATTTCATTGTAGTTCAGCATTAGAGAAGAAAAAATACTGCAAGAAAAAGTAACTCTTTGCTTCGGCTCTATTTGTGGTTGTCTGTCACCATCTGGTGGCGGTTTTTGGTACTGCTGGTACTGATCTTTCCTTTTGGATTTGAGAGAAAGTGAAGTTAGATGAATTCATCAAAATAGAAACAACAAATAAAGATAAATTTGTTGTTTCTGTAAAAATCAAGTCTAGTGTTATAGAATCTGCACATATTCAAAACAGTCTAATTTTCCATATAATCATTATTTATTAAAGAAAAACCAGAAGGACCACAGAAAAAAAGCGTTTTATCCTCATTTAAAGTGATTCATGAAGGAGAAAAGTATCAGCTTGGTACTGATGATAACAGGCACTTGATTAATAGGAGGTGCCTGTGGTTAGGGAGAGACTTGTCATCTATCACAATATATTTTAAAAAAGAGTCAAAAGGTATGACTAGAAGAGATCCTTTCGTTGTAAAAACAAGATGTTGACTTAGGTTTGTAAATATGCAGCTCAACAACATAGATGACTCCTGAAGGATGTAAAGTGTCAAGTTTGTAGCAAAAAGCCACATATGATAGCTGTTTCCTAACTGTTACACAGAAGCAGGGACGTGGATATTTGTGGTTGTTTTGCTCTGAGCGCCTTATAGTTGTTGATTTAACAAAATTACCTTCAAAGATCCTCTACAATTAAATAAGTCGTTCCTATTCACATACACACTGATGATGGCAAGTTACCACACGGTAACCACAGATTCCCAGGGAAAGTCTGATAGAGTCTGATGGGGTGGTAGTAAAGCATGGCGGGCTGCCAGGCTTATAATACACTGGGGTAAACCCTGGAGGCACCTTTGATACCTCATTCTTTATATTCATCACCACAGCCTTTTAATTAAGCTATGGACTGAGGCCAAATGTGCCCCCAAGCTTTTTTTGTTATTTTTTATTATTGATCCCAAAACACAAGAGTGCTTGTACTGAATATGGAGCCTCTAAGCGACAAATACTGTCTCTAGGTTACAAAAATCACATTTCTACCAGAGTAGCACAACAAAAAACTGATTTTTCTTCCCATTCTTTTTTGAAAAACAGCTCACCTACAGTTGAACAATTTAGCGGTCATTTTATTAAGCCAAATGAGAGCATGTCCACACATCGGTAGACGAAGAAGGCCTGTGAACTTACATTTTCAACGTTTTCTCAGATTCTCAATTACAACTGATCTTCTGGTCATTTTTTGAGATTTATTGTTCCCTTTGAGGAATTAACCTCAATGTTCTCCTTAACCAGAGCTCAAATTAGGCAGACCGTCATGGTAGGTCTACCATAATCTTTTCATTTTCAGACGACGGACTTAACAGTTCTCTGTGAAATATTTCAATTTATAGATTGGAGTCGGGGATCTTAAGAGTCAGAAATATCTAGAGCAGAAGTTGAGATCAACAGGACACAGGATTAGACGAAGGTGAAACTGTGCTTTAAATGCATGGAAACAGTTTGGACGAGGCTGACCGCCAGAATAATCTGCTGCCACACGGCTCAACAGGCGTCAAAAGACAAAAACAGATTTTTTTTAGCAACATCTCCAGTCAGCATGTGTTTTTCAGTCAGTTCATTCTGTGTGATACATGGATGACAACCACCTGTGGAACAGCTGCATTAATTCCCCTGAACCTGTCAGACTACACCACCGCACATGATAATAAGTCAGTTTTTCTTTGCTCACACACGCCTCCAACGCCAAAGCCACCAAGGGAGGACGTCTGCCCGGGTTTTAGCAGGAGGTGTGAGAGAGGTGCAGATGTGTGATTCCTAGGGAGGAACTTTCTCCATTTCAGCAGTCCGTCACAGCACAACCCCAGGAGTTTGTCATCTGCAATTCTGCTCATCTCTGTGAATAGAGTGCACCAACAGATAAATACAAGCTGGAGGTTGTGTGGGCGTGTGTGTGTGATGACACGTTGACAAAAATGAACAGAATGTGAACACAGGAGAGAAAAGCAGATGTGAGAAACGTTTCTGCATGTTTTCCCTTGGTCTCGTTGTCACCGTCACTCTGCAGGATGTACCTCAGACTTGGCATGTTTGTTTTCACTTTCTTCTGGTGTTGGGTAGACTGGTGTGGAGAAAAATGTGTCGCAATGTTATTGATGGCACATAACATGTTTCCAAAATGATCCATCAAAAACGTTTTGAATAATTTAATGTGTATGCAATGGTTGAACGTACATCTGTCCCGTTTGCGTTTTTAAAAAAAATTATTTTCAAGTGACTTTCCAGATTTTGTTTTGTCAAAAAGGGTTTGTTTTTTTTTTTCAAATTAATTTTCAGAATAAAAAACTAAAACTAAAATAAAATGTTACGTTTTGAAACAGTTTCTCTGCTTACAATAACATAAGAGCAAATTTCTTTCAATGTGATTCCACTTTTCCATAGGAGACCCATTTTTTACCTTTATATTTGCACAATGCAGAGCAGCTGTACTAGAATGAGGATAATGAATACAAAACTATTAAATTTTATAGTGTGTGTATCAGTTGGACCTGAATTGGGGTTCTGATGCTGAATGAGGTTCAGCTGGCTTCAAGTTCATATTCCAAAGCCTCAAACTTTAAAACAGCAGATAGTTTAAGTCGGAATTTGTTTTCGATAAAAATAGGGGTTCAAAATAATCTAAACATGACTTCAGTAACATGTAGGGCTCCAGCAACATATTACAACTAGTATTCAAACTGTGTATAACCTAATATTAGCAAAAATGATGTCAATAGATTGACTCTGTTCGTTTAGTAAGTTAGATTTACCATGATGGCATTTTTGGCTGAATTGCCGCCATTAGCATGAGGGCTACCACTAGCATGAGGGCTACCACTAGCAATAGCAACCCTCCAGTTCATAGTTTTCATGAATAATTCAAACAACTCTGTATGAGCTAAAGTGACCTAAAATGTAGTGAATAGCATCTGGGGTATCACTAATGTGTTCACTAACATGGACTTACTCCATTCGGTGTGCAAGCAATATAGCGTAAGCTAAAATTAGCATCAACGCTAAAAGTTTTCTGAAAGGTAAAACCTGATATATTTGCTCAGAAAGAAGCTTTTTTAAAATTTATTTTAATATCACTACAGAAAACCTTCACACAATTTTACTGGTTATCCGTCTTTTAATTCTCTTATTTATGATAATTAAAGTCACTTTTTTGAAACATCAGGCTTAAACTGTCTGATTTATTGAAAGCTGCTGCATCCTGGTGGTTCAATGGAGCATTAATCATTCTTCAAAGTTAATCAGCAGAGCAACGTTACAGCAAGGATAATGTCTCTGGATTGCTTCTGAGTGCTCTTTAATCGTGCAGCAGTCGGGCGGATGGGGACATCATCCAGTTATTTATGGTTTGGGGAGTAACAGAAGACCTACAAGTGTGCCTTCTGAACAGTAATTTATCTTTATAAGAGGAGCTCCCTCTTTAAAATCCCTGCTGCTGGAAAACGGTCAGCTTTTTTTTTTCTTTTTTTTTTTCCCGGAGAGCACACCCTCAGAAGAGTATAACTAATTGGCAACAAATCTGAAAATCTTTCTAAAATCCTACGGGAGCCATTTTATGTAAAAGAGATTGATTAAAGAAGACAGCCAAGAACTCCTCTCTTCGGGTTCTGAGTTGACCTGAATATATTGAGAAAGAGACAGAGCTCATTCATCTCGTCCTCAGACTCTCGCCCACCTCTCCGCCACTCAGTAAATCTTGCAGGGCAGCAAATCCAGATGTGCTGCTGAGGTGGAGACTTGTGAAAAGCATCCAAGGCCTTGGAAATGTATTTATGTACCTTGAGCACACACACACCCACACACACTGATGGAAAGAGAAACTGAGGAAAACTTTTAGAGTTTCTATCATTTTATTTTATTTGAGATAAAAATATGTCTTTTACAGATATAGTTCACTAACAAACACAATAAAGCTCTGATGAACAAAGACGACTTTAGTGAGACCCATCACAGTGATGGCATCCAAAGAAGTGTGTTTAGCGCTTTAATCGGTCCTGCTAATGGACGCAAGCACATTTTTTCCACAGATTCAGTGACGTCTAAAGGGCACTCAGCCCAAAAAACTTCACATGAGCAGCAGTCATCGTCATGCAGAGCCCCTCTGAAAGCTGTTTTAGAGTTAATTACATTCAGAAAGCCTTCCCTGCAATCTATGACAGGATGCACCTGGGAGAAGGACTCAACATGCCACGCTAAACACTAAAACATCTACGTGCTGAGATGAATAACACACAAAACTGTATAGGTTGAAAAAAAAGGTCAGGTGTGGAGGTTCTTAGTCAGTCTAACAATTTATTTCCTGTGAAACTGGCAGAAAACAATAGCAAAGTTATTAAGTCATCAGTCGAACATATTTAGTCTCCCTTAGTACGGAGCACATAGGTAGGCTCACAATTTGAATGATAATCTGCTAGATTACAGAGAATTATATCTGCTGGCGAGATACAGGGAACACCTGAGTTGTGTTTGTGAGCAACATGAGTGATTCTGAAGAACCAGGTGACCAACACACACCTTTTAGACTTCTATGAAAAAAAATACTTCAACGTTTAAAAGGATTCCAATGCATGCAGTGGAATCTAAGTAAGCATTGAAATCCAGGTGAAGCAAATTAGCGATGATGACTTTACATGCTGTCAGTCTAACTAACGGCACACGGGTCGTCCTTGCAGGGCTTCATGTCTCCTTGCAGCAGCTGAATCATCACTGCCTTGGTCAGGTAGCTGGAGGTTCCTCTCTTTCCTAGCGGCGGTGTGTTGTAGAAGACCTCCATGTCATCCTGGGGCCGACAGTCACAGTTAGGGACTTGCTACAGCAGTTGTAGTTTGGCATGCAACAAGTGTAACCAGAGAGGTTCCTCAGAGGCTTCCGTACCTGTTTCTCCATCCCCTCAAAGCGACTCCGGTCTCTCTGGAAGTCGTTAAACGCCTCCTTCACCAGACTATCCAGATCCACCTTGTCACCAAACTCCAGCTCGGGGTTTCTCTCCAGCACTATGGCCACCACCATCAGCAGCTAATGGTAGACAGGATTGCAAAAGACAATTAAAAGAGCTGAAAATACAAAGATTATATATATATATTATTTTTTAACTTAATTTTGCTTCAGCTCTACTTGCTGCATGTTTGTTGGTGTTAGTTAATGGGGTTCTTCACCTCTACAATGATTTGCCTGTACTCGGGCAGGACAATGTTCTTGAGTGTGTCCTCCACCAGCAGGGAGAAGTTCATCTCGTACATCGTCATGTCCGACAGTGTTGGTTGCTGCGAAATGACAGAGAAGACTTTAGTCATGTACTGCTGTATCTTGCAGGGTAGGATGCATTTTCCATTTGGTACATAATATTTACAGGAAGTAAAACATTATGTACGATGCTTTAACAGTTTGTAACAACGTTGAACAAAAACAAAGTGGAGAAACGTTGCCTGGTCCAAGTTTCGATTTGGTTCAAACCAAATAAAAACAAACATCTGTCCTGCGTTGCATTGGCATTTTTCCAACAGATTGTGATGAAAATTTTGAACAAACTTTTAAAATTTTGCAAAAATGAAAAAGGAAGCAAATTACGCGTGTTTCCATCTACTGGTTTAGAGAGAGTCAACCAGCAGGATTCTGTCAGACGTTGACATTACGTATGGCTGTGAGAAACAGGAAGCAGAGATTGCCAACTAGCATGGACCATAGATATCAGACATATGCGGAGAGGCTTTCAGGAAACTGTTGCTATTGGGCAAGTTGGAGCTTTTCTGTTGAGTCGATGTTACAGGCTGTCTGGAGACGTAGACAAAGGAGAAACAGGATCAGTCACCAGGTAAATGTTCACTATGGCAAATATGTTTCCATCTGCCCATTAAGGCACTAATGTTGTTTGGAAAAGCCAAAAAAAAAAAAACCCCACCTCAAACAAGAGTGAAAACTTTTTTTTTTGCAAGATTGAGGAAGTTATTTAGAATGTAGCCATTTTCATCAACCTTTCCTAAAGCGATTCTTCAAAATGCAGATAAAAAAACGTTGCAGGAAACACGGCTGTTGAGTCAGGACGGCGTAGATTAATTGAAATGCCTTGGGCCCCAAGACCAATATAGCATCGTTGCTGACCATGTTCATCTCTTTGACCACAGTGTACTCATCTTCTAATGGCTACCTCCATTGTAAAGGGATTACGTACCTGTGGGAGGTGAGTTCCACCCACCACGATACCGTTAGGCGTCCTCTCCAGGATCTGCCACACACGGTCATAAAACCCCAGAGGGGTTCTGTTCAGACTGCCGTCGATCTGCCGCCTGTTCAGCCAAGACCTGGGGTAAGAAAACCAGATCCTGATGAGATCTCATCCTCAAAGTAAGGGCAGCTGTTGTCTCTTTTTTTAAAAAATATATTGTTTTTCAGTCAATGCTAGTTAATTAGATAAGATAAAGCTTTATTAATTCCCTAAGGGAAATTGGCTCCTGCTTTAATTAGATGATCTGATATAAACCAAGGGAAGAAGATTAAACATCAAAGAAGATGTTTAGACATCCCAGAGCCTTCAAAGAAGCTCTGGTTTGTTTAAATCTGTGAGTTAAATGGAAAGTCAAAGCGTAGATTTTGTCGGATCACGCATCGTTTATGTTTATTCAGCGTACCTGGCGGTGTGCTGCGGCTGCAGGACGTCCAGCAGCAGCTGCTTGATGTCGCTGGGAGAGAGCTGGTAGATGTCCTGAGGTGCCAGGTCTCCAGCTCGGATCTTCAGCTCATGTTTCATGGCCTGAACGATCCAGCTTGGTATCCACACAACAGACGAATTATGTTAGAGATTACAAATGCAATGAAGACATGATGAAAACCAGAGCTCGACTTCTTAACCCTCGTTGATCTCACTCATTGCGTACCACAAGTCTGTGTACAGGGACATCTTACTTCTCATTCTGCCTGATGTCACCCGGTGAAACTTTAGAAAAGAGGATCGATTTCTTTGGGGATCCATGGTTTCTGGATCCTTACACTTGTTTTAAAGACACAACAGGAGTTCAGAAGTGATGCTCTCTGACCTTTGACCTAAGGTGAAGTGATGATTCATTATTCTTACTCTTTGTTTTAATTCCTTTATTATAGTCTTTTCTTGGTGGGTTTCTAAACCTCTGTGTGAAAGATGAAAGATAAAAGGTACAGTCATACCAATCAGGATAGATTCAGGGATGTAGCCGTCAGCTGATTCATTTCCAATTTACTGCTGAGGCTGATATTGATTGAAACACTGTTTTTTTTTTTGTGAAGCGTTGTCTGAGGGTTTAAAGGTCACAAACATCTAACACCGGCTGGGGCCTTTATGTGCTGAGGTTCCCGTTTGCCCTCCTTTTATACAACCGATGTAAATAAAACTGCAAATGCTGTTTCAAATGGCCTCTATTCAACAACTGCTTACAGAGTTAGTATCTTTATACACAGTTTGTTCTTACAAAGGAAACTGCAGGCACCATTTCCAGGATTCAGATTAGTTTTCAGGGCCTGTTGTCTCTTTTTATTTCCACTGGAAGAAGAAACCAGAGCAGAAAGGACCACTGGTTACTCTTTACGAGAAGAACAGCAGCTGTTTTTCTGCGATTGAAACTTTCCTCTTTTCTTGCTCATATTAGAGAGTCAGGATTGGTCCAGTTAGTTCACACATTTCAACACAAGAGTACACTTAGCTTTTAAACCATAACCTTTACGAAACAACTAGATATCAAAGTGTCTTTGTTCTGATTTTGCAGGGTTTTTTTTTATAACTTCTGGCACTCTGCTCTAGATCATTACAGCTGATGTTCCTTTAGGTCAAAACATGCAGCGAACCTGTTGGGGGGTTTTATTATTGTCTGACATCCTTCATCAGATCAACGGAGGCTGACATGAAATCACCATAAGCCTTTGCGTGACGCTTTTTATGTCCATATTCCAGATAATTTCCACCATATTAAGTTTTTGCACCTGTTTCTTCTAATAAGTTAAAGGTCAGTTTGTACATTTACAAACAAAAAACACCACCAGTGTGGCAGATAAAAGCTGGAAATAGTCATTTTCAAGCACCAAATTACGGATTCAGTCAGCTGGATTTACAAAACACTCTGAAGACGTTTCTAGAAGTCTAAAATTTAGACCCATCTTTGGTGAAAGATCACCATTTTGTGCTCCGAAATGCTTCTAAGATGGATTTTCTCTTGTTGATATTAGAGCACAAAGCTAAACATAATTTCCGTGAGACAAAGCGTACCACTGTTGGTGAGAAGTTAACAAAATCCCACACAACATGCAAGCCTGTAGGCACTTTCAACATTTTCAATTTTCCTGATAACATGACGCCTCGATCCATTCGCAGGAAAATTGCAGCGTGGGTAATTTGGAGCGTGAGAGAAACGCAGAAAACAAGCCACATTACTGAATCTCAGAGGGATTTGACAGCAACTGGTTTCTTGAGTTTTTCTCTGGCTAACACCAGGGAGGAGAAAATTGCATCTAGGCAAACATGCTGCATGAGAAAACCCCAACGGGTAAAGCACATAAGAGCTGCTCGAGGTTCAAATTCAGCCTGGTATCGTCCTACCCGACTCTGATTTTGAGCATGCCGCTGAACAGCTCGGGGTTGTTGGAGATTATCCAGCCGATGTGGATGACCAGCTCCTGCTGGAGGACAGCTTCCCTCTCCCCGCCCTGGGGAGAGCACTTGCTGTAGATGATGCCCTGGATCACTCCTGGAGACAGCGGGTTGGAGATCACCTCCTCCTCATGCCCAAACAGACCAAGGGTCACCTGGTGATCATGTGCAAACAAAAAAAAAAGGGCTGAAAATGTACCAAAGTTTTCAGCAAAACAAAAAGAAAGAAAAAGAAATCATGTGCTATTATGCAGACCACTTTATCAGGGTACAATTTCAATATTTCTTCTGTTCCTTCAATTTGAAATTGGCCTCCTCTCTGAGTAAAAGTGAGAGAGTATGTGACACCTTTGTAGTTTTGCTCAGGAGGAGCATCAGAGGAAAATGACACCAGGGCAAATTTCACTGATGAGAGGACACGCTTTTGTGTTTTTGCCTTCGTCTGATGAAACTCCGAAACGTAGACGCATCGTTCATCCGAGTATCTAAACGGATCCGAGTGGAAGCGCGAAAGCCTGCAGCTGAAATGAAGTTTTGGATTCCGTGCAGGATGCGCTGTCAGATTTCAGCAACAATGTGAAATATAATCAGAATGAAAACTCACTCAATTGGGACAGCGCCGCGTTCTGCCTCTACTTAAGACTTTATTGTAAAGAGAGGAGCGGCATCCGTCTCCAATTTTAAATCGGCTTTTCCAATCATGTTGAGAGGAGCCTACCCTCTTGCCTCATTGGCAATCTATATGCAGATTCACACCTTGAGCTACTTCCGCATAATGAAATACCTAAAAGTGTTCAGAAGGGGAAAAATGCAGCAAGATAACTGGAACTCTCGAGAGGAGGCTAATCTCTGAATACCACTTGAGAGAGAATGATGCATTGAAAGTCATCCGGCGTGATGTGGTGAATTCACACAATTCACGAGTCAGTGTGTCAATCGTGTATCCACACAAGTTGCAAATTATTGTGTGGCCAAACGGGGGTTGGGATGGGCGATGGGGGGCAGGGGATAGGTTATGCTTGTTGCCTTGCTGCATCTGCAACTACAGCTTGGAGTTGATGTAAGCTTTGATGAGGGACATGCGCAAGCAGCTGGCCCAAATAGTTCCCATAGGATACAGCATGAGGAGCCTTTTGTGATGTACACATCGAGATTTCCCTTTTTCTGCTAATCAGTGAACATTAAAATCACCAAATCACCAATCGCCAAACATGCCGCCAACAGTTTTCCCCAACATACTGCGCTTAGAGAAGGGGTAGATTTTACTCAGGCCCCTCTGTCTCTGTGTCCACTTACCTGCTTGCCTTGCACTAAAATACTAGTAATACTGGGGGCAAGGCTGTCCACTAGCTTAGTTAAGAGACTGGCAGCAAGACGGACAACAGACCTAATGGGCGAAAAGACACAAGAACATTCTTGAGATATTTAGGACAAGTAACAAATTTACAGCTTGGACTTTAATATGTACAGCGCCTTGTAGAAGTCTTTAAACCATTTTTGACATTTTGTCATGTTACAACTGTAAATTTGATTGCATTTCATTGGGATTTTACGTGATAAGCCAATATAAAGTAGCACAAGATTCATCGAAAGTAAACAGACTTTTGTTCAGTTTCTCCTGCAGATGTTTCGACACGTATCCAGGAGTCTGTCAGTTCTGGAGGCACGCAGTTGAGTAAGGATTGTAAAGCAGACATATTGCTCAACAGAATTGGCAAAAGCCCCTTGTACATTCTCAAGTCTCCCTCTAGATACTGGGACTGCCAGTTACTGTCTAGTTCGGATCTAACCAAGTTGGGTTGGTATCCATTGGCAGGAACTTGTGCGGGCTATGAGCACTTAAAAGCTTTGGTCAATGTGCTGATGATGTTCTTTTATAAGTGTAACCCCTAGGTGGCCAGTTTCTCTGAAGTCGGTTGCTACATTTTTAATTGGTGCCAGTTGATGCCTTATGCGTTGTTAAGTCACAACAATCTGTCCGGGGCTGACAGAGAGAGAGCTGGTTGAAGCCCTTCCTCTGGAGAAAGGGCTAAAGACTCCTGGAGGAGTGTAGAAACATCTTCAGGAAAAACTGAACAAAAGTCAGATTGCCTGACTTTTGACTTAAATTTGTTATAGCATCTTCTTCCTGATCCAGAGTTATCGAAAGGTTGGTGTTGGTTTATCACAGTAAAAACCAAATAAAAATATTTAAGTTTGTATCCGTGACAAAGCAGCTTAGCTTCTTTTTTTGTATCCTTTGTACATTGTCCAATAACACCAAAGATTACAGAAAACATCTACAGTAGCAATGTGCTGAAAAGTGTTCACCCCAATCACAGCGAATCATTTTGATTCTGGAAGTTCCAATATCAAGTTTGCTTTCCAGGAAATATTTTAATGTTCACGCAAGTTTGAATTTATCATTCATGAGGTTCAACGCGGTCTGCTAGATGCTTCCTCTTGTCTGCAGGAATCCTATTAGGAAAAAATGGCACACTGAGATGGCAGTTATCTAAATACAAAGCCAGGGATGACTAACGACACACAAAAATGATTTACATTTCTTACAGCAGTGGTGGAAGCATGGGACGACGTCGTGAATGAGGCCATGAATAAGCTGGAACACAGCCTGCTCTTATTATATGCTGAGTAAAAGTCCAAATCAATTTTTCTACCTCAGAAGTTGCTGTATTTCATGATTACATTTGTGGGAAAAACAAAGGTACAGCTAGGAAATCAACAAAACATTAAAGTTTAAAAAGCATGGTATGCTGTCAAAGCACTGATCCTTAGAAAACCTATTTCAAGCCTCACTTGCTGGCCCATGTTAGAAAAATGAGAGCATCTACACAGTTGAGTATGGGAGTAGGTTCCCTACCAAGCAAAACAAAACAAACAAAAAGATTTTGTTCCATCTTTAAATGCCATAAGTTCATCTCTCTTAGCTGAGAATGTCGATGAATAAAACAGCATACAATAAAAGTTGTCATGTCAGGAAGCATAACGAGAGCAAACGATGAGCACAGAAAGCACTGATGAGAGGAACGGATACTCAGTCATGACGTATGACAACCACCTGCAACATTTGGTCAGTATTTGTGGAGGCCAGCAGCAAACCACAATTCAAATAGAAATTCGACATTGTTTCAAATGATTCCACACCCAAAACAAACACAAAATACAAAATCCATTTCTGTGACGGACAAAGTAAAAAGTAGACAATCTTTGCTTTCGTGGATAAGAATGTTGTTTACTTTTTTCCACTTTATGAACTGCTTTGCTAGGTAACTGTAAAGCTCTTCCGGCCAACCCAAGGTATTTAGAAAGAATGATCTAAGGTCAGAGTCAAAATCTATTTAATTTGCAGTGCACAGCCAGCCTTTGAGCCACTGGGGGTGGACTTGGAGGAAGGGATTCAGCCTGTGTGGTTTTAATGTAAAGAGAAAGCCAACACTGACCACAAGCTCAGCTCCGGATTACATCCAACTCACGGTTCCTGCAAGCATCCTAGCTGGCTCGCCAAAATCCTGACTGTGTGAGCCAAGGTTTCAATGTTCCTAAATCAGCTAATGCACTGGAAATACAGCAGAGTACCAAACTGATAAGATAGCCAAATAAAAAAAATCCAATTTTTAGGTAAATTAGAGCAGAGTGAATGTTGGTGATTTAAACTGTTTGAACAATTTCACATTAAAAATGATGTTTAGAACGAGATTGTTCACATGTAACTGTCTTATGTCCACCTATTTTTTATTTTCTGTCGTCTTTATTCACATTAATCACAGTTTTTCTAATTTGAAGTTTTTGTAAAATTATTTACAACAGTTTTGATTATAAAAAATAAACAAATGTATTATTATTATTATTATTATTAGTAGTAGTAGTAAAATTACATAGGAACATCTTAATTTTAAGGGTTTATTTCTTTGGTTGGAAGAAAAACGGGAATCCGAATGAAATGGTATAGAGGTCAGCACACAGCTCACACAGCTCTCCAGTTAGCCAGCTAGCCAGGCAGCTAAAACATGCGGGAACATTTACTGTGTCGCCTGCTGAACTTTACCTGTTTCCCATGAACCAGTATTGTGGTGATGTGAGGGGCTATAGAGCTGGCATACTTCTTGGTAATAGCAGCGGCATGCCGCACTGCCAGCCTGTAGTTTATCCAGATCACGTAACAGTTTGTTTTATTAGTTTGGGAAGTCAGGACAATGTGATTAAATGAATTTCTACAGACACAAGAAATAACAAAAGGCATTTCAAGCTACTTTCAGAGGAAGTCTATCTCCTGAAGCCATCAGGCCACTAAATGACACTACATGCTCTGTGTTTGTGTGTTGAAATGGGAATACCAGACCAAAGTTTTCTGCTGCCGGCTCGTCTGTAGATTCTCTCCAGTTCTTCCATGAGGTTCTCTGGAATCATAGATATGGCTGATTTTATAACTTTTTTTAAATTTTTCCCTTAAATGAGTATTGAAAGCATGTAAGATTAACATAGTTTCAACATTAAACCAATCGTATCCCAGCTCCAGCCCTCGAGAGACAAAATGTTGAGGGTTTTACTGTAGATGCTTTCCTGCTCCAACACACCTCCATAAAAATAATGTCATTTTAGCTCCAATTTCAGCTTAATGTTTACAAATTTTGATTAGTACATGGATTTCTTTAGCATTTGGTAGAATTACCTTTTAAATCGTATGACTTGGTTCAAACATGTTACATTTCTTTTCACGAGCTTCTTACCATAGGTTGCTGGGATTTTGGCCCATTTGACCAGATAGAACTGGGTCAGGTTTATAGGCTGCAGTTTATTTACAGTGGATGTAAATATCTGGTGTGACCTGTGGATGTGTTGGAGCAGAAACACATCCGAAAGCTGCAGCTCTTGTCCCCCATAGGACCAGAATTGGGAACCACTGCATGGATCAACAGTATAAAACTGCCAACAGATCGTCTTATAAGATTATTGGATAATTTCTCCTAAAACACCCTGATGCTCTACTAGAATCCTTGTTTATGAAGTGATTTGCGGCGTGTCCGTACCATCTTTGGCCAGGAAGTCTGGTCCTTCTTTTCTGAGGAGGATGCAGGCGAGCTGAGCCTGGCTGGCCAAGCAGTTGCAGTCCTGCATAAACACGCAGACAAGCAGAATAAACAAAGATGAGAGCGATCTCGAACGCAAACTCAACGATTTTCAGAAAACAAGAGAAAAATAAATAAATGATGGTATCATTAACTGACTAAAAATGACACATTGCTCATGGTTTATACTGATCGGAGTGCTGATTTTGATATCAAGTTGCAACAGCTAAAAAACCCGTCCTGATCATATTTTAGTTGAAATGTTACTATTTGATGGAAAGCTTTACATGCGACTCTTTAAAATAATTTCTCTGTTTAACAAGAACACAGTGATAATCCGGACCATTGTTCTGTTGATACCATCAGCTTACATGAAACTTCTGCAGGATCTCATAGGTGGGCTTGTTCTGCCACTCCTCCACACTGATCTCCGGCTGCTGCTCCAGGTCCGAGGCGTTGGGCGTGCTCGTCTGCCTCTTCACCTTCGAGTGCTTCGGCAGCTCCAGCTCCTCAAAGCTCTTAAACTCTGGGATCCTTCAGCACACGGAAACGGGCTGCACATGTCTCGGTTTTCTTAAAATGAAGCAGCTTATAGCCGTTACCGTCCAGCGTTAAAATAAGAGAGGACTAGCTTCTGTAAAAGGGCACCAACCACCCCGTGACAAAACTCATGTCATCGTCTCAAACTAGAATTGCAAATCATAGTTAAAGTTGAAATTATGTTGAGATGATTTGACTTCGAGAGAATCTGAGGAGGAAGCTAAAGATAAGAGTGAAGGTGTTTTAAATTCAAAGATCTGGAGATTATCACCAAAAAGAAACAAAATATCAAAGGAAACAAGCAATAATAATAATAATAACAATAATAATAATAATAATAAAAACATGTTTCATGTAAAATATTTCATTTATAACAGAAATGACCTCTCATATAGTGTATTAGTTATGAATGTTGATGTAATCATCTAACTACATTCCTGCTGTCCTTCACATCTCATTAGCTTAAATCCTAAATATCTTGCCCAAACTCCGTCACCTTTGACCTTGAATTAATCAACCACTCAGCTGTGTGTGAGCCATGATGTGAGTTGTCAGTTTTATTCGACACATTAAATAATGACTCTGTTCTCCTTTCCGTTACTTTTTGGTTTCCTTTGGTGAAACAGAAAAAGCACTTTAACCTGAATTTTCACTTTAACTGCAATCACAGCAGAGAAAGGATTCACATTTAACAAGCAAGGTGTGAAGGGAAGCTCTTACTCTGCCTCATTGACGCGAAGGAAGTCCAGCTGCTCCACAAATGCTCCTGATATCAGGGTCTGTGAAAATGACGGGGGGGAAAACAGCACATTTAAAAAACTCTAAAGTTATTATTCTGGTGATGTGGCCCCAACCATCCTAAAGACATAACAGTCATAGAGGATCCATAATGGCTTATGTGCCAGCAGGAGGGAAGGAAGCAATCTGGTACACAAGGTTTGTTGGCTGACTCAGTAAAGACAAAATGCTTCAAAAATGCCATAAAAAAAAGAGATTCAGCAGCAGGGTGCAAAGCCAAGTGACAAATCAAATTTTTTAAACATACACAGCTGCCGCATGTAAGGATAAAAGTTAGAAGGTCTCAAAAGAGGAATGATAATAATAATAAAAAAAGAAGCAATTCAATTTTCCAATTTTCCCTTCTCTGCAGGTCCAAACGTGACACAACTCATTCCAGCTGAAGTCAACTAAAAAACAAGACGAAGTGGCGCAGGAGACCAGCGATTGTGCTTCTCCATAACAATGAGATGATAAAGAGCACAAACGTTTCAAAGTTGTGAGGTAGCTGTGAACTGAATGGCAAATAGGCAAGGGGTGAGGGAAAAAAAAAAATATTAAAGTTAAAAAAGAAGAATCTCATGTGGAAGTCTCTGCTGAGCTCCACAAATACAATCTGAGAGGAGAAGGAAAAAGTTTGACAAAGACGTTAGTTAAAGTTACCAATGTGGAAAGTAGTTCTAGTTCTACCTTGGCCTCATTTCCCTCTTAGTCTGTTCTGCAGAGTGTAGCTGTCTCGGCGAGTTTAACTTCAAGTTTAACTTTGGGATGCTTACAGTTGCATGTCTCCATGGTAACCTTTGTGGGAAACTTAAACGGCTCTAGAGCAATTTATATTAGAAACAAGACAAAGGCTTGGAGAGACAACAACTCTGGTCTTTATATAACTTTAAAATAAAAAACAGTTTGTGACATTTGAAAAATGTCTTCATTTTTGTTTTCTTATTGCATCTAAATGCTCCATGTCATCAAACTAATTAGGATGAGAAACTGAATCAACATTTAAATGATGATTCAGTTTATTGAAGGTTAACTAACTAAACTGATACTTTGTGAAACATCACAGAAACAGAAACATCTGCCACTAACTGGTAATCGTCACGTCGGGCAGAAACTTGGTTCACACTTCTTTGAGAAATTTTGTAAAACCAAATCAGATTTAAGTCCAGACTGACGGAGCCTTGATAAAAGCTTTATTTTGTTCATATTGAGCTGTGATATAACACAAGTGTGTTTTAGGCTCTCAAACAGAAATTCTATGTCACAATTTTATGACAGAGCAGAATTTTGAGTTTCATTAACAACCACAATTTCTATAATAGAAAAGCAGAACGTCGCACTGCTAGCACCATGTTAGGCTGCAGGTTTTATGTCCAATGAATATTTTCTCAAAGCTTTAAGAAAATATTAAAATCCATATATAATTTCTTTTTGGTTCTTAGAGGTTTGTTCCCCTAGATATTTTTTTTGCTTCCTTCCTTCTTTTAATCGTTGAATCAAGAACACTGACCTTAACTAAAGCAGGCGATTCCTGTCATTCCTTAGATGTTATTCTGAGCTGTTTTCACCTCTCAGATGACTTGTGAAATCTTAAAAAAAACACATGAATTTTTTTTTCTAAGAGTCTTCCTTCTATTCTTCTAAAACTCTACTATTCTGGTATTATATCGACTTTATTCTTGTTTGTTTGTTCTTGTTCGTTCTCGTGATTCTTTCCTTCATTCTTGTTAGTTTTTTTTTCTTAGCGTTGCCCTGATTCGCCATCGTATCGCTCAAACAATAATCGTGTCCACGAGTCAGACAGACAGAGGTGAAGGAAAAATGAAAGTTAATACCGCTGAACAAATAAGAGACTTTATGACAATGTCAAAGAAACAGCATGCAGAGACAGAAAAAGCAGGGAGAAAGTTTCTGCTTTGAAAACCCACCAGGATGAAAAATGTTCAAAACAAAGAAACAGTGCAGCCTCTTCTCTCTGATTTACAACACCTGTGAGGATCATGAATGCTTAAGAGTCAAAGAGTGATTCCCCACTGATCCTTCGAGGAAAACATTTTCACAGACAACACACAAAATAGAAACTGAGGAGGACATGGACACGTTGACCCAATACATGGTCAGTGACCTTTCTGCAGACTGCACCTTTAAAAACCAACACTATCTGTAACATTCATTGTCCAGCTGTAGCAGTGATGCAACACCTTGGGGACATTTTTTTAGGGCTGTTAAATTCACCGTCGTCGCAGCTGCAAAAGCTCTTCATCCCTCATGTGCAATATTTAATTCTGAATCCCTTTTCCAATATTTGATCCCTTGATTGAAAACTTTTGTGTTTTCATTTATAAAACATTTAAAGCGTGCTGCTGTTGCACAGTTGTTAACTCAGACATCCTTACACTTTCCATTCCAAACCCGATGCTTTAAAAACCGCCTCGGTTTTCTTGATTCACGTACCTGAAGTCTGTCGACGTGAACTTTGACCCCGCCGATGACGCCTTTCTTGAAAGAGGCCAGCATGTCCAACACTGGATTGAAGCGGCTCCCTCTGGTTAGAGAAAAGTATTTGCTAGTTAAAGCTGCCAGTCAGACCTTCCCTGAACATCAATCAAACTCACTTTAGTTTGTCAGGTGGAGGAAAACTTGGTCCATTTTTTTATTCATTTTTTATTCCTTTGCTGGACATTGATTTATATTCAGTGTGAACTCTACCCTCCCCAAAGTAAAGAAAAGCCTCAGGCGTCTGGTGGTGACATCAAATAAACTATAAGCTCCTACATTTTGTGAATTTAGTCATATTTATTTTATTTTTTTCTTCTTTTTTCTGTATGGCAGCAGCAGAACGTTTGAGCCATATGTGAGAACACTTCGTCTCAAAGATTGGTCAGCAGTAAAGCACATCAACCTGTTTGTGAGGAGAAACATATTTAGAAATATTTACAAGAAATTTTGCATCTTTCCTTATTACATCCTTTCCAAAATCTACAGATGGAAGAAAAAAAAAATAAAACAATAACAGCCAGGCAGATTGAACAGTCATTCATTCTGCAGCCTAAGGTTGAGGCAGCAGTGTGGTACAAGTAAGAATTACTGCCACCTGCAGGTGGGAGGTGGCATCACTTAAACCTGATGCTTTTGACCATTTTTTGGGAAAGCTTGCAAAACATGTGTAATATTAAATGTGTAGATTTGTAGATTTTGTGTTACTTTTCACAATTGGAAGATGGTGAAACTGGAGGGCTTCATTCAGAGTCAAACTACACAAACACCAAAGAGTGAACTCCTTGGAGATACGAGTGCTGCCCTTCAAAACCTACGTTGCAAACTGCATCAAATTCATTAAATCCAGCTGATCAACTCGGTGTTTGGGACCTAAACACAGTCAACTGGAATTGCCAGGGCACTTTTAAGAAAAACCTATTAAGGGGAAATTCATGTTTCATTAGCGAGCTTGGTTCTTACTGCCAGTATACATCGGTTAGAAGAAAAAACAACAACAATTTGTGACTGGTTGTAATAACTTTACAACTTGATTCATTCTTGATTTTTTTCATTGCTAGTCATAATCAATCTTACAACTCAAAGCAAACGTGTAGTAACCATGCAATCTGGAAATATAACTAAACTTCAATATCATTTATTCTGTCCTCTGTCACCTGCTGTACGGGTCATCGTCCTGATCAATGGCAAACTAATGACTATCGAGCTGCTGCTATGAGCGCCCATTGATTCATTTTTGGGTGCCGCAGTGAGGCTGTTTAAACATTTGTAGCGTATTTAACGTAAGGCTCCCTGGGTAACAGTCAATACTTCTGTAATCAGCCCACCAGCCAGGCTGTAGTGATACAAATGAGAAACATTATCACCCAATCAGCAGGCAAATACAGTAGCACCGTTCTTCTGCTCAAGATTAATGGCACACACAAAATGGAGAAATGGGTGGCAGCAGAGAGGGAGAAAAGTTACACAACCCCCCCCCCCCCCCCAAAAAAAAAACAAAACAAAGTGAACTGGCTTTTAAAACTCTTCACTACAGGCTTGAGAAAGCGATAAATATTGTGATGGTGATACGAAATGAGACAGAAGACAGAACGCCTTGGGAAAACGGTCACAACAAAGTAAAACAACGGAAAAGATCTGCTTTGGAGAGTGAGTGTGTGTATTACTTGATGTTATCCTCACGGATGAGAACCAGGAAGAGTGGACGTCCCTGCATCTTCCAGCACTGCTTGATGAACTGCAGGGTGTTCTGCACACACACACACACACACACACACACCCACGCACGCACACACCCGCACATACACACACACACACAGAGCATCTCAGACCCATGTGCTGCAGCTGTAAAGTATTCAGTTTCCTTTATTTGAGTCGGTGACATTTGGAAAGTTCAGCCTCCTCTGCTGTCAAGCTGGGTTTAAGTTGCGGAGCTCCTCAGGCGGCTCAGCGTTAAACACAAACACAGTTTTGATGTGAAGAGATCACAGCAGGACGTCTGCAGCGTTCCTGAAAACACGGCTTATTGCCGAATTCACGTTACAATGGAGAAAAAATAAAATAAAAAATCGAACGTTTGGGAAACAAAGCTGTGTTAACACCTGCTTTCTTCACAGGAACAGGAAACGAGGACATTTTTAAACATCTAGCACTGAGAAGTGAACAGATTTTAAGGAAAAAAATGTTCTCTACTCCTGGACAAGAACGTTTTTCACTAATGTTTACATGATTACTCTGCTGGTTGTATGGCTGGATGTTCTGGCACCTTAAACTTGCCAGACATAATGATTTACTGCGTTCCTGATTGAAGCGCTAGCTCTGGATCAGCAGGTTTTTCTTGATGCTCGATGACCTGACCTGATTGTGTCCCAGGTTTCTGACCCTCTACATCAGGCTGTCCTCTTCACTGCCTGAACGTCAAAGCAAAACAGCTCATCTCTGTTCCTTTCCTGTTTCAGATCAGGATCTGTTGATTTTATGTAATTAATTGCTTTCTTATTGCCACAAAATGTTAAAACCCAACAAAGTATATTTGCTTTTTCTTTTCCAGCTATAGTAGCCAAAGTCTAATTTGCATATAATTTATCTCCGACTAACTATGCTAGTACTTGATTATTCTGACTATTAATTGGATTTGACCACTTAGGCATGTTAGAAAAAAACTATTGAAATTCAAATACATAAGTAATTGAAATCTTTTAAAAAAAATAAAATAAAAATTTTATTATGCAACAACACAGCACTCCTTCAGTGAATTATTGGTCATTTTGTGTCAAAGGATTCAGCTGCAATTAAAAAAATAATTATTTTAAAATCAACATGTGAAAAGCTCAGCGCTATCATCAATACAGCGTTTGGCTGATCTGTTTCGATTTTTGTATTTGGTTTCTTTTGGATTAGCTAATAGTTGGATAGCAAAAGGTGGTTAATAGGAGAATTGAACAGAACCAGGTGAAGGTGAAACTAGAAGACCAAGACAATATTCTCAATCTAAACGCAAAACAGATAACTTTGTGTTGTTCTTTCTGCAAATGGCTTTTTATTTTTATTTTTTTTATTTTTGGGTCGCTTAATATTGGAGCAGGGGAGCAAAACTCATTTTTGTTTCAGGTTGCATCCAGATCATGAATGTGGTCAAAGGGCCGGTGGAGGAAGAATGAACCTGTTAAATTATAACAGCTTTTATCTGCATTTGTTTAGTGCACATTAAAATAAAGCAATCTTTAACGTCTTTCTTCACAATGATGTATTTTGGATCCATATAAATGAAAACTGATTTGATTTAGCTAATAAAAGAATATTTAAGCACACAACTATTACTTTAAAGATGAATTTTTATGGCCCTCTAAAGTTTAGGGGGCCACATAAGTAGCTGCGGGAAGCCAGACCTTGAATTGAACACCTGCACATTAAAGGGTTGCATATTGTCTTGTCTGCCTTCCTTTTTACTTCTGCTCTTTAATGTCTTCTCAAAGCAGACAAGGTGAATGTATTTAAATCACATAAGCTTTTCCAAATCAATGAAATGTGACATTGACTCACCTTAATGTCGTCAATTAGAAGCATAACATCTTGAGACAAGTAGAAGTCACTTAGATCAAACACTATTGGGTAGCACACCACCGTCTTGCCCAGTATGCGATAAATCTAAGAGACAGACACACACACACACACACACACATACTTGCTGTGATATCTGAAGATGGATGGCCCAGAAGCAGTTAGAAATGTATTATTCTGTGCAGGACATAAAACGAGCCGTCAGTCCTTGGTGCAGAAGTCACAAGAAGATTGTTTCTGATAAGTCACAGCTCATAGTACACACTGGTAGAAAACTAATGATGATGATGATGATGATGATGGTGACGATGTCCTCTGGCATGTTGCCATCTTCCCAATAAATGTTCCCTTATAATATTGTCTTAATGTGCCTGGAGTCATGATTCATTTGTTTGCCAGTGGCTTTGTTGCGGCGTTCCAAAGGTACAACTTCATCTGGTTCTGTGACCTTCATGAAGGTTCTGAATGAAGGTTCTGTGACCTTCGTTCAGCACAAACCCAGATATCTGCTCATCAGGAGTGAAAGTTATTCATTCTAGCATTTTCTTAAGTGCTGCGTGAGAAAAAGCAGCAGATGCGTTGCTGTTGGAGTGCCTTGAAAAGCATGCAGACCTAAATTTGTAAAGTCCTCTGGACTTTACTGTGATGCACTAACACCAGTGAGTGTGGAGTGGGAGGAAACGACGTATTGTTTTAAAACATTCTATATGTAAAATTCTGAAAAGTGTGATATGCATTTAATTTCAGACCCGTCCAAGTCAATATATACACCTTTGAACATCTAGACTAAAAGTTTTGCCCGTTAATTTAAATTCATGATCTCTCAGTTTGGATTGAGAAACATTTCTGACATCGGTATCGGATGATTTTAGTTGGGTTTTTTGTGTGTGTGTTTTTTTACACAGTACTATTGGTCCTCTAAATAAAACTGGGTTGATGCTAATAACCAATATTTCCTTCCGTCCATTTGTGTCTGTAGGGGAAGCGGATTGGTCCTGCCATGAGAGTGATGCACTGCAGGATTGTGGGGAAGAAAAGAAGCAGTAATGAAGTCAGGTGTGGTTGTTTTTTTTCTTCTTCAAGATATTAAAAAGGTAGTAGAATGAATATGATATGTAATATTCATTTTCATGTTGCTGCATTCCTCATTTCACGTAACGCCACAAATTCTCAATTAGATTTACACTCAGCCCAAAGTTATTCTTAAAGTTATTCATGTTGGAATTTTAATCTGATTCTTCAGTCAATAGTTTCTTTTGGTAAAAGGCATCTTCCATTTTGATTTATGTATACTGTTTTTTTCAAACAGCTTGCCAGAAGTGATTTATACTCTTCTCAATAATCAATGGAAGCATCTCTATTGAACTTTAAGAAATCAAACCTCTTTTATTACTGCTTTTTGTTCCTCTTCACAAACATGCACTGCGTTGTGTTTGTCTGTCGTTCGGCTCAACGGGCCTCAATATTTCAGAACGTCAGAGTACGACAGCAGCAGCTGGCATAATAACATGCAGATCATCAAGAGAATGTGGACAACAGTCACTGATGCTGTCTGTGTGCTGGAGAAAGAGAAAGGAACACACTAATGTATTCAGATCAATATGTGCTGTGAGCATCAGTCATCCCTCTTGACCCATGCAGCACAACTACAAATAGATGCACATTCATATCCTGATGTGTGTGTGTGTGGGTGTGTGTGTGTGGGTGAATGAGCACAAACTCAAGTACCTTGCAGGTCCCGATGCAGCCCACTGGCCTATCCGGACGCCCACTCAAACCCAGCTTCTTATTGACGGCCAGAAAACGGTACGCCTGCAGAAACACAAAGACCTGATCAGTGTGCACAGCCTTCACACCATCCTCCTGCTGACCTTTCTGCTCGCAGAGAAAACATTGCGCAGCACACCTTTCCATACGGATCCCTGTGATTGCATCTGTGCCGCTTTGAAGATGAAAATACCGTGCTTGATTTGAAATGTCATGCTCCAGAATTTCATTCCACGTCGCAATGAAAGCATGAGCCCGATATCTCCCCGTCCTGCCGAGGCATTTTGTGATTCTGCCGCTCATGAGCTGAAATATCGTCCCCCCCCGTGATAGAAAGCAGCTACGGATATTAGCTCGGCGTTTGAGTTATGAAATGCAGCAGTAATCAAGGTCCCTGTGCTGCCGCCAGCAGCGTGCTTAGTGGACAAAAGTACACAGATGAGCCCCAAACACCCGGGGTCTGATAGCAGCAGTATATTGGCTCACAGAGGCCCTTAAGAACAAATGCTAAGAATTGAGCTTTTACTACAGTAGATGAAACACTATTCATTCTCTTTTCAATTACATAAAACATCATTCGCTGCCAAATAGCCAGACATATCCATCCAAATCACACAAAATTTTTGTCCGTCATATTTTTGCACTGACATTTACAAGACTAGAGATCACTAAACACAAAAAGCAGGTTCGTTCACAAAGCTGGTGTATTTTATCTGAGTGAAGCTGACACCCCACCCACGTCAAACAATCCAGCAAGCAGCCTGAGTGGTTTGTGCTCCGTTTGTGCCGTTAAAACTGCAGCAGCGAAGCTGTTTTCAAGTTGGATGTTGGATATTCATGGAGTGAGCGGCGCTCCAATTTATGAACGTTCTCCTTCTTTAGCGCCACCTATTTATGACACATCATGATCTCCTGGTTAATATCAAGTTGTCAAAACAAAGACATTTTCATTGTTTACCGGATGACACTTAATGACAAAGTCATAAATATTCATGAAGACGTCTTCATGTTCCTGACAGGTGTCATGTCATGTTTATGACGGTGTCATTACAGTCTTATGCACACCCTTTAAATAAAGAGTTACGAACATTCAATGTTTAATTTTAACAAGTACTCACTGAATGCAGAGGAAACTATTTATTCCTATTTTAAATGTTTTTAATGAGCGGTTTTATCAGTACATTTTGCTGCAACACATTCACAGAGCCTACAGCGACCAGGATGACGACGACGCCGAGATAAACAGATTCTGTCAGGGAAGAAACGACTGTCTGGGCATCGGATTAAATATTCAGCACGGTGCCCGCTCTGTCTCCCGATTCCATATTCCATCTGTGAGGCTGAGTGCCACACAGCAGAAACAGAAAGAGGTTGAGAGGAAGAAAAATTTGCAGATATGACAGTTCAAAAGGGAGATGATAGACAATGGAGAAGGTCTCTGATATAATAGGCATAATGGAGGTGGGACAGGATGTAAGCCTAGGGGTGATAATGGGGTTGGAGTAGCGAGTAGGACAGTCACACAGGGGAAGACACAGAAAGATCTTCTAAAGGAAACCAGAACCCAGAGAGATGGCACGACCGGAGAAAATGGTTCTTAAAAAACATGACGTTGAGGGACGGCGTCACACAACAGATTGACAGATGAGGAATTCCAGCAGAGGAGGAGACGAGGCTCTGAGTGACGGATACGACAGAGGAGAGACAGATGACACCGAGATGGTAGACTTCCAACAGCAGACATGCAGATGATGGACAGAGTCTACAGGCTAAAGCAGGTATGTAAAGGAAAACCTGCTGCAGCAGCAAAATAACTTGTATAATCCATAAAACATCAAAGAAGCAAGAAGGAAAGGATGAAAACAGCATTCTGTAAGAGGCTGAAGTTGTCACTGAATACTTCTGCACAATCTTGATCTTTCAACAGCAGCAGCTTTGTTTAGATTCTCCAGTAAAACCACGTTGACCACAGAAACGATACAGAAGTCACACATGGTGTACCCCAAGGTTCAGTCCTGGTGCCTCTCTTCTTCAATATCTACACTGTTCACCGTTTTTGCTTCCATTTTTATTGAGCTAAACTCAAAGCTGTAAAACATTTTCTATATACACACAATAATCTTTTCTCACAAATACTGTTCACAAATCTGTGAAAGCTGGGAGCAAAAGCAGAACGTTTGCGTTTATATTTTTGTTCAGTGGAAATAAAAGATATAAAATAGGAGATATATATAATATTTAACAATACATGAACATATTGTCCAAAATCTGTTTATGTTATTAGTGAAATACTTGCCAAAATAAGAAGGTTAGTGTGAAAACACAAAATGTAGATTGTTATTCATACTTTCCTTTTGTCCCATTTAGGTTACTGCACTTTTCACGTGGTACAAAACTCTGCCGTAAAACTTTTAACTGGAACAAACAGAAGTTTTCACTTTACTGCTGTACTTTACGTTATTGTTTTGTAGTTGTTCCTTTATAACTGACTTGTTAAAATACCAATCTAACTTCTGCAAACCAAAAAACTTCACATATTCCCAAGAACCAGATATAAAACTAGTGGATTGCTCTTTCCAGGCTGTTGCTCCTCGACTTCCTTTGTTTCTTCACTGTCTTCAGGGTTTGGAGCTAAAAAGCAGCTGAAGAAATTCTCGTTCAAATATACTTTTCCTTTACATTCCTTCAAATATTATCATACATTTGTATTTAATTCTGCATCATTTAATAATTTAAATCAATCATATATTATTTTAATGATCTGTGAAAGGTGCAGTCTACATATATTTTGCTGACTCTGTTGCCATTGGAGGATTCGTTGTAAGTTATGAATTCATCTCACACAAAGTCAAATCACAGAGGAAAGTACAAATTGGGTATTTGACAATCATTCAGTATTACTCCATTTTATTTTTTTTTTTAGGTTGTCAGTTTTCATTAAAGTTAAACATGAACCCGCTCAACAAAAGTATCTGGGAATATTGTATGAGGAAATACGTGGTTAGATTCAAATCCTCAATGTTAAGAAATACTTTACGACAAAAAAAACAAAAAAACAACATGAAATTTTTGCAATTACTTGGAGTTACTCTGAGGAAGTCTTCCAGCTTCACTATTTGCAAAAATACTTCTGAAGCTCCAATCTGATCATCACTCTGAACACTTGGCTTAAAAAGCTGTTGCAGCAAAACTAAGATCCCTTCAGACTTCAGCAGAAGATAAATCGTTCATCTCCGACAGAACTGTGAGAAATGTAACCTTTGGAGAGTAATTCTGTAAACTGTGCAGGTTTATGGATTGTCACTTTGGCACAGTAGCGACTTCACCATTATGCTGATCAATCAACACGAGGAGCCACTGTTGGGATAATAACTCACTCCGGCGTCGCTGCAGCTCTGCAGTGAGTGACGGGACAATCAAGAGGAAAAACTTAAAAAGGACAAGCTGATGGCTTGACAAGCACATGGAATGACTGAACCAGGATCTATTGGGACACTGGTGGATAAATCCTGTCAGGTAGATTTGGGTGCAGCTGGAATGACGCCCAAAGGTTATTTAAATGTGAACCTTTTCTTTCCACTGGCTTTTGGGAGTTTAGAGGAAAAGAGCAAAGAGTGAGAATTCTCCATTTCACATTGAGCACAAGGACAAAAGTTTGTCTATAAAAACCAATGCTGCCAATAACGAACTGAAGTCTGTTTAGTGATCACAAAATTATTGCGTGACTTAGACGAGACGGTCAGCGGAGCTTCTACCAGGTCGGTCCCAATCAATCAATACGTTTTCTAATTATACCCAAACAAATGTTAGTGTGGGGTGAAGCTGAACAGGAAGCAGTTTTAATGTTGGTCAAAACGTTTTACGGCTTTTTCTACATAAATGTAACTTACACTGCAGTGAAATATGCATGGAGCCAAATGATGAAGTGTGCCAGTTTGGTAGGAGGCAGAGTTAATGAGCTTTTACTTTAATATAAATATGTAAACAAACCTCTACATAACCTTTCACGTAAAATAACCATACCTATTGATACAAAAAAAAAAGGACGTAAACAGTGACGTGTATAAAATGTTGAGTAATTATGCTCTAATTTGCTCTTATGTTGCAAAAGTCCAACAATCTAATGTTTCCAATCTCTGAAGTCTATTTCTTTAAAAGCAAGTAAGACTAGGAATAATAAAACATGTTAGGATTAAAATGGATTAAACTGTTGGAACGGCTTCAAATGTTGGCCACTCTGAGGTTAAAACAACAACAACAACAAAAACAGCTTCCTGTCCCGCTGACTCTTTGAGCTGACAATGAATATTAGTTTGACTAAACTGGAACGTGTGACGGATGGAAAGGACTGTTGAGATTTGAGCAAATGTTGACGGTTTTGTGCAAAACTTGGTGGCCGCGTAAAGTTTGATCAAAACTTACCTTGACCAGTTCCTTCTGAGGCCAGATCTGGATGGGCTCGACTTGCTGAGGAGTCTGGGTCTGAATCCCGTACGTGTTCAGAAACACCTGAAGTCTGCAGAGACGAAGGATTTAACACATTAACACTCTTCATTCTTACAACGTACCTAAAATGTCAAATTCAACCTAAACATGTTGGTTTCATATTATACTTTTGATCTCACTCAGTCTTAAGCTAGTTTGAAGATCTCATAAAATATTAAATGCATCAATTATTTTTCCAATACCTCAGGGAACTAATCACCGATGTCTCACCACAACGGTCTTACTTTGTCTAACACACAAAGTGTTGTTAAAAAAGCTGCAAAGTGTGATATTCTGTGCAATTCATAAGCAACGAGGTACGTGTGTCAAACCGATCCAGGATTCCCCCGTGACCTGCTGGTGAAACATTCAAAATAAAAAATCCTTGAGTGGTGGGAATCTTTTCAGAGAACTTTCAACCTAATCATTAAGTTGAAAACGAAGCTCCTCCTGGCCTCATTCAGCAGCTCTGTGCTTGGATGTGAACAAAAATATACCGCTGGGGTTTTTAGGGAGCAAACTTTTAATACCATAAAAAAAATAAATAAATTAAGACTTTTCACCTCAAAGCTGAGAGCTGTGAAGTGTTCAGTGTTCACACCGCTACAGAGCACACAGAACCGGATGTCAACGATGCCTCACTGCTGTAAACGAGACTATGAGGCATTCCTTGTAAGCTGAGATAAACTCCATCAAAACATCAAAAACTTTGGGAAACCTTCCTGGAAGGAAAGCAAATGGTTTTCCAGATAGAGCTGGAACAAAAACCAAAACTGAGCTGCAGCTTAATTCATCCTGTTACTTCTAACTTTACCTGCGAACTGTTTTACAGGCAGCTAAAGTAAAAAAAAAAAAGATCCACATGTAAAGATGAAAAAAATGAAAGGGAAAGGTACAATTTGAAATAAAATGTAAATCTGTGTCAATCACAAAGCTTCTGTGCAGCAGGCTGTAAAATGATGATGATGATGATGGTGATGATGTGGGAGTCCTCACAGGGACGTGGCAGAGGCTACAGGTTGACAAGCTTCACAGTCATTTAACCCTGTTTAACGCCCACACACACACACACACACACACACACACACACGTGTCCACGCCTTCACACGTACTCACACGGGCCCACAATGAGAAGAGTGACAGATGATGGTGTGATAACGGAGGTCAGACTGAGCTCAGCGCAATTACAGAGCTGAGCGGAAGAGAGAAGCGAAAAATAACCCACCTCTATGACCTGGAACCCATTAAGATGTGCACATTGAACCTTCGTAGACACGCACACACACACACACACACACGCACACGCACACGCACGCACACACACACACACACACAGAAAGATTACCTCTGGCTCTCGGCTACCAGCGACACATGAATCACAGCATCGTTCTCTATGGGACCCTGTTAACAAGAGAGAAAGCAGAGAAAGATTAACATCAGAATCAGTATTCTGCTTCATGTCGCATCTGTTGTCGTGTTGCACCAGTTGGTGCCTCTGTGGCAGAACTGTGAAGTTTAGAACATTGCTAGAAGTTACAAATCTTTAAATTCATGTTGTTTTGCCTCCTTTTAGCACTTTATTCATGTAGTGGCTGCTTTTCTTGCATGTAAATCTCTTAATTCCTTCTGCTTCAGTGCTGCAGCTCAACCAACAGTCCGTGGGGAAGCAAAACATGAACATGACTAATGTGAATCTAACTAAACCAAATCAGACGTGTGTGTGTGTGTGTGTGTGAGTAGTAACGAGAGGTAACACAGAAGGAGGCAGCTGATCAACTTAAGATTCAGCTCACTCATTTCTACGCCAACAATAGGTTTTGTTATTGCTACCCACAGTCTCTGACGAAAGAGAAATAACCAATAAAGGTTGACCCAGAGGTTGTTGGCAGCAGGAAGTGGGAGGCAAATTAACAAGGACATAAGAGACGTAAAGTGAAAGTTGGAGCATAGATGGAGAATAATGTTAACAGGTGATGTCTCCTTCTGCTCCTCTCAGAGACGCAGATGAAAAGGTCCTCCTTTTCATCAGAATTTACACGCAGGTTTTGCAAGAAATGTGCGATTCCTTTGATATCTGTGGCCGGAGGTAACGCACACACCAGGATGAGAGGCAGAGCGCCACCTACTGACAGGTTAGCTCTCCGTCTAAGACCCTGCAGAGGAAAAGCTTTAATATTTTCAGTAACTTAACAAGAGGCCGGACCCCCATCATCTTTGCACTTCTACTTTATTAGACTTGTATGATTAGAAATAACAAGCTGCCTGTGGGCTGGTGCAGACTCGACGACCTGCGTCTGATTTTTGCTCGTTTGTGATCCTGTGTCTCTTGTCTCATCTCTCCTTCATTGGTTTTGATCATCATCGACTGGCTGCATGTCCTTTCAGTGAGTCACTAACATGTCAACAAGAAGATTTTTGTTTTCAGCTCTGTGGCCACAGAGTAGTTTTACATAAATAGCCGGTCTGTGTTTTTTTTTTTTTTTTTTTTACTTTGCCTTGATCTAGGTAGCACTCAAACTTTAAGCTTTACTGTATTTTAGGAGGGTTTATTAGGATTGCCTTGTTTTTCACAGACACTCGTGTGAATATGGGATGCATCTACATTCGATTTCCTTAAATGTGGTGCAGCTTAAGTTCCACTTCCACCATCTGCCTTTAGAAACTCCAACATTTTTAAGGCTGCAGTGTTCCTTCGAATGAAACTCAAGGAGGGCTTTGAAACGGCTCATTTTCCAGACACCAAAAAACACATCAACGTATTGCCCTAAAAAGTCTGGGTGTTTTTGCATAGCAGGCGCCTTTTAAGTAAAAGGAGCACCAGTTTTAGGATTTAGTTTGACTGAAAATGCACCTGTTTGCTGAAGGCCTCAGACCAGGTCAAAGAAAGAGCTGTGGAGAAGTTAGATCAGAAAACAATATCCAAGCTTTAAAAATCTCACTAGTCATTGCTCAGTCTGTCATCCATCTTTGGGGGAAAAAAAGTAATCAAAGAAGTTTCCAAGAGTAGATTCCAGTAGTGATGTGCTGCTCAGGACAGAGAACTATTGGTTATTGACTCCAATTACCTGGAGCAGGGAGATTAAAACTGCTAACAGAAAACCACACTACATCTGTTTGCGGTTTGGAATAAACCATTTACTTTGTCCTGCGTGTCAATCTTTTTGTGACAAATAACCAGCGCTTCCTTTTCAGATCTGTAACTTTTTCAAATTTCTTCACGACACCAACTGTGCGAGACAAACTGGAATATCTGTACTCTATGACTAAAGATGAGCAAGAAGATTTGCTGTCTGACGCGAGGTTGTTGCTCTTTTGCCACGTCGCTATTTTTATCCATGACGGCTTCAATTTCTCGCTTTTCAACAACTGCATATGTCTATTTGCGGATATATATATTGTGCAAGATGCGCTGCTGCCATCCGTCTCTCCTTTCAGTAGCGGTTGCCATTTAAGTTTGTGAGTTGGTAAACGGTAAGCAGAGCTGTTCATCAGCACGCAGAGTGACTTCCAGGGCCATTTAGGAGGCAGACAGCAGCTCGTGACTCACAGGAGTCTTTCATCTCGCGCTCGCCGAGGAGATGCACACACACACACACACACACACACATAAATAGATACAGATACAAACATGCAAAAGAAGAAAGAAAAAATAGGGAACATGGCAACATGAACACTCCTGCCGGCAAACACAGATGCTCCAAAGTGTTGGCAGCAGTGGAGCAGGGGAATAATGCAGGCATCAAACAGACAAACAGGCAGCCATTTTGTTTAGTCGAAACAGGATGGAGATAACTAACAGTCTTGTCTTTAGGCAGCGTACAGGAGACAAAGAAAAACAAAGGAATGTCCGACTCAAGTCAGCTCTGATCTCTGAGAAAAAACAACAAAAAAAAGATCATTTGGAGGAGAAGATCTGAAATGCATGATAGAGATTTCTATTCTCTCTTCCTTCAGTAACTGTTCAGCCACAGGGAGGAGATGGAAACTAGTGTTCAAATGTTCCTTTAAACAACCTATTCAGACTCTAACAACATCAGTGTAGTGTGACTGAGCTCCTGCTGAGGCTGAGGGAGGCGATGGGGAGATGGGCCGTCTCCCCACAGGACGGCTGATAATAAAAGGATCCAGGAACAACCTGAGGCTGCGACCACCTCAGTCTAGACCGGACCTCACAGGTCCAGAACTTTTACCTTCCACCACATCAAATGTCAGGCTTCGAAATAGAGACAACAGTAAATACAGGCATCCAGTGATGGCTTTCACTTCTACAGTGTTATTTTATGACTTTAAGTGAACCATTTCTCAGCATTTTGCAACAGTCAGTAAGGGTCAGATTGTCATAAAAATCATGTTAACTGTGATTATTTGAGGTGTTAAAACGATCAAGTTGATCTGAGATTTTCAAAGAAAGTCTCAGAGTGATCAATTTCCCCCCCCAATATCCAAGAAAACGAATCACTGATGAGTCACTGATTGACAAATAGTCAGAAAACTTGTCCAAGAAGTTTACAGCTGCTCAGCTTGTTTTATGTAAAATTTCAAAAGCATGTTTTTGTGTTACATTTTCAATATTCTACAGACCTAATTTCTCCCAGAGCTCAAAAGCAGTTTGATCTGTTTCCACAAATGAAAACATAGATCATAGAAAACAGAAATCCC
Organism: Gambusia affinis; assembly: GCF_019740435.1. Classification (NCBI taxonomy): domain Eukaryota; kingdom Metazoa; phylum Chordata; class Actinopteri; order Cyprinodontiformes; family Poeciliidae; genus Gambusia; species Gambusia affinis. The sequence goes on along the minus strand of NC_057869.1, from coordinate 28,587,924 downwards.
CAACAGCTCTAAAATCCCCAGAAGCAGCTCGGTAAGACTTCGATTTTAAGGTTTTATATTGCTTAACTTATACCTTATAGTGAGCATGTCAATATGGAGGGCAGAGGTACGACTGCTACTCCATTTTGTTTTCATAGATAACATGATGCAAGCATTTTGCCTCTCAAAACATAATACTGAAAACATAAACAGGAAGAGAAACCTCCCCGTTTCTACCAGTCAGGCCCTAAAGTTTAGAGGTCAAGCAGGAAACAAGCATATTGTTTAAAGAGGCATCTGGACACCAACTGTTTATCACAGCGTCAGTAATTAATTCAATACCGCTGAGTGCTCCCCTTACGGACCCAAGCATAAATTAAGCAGCTGAAAGCTAAAACACTGAAACAAAGTATTCATTAAAGCTGCAAGCAGCGTTAAACAGGAATCAGGTGATGCCAGGAGGTGACCAAATATTGTCGTTGGACATGAAAAATAGATCAATCTGGAACCTTCTATGAGATACTTACAGTGTAAAGTTTGAGGCCTTGTCTCGCCCCCTGGGCAAGCTGAAAAACTCAACATTTAAAAAAGATTTCATATCTCATCCCTTATATATCTCCAAAATTTGAAGCCGTTTATTCAAAATGTGTGGGAGGAGTTTTTCAAAGTGTAATATGTGCAAAATGTTAAAAAAAATAAAAAATTCTTTTTTTTTTCTTAAAGCAAAAACCCTGACAATTTAGCCCAAGATGGCCGACTTCCTGTTTGTTTCAGGACGTGGTTCAGGGAGACGTTCCGTCTCATCTGGAGGCCAAAATTTCAAAAATGTTTATATTTGTACCGATTCACTAGGCTGAGTCAGGGGGCGCTGGAGAGCAGTTTGGACACGCCCCTTTTTAACTCCACTAAAAAAAAACTAAAAAAAAACTGCTGTTTCATGTGTGACTGATGCTTGTACAATGAAATCTGATGCATCATCTTTCTATGAAATCTGAATAGGAGCATGAAATCAGCATGTCTTCAGAAAAAAAGAGCTTCCTTTCATTCAATCTGGTTTTTACTGAGGCACCCAGCTGTGTTAGTTCAAGACCAAATTATATTCTCTTACTTCATAAGGGACTTAATCAGCTGCTATTAACACACATAGAAATAGCCTGTACAGCAGCACTTAATCTGTCTAAAAGGCATTTTAATTAAATCTTTCTGCTGCAGACGCCTAAAGGTCATTCATCTTTACCCTGGAATACAAACGCTCAGCACTCTGAGCAGGTCTGGTCAGAGCCAGATAAAATGTGTTTGGTCTCTATTTTCTGTTATCAGAAACAAGCAATAGAAATACTAAAATGAGCCATGAATCAGATTCCTGAAAGGTTAGACTGTTACATTTCACCTGGGCAGCAAAGCAGATTCAGATTATTGACAGCCTGCTGGTTAGCGACTGTTAAAGTTAAATGTTTCCAATAGGCTTTACGTTTTTCTTTATTTATTTGGTGTGATAGACCAACACAAAGTAGAAGAAACCTTAAGAATAAAAGGAAAGGTGGAAGAATGGAAACTGCAACTCCGAGGAGGAGCTGTGCCTTGAAGGCGGAGCTAGGTCCATCCCGGCATTTTTTGCACAGTTTAATGGTTGCCATGAAGATTAGATTTCTCAAATATGCATGAAAAACTCAAAGTAACACTCCAGGTATGTTTTGATAAGGGAATAAAGTAAAAAAAAAAAAAAAAGATGATTGTACATAATACTGTCACTTTAGGAATGCAGCAGCAACACTTCAAACTGTCATCATGTCCCGATGTCTGCACCGACAAACACACAATGTTCTGCCATGAAGGTACGAGATGACACACAGCTTTCAAAATAAGTGTTTGAATAAAACACTCTAGTTTTCACCAGGAAGGTCACAGTCCTAGAAAACCAAAACAACCCTTTTTTAACAAGAAAATGTTTTTTTGTATCGTACAGATAAATTTTAGTCCTGGAGGCTTGAGATCAAACTGATGCAAGAAAAGCTAAAAAATATTCCAGCATCAACTGTCAAGAGGCCAAGTCATTGTCTAGTGCATAGGATAATAAATTAATGCGGGCAATTACAGATTAAGAATTTTCTTCCTCAATCCAAACCTGCAAGAGGAGGAAGGAAAAAAGGAACCAGAACCTGTTCTAAAAAGGGGACATGCTGTGGGTGCTACGCTACGCTACGCCACGCAGCAGCAGGATGGACTGCCTCCGGTTACCAGCGGTTACCAATGGGCTGGCTGGAAGCGAGCTGCCCCTCAGAGATACGGTGGAGCTAAATTTGACAAAGTGAAAATCCATTTGCAGAAGAATGCTGCTGTGAGTCCCTGCAGAACCCAAATGAATTTCAGCTCTGCTTCATTTGACTTTCCTCCCAAAATTAAAACCACCGACCTGTGACACAAGATGGAAAGTGGATGAGATTGTTTCCTCTTTTTCTGCTTTATCCCTTTTCTGTTCTCAGTGCTACAGTTTCCTCCACAAAATATTTTGTTCGCTTCTCCCCCTACATTTGGTTTGTGTGTTTGGGATTCTTTATTTTCTCTCCTGTTTACCTCGTATCCTGCTGGCTCAGAACAAAATGACCACACTAACTTTTCCACATGTAATGAGACCTTTTCTCCTTTCCTGACAATTTATCATTCAATAATCTAAATTATAGGTGTTAAATTACTACTTGAATCACCTTTGCATTCAGTTCAAACATTCAATCCAATATCTCTTAATTATCAGAACATTTATCGTCCACAGACCTTTTCAGGTGATGTTCTGTCAGATTTAGTTGTGAATTCTTATATTTCCCCCATTGTGAATCTTAAATTTGATGTATGTTGGGGCTTTCTAGATGTTTCTAGATGTTTTTTTTTTCTGTTTGCTACTTAAAAGTTGAAAAATATTTTGAACTGAGTCATCAAGGAAATATTTTGGTCTCACATCTGAATTTCTCTTCAAGTTTCTATGTGTCACTCAACAATTTTCTGTTTCTTTTCATTTTTTTTCGTGCCAAAATTGGATGGATGGATAATTGCTGACCTACAACACGCTGCTCTTTCAGTCTATTCTTTCTTCTCATTGTTTTGACCCTTCCTAAACTATGCAGTTATTTCTTTTAGGAATATTCCCACACTTTCCTTTATTACCATATTTATTGTTCAACTTGGCTGCATTTTCTTTTCCCATTCCTGTCACAGATGTCACAGGTGTTTATTTTTATTTGGGTCGTATAGAAATTGGTTTATTTCACAAAACTGTACTAAAATATTTTTTTGTTTTGCCTTACATCCCACGAGTCACATGATCAACAGGATGTTGTCACCAGCACATATCATGAAGACAAAGACAGGAAGTAGTTGGAGGATCGTGGTGTGGCACGTTTTTAATGAACAAACTTAACTGTATGATTTTATCTGTGTTTTTTATCTAGTGGAAACATCACAATTGAAAAGTTGTGTTTTGGTTTTTTACATTAGTGGAACATTGACAAAGTTTTGTTCACATTTGTATTGGAAATGCATTCGTCTGGAGAAGCTCTGTCAGCCTACTTCATGTTGCCAGACAGGTTCAATTTGGGTGAAATCTTGATTCCACAGATCACACACAGTGGTCAGGCTGGGAAAATTTAATACAAGTTTTCACTATAGCGCCAGTGTGATGGACCACTGTGTTAACTGAATTCTGACAATACATTTTCTACGCTCTGCCTTGAAATCGTCACTACAAACTGCATTTTTTCTTTTTTTATTAATCTTTAACAGACACTAAACCTCATCCAGATGATCTGAAACATTTAAGTGCGACAAAAAAACAGAGGAAGTCTGCAGAGGGATAACTTCCACCGTCTGCATGTTGTTATTTTTGTTAAGTTCAAAATGCTAGCATTGTCATGCTGCTGTGAAATCCAACAGCCAGCTGGCAGACTTTAAATGGCTGTTCTCGGTTTGTGGAATTACTTGCCAAAATAAACCCGAATGAAATAAACAACACTGATCTGACGGCTACGCGACTCCGTTTCAAGGTCAGATCCGTCCCGCCTGGCGAAGCGCGGCCTCGAGCGAGCGTCCCACCCCAAAGGAAGAAAACATTCAAACGCTTTCAGGGATTTAAAACGGAAGCAGAGGAATTCATCCACCGTCCGTCCCTATCTGGATGAAATATAATCCCCTCTTTTAATGTCCCCGCACAGACGAACGACTCTGGGCTCGCTGTGCTTCGGCCTTTCTGCGGCTCAGAGATTCAGATTCTGATGAGCGAGTTTCACAGCGAGGGGTCGGCAGAAACGGATCGCGAGAGGAGACAGAGGGAAAAAAATAAAATAAAATAAATTCATGAAAGAGATGCTAAGTCGTTTTGGGTGAAGAAAACGGCTCCCGTGTGCGGTTCTTAAAAATGGCTTCGGAAAGGTCGTCCGACCGGCATAAAGTGATAAGGAAGCGAGACCGGGAGATCTTTCACTGTTAAAGAGAACGTAATAAAAATGGACGTCCCCCCTGATCTGATTTAGGGAATCGCTTCCAGTCTGACAGGAAAAAAAAAAAGTGTGGTTCTACGGGACGGAAAGACAAAAGGATAGAAGAAGGGAGGGGGAGCCGATGGAAGGAAGGAAAGAAGGAAGGAGGGTGGAATCACCTCCACAGAGGAGAAGCGAGTGAAGAATTGGATTGCATGCCGCTGACTGGCGTAATTGCAAAGGCGCCCCGACTGAGAAAGCGATACATTGTTCCACAGCCTGGGCTCAGAAATATTATCCTCCACCAACAGAATCCTTATGAGCAGAACAGGAGGAGGAGGAGGAGGAGGTGGAGGAAGAGGGATCAATTGATATTAAAGGCGAGCCACGGTATGAGCTACAGGAGTCCCAGCTTGTCAGAGCCGCTCTGTTTGATACCACGCCTGGAGAGCCGAGAGGCTGGGGGAAGATAAGTGGCCTGATTACTACTTACTGTCTGTGTGAGCGGGGAGATGCAGAGGGGGGCATAATGACGCGAGCGCCGCAGTGGAAGATAAATATACATGCAGCCAAAATACGAATGCCTGATGGTGACGGGCTGTCTGGCAGAATTGTGCACGTGATGTTTTGTTGCATTTAAAAAAAAAAAAAAAAAAAAAAGAGTTCAATCTTTCTTTATCTTCAACTTTGAAAGTCATTACCCCCGCCCTTTTATTTAAATGACAAACACAACGCTGGAAAAAAGAAAAGCTGACTTGTGGTGACTCTAACTTGCCAGTGTGTGTTATTGTGACGAGCTCTAATGCAGCACGCAGCCTGACAATGACCCTGGAACAGAATTATGCTCCCCCGTTTCTGTGCCAGGCTGCACTCTGAAGATTCAAAATGGCATACGCGCATAACTACAATCTTCGGGGAGCAGATGGAGCGCGTTAGAAACGATAATGCCCATTTTGCCGATGTAATGTAACAGTTCCCCCCTCTGGGCTGGGAGACACTAGGTGGACCCACATCTGTTTCTAAATAGTCTAAATTAACCTCTTTTGTTTACTTGGTGGTATAACATTACTGACTTGTAATTGTTTTTTTACATATTTAAGCAGGTATTGTTGATTTTGTTCAAATGGAGACCTATCAAAAAAACAAAACAAACACTGTTTCCATCTAATCATGTAGATGGAAACAGGATGAGTAATGATGTGAATAAAATGTAGGAGTGCATTTTCAAAAACAAGTTCTGTAGATTGAATCAGCCTCAGATACTCGTGATTTGCATTGAAAAGCAACAGATGAAATCAATTCTGTCATTTTCCAGTCCATCTGGCGCCTCTTCCATTCGAAAAGAAAAAAAACCCAAATGATGGATGAAATCCTCTTTTAACCATTTCAGTTAAGACCTAGATCAACCTGATAACCATTAATCCTCCAAGGCATGCGTTCACAAACGGTTTACAAACCAACAGACAGTGCTGCACAACATGTAAAGAAACATCACAATGTTTTTTCCCCCTGACTTTTATTCACTATTCAATTATTATATTTAGCATACAGTATATGCTGCCTCTTACATTTTTTTTGTTGGCTTGGAGTTACTGTGGTTTTTTCAGTGAGGTTTTTGACAGACACCTGTTCCTTTCACACTCGCTGCGCTACGGCGTCAGGAGGAAAGCAGCTTGGTGAATTTGACTGGTAGCCAATCAGACAGATAAGAATGGGAAATATTTCAATAAACTCTTCCAACTTGTATTTTTTTTTAACAATGATTGACAAGCATTGGATGAGATTTTATGACAAGATTTTTTTTTTGATTCAATGTTTTTAATTTCTGCATTCTTTGTTTTTTTTTTATTTTATTTTCCCTCCAGCTTTCTGAGGCCCTCCTAGCGCCCTCTGGAGGCCGCCACGTTGAAACACACATCTCCAAGGAATACCTGAATAGATCACAGGTAGGTTGTCGACTGAGAATTGCCTGGTAGATAAGAAAATACCAAAGAAGGCTGGTAAAGTGCCCAGGTGACCCTGGTATATATACCTACATACCTTCATATGCTTCAGTTCACCGTTGCTGCCATAAACTAAAGCAGCTCTGCTCACTGCAAATTCTCTGTTAGTCTAACCGTGATAATAATCCAACCTCTGCAAACCTTGTCCGAATGATAATGTCAGCCCTTTTGGGAGCCATGTTTGAAGTTTAACCACAGATAATGATGAAAGAAAAAAGAAATTATTTATTTAATAGATTTCTTGAGGTAAAAAAGGATTTTGTGACAGTGATTCTAAGCAGACTGAGCACATCCTAACCTCTCCCTCTTTCACAGACGTTGCACTTCTGAAAAATAAATAAAACAAAAATAAATTCTGAAAAATAAATAAAATTTAAAAAAATAAATAAAAGTCCGTTTTGCTGGAATCAATTCCGCTCAGAGACAAGCACACATATTTGGACCCTTTCCATTCATGCTTCAGGAGGTAAGAGAGACACAAAGAGCATACAAATACCAATGCAGTTGGGGCTTCTTGCTTTCTGTTGCTGGGCTGCAGCTAAGAACCTATCTGAGGAGTTCAATCTCTCCCACCAGGCAGCCTGTCATCAGTGGGGATTTCCATTCAGTGAATTACTATGTTCATTCTGTGATTTGTCTCACTTCCTAATGTATACTTAACCGCCCCCTGCAGTTGTTCCACGTCTGCTAAGTCGAGAATAGCAGGGCTATTTGCTGTTTTCACCAACAAAACTTCACCAGACTAAAAGTTTACTTTCCTGTCTGCATGTCCACCTCCTGTCTGCACTTTGTTCTCTGGCAGAGAGGAATTGGTCACCCACATGCTGGACGCTTCCAAGACAGGCAGTGGGTTGTTGCTAGCCACTTCGACAGGTGGCTAGCAACACCAGTTAGCTGACAGGATAGGTTCGAGACAAGCAACACCAACTGCCAGTGGTAGGTTAAGCTAAAATGTTAGTTGTGCTAACCCTAAAGCACTAATCGTGAACATTAGCTCCATTATTGCTAAAGCGCAACACCAACATGTGGTAGACAACGGTTGGCCAGGCTGCTCACTCACTTCAGAGCACAACATTTATTATTTCTTAATAATTGACAAAAAATATTTTCTTGAAGCAAACACATATACCCCTGTCTTTATGGGGTCTAAGCGCATATAGCTGCTGCCACCAACTGTTTTGGAGGGGAATTGCTGATTCCAGTGGCCTCACTCTTCAGGTGAGTTACTCACCATTAGAATAACCAATCACCTGGCAGAGGTGGCCATGTTGATGTCAACATGTGTTATGTTGCTCTCCACAGGGTAAAATACGTCATTACTCATCTATTTAGAGAGTTGTGCTTCAGGAAGTGATTCTTTGGAACAGACTTTTCACTCATGGTTTCAGTTTAATAGTTGATGAATATTGCCAACTCTTGCTGATTCTGTCTGAGTGACCTCTGCAGGGCATTGGTCAGAAAGCATGCAACACACATCATCAGTAGATTATTAACTGTTAACTGTAAAACTATGCAGAATAAATTTGCTGCACCTCTTCTCACCTGGAGAACGTCAGGAGTACCAACATGAAGGCTCTCAAAACAATTCAGAAATGTCATTCATTCATTCATTTGTTTGTTCTATACTTGCAACTTACTCAAAAACGTTTTTCGGAAGAAAAAAGAACCAGAATGTGATTAGACAGACAGTCGTCACTCACTTCAAAGTAGAAGCTTGAATTCTTAACAGCCCATAACCAAAATATGAAAAATAAATATAATAAAGAGCTTCTGGGGCGACTGTGGCTCCATGGTACAGTAGTTGTCTTGCAATCGGAAGGTTGTAGGTTTGATTCCAGCTTCCTCCTGACACATGTCGATACACCTCTGGGCAAGGCACTTAACCCCACATTGCCTACCGATCTGCGTATCGCTTTGAGTGGTCAAAATGACTGGAAAAGCACTATATAAGTTCAGTCCATTTAAAGAGTATGTAAATTAGCGCTTTAGAATTTAGGCCGAAAATTTTATTTAATGGAAGCTCAGCTAAATGTTTGCAAGAATAATAATGTGCTAACAGCGGAACAAAATTTTCATTTAGCACTTCAGTATTGTTAGATGAATGGCAGTGTGCCCACCACTGCCAGTTGAAAATTACTTTTGTGGCTGTAAATTCATACAACGTCAGACTTCAGTTCTCAGTCGTTGCTTGTTATTTGTAAAGAATCTGTTGGTCGGCAGGCAGGAGGCAAAAACCAACAGCTGAGCAGAACTGGAGAATCTTCCTGGCAGCACAGTTTCTTTCTTATCCACATTTATACACCGGAACAGATCATGTCACACTACAGGTACAAACTATAAACAGTTTTATTCAGAAAGCATGATTTCGTTTTGCAACAAAAAACTGTGCCTTTGTTTTTAGCCCCTTTTAGCAAATATAATCTTTTTAGATTTAAATCAAATAAACAGGGTCTGTTTGTGCTGTGGTGTTACAGTCCTTTGGATCAGAGAAAAGCCGACAAATGCAGAGTGCAGTGAAAACAGCTCCTGTTGTGAAGCCTCGGCGCATTCACTGTCAGCAGTAACCATCAACAAGCAGCTAATAGAAGGCCAGATGTTGCCTTTCAGCACACCTAACCCGCATTCACCTGACACACCGATTCCAGCAGCGGGAGACTCTGATGCACCATAATGTGCAAAAGGATGTGACAGCAACAGGGGAGGAGTTTGGATGAAAGGAGCACAACAGGTTCAAACATTTAATTTCTCCACAGGGGCCAACTCTGTGCTCCCCGAGGTTATGCCTCCTGGCAGCTCGCTTTTCCTTTCGTCTCTCAGCGATGCATTAACCTTTAACAGGAAGACGGTGGACAGCAGAGCAAGTCAGCAGCACTGACAAAAAGAAACACGAGGGGCAAAACCAATCAGACGCCTCTAATGGGGTCCAAGACGGAGAGAACAGCTTGTAGCTGGAGAGGGGAAGCAAAGTCCTGTCTGAGACCGACACAAACTCTCAACTTTAGGAGTTTGCAGCAGCAGCAGGAGCAGCTTGTGTATGTTTTGGTAGGGGTGTAAGCAGAGGGTGCATTAGAGCATGGTGATGTTTCCAGTGTTATTGCTTGCAAAGTGTTTGAGTGTGTGAGTGATGTCCATTTCCCTGCAGGTTAAGGTCAATGGCTGTCTCTGTGAGGCTTTTACTGTCACAGACCACTGGGCTCAACATTTCCTGCCCACCATTTGGCCATTTGGGCAAACAGCATGCCTTAGCACACTGTGCATGTAGGCGTGTGTGTGTGTGTGTGTGTGAAGCCAAGGCTACAGAAAGAAAATGAGGAAATGTGTGCATGTTGGCACTAAAGCGTGTGATTCAGTTGGTGGGGCTGGTTTGAAGTGGACGTAGGCTGGAACATGGTTGATGCAGTGAGCTGCACATGAGACTGCGCCCTTGGGTCAGACACATCCCTGTGTCCATCTGCTTAATGCCGCTGAAGGTGTCACTGTGCTCTTTACACGTGGGAAATGTTTAGATTATGCAACACTGTCCTGCCACTGACCTGTGATTTGTACGCTGCTGTATGAATCTGGTGCCGTTCGGTGCCGTTCTGTTCCGTGCCGCTCCACGTAAACATGCCTCAGTGAGACAGACCAACAGGATGATAACGGAGAATAGTTGTTTTACTGAAACAGAACTCGTTCTGACGCTGATGAAGCATCTCTGCATGTAAACAAATTGCTGGAGCTTCACCTTCCTGAGGCTGCAGAGGGAGTGTGCACAGCAGAAAACCTCATGTCGTCTTCATAAACACCACCAGGGGAATAGTTACCGTGGAGTTTCTGCATATCCTTCAACAGTGATTACTCCACGGACCCATCAATCAATCAATCAATCAATCAATCAATCAATCAATCAATCAATCAATCAATCAATCAATCAATCAATCAATCAATCAATCAATCAATCAATCAATCAATCAATCAATCAATCAATCAATCAATCAATCAATCAATCAATCAATCAATCAATCAATCAATCAATCAATCAATCAATCAATCAATCAATCAGATGGAAAAGACATGAGGTACTGAGTGAGCTGAATTTCAATGTCAATCAAGGACGGCATAACAAAGCAGGAATTGTAACTTTTTAAAAAAGATCTACATATAAATCATTGTGAAAATACTGAATGTCAGATGTATTACAGCGACTATAAAACAACTTCCTTCTTCACAAAATGTAAACCAAACTGGAGTAGCGTCAGACTTTAGTAGTTGTCTCTATTGTCGGCGGTAAAAGTCCCAGAATCATTTTTACCGCCAGTGGTAGACTCCCACCTTTGTTTAGGCTGTATTTACCCAGAATGCCCTATGCTATAGCCCACTTCCTGCTTTTGGAGCGGTTTTCCATTCCACTTGGCATTCACATCTGGATTCTAACCTCAGCAGAGTTCACTTCAACCGAACCGAGACTTAGGTTTTTAGGCAGATCACAGTTCAGAGTTTAATTACGCATTCACATCTCCCCAAATGAACCGGACCTTCTACATAAACCACCTAGACCAGGGTGGGTCCCCAAGGTCGGTCCTGGAGGCCCGGCCTCCTGCATGTTTTAGTTCTCTCCCTGGTTTAACGTACCTGGATTAAATGATGGCTCAGTAAAGGCCTAAGAAGAACATTGACATTCTGAAAAGGTTGTTGGTGCCACCAGAGAGGGAACTAAAACATGCAGAATGCCGGCCCTCAGGACTGACTTAGAGTTTGACTAAAATGGACTAAACAGGGCTGAGTGTGAATGCACCCAAAATCAGCGTTAGGTCATCTTTCTCATACACGTCTCTATTACCTCTCTTCAACAACGACGTGTGAAGAATGCTGGGGTTGCAATCCTACTTCAACATTGAGTGCAACTAGCTAAATACTGTGTGCTCATATTAAAATTTACAAGCACATCAACCTCGATTATGTGAAACAGACTGAACTTTAACAGTCAAAATTAAGTAGACAGGCCTCTGACACAGCTGGTACAAACTCTAGGCAATAAATGGACAAAGGTTCCTGCTACAGTGATCACTCAAAGCGCCACGTTCACAACATGAGCATATCGGTAGGAGACAAGCCCAGGGCCCATCGCCCTGCAGTGAGAGGAAGTTGAAATCACCAATTGCAACAGGATTAATGTTCCCAGTGAGCCACAGCTGCCTGCACAGCTCCACATAAATATGCAAAAGCCTTTCCCCCTTAACTGATACCATCTGCATAATGGTCTTCTTGACATAATTTAAGACCAGAAAGTTCAAACCATTACAAAAAGCAATCTGCTACTTCACCAAAGTCCTCAGTACACAAAAAACATGGTATTATTATTATTAGTATTATTATTATTAATAATAATAATTCTTATTATTATTACCTATCTTAAGGGAGATTTAACAATAACGTTCAAAGCTGATGTACAGCAACAACATTAATGTTCATGAAGTTTGCAGAATATAAATGACTTGCGCTGTAAAAAAGAAACACAAAGAATCCGTTTGTTTTAGGTGTTTTAAATACATCAACAGGAGATTTCAAAATTAAATCAAATGATGTGAACTGATCCATCAGAACCTGATAACGTCACCTGCACTTTCTCAAACTGATTAAAGGAAAAGTAATATTGAGAAATACAAGCTACTAAATTTAAAAAAAGGCATAGAACCTTTAAAAAAATCTATAATTGATCAAATTGGATCGATGGAAAAGGGTGAATTTATACCCAAGTATTGTTTTTATTTGTTTCAAACCCTCTTGAAATTGCTGACATCTTGTGTTTTCGTTTTGTTTCACGATGTCCTCGTGTGAAGTCTGTAAAATGTTAAAGCTGTCGAGGTGGTTGATTTGAATTTTGTGTTTTGATTTGGTTTGTTTAAGGTGTTTCATTATGTCTCTTTTTGTTTGTGATGTTTGTAAAAGTACAATTGTATTGTAATATTTGTGGTGTGAAACCCAGGAAGAACAGTCTCTACTATGAGTGAGACTCATGGGGATCCTTACATAAAGTATAGAAAGTTCTTTCAATTTTCATTATTCTGGTACTTAGTTAATCCTAACCAACTTAAAACAAGAAAAGTTTAACCCACTTCCAAGTCAGACAGTGAAAACAGCAGCTCTGAACTGCATGGAGTTTTCAGAGAAATGGTGTTGAAGTTAAACTTCATGGAATCTGCTGATGTATAGAACAAGTTTCAGCCTTCATCTCCTGCGAATCCCTGGGACAGACGGACACTCTCTGGCTGTCCAACGTTAAGTCTGCAGCTTTCTCTGACATCTTTGCTCAGGTGGCGTTGGGGGAACCTGGATTGTGTTATAATGAGGGAGTGGGGGAGAGCTGTCGGGCTTGGAGCTGAAAGCTGCTAAATGTTGCATCGGTGCTCTGGTGGCTCCGCTGTGTTCCTACTGGAGGAGACGCTGGATTCTGTTCTGGTTCCTGTTAATGTTGCATCGTGTATCGTCTTTGCTCCTGATGTCTGCTGATATATACAATATAGACATGAGAACACATCCACTGGCCTCTATAAACCCATGTTTTACCTCATCCATCAACCCTTTTTCTTCACAGAGCCGTGCGATCTTTGGCTAAATCAGAGAATTTTCATTTGAAGTGCTCCACTCTGCAGCTAAGTGGTGGATTATTTTAATTCCTACATGCCTTTCCTGCATGTTTGTGGAGCGGGATACGCTTAGAGCCTTTACCAAAAAACAAAACTGAAGAAAACTGAAAGAGACAGAAGGAGTGAACGACAAAGGGGGCAAAAAGACAGACTGAGAAAGCCACAATGACACCGTGAGCATTTCTGAAACGCTGAGCACATTAAGGGAGCCACATTAAAAGCAAGAGTGTGACATAAGAGAAATAAGCAACTAATTCTTTTTCATTGCCATTCATGACTTCTCTGATGCGCCGGTCGCTTCGCCCGCTGAGTCATACTGCATGTTTGTCAGCAGGATGTCATGCCCCGCTTCTCGGGGTGCGTTTCATCCGACTCACCCGCTCAGACCTCGTTTCTCTCTGCACACAGAACTGCCGCTGCAGATCACAGAGCGCCGCTTTTCTCCACAAAGTAGAGCTAGAGCTAAACACAGACTCATCAGGAACTGCAGCGCCAGCCAAAAGCTACGCACATCAACCGAGCAATCACTCTCCGGATTGGCCGACTAGTCGGCAATTAGTTTAATTTCATTCCTACTTTCATTTGGCAAGCCTCCGTAATGGATTATTTATTTTTTGGACTTTGAGTTGAAAATGAGTTCGTCACATGTTGTGATTAACAAAACAGTTCTGAATGAAAAAGAGTCGCTGGAACAAAAATAATAAATTCCACCTCAAAAGTCCGTTTGCTGTACCACTGGCAGCTAAGCATCAATCAAATGCCCATATAGATACATTTATAAACACAAAACAGGCAATGAGTATAAAAATACCATCATTAAGATATAAAGATATATTCTCTTTGCGATGATACAGCACTCTCCTGAGACAATATGCTTCATTATAGCTTGATAGCATCTCGTATTTTGTTATTTTTGTAAAAGTAAAACTCCATCCACTCTCTTTGGTTTCCTTTGGCAGATTGTTCTACAGATTTGTAAATCGTTACGTTTCTTTAACTCCAACTTAGATAATATTTTCTTTTAAACACTCTAATCCTCTCAAACGATAAACTATCTCTCTTTTAAACACTTAGGATTACGTTTTCCAGGCACACAGCATCACTTTACAGCACCATCAATTTAATCATTTTAACTTCAGTTGTCATTCTGTATAAAAAGTGACTTAGAAGAAATTTTACTTGAACTTGGGCCCCCCAGGCATGTGGCACAGCTGAATGGTTGCCATGGAGACTGAAAGGCTTCTCAAACGTTCACGAGGGAATCAAAGCAACACACCACGCATGTTTATGATGAGGGAGTAACATTACAACATGATGCAAACTTTAAAAAGTACATTGTACATAACACTGCACCTTTTATAAAACTTTTTAGCAAATGTATTGGCAATATACTGTTATTTATTTTAAACATAACCTGCAGAACATAATAGTCCAAGTCAAGAAATGTTATTTATTTTAAGTGTACAAGTTGTAAAGGCCTTTCTATATTGTGCAATTTTGTTTTTTTCTGCAAAAAGACAGTTTGGTTCTAATGGCTAAAACTTACATTAAAAAAGTAACACAAGTAACGTCACATTCATGCACATGAGGAGTGACTTTCAGCTTTTCAGCAGGACTGAATTACCTGAACGCAGAAGAACCTGCTGCACTGCAGCATTTGTCACATGAAAAACATGCATATTTAAAGTGTTTGGCTTTATACTTAACCTTCCACTACAATAAGAGCTCGCAGTTCATAACTGCGGAAAAGTTTCTCGTACGTCAGGAAAGCATTAAAGTTGCATAAGAGCCTCACACACCAACAGAATTACGACTTCCTCCCTGTCAAATGCAAAACGTTTGAACTGCTGCACTTCAATGCGCCGAGGCCTCCACGATAGAAGCTGAACAAAGTCAGAATTTTTGAAGCAATTCATGTTTGCAACATGAAAAAATATGGATCTATGTGTGAACTTTTAAAGTGGATTGAGCGTCAGAGTCATTTTCTTAAACTGTGATGTTAAAAACAGACTTGAAAACATTCACCTTCTGTTTTAAATGCTCCAATATTCTCCATTACTGATGATAAGAGCATAACAACTGATATTACAGCACATATTTAGCAATAAGAGAAAATTAAGCTAATTACACACAGGTCGGTTTCCTTACTGCATCGCAGAACACAGAAATGTCTGGAATGTGAACTATTTAGATTCCATCAGCATTAATGCACTCATGATGTGTACTTTACAAAACAAGGTGAAAATATTGAACTGAGATTCTAAAAACTGGTTTTCCATCTTAAATGGAAGGATTTTTTTTTTTAGTCGAAAAAAATAATTAAACTCCATTCTTCTGTAGGAAGACCAATGATGGTTTAGATTGCATCATTTTGACAGTGTCATCAAAAATGGCAATTTTGCAAATAGATTGGTTGATAAAAGTCCAAGTACACTTTTTTTTTGTGTTAGTTCCCCCCACGCCAACTTATAACAGAAGCTCTCCGGTGTGGCTGAATTAAAATGATCCTCCATTCAGAGTCGACCTCTGCTGGGTTTATGTCATCATACAAGACAAACTGAATTCAACTAGTTGCTTTTGTAATCCTCATCTTAAAATTGCCATCCAGTTGGGTTATTTTTGTTTGTTGAATAGGAACATTTAAGTGATACAAAAACAGAAATCTCTAAGGTGGCAAATACTTTTTAATAGCATTGTATGTTCATTTACTCTGACACATGAGTCCTTCCATATATGTGGACAGAGAGAACAATAAGTGTTAAAATCAGTTTCTAACAGCATGTGAAAGCCCAGCGTGGCTGTGGGCTTGCTTCCTGCCTGGAGACAAAAACGCTGGACGTCAGTGATGAAGAGCCAACCAGACGTTTGAGCACACAACATTTACCTCCACCCCAACTTAAAACACAAAATGATCATCAGAAAAAGTGGCAAAAACACCTTTTACTTCATCCTTTTACTTCTTTTCTCACTTTTGCGTTTTCATTCCAACCCATCTCGGGTCTCCTTGCCAACATAACATGAAAGCTAAGTGCAGAAAAGGTGCAAGGGCTGAGATTCAAAAGCAAAAAAAGAAAAAAGAAAAATTGACATAAAAGAGAAATATGGACTAAAAGGCCAAGAGAGAAAAAAAGAGCTGGAGGAAAAGTGCTGCGTCGTGAAGGTGGAAAGGAGACGTCCACAACGTGCCCAGCTGACCCCAGAAGACGCTCCGCTCAGCCGCAGCATCAATAAACAATCACACCTAATTTGTTCAGACTGAGGGCAAGGCCACAGGTGTGAGGAGGAAAACGGTTCATTTGAGGCATTCATGTTTTCAAAGATGGAAGAAGAAAAAAACCCTGCCTCCTTGCTCTCCTTTTATACGACGAAATCTGCAAACAGATCAATTCTAAGATTTTCTATAAAACTCTAAATGTAGAGGAGCAAATCACCTGCAACGGGTTTCTGTGAGGCAAAGGGTTTATTTTCTATCAGGTGTACAATGAGTGGTTGGAAAGGTGATAAGATGCACCTGGGTTTCTCAGCGAGGCCTGGAGGGATGTTAACAAAACGTTCCAATGGCATGGAGATGTGAGAAAACTCGAGGTGCAACAGGAGAAGTGCCTCCTGTCAGATGGAGGACGTCATGAACAGCAGAAACACCATATAATTTGAGTTAAAATTCTTTCAAACCCTCATAAAAAAAGCTTTTGTTGGATAAAAAGTCTCTTGCCCACTGGCATTTTCCTCCAGGAATTTTAATAATCAAGGCTCTCGAATCACTTGAGGAATCAGTGCACTAAACCAACATTTGGGCATCAGGTACTTTTGGTATAAATATGTGAACTGTTGCATCACTTAAATAAATATGGATGGAACAGAATCCAATAGCCAATATACCTGTAAACATCTGATCACTATTGGCATATTTGTAGTGCCTATAATATTCAGCCCATATTCAACGCAGCACATAACATCAGCACAGCTGCCTTGTTTCCATCCATCAGCAGCTCTGTGTTTAGAAATGCACGATTGAGAAAATCCATCTCAATTATTCCCTGGCCAACTGTCAGCGCTAAGAAGTTTTTCTGATCAGCGTTTTTGAGGCTGAGCATGAACCTAAAACAGAACATTTGGATGTGAGTACGCAAACAGCGCTGATGATTACCCAACACAACAGTGGATGAAATCAGTTCTTTGACAGAATCCAAACAGCAGCAGAGACAGCAAATTCAAATGACGGCAAAGTCAGTGGCACTTCCGGAAAATGCCAAAGCTTAGTAAAGGCAGCTTCCGGCTTTTGTGGCATGTGACACAGTTTAGGTGAGAGATACCCAGGCCTTTGTGACAGGTAACACACTTTTAGTGATGGATGCCGCGGTTTTGTGAGACGCCACGGTTTCGGTGACAGATGCCACAAAAGTCGTGGCATCAGTCACACATGTATTTGTGTTCTTATTTCTTTTTATTGATTTGTTCAGAATAAACTTGTTCACATTCACTCGGCCACAGATGCTGTGTTATCTGTCAGAAAAGCCGGAAGCTGACACCAGAAGTGCCACTGCCCCAGTTTGAGCTCCACAAATCTGATCAGTGAGTTCATCAATAACGGCCACAGAGTCCAACTCTCATTCCAAATGCTGACAGAAAGAACACGCCACAGCCAAATAAACCAAAGCATTTCACACATTTCCCAGAGAGAAAGTTTACTTAAATTTTCTTCCCCATTTCCATGGAAGGATTTTGGTTTAAAAACCCGTCCGGCTCAGGGTGGGGGTCTTTGTTGATGTAGTCGCATGCTGGGTGGTGACTGCTACCATCAGAGGCCTGGCTCACAGCAAGCTGCACCGCTGCGACTCAAAGCACAACCAACATAAACCGGCTGTGATAAAACTTTTGATAATCTTGAGAAAATGTGCTTCCGACCTGACAGGAGCCAGTTTGGCTCCCAGGGGAAGCTGGTTTAGACAAAGGAGCCCACGCTGACTTTCTATTGATTTCTAAGATATAAAATCAGATCTATGTAGATCATTGTTATATATAAGGATCAGGATTTTAAAAGCTGATGTTCCCTGCTCTGCCAGCACTGGAACAACCTGATTATTTGCAGTGCTGGGCAGAAGTTTCATCACTACATAAGCATGGTATGGATTTTGGGCTTGAAATGATTTATCTATGCTGTTATTCTTTCAGGGTGGACTGAGTACGCGACAAACAGCGTCAATAAACTCATAAAAAGGAAGTGGATGTGCAAGTTTGGAAGTTATTGTGTTAGTCTCTAGTCTTCAGAGGATCATAATTATGCATACAGACTCGAATAGTGAACACCTCCACCGATACTGGGCTGAAACGCTTCTTGTAGCCACCAGAAGGTTTATGGAAACTCTGACGAGCAAAACTGGCAGAAGCCACTTGAACCCCTGACAGTCTGGTAGACTCTGATTGATTTGGGGACAAAATTGCAACATTTGCTCCATTTTCAGCTGCTGCGGCTCGCCTTCACACCACACTGCGTCAAACGATCCAAATCAATCGACAAACCCATTTCCATCGTTTCGCCATGTTCTAAGGGAAATAATCTGCCAGTAGAACTTATTCTCTTTCATCAACATTGAGGAATTATTGACTTAAAACAAGTATCTCTAATTTCCTATAGAGTTACTTATGAGTAGGGGTTGAACCAATTAGTCAACTAGCCGACTAGTCGACTCTAGGACATCTCGCGAGTTTTTACATTTCATGTCGACTAGTCGCAGTCATGTGATTGCCGGTGGTGACAGCCTGTGCTGATCTGACAGCACAGTAGGCTATACGTCACAAGACACAAGAAAAATAAGTTAATACATTAGTTTAAATGATATGTAGATGGATTTTACAGTGTTTTTAAAAGGAGATGGAGTTGCAGCTGCAGTCAACTACAAAACACGAGCCGTCTAAAACTCGCCCCCTTCCCGCTAAGGATGTCACTTAGCGGCTCGCGAGTGTCTTTGTCACGACGATCTAACTAATACATTATGATGTTATGTTGCTGATTAAATAAAGATCTGTGGTAATGCCATCTAAAAGATGTGCGTTTCCTTTTGAATGTTGGTTTCCCAACAACTTATTATTTATCATAAACTATCCCGATGTTTTGTTGTTTCACTTGTTGCTGTTCTGTGTAAATGCCGTATTTTTCCGTGAAAACGGGTAATAAAGCCTGTACGTTACTCCAAAGTTTGCGTCTATGCTTGCTATGACGTCACAACGACTAGTCAACTCGACATCGACTCGATTTTATCATGTTGGACGTTGACTAGAAAATATCTTAAATCGCTCAAGCTGCTGAGTCAGCAGAGCTTCCTGTCGCGCATCGGGCGGAGGAGAAGCAGGTGGTGTCGTTGAATGCAGCTGTAACCACACGGGATCCGTTCATAACAAGTTTGGCTTGTGACGTTCCAAAAGCACCATGTAGTCAGTGTGATAATTTGACTCCTATAGTAACTATCCAGAGATCATCAGCATCAGCCGGTGTTTAGAAAAAAAAAAGTCAGACCCGACTTTGTGCAACAAACTTTTCCCGCTGCTCACGAAGAATGATCTGTTTATTGCTCTTTAATTCTCCATAATAGACTTAGTAAAAGCAGGAGAAGGGGAGTGTGTGTGTGTGTGTGTGTGTGTAATATTTGCCGTGAAAATAGCTAATAAAGTCTCCAAGTAGTTGTGAAGGGTTTTTGCGCTTACGTCACTATGACGTCACCGCGACTAGTCGACATCGACTCGACTATTATCATGATGTAGTCGACCTTAAAAAATATGTAGTCGTTCAACCCCTACTTATGAGTTAGTCTTGTCTTATTTCAAGTGCAGTAGAACATTTGCAATAGAAAGCAGAACAGAAATACTTGATAAGATTGTGTCTCAGCAGTGGAATCATTCTAATCTGACAAAGAAAACGCTTAAAATCGCATTTATTAAAAGGTCTAGGGCGTGCTGTGGTGGCGTAGGGCAGTGGTCCCCAACCTTTTTATTACAGCGGACCGGCCAAAGAATTTCCGTGCATGCGTTGTGAGGATCGTCGAACGGGCATGCGCGTTGTGAGGATCGTCGAACGGAGAGCTGGCGCAAGACTCAACCTCGGCATCCGTGTACGATTTTCAAAATAAAAGCTCCTCCAGACTCAATACATAGAACGGACATATTTTATTATTTCTTGCGGCCCGGTACCAATTGGTCCACGGACCGGTACCGGTCCGCGGCCCGGTGGTTGGGGACCACTGGCGTAGGGGATAGAGCGACCCACGTTTGAGGGCTTGAGTCCTCGACGCGGCGGTCGCGGGTTCGATTCCCAGACCCGGCGACATTTGCTGCATGTCTTCCCCCCTCTCCCTGTCAGCCTACTGTCATATAAGGGACACTAGAGCCCACAAAAAGACGCCCTGGAGGGGAGGGAACATTTCAGAAGAAACATTTCATTCTTAACTAGGGTGAGTGGATGTAAACGTCCGACTCCATCACATTTCAAACGCTTGACGCTGCGCTCGGTTTCTTACGAGCGGGGAAAAAAAGAGATCCACCTGACACCGTCGCAAAGTGAAACATTGTTATCTACAATGAGACAGGAGACGGTAAGGAACTCAAACGCAGAGGCCGGCTGGATAAAAACATTTCCTTTGTTCCCTCTGCTGATATTTGGAATTATTCTGCCAATTGTCATACCTTCTAAAGCCTTATCCTCTCCGTGTGCCTTGTTCCAGCTTTGTCTTATCAGCCAGGCAACAGGAACAGGTGGAATATGGAGGTGGAAAAATGGTTTCATGAAGCAGGTGAACATGTATCTCCAGCTTTCATCAGTGTGATCCTCAGAGCTGCCAGCCACAGTCGATATGGATTAAACCTCATCGTGATTGCCATTTGGAGAAATAAATAGGCTGGGTTTAATCCTCATCTGCCAGGTTGGCCTAAGGCAAGGTAAAAAAAAAAAACATATATATGTATAATATCTGCTGGTTTGCTCTTGATTTAGGGAAACACAATTAAGACTTCATTGCACGTGAGAAACCAGGAGGGAGATCTTTTAAAAAAACAGGGAGTTTGATATGAGCCAGAAATCGAGACTTTGGGGAGGAAAAAGGAATCAGAGAGCAGAAACAACGAGACTGAAAGTTAAAATAATAATTAAAAAAAGTTCTTCAACAGAAACATGGACATTAAACATCAGCTTCTTTAAAAGGAAACTCCATTTTCATAGAACAATTTGCAACGTTTATATTTGGTCATTTATATTTGATTGATTATTTTGGTTTGTTTTTATGCATTATATATAAACCTAACAAGGAAGCAAGCTGCAACATTAATTGGAGAAATGGGAAAAAATAAGTAAAAAATAGTTGTAGATTTATTAAATTAAAATGACATAATTATATAAAATCAATATTTTCAACATAATTTAGCCGCTTTGACCAATTTCCTTGTGACTTCAGTCTCAAAGTTCTTTCCATGATGAAACTACTATATGAAATCAGTCCACTGTTTCTATTTTAGACAATCTTCAGGTTATGGCCTTTTTTGCTGCCATCAGTAGCACTCTAAGGAGGCATTTATCCTTATTTTATAGTTCATATCCTCCCAATGTACCATATATTATCATAAACTTACATTATATTTTTCTTTTGAAGACAGTTTCCAGGACCTCAAACATTTCTCTAAAAAAATGGACCCACATGGGGCCAATGATAAAAAATGTGAAACGTTATTTGCTAATGTAAGTCCACAGAGTCTCCAACAGTCGGTCCAGCATAAATATTTAGTTTTTTAGGCCGGTGTGTAATCCTATTCTTCCAGCTGAATTTCCTTCCAGGAGAGGACACACACTTACGCCTTAAACCAACGAGGTTCATTTTTACAGATTAGCTTAATTCAAACCTTTTAAGCCCTTAAATGCTCCCTTTTAAATACAAAGATTACAAAGAGCACCTGAGCTTCTTTTTATTACAGCCTTGCTACCAAAACTGGGAAGAATAAAGTCTGCCTCACAGGATGCTGACCACACTGCGGAGGCTTCAAACATATCCTGTTTATCTTTTGGTGTCAAACTGGATTTTCCAGGTGGGCTGAAGAACCTTCCAGAACAGCAGAGAACATAATTTAAGGAGACACAAGAGCACAAGTAGAGCTTAGACCCAGAGCGGAGAAAGGGAAGAACATGATGAGAGCACAGAGAACAAGAGTTGGATGATAAAGCCACTCGGGATCTTGTAGAGCTTTTTTTAATCTGTCATTTTAAGCTAAGTTGCTGTCTTCCTGTAGAGTCGGTTTGATTGGGAACCAAAGTTGCAATATTTGCTACATTTCCAGCTGCTGCGGTTGGCTTTCACACTGCACTGTCAAATGAACCAAACCCTCTGAAAAGCCACCACAACCTCCCCGCCTGTGGTGGCGCTGTAACCAAGAAGAAAAACGTCCAAACGAGACACTAAGGGCGACTTCCTTCTTCACGAAAGGTAAACATAAACGTAGTGGCGTCAGATTTTAGCGGTTGTAGGATTTCTCTTTTGTCTTTGGCATTTCTCCCACTAGTGCTTAGACTTGTGTGTCTGTTTTGGTTGTGTTTACCCAGAATCCCCTGCGGTGCAGTCCAGCTTCCTCCTAGTTTGATTAGTCTCTGATCCAGTGTCTTATTTTCATTGTCGAGTTATCCTTCCACGTTCACGGTTGCATGCTTTGGCTTAATGGACGTTAATAAAAATATAATTTTAATGGAACAGCTTCAGTGTTTACGATTGTGTGGGGAGACTCACTCATGAAGCAGAACTAGAGTGATTATTTGAGATTGATCATTAGTAATTTCCCCGTATTTCTCCAAGGATAAACACGTAAGTAATGAAAAAAAATAGAGGAGCTCAGAGGTAATAATAAGTAAGATATTAGGTTAATTCCTATTGACTTATAACAAAAACAAATCTCAGATTTCTGTATTGTTGGACGTCACAGTTGCGTGGAAGCTAACCTGATTGGAGTATCTCATGCTGACGTTGCGCTGGTCTTGCCGTGGGACGTATCGGTGGATGGGGTCGATGTCTGTAGGGCTGATCAGCTCATCCACTGGAAAGTTAAGAAACACACATGAGCAGAAACAAAAGATTATGAATGTCACTGAAAGATTTACAGACAGGAAAAAAACACTGCTGATCGATAGCTGTTCTTAGCATTCACCTGGAGTGTAACGATAGATTCAGGTGATCTTAAAATCATAACCACATGACAAACTGTTGTTATGTTAACAATTTAAGAAACGCACCCAGCAGCTTAGCAATGTTGTACATGGCCTGACCCCAGAGGAACATCTTGCCATCACGGCCAGAGTTGCTAGGGAAACGCTTCTGGCTTCCATGTTTGTTCTGCTCCGCCTCCACAAAGTCGGCCGGTACATAGTAGTACTTGGGGATCACAGCGTGGCCTGTCAAAAAAACAAAACAAAACAAAAACAATGAAGCAGTGTTTACATAGACCACATCCTGTCTGGATCCGTGTCTCTGAGAAAAACGCGTCTAAATCAAAGCAGCACAGAGAATAAAGCAACAACCTTTTCCAGACCACTTTGACTAAATGATATTTAAAGTGGACAAAAAACATTCTTCAGATTTTACAGCATGCTGTTTGTGCACTGGTTAAAAAAAAGGTTTCAATCAAACATGGCCGACACTGTTTTGCTAAAGTATTCACACCCTCTCTTGACAACAAATTTCCATGTTTTCTTCTTTCACTTGACCAACACAAAGTGTAAACAGAAGGATACGATACATGGTTTTACTAGTTTGTTTTACTAACACACACTACATTAATAGTGTGTGTTAGCTGCAGTTGCATTCAGCCCCTTTTACTCTGGTCCCCTCTAGATAAAATCCATCAAAAGCTGCCTATTTAATCTGAGTTTATCTCCTGATTTTCTATAAAGATTTCATAGTTTAGAGGAAAATCACAGAATTACAAAGCACAAGGAACACAACACACGAGTCAGGGAGAATGTTGAGTTCAGGTTTAAAGCAGGGATTCGTCAAGATTCGCTTTAAACATCTCACAGAGGACTGCTTATGGTTCACAAATGGAAAACACTAATTCAAACTACAGCCAGCAGTACAGCCGGATGGTTAAAGCATATTAAAGTGTTGGAATAGGTTCACATCTAAATCCAATTCAGAATTTATGGCTCAAGCTGAATGTGTTTATTGGCAGGAATGAGACTGAGCCCACTGTCAGTCCCACTCTGAAACACCCTCAGCTGTTAGAGCTGGGAAATATGCTTCCACCAAGTACTGAATCAGGGAGGCTGGAAGTAAACGCAAAGCATACTTTTAAACCTTTTATTTATAAAAATGTGCAAACAGTTTATTAAGCTTCCTCCTTTTACTAATATACAAAAAAAAAATAGTTAAAGGAGCTGAAGATGAACAAAAATATATTCTGCAACAATTTTAGGAAAATAAAGGAAACACAGACGATCCCCATATGAAACATGAGCTGCTGGGGCGTGCTGCGGTGGCGTAGGGGATGGCGCGACCCACGTTTGGAGGCCTTCAGTCCTCGATGCGGCCGTCGCGGGTTCGATTCCCGGACCCGACGACATTTGCCGCATGTCTTCCCCCCTTTCCTTCCCTCTTTCCTGTCAGCCTACTGTCATATAAGGGAAACTAGAGCCCACAAAAAGAAAAAAAAAAGAGCTGCCTTCCTAAATCTGCTCTGAACAACAACAAACAAGGAAGAACATTAAAATGTAAGGGTGCAGATTTGACCTGATGTCCTGCCTCCTGTGTGATCCCCCCCCCATGCCACTCCAGATTATCTTCAGAGTGCGATGCCAGCTGAGAATCCCCTGCTGCAAGTCAGTTCTGACCTGATTCTCAAAATATTCACCAGTGTGAAACAGTTTTCATGTCTGTTAGGTCAGAAACTGTGACTGAACAAACACACGCATCGCTACGCTAACTTACAGCAGAAACTCTGTTTGTGTTTGTCATCTTTGATGCAATATATTTTTACTGTTTTATGCTACATAGGTAGCCACACTCACAGCAGAGAGCGACATGTTTATGCGTTAGCAAATCAATTAAAGTCAATGAATTCATCTGACAGCAACAATCCCATTTGTTTTGGTTTTTTTGCTCTGTCATTAACATGAATGGTGAAACAAAAGAAAAACCTTTTCGATTCACCTCCGAAGCTCAGACAATTAACTTTAAGAGTTGGTGCTAATTCAGTCATAACAAGGACAAAGATACTAAACTAATTATTCCCAGTATATTCTGAATGGACCAGAGGAAACGCCAAGCTGCTGACTTTCCTATTATGTAACCGTCTCCCCTCAATATAATGGCTGCAGTCGAGGTGAAAAGACGTAGATTTATGTAACGTTTTATTCTCATGTTAAAAATGACAAGATTTAACATGACACACAAAAGAGACAGGCAGAAATCAACCGTTGCTGGATGTGTATGTGCGTTTAGGTGAAAACTCACCCTCGAACGTCTGGAAGATGATGGGCTCCAGGAGGTCCTGGTACTCCTTCACCTGTGCCTTATTTCCTCTGAACACACCTTAAAGAGACAGGGACACATTTCGGACTGGATGGTGAGGTTATGGCGCTCTGGGCTGTAGCTATGAGACAGACGGTGATCCCAGAGCAGAGTGTTTGTGCTACTGTTTGTGACTGAATTAGTCCTCACAACATGAACAATACGTTTATACACACTCCCATTGTGTCAGTGTCATTGTATTGACACCCAGGTTCCATAATGTGGATTTTTTTTTTATTTTTATTTTTTTAGAGTTAGTACAAGACAGGAAGTTTTAACTTATACTGAGATGTTGAATGGTTTTGTGCAGATATGTGAATCTGTTGAGTTTCTGAGTCAAACCGTTGCTCCAGACATGGACTACGATGGATTTGACTAGACCGTAAAGAAGCAAACCTCTGTACTTGAACTATAACAGCTTTGTAGAGCAGCGGTGTCCACACAATTTGCCACATGGGCTGCAAACACTTGATTTTTAACCCTTTAACTGTCACCTTGAAAACACTGACGGGTTATCTGTTATCTGACGGGTCACAAGACAGTTGAGGGGTTTTAATAAAAAAAAAAATCTACTTTGATTGTTTTTTTGTTTGTTTCTATATTCGTATGCTAAACTAAACTAAACAGGGATTATTATGAAAGAAACAAATCGGTCTAGTTTTTCTAGAAAATGGGTTTGTAATTCCTGCACGATTTCAAATGCACACACTTTCAACATTTATTCATTGTTTTGGTTGTTGTTTTTTTTACACATTTGTTGAAATTATCACTATGATGCAACAGTCTGAGACGGACAATTTGTGAAAAAAGAAAAGAAAAATTGCCTTTCTACCTTCTCCCAGTGTTAACTAACTAACAACCAATCACGCCCACAGACTTTGGACACCCCTGGTTAGAGCCTTAACCAGGGGTTAAGGCTCATGGATACAGAATGTGTAAGACTGTTTTACTCTGTTTTGAAAAAAAAAACAACCAGAAAACATCTTTATTACCTCTTTTGAAGGTTAAACTTTAAGAAGGTCAGGTTAAGAATCAATTGTGTGTTTTTTTTTTTATATATCTCTACAAAATAAACCAAAATGTAATTTTCTTTCAAAAACACTACAAGCAGATTTTTCTCTCTCGTCCCATTGAGGCATCATAGCAGCGGTGGCGAAGAGACTGAGGCTTACCGTCAATCATCATGTAGATGAAAAACATGGGAAACTCGCATTCGATTCCGTCAAAGAGCTGCAGAGACACGCAGAGAGAAGGAATTAGATTGGTTTCTTGCTTTACAAAGCATCCGGCTTGATCTGAAAGCAGTAAAGCTTCTTAATATGAAACGGCAGGGAGCAAAGAAAAACACAGGAAACACATCATTCTTTAATGCTCTCCAAGATTTCATTTTCTTTTTAATATCGTCATTTTGGGCAGATCTGTTGATGGAAAAGTGAAGATTTAATTTGCCACTTCAAAAACAGCAACACACCTAGAATACATACATCATTATATGCATTTGTTACTATCCCCGAGTTTGATCGCTTCCTCAGTGTGATGGTGTGAAGAGGATAAAGTGGCTGTTGTGTTATCTGGACGTTTAATGGGGGGAAACACAAGCAGCATTCTGATGATGGTCAATGAATCAGGGATACAGGTTTACAGGATACAGGTAGCGTTTAGTATAATTCTGCAATCAGTGCAAAAAAATAAAAGACAAAATAGGTGAAGGTCAAGGGCACAGCTGACATTACCACTGAGTCAACCAACAACAAATACCGGAGTAGATATGGACAGTTATTGTACTATTTGTCCTAATCAGGAAAAAAAATTTGGGTTGTGAAAATGAACTTGTTAAACTTGTTTTAATTCACATATTTTTAACGCCGTTAATATTTTTCGACCAACATTGACACACAGACTTCTGTAGGTTTTGCCCTGTACTTTGAACATAATTTCCTTTTTCTGTTTCAGCCGTTTTTTACTAAGTTAATCTTCTGGTCTTTAAAAAAGGTGCAGCATCGTTATGGTGCTGCGCTGCTCAGAGCGCAGGAACAACACCAAAATTATTTTACTGTTGCTGACAAAACAACGCAGCAAAGCATCATTTTACACACAGCTATTCATGACTGAAGCAGAACTAAAAAGCCACAATCAAAATCTACCTATTACATCCTGTTGTAATCATTTGACAGCCCTAATAAAAAAACACTTACAACTCATATTTACTGAATCTTTTTTTTTTTTTTTTTGCATTTTACAAATAATTATTCATGATTCATTCACAGCAACACTGTAATTAACATGATTGAACTGGAGTTGACAGCCTTTAAAAAAATATACAGAAATAAGATCTGTGATTTATCGTAACACCGATAAACTTCAACTGATGATTTCTGCAAATTCCCAAAACCAGTCAAGATTATGGATGTGACTGAAATGACTTTTCTCCCACTGTGGATTCCAAGAAGTAACAGGCTGCACAGTGGCACAGTTGGTAGAGCTGTTGCCTTGCAGCAAGAAGGTCCTGGGTTCGATTCCTGGCCCGGGGTCTTTCTGCATGGAGTTTGCATGTTCTCCCTGTGCATGGTGGGTTCTCTCCGGGTTCTCCGGCTTCCTCCCACAGTCCAAAAACATGACTGTCAGGTTAATTGGTTTCTCTAAATTCTCCCTAGGTGTGAGTGTGTGTGTGAATGGTTGTGTGTCCTGTCTGTTTTCTGTATTGCCCTGCGACAGACTGGCGACCTGTCCAGGGTGAACCCCGCCTCTCGAACGTTAGCTGGAGACAGACACCAGCAACCCTCCCAATCCCACTAGGTGTAAGAAAATAAATGGATGGATTTCAGCAACAAAGCAGTTCAAAGTGCTTTACATCATAAAAACAGAATTAAGCCAACAATTGTGACAACCAGCAACAGGCATCACATTTTTTCACTGCCAAAATGATCAAATATGATGGTCAATGTTCCATTTTTCAAGGTTCAAAGGAAACTCTAAGCACTTTGGTTTTTAGTCTTGATTTAAAGGAACTCAGTGTTTCGGCTGTTTTGCAGTTTTCTGGAAGTCTGTTCCAGATTTGATGTGCAGAGAATCTGAATGCTGCTTTTTCCATGTTTGGTTTAAATCAAAAAACAAAAACCAAAAAAAGAAAAATGATTCTGGTAATAACATGACACCTAAAATTGCATTAAATAAAACCAATGTCCAACCGTAATAAGATCAAAACCAATAATCACAGTGGTGATTATTTAGTTTGTACGGACTGCAGACAGGTGTGTTCACACGTACATTTCTTGTTCTGATTATCTCTGCACGCCTGTCTCTGTCAATCCTCTCCACACTGATGGAAGACAACAGAGATTAGACTTTAATGCAGAAACAAACGCCTGATGGAGCCGACACACGCCGACGCCGTCGCCACCTCTCCACGGATACCTCTGTCTGAGCGTGCTTCTTTAAGCGCTCTGTGTCTTCATGCTGCCATTATGCAGATCTGCCGCACCTCAAACTGCTTTTGCAGCAACAGAGGGAGGAGAAATGAGGGGAAAAATGATAGACAGGAAAATGCATAACAACGCGCAGAAGCAGGGGAGGCGGGTTAGCGGCGGTGGGGGCAAGGCAGCCGCTCAATGAGGCCCGTGCTTTTTCGCCCCTTCAGGCTGTAAACACGCAGCGTTCCCTCGTGTTTTGTGCTTGAGCAGCCCGACTGATTGGTAAAACTGTCTGTCACCAAGGCAGCTGCTGCTCTCAGTGAGCAGACAGGAAGCGCAGGCGTCTGCCCCACCGTGACTTCTCTCTAAACGCCAACAACAGCTTCAATCGATGTCCTCTGCAGGGACACCTGCAGACTGTCCTCCAGACTGTCTTCGCTCCTACAACCCGCTATACCATGTCACTGTCTCCTGACTGTAGACGCCTACAGGGTCAGGAAATCTAACCCAGAGCAACCCCTCCGCCTCCTAGGACAACTAGTTGAGTATTAGTACTGGAAAGTCACTCTGCAGTATATTTCCAGACCTTTCACTAAAAAAACAAAACAAAGTTTCTGACCCAAATCGAGCTACGTATATATAAAAGTATATACACTACTACTCCAGATGAAGAGGATCAGCAGATTGTGTGTGTACATATGGCATGAAGGTGTGAAGGAGCCTGAAGAACTGTTGGATAATTCAGAGCCTCAGAGTCTTTTTATCCTATTAGCTGCAGGATTAAATGCAGCTAATTGCAAAGTGGTTCAGACTCGGCGCCTCGTGAGTGCCCACTTCGGCAAATCAAGGGAGCGCCTTCATCGTCCGTGACTTTTTCTTTTTTTTGTTGTTAATCACTGTGCGGTTGTGCTGCGGTTCGGCTTTAGCTTGCAGTCAAGAGCCACCAAAAAACGTGAAGTCTTTTCTCAGAGCTCCCAACGGTTTCAGGAACTTATGTTTACACACGGTTAGTTTGTTAGCTAAGACTCAAAGGAGAGCTATGAATTTAGATGTTCAAATTTGGCTGACAGTGAAAAACAATTTGAAAGGATTTGTTTGGCACGTGTTGCCAGAATGTTACATATATAGTTTATTACATAAAAACACAACAATTCCTAAATTTTCTCTCTGTAAACAATTTCTGATCTCCTGTCTGACCCATGCAGTGAGTTTGAAGAGCAACCCTCTTCTTAGCTCATCAGCTCAGTGACAGAAACTTTGTCTTGCATTGCGTCTCTTCTGCCTGATTGGATCACGCCGTCCCTTACTGATGACGTCAACACTAGTTAACGTCGACTCAAAATTTACGTGTCGGATTTGCAAAAGGACAAGAAACTCACTGGTGCATAAACATGTTCGCCGATAAAAGTAAGGCGTTGAGAAACAGGAAGGAGTTTATAGAAGAGTCCTGAAGGCCACGCAAAGTTTAGGATTATGCTTCTCAGTATATTTAGAAATTCAAAGTATGTTTGAAAAGGACAAAAATAAAATGAAATTTTCTCAAGCACAATATTTTTACTAAAATAAACATTTATGTCGCACAGATTTTTTTTTTTGCGTTGGTTTTTCGTATCTCTGAAGACCCGAGTTTAACCGATTATCTCTAAAACCACTACTAAAACTTTAACTAGGACCTGTCTGATGGATGATTTGCTTATAGAAGAAGGCTTTTAGTTTGTCTGCTTTTAGTTTCCTCTAAAGGTAAATCAAAGCAAAGGTTTTGGTTCAAGCTTAAACAAAAACTAAAACATGTGAGCATTACATTAACAACACATCCTGTTTTATGATGATTGAATGTAAATTTGAGACATTTTATGGGTTTTTTTCAGACTTATAAGCTAATTTCAGAGTCTGAGTTGTTTTTCGATTCTCTGACCATTTTCAGATGATGGATTGATCAGTTTTAGATATTCAAAGCTGGAATAACAGAACTTTGCTTTAAAACTTTCTGTCCTGCCCTTTCTTTTGCACTTTACGTTGAAGTGCGACATTGTATTGGGATGTCTCAGGATGTTGCACAAAAATCCCAGGAATCCCAAGTTTGGAATGTAACAAAGTGTACAAAAGTTCAGTGGAGATGAGAGGCATTTTGTTCTGATTTTTAGAAGAATTTTTCAATCATTGAAAACTGAAATGGATCCATTCTTTCTGCCTGGTGTTCTTAGTGACTGTCTCTTTTAGCCTCAGTTTTTCATAGCAAATGATTCATCCTGTGCAGTAAGGGAGCTAGCTGGGTGTGTTGTTTGGTGCATTTCTGTTTCTTGTAAAGCTGCAGGTTTCCACCAGGGGGCGTGGCTGAGCCAGATGCTCCACCACACCTGCTCCTAATCAGGCCGCCAGCAGGAGCTTAAGAGCAGCTGGCTGCAGGTTTCTGATTCGACGCCTCGGTGTCGACCCCGTGGTTCCTCTAACCCTCTGAGTTAATTCCTCGTTGTTAACTCAACTCTGACCTCGTTCCTCGAGCCTGTTCCTACGATTACCGCCCGAGTTCCCTCCAGGATTTACTCAACCTGTCCGCTCTTGAATCCTCCGCCACCAACTCCTCACTTCTCTCTGGATTAAAGCAATCCTATTCAACCAGTAAGACTGTTTCCTGAATCTCACCTTGAGACATTCATCCTACTGCTCCGCTCCCGGAGTTAAACCCCAATGGACCAGAAATCTATGCAGCTTCCTGTATTTTAATAAACCTGCCAAACTTCAGAACCGTTTCCTGAAAGTTCTCGTATGTGGGTCAGAAGTTTACCATAAAACATGACATCAGCATGACAGGGACTTTGTGATATTGGCAAACATCGTACCGTCGTGATGAAGCAGGTGATTTACTCCCCTACCGTTAAATAGTGAGGTACACACTGGTACATGTTGATCTGTTATTAAAATCTACTCAAAAATAAACTGGAAAAGTTTAGAACTTAGGAAATATGGAAAAATGACAAATCCACACATGCTACGTTCCATTAACCATAAAATTGCACAGATTTTATGGTCTGTGCATAAAATTTGTGCAATTTTATGCACAATAATAAAAAATAAATGTGCTTGATGGAAACAAAACAATAATAAAAAGAAACTTGCATTTTTTGATCAAAATTTTTTTGCACTAGGCTAAAGTGAATTTTTTGAAATTTGTGTATTTTGAAAACACTTTCTTGCATCACACGAGCCAAGTGATCAAAAACCAGATGTTACGCCTGGCAGAAAAGACGAAGAAGATGGCAGGAAGTGGTATGAGGATGATGATAGACCGTGGTTTTTTAAGAATTATCACATGAACAAACTAATTCACGTGTGATTTTAATTGTTTTTCTTCTTTGACGGGAACACAACAATTGCAAAATTGTGGCGTTTTTTGACATTAGCGAAATATCAACAAAGTTTTGTGAACATTTGTAATGGATGTTGCTGCTGATGACTTTTGTGGGTGTGGCAGCAGGTCTGGTGTTAGAATAGTTTGGCCACAGACCCGGAGGTTCTCGGTTCAAACAACACTCCCTTCCTCCCAGAGACACTGGGGGTGAAACAGAGCAGCTGCAGGCAGCTGTTGTACCAAGACAACCCAATGTGGGAGGAGCCAAAAGGACAACAACAACTGCGTATGACAACAATGCAGGGTCGATGTGTCCACTGGGTTTCAGATGACCAGTCCAGAACTCTTTGAACAACCATTTAACATGAACAGGAAATCCCACCTGCAGTCCCAACACTCACCTTCATCTCAGCAGGTTTGTAGTAGCGGCGGTTCTTGTCTTCGTTCGCTGTGCGGTAGCCGTCGCGCAGGAAACGCTTGAAGCCATATTTGCCTCGTAGCTTCCGGATGATCTTGTCGAGCGTTTGGCTGTAGAGAGCGTCATCATCCACCGCAAAGGCCGGGTAGCTGATGGTCGGGAGCAAGGCGGCGTCGGTGTTCTGTGAGGGAGACGAAACGCAGCCAATCACCGACAGCCTCAACTGAACACAGCACCATAAGGAGGGATGCCACTGATTATTTTAGTTATCGATTACTCCTTCTATTATTTTGACAATTAATTGGATTCTTCGGTTTGCTATGTGACCTCTTGAGCTTATTTTATAAAACAGATTCAAAATGCAAATACGTACTGTAAGTCAATTCCTTTTACAAATAAGAAAACTTTTTCATTCATGCGTAATAAAATAACTAACATTCCTTTAGTGAATGATTGATCATTTGCAGCAAAGGATCCATCAACAGCTAAAAATAATACTTTTAACATCAAAATGTGCAAAGTTAGTCCCAACATAATTGTTGGATTATCAGATCATTAACTGGATAGGAAAAGGTCCTTAATAGGAGATTTTTCTTTGTTTATTTTTACAGAATTTAAACCACGTGAAACTAAAACTATGCTACTTGACTTAAATAAGATAATAATATTGGTAATATTCATGAAAAAAAAAAAAATATTCATGTTGTCACGTTTTTGCTTTTGCTCTGAATATGTTGTTTGAGCAACTGGTCTTTTATAAGCCAATATGCTCCAGTTAACATGAATCTGTTGCTATTTTATTTGATTGTTTCAATAGTTGATTCAATACAATTTATCTAAATGTTTCAGGTCTCATCGTAAGTCAGCACTAATGAAGGCTAAAAGTATTTCTGTATAATTTTCCTCTAAACGGAACCGTATCTGACTGAACTGTAACAGAACCACTCAGTTATGAACGATGATATTCCAATTAAGAAGCCAATATGACTAGACGACGTATTGAGTAGAGAAAAAAAAGCCATCATTCACACAGAGCAACCAGAAATATTTTCACTTCATCAATAAGGGTTTCCAAAAATAAAGCTCCTGTGTTTTCTTAATGAATAGACTCGGCTGCCTGGACAATAAGTTTCCGCTTGTTCATTCAACAAGCGGCTAAACGAGTGCAGGTCTGTTTGATGCTCCTTTGTATTGGCTTCTCTCTCACTTTGCGCTGATCTTTGCAGGAACAAAGGCTGGGGCAGAGGCATTTAGCCCCGGCCCTTCTATCTGACATCTCATTACAGCTCCAGTGTGCATATCGACAAGGCAAACCACTTGGCTACAGTCGCTCGACAAAGAGCAGAGCAGAACCTCATACGGGCGACCGAACATTGAAACTGGATCTGTTGACGCACAACAAGCAGCACCGATATGGTATTAGTATCTTTATCTTGACATAATCCTGCACCCCTGCACTACTTCCTCCCCCTTAATGTCAGCCTAACGTGGCTGAAACGGCCCTCTGATCCTCTAATTACACTCATTTGATTCCTCAAATACTGACGGGTGGCTTTCCTGCCCGTCACATTCAGCACGCAGTCTCTCTCTCTCTCTCACACACACACGCACACACACACACATACAAATACATGCAGATGTGACCGCTGAAGTGTCTGCAAGAGGTGGAGTGGGAAAAAAAGGAAACAATTTTACGCCTCCTTTCTTGTCCTGATTCCGTTTCATTTTTTTTGCCGTGAGGCCACCTCTCACTTTCACCAAATCTTTCTGAGCACCGAACAATCAGCAGCACAGGTGGCGTAATGATCAACTACAAGGGAGAAACGCGGCTCTAAATTGAAATTTAGAATTGACACGGGGGTGTGGGTTCGTCTGATGTATGCGATTAGAGTTTGACGTGTGTGTGGGTGTAGGTGTGTGGGTGTAGGTGTGTGTTTGTGGCAGGCTACAGTTTGGGAGAGAATAAGAACAAAACTCCTGGTAGGCAAAAATGGTGGGACGGCTGTCTTAAAATGAACAAATGTAACTCACAGAGAGTCACTCCACAATGTTGCTAAAACTGTTGCATGAAAGTATGGTTGGGTGTTTATTGTATTACCATTTATTGTGACAAAAATAAAAAATTTGACTAATTGTTGCCACTATTAATTCCAGTTTATGCTTAAACCCCCAAAACTCTCCGTATTATCAGGAGTGTTAGCTTGACCATTTTCTCAAGAAAAATGATCAATTAGAGTATCAAAGCTGAATAAATTTGAAAATATGATTGAATGTAGTCAATATATGCAGTTTAGTGATTCAGATCACACATAATGTGACTGGTGTCCTACAAAATGAATTGACAAATTGGTATGTTTTTCCAAGTAAAAAAAATAGCATTCCCAGAATATTGCGATAAAACTTTAAGTTTAAATTCGCCCCACCACCACATGCACAGGCATCAGCACGGCAGCAGATGTGGTGTAAAAATGTATATTTATCTCAATATATTATCTTTAATGTTAATGGAAAAACTATTCAGTAATGCACCAAAAAAAATCTGTTTGGTGTAACTTTTTTTTTCTGCATCAGTGTACCGACTTTTCATGTTTTTTCTCCCTTGCAAACACACACTGATGTTTTTCTGTTTCCACCACCTGCAGAAAGAGGGAAAAGAAGGTGGAGTTAAACCCTAAAACAACCGTCCTGTAGTCAGCACTCAGTCTTCCTGCTGCTAATGCTAAATTAATTATCATTCAGCAGGATGTTTCTGGAGTCGTCAGCACAGAGTCTACTTTGCCTGTTTAGCTCGCTACCAGCTAGTCTCAAGCCAAGTGTGTGCCTGTGCCCTGCGTAGCTGTTCTAATATTAATAACGAGGCGAGTTGCCTGAAGCAGTTCATGATTGTTTGCATTTTATCAAAAGCATAAGAAGAAGTGGTGAAACGTGTTTGTTAATCGGAGCTGGTTGGAAGCGACATGGTGAGAGATGAACCGGAGGAAGAAAGCAGGCAGCTGGATTTGTTCATGTAAATATAAAGCAGTCAACAGATATTTTTGTCAGCACTAGAAACATTACCCTTTTATGTAGTTTTGACACCTTAAGAACATTGGTGTAGGGCTAAACTTCCCACAATCCTGTGCTGCATCACCACTGCAGTCAAATGAAAAGACGCAGACGTGACAACTAGTTAAAATAAACGTTGGTCATTATTATCAGACCCAGTTTTACTCATCAGACCATTCCAAATATCTTAAGTGTCGTGCATCAGTTCACAATCTGAATGTTCTGATTTTCTTGTCAATTGGTGAAAAACAAAACATTTCTAAAGATCCGGAGAGAGAATGATGAAGATCTAGAATTTTCTCCGTAGAACCTGAGAGAATGTGCTGATCCAGGAAGCATAAAACTGTGATGGGCGATATAAACCTCATATCCATCAAATTGTGTGACTTAAGAGAAGGTCTGAGTCGGACTCAGCTCCTCTGCTGGGGTCGGTGTTCTCGGCGGTGATTGGAGGCTGAGGGGTTCGAGGACTGACTCACATGTGAGCGAGACTCTCTGGGCAGCAGGGAGGACAGGGTCTGTCGATTCCTGTTGTGGGCGTCCAGATCCACAAATATCACAGACCACGAGCAGCCCTGCAGCGGGGGCGAGAAAAAAAACAAAAAACAAAAAACAGCACAGTTACTTAGGAACTGTTCATGCTTCACAGGTAAAGTGGCAGCTAATGGATTTCCAGTCTGAATGCGCACACCCACAAACATTCACAGTTGGCAAGTCATCCATCCTTTATCTGAGAAAATAAATAAATAAATAAATAAAACCACTTGGCTTTAAAGCCCTCAACTTCTCACCTCATGCCTCCACACATCAAAAACACGCCGTTTTCCCTGCGAAGCCGAGCGGATTTTTCTGGCTTGCATACACGTTTGAAGTTGAACGTGGGAGTGTTTGAACAGCGCAGGACTGATAGTTATTTTATCACTTCAAAAATCCTCACAGGGAGATGAAGTGCAACAGCCACAACGTCGTCTGTTCATCCACTGCACTTAAATATCTTTAGGAAACGGAGGAGGAGGAGAGGAGAAGAGGGGAGTAAAGCTGTTCAGGTTGTTTTTTTTTTTTTTCTTCGGCTCCAGTCCGCTTCATCAGCTGTGCTCACATAAAAGCAACCGGGTCACCCCTGCAACCTGCTAAGCAGTTTTTAATGCAAGTCTTATGCATAATGTATGAATATTGCTAGAATCTGTTTTTCTTCCCCCAAACAGGTCTGGGCTTTTAGTCAAATCAGCAATCTTTCCTTAAGCAATCTGCAGAGTGCCGAGTGCTGCTGGACAGCTGAGCGTCACGCCAGCGAAAAAATAAAATCGGCTTAAAGCAGAACAGAATTATACACGTCTGTAGAAGTATCAGTGAACACATTCAGACCTGAAAAGGCAGGTTAATATATACAACTGGGACTAGACAGGCAGCAGAGATGTGAACCACCATGCACTTCCATCAATTGTGTCTCTTTTTCAGGAATGTTTAGTGTTATACAAGGTTCTAACATTATTTTTTTAAAGAATTCAATCTAATCTCTCAGTCAGTTTTATGGAACTAACTTCCATTTTTTTTTCTTGTTTTTATTTTATGTGACTGCAGTTTGTGAAATATAAAAGGCTATTTAAGCAGAATCTCACTGGAAACTAAGGAAAGAATGAGAAATTATATATATATATATATATATATATATATATATATATATATATATATATATAAAACAAGCTAGTGAATCAAAACAAACAGAAAGAAAGGGAAAAAAGACACATGAGGGCTGTATTACACTGTCTGCTCAGATATAATTAAATTACTGATTAAATTCCCCCCTCTTTATTGATTAGTCAAAATTAAATGGAATTGAAAAAACTTGTCTTATTACATCAAAGATGATAAAATGGGGGTTAATTATAATAATGGTTTACAAAATATATCAGAATACCAACTAAAAAATCTTTAGAAAGGCAAACATTTAAGAAAAACCTAAATAAATAAGCAATGCTAAGCTTCTAATTAAACAGATGAATGTTTTAGTTGTCAATAATATAAACTATTGTAATTTGGATCAGTTTTTGTAAATCTTGGACAAAATCGTTTATTATTTTTGTAACAGAAAATGTTGTGTAATGTCAATATAAAAACTGTAAAAAGCCACACAGAAAGTGGAGGTAAACAGTAAAAATAATGAGAAATATTCACTACTTGAAAGATCTTAATGGATAATCGAATATAAAACATGCTGGCACTGCTGATATGGATGAAAAATAATAAGAAGGGCTGTTTACATGGATCCAAGGAGCCGTAAATGTGCCTTCAAAGCTGATGATATTAGCTTTATCTCTCCAGTTCAGTTTGTCTGGAGCAGAAAAGCTGCATCCCTGCAACTGGTCGGAGGAGGGGCTGGTCAGTGGAGGAAAACTATAAACTCCCTGGACATGTAAGCAGAGCGTCCATTGAGCCGGCATAAAGGCTAAATGTGATGGAAAAGCACACGGTCTGGAGTCGGCGATAAGTGCGATAGCAGAGTGTGGTTTGTAATAAATGTTCCGCTTTGAGGCGCCGGGGGAGTTTGGTTTGGTTTTGGACGGCTGAGAGTCAGCTGGGAAATCAAGATTGATAAGGGTCATTAATAAGAAAGAGGAAAGCTGGTGCACAAGCATTTCCACATAGGAGAAGCAGACACACACACACACACACACACACACACACGCATATCTACAGATGCTCTGCGCAGCATGGATCATAAAGCTGACACGTCAGTAAATCCATTCAACAAGCTCAGCTTGAAAACAGAACCCATTTTGAGTAGAAAGTTGCTGATAAGACTTTGCCCGCTTTATGGTTTCTTGTAAGGTGCAACCTGCCAATTCCAAGTCTGTTTAAATCTTTTTTTTTTCTTTCTTTATTTTAAAGAATGTAACTCCAACCAAAAGCTGGAGGCTCTCTGATAGGAGCAGAACTCTGGACACATAAAGTCAAATATTACCAACAGTTATGCACTACAGCAAACGTCTGACATTTAAAGGATTTTTACAAACTCAAGACAGTGCAGTAAAGTATGCACTGTCTGTTGAAAGCAATAAATGATGTGACTCTTTGATTTTGATTTATTTAACCAATTTATTATAGTATTGATGGTAACACTTTATTAGAGGGGGTTTGCATTAGACTGACATGACACTGTCATGAACATGAAGGAGTCTTTATGACTCTCGTCATTCAGTAAATCAGTGGGTCCCAGTGATTTTCTGGGTCCCTTTATGGATTATTATAAAATCCCCCCCCAAAAAAAAAAAATAAAAAATAAATCAACTGAGCACACACATCGTTCAACCAGACATAAACCTATACACACATTTTGTTTTCAAACTCCACTGAAGTTTATTTCACACTTCAGGTTGCAACAAAACTACAAACCATCTTTTCAGTGAAACACTTTTGTGTAACTGTTTTTGATTTTTTCCCATTCATCCATACCGCTTCCCACCAACCCCCTGCAATGGCACTGTGCTCCCCCCAGGGGGCGCGCCCCACACTTTGGGAACCACTGCAGTAAATAAAGACACTTTTATTCCAGAGTCGTACTAAAAGTTGCACCTAAAGTCTATCAAAATTGCCAACTTTACATTATTCAGTAATAGCATTTTTAATACAATGTTGTTCTAAATCTTCCATTAAAAGTGTCATTATTTGCTGAATGACACTTCATGACAACAGTCAAACATTCATAAAGACTCTTTCGTGTTTATGACAGATGTTATGTCATGTATTATGCCAGTCTTATGCACACACCTTCAAATAAAGTGTCACTGTGTTGATTGATTCATTTATTTATTTTATTTCAAACAATTAAAAATAGTCAAATGCAAAACAAGAAAACAAAACAAAGTGTCCAAAAACCAACAGGCAGAGGTAGAAAACTTATTCTTACTACCTCTTTTTAATAATGTATAACAATAGTTTAGAACTAAAAGAATGTATTTACTTATTTTGACACAATTCAGTTTACATTTACTGCTAGTAAAACACGTTATAGCTCCATCACACCTGTTGATAACAGAGTCTGGACTTGAGCTTATATAGTTTATGTCATAAAGTTGATTTTATTTTATCTGGCCCCAAATTCACAGACAATTCATGAAACTCATCATTTCCTCCTAAAAAAAAAAAAAAAAAAATCTATAACCTTGATTTTGTATCAGTTTTTCCCAATTACTCCTTTTAGTACATTCCACATACCTTTGTTATCTTTATTTTTTTCTAATAATTTTGTATAATAATTTTTCTCATGATATTGGTTCAACTATTTTTTGTATTTTCTGCATCTCTGTTTTCTTCCGTCATTCTTTTCACAAATTGTCTACATCGATTGTCCTTTTTCTGACAGGTATTTAGCAGCCATTGACCTGTCAGTCATCGATCAGAGCCAATCTAGGCAAAATTGACCGATTCTGGTTCCTGGCTGACGGATCGGTCCAAAACCCCTCACTTTGTCGCAGCAGTTCAAAAAGGAGAAAAAACAAACAGGAGCTTTGCAGTAAAACCTGCAGCGACGCATAATGATCTTAGGAACTCTGTAAACTTCTGAGGGATTTCATGGCCAGATAAGCTAATCCTGGGTACCGTCCAACTGTTGACAAGAACGAGAGGAAAAAAATATCTTTACTTCTAATCCATTGACAGGTCTAATGAATGACTCTGTTTTTCTCCCTTACAAAGCAAGAAAAGAAAAAAACAAAATATGTGCACTAATGGATTTAGCAAAAGAGCAGGTGGGGGAGCCAAACCGGGATCAACTGCGGCCATCGACCACAGTGTGTGCAAACATAAAGTGTCTGCTGAAACGGACCCGGCCGTTCAGACAGAGCCCCGTCTCAAATTCAGAAGTAGTGCATTTCATTTTTACTCAATCTGGAAAAAATATGTGCATGAGATGAAGTTCAAATACCTGATTTCCAAACAGGTTGAATCCATTGATGGCCTCCAGAGCGGCTTTAGCGAGACCCACGGAGCTGGCATGAGAAGAAACACCAAATATTAACCACATTATAACCACACTGAAGGTTATTAGATGAAACAATAACCTTCATATTACAGTGTTTAATATCGTAATATTGTTTCTGTCTGTGGATTATCCCATCCGCTTTCATAAAACTCTGCCCAATTCAAATCGCGATCTTACAGATCTGGCAGGACTTGATACAGCTGAAGGCTCTTGAGGCTGTAGCCTGGTGTAAATAATGCCTCTCTTCAGAAAAACCCCCAACTGAAAATCATAAATAAAGAATATGGGAGTGGATTTCACAGTGACTGACCGCTGTGATTGCAATGCAGATGAAAAGCAAATCCATTTCACTGCTGCGTTTCCATTTCTGCCCAGTGGAGATCGGCACCAGAAAGAAAATTAGACGGGAGATCTGGAGGAAAAGTGAAGACGACTTCTGATGTTGCTGCAGACGCTTCACCCAAGCAGTGAAAGTAAAACATTACAGGAAAGTCAAAACTTTCTTTAAACAAAGAAAGTTTAAAAATCCTCTTCAAATTGTTTTTCAGGACCATTTAAAGTGACCGTCATTGCTGTGTAAACCATCATAGGGTGTTTTCACACATGATAGTCCGGTAGACATGGTTTGACTGGGAATCAAAATTGCATTTTCACTGCACTGTGTCAAACAAATCAAATACCTCGGAGCAAGCTGTTCACTCCATCACCTGTGGTGGCGCTGCAACAACAACCGTTGAAGGAAGCAACACAAAAAACCTCTGAAGAAGACACTGAGCACATCTTCCTCCTTCACAAAATGTGAATAAAGCTAAAGTGGCGT
Organism: Gambusia affinis; assembly: GCF_019740435.1. NCBI lineage: Eukaryota > Metazoa > Chordata > Actinopteri > Cyprinodontiformes > Poeciliidae > Gambusia > Gambusia affinis. Next base: position 28,546,297 of record NC_057869.1, on the reverse strand, counting down.
CAGACTTTAGCGGTTGTTGATTTCTCTTGCGAGTGACAGATGCACATTTGTTTTGGTTGCATTCACCCAGAATGCCCTGCTGCATCTTCCACTTCCTGCTTGTGGTGCGGTCTCCGGTCCGCTCGCCGTTCAGAAATGAATTTGAGCCGCGTCAGTTTCCCTCAACCGAACCGAAACCTTGGTGTTCAGGTGGACCATAATTCACGTTTTTGGTCCGCACCAGAGTTGGATTACACATTCACACCTCCCAAAACAAACCGGACTTTCATCACAAAAAACTGGAGATGATTTAACACCACCGTGGAAAAATATCTCCTTCTGCTCAGATTACCTCCACATTGTTTTACTACAGCAAAACTAAATCTTAAGTCCTTTTGACTACAGCAAACCGAAATGCTGACACAAACTCATCTACTCAAAGTTTGTTTTAAAAAAACAAAAAAAAGCAAAACAAAAAAACAACATGCTACATTTAGGGAAGGGCAAGCCACCAACTTTCCCAGCAAGAACTTTCTTGGCTTATTACAAGTTGGTGGAAGCTTTACCGGGGAACAGAGCCGCCTGCTGCAGCTTTAAGAACGGAAGATAAAAGCCGAGCCATCATGTTCACAGAGCAACACAAATATAATCGGCTCAAAAATGGGGAAACGCTTCAGGTTTAAAGAAATAAAGCCAGTGACGACGTCTTCAAACACCTCAAAAAACAGTTCTCATATCATAGCAGCTATACCTGTTTGCAGTGCGAAAACACAGATGAAAGCAGGATCAGGGTTTAATCGAAAAGTGAAAAGAAATTAGAAAGTGCCTTTAGAAACAGTTTACATGTGCATAACAAAGCCAAGAAAAGCTCTACTTATACTGGCTTTGGTCTGCCAGTAAAACAGCAGTTGGCACAATGAAGAACTACAAATTGTACACTAGAGGAGCAAATTTACACTCTATAATCATTTTTCATACTTTCAAACCTGAAATATAATTTCTCAATACATTACAGAATAAACATTTATACAAATACTAAAGCTGGAGGTCAAACTCCTCATCTATTCTTACATATTGAGGAATGTACAATGTCGGTCTAAAGGTGAGGAAATGAAGGGAATCTTGACACATTCCCATTCTGAGTAGAGCTTGTGCATTGGGATCAATGGTGTGGAATTTACAGCGTTCTGTTGGGTTTAGGCGGGATATGTCAATGTCCTTGTTGATTTTTAATACTTAATGATCAACTGACCATCTAAAACATTAATGCCAAATCTCTTACTGCTGTACACATTGCACTGTGAGAGCCATGAGTGGCAGCCCAGCTTATCTGCTCATCATATTGTGAATGCTACACTTTCATATTCATACAAAGACAAAGCCCTGACAGTTGTTTTCCTGTGGCACTGAAGGAACAGGGAGAGGCTGAACAGTGTGCGTCAGATTACATCTGACTCATTAAAACCTGAAACAATGCTGGTGGGATTAGATATGCTTCTTTCAGTCAAATTTATCTTCAATCTTAAATCCATTTAATAGATCGGACGTGACGATAAAATGTTCTCCAGAGGCAAAAGTTAGTCATTTGTTATGTACAAATAAATCCTCTCCCCAATGCAAACAGGCTTTCGAGTTCATCTCTATTCAACCCACAAGCAGAGCGAGAAGGACTTCTCAGTTACGCAGATCTAGTTTACATAAAACTACTTTAAAAAAAGTCAGCCTCATTGTTTACCATTTACACACAGCATATGAATTGCTATTACACAACTCCATGTAGAAACTCGCTCGCTAATTGTGAAAATCAAAAGCGTAGCAACAAGAAGCGCAGAGACACATTGGATTAGTTATCTCCCCCGCAGGATATCTTGGCAAGCTGCTGCCAATAGTGTTGGATTGTCAGAGGGGAAGAAGAAGAAAAAACATGCTTGCAGGAGATAAGCCATGGCAGAAATTGAGGATCTTTATCAAGGCGCTGAAAGAGGAGAGGGAGGCCAGCTCGACCTTGGATGATAAGTTAGTTAGAAGCAGGTAACAAAAGCTCCCTGCAGCGGGTCAGAACAGATCTGCTGCTGCTGCTCTGGCCTTAACGACCAGCGTTCGGATTGTCGAACTCTTACTGTGCAGTTTTTCTTGATGGAGATTACTTGCCCATTTCTGATTGTTGCCCATTACAACAAATAGGCATAAAGGCAGACAAAGATCTGCGTTAGGGTTTTTAGCATTCTTAAGCCTGCAGGAGGTCACTTGTACAAAAGAATATTTTGTTTTCCACATTTGTTGAAACTGTCACTGTCGTGACAGTGTGAGACAGTCTATGAAAATAAATAAATAAAATAAATAAAGTAAACAAGGTCCTCTGTTTTCTCCAGTGCTCAATAAAAACAACCAGTCAGAACCAGGAGGCGGGTCTTAGTGCTGTCAATGACTCTGTGTGGCGTTGTTTCTGCTTCCTCTCTCTATTCCTAGGCTGCAGCTATCACAGCCTGTCATACATGCTAACGCTAGGTAGGTGCATAAACAGTTTTTCTGTAATGGTAAGTTGTTTTTCCACCATTAGCACATTTACATAAGGATGATTGACAGCACTAAGCCCCTCCTCTCTGTATTTATTATTGTGCATTAACATCAACCTTCCAATGGGAAATTAGCTGCCTGGCTATTATCTCATGTATTTAAATGTAAATGTTCATAAATACAGTTATTTAAAATGTCTCATTTAAAAAAAAAAAAAAAAAAGCTTGTAAAGTGGATTAGAAGGAAAGGACGCTCGTTTCGTTTGGCATCTTCACAGCCAGTTTCAGTTTGAAACCTGGGATGCCGTTTCTACAAATGCTGGGAAACGTGATGGCAACAGAGATACACTGCATGATATTTGCATGAGGGGTGGAGAACAGGAATAAAACACTTCAAAAGTCATTTCAGATTCAGCTCCATTCCTCATCCTGGCTGTAAACCGTCTCACTGAGGAGTTCATGTTGAGAAGCAGCAGCTTTTATTTCTACATCAGGCTGTGGTGCATGAAGAGAGCTGGATCAAACACAGATGAAGGGGGGCGGGACGAAAGTTCAGGAATCACTTAGAGTACTTATGTTTAGTGTGGTACTTAAAATATATATATATATATATATATATATATATATATATATATATAAATAATAAATAATAATTCCCTTCTCACCCACCGCGGGTGGGGATTCTTCTTCCTCTTAGCTCGGGTCCTCTACCAGAGGCCTGGGAGCTTGAGGGTTCTGCGCAGTATCTTGGCTGTGCCTAGGACTGCACATTTCTGGACTGAGATGTCTGATGTTGTTCCTGGGATCTGTTGTAGCCACTGTTCCAGTTTGGACTGCCCGAGGTCCCGATGACCACAGGCACCACTGTGGTCTTCACCTTCCAGGCCCTCTCCAGTTCCTCCCTTAGGCCCTGGTATTTCTCTAGTTTTTCATGCTCCTTTTTCCTGATGTTGCAGTCACTTGGTATTGCCACATCCACCTGTGACTTTCCTCTGTTGTTTGTCCACCACCACAATGTCCGGTTGGTTCGCCCTCACCATTTTGTCTGTCTGGATCTGGAAGTCCCACAGGATCTTAGCTCGGTCATTCTCCACTACCTTCGGGGGTGTTTCCCACTTTGATCTCGGGGGTTCCAGTCCATATTCTGCACAGATGTTTCTGTACACTATGCCTGCCACTTGGTTGTGTCGTTCCATGTACTCTTTCCCTGCCAGTACCTTGCACCCTGCTGTTATGTGTTGGACTGTCTCAGGGGCCTCCTTGCACAACCTACACCTTGGGTCTTGTCTGGTGTGGTAGATCTGGGCCTCAATTGCTCTGGTGTTTAGGGCCTGTTCCTGGGCGGCCATGATGAGGGCCTCTGTGCTGTCCTTCAGTCCAGCTTTTTCCAGCCATTGGTAGGACTTTCTGATGTCAGCCACTTGGGTTGTTGCCGGTGGTACATCCCATGCAGGGGCTTGTCCTCCCATGATGGTTCCTCCGCACCTCAGCTTCTGGTCCCCATTGTTTGAGACATTCACTGAGCACATTGTCTGTTGAGGCTTTGTCCCTGATGTATCTATGGATCTTGGATGTCTCGTCTTGGATAGTGGTTCTCACACTCACTAGTCCTCTGCCTCCTTCTTTGCGGTTCGTGTATAGTCTCAGTGTGCTGGATTTGGGGTGGAACCCTCCGTGCATTGTTAGTAGTTTCCGGGTCTTAACATCTGTGGCCTGTATCTCCTCCTTTGGCCAGCTAATTATTCCTGCAGGGTACCTGATTACTGGTAGGGCATAGCTGTTTATTGCACGGATCTTGTTCTTGCCATTGAGCTGGCTTCTCAGGACTTGTCTTATGTTGGAGGTGCAGCTCTTTTTCTTGTGATCTCATCAAGGTTGCCATTTGCTTGTGATATTCCCAGGTATTTGTAACCTTCCTCTATGTCTGCTATTGTTCTGCTATATATATATATATATATATATATATATATATATATATATATATATACACACACACAGGTATCATTTTTTCTTTTAATAAACTTAAGTTTAGATTTTATTTTGATTTGAAATGCATTTACATCAAATGACTCAAAACAGAAGTATAATCAGGATTTTTCTGATTTATTTCAGCAAACATTGGGTAATAATAGTAATAATTGGGTAGTAATTTTCCCTAGATTGGTGTATTACAGCAAGTGCAGTACATGGCTATTTGTAAAAGCACAGCAATGTGTGATTTTACAGCTTTTTGGAAGAGGTGAGCAATGCTGCATATTTTAAAATCGATTTGATACCAAACAAATACAAGTCCAGTATCACCAAAACTGATGCTGATATTGATTATTTAAGTTTGGCATTTTATCAAACTTCTGAGCTTAGGTGTTTCTGTGGTCTTTCCATCTAAATATGTTTTGTCAACATCAGGGACGGTATTTAGATAATATAGGCAAGATACATTATTAACATCAACATGGTAAACAGAAAACATACATATGCATTTTTCCCTTAAAGTACAAAAAAGTAAAATTTCAGAACAAATCCAAACAAAATCTTTTTGAGATAAAGTTGAGGAACAATAAAAAAAAATAAATTCAATAATCTAAAACTTAAGTTTTGATCAGATACTGATACCAACGTGATATTGATATCATCAATATTTTTGGATCGCTCTGCCCACCTCTACTTTTTCAGACTTCCATAGATTGAGGCCTGCAGACTGATATCTACAGAAACAGATCCAACACACAGACGCACGCTGCATCCATTGTGTTTTCATCCCTTTGCATTTAGTACGTCTGTGATTATTTGTAATGATTATTTTATTCTAATAAATTCCAGAGAAACACGGTTTTGTGTTGCAAATAATAGTTTGACCGGCACAGTAAGAAAAAAGATAACAAACCTTTGGTATAGAAAACAGATATTTGTCCTTGATGTTTTAACATGTTATAGCATTTGTTTATTTTTTTTATTCCAGAACGTGTGCCTTTTGTTCCGGACTGACTGACCTGGAATGCAGCTCTGTGCTGCCGTTATTGTATTTGCTGCCTCGCTCCCACATGCCGTAGTCGGGCAGCCTGTAGGCTCTCTCCACACAGAACACCAGATTCTGGATGAAGGAAACCTGAGAGGCAGAAACATCAAAAAACAGAAAGGCTTGGGACACAGAGAGCAAACACGTCACACAAACAACACACAATCACACACAATGAGTGAGCAGGAGCTGGTGGTCGTAAACATGTTCCCAAATGGAAAAAACAAAAAAAACTACAAAAAAATACGCAATCGCAGCACATGATTTATGCTGCACCCACACACGGATACAAACACACCGGACACAACAATACACGGTTGTACAATACCGAATGACCTTCTTTATTGATCTGGGATGAAGGATGTAAGGCTGATTACTAAGGTTACCAGAGAGCAGGAGAAAACTGATTTCTCATCAGCACTCAAGGTGAAACTCTCCCTGCGGCTACAGACAAGGTCTTAACTAACTCATAAAGTGTGCCATTAATATACGTGAAGGTATCTACAAAAAAACAAAACTAGAAAAAAAAAAAAACATGGAGCTGAACCCTTCTTACAACACAATGTTCACTTGTTGCAATATTTGAATTCATTAAAACCACAAAGCAGCATTTAGAACTCGAAAAGATGCACCGATCAGGCTTTTCCTTTTGGAAACGAGTTTCAATATTTGATACAAATCCAGATTTGTCTGGATATTTATCCTGCAGATTAACAACAGGAAACATTGCCTGATTTGGATCTCTTGCCAATTTATTATTGATTTGTTACTAAACTACAACTGAAAGTAACCTCCCACTTGTCATGCATGCGTCATGGAAAGACACTGGTTCGACCTGTGAGATGTCAAAACCTTGACTTCTAGATGCAAGACGTTGGGGGAAAAAAAAAAAAAAAAAAGTGCGAAGGCTTTCTGGTCTTGCATCATTAAAAAGACCTGAACGCAGCTGAGCTTTCATGTGTACATGAGTGACGGGAGGTTTAATCTGAAATGGCACAGTGAGGAAAAGAAAGAAAGAATGAGTAAAAGAGAAAGATAGAGGGGGAAAAAAAAAAGAGCCTGCACAGGTTTTAAATAGGCCAGTTTGAGAAGGAGGCCAGGCAGAAAGACTGAGAAAGGTGTTTGCTGCATCTTTTATTTGGGATTTTATGACTTGAATGATTAACGAGAGGAACTCTTTAGTATCTTAATGGTATCTTAATGAATGTTACTGCCCACTGGCCAAACGAGCCGCTCTGTCTTACTGATGCCAGATTACTAATCCTGCTTCTGTTTTGGGACGGAGTTTGTGAACTCGGGACACATGTGGAAAGCTGAGTGCTTTCTACTTTTACCCAAACATTCGCAACCGATGAGCTTTTTTCACATTTGGCAAATCACAACCAGAAACTTTCATCAGTTTATACAAGAAAGATCAAGACAAAATGATAGTTTTTAAAATCTAAAATGTGGAGTGGATTTAATCCTCCAATCAGACTCCATCATAGTCAATAATTATAGAAACAATTTCACATCGTTACGTAACCCAGGCCTTCAAGGGCATTTCTATATAATCTAGAGACTTAAAAATAGATTTTCAATTGGATCCAGACTTGGACTTTGACTGGACCATCCCAACACATGAATATACCTTCATCTTATCTAATCCACTGTATCTCTGGATGAATGCTTAGTGTCAATAGACGTGTGTCCCTTCAATTGTCAAACTTTTAAAATGTCACAAATTTTTTTAAAAATGTAAACATTAATTATGTATGTTTTCATCAACTGTTCTAGGGCGAATCAAAGCATGATTATGTCAGATGTTGATGTTACACACAGCGGTAATAAACATCATGTTATAATGTTATTCCCTCGTCAAAATCAGACATGGAGTGTTTCTTTGATTCAGTCATGTAGGTTTGAGATATACTTTATTCTCCGATGGCAACTATTCAACTTTGCAAAACACATGGGTGGAGGTAGCTCCGCCTTCGAGGACAAAGCTCCTCCGCAGAGCTGTAGTTTCCAAACCTCCGAGCTTCTGCCTCACAGGGCAGCCCATCTCTCATCTCCTTCAGACTAGCCAGCAGCAATTAGCAAACACCTGGTGGACCTGCACACATGTTGAGCTGCTTCTGCAGGTAAAAACATTGTTAAAGGGCCAATAGAGGAGCCATGTTGTGATGACTTCCCGAAGGAGAAGCTTTAGAAAGAGCAGGAGTTTCTAAAGAGACAGAGGCCCAGTTTAACGAAGAACCATTATGAAGTCAAATTTCTTTTGTTTGATATGTATGCAGCATTTCTATAACTATTGATTGTGCTGTGGTTGCACAGTGGCGCAGTTGGTAGAACTGTTGCCTTGCAGCAAGAAGGTCCTGGGTTCGATTCCCGGCCCGGGGTCTTTCTGCATGGAGTTTGCATGTTCTCCCTGTGCATGGTGGGTTCTCTCCGGGTTCTCCGGCTTCCTCCCTCAGTCCAAAAACATGACTGTCAGGTTAATTGGTCTCTCTAAATTCTCCCTAGGTGTGAGTGTGTGTGTGTGTGTGTGAATGGTTGTGTGTCCTGTATGTCTCTGTGTTGCCCTGCGACAGACTGGTGACCTGTCCAGGGTGAACCCGCCTCTCGCCCGGAACGTAGCTGGAGTTAGAACGTAGCTGACCCCATTAGGGACAAGGGTGAACAGAAAATGGATGGATGGATGATTGTGCTGTAAAATGTGCCTGAAAAACACAATAATGATTGCTTTATGATGTAAAAGTGCAAAACTTTCTCCCTGACCTGTCTGCTGTATTAACCTTCCACTCCTGCTCAGTGGATCAGTTTGTTCACTAATGTTTTCTAACAAAACTCGGCGGCCTTCACAGAATAAATTAAAGACGTGTGCACTCCATTTAACAATTAGGGGATTTTTGAATCACCTAATTCCACTGAATTTATTAAAGGGTCCCAGAGGCAGACAGAATGCAAATACACATCATATAATGCGTTATTTTCCGTTTGGCCAATCCAGTTGAACTCCAGACTTATGAAGTGCAAAAAAAAAACAAAAAAAAAACACAAAATAAAAAAAGATAAAGAAGGAGATTGTGATGCATGCAAGGCAATGAGTCGCAGCATTTCATGCATCATGAGACTGAAAATGACATCTGGCAGAAGGTTGATAGTGAATCTTTCCTTCAAGAGACGTGCGCAGCCTTTCTTTCCAATCGCAAGAAAAAAAAAAAAAAAAAAAAAAGAAAACACTGCAATGCAGCTTCCAGGCTCGGCCTGGAGGAAGCCCACAGACTTCACAAGCAGTGACAGCTTACAACAGGCTAATAAATACGGCACTAATGTGATTAGTCTGAATGAAATACATTTCAAACAGCTTTCAGTGGGAGCAGCAATCACAAAAGCTCCTGCTCAGTGGATCTGATGTTTGCTAATACGGGGTTTGGGGCGCAGGCCGCTTCGGTTTGAATTATGCAATTTGGTAAGCACTGTTTAACCAGGCAGAAAAATCTGCTGCACAGCCGCGACTGCCCTCATAAACATAAAACATTGCATTGTTAATTTGTTTTGTCAGTGGTAAGAAATGGAGAAAAACGGGAGGTTACCAAGGTGATATGCGTGTGCGTTTGGGCGTCTAAACAAAGTGCAGGCAGCATGCATTAATTGCTCAGCGGAATAATATTTGACCACATTTCTGCTTTCAGATGAGCTCAATTTAGTAAACAAATGGATTTCTCTACCAGGGGCACAAATTTCACTGCTCTGTAGCAGTAAGTAAAGCTGTGAACGAGCCGGGTGTTAAGTTGACTGAATTAATGATGTTTTTGTTGCTCCTAGAGGCCACACAATAAAAAATAAAAAAATTTAAAAAAATACGCTGTGGAAACCTAACAAGCAACTAAGTCTGTTTTTGTTTTATTAAGAGCTGAAGATAAAAAGAAAACCCAAGCTGGACAGATAAATCAATGTACAGGGAGAGACAGATTTTAGGTAATAAAGCCACAGATCACTCAAATAAAATGTGAACGGATCATTTCCCAGGAGGACATTTAGACTTCCATACGGAGATCATCTAAATGTTTTTTTCCTGGTGAAGTTAACTAAGCGTTTCAGAGACTATAAATGCAAAAAAAAACCCTATGAAATAGAGATATTGGCCCCTCTGATTCTGCTTTTATGTCAGATCTATGGCATCTGCTCCGAGCTTAGTTCAAATAAGCTCAAATTTGGAGGCCTACAGTTCCTATCAGATACTTTCAAAGGGGCAGTATTATGTGTTATCCAGGCATATTATGCTGTAAAATAGCACCATCAAGAAACCATGTTAACTGCAGCTGGGCCTCTGTCTCTTTAGAAACTCCTGCTCTTTCTGAAACTCCGCCTTCAGGAAGTCATCACAACACGGCTCCTCTATTAACTCTTTGACAATGTCAAAGGGTTAAAGTTTCACTGAGAAGCAACTCATATAATGAGCTTAGCATGTGTGCAGTTCCTAAAGGTGTTTGCTAATTGCTCTGGCTAGTCTGAAGGAGCCACATGTTTTAATAACACGCGGCTAATGTTATTAAAACACATTAGTGAACAATTTGTTTTAATAACATTATGACATAAAGCAAAGCCCAACAAAGGTCGCTTTTATATAATATTGCCCCTTTAAAATCTCAGTGGGAGGCAATATTTTGCACAGACATAGACAACATTATTTTTAATATTGAGAAAGATTTGATTTCCAGAGGGAAATTAAAACTAGTTGTAGCTCAGATGATAAAAGTTGGAAGTGATTCTTTGTATGTAAATGTAGATAAAAGACTATCAGAACAGCACTTGATTGGCACAACTGGCTAAACACAGTCATGATGTTTACATTTTTATGCCTTAGTTTTGCTACACAGTGCCTTTTCTTTACAGTTTTAAACTAAAACTACTTCAGCTGTCTACTTTTCTATGGCTGACGATACTTGACTCCCAGTCGTCTTAATTTGTGACAGCTCTCCTTATTTAATTTGCTTGATAAGTGGATACAGTAATTGATAGTCGGTTTCAATCTCTTCATGTGTAATAAATAGAAAACGTTCTCAAACATCTGTTGTGTTTCATCACTCTGCTGTTACAAATGAAGAAATAATTTGATCTATAATTATCCATTTTACTTGACTGGTGTTTTGTTTCACAATGTGTATATATAACGTTTGAATAGTTTAGATTACTGTGCAGTGATTTCTAAAGATTTGTTAGGTGTCCATCTATGAAATCATATTTTTAGATTCATAATGAAGAACATTTGAAAGCACATTTTCAAATTACATTACAATTCATATATAAATGTAAACATGTCTTTTTAAGTAAATCAAGCAGCGAGGTTCACTGGATGGAAAACAAACCTAAAGGAAGAAATTTATTACTACTGAATGTGTAATTACTTCACAACATGCTTATAAAATGTTTGGACCAGCTTCTAATTGCTTCCAAAATGGCACAAGTGTAAAATGTCTATGTTTTGTTTTTTACATTTTTTTGTGCTTTCTGGTGTCTTGTTTACCTCGTCGGTGTTGTAAATGATCTGGAGACCGGAGCAGATCATCTCCACCAGGTACAGCAGGAACAGAGAAACCGCATCGATCTACAGCGACGACAGAAAAGGTTGGGAGTGAAGTACCATTAGAGAAACGACTGTCATTTCCGCTGCACGCTTTTCTCAAATTCAGTTCAGCCAAAAACCGTGACATACTGCAAAAAACCCCCCCAAAAAAAACCAAAAAAAAAAAACCAGACGTGTCTTTTATGTTAGCTAGAAGAAGTGACACCGAGACAACATCAATAATAAAGTGAAAGAAAAACCCAACAGCAAAGGACTTAATGTGAAGAGCAAATCCTCCACTTCTATACGCTCTTGTTGATTTTTCAGTGTCTTTGTCGCAGCATGGTGACTTTGCAGCCTTATTTTGATTTTCAATTTCTGGCTCTCTCGCTTGTATTGGACTCGCTTCACTGGAAGTACAGGCGCCATCCAAACGCAGCGCACCAAATTGACCTCTTTCAATACCATTGACAGAAGAATAAACTGTCTGAGCCCCAGCTTAAAGCACATTCACCTCTCATGGAGAGAGAGAGAGAAAGAGAGAAAAAGAGAGCGAGAGAGAGAGAGAAAGGCTGCAGGACTAATACTTGATAATAGTCATTTATTTGCTAATTTATTCACACCATTTCATCTTTAACAAGGCTTACCCATCCTAACTTCTGATCTGAAAATGAATTTCCCCCGCCCCCATATCGCCATTAATCTGAATATTCAGATTGTAGAAAAAATAAGGTAAACCGTCTCATTTCTACAGCTGGCTGTTTGCCGACTCACCTGTAGGTGGTGATAGTCGCCGTAGGTGTAAACCTCGTCGCCGGTGTCCACGTTGAAGACGGAGTGGAGACACTTGGAGGGGCTGGGGTCATTTTTAAACTCCTCCACCTGACAGAGAGATGAACACAGGCGGAGATGGGTGAGATAAGATGGGCAGGTGAGGGTGAAGATGGTGCAGAGGAAGAGAAAGGCAGAGATTTCCTTCGTTTGCTTTCGATTTCAACACAGTAACAACTTTGAAAAGGTGAGGAAGAAACTGTCCACAGGAAGATAGAGAAGGTAAATATATGGTGCTTTCCAAAAGCATTCTCGATCCTTTCCTCATTTCTTCACATTACAACCACAAAATGTGCTGGATTTTATGTCACAACAAGTAGTGCATATTGTAAAGTGGAAATAAATTGATAGTTTATTTACAATATCCATCAAGAGGTGTTGTATTCGCCTAATTTTTAACCGCCTAACAAAAATCAACAGCAATCTAATCTAATTCTTTTTTTTTTTTTTGATTGTAAGTTGACAGGAAGGTGGGTTGTGATAGAATAGGAAGACGTGCAGCAAAGATCATTGTGTCGGGATTTGAACCAGCGCCTGCCGCGTCGAGTACCAACTCCTCCGGACACGGGTCACACACTTTCCCCCATAAACATCGTCTACATTTCTGTGATTTAATGTCAGTGAAAATCCATGTTTTCCTGTAATTAGAGAACAAAGAGCAACATGAAGACAAAGGAACAGCAATAAAAGCAGCTTTAGGTTCTAAAACTAAATGAAAGGTTTTGAATATGTCACACAGCTCTGCTCAGTCATCTGAAAATGCAAAGAGTGTGGAACCACTGCAAACCTGAACTACAAACCTTGAAGGAACCATGGTAACTGTGGGGGATCAAAAAGGTTACATATGTGAGAAAACTATCACCAGACATCACCCTGGACACACCGTTCCCAAAGCAACGCATGGTGGTAGCAGAATCATGTTGTGGGAGGTTGATTGGAGACACAACCAGAAAAAGAGACTGGGCAGTAAAAGGTCACTCTGTAGGCTTACAAAGCTGGTAGACAAATAAAACAGAAGACATCCCCTGTATCTGCAGCACAAGGTGGTTCCACTAAATGCTGAGTCAGGGGGACTGAACACAAATGCACACCATTCAGGAAACTGAGTACTTTGTGTTGAAACCTCATTGGAATACATTACAGCGAGTGATTCTGATGTGATCAAATGTAAAATGAATACTTCTGCAAAGCACAGTGCGGTCCTGGAACCTGTCACTGTTCGTTGCCGGAGCTTTGAGTCTTAAATCACCTCCGGCGTTGCAGCAGAAGCGGCTCTAACTGTGCCAGTGACACATATTGAACATAATCTTTTATTTCAGAGTCAACATGCTGGTCCCATGAGGAACGACCGTAAAGGGATGCTGTGTGGGGCGGACTGCATCCTGCTCTGTGGCAGATAAGGGTCACATTCAGGTCACTCAATCTGTGACATGGTTTGCAATAAGCCCTCCATGGTTTCTTGGCTACGTTGTTTTGTTGGTGCCTTTGTGCTTGTTTGCTACATCGACTCAGCTCCATGCTAAATAACAGCTGTGCTGCCAGTCCTGTCATGCAGTTATAAATAATTGGCCTTTTGTCCCATTTTTCCCTCATTTGTTTCCTTTCCTCTCTCTCTTTCTCTGCCTCTCTCTCTCTCGAAGCCTTCCTCCTTGATTTTTTCTCTCCTCAAGTCTTCCTTTACAGCTTTTTATCATGCACTCTACTGTTGTCATTCATCATCCTTTTGCTCTTTGTATCTTTATCTTTTCTTTTGCAGACACCCCATCTTTTGTTTGGCGCTTTACCGTTTCCCACCCTTTTCTGCTTTCGTGTTGCTACACAGTTGGGTCATAGTCGAGACCCTCTGTCCTACTTTTCCTGGAACTGCTCCACTTCTTGCCATCCCACAGTAATACGGATATAAACATAAGTGTGCATAGAGAGTCCAATGAGTTCTGCCGCACATATTTCCATAAAAAAATGCTTTTTTTCTTTCTTTAGTGGACCACCTGAATCTCACTTCAATAAAGCCAAAATGTCAACTGGCTCCACTCTTGAAAAGTTTGTTGTAATTGCTACAAAGCACAATGAAAAGCTGAGTGCAGCCCCCAGGGATTCTTTCTAATACCCCACTGTAATGGGAATGATCTGAAACAAGTGATGTTAATGGGATTTAAAGGTGCAGTAGCACAGCTTGTAGTCCTGTTGCCTAGCAGCCAGAAGTTCTCAGGAATCGAATCCTGGGTCTGGGGTCTTTCTGCATGGAGTCTGCATGTTCTCCCTGGGTTACCATACTCTAAAATCATGACTGTTGGGTAACTTGGTTTGCCAGATTTGCAATTAGGTGTGAGTGTGTGTGCATGGTTGTAATGTAGGGATATGTCTAGTGTATTATGGTAGCAGATATTTACCAATAATATGTAAATATTTTACAAACCTACTTTGACATTTTGAAAAAAATTACCCCACTGATTACTCAGTTATACTTATCGGATTGATTTAATAAAGACTAATATCAGTCTACCCAGTTTATCCATTTCATTTTGGTAATCTAAGTGTGCAACAGTTATTCCTTGTGAACAATACTAAAATGTAATGTTTCATGTGATTGTAAAGAAAAAGACATGAAGCGTCCTAAAGACGGTCCTTCATGCAGACATCGGCCTGCGTCACATCTTCAATAAAACCTCCATGTAGTTTTTAAGTGCTGGACACGGGGCCATGACGAACGCCGCTTTGTGTAATTAACTGTGTAAACGCAGCTTTGTAATTAAGACACAGGAAAGCTCTTCTCTGAATTAGGTCGCGAAGGTCGAGACGAGATGAAGCAGAGCGGCTTTCTCAGAGAACACGCAGACACGCTCGTACGCAACAAGAGAACACACACTCTGAAAAGATGCTGCTCATGAAGACCAACAACAACATCCAGCCAGAAACCTTATGCATTCCCTACTTTGTCTGCATAAGGCAAAGCGCGCTCATTAGGTTTACTGCAGACGTGGCATGAAATTTTCCCGTTCGGAGCAAAAGTCCGAGGCAATTAAAGGATAGTGGGTTATTAAGCCCTGAGGGCTGAAGCATCCATCCTCTTCCTGTTGTCACTTGCAGGAATATGAACAAAGGGAACCAAATGCCTCAGCTGCTTTAAAGAGGCGCTCTGCGTGGAAACGCACTTCTGATGGGAAACTGTGCGTGACTGCAGGCTATCCTGAGGAAAACATGCAGTTTAAGAGCAGTCGCTGGAACAAACTCACCTTATCCGCCTGCCTCATGTAGCAGTAGAGGATCCCTCTCATGCACTTGATGGCAGAATGCTCCAACTCATGCGTGCGGCCCAGATCATCGTCGATGCGCCTGCACAGTGAGGGAAGAGCAAAGAACTTTAACAACGCTGAATGAAACGACAGAACTGCTGGTCCCTCCAACAGAACAGGAATGATGATACACTCTCAAAACAGACCTAAGAGAGGCTTAAGTAGCATTTATCAGTAGAACCTCAGGAGTCAAATTGTTAATTATAGCATCGGACCACATTCTACTGACAGCAAAGCAATAGATAGAAGACACTCTTGGGAAGATTTCTGCTCATCTCTTGAGTATTTAAAAACTTTTCAGGCTATAGAAGAAGAGGGCCACGGCTTGTCACAATAAATTGTCAAAGAAGTTATTGTGATAAACGATAATATCGTTGTTCTGAGATCATTTTACAAGAACACCACCTACACTGTCTTCATCGTCCGAGGTTCAGACGATGAAGAGAGTCGGCCATCTCTCATCATCATTACAGTTGTTTTTGTTTGACAATGCATTGTTTCGGAAACATGAGTGTGCAATTTCTGTTAATAAAATGCTTTACTTTATTCATACCTCAGTTTACAGCATGCTCACATTTGTTAGTAGATTGAAAACAAATCCCCCATTTCAGAAAGGGAAGGACAGTTGTTTGTGTAATTATAAAGGTGTTGTCATTCCTATGAATAAATGAGACATTTTGCATCCAGGTGATATTTTAGGCACTTGGATGTTACAGATGACTGGCCAGTGTTTGAATCTGACCTCCTCTGACCAGATGTACATTTCCCCATCATGATTTTGCTGGTCATAGGGCCATAAGGCCACACAGCACTTTCACCAATTCAAATGTGAAGCTGAAAAATGACTAAAAATTAGCTGCCGATCCGTCAATTGGATTATAGTTTATCATTTCTGTCCAAGAAAACTACTAAAGAACAAAGACAGTTCTCAATCAAATTCACATTAGTAAAATTTAAAGTGTAATGGAGACACTTTTTAACGTGTAGCCTCGTGGCGTTGATATTAACATGAAAAATAACATCGAAAAAACAGATAGAAATGTAAAAACCCTTAAAGACATAAAAAGCTATTTGTTTCTTCCACACTTAGGATTTCAATCAGCTTTCTACTATTACAGTACAAAAACATTATTTTTTGTCTAGGCATGGTCTGAACAAAACAACTACAGTGCCAACAAAAATGGCACTGTAGCAATATTATCTTAGCTTTTGTCGTCTGGGAAAGAAATCCTTAAAGTCTTTTTTCCTTTTAGCTTTTTCCCTTTCATGTTCTACTGTGTTCTTACCCGAGTTTAGGTGTTGCTTTATCCTGCTCATCTCCCTGTACTAATTATTGCTCAAAAGGTCTTACCATATATTTTATTCCTTTGTATTCATTTCTTTGTTTATTCTTGCATTTTGTTGTTTTTGTGTTTCGTTTCTCTTCATCATCCCCACGTGTTTCACCTGACTTGCCGCTCATCTAATAAGCTCTTGATTGGTTACAGTTCAGCGCCGGATTCTCTGTGTTAACACAGCTAGTTCAATGCGCTTTATAAAAAAATAAAAATAAAAAATAAAAATTCACTATTGCCTCTCACCAACTGCTTTTCACAACTAAACTTGGCAGATTGCCGTAGTCTCTCTGTGGGGGAGCAGAGCGCCGTGGCTACAGGCCAGGACCATGTGTGCATACTGATGGAAAAAAAAAACAAACAAAAAAAAAAAACGCAGGCCGATGTAACACCTGGGATTTGAGGTCAAAGTTCAGGTATTATTTTAACTTTTGAGATGCTAAGCTGCTGCTCCCGGTTGTATCGAAACAAACTC
Source organism: Gambusia affinis (assembly GCF_019740435.1). Taxonomy (NCBI): domain Eukaryota; kingdom Metazoa; phylum Chordata; class Actinopteri; order Cyprinodontiformes; family Poeciliidae; genus Gambusia; species Gambusia affinis. The sequence continues at coordinate 28,529,302 of NC_057869.1, read as the reverse complement.
CTGACTGCCAAAACACATCCTAGCAAATAACTAAAAGTAAAAGTAGTAACACTAAAAATATTATTCCAGCTGCACAGCCTCCAAAACCCAAAAATGATTGTCCAAAAAAAAAAAAAAAACCACACACAACAATAAAACAAAACAGTGTTATATCCAAAAACAAAAATCTACTAAGAACAAGCATAACAGAGCTACTCCAACATAACGTCAGCACGAGTAGCATCATTCTAGATCAGTATTTAGTGATGGAATAAACAGATATCTCTGTAAGATATCTGCTCATCTATTGAGTATTTAAAAACGTTTTCATGCTACTGGAAAAAAGGGAACAGGCCTGTCACAATAAATTGTCAGACATTATTGCGATAAACGATAATATTGTTGTTCTGAGACCTTTTTCAAGTCATTAAACAGTACTGGCACAACAATGCAAGGACACGTTCTCAAAGATAAAAAGCTTTCTTTTCTAACAAACATTACACACTAGAAATTAAGCTCACTTCAAATAAATAAACAAAAATGGAAACTGAAGTCTCTGTAAACAAAGCAGTCAAGTTGAGACTTGACTTCTGAAGCTCCAAACTGAAGACTTTTGTCATCCAGACTTTGGTAGTAAAAGATACAGACATGAGGAAAAACGACCATGTAAATGGAAATTGTCGATTTATTATACAATTAATCAATTAATTGCTTATTGCAACAGGCTTGAGAGGGAATATGTAAAGTAGAGACGACTGTCCGTCCTGTTTGGACAAATACAATGAACCTTTACTCACCACCTGTCATTTTATGATTACGTAGAAAATTAGGAGAGATTTTCGATGGTAACATAACTAGAACAGCTATCCCAGCAGTACATATATAACACATTAGCATAAAGGTCAAAAGAAGAGCTGAAATCATGTGCACTTAGAGGAGGGGTTGTAGTAATTCCAGCCACTCATCAGATCCCTGAGTGTCTCACACTCGCTCAGACACGCATGCGGCAGCTGACTCTGAAGTAAGTAATGGCACAAGCCAAGCCTGTCAGATGAGAATCATCTTAATTAAATCCCAGTGACAATTCTAATAGGAGGCAGCCATGACTGATGACTGGGATGTGCCGCTGGTCACATCACTGGAGTACTCTCTATTTTTACCACACTCTTTCACTCCGTCTTCCCCCACAATCTAATTTCCTCGCTCGCTTTTCCTTCCCATCCCTTGTTTTTCCTGGCTACGCCTCTTATCTCCTCACACACTCTTTCTGCTGACCTTACCCCTCCCTGACATCTCTCCCGTTTTCCAGCCTGCTCTTCAACTTAAAAACCATTTTAGTCCCACCATCATCATATCTTCCTTTCTTCATAGTTTTCAGTCGTTTGTTTCATTAACACTTCAGGGAAATGCCCTTTTCTCAAGACCCTAATCAGTGAGAAATTAATCAAATAAGGGAACCTGACAGAGAGGATTATCTAGCACTTGGGTGAGATGCTGATGTAGCACTGGTGTTTTAAAATCTGAGGACATATTAGCTGTTTATTTCTCCTTTTCCTTTTTACATATTGTGTTTTGTAAGCAGCCCTGAATCATTTTATGCCTCAAACATAAATTTCAAGTTTTGTTTTATATGGATTTTAAGCTGCGCCACAAATTTCTTTATGTCTTTTTGTATTTTATTTTTTGCTGTTTGTTCTGTAATATTTTCTAACAAACCTTCAGGACCTCAAGAGAACAGCTGGACTCACAGCTAAATCCTAAATTATTCATACTCCTGGCAGATTTAGCCTCAAAGTAATCTTTGAGTTTTTCCAACATGACTCGGAGGTTTTATGAACATTTTGGTGTGGCCTGACGTCAATCTGATAGTGAAGTTAAAAAATGAAGGCGGTGGCAGAGATTTCTTCCTGCCTACAGCCATCTTTATCAACAAGAACTCGGGAGAATTTTGAATTAATATACGAGTTACAACAGCGTATAATTTCCCTTTGGGATCAATAAAGCATTTTTGAATAACATGAAATCTCAATAAGCTAAAGTGTCGAACATGTTTAGTGTTTAAAGTTCAAAGGGTCTGATTATTTTTGCAAAGCACTATATGTTTTTCTTCGAGTTGTTATCCAGGGACCGACACGTTGAGGAGATTACACTCAGTTTCAGTATTTTATGAAGGTTTTAGTTCAATTAAACACAAAATAAAACCATAAACTATTGCAGTCAAGAGAGGCTTTGCTCCAAAAAAGAACAGCAGAGCCAGGAAACTGAGACACACAATCACCTGAGTGTGTGTGTGTGTGTGTGTGTGGTGACAGATATTCCACAATTACACGCAGTCCAGCTCTCTGCCAAGTAATCATGCAGTATTACCATAATTACGAAGCACCTCATTAATTAGCTAAATTAGTCATGAAAACAGCCCCCAAAATAAGCACAAGATTTCAAATATATCATCAGCCATGAACAGTGACAAAAACAGGAGGCTTTTCAAATCATAAAATCATTTAAATCAAGATTCAAAGGATGAAACGTAACCCGTGTCAGAGAGCTTTACTAACCGGTAGGCCATACCCAGGGCCCAGGCACAAGCAGCGCAGTACAGGGAGTCCCGGACCTTTGCCTCCTTTATGTCGGAGAACGTCTTCACGGGGAAGAGCCCAGTAGTGGGGCTCTGGTAGTTCAGGATGGTGGTTTTTACTGGATAAAGACAGAAGAGAGAAAGAGAGGAGCAAAATGGTTCTTAGTAAAACTCCAATGACGGCTGCAGCCTCAAGCTCCCGTTTACTCATGTCTTCTGTTGTTTGTTTGTCATTTTCTTGCTGTTGTTCTTTGGGTGGGCTACACTGAATCTAACTTTCAGGACAGTCCACTTGGTACAATGTCAATAATCCTAATGATTCTGGTTCTGAAAACTGAAGATCAACCAGCTTAATGTGAAGTTAGGGTTGATTTCGAATGGGAAAGAAAGCATAAAAAACGGTGAAGCAAAAAACAATGTATGCATACGTACAAGGAGAAATAACAGAGATATGGGACAGATTGAAGGTCTTAATCCAAAAGATAAAATCTGTAAATATTTCATTTCATTCTACACAGTTCTCTGGTTTGATAGGAAAAAAAAAAGAACGTCCTGTGATGCAGATTAAATTCTAAAGCCCTTTTAGTTTCTGAGGGAGTCAATATCACAATTTAAATAAAAATATCAATGTCTATGACCCTCACATTTTGCACAACAGCATGCAGAACAAAGAAATAAGAAGATTAGCAAAAGGGCTGTGATAAACTAGAAATACTTGGACACAACATGTCGAACTAGACTGTGTAAACGCAGCCTAGCAGTCTAGAGCCTGCAGACAAAATGTCAGCAGGCTATTCAGGATGAAACTGTTTTAACATATTTCATTCCTGTTTTGTTTCTTTTGGACTGAAAAACGTCACGAAAATAGAGATTTGAAAAGAGAGATGCCCTTTTGGTCCTTTATTCTAAGAACTGTTTAATCTGGTTTTGGTAAACTAGTATTAATTTCTTTCTGTACTATTTGAATGTAAAAGATGAACAGGCTACTTGAGCAGAATATCAGCAGCTTTCATCTTCTTACGAATCTAATTGAATACACTGCATTAAACGCCATTAAGTTACAATGAGAATAAATAAATGTGGCAATTTTTGTTTTCTTTTTTTGACTACAGAAGGTCAACGCTAACTCTCCATTCAAACTCCAGCTTCTTTCAGTTCTTGCGACTTTCACAACAGAAGCAACTTGAACCAAATTGCTAAAAGTTGGATTTAGCATTTAATCGTTCCCTTCAGGACATGCGTACTCTTCTTGTTTCATGTTGGAGCTTTTCAGATGTTCAGTCTGTGCCGGTTTGCTGGCTCCACGCTGAGAGCACGAAACAAAGCAGTCGTTACACAACCACTGTTTTTGCCTCAATAACTTTGTTTCTCATTCTCTTCTTCTGCATCAGGCAGGAAATGAAGAAACGAGCCAAGGAAACTTCCTCCTTTTCAGCCCCTCATATGTTGACCTTAACCTGAAAAACCGTTGCGGTTTAGATTACTAATGTAGAAAGAAAATGCTATTCTCACATCATCCGCATTGATTTAACAATGAATCTTCCTAAAAGCATCTGAAGTATAAACCTGCCAACTGTAAATACAAATATAAATCTGCCTTGCCCTCCGGTAAATATCTCTTGTGTCTGATTGTATCTTGATGCATAGTAGTGACTAAACAGATGGTGAACAAGTATCAGGTACTGCAGGCAGATGGCAAACCCTGTAATTATGTCTAAGTTTAGCAGGTGTTAAATCTAAGCAAACTCGTTTAGATTTACAAAATTGACCATTTCTGGCAACGGGGTTAATCCATTTCGAAAACAATAACATCCCCGACGTGATTATGTCTGCTTTCTGCCTCATTTCGTTTTTGGTGTACCCGTTAAACGCTCGAAAAGTGGCTGCAGGTTTAAGTGATCCCATGCCTCTTTTTACAGTGATCAGGAATCTATTTGCTAGATGGCTGCAATTTTCTGAGAAAGCAATTTTGCACCCCTTACTGAATATTTCTGTAGGCAAATTTGATATTTTGTTTGGCAAAGATAACCTGTGTTCATACAATTTTTTTTTTCATTCATAAATTTAAAAGCCAATAAAACCAACTTATTACGAACAACAAAAAAGTCAAACCTAACGCTAAAACTCCCAGTAAATTATTGATTGAATGCAGTAGAAAATGCAGTTTTCACTGGCAAAGACAATAAAAAAAAAAAAATCTAAATAAAAGACTCGGAGTGACTGAGCCAAAATTCAGACTTAGATCTGATTAAGATGCTCTGACATGACCATAAATATGATTTTCATGCTCAAATTTCCTCCAAGCAGCTAAATTGATAATATTTATCATAGGAGGATGAGCAAAATCGATGCAACACCTGATTGTGTTTATTGCTAACAGCTAATAATAGGATGGCACAACCTTTCCTCTTCATAATTAAGAGTTTCTTGCTGCAAGGCAACAAACTGAACATCTACATTGTCAGGAATAAAATCTCGAAAGTGATGCATGAATTTGTATTCAGCTTCCCAGGACATGGTGAAATTTTGTATCCTTAATAAAATAAATGTATTGCTATGGTTTTAATGTGACAAAATGTAAATAAAAGCTTTCAATGTGCAAGGCAGCAATATGTACGCTGGATCTGAGCTCAACAGCCTGTTGCTATTCATTTTAATCCCCACAGTTCCACCTTAAGCTGGTAAAAATCCCAGCATCAACAAATCGTTCTAGTGAGACCTGAGAGAGGAAAGCGCCACAGCAGATAATGACCAGAGTCATTTCTTTGGGAAGAAAAAAAAATGGGTCTAAAAACATTCAGCCGGGGCTTTATTAGGAAAATCAAGCCACAGAAGAAGACAGAGTAAGATTTATTTTTAATAAAACCAAACGTTGACTGAGGACAGGACAGAGGTTTAAAGCATAAACACATCACAGTCCTCTAAAGTATCACACAGAGACGCGCCAGGCAGAAATCTTCTCAATGATAACTAATGTGTTCAGAGAGACGGCTCCATTTTCCTCCCAACATTATTCCACTGATAATGAAAGGCCCATCCACTGTGGATCGCACTTTGATTCAGGACGAAAGAGAGCAAAAGAACAAAGAATCAAGAGTGACAGCGAAAGAGATAGAGGAGGACAGACTTTATGATGAAGATGTGTGTGAGTGTGTGTGAGTGTGTGTGAGCACGTCCGGTGGAGGCCGAAAGGCTGTATGAGTGTGTGAGAATAAACAGTGGAAGTAGTGTGTACTAGATGGAAATGACGGACTGTGGGTGAAGTGGTGAAGTGGGGGTGGCTGTCACGTTGGCAGAGATAAAGTGATTAATGGGATGAATTAGATAGATTAATAATAAACCTCTCAAAACGTCCACCTCCTGGTAAAGTACTAATGAAGTACCTGGAACACGCAAACATACAGATCTTGTGCTGCAACCGGCTGGCGAACGCTAGCTCAACTAAATGAAGTCTGTAATGCTCTTTTTATTTATTTGTAAAATTAGGTTTAATTCAATTTTTTTTTTCATTTGATAAAACATTGCTGCAGCTCATACCATCAAAATGTCTCCAAAGAGTCGTTGTAGATGGAGATGCTGTGGGCAGGAAGGCTCTCCAGTAGCAGTCAGTCTTACAACAAAACCAGAGAGGCCTCTGATTGAAGACACTGTCACTGTATGAGAGCATCATTACTCTCATGATATGCTAACAACTGAATTTAACAGAAACATGTCCTGGCTGACACACATTGTTAGCAGGCAGTGCTAATCCACCTCTTTTGCTTTTGCTTCTTTGAATTTCTATCTGTATGTTTGGAAAGCAAGAAGACATTGAAGTAGGAGATCATAGAGTATCATTTGAGCTTTTCAGATTCTAATCAGCTGCACAAGGTTAAAAAAAACCCACAATACCCTGTTGCCATGGTTACACATCATGTTAAGTGGTCAAAAGTACAAAAAAAATAAAATAAAAGTAGAGCAAAAATTCTGCCAGGTGCATAGCTTCTAAAACAAGAGCAAATAATTGTCCAAATGTGAAACGTCTCAACCTAAAAATGGTGAACAGACGTTCAGAAAAAGAATAAATCAGAACTGACTTTACAGAGTTACTCTACATGCTGCCACTATGAGCGAGCTATTAGCGAGAACACATAATCAATATATCTGCACAGAGTAAATTATTTTAGGCTTTATGGTGTTACTCTAGATAAAGCGCTTCGCCAAAGATTGCACCCAGTTCTTAGAGTTTTCTTAAAAAAAAAAAAAAAAAATCTTAATTTTTCATGTAAGGCGAGAGGCGATTTGTTTCTGCAATGCTTTGGAGAGATTTAGCAGTATATTCTGGTTTAAAAAGTACAATAATGAGCATAAACAATGGAGGGGCTGAATGTTGTTTGGTCTCGGGCTACAAGTTTCTCGGCATGCAAATCATCTGTTGTTGGAAGTTTTCTGCGCCGCCATCCATCAAGCTAATGTCCCACTAAATCAGCAGCTAATGTCTCAGGCACACACAGGCTGCTCTTTCACAATGGGCCATTTCACTGCTCCGCCAGGCTGAAGAAAGGATAACGAGAAAAAAAACACAACAACAAAAAAGAAGAAGAAGAAGCAACGTGATACCTTTACAGAGATATCATGAGAGCAAAATAGAAACGCAGCCTGCTGTGATCATCATTTATATTAATGTTGAGGCTGGTAGAGTATTTTCAATTGCTTGGAAATTGGTGGGTTTTTGTCAACGCTTTGTCAAAAAGCAGAACAAAATAAAACCTTCATTAGCTGTCTTTCTGCTAGCTGGCAGTGTACAGCAACAGGTAGGGGAGGGGAGAATAGTTACAGTAAGAAAAAAAGAGCAGCAGAAAAAGAAAATCCTGTCTTTTAGGCAACTTTATCTGGCAACTCACAGGAAAGAAATGACAGAAATTTGTTGTGGTATTGAGAACATAACTTTTCAAACTTTATCTAAAATGTACATTAAAACAAAAGGGCAAAACTATTTTTCCCATTTATTTTATTTATTCATAAAATAAGAAAGTAAAACATTGTTCATTTGCACAAATGATTATTTTTATACGCAGAACGTATACTTTACATTAGATTTTTGTTTCTTTTTTGGTTTAGATTTAAATTCTGTATTCCAGGACCTTCTCCCAGTCAGACTGATGGTTTGCTTAATAGAGTAATTAAGGGACAAATTAACCACATGCACTATGGCAATACAGTCATTCCTGTATTGGGACTTAAAGTCTATTTTGTATTTGTGTGACCAGATTTCCCTACAGCCCACACATTGCAGCATTAATGAAAACATGTACAACTCCAGTGTGTCTTTTGCCACTACTAAGGCCAAGAAGTGTCCCACAAAGTGACTTTTTATATCTCTTTAACAGAAGGTGAAAGAGGGCATGGGGAGCTTGTGCTGTTTTCTCTACACCAGGGTTCTAAGTCAGCGCCCTGTTGTTTTATGGAGACACACTGTCCCTCCGAACCATAAGGCCCCTGTGATCCATGCAAGCAGTTGAGGTGAGATGGTTAACAGTGTTGTAGGATGAGATGTACTAAACTCACATAGCATTAGATAGCTGGAGTAATCAGGTTTTATGAGAAAAGTCCTTTTTAACATGCTAATGCTAGTTAGCATGGCTACCATTGATGGTGGCTAAATGGCTGTCCTGTAATGGTAAGCTGTTTCTCTACATGATGTCGATTGACAGCTCTGAGCCCCTCCTCCTGATTGGTTGTTTTTCCCCAGGAGCGGTGCATTTACTAGAAAGCGACAGTAGCTCCGGGAAGAGGTAGAGGAAATTGATCTTTTCGCATATTATCTAATACTCTCACAACATGGTGACATAATAAATATGTAAAAAAGTGACATAACCCAGCTTTAAGTAAGTTAACATCCATTGCAACATGCAGCAATGAATGTTGTTAAATTAAAAAGTATTCAAAGTTTAATGTCTGACATATTAGTATTCGTCATCATTTTTTTTAATCAAATGGGCTGCACAAGTAGCCGTCGCCGTTTTTTAAGACAAACTCTTTATTTTAAAAAATACCAGAGACAAGGCTCCACGTTTTTTTGAAAATAAACCCAGGACAAAGGCTGGACGTGACCGAAAGTGTGTAAAATGTGGTGAAAACTGCGAGCCTGTAGCTTCTACACCTCTATTTAAATATCACACAAATGAAACCAATAAAGAAAAAAGAAAAACTTTTTATTCTCATTTTCTAATCAGTGTGAGCCCCTCAGCTACAGCAGCCTACCTTCTGCCACCAGCGTTATCGGGGAGCAGAGTGAGTCAGTCGAGAGGAGCCATATTGGCACATAAATGAGAAACCAGAGAAGTTGCAAAGGGAGGGGGAAAAATGAATGATGAACCGTAAGAGATGGAGGTAAAGCTTCCCTTGCTATTCTCTTCTTGATAAGAGAAATAAAGTGCTTAATCATAACAGCAGCAGTTTAATACCGCTGCTTTCCACTGAGCTGAAGGGAACACGGCACAGCTCACGAAAAAAAAAAAAGTATGGAGAAAATCTAACTGGTTTGATTTGTCATTGTCATCCAGCCTCAACCCTCTCCACCTCTTTTTCTCGCAGAAACTGAGCGAAAGCAGGTATATTGGCGAAAGGGCCTGTGCGCCGGCGATAACAATGTTGGCTTTGTTCCCTGCTGGGATTGGATTGGACGACGGCTCCCAGCCGCCACCCAGCACAACAATTAAACAAGCTCGCTGTTTAAGGTGCCGTTCCACAATCTGGCAGAGGCTTTTTTTTTTTTTTTAAGAATCTATGAGGTTTCAACAAAACCGCTGCTCTAGGCAGTGCTGCGCTCACTGATAGCAACAAATTGGTTCTAACCGAAAGCTACACTTGTTGCTCACTCAGCTCCCTGCATTGTCTTCCCACATTTTCTAAATGAATGCGAGCTAATGAAAACACGCAAGCCTTGTGCTGACTGACCTTACTGAACGCATATACTGAGGAAGAAATATACACCCACACACACACAAACACGATGCCTCCATCAGAGCTGACCAATGGGCTGTGTCATATCTGCAACAAGAGTGTTCATGGGTAAAATTGGTCCATCCAGCCCTGAAGAGACGTTTTCTTCTCAGGACACATTAACAATCCGGACGCGGTTCACACAGGGCAAACTTTGATTCTGCCAAGTTTAAACTGTACCGTGATCCAGAAAGACGTGAGCTGGAGGTCACTCATGTCTTACAGTAGGTCTAGGAATGAGGTTGAATAAGCTTTTCTGTCTCGCCATTGTTTGCTAGCAGACTGAAAAGCACTGGAAATGAAGAGGACTTTTGTGTCGCATCTTTTTTTTTTTTTTTTTCCCCCACCAGGGCGTCCTTTTTGTGGGCTCTAGTGTCCCTTTTATCAGAGTAGGCTGACAGGAAAGGGGAAGGAGAGGGGGGAAGACATGCGGCAAATGTTGTCGGGTCCGAATCGAATCACGGCCAAGCCGAGGACTGGGGCCTCCAGGCGGGGGCCTTCACGCCACCTGAGCACGCCCCAGTGTTGCATCTTTTAAGTGCAGTTCCAATTAAAAGGATTCACTTCCTTGGAAGATTTGCCCTCTTTATTCATTTTACATATCAAAGATTTCATGATTAAGAACAACAAATCAAGCAAAAAGTCCAAAAACTGGTCTTTAAAGAAAAAAAAAAACTTTGTCAAAGTTTTGACAGAATTAGACATTTTAAAAAATATAACACCTAGAATAAGTGATTGAATAAATATTCACCCACTTCAAGTCATTATTTGGTAGATGCTGCAATTGCATTCCCGTTTTTTCTTGCGCAACATCATCTTTTGTGGGGAAAGAAGCGAAATCATGTTGATGATGATTGATTTGTAAAAGCAACAAAAAGGGTATAACATGAGTACTTTGTACAGGGAACGGCATGCGTCTTGTTTTTGATGCGCTCCCGTTTTGAATAGTTGTGTAAACTGGAATCGGTGATGTGAAATTCACAGTGTTCTGCTGAGTCAGGACTGGGGCCAGTGAATCATCTTCATAGGTTATGTAATATTAGCTCATACTTGTCATATTTGGGTTACAGAGAGCTCTCCTACAGTATAATTTCCTCCTATACCACTATACCCAGAGCTAGATGTGTTATAAAGTAGTTTATATTAATGTATGTGTGTATTTGGGGTACGGATTGTATTTAACTGACAGCTAAAGCACAACAAAAACTCTGTTGCACTCATGTTCAATAACAAAAAAGATGATGTCTTTATTTTTTAGTCTCCATCATACAGTCAATTTAGCTGTATTTACAATTTAACACTCTCATACATCACATTACACATTCAGCATTCAAAGAAATGCTATTCTCACATTTGTCACTTTATTCTGTCACTTTTGCTCTCAGACAGTACCAGATACTTGATTTTCCTCATGACTGCTCTCTTCTGATCTTTCTACCTGATTTGTCAGAGCTAAAATTATTGCTTGCACCCCCCCTTCATGCCCTCTGCTCATCTGGGTTCGTAATAATCTCAGCCATCTCTCAGCTTCTCCACAAGCGCTCTCTACAATCTCCAGGGTCCTGCTCCAATTTTCCTCCAGGATTCATTTCTTGTTTTCACTTGACTAACAATTTATTTGAGGTTCTCAGCCCTGTAAAAGGATAATATCCGACGGAAAGTTGCCAAGGGTTAAACAAATGAAGGTAGAAAAATAGCGTTGATTTCTAAGTTGTGTCGCTTCAAACTCTTCAAATGTGCGGTCTAAAGATTTCCAAGCAAGACTGGTTGAGCTGCACCAGGAGAAATTAGTGCTTCCTTGAGAAACTAATGAAAGCTCCCCATTAGCTTGTCACTGTACTGCATCTACAGGGCGCAGGCAGAGCTCTTCTTTAAATTAACTCTTTGAAAAATAGTGGTAACTGATGCACTTAGCAAAGAGCAATGAATACAATTCAGGCGATTCAGTACTTAGAGTAACTTAAAATCAAGTGGAGAAGCAGTATTTTCCTGTCTCTGCTTTTTAGTGCTTTTCACACACCTTGATGGGTGAGATTACAAATACAGCCATATAATTTACTGGCTCTAATTTTGACTGATTATTCTAGGGGCTAATGCACATCCGAAAAGGGAAAAGAAAAATAGGTGCAGATTATTTGATAGATATGGTTTTAGTTTTAAAAGATCATCTCTACTTATGTATCACCACATGAGTTCCTAACCTTTAAGATTTTTAATAAACTAAAAAAGAAAAACTGTACAGATTGTCTGGATAATGTGGACGATGTTGCCACAGTCTTTTGCAGCATTTATTGTAATTACAATACTATTCAATATTGTGAAGCAGGCTTGTTCAGGGAAGTAATGTGATTTTTAAAATTGAACTGCTACTTCTGAACCTATTGATATGTATTTATGCTCACAAAGAATGAAAAAATAAATAAATAAAATGGTACAAGTAACAGTCCTGGCAGTCAAAGACAAATCAAAATTACTATCACTACTATTATGAGATAATTTTTGCAAAAACAAATGATACAATAAATGCCCATCCTATCAGATTGATTGGTTTATTGACTGAAAGTGATAGGAGTTTTTTTTTAGTTTCTATGTATTTAAGAACAAGTAAAAAGTGATGATTTCACAGATCAGAGCTGAACATGGAAAACTTTTAACTTCTGGTTGACGACTCTATAAATTTATAACATCTGTAGAGAAGTCTCATTTTCTCAGAGTAAAATCCAAGTGTATTTTCTGCCTATTTTTCAATCCGTAAAGGTAAAAGGAACACAAATACCTCTCCTCCTTCAGGTATTCTAGTTTCATATAGACGTACAAGCTGATGATGCAGCTTTAGCTCACCAGATTTGAATCTACGTTGTGATAAATTATTCACGTTGCACACAAACAGATTGAGAATACCAACATCAACGCACAAAGCCAGCTAAACCTCCATCAGAGAACGAGTCAAGGCTTCACCGTCAGGCTGTACGTCAAACGTTTCCCCCCATTCAATGCTGACAACTATGAAAAGCCCAGTTTATGGCCACAGTAGTAACACCAGCGCTGGCCATGAAGGGACAACAGGTTTTGTAATACCAGAAACTAATAACCACATGAACCCAAGGTTAACATGATCCAACACTGAATACTAAATGGAGCTCTAGCAGCGAGCATGAAGTGCTGAGCTTGGCCCGTTCCCTCTGCTGCTCTCTGCATTGATTTTGCTCAGAAATAAAAAGCAGGGAGAATGGAGTCTGACGTCTCGAGGCAAAACAAGTAGAAAACAAAAGGGCTGCAAAATGTCCACAACATGCAGATCTGACAGCTGTTATCTACGCAGTCAAAACGTTCAGTTTTGTAGGGACACATTGCACTCTGTTATCACACTTCTAGACTTGTTAAACTAATTTGTAAACAGTAAAATTAAAAAGCAGAATTTTGTTAAGACATGAGTGCGTTTTTGTTTTTTTTAAACTACGTCAAAACTTTAATTAATAGTAGGAACTGCTTGCATCCCACCATCAGCTGTTGCTGACAACCATTGTGCTGTCACCAGTACAGTTTTTGCTGAGCTACAGACACTTCAATGCGTCTGAGGCAACGTCTGGTCATTTCAGTCGTGCCGCTACACTTCCAACGTTTCAACAGTTTGTCAGCTGCTCTACCAAAGAGAAGACGACACTGGTTTTGTTTCATGCATGTCTCCTCTGATGACTTCCACTGGAAAAATCAGATGACAGTCATTTTTCTCTGATTGGAAAAAAATAAATCTATATCTATGCTGTAAAACAAGATTATTTTGGATAAACGCTGATGCTATACAGCAGGGGTGTCCAAAAAGAAGATGACAAGAAGTAGTTGTAAGGATCATGGTATGTTTTTTAATGACTTATTGAGTTAAATTTAATCAAGTGATCTTAATTGTGTTTCTTATTTAATGGATAAACTGCAATTGCGATGTGGTGTTTTTTTTTTTACATTAATTTGCAAACTTTTGCACACTATAGAAAAGCTAGTGTCTTCAGTCAGAGGCTTCTTCAGAACCACTGTAAAGCAAACTGCTACAGGAGATCCAGCCTGTCCACAACAATCACCACATTCAACAACTCCTTAAAGAAAATTGTAGAAAATGAGTTACATTTAATCTCCCATTGAGTTTAATAAAGTACTTCTGAATTTAATTAAACAACTCAAATGTATCACCCAATTTGAAAGCATTATTACTTTCTATTATTCAAATCCCCACCAAACAAAGACTTGTGATCACAATATTTTAATCTAAATGTACTTATGTGTTGATCTTCTTCCCTTTATACTGCAAAATAAATTTGTTTACATCCAAAAGAAAAATTTGAGTGAGCACAAAGAATCAAGGACAATATGTGTAGCCGTGTAGCACCGAGTGTGTGTGTGAGTGTGGCGAGGTACTGCTGTTCTACAGTGCTGCACTCTCAGCTGCTGGTAATTCAGCAATCAGTGCTAATGTGTATTTATCTCTCCTGCAGTGGTGCTGCAGCCTCCTTCACTGATTACATATCCTAGAATTATCTCCAGCACCGGGGCTCTGCCAGCTATCCATCATCAAGTTTGTGTCCTTCTCGAGTTCTTCATAACTTTTAGGGGGTTTATAAAAGAACCTTTCACAGATGCGCTTGCATCTGTGAAAGGTTCTTATGGTCTGGGTCATTTTATATCCAGACCATATAATGGCATGTGGTGGTATTTATTTTTTAATCATTATTGCTTTGTGTGACTCGTGAGTGCTCAGAATCTATGTCGGTTGAGGTGTTTCTGTGTCTTAAAAATGGCATTCAGACTCATTTAGATAGGATCTGTTCACGTGGCATCAAAAAGTTGAGAGAAATATGTCTGTGGGAGCTAAATCAACTTCCTGTTTAATGGAGACAAATTGGCCAGAACTACAAAACAAAATGGAAGGCTTCTACGTCTGGATTACGCCATGTCAAGTTATCAGTTTGATCAGGTTGATATCTTGAAAAAATGTACAATTATAGGCAGAAGATTACACCCACTTCTGATTCCACTGACATACAAAACTGTTTAATTTACTTACAATGTGAGTTTTTTGGAATGCATCATCCTTTGAAAATTATATTTCATATGACAGAAAAGTGACACACTGCAGATACAGCACCGCATTGGAAATCCTTAGGCGAAGAAATAAAAAAGCTCAAAACCAGAGGAGGACATACGGCGTCTTGCAAAGACTTTAACTCAGCGGTGCCCAACGTGGGTCCTGGAGGGCCGGCATCTTGCATGTTTTAGTTCTCTCCCTGGTGGTAGTAACAACCTTCTCAGCATGTCAGTGTTCTTCTAAAGCCTCTAATGAGCCATCATCTGATCCAGGTGCGTTAAACCAGGGAGAGAACTAAAACACACAGGACCGACTTTGGACACCCCTGCTTTAACTAATACTCTGTATTCTTCACTAGCTCCACTTCAGAGGGCCAATGTGTCAATTAACCAGTTCTGAAATATCCCAATGACCTGAATGTAAAA
The DNA here is from genome assembly GCF_019740435.1 of Gambusia affinis. Lineage (NCBI taxonomy): Eukaryota > Metazoa > Chordata > Actinopteri > Cyprinodontiformes > Poeciliidae > Gambusia > Gambusia affinis. The sequence goes on along the minus strand of NC_057869.1, from coordinate 28,514,262 downwards.
ACCCCCAGTGGCTCAATTTTATCCCGCTGGCTGTATTTTCAAACAATACCACGTTAGCTAAATTGACAGATAATTAAAAGAAGAGTCCCATACTGCAAATACAATAAAAGAACAAGAACTTTATAGTTATGTTATTAAAAACATATCCAGGACTAACTTCCTAGTGGAATTGTTTCCTTGGGTTACACAATGCACAGCAACAAAGAAAATGTTTTCCCTTGAAAGGCTCATATCGCAAAACACATCAGTAACTCTACACTTGTGATTCTTCAAGGACTTATAAAACAAGTTGGAAGAACTATCAGATGATTTCCAGCTTTAAAGTGAAAAAAAAAGCAGGAGCCCTTATTAACAACAGGGTAGATTTCTTGTGGATTGCTGTCAACAAATTCAAGTAATTCACGCTGCCACGTTTTTCAAATAAAGGAGGATAAGATAGATTTTAGCCTTGAGGCAGAGATTTGACGTGTTGAGTTCCACATTGGGGACTCTTGTTTTACAAATCAGATCAAAGAAAAATGGAAGAGATAAAAATTCGGATCCTCCTTGAGTTATATACTCAACTAAAAAAATATCAACATTGCCTTGTGATGGGCTGGAGATGTATACAGGCTATACCTCTCTTGCCAAATGGCATCCGGAACCAGACAACAGCCTCACCCTCACCCCAACAGCCTTACAAGGATAAGCAGGTACAGACCACTGTTTGTCCAAGGTCCAAAGTCCTGTTTTCCCCTTCTATTATCAATCTCTTGCATTGTTTTTTGCCCTCTTTTCTTGCTTTACTAGAGTTTGGTAGCATTAGCTCCCACACAGTGTAAAGGTCTATCCTACTGGTTGCACATCATTCAGGAAGATAAAGAATTAAACCTGTCCTGCTAATTAGTGCACCTGGCTAACCAATCCTAAACATCTCTCTGGAGGCAAATGTTTAGGCAGTTTTCTGGTCTACAGGATTCAAGAAGAGTTCATAGAAAGCCAAGACAGAAAGACATCAGCAGGAAGGAACATTTGGTTCCCAATGATCTCAGGTGGGTTATAAGGTCCCGTCTTAGTCAAGAAGAATCCATGATGCAATAATGTGAAATGACAACATTATATTGGGATGCCAGTAGAAAAGACCTGAAACTTGATAACTTTATGGGAAAGGTAGCCTGGTAAAAACCAATCCCTTGTTCTGCACTTTGATTTGTCCAAAGCATCGCGTCCCTCTGCAATTGAGAAATGATTGCTTGCTGGAGGCGTGGACTCTGTCGAACTTTTAAAAGACTGGATCTGATTTTACCCAAGAGCTAACAATTAGACGTGATGTATGCAAAGCACTTGTTTGATGAAGCTTACAGGAAATTGCGTGCACTGTAAACAACCCGCTTTGGCGTAGGACTTCTTTGTCAACAATAAAATGTCTTAAGCCTTCCTCTTGCTCTGAATAATTGCTCAATATTTGGAAACAAGGCCAACGTGGACTGAATGGCTTTGTTCAGTTCCTCCACTGCCATTGCCAAACCACAACCAAAGGGAGGCTACAATTCTAAAACGGTGCAAGTGTTTAATGAAAAAGAAGGCAACGATCGGCTAAGTCAAAGTAGTCTAAATTGATGGATATTTTAGGCAAAGAAGATATTTATTGAGTTAAAAGTGGTCAACTAAATTTCAGGGTCACTGACCATTCCAAAGGGAGTGAATGAACTTACCTGCATTGTAGTAACGGTCCAGCTTTTCCCATAGGGGCTCATCCTCCCCCTGGAGATTGGACAGCTTTAGAGGTTCATAGATGGAGCCTGTAGAGGACATATTTATTACACAAAACCATCCCATACAGTAGCACATTTCCTTTTTTTACTTCAACTGATGCTTCATTTGTCAATATGCATTGGAAAAGGAAATTAGCAACATGGGGTCTTGTGCACATGTAACCGAATGGACTAATACAAATTTGACTATTTCCAGTTAATGCAAACAAACAAGCAACAGAGAATAGAAGCAAGACAAGATTTACTATCAGCAAATTCTTTTTTTTCCCACTGCAACACACTGCATCACAAAGGGCTCAGATCAAACTATAATAGGCACACCGAGAACGAGAAATTCGAATAATAATGTAGTACTCAACCAGGCGTTACAGAGTGAGCTGAGAGAGCAGGCAGTGGAGGGAAGCCCTCTCTGCTAGGCCTTCTATATTTTTCCACACACTTTTCTCTTTGTTAGATTTGCATTTTAATAGGTTTGACCTTGGGTCAAAACCACAGGTAGCCCACTGAAATATTCACATTCTTACTTAAATTAGCATAATTTCCATCGGCTTAAAAACTGCAAGGAACAAAACCAATCTCTTTTTTTCCCTTCCCCCTTTCTGAGATAACCCTTTAAACCAGTGTAGTGGAAAATAACATTATTTCTTACATAACAGAAAATGGGAGCTGTCCATGTTCAACTAGTTTTAAACAACCCCATGGCTAACTTCACTAATGAAAACCACTTGAAGCCACTTTGTCATAACTGCATATTTAGGTCGGAGTCCCTTCAGGGTTCCCAAATGATTGGAGGGGAGGAGCAGAATGCAGAGCGTACAGCTCAAAGTGATGCAGCCCGTAATGTTTTCAAAACCACACGATCGCTAAAATAACATTTATTTCATTATATTCAAGAATATCAAGAACCAAAATTAAAGTTTAAGGCTTATGTTCTGTTATCATCCAAAGCATTTGTATCTGGACTTATTGCACAGTTTAAACCAGTAGTTTACATACACTGAAAAAAAGACACTTGTTTTGACTCTGAAATTAAATCTGACAAAACTTTTCATTTCTTAGAACTACTAAAATTATTTCTCTTTGCAAAACCAAAACCTGTTCATCTCTGGGTCACAGAACCCGTCTCATTCCTGAGCGTTTTGATGACTGGACATTCCCATAATGTCTGTACTTGTCTATAATTGTTTGAGATAAATGAGACGCCTTCAAGTATGTGGAAATTGTTCCCAAAGATGAACCAGACTTGTGCAGCTGCCATAATGGGCCAAGACATCTCTTCCTTGTATCTTGGTTGGTTTCTATTGACTTTCCCCGTCATGTCAAACAAAAAAAGCATCGTGCATCAGGTGTGGCTCAAAGCTCAAGAGCTTGAGCTTCCAACTAACTCAGGTGTGTCAGTTAACGCATCAGAGGTTTCCAAAGCCACAACATCATCATCCATTTTTTTTTTTTGTCATTGTTTTAAAAGTTTTAGTAATGTCAACCTGTCAACTTCTGCTTTTGACGACATAAATAAATAAATCTCTAACATATTTTTGTCAAGAGGTGTGGCTTTGTGGTAGAACCAAAATGCAGACATGAGGTGGGGACGTGGATCATATCAAGTGTTTAATGAAAAAATAATGAGTACAAAAATTACAGGAGTGAAGACAAAACTCAAATAATAAATCCAACAAAATCACCTAACCAGGGGTACACAGGGAAGCACGGAGTTGAAGTGAGGATCCGACGAGTTGGGGGTGAGACTGAGGAGCTTAAATACTAGGGGAGTTGTGAGTATGACCAAAGGACTGGACTGATGAGTTAATAGATAACAGGTGTGGGTAGTTGGCGCAGGGATCAGGCTGAGGGGAGGCGAGAATGTGGCACAGGGAGCTGGGGAGATACACAGGGGGACACAAAAGAGTGAGGGAGGAAACACAAGAGAGCTGGAAATAATGCTAATATTAAAGAAACACTAAGATTAAAGAAAATATGATAAAGAAAGAAACAGAGACATGAGGGGGAACTATGAAAGAACCAAAACAGAAACAAGGCTGATCTAAAAATAATAAAAACTAAGGATCACAGAGGACTAACAAAGAAATAACCCTAACTAGAATCACCAAGGATGGACATATGTAGACTCCGACATGGAAGAATAACTAAACCTAGAGTAACAAGATAACTAGGAACACTATGATGGGGCTGAAATAAAGAAACACAAGAAAAAGAAAGATCTAACAAGAAATCAGTAACAACAAATAATACGAAATCGACAAAAAGTGAATAAAAACAATAAGAAGATGAACAACAAAACCAAACCCAAAAACCCAGAGTCTTGACAATTTTCTCTCTCATTATTGTGACATTTAGAAAATAGAAATAATTTTGGTAATTCAAACCAACCTAAAATAAAAGAAGTTTGGTCTGATTTAACTTTATTCAATGAGGAGAAAAATAGGTGTTTGTCTTTTTATTGTACATATTCAAACTTTAGGTTTCTACTGCATCTCTCTAGCACTCCTATTAAACATATTTCTTAATGAATTGCTAACCACTAAGAATTAAGATTTAAATTTGGTTAAATTAGGAGAACAAGCTGCTGTGGGCATATTGCTTAATGATGTGGAAAAATTAACCCAGTCAGTTTTAACATTAAACAAGCAAGACATGGAAAACCATCCAAGAATCTAAAAGATTTCTGAATGCATTTTCTGTCCGCTCTGGCTTTGTGCATAACTCTGACCCATATTCACTCCTGCTACTTACCGAGTCTGCGAACTTCTCGACGGGGCTGGGCAACCGCAGCCATTGAGACAGCCATGCTCAAAGGGTGAAATTAAGGCCAACCGTCTCTCTTTTTCTCTCTCTCAGCTAAATCAGAAATCTACAGCAATTCACAGGAAGCAGTTAGTAGCACAGCGTTAGATTTGACACATGCGCCAATCAACAATGAATTACATTTAGCGGCAATGATGATGAACAACATGCAGAGAATCACAGGACATATTAACAATGACTTGCAAAATTATTCATACCCCCTGATTATTTCCATATATATATATATATATATATATATGTATATATATATTCAGTTGATATTACACAAAAAACATAAACTTCAGTGTATTTTAGTGGGATATGGCTGACCAACACAATATCAACGGTTTCTTAATTTTTTTCCAGAAACTAGAAGTCTGAAGAGTACGGTGTGCAGCCTTATTTACTTTGATAATTCTATATACATAACTCTAAAGACTAGGCTGCAGCTAATGCTTAATTTTACTTAAAAAAATAAAATAATTGAAATCCTAGGTACTGTCTATAACTCTTCAGGGCCCTGCGACCTGTCCAGGGTGACCCCGCCTCTCGCCCAGAACGTAGCTGGAGAGGAACCAGCAACCCTCCCGAGCCCACTAGGGACAAGGGTGTAAAGAAAATGGATGGATGGATGGATGGATAACTCTTCAGGGTTTTTTTTTGTATAGAAGAAAAAAAAAAGAAGCCATCTATCTTATCTACTACTTTATTTTGGTCTATCGCTTATAATCCCAGGGAAATACACAGAAATGTTTGGTTGCAAGATGAAGAAAGGGCTTTGAATACTTTTACAGAAGTCATTTGGTGAACTACATAAAACACAATCTACTCTACAATGACGATGTAATTAGGAAAGTAGACAATAACTGTAATTAAACCACTTATTGAAGCTGTTGAATTGCAGTAATTTTGAGATGCTTTCTATAAGCTGGACCAATTTTAGTAAATTATCCATATGCAGGAAAGGATCTGAATACAGTTAAAAGCTAAACAGGTCAACTTTTTGTAATGTAATAACTTTGAAGAGTTTTGTCCCAATAAGAGACAAAAGTACATTTTTACTCTCGCACTGTTTCTCGCAAACTCTTTAAAATTAAACAACCTTTAGCATTTAAGAGGCCCAGCAGGTTTTACAATGACTCCATCACGACAAGACAGCGCAGGAGCAGAATGTTTTGCCGAGGAGTCCCAGCGAACAGAGACCCTCCGTAAAGCTCCTAAAATAGCGCCAAAGCTTGGCTCATGAAAACCCCTGACCTTTGCTGCTTGTACCATCACCTCGGTTCTGAACAGGTTGAGAGTACAAACAGACCAGTCAGGCCCGAGGTTGCCGGACTTTCACAAACAAGCTGTAGCACAGCAGACACCGCCGGGGCGCGCTATACAACGTGAGATCGTGCAAAGTAAATGAGTCAGACCTGATCTCTTCGATCGGGCTTTAAATTCCAAGAGTTTCCATCCGACATCTGCCAGACTCGCCATGTTTACTCTCAGTCAATTCTGCCAGGACTTAACAGCGTTTCTGCTTTGCGCCCTTCAAAGTAAAACGTTTATGGCTGTGATTTACAGTCAAAATGAGAATAAATTACATTTCAATGAGCTTCAGTGAAAATTTAAAAATAAAGTATTTCATGGTAGAAAAAAATTATTAGGTTTGTTATTAAATGTTCAGTTTTAAGAATGAAATGTATTTATTTTGAAGAGCAACAGCAACACTTCCCTTGCTACCGTTCTCCAGCTTCAAACACCTGTCATCTGTCAGGCTGCCAGTTTGCACGACATTGACGTAAATAACATAGTAATTTTATATATATGTAACAAAATTGGCGTACTTTTTGATTGTACGGACTCTAACTTCTGATAAAATAATAATACAAACAATCTATACAGATCTTTTGAAGAATACTTATTGTATTCAGGAGATGGTTGTGTTCCTTCCAGCCGTAAAGCGGTGTGCCGTATTCCAGTTGGTGGATGTTGTGGAACTGCACTTGTACCAGGATGCGGATGTTTACATTAAAGACCTTTTTAATAACGTTTTTGTTACTTTTATTGGAACAACGAGGCCTCTTTGCTCTTCAAGATGTAACCGTGGAGCTGTTCGGGACCAACAAATATGGGACGGTGGCGGCGTTTGGTGACTTCAACTCGGATAAACAGACTGACATCTTTGTCATCAGAGAGCGTATGTAATGCTACTGTCATTAGCGACCTGGCACACAGCTGGTCAGATGAATATAAACATACTTTTATAGTAAGAAAAATAAATTGTCGGCCGATGTGTTTTTGTTTCATGTGTATTAATATTCGAGGGGATAAACGTACCTGTAACTCCATGGCTTGTCAAATGTAAACTTCCTTATTGAGTTAGTTTAAAAAATTACTACAAAATATATACTTTTTTAAAGCCGTAAATGCGCAGGTGGAATTTAGTAAATTAATTTTGACCTCATTAAGCTGTTGCAGTAATTCAGGAAATAGATACAGTTAATTAAGCACACCTGTGATGTTATCGGCTGTCACGAGACAAAAGTATGCGGTCAAAGCTAGCTCATTTATTGTCATAAATTATTCAAGCTCACTGTAAGTAAAGCCATTCAAAAACAGAGCTTTGTCTGGTAACGACTATATAAACTCTAAATGCTCTCTCTAAGTAAATCAGTGGAGGGAAAATAGCCTTTTTTCAAATAGAAATGAACTATTATTATGAACAAAATTGGTTATTATGTTTTATGTTTTTATCATGTAAATCACTTTGAACTGCATTCCTTCGAAATGTGCAATACAAGTAAACTTTTATTGGTCATTTTTGAAGACGCTGGCACAGAAAAAGATGCAAACTATTGTCGTTTTTGGGCCACTTAAGCTTTGATAATCAAAGCTGAGGCTCTCTGGACTTAACTCAGCAACAGAACCTTTCTGAATAAAGGTTCTGAATGAAATATAGAAAACAGCAGAGTACTTTAAAAATTGACCTGGAACACTTATAGATTATAATTTTTTGTGAGGAAAATAAAAGAACAGGAAATATAAATAGCAAGAACTTCAACACGTGTTTACATATAAACAGTTATTGATTACTACGTTTTACTACACAATAGATGCCAGTCATGCTAGTTTTCCCCTCATCTAGCACAAATAATAAAAGAAATTGATGGGAGAGTACAAGACATTTTAAAATAACTAACATTGCAATGATTATGTTTGATTTAAAATTGCTTTTATCCACTTTTTAAGTAGTTGAAATCTGGAGAACTTTACTTCATATCACCTATTTTTGAATATTTGTCAATGACAGGCTGCTTGTCCATACTGGGGGTTTGTTGTGGTGGGTAACAGATCTGTTTTAAATCTGTGTTATTTTACAACTTTTGCAGAATCTGAGGTAGTGATTTTCTTGGCCGACTCCAAGCCTCCTTACTTCAAGCCCAAAGTTAACATCACTAAGGAGATGTTGCCAGGGTAAATATTCTCAGAAATAACGTCTTTTTTGTTTGCTTTTGATAAGTAACTGTATAAGTGGTGCATTCAATGTTTCTGTCTGCTGTATGCATGGAGTTTGTTTTATTGATGAGTCAAATTTGGCCACTGGCTGTCATCTCAGTACCCCTCTTTCCTTTTCCAGGTTCAAAAACATTACCAGTGTTGTTCCTGGAGATTATGATGGAGACTCTCAGATGGATGTCCTTCTGACAACTCAGGACATATCTTCAAAAACATCAGTTTTCATTTTCTGGGGGAACAACCAGACATTAGGTAAATATTAACAATAAATGATAGCTTAGATTGATTTCACTCTTCTTTCTGTTTCTTTTCTAGTTTCTGTTTTTTTCCCCAAAATGTATGCTATAAATACAGTAGTATGAAATGTGTGTTTTTGCCGTTTTATGCTTTTCTTTAGTTTTTGCGTTTTCCTTTTGTCACAGTTTGAATTTTCACATCATAAAAATTGTTAATTTTGGAAAAGTATGAGCTAAATAATAATAATAAAAAGACAGTTTTCAAATTATTGGCCCTTTTATCAAGGGGAAAGAAACTAATAAAGTCCTCTAATTATGTGAAAAAAGTAGCTTGTTTTCCTGAGTTTTAGCAGGAATCAAGGATTTCCGATAACTGGCAATGAATCTTTAACGTCACAACTCAGTATGAAGAACATTTCTAAGGTCATATCATATTACCAAGATTATACTGAAGTCCGCAGAATATTTACCCAACAGCCTTGAGGGTCAATAAGATGTATTTTGGTAAAGTGAGTTTTGATGTTCCTTTAGATCAGCAGTTTTATCTCCCAGGGCTTCACCTTAGCACCGTCTCTTCTTATTAAACAATGAACCTTGACATAAACTGACTAGATTGTGATCTGCAGAGCTTTAGATGTTGTTTTAGACTTCCTGGTTGGATAGTTGATGTGCAGTTGGTTCAAGTTTGATTGAACAACCTCTCATATGAAGATTCACCACTGCAGGAGTTTAATTCTCTGGTTGAATTTTGGTTTGCTGGACTTGATGCCTCTGCACAACCAGAAACTTCCTTCTTCTGCCGAATAAATAGATTTTATTCACTCTGCTGTGTAGAAAGTAGAACATTCTTGTCAAGCCAGTGTCATTAGAAACTTTCAGAAGAGTCTGTAATAATTTACTTTTTAGAAAATTTACATTTCTTTCACCTTTTGGTGTCCCATGCTTGGCAAAGTTCGAAGTGGCAAATTTTTAGAGTGGGAGGAAACATATTTTGTTCTTTAAGATGTTTTTTTTATTCCACTCAGGTTATTTTTGTCTAACAGTAACATTTGAGGTCTGATAGAAAAGCAAAAGCAAAAGATGTCATTAACGGGGTAAACACTTTTCCACCTCCTCACTTAATGTATTTAATTGAAATATATTATGAGCAATTGCATGTTTTTGTTGGAGCCACTGATAGAAGCTGTTCTCATCATGCTTTTCCCATAATTTTTATGACAGATTGTTTCTAGTATCCAATAAATGACTGCACTGTAAATAGTTGAAGATTTTATGTGTGTTTCCAAATCTCTCATATCCAGACTTTATGTTTGAGTTGTGTTGTTAATACATTAAGTGTAAACAGCTTGTGTTTCCACATTGTTGAGACAAGTCCAGTGTTTTGATTCTCCCCTCATTTTCTTCATTGTTGTTTTAACGTAGTCATTCTTCAGCGTGAAAATAAATCACGTCTTTAAGCAGAACTGGATTCTCTACAGTCCTGATCAAAGTATCGAGAGGAGAAAAACGATGCTCCCGTCTGGTGTTCATATTTTATGCTGCTGGATCGTATTCGGGTTAAAAGTTGAGCGCCAAATGCAAAAAAAAAATTCAAAGACAAAACAACATAGCTAATATATTAAAAATCTAATTTAAACTGGAACACGGTGCTCGTTATCTAGTCAGAAGTCTTAAGACAATTTAAAAATCATCTTTAAAAAAAAGCCTAAAATGAAATGAAACCCAAAAGTGTGAAAAATCTTGACTGGTGACAATGTGGAGCAGGGCTGTGAAACCCATTTTCATTTTGGGCCAGATCAAGATCAAGAATGTATTTAAATTTCCAGTTGCGGTAGACAGTATTGATAAAACTACCTATTAACAATCAGTTAAAATGTAAATAAACAGCTGTCTTTGCATCTGATGAAAACCACAAATATAGAGTTTGTCATAAATACTCTTATACTTCATTATGATCATTAAGGAGGTTTTAATGACCATAATGACAGAAAATGTTCGGGATTTGAGTCACACTTGGACATCTTTTTGGCCTTCAGTACTTGAGGTGGTTGTTAAAAAGGTGCTAATATACCCTTGCTAGCCAGCTAGCTTTGTTAAATGTCTTTTATTGGTAATTGTAAATGTATCACCAGTCGACAAGAGGACATTTGTTTGTGCTACCGTCTTGCTTCTCTTGCCAATCCATAAGAGCCAGCAGGATCCCCCAATTGTCCCCTATATTAACAGATTTTTTGGTCTTAAATTTCATTCAAGCTGGCATTTAAAAGGTCTTAAAAAGTCATAAATTTGACTTCCTGAAACCTGAAGGTGCCTTGGCTGTGATTTAATTGATAAAATAATTTTTAAGCACACCGTTATCACAAAGGTTTTCTTTCTAGAGACTACGGGGCCACATGAAAACATCTGGCAGGCCGGATCTGATGCATGTGATGTAGAGAAACCAGTTTAGAGCAAACAGAAATGTTTTCAGGGATGATTGCCTTCCGTTAAGAGTTCTGCCCCTTGCAACATGTCAACATATCCTACTCTGCTTGATGCCTCTGCACAACCAGAAACTTCCTTCTTCTGTCGAATAAATGGATTTAATTCACTCTGCTGTGTAGAAAGTAGAACATTCTTGTCAAGCCAGTGTCATTAGAAACTTTCAGAAGAGTCTGTAATAATTTACTTTTTAGAAAATTTACATTTCTTTCACCTTTTGGTGTCCCATGCTTGGCAAAGTTCAAAGTGGCAAATTTTTAGAGTGGGAGGAAACATATTTTGTTCTTTAAGATGCCATCGTATGGATTTTGGGCCACAGTCGACATCAGTAAGGGCTTTACCTTAGATTTGGGATTTGCCTGTGTCTTCCTGGAAACCCCACTGGATCAGTTCAGGACCTTTTATTCACCTTGCAAGAGATCTTGGTTTTGCAGCCCAGCAGTCGTCTGGAAAATCTTTTTTCCTCTGCTACCCGGTGTTCATGAGAGAGAATATCTAACAACAAAAGGACATAAAACTCAAATGTCTGGACACATGCCGCCTTTTAGGGCCATAGATTAGAATGGTTTAAGTTTAAATGTAGTTTTCAATCATTTGTCTGTTGCGTTTCTCCTGTTTAAGTCTCATTTTACCAGTCAGATTCTGCTGCCTTTCTGTTCCCCTTTGTAACTCATGACCTGCCTTCTTTGTTCCATTCCTGCAGAAACCTCCAAGTGGCATACCCTGAATTTCACCTTAACAGATCAGCCTCTTGTTATGGAGTAAGTATTAGTATCAAGGTTTTTCAGATACATTATGCTGTGAATATTTTAAACACCAATTGCAGGAATATACTAATGTCCCTAATGGGTTTTTCTTTCCCACAGTTTCAATGGCGACATGATTCCAGATGTCTTTGGGGTGACCGCGCCTCTCCAAACTGTAGTCTGTTATCTTACCAAAAGGTGAAAGTAATACCTTTCAAAATGCACATTTCTTGGCTGTGTCATTAACCGCTACTCACTAATTTATTCAGAATAATATAGAATCATAATTTTCCCCCCCCACTTTAGGATTCAAGAGTGCAGGAATGATTTTAATAAATCAATCAAAATGCGCACTCCTCACTCTAATGCTTTCATTGACCTCAACAAGGACTTCACTGCTGGTGAGTAACAGATCATTTATCAAGTTTCTAATAAATAAAAGATAAAAAATGTGTTTTGTTTGACAGCTCAAACCAACTACTTTATGTTTGTTGGCTAGAGAAGCTGAATGAATGGTAGTGGAAACATACAAAGCTGGTCTTTTCCTTTCCTGATCAGTGTTTAAGGTTTTTTCTTGGGTACTTGTCATGTTTATTATTATTTTGTTTTAAAACAGTGACTGTAAAAGCATCTGATTCTGTGGTCGTATTCCTAAAGCAGCCCTGATCGCCACACAGTTGCAACCAGAGAATTTCAGTAATAAATACTGACAGTTCCAAAATTACACCAAGACTGACTACAGGCAGAAACCTTAATACATCTGCCTGTGAGTGTTGGTTTCTATTAGACTGGTGATGACGGTGCTTGTTGTCACAGTCAATTTGGAGCTTTTGTTCTCAGATGAGCTTAAAGTTGATTCTTGGACAACTTGCATCACTAAAGAAATAAAAACACAAATTGTTTATCAGATTTTGCTAAGGACTTCCACATATGAATGTTGATTCAATACATAGATTTTAACATGTTAAAATGTTTTGATTAAAATCAATTTTTTTAGCTTATACAAGGTTCAGAGGGGAGCCGTTGTGGTGTTACAAACAGGTTTTTCAAAAGTTTTAGTTTGTTTCACACAGTGCAATGTGAACGCGAACTGCAGCAGCTGAAAATGTGACAAATGTTGCAACTTTGGTCCTCAATCAAACCGAGTCTACTAGACTACCAGGTGTGAAAACACTCTTACACCACTCTTCCTTGGAAAACTGTTCAGGTTCTCAGGTTGCATGTGGCCCTTTTCAAGTCCCACCACACATTCTCTGCAGGATTTAGCCCTGGGCTTTGACTGGGTCAAGTTAAATTAGTTAAATGTTCTCCAAAGTAGATGGAAAATGTATTCCTTTCACCTTCTCCATTTGCTTAGAAGCATCACCAAAGCATGACGCAGCCACTTCCGTGCTTCACACTGGGAATGGTGTGTTGGTGGCGATGTACATTTGCCGTCTGCCGTTTTTATTTTGTAGAAATCCGCTTTCACTTTGACGTTAAGGGAATTTTAATCTTTTTTTCTTTTTAGTCAAAAAAGCCAAAGTTTGATGATCATGATTGATTTGCCAAAAGCAATAAAAATAGTAAAACGTTCGAGGGGTGGAATACTTCTTATAGCTGTTTATAGTACAATTTGTACCTATATGTACCAATCAGTAGAGCAGGGGGATCTTTGTGGTAAATCTATAACTTTTTATGAGCAGTCAGCCCTTTTTACGTTGCATTGGACAAATGTGTAGCGGAGACATGAGAAAATTAATTGGAGAAATCTGAAAAAAGAAAACTGCACATCTGGTGGGTTTTTACTCCTGGCTGCTGCTGTTTCTGAGGGGTGGCTTACAGAACACAGGAGGAAAAGAAAAGTGAGAGAGAAAAGTAAGCAGGAAGCAATGGAGTGATGAAGCTCAGCTGGAAAGGAGAGCTGGCTTGAAAGAAGAGGATGGCTGGAAAGATAAAAGAGGGATGTGAGGTGGGGATGAGCTTTTAGAAAGGCTCTGTTCACTGTCTGTGGAGGCCACCTGCTCCTCTAAGCGCTACCGGCTGGAGCGTCACAAAATAGAACAGGCAGAGCTTGAGTCCCTAAGATGGGCAGGTTTGTTCTTGTCAGCTGGTTCTCCCTCCATTGGATGTTGAGTGTTTGCTATGCTACTGAAAAAAAAAACCCTTACAGTTAAGTTTTAGATGTAGATTTCAGTAGCAATAATATAGTCCCCAGATTATATGTTGAAAACAAATTCATATCATTCTCTTCAGATTCTTATCTGCACCAACCTTTGCCATGTTTCCTGTTTTTCATTTTACATCTCTAGCCTTTTTATTTTTTTAGTCTATCAAAGAAAATACAAACACTGAAGTAAATACTCTGACAAAAGCTGGAAAGGTTCAAGAGATAATAGCCGCCTGCACCCAGAGGTACTGTCCTACAGCTGCTTTGTGTTTTACCTGCTGGGTATTAAGTGTTGTACCTTCACTTTTTGATTGACATTTCTTTTTGCACAAAAATGTGGTTGCCTATCAAGACTGCTTACAAATAAGCTGTAGGACTGAATTAATTTCTCCTATTATGCTTGAAGCCACATACTAGTTAAAGCGAGAACAGCCCACAACCACTCTTAAAATAAGACCTCTCGCATAAGAAGAAACATCTGGGTCATGAAGTTTCTGTGTTGACAGCGTTTCTTTTTTCTTGTGTGTGCAAATCTGCTGGGATAAAAAGAGTAGGCGGCCAAAAATGTAGACATCTTTATAAATTAATCTGCATGGATATGTTAATTACCAGCTAGTCAAAGCCGGCACAGAAAGCATCCCACCGAAACTAAACAGAGAGTTTGTTCTTTTAAAGCTTTTCAATTGCTTTGACCCTTTACCAGTGCAAATCTTTATCTTGTGATTTTATTCAGCGTTTCTAGGGGGAAACTCTGTTTGGTCCCCATCCGACCAAACAGAGAAGCAACACACTCTGGTCTTTTACTGGTGCCACTTAAGAACAGGAAGGGCGGTTTCACTGCAGTGTCAGGACTCCAATCCTGGTCTGCTCAGTGCCATCACTGTAAACAGTTTCATAATGGTATATTGGCTGACCCCACTATATCAGCAGTTCCAGCTAAGGAAGGAAAAAAAAACTGGAATTGTTTCCTGGCTAATGTCATGGCCTCATTTAGCCTTCTTGTTGGTCTCTCTGGCCAAGCAACCTGGCCGTGACAGTGACTTATAGCATGCGGCCCATAATAATTTCATAGTGTCATGTTCTGGCAGCCATTACCTCTAACAGCAATATATTCATATCAGATTAGTGTTTTTTTCTCTTTCTTTTACTGCCAGTTAATTTGTGTTTGTCAAACAAATCAAGAGACTTTAGACCTTAATAAACCTCATTGATTGTCTTATTTTTTTACAAACACTTCCTGAAACGCTTAAAAATCAAATGGGTGTAATAACGTTTTGCAACTACCTGATGGTTGGACAGCTTAAATAACAGATTACAAACCAATAAATATCTTTGATGTGGAGCTCATCTGTCTAATTATTAAAAAATTTAGCAGCAAAAAAGGATTTTTGAATTGACAACGTTGCTGTCTTTGTCTATTATATGGTTTTTGATTAAAATGCAATTATATGCGATTAGTTACAGACCCTGCAATTAACGTGATTCAAACTTTTAATAGAGTCCCACTACTAGATTAAAACCATGATATACATTAATACTGATAACTGGCCTTCTCCTATTATATTCAGGAAGCATCCCCCTATTTAGGTCTGTCATTTGAAGAGTATTATTATGGCTCCAGGCGTCACATCACGTGTCTGAAGAGAATCTGTGGAGCAGAAGTCTACCAGCAGCTTGATTAGAAACTTTGTTGAGAGAAAATTTTGTAATTGCATAGTACTTATAGATGGTATTTTGTGAGAAAGGCTTGCACAAAGACAACAATACTGGCATAAGGATTCATTGCTAGGCAACAGGGATGGTAATTCTCTGCAGCATCCAATTAAACTACCTCTGTGTTGAAGTGGCTTGTTGATTGTCTGACTAATATCACAGGGGTGGTGGGAGAAGAGAACAGATTTGCCACCTAACAAGGCTGGCCGAGAAGAACAGTTGCTTGTTCATAAATTATGTTTACATTTTGCAGGGCACTGTAGCAGAAGTTTAGTTTAGTTTTGCTTGTCGTCACACGTAAGGATATTGCATGAGTTTTAAACTAACCAGCAACCACAGTAGTAATGTCTGAAATATACTGCTTGGTTAACTGTCTAAATATATTTCTCAGCCCCTTTTCCTCTGTAATCCCAGGAAAACTCTTCTGTGTATCCTTGTTTTGCAACTTTATGCAATCAAAAGAAGTTAAAAACTGGGAGGCTGATCCCTAATTCAGATTTCAAAACACACTTTAATTTCTAAATATTCTCCCTCCAGGATTGATCCCCTAATAGTCTAACTTTACAGGTTGTTTTGCCTTTTCTGGATTGTGGAGAATCTTAAGCGTTGCTAGCTTGGTGGGCTTTCAGTGTTGTTTTACTTCAACCTTCACGTCAAAACTTGTTAAAACATTTGTCTGTTTTTTTTTTTCTATTTCTAAAGATTTTCTTTAAATTTCACACATTTCACACAGTCCGCTGAATATCACCTGTTTCTTGCAAAAAGGTATTTTTTTCTTTTTATATACTTATGGTGTTTACCGTAAATTTCAGAGTTTCGCCTTTTGCAATTGGGTTAGAAATGAGCATCAAGATATTTGAACACTGTTGTTTGCTAACTGAGTCAGAATTGTCTCAACTCGCATCTCAAATGATTAGATTCTCTTCTTCCAGATCTTATCCTTAGCATATTACAAATACTGCTACTACTATTAGTATATGAACATGATGGGAAACAATCATTTTTCTTCTTCTGCTAAAATAGTAGAATATATTCATTATAATGTCATAGTCTCCTATGGTGTTCCACAAGGTTCAGAGCTCGGCCCAGTTTTAAACATCCTGTAAATGCTCTCGTTGAGTGATGTCATTAGGAAACACCATGTGAATTTCACTGATAACTGATGCAATCAAGATTTATTCATTCATTATACCAGGTGATTCCTACCACTTCCTTAGCTTATGGGCAAGGAAATGGAGTTTCCCCTGAACTCCAACTAATCTGAGGTTGACTTCCCATAAAGGCTCCAGGACTCAGTAGCCATCCATATTCTTACACTGGTGAGAATGTGGCTGCAATATGTGGCAGGCTAAAATATCTGAGGCTGAGCATTAAAACTGTGTATTAACATTTGACAACTTGGGTGGATTTTTGCTTTTCTTTTATAATAATTAGTAAGTTACTTGCATTTCATTTACAATTTTGTTGTTTTAGAGATATTTTCTTGAATGATGCACTGTATGCACGGTCATTATAGTTTTACCAAAATGAGTGAACCATCATGGCTTTGTACTGTTATAATGGACACTGCTTTTGATGGTGATAGTCAACGATACTTAAGGTGCTCAGACTTGTGAATCCACACCACATTCCTGTCTATGAAATGAGCGGATATGAACTTGTTACCGTAGCTTCTGAGAGGAGTTTCTGTTTACGCAGACGTGTTCAGCATATAGGAAGTGTCATGAGCAAAATAGGCTAGCTAATGTGTGCGTGTGTGTCTGTGCGTGTGTTTTGGACATAATCCTCCCTATAGCTACTGCACCTACGTTGTTCCCTGTAATGGTTTTAGAAGATTAGCTCTTCCGGGAATAGCATTGCTCCATTCTGTGCGTGTGTGTTTTTCCATGTTTGTGAATGAGCCGTTTTGATGGATCGGGTTGGAAGACACAATGTGGAGTAGGGCAACATATTGGCTTAGAGACGGATTTATTCTGCGGAGCTCAACACTTTGTTCTTGGCCTCGATTCAGTATTTTATCAGTCTGTGTGTGTGGTGGGTGTGCATATCAAAACCAGCATCATGGTGTTGGGGACAGTTTGATAATGGTGTTGCTCAAGCTTGTGTGGGATTAGTTGGGCTGTTATATCTATTCAAGCTTATATAATTATGTTTGCATTGATGTATATCTGTGTGTAGGGGTGTAATGTGTAGTGTATCTGTTTAACAGCATTCATTCTTTATTGTTGTACCACAGTATCAAGTAGGGATGATCTGAATTAGCAGTTCTCAGTTCTTAGCTCTGGCCTGCTCCTCCTAACACACACAAATGCTTGTAATAAAATGATTTTATAGATTTATAGCTTTTCTGAACTGGAGAAAAAATCTTTTTTTTTTTTTTTTTTTGTCTTTGACCTGCTGATCAGTGGTCAGAGCTGATGAAGAAACAGTTGGCTGACTGGTTTGATGCTTTGAGCTGCAGAATTTAAATAGTGTCCATACTGGGAAGGTTTTAAAATCTAAATAAAATGTTTGGGATTTCTCTATAATTATTTATCATGCTGAATATGCTTCATTGATCTATGTTTTTTAAGTGCAACCTTCTGAAGCTTTCTTAAGACTGTTTATTAGCTGGTGACTTTGTTCTCAGACCCATTCTGTTAAAGTGCCAAACTTTACAGCAAATATAAAAAATTCACCTTTAGCCTGTCACAGTATGTAAACTTCTAAATATTTTTGGTTTTGATAATTTTTTTTTTAGTTGTGTTGGACCACAGTTGTTTGTACTTTTACAACACAGCAAGAGGGACCAAAGTCCAAATCCCACTTATGGCTTTTCTATGTGGAGATTTCATTTAGGCCAAAAATTAACCATATTTGGCTAACTGGCAAATTAGCTCAATTTGAGTACAAACCGTCATGGCTGAGTGTGTTGTGTCTCTTTGTTGCCTTGTGTCTTACGATCTGTTCAGGATGTACCCTTTATTTTACAGATTGACTGCAGATGATGGACGTTTGCCACTTCGTGATCCTGTAAATAAACCAGGTTTAGAAAAAGGATGAATACTTTTTAGTTTCCTTTTAGAAATTTAATCCTTCCATTAATATTTTAAATAAAACATTTTTTAACCAGTTCACTGAAATTCATTAAGCAATAACGTCCGGATGTCTTATAAGTGGCTAAAGCTTAGACTGTATTTAGAAAGTATTAGTTGTTCAATAGTTATTTGAGAGAAAAAAAACAGCACACTTGTTTTAATTTCTAGGGTTTTAAAATCTAAATCATGGAAATTATTCATATTGCCAACAATAAATCAAAGTGAAAAAGTTGACTGGTTCAGTGAAAATAATCCAGTAATGTTTTCACTGTAATAATCTTGCGCTCCTGTCTAAAAAAAAGGATCTGTTTTTTTGGATTTTGTTCTGTGTTTCTAATTCACATCACAGGGCCGTGGAGGTCACAATCATGATTGAAAGCCTAGTCATCTAAAGACGTTACTCTTGGTGTGACAGGTGTCTCGAGGGTCAGTCTGCAAACTGAACAGCTATAACTCTGTCTGGGAAAGGAGAAACATACACAAAACTGTGTGTGCATGTGGGCGTGTGTGTGGTAAATGGTTTGAGTAATGTGTTTTGGGTGAACGGATGATTTTTGGTAATTGTTCTAAAGTAATGTTGCCCCTGAGAATGATCCACATTATGCCACTTTTTAACCACAAATCGCCTTCTGTTCTGCTGAGGATTTATGAATTAGATAAACACACATTTGAAGAAAATAGTGAAGAGAAAGGATGCAAATTCTATTTTCCACATAAAGATTGAAAAGTGTACAATGAATTTGTTTTCAGCTTCCCTTAGTTTATATTTTGTAGAGACTGAGATTTTTATTTGTTTTTGTCAAAATGGCTTAAGTTCAGTTAGGCTAAGGTTGAGAGCTTGTATAAGTATACATTTTTCAACTTTTGCCACTGATTATTAATTAGTTTTAGCTCAGGACTTTGACTGAACCATTCTAACACAAGAAAATGCCTGACTATAAGCCAAATCATGTTTGGCTTTCTTCTTCTGCCTCCTCCATCAGCTCAGCTTTAGCGTTTACGACTATTAGTTACCCTACCAACAGGATCCAGCTGAGCTCTGGATCTATGCAGCTCCTCCAGAGTTACAATTGGTCTCTTTGTTTTTTCTCTGGATTCTTCCCTTTACCTATTATCTCTTGGCAAGTTTGTACAGGCGTATCACCCATTCCATTTTTGGATGACAGCATTCATTGTTCTTTCAAAGAGTTTGAACATGTTTGCAAGACACTGCTTTCCTTTGGCTAGAACAACAGGCAGCAGTCATTGATTGTTGGGACTCTTTGCATGTCATCAGGCCAGGTCTGCCGGTGAGGGAACCCTGGTTTCAGTTGGATGTATCTGTTTCTCAGCTGACAGCTGTGACATTTCCCTCAGAATGCCAAAGGCTCCCCCCCGTCCAGCTGAGGGATGACCCCGTCGAGGGGTTAAAGACGGAGGGAACAAATCGATGCAGATAAACACTGAGGTCTTGACTGATGAGCTGCAGGATGTCTTTTAGCTTAACTATGAACAAATATATACAAGAGCAACCGAACGCACACACACGCTGTGGTTTAAGACATCTTATTTTGCTTCATTATTGTCAAATTCATTCAAAGTCCATCTCAAACACAAAGTAGACATCCTTCCTGCAGACCCATAAATAAAGCAATTTGATCATTTGGCTGGATGGCCTTCCTTGAGCTCATTTTTGAAACCGCCCTGCAGGGATGAACCACACGTGTGTGTGTGTGTGTGTGTGTGTGTGTGTTGCTGCTGTGGCATTTACTCTATCCCTCTGACAGCCTAGGCAGAATAGGAGTCACAGCTTGTTTGCTGGGTAACAGGCTAACAAATAAGCCTCTCAGGGGCAGTAGAGACATGAAGTAAAGGATTGGCTCTGTGCCTCGCGCCTTCCTATCACTTCACATCATTTTCTATACCTCCGTTTCTCTTTTCCTGCGTTTCAGTTGGGCTTTCTGTTCCTACTCTCGTCTTGTTTTATGATAATACACTTCTTCTTTGAAAAAAAAAGTACTGTTTTTCTTTTTCTTTTTACCCCAGACAAAGGCAAACATGCACCTAATGGCTTGTCTTCTTGTGTCGGCAAATGAGGCAACGGAATGCATGCACAAAAAAACACGACACATATCAACGGCTAATACAGCGAGTGAAGTGCTGGCTGTCAGATCTTCTTTAAACTCGCTGCCTGAACAAACCAGAGAGCTGCTGCCAGAGCAGGAAGGTGTTTTACAGGTCCCACATGGAGATGTTATCCTGATGTTCTTTGCTTTAGATTGCTCTTGTAACTTGTCTGTGTAAAAAAAAAAAAAAAAAAAAAAAAAAGTAGTGGTGCTGATTTTTGAGTGGAGAAGGTATTTTGGGTACAGAATTAATTTTTTTTATAGTGGAAATCCCCCCAAAAATCTGATAATTTAACTCAAAACTAAAGAAGTAGATACTGCTACTTGAAAAATGAGTAGCTATATAGTTTTTTTTCTATCAAGTTCTAGTTTCACTTATCTAGGTAAGAGTTGTTCTAAAATAGAAACCGGCAGACAAAGAAATGAGTTCACTCATTAAGGAGTCACACAGTGATTCTGTTCTGATGTATAGGCTCTGCACCAAACCGCACTGCGCTATCATAGTTCTTTGGCTTCTGTCACTTTCTTTTCTGCTCTCCTCCATCTCTGCAACTATCCAAACATCCTCAGTGTTTTACAACCACTTTAAAACTCACTTTAACTACTCAACAAAATACACCCAACTTTTAAAAAAAAATAGACTTCCTTTACAATATTGACAAAGTACATACTGTGTGTTTCTTGTTTCTTACTTGTTTCTTAATCCGTTTGTGTGGCTTCTTTTTTTTTTTTTTTTATCCAAATGGGATGTTGGCACAACACTCTGATCTATTTGCACCAGCAAAGGTGTTTTATAAGATCAGGCTGCAGCTGAACCTACGACGACTAGCAACAAATCTGCAGACTGACTTTTGTGTGTTGGCCTGAATGCAACACTGCACATCGTAGCTGAGCTAAACTTTGACTGGATTTGCATATATATGTTAGATAGATTTTATTATTACTGACTCAAAGTCCAAATTACATACAAAAGAAAGCAAATACTATAAAAGAATAAAAAGTACAATAAAAAAAGGCTCCTAACTATTCAGGAGGCAATCATACCAATGTCTCCAAAGTACAGATGAGTATTTTACTGCACTATATTTAACGTTAGTCAATAGTAGGATAATTCTATTAGTAGACTTGTTTAAACAACAAATTTACACATAAGCTTCTTTAAAACAGCCATCAAAGTGCTGATGTGAGCAGATACAAAGTTCACTGGCACTGGACCATCTGGGCAAAATTAACAAAAGTCTTAATGCATCATTATGAGCCACCATCAATCTATGAAGACTGGCTTTTTAAAATAATTGCACCACAAATATGCAGTATAGAGTGATGTACAATATGATCTAAACAAGTTCAGTTTCACTTCATAAGAACAGAATCCAAACTTATGGACAAAGATATTTGCCTGAGCATATAACGCTAGATTTTTATATGATGAACTCTAGTCTTTGACTTGATAGGAATTTCATCTGGAAAACTTTTGAACATTGTAGAGCACCTCTTTTTCTGGTTTTTGTCTTGTGATTGACTGATTCGTTAAGATATCAACAGCCCAGAAGAAGAATGGGATCAAGTGAACTCCATGGACTCAAAGCATGGATGACCTTGGAGTTATGTCTCACACCTATCAATGAATACACAATAAGCTGTAACAAGTAAATAGAGCTTATTGTATCTACTTACATGTGGATCTACTGCAGTGTTTCTCAATTATTTTCTGTCATGACAAAGTATAAAGTTTTTAACATTTAAGATTTGCAGGAATATTGCTTATATTTCAGCTTGTCAGATGAGAAGAGATGAAAAGTGCGTAACATTTTGCATTAACAATAAAAAGGTAGGGTTTGTCTATTTCCTGGCCTTTTTGTGCAAACTACAGTTACTTGCTTATGATGGAGTAAAAGGGCCAAACTCTGAGTTTTTCATTTGTGTTATAAATACGAGTAAAGTTGGACGAGAATAAAATAAAAATTTCATAACTTTTCACCATACTGTACTAAATTGTGGAATACTAAGGGTCTTGTAAAGTTATAGATGGTATTGGTTTAACAAATGACTAGGTACTAAATGTTTTAGCACATCGGAAGCAAATTTTCAGCCCCAGGACTTTGAAACGATTGTTTAAACAACTTTTTATTTAAAAGAAAGAACCAGACTTGCGTTACATATCACTCTATGAAGCTTTTTAATGTAACGACTTTCTTCCGGCAATATTGCGTCTTTGTGTTTTATTTATTTATTATTTTTATATTTCCTTTTATTTAACCAGGTAAACCCCATTGTGATCTAATCTCCTTTTCAAGAGGAACCTGGGCAGAAATTTGCAATGCACAGCAACCTGGTTACAAAATAAAACTAATTAATACATTCTGACAATATTTAACCAATTCTGCTAATAGGACTTGGTCCTTGTAGTATTATGACTGTATTCTTGTATTTGAAAATAAAACTGTTGATTAATTTGAACACTGCTGCCACCTAGTGACCGGAGGCTTGTTTATCAGTTAACATGAATAAAGACCATTATAAAGTTCTGCTTCGTGCCCCCTCTGACACTTCGCCCCACTATTTGAGAAGTACTGATCTAATGTACTGAGATCAACAATACAGTAGACACGTATCAACATTAGTTGTGCTGAAAACACTCAGATTTAAGGAAAGTCATTGGAGGATGTGGAAGTTTTCCCATACCTTGCCATCAATAGATAGATGCCAATGTGAAGACTGGGGCCAGAAGGCCAAGGAAAACATTCATTCAAATAAAGGAAATCTTCAACCTTGAAGGACTTGTCACCATGAGCAAAAGTTTTACGGTTTCATTTGATCACCGACATGAACTATACTCTCCTTTTTTGAGCATTTATTTGCAGTACAATTGTCAAAGCCATAAAGAGACTGCAAACCTTTACAACCGTTTGAAAAATAAGACGAGGAACACTGACCTTTCCCACTGAAACAGCTAAATGTGAAAAAAGATATCCTTAAGAGAAGCTGACGATAGATCAGCCACACTCTGCTGATGAGATTTGGAAGCAGATGACAAACGTCTGAGCTGAGCCAGCTGGGAAGAAAGACATAGAATACAGATGGCTGGAGATCACTGGTCAGTGGTCTTTGCTCCAAGGGAGCCAGCAGGTGATTTTAATAAGTGTAGTAAAGTAGATAGTTGATGTTACCATTTGTAATAAGAACATAACAGGTGATCATCAAACCCCCCCAGTGTGGACTTGGCTCTGAGGTCATTCCAGGTTATTTGCTACATTCATTAAAAAGTGCTCTTCACTGTGAATCCAATTAGGACCAACTTAGCAAGAGAGAGAGAGAATGTGAATCCAAGTGTCTCTCCCTGGAAGTTTGTCGTAGTCTGAATTTAGACATTAGAGATTTTCTGTTTTCAGATAATTTGGGACAGTATTCTTGTCCATACTATGTCCAATGTCTTTATGGGAACGGATGATATTTACAAATATGTTTTTCACTGATATATTTACGGTATTTCAGGTGAAGGTTAATGACTTTAAGAAGACAGAGAGAGAGGTTTTGGAGCCAGCCTTCAACAAGTCAATAGCCTGTCTTGATTATACACAGGCACTGAATGCCAATTATCTGGAATTTGCATAGACCGATAGACGGATATTGGTACAACATCTTTCAAATAGATGTGCATCTAACTTTAAACCCTACATGCTTGGTGTTGTATCAACAAATGCTGCACGATATTAGAAAATCTTGAGGAGGTGATAATATTGATGAACTTTACCATGACGATATCAGGTGTGGTATACACCTGTTTTCTTCTTTCCTCTCCTTCTAATCTGTACTTCTTACTCTGAACATTATTGTCGTTTGTGTCTATTGTGAGCTTTTGTTGTCCTGTCCTACTGGCTAAATATTGCATTTGACTAAAAAATCCTACTTGAAAACTTGTAAAACATAGTAATCAAGCATTAGTTCACTCCAAACTGTCCTTTGTCATATGAATAGGATACATTTACTTTATTGGGGGAAATTGCTTATTTGTTGAAAGCTACTCCATCTTGGGTAATAAATAAAAAGTTGGTTTTATTGATATATATGTAACTGATGGCGACTCTCTGGCTGAAGGTACTCCTGTATCTGGCCAGCACGTCATGGATGAGACTCATTGACCAAGACGGCCAGCATCTTGAACAAGATCCTTCTTTCTGACACCACTGTCAGAGAGTCCAGCTCTACTCCAACGACGTTATGAATATAGCAACGACTATTCTTGATGCTCTTTATTTTGCAGTTGTAGTATCAGCAATGTTACACTGTGCTGAGCATAATGGAAACCAGATTTTCTTCCTCAGCTAATAAGTTACAGACCCTATTTTGTGCTTACATCCACAGTATTTTAAACTCATAATGTTCTTTTTTGTCAGTTTCTGTTTTGTTGCCATGTTTTAGAGACCTTTTACTCTTAGAAATCAATCAGCTATTGAAAAACCCTTAAATGTATCCTTTAAGGGTCAACAGCAAATCTATAGAGAGATTGTGACATTTATTGTTTTTATGGGCCCAAAAAATAACAAGATTACGTTTTCTCACAGACTTTCAAAGCTACAGTTTTTCTAGTCAGGCAAAGTGAAACCAGCAAACATGAGTTAATGGAAATGTTTTGCATTAAACACAAACATAGTTTAGACTTGTCTCAAACAAAAACTGATTGTAAAAATGTAAAGCCCATCTTTGACCTTATAGACAATTGTATTGTGAAACTTTAACCTGAGTAACAGCTAAATGTGATTGAAGTCTGATTCCCTTCCTTCTGTCCTGAAGCTACACTAAACAACATGCCACATGCACAACAAGCATGGTATGTTATCTCAGAACAAACTTACAGTCTGAGATACTTAAATCACAACTATGATGGTGCTGTAATCAACATTCTCACTGATTATTTACCCTCCTGTGCTTATGTGCCATATTCGTTAGGCGACACAGTTACCACATTTCCCTTTTTGTGTTCTTGTCCATTTGCAAAAACCATCAAATGTCCGCTGCTTGCCTCTCAGAAAGCATCAGAGCACCTTTTGAGGATGCAAATAAAGAGAAGATGCAGTGGCAAGTGGGGAAAATGATGTGAAAGTGAGTCAAAGCAAGCAGATGGTGCACACTCATGTCTGCTGCCATCTATCTTCCCAGAGTCAGAGTTCACCCTCTCTGCTGCGGCTAAGAATCCTCCGAGTGCCGCCCTATCTGTTTATACAGAGGCTAATAGGACGGCCGGTCTTCATCCCCGTACGGCACCTCGGCATAATGGAATACTGGGACATAATGCCGCTCCAGTCAAACACTCAACTGAGGCCTTCAAATTGCCTCCAATCCCCTTAACAAATCTGCAGAGAGGCTATGAATAATTTGAGGGCCTGCTCATCTCTTCTGTCTTCTGTTCTTCTCGCTTCTCCTCCTCCTCTTCAGATTAAACCTGAATCAGATAACTTGATTTTGCTTTTTTTTTTTTTTTTTTTAATTACAAAGTCCCAAATAATTTACCAGACTGATCTAGTTCAGCTTGAAAGGTCTTAAGCAGAAGTAACATTTGGAAGAAGTACCCTGAATGAATACAGAGTACAATGCTGACTCTGCCTGAGTGGAAGCAAAAGTAAACCTGTTGTCACAATCACAAATTTTGATAAATAGTCCCAGAGGTTATTGTGATTATGATAATATTGTCGTTTTGAGGCCATTTTCAGGTAATGTGATGATAATAGTGTAATAATGCAAGAACATATTCTCAAAGATCGGTAAACTTTAAAGTCTAATGAACATTTAAAACTGAATTTTGAAGACATGTTAAGTGTTCAAAATGAATAAAACAACAGAAACAACAAATAAAATGAATTATGGAGTCTCTGTAAACAAAGTCATCTGGGCTAATTGAAAAAGGACTAATTGAGATCAAAGCACCAGACTGAAGACTTTAGTTATCTAGTTTTTGGTAGAAAAGAGAAAAACGATAAATAATGCAAATGGAAATTACTGAGCTTGTTTTAATTTATCATGTGATTTACTGGTTTATTTCTTATTCCAATAGGCCTTAGAAAAAGCATCCTTTAAGTTCACTTTATTTCTCCTATGATTGCTCACTTTTAATTACCATGTAATCAAATAATTTTCCAAGTACAAGCTGCAGATTTCAGATGTAGAAATGAGATCTAGAGCTTGTTGAAGGAGTTTTTGTCTCCATTTGACCTAAAGTGGAGTGGAACCTTTGTGTCGCATGGAGCCATTTTCCCAGCAGCATGTGCCTCAGTTTACCTTTGGAGCTGTTTGTTTTAGAAATACTTGAGTTGTGTCAGTGGGGGGCTTCAAAACCCTGCTATTAGAAATAGACACACTTGCAATTATTCCGTTAGCTTGAAAGGACTGGCTGATTGTCAATGATTGGCTGGATCACAACCTGATGACAAAGGAACTCGCAGATCCACACGCAGACATTTAAATAATGTGCTGAAATCATCCACACCGTGCGGGGGTGGGCGTTTGTGTGTTTGTGCGGGCGCCTCGTCGCGAACACGTTCATGTGGGTGTGATGGCAGGAATTTTCAAGTGTCGTTGTGATGGAGGGACAATTTTAGTACCGTCACAAAAGCTGGAGTCAGCGTGCAATAATGAAGTGATTATAGATTACGTTCTGCAGCGAAAGAGTTGCCTTTTGCTTCTAGTGAGCTGCCTTTTTAAGGTCCAGATCTACCTTGAACCGTGTGTCTGTAGGTGTCTCTCCCAGTCTTCTTTGTGGGTTTTTAATACTTTTTTTTGTGTGTCTTCAGATGTCACAGGTAGCATATCTCCCATTTCCCAGCAACATGACATTTTACTTACAGCTCTGAGTCCCTGCAGCGGTTATGCAAGCCCAGCTTCCCACACACAAACACATTTATATACTTCAATTATATATGCATCCTTGCAGAGTGGTGGAGGCTGACAGCTCCATTAGCTTGTGCTTTAAATGCATGTATTTATTCAATCTGCAAAGAGCCAAGTCAGTACTGCTGAACTTAATTTTTGGAAACTTTGCCTTTTTTGTCCCAAATAACCAACAAGTGAATTTAATTTGTAGATAGTTTGGGACAGTTGAGTTTGCGAGATTTTAAGAATCACAGGAAAAGGGAAAATGTTTCCAAAGTAAAGCGGAGTGATAAGTTTCAAATTCTTAAACGTATCTCGCTTACTTGTCAAGTCATAGCAACAAGACTTTAGAAAGACAGTTTTTAGTGATTTTAGACAGAACATGTCTAATCATGGTGTCTCAATGGAGATGTTGAAAAGTGAGAAAAACAGCCTGCCTTTTCTCAGTGAGCAAAGTCAGACTGCTTCACAAAAGTGGCATCTGGATTGAGTGATCACTTTTATTTACTGTCTAAACACCTCAAAATGCTTTAAAAGAAAGTTTTGTCATTTTAAAGCAAAATTGGTTTAGAGAAAACTTTATCTCAGCCAGAGAAACAGAAAGTGGACAACTTCACAAACTGTTGTCTTGATTGAATGTTCAAGTTTATTGTCTAAACATCTCAAAAACAAGACAAGGACATACCTGTTTAGAGTTACAGCGAAGTGGATTTAAAAAAAAATAGGCTTTATCATTTTCAAGAATGGTAACGGCTTAATAGTGCAAGAACACATTCTCAAATGTTCAGTAGATTTAAAAATGTTTTGATCTTTAACACTGGAACTGGAAGACATTTTAAATATCCAAAATAACAAAGCAACAGAAACAGCAGATAAAATTAATTACAAAGTGTCAACAGTGTTGGCAAAATTGTCCTGAAAAAAAGGGGCTATAGTTGAGAGCAAAGCACCAGACTGAAGACCTTTGTCATCCAGTTTTTGCTTGAAAGAGAAATGATAAATCCTGCAAATTGAAATGATTAATATCGTTTTAATTTATCATGAGATTAATTGATTTATTGCTGTTCACATAAAATCCTACCATTAGGTTACTATTGCTCTTTCTCAGACGCTACCAACACTGATCTGTCAAAATATGATTGACTTTCTTTTTTTTTTTTGTTCCATTTATTGACTTACAGAGCAAAGAGTGAAAATAATATAAAAAAATATTCCTCTAAGTCCAATATTATACATGCACATATATCCGGCCGTCTTCTTGTCTTGTTCAATTTGATCAAATTGTATTTGTAGCATACCAAATCATTTCAAAAGTAATGACATTTCATAAAACTTTACTTTGATGATATGTGACATCTCAATTGTGCTATGAAGAAAAACCTTCCATCAAGCCACTATTTGATCCCAAGTTGGATAAAAAAACAACAAGTTTGCCTTGATTTGAACTCCTAAAAACAATATGACTCCACCAGAGCCACTGTAGCTTTGTACGAGTTTAATGTGGCTTTTAGGAGTTTCACCACTTTACCAGGTGCTGGGTTAATTGTTTTTACAATAATCAGGCTTTCGTAATTGCTAAAGACAGTAATATCCCAAGCCTGGTTATTGTTATTCTACAGCACATAATATCAATAGAATTTAAAAACAGTAATTGGATTCTTTATTTTTTTTTATCAGCAAATTGAAGGTAATTGCTCTTTAGTGGGAGTCATTGAACTCGACAAACAACACAAGTCCAATTTACCAAGACACTCATGTTAAGTCAGAAATGGTTTGTGAAATTAAACCATGTTAGAATATGCTAAACTAATGAGAATATTACAGGGAGGACTCTGTCTTTCTGTCCTCATTTATGTGATTCCTCTTAATTTGAAAAAGTAAAACTGTGTTACATTGAACAATAGTGTCACCACTTAGGTTTTATATAAAAAGGGCAGTATTATGTGTTTTCCAGGCACATTGTGCCATTTTATAGCACAATCAAGTAACAGAATGAACTTCAGTGGTTATAAAGAAATGCTGTATATATCCATAATGACTCAAAATAAATTTTTCTTCCTGATTTAACATCTTGAAATTGGGTCTCCTGCTCTTTCTGAAGTCATCACAACATCTCTCCTCTGTGAACCCTTTCATAACGCATAATGAGCTCAGCAGATGCACAGTCCCACCAGGTGTTTGCTAATTGCTGATGGCTAGTCTGAAGGAGGTATAGGGGTGGAATTGCAAGTGGGGCCTGGTCTGTGAGGCTGAAGCTGAGAAACTTGGAACTTGCAGCTCGAAGGAGGAGCTTCATCCTCTAAGGCGGAGCTAGGACCACATAGATGTTTTGCACAGCTAAATGGTTGCCATGGATATTTGAGGATTTCTCTAACATGCATGAAAAAAATCAAAGCAACACTCAATGTATGTTTTTGTCAAGGGAATAACATTATTACATGATGTAAAGCTCAAAAAAGTCGATTTTACATAATACTGCCCCTTCAATTTTCACTTTATGGGTTTAATTTATTGTGAACTAATGAAGGAAGACTTGAGGAAGAAAAAGTTAAAAAGGTCTTTCATTTGGGCTCAACAGCAGATTTTATTTCTGGAGATCTGTCTCTCTTTTAACACCGATCGGTGGGGAGGCGGGGGACCTGCTCCACAGTCACAGCAATAAGAGTTTGCAAAATGAAGATCTCTGTATGCATCGCTCCGCTCCAACACGCTCCTCTCACTGAATCAGCAGACTCACGGCTAATCAGCCAATCCCGGCTGGATTCTGTCTAAGAGGCCTGATTGGCTGATTAACTAAGCTCATCAAGATGCCACCCGTAGAGGCCACAGGACGCACAGAGCAACGAGGAGAAGGACAAACACACAGTGTGAACCCTGCGCTCTGTGCGTAATGCATGCATGAATTGGTTACTTGCTTTGTTTATGTAAAATGTTCTGAGTTTATTATGTTCACAACTTGTTTGAGGTTTAAAGTGTAGAATTCTGGGTTTTAATGGTTATATAAAAAAGAGGCCTTTAGTTTGATGCTGTGGTAATAACAATCAAATCCTAAATCTGAAAATATTCACTAGTAAATCACTAAAGTTGGCTGTTGCTGATGTTTTAGGATTTATGTAACTATGTAGCTATATTTCAGAATAACACCTAACTCTAAGATGTTTTAGATGTGTCTGTTGCTTAGGAAACACTCTAATCAGACGCTGGGCTTGATGGTGATTGAATTCTGAGGTATTTTTGGGCCCAAGTAATAAATTAAGTTCTTTGTCAGTGTGAGGACGGAGGTGAGTCACGAGTCTTGTGGAATATCTAGTCCTATAGTCAAGTTTCTTTGTATAACACATTTAAGCAACAAGCCACTTTAAAGTGTCTTACACCATCAAAACATAAGAAACCAATTATGAAACAAGCAATACACATTATATTTTGTCTAATGCCATCAATATAATCATCAAGCAAATATACATTAAACATGTTGATCAATGTTCTAGTTATTATGAATCAAAGGGAACTATTAACAGGTGAGTTTTTTCAGCAGTTATACTGTTTTCTGAAAGTTTGTTCCAGATTTGAGGTGGCAAGAAGCTGAACACTGCTTGTCCATGTCTGGTTCTGGTTCTGATGATGCAGAGCAGAACAGAACCAGAAGACTTAAGAGGTCTGGAAGATTGATACAAGAGCAGATATATAAGGGGCAGTATTATGTATTTTCCAGGCACGTAGTTCTATTTTATAGCACAATTAAGTAGCTATGTTGCCTTCATTTGTTATCAAAATGCTATACATATCAAATACGACTCAAAAGAAATTTGACTTTTTAAATTAACACTTATAAATTAGTCCTCTGTCGCTTTAAAAACTGCTGCTCTTTCTGACACCCAGACTTCAGGAAGTCTTCACAATGTCGCATCCTTTGTCAATTTTTTTTATTTTTATTATTATCATTTTTTTCTACCAGCTTTTCACTGAGAAGTAGCTCTTATGATGCCCAGTTCCACCAGGTGTTTGCTAATTGCTGCTGGCTAGTCTGAAGGAGCTGAATGGACTAGTCGCACATGAGGCATTTTGCACAGCTGAATAGTTACCGCAGGAGATTAAATGATTTCTCTTCATGAGAGTGTCAAGGCAACACTCATGTATGCTTTTGATGAGGGAATAACTTTATAACATGAGGAAATAAGATTTTACACAATACTGTCCTTTTAATGCATTTTGGTGCTAAGCCATTCAACGATTTATAAACCAATGGAAGTATTTTAAGGTCTATTTTTTTGTTATAGAATGATGTGGGTCTATAGATTCTCACATCATTCCTAACCAATCCCACTGCTGCACTTTAAACTTGCTCCTGGCGACAGCATGTGCGTTGGAGGCAATCACTCGATGTAAAATGTCTGCTGTTGCCATGTTCATTATGCAGGACCTCCAGTGTTCCCCTCACTAATGCAACAACCTTTCCTACTTTCCTTGTTCCCAATCCATTATCACTCAGATTTTCTATTCGTCTATGCAGAGCACTGTAACGCATCGGGCCCAGCTCTGCTCTGAGGCAGATCAATGGCGATATTTATTTCATGTCCAATTATTGGGGCAGAGCCACAGAACACGGCAATTAAAGTAATCGTCGTCTTGCAGAGAAGCACACAGAAAACCGCATTAAAAGTGCAGCCTGCAGCTCGAAGCTTCAAGCGCAGGCAATATGAGTACAAGTGCAGGGTTATAAGAATCCAATAGCGAAAGCTACAGGCATTACCAGGGGCCAAGACCTGAGAAAGCTCAGAGAAATCCTGTTGCTTCGAGCACCATATTTTCTCCATTATATGTATTTTTTCCTTTCTTCACCTGGTTTTCCGTCTGACTTATCAAAGAAGCTAATTCATTGTGGAATCTTTAATAGATTTTCATACTACAAATGACTGTGTAATTAGGCTTCTTTTATTCATTAACACACTGCCTCTTTATGATATTTCTGTTTCCTTACATAATGGAGTTGTTCTCCTCTTGGGAACACCAGGAAGTATGGCAGTATCTATTCTTCTTGTGATGAATGTAAATGTTTTGTATTGAGTAAAATAAACAGCTGTGATATTCTTTAGGGGATTTGGTTCCTACTCGTATTATTTCTGATGCGACATTTCTCAGATATGAAGCAGATTTTCTTTTTCTTACCTAATATGAAACGTTTATCATCAATGTTTGAAATTACACAATTCCTTTCTCTGATTGCCTGTGCTAAGTACTAGAACTTCACTTTGTTCTCACTGATCTGAAAGTTTTATGTCATCCATATTAAATGTAAAAGTTCATCAGCAGGTTCAGGTGACAGTTCAGTTGCCAGCAATTTCATTTATTCTTGACAAGCAAACTTTAAAAATGTTGCGGTTTATACTTCTGGAACAATGGATGTTTTGGTGCATCTACAAGTTTGTTTAGAAAAATTTAATCTAATGGTATTATTCTATAAACACAAAAAGCTGATGTAAAAACCAAAGTGCGCTGAATTTATTTGTGTTCATTTTTGGTATATCAATTATACCAAACATATTTCTGGACAAAGTTGATTCAACATGATTTGTATTTTGACCAGTCTTTGTTTCTCCCGTGCAAGTTAAACACCCACATTCTGCAAACTGAAGAAAAACAAACTAAAATGCAGAAATGTCTGCAGGCTGAAAAGAAAAAAAAAGGAAGCAGTTTTCTCTGACTTAATTTAGCTGATGGAAATTCCATTTATTTTTTTTGATTCACTGTTAAACTTGCACAAGTTTGTTACACTCTCTCCTCAGCAGCCGGTTACAGCAATAATTGGAGAGGGAAAAAACCCCATGGTTTTATGTGCAGGTTTTGATTGCAATTTTTCTAGTTTTTCTACAGTAGCAAAGCTCTCATGTGTGTTTTACCCTGGGCTAGATCACGCTGTCATTTCAACAATTTTATTTGAAGAATAATTACCAAATGGAAAAACAATATTCATCTAATAACTTGCCTTATCTTTTCTCTCGCCTTTGTTTCCTACAACAGATTTGTTCCTGACGACTGAAGATGGGAACTTTGAGACTTGGCTAAATAAGGTAACAAATGTCTATTACCTTACCTGATTTACAGATATAGATAATTTTATGAGGCCCATTGACCCAGATGAATCTATCTAAAATAAACAGGAAAATGTGTAAACTCGCTGATCCTGTAGCTTTCCAGTAAAAATTAAAAATATTGCATATGAAGTGGAAGAAATGTTGTTGTCAGTTCAGATTCAAAGTTCAGCAGTTTGTATTAAATAATGTGTGAAGATGCCCAGCTTTACTTTTAATTACGCTCCATCATTGACTTTCTACTTATCTGCTACTTTAGCATACATAGGTTTATCTTTGTCATGAAGTGTGGTTGACAGGTGGTGAGGATGACGCTGAGGACCCAGGTTGGAGTGAAAGAATGATAATTTAATGGTGAAAATATACAAAAACATCCAAAGTCCAGGCAGCACAGAATGAACTTAAGGCTAAGGCTCAAAACTGGTAGCGACTGGTAACAATGGACAAACATCTGACACGGCAAGACAGATTAGACAAGACAGAATAGACAAAGACCCAACAAGGAACACAGGGGGGATTAAATACACAGAGGGTAATCAGGGTACAAGACACAGCTGGGAACAATCAAGTGGTAGACAGGACGAGTCAATAGACACAGAAACCTAAAATAAACACAAAGAAAACTCAAATCCTCACAATCTTCAGCTAAGACTCTGCTTATGAAAACTCTATTTAAATGTTGCAGCAACAATCTGATACTAATGTTAGTTCACGTCGTGCTACGCAATGCAGACCTTCTGTCTGGGCTGATGAAGATGTATCCACCTCTGCATGTTAAATGCTCGGAGGAACTTAAATTGATAACACATGCCTGGACTCCATGTTCTGCAAAATACAGTTACATTTTTCATCTTTAGAAAATCCAAAAGATGTTTGCAGATACACCAACATGGTAAAATACAAAATAATACACCTTGAGCTTTGGGTAAGAATAAAACTATTATCACAAAGGTTTGTCACGGTTATTGTTATGCTGTTGGATGCTCTGATATTGGCAAGTGAAAAATAATTACTTGTTTATATTTAAAAGTAATCCTTATCAACCTAAAGCTTTATCTTTACACTGCACAAAAACTCTCTTTCGACACTTTTATCCAAATACATTTGGTGATTTATGGTATATTTAGCATCATAATACAATAAAATGAGAGTTCAGCATAATATTTCTAAAACTGGTGTGTTGTTGTAATCTTATTTGTTTTACAAAATCCTTATAGCCTATATCAGAGTCTGATCCATGCACATTTTATAAGTATGTATTCTCAAAAAAGAATGAGAATTTAGACTGAAATGTACCTTTAGCTTATCTTTATATTATCTTATACACCCAAATGCAAATAATACACATATTAATAAGTTCATTGGACGTGTCGGGGGATTCCCTGGTTTTCCTGGCACTGCCACCCAACTACTTGATATTCTAGGAGAGCAGGAAGGGGAGCCCATGGCTCTTGGTTTTTGTCAGAGGCGCCTGTTTGAAATGCAGCAGGTTGATTCAGAAGCTCGTGTCAAGAAAATCCGAGATCATCCCACTTCCCCATGCTGGAGATTTTAGTTTAACAGTAAAAATAAATAAAGTTATCTTTAAAATTAATTACTCAAGTAAAATCTAGACCCAACATTAGACTTAAATGTCAATAAAATCAATTTGGTTGTGTGTGTTGTTTCTGTCTCCTGCAAACTTTGCTTTAATTCTACTTTTTTCTATTTAATCATAAGAAATCATAGTCAAGACAGAGAGAGTCATGAAACAGGAAAAGCAGTTTCCTGGAAAAAGAGGAAGTAAGTTTCCAGCCTGCAGATTTATAAAAATAGTTCAGACTATTACTTAGCATGAAAGCTTTAAAGAATGAATTCTAAATATTGTGAGTAATTGGATAAGATTCAAAGTAAAATACTTATATTAATATTGGTTTACTTGTAATAATACTTACACTTACACTTACATTAGTGGGAACTCTTACAAGTAAAACAAGTAACTGTAACTTTGATATCAAATAATAAGAATCATGAATTATTCTTGGTTTCTTTACAGAAAACATTTGTAATAACTCACATTAAGATTATACTAAGAGTAACTGATAAATTATGGTTATCATAACATTATAAAAGAATGATAAATCAGAGAAGTAAAAGAAGTTATAAATGTGATTTTTACTCTGAACTTGAAATCTTATAAATGTGATTTTTACTCTGAACTTGAAATGGTGTCAAAGGTGTAACTACAATTAAAGATCACTGATGTATTGGAGGTGGATAGTAGGTGAAAGGTTAAGGGAAAAAGGGGAACTAACAGGAGAGCAGAGATGGTCAACACCTTATTTGGAAACAGGTTGTTAAGCAACCTGAGACATTAGCACAGACATCAGGACACAATGTCTCTAAGACAGTGATGGAGATGAGATCATCTGTCCAAGCAGGTAGCCAATGAAATAAGCACAGCAACAGTGCTAGCCAATGCAAATGAACCAAAAGGGTGGATGAACCCTATAAAAGGTGGGTGCAAAAGAGGAAACTTTGGTTGGATCCTCCAGGCAGCTTCGAGTCAAGATCGAGATGGACAAAGAACTCTGCAGCTGAAGAAGAGCCGGGGCCACAGAGCCGAAGACTGTCCTGATCATGGGGACCAACCCGTCTGCCCCGCAACATGTGGCTTCAAATTGCACTTCTCTCATCAGCTGGGTTCAGACCCCAAAGACGAAGATGAAGACCAAGGTAAAGACAAAGACAAAGAACAAAGACAAAGAAGAAGAACTGATGCCTTCCTTTCTGCCAGCACCCAAGTCCTGTGTGACCTCACCATCCATGAGGAGAAGAAAGCTCATCAGGCCTACAGAGATCCCTGCCTTCGTCGACCAACATCCTCCTCCTGCTGCAACACCTCCTTCATCATCAGGCCAGGTCTGGGGTTCGAAAAGCCAAACTCTGTCCGTCTCTCTCAAAGGTTCCCTTTTTAGTTCTCAGTGTCAGCATTAGGGAAAGATAGACTAGATGATTGATTTTTCTTATTTGATTATTTCTGCTACTGAATTAAGCTGTACTGACCCTTGCAAAATTGCCTTACTAATAAAATAATTAGCATAAAGAAAATCTAAAAGATGTTGTGGACATTCAATTAATGAGTCACCTTAAAGTTCTTTGATGGTTGTAAAATAGCTATGATGTTCGATTCTGGAGAGGAAGAGGTGGAAAATGTTTATTGGTTCATGATAGCCCAAATTTAAAACATCATCCTTGGGACTCGCCCGAGTCACTAAAACCTACCTGGTTCAGTAACAAGAGCAAATTGTAATAAAAGAGAACGAGCGACCGTTAACAGGTGTGCTCTGTGAAACTAGTTGGCTGCAGGCTGCTCAGTCTGGCTAATTCACAGGGGGAAGAAGGGTGGGACACCTGGATGGAGGTCGTCAGAAACCAGGCGAATCGTTTCTCGATGCCAGCTTAAACAGAGTTTACTTCAGTTCTGGACAGGGTAAATCTCAGCAGATTTAGGAAACTCGATTAACCCGTTAGATGGAGAGCTGGTACCACATCTCCCCTCTCAGAAGAGGAAGTAGAGAGTGAGTGAGTAGAGAGAGAAGGAAGGAAGGGGGGGGGGGGGTGTGGCGCAATAACAAGTGGCGCCCAACGTGGGGCTTGAAAACGAACAGGGACTTCACAACTTATGGACGAAGAAAGCAGAACTGAGGCTCCGCCGGAAACTCGAGGTGCAGCGACAGGACAACACCTGAGAAGAAGCCCTATGGAGGGGCAAAGATGAAGTTCTTTCAAGCCACCAAGAAAGATTGTCTCTGCCGGGGTCGAAGTGGGACAGAACACCTAAGGACAGGTGGTCCTAGAGAGGTAGTACGGTGCGTGCATATGGTACTCGGATATGCAGGCGTGCTACAAACCCGTGAAGAACTGAGCAAGCAGAACTTCTGGATGACCCTTCAGCCCATCCGATGCAGCTGTGGGACTGTGAGTATGTGTTCAATACGCAGGGACCCAGGGCAGCGGATGGAAGGTTTGTTCATCAAGAGCACAGTCCCATGGGGTTCAGTCTGCATGGATGTAGCAGAGCCAATGGGGATAACAGGAAGAGAGGTGAGAAGTACCTCTTGGTTCTGATGGACTCACAGTAACAGTGACAGCTGCTAGAAGAGCAGGTCTTCCCCTGCAGAGGAACTCCGTTCACGTCACAGAAGGCAGGGAGGCGAAGACACTTCTCCTTTTTGCCCAGAGAAGGAAAAAGGGAAGTTGCAGCTCAAAGTGTCATTGGAAACAGGGCAGAGAGTCAAGATCGGCCTGCAGCCACGGTGATTAAGCTGAGGTTCAACGCCCAAGAGTTTGTAAAGTAAGTACTGAACTGCAACACAGTACTACTGATGAAGAAAGGGGTCCAAGGGGTGCTCAAGCCAGTTCTTAGCTAAAGCGAACCAGAACATTACAAGAAGATATCCAGAGGATCAAGCATCATGCCATCCTACAATAGACTGGCCACTATTACAGGATGGTTGCCGTTCAAAGAACAACTTCAAGGCTTTGGACTGGGAGGGCCGTGAAGAAATTGGACTATGCTAAAGAAGAACTCCTGTCACAAACTGATGGATTAAACTGGAAAAGGGGCTGAAGTCGTGAGGAAGAAGTGGCGTCATAGAAAATCACTAAGATCAACCCTGTAACAAAGCATTGAAGTCAGACCCAACACCTAGAAGGATCTGGCAACTGTTTCGTCCTGATATCTAGAGCACCTGTCCTGGATATTCAGCACTGTAAGTTTTGCAGTTTTGTTTTTTTTTTTAAATTGGACAATTTCTGATGCCTCCGACAACTCCAGTACCCCTTAAAGACCACAGCTACGGAAAAGGATCACGATTACGAGGAAAGCGTCATGCTGCTTATTTTTTTGCTTTGCTCTGCTGAATGTTCGAGATTTTTTTTTTTGAGGCCTTCTTCCTTCCCACATCCTGAAGAAACGACAGTTCATCCAGCGAAGGTTCCTGTTAAAGAATCAGAGCGATCCAAGTTCTCTTCGACATTCATCACCTAATGGGGGAAATTAAAACTCCAAGGAGGGGGTGTCAAAAGAGGTGGAGTTTTGATGACTACACTGAGCCCTTTGTGACAACTGAGGATGAAGAATCTGCAACTTCACATCCCAGAAGAACCTCTTCTCTTTCCAGACGATGACGACGCAGAACTGCAGGAGGGTGATGGACTCCCAGCATGGGAAAGGTCTGACCTCGTGGAGGGGGTGTCAAGAAAATCCGAGATCATCCCACTTCCCCATGCTGGAGATTTTAGTTTAACAGTAAAAATAAATAAAGTTATCTTTAAAATTAATTACTCAAGTAAAATCTAGACCCAACATTAGACTTAAATGTCAATAAAATCAATTTGGTTGTGTGTGTTGTTTCTGTCTCCTGCAAACTTTGCTTTAATTCTACTTTTTTCTATTTAATCATAAGAAATCATAGTCAAGACAGAGAGAGTCATGAAACAGGAAAAGCAGTTTCCTGGAAAAAGAGGAAGTAAGTTTCCAGCCTGCAGATTTATAAAAATAGTTCAGACTATTACTTAGCATGAAAGCTTTAAAGAATGAATTCTAAATATTGTGAGTAATTGGATAAGATTCAAAGTAAAATACTTATATTAATATTGGTTTACTTGTAATAATACTTACACTTACACTTACATTAGTGGGAACTCTTACAAGTAAAACAAGTAACTGTAACTTTGATATCAAATAATAAGAATCATGAATTATTCTTGGTTTCTTTACAGAAAACATTTGTAATAACTCACATTAAGATTATACTAAGAGTAACTGATAAATTATGGTTATCATAACATTATAAAAGAATGATAAATCAGAGAAGTAAAAGAAGTTATAAATGTGATTTTTACTCTGAACTTGAAATCTTATAAATGTGATTTTTACTCTGAACTTGAAATGGTGTCAAAGGTGTAACTGCAATTAAAGATCACTGATGTGTTGGAGGTGGATAGTAGGTGAAAGGTTAAGGGGAAAAGGGGAACTAACAGGAGTGCAGAGATGGTCAACACCTTATTTGGAAACAGGTTGTTAAGCAACCTGAGACATTAGCACAGACATCAGGACACAATGTCTCTAAGACAGTGATGGAGATGAGATCATCTGTCCAAGCAGGTAGCCAATGAAATAAGCACAGCAACAGTGCTAGCCAATGCAAATGAACCAAAAGGGTGGATGAACCCTATAAAAGGTGGGTGCAAAAGAGGAAACTTTGGTTGGATCCTCCAGGCAGCTTCGAGTCAAGATCGAGATGGACAAAGAACTCTGCAGCTGAAGAAGAGCCGGGGCCACAGAGCCGAAGACTGTCCTGATCATGGGGACCAACCCGTCTGCCCCGCAACATGTGGCTTCAAATTGCACTTCTCTCATCAGCTGGGTTCAGACCCCAAAGACGAAGATGAAGACCAAGGTAAAGACAAAGACAAAGAACAAAGACAAAGAAGAAGAACTGATGCCTTCCTTTCTGCCAGCACCCAAGTCCTGTGTGACCTCACCATCCATGAGGAGAAGAAAGCTCATCAGGCCTACAGAGATCCCTGCCTTCCGACCAACATCCTCCTCCTGCTGCAACACCTCCTTCATCATCAGGCCAGGTCTGGGGTTCGAAAAGCCAAACTCTGTCCGTCTCTCTCAAAGGTTCCCTTTTAAGTTCTCAGTGTCAGCATTAGGGAAAGATAGACTAGATGATTGATTTTTCTTATTTGATTATTTCTGCTACTGAATTAAGCTGTACTGACCCTTGCAAAATTGCCTTACTAATAAAATAATTAGCATAAAGAAAATCTAAAAGATGTTGTGGACATTCAATTAATGAGTCACCTTAAAGTTCTTTGATGGTTGTAAAATAGCTATGATGTTCGATTCTGGAGAGGAAGAGGTGGAAAATGTTTATTGGTTCATGATAGCCCAAATTTAAAACATCATCCTTGGGACTCGCCCGAGTCACTAAAACCTACCTGGTTCAGTAACAAGAGCAAATTGTAATAAAAGAGAACGAGCGACCGTTAACAGGTGTGCTCTGTGAAACTAGTTGGCTGCAGGCTGCTCAGTCTGGCTAATTCACAGGGGGAAGAAGGGTGGGACACCTGGATGGAGGTCGTCAGAAACCAGGCGAATCGTTTCTCGATGCCAGCTTAAACAGAGTTTACTTCAGTTCTGGACAGGGTAAATCTCAGCAGATTTAGGAAACTCGATTAACCCGTTAGATGGAGAGCTGGTACCACATCTCCCCTCTCAGAAGAGGAAGTAGAGAGTGAGTGAGTAGAGAGAGAAGGAAGGAAGGGGGGGGGGGGGTGTGGCGCAATAACACTCGACAGTACTTTATCTGATCGCAGAGAGAGGAAATAGGAAAAAGAAGAGAGAAAAAAGGGCGTCGAAGCAGAAACAGAGCGAGGGTTTCTACAAAGTTAGAATGTTTGGGAGGAGGAAAGAAAATCAAGCAAGAGCAAAACAGAACAAACTTACCGCTCTGCTCTAAGGCCAGAAGTGTGATGGGTGGACTGAACAGTTTTAGAGCAGTTTTAGTAACTAAAAAAAAGACATAAAAGAAGAGGAGTTGTCACTCATAGTTCTAGAACTTTTATGTCTTCCAATCTACTGGCAGTGTTAAATTTTTCAGATGTGTGTATTATTATTAAACGGAACCGGTAGACCAGGGGACGAAAGTAAGAATGGGGGGAACAGTATAATATTTATTGTGCGGTTCGTCCGTAAAGCTACACTTACACTGTAATCATCAACTACTCAGCCGCCCACCGTGTTCAGTCTATCTCCTCACCTGTATAAATACTCCTGCATCGCTCTTCCTGCCGTTGGCTCTGAACCAGCGGCTCCCGGAGGAGAAAGGCTGCCGTACTCCAGGCATCGCGCCAGTCATTTTAAGGATGCTTATTGGTCCCCCAAAAACGATGAAAGCCCGGGCATTATCATCAATTAATAAAATCCCCACAGGCTGAACTTGAAAATTGGAGGTTATGCTGCTAACATTTGCATTCGTCAACAACAAAGAGGCGGACGTGAAGCTGCGCATAATGCAAATAATGTCCCGGCCGGAACACGGTGCGCTAAATAATGAAATATAAATTAACGAAGCATCAAGGCAGGCAAACTTCCCTCAATGAATCTTAATAATCGAGGTACTTGAACCGTTCGAGGAATCGTTTCAGCCCTATGTAAATATTAATCTGCTAAGATGCTAAATTATATCAGAAAAGTTTTAAAAATGTAATGTTACAAAATAACTGATATCCTAGCATATTAGTGGATTTAAGAGATTAATAAAATACAGAGTTTACATCTGTTACTTAAACCCTAGATGTGTCATAATATATGTTCTTTATAAAGACACCCAAGC
Source organism: Gambusia affinis (assembly GCF_019740435.1). Taxonomy (NCBI): domain Eukaryota; kingdom Metazoa; phylum Chordata; class Actinopteri; order Cyprinodontiformes; family Poeciliidae; genus Gambusia; species Gambusia affinis. The sequence goes on along the minus strand of NC_057869.1, from coordinate 28,472,349 downwards.
AGCCACTTTTTATTTGTTATTTTTGCTTGGCACAGTTTTCTTCCAGCTTAGCTACATTTATATGGGCTCCTTAGGTCTTAAAATAAATCTGTAGAAAGCCATCTAGAATCGTGTAAGTTGACCGAGCAGCTTTTATTCACCAGAGACCCTAAAATCTTTTTCTCATGTCTGAGTTTGAGCCAATCTGAATTTTTTTGGGCAGATGACATTTTCACTTAATAACTGTCAGTGTGATAGCAAATCTAAATGGGACTACTTTCCACATTAGTTCTGTCCAGGTCAGTAAATAAGTTTAATTAAATAGCACATATCTGATTTTGTCTGATTTTATTTGATTTAGTTGAATGGTTGTTCTCAATAGACCAATGGTTAAGCTAAAATAGTTTATTAGTCAATCTGGGCAAAATGTTTTTCCATTTGTGTTTATTCTGTATAAAAGAAACTATCTGAATCTTTTCTTATTTATGTAAAAGGTTCAGTTCCCTTATCCATCTAATCCAGTGTGCCAAAGGATAACTTGCTCTTCAAAGTGAAGCCTTTAAAATCAAGTGGAACAAAAGACGAAGCCCAAGTTTGGGAGCTAGACTAAGTGAGGGTACAGATTGATTTACAGAAGAATGGAGTCTCTTCATTATCCAAATAAACCCTCTTCACTTTATGAATGACCGCCATCTTATTCCCAACTTCCTCCCATTAAAAAAGCCAAATTGCTTCCGTTCATGCAAGCTTTTTCTGTGCTGTGTTGTGTTGCTTTTCTCTAATGACCCTCATCCTCAGTGCACCAATTCATCATGCACACCAGCAAGTCCTAATATCAAATCACAAAAAGCTGTTCTAGTTGCATACTCCTACGCTTGGGGGAAAAACATAGTCAAGCAAGGAAGACCAGGCCGTTGCCCAGCAAGCCATCAGCATTAGACTGCTGTTAATCCCTTCATGTTGTTCAGCTGTATCTGTCGGTCACAGGCCAGTAGACTCTCACTTGTTTTGTTTTTTTTTTTCTTCCGCCACTTTTTTTAATTAATCGCCTCGGTTTTTCTACCGCCTTAGTCTTATTCCATCACTGCCCATTCCACTGTTTTCTTGTGATTACACAAGAGAGGGAAGTCACAGCAGTGGAAATAAAGTAGGAGATGCACAGAGACGCATCGGCCAGCGAGTTACCGAGCGGTGCAAAAGGTCAGGTCTGTGACATGATAGATTCAATTGGTGACACCGGAGCAAACTGCCTTTGCTGCACAAACATGTCAGCGGTGTGATTTTCAATTTTGTAATTTCATCATTTCACCAAGGAGGGAAAAAAAAAGCGGGAAAACAAATAAAATACTAATTTTAAACGCAGAGTAGCAGAAGCAAGTTGCAAGAAAAAACAAACATTCTTTCATTGTTTCCTGTTTCCTTGCCAGTGGTTAGTGTGAATTTAATTCCTTGTGACAGTAAATAGACCAAGCTGTGCAGCCAGAGTATTCTTTAGTTGTTATCACATCAAAGAAAATAGCAAGGCAGCTTTTATATTATCCATCGCTATATATGAGCTGCCTTGGCATCGTTATTTCAATCTTAGAAGCAACACGAAAGGATTTGTTTCACTGAGCTTACATGAATACATGCAGCCCATCCAGGGTTACCCTAATCCAATGATAATGACATTCTTATCATATCACCTATTAGCTAATACAGTGATTTTACCGACACTTATTTAAAAATAGAATATATTTCCTCTTTGTTTTGTGTTATGTGTGTTCCTCTCTGCCTGAAAGAGAGATGTATTGGGGGTAATTCGAACAGACGGCATCAGCAATTCTAGAGCGTGTAATCCCTTAATCTTCACACATCAGTTGGCCGTCCTCAAACACACTCAGTTTTTTAATCATGCTCCATTGCAATTAAGGAACCAGCACCAGTCAATCAGACAGATGTCATCTCTGATACTCAAGTTGACACCATAAATCCATGAGTGACCAGAAACCCTGATCTACTTGCTGCAGAATAGATCATTTGTATGTCTGGTAAATATTAGTAAAAGTTAGTAAAATTGAATAATTTTGAAAAGTTATTTCTAGCAGTTGCATGTTGCTTCCACTTCTTGATATGGAAAATTATATGAAACCTTTGAGTGTTAGGTCTGAGTGAATGGGAACCTATGCATTCTCTATTCAAATGTTGCTGCAGTGGACCAATAATGACATTGCTTAATGTCAAGCTATACTAGTCAGACACTCTTTCTGCACTGATGAAGATTTAGTCACATCACTATGTTAAATGCTCAGAGGAGCTTGAATCGATAACTATTTTTTGATTAATTTGACCCACATTAAACACATGACTGGACATTTCCTTCTGGAAATATGGTAGTTTTGCACATAAGTAGTGCTTATACAGTCATTAACTTTTATTCTTTTGTTATGGTGGAACTCTTTGTCTAACACACTCCAAGGATCATTTCAATCAACAAATAAAGTGCCACCATAATTGACTATGTCAGAGTTCAGTGCATTCATGATGTGAATGGTTAACTCAAAAGCACACTTTAGTTTCTACAAAGACTAAAATTTAATTTTGCTTTGGAACTTGTTGCCAGCTGTGGGACAAACTGCTTTGATAAAAGATAAAAGAAACACTGTTTTGTATAATGATATATTTCTAATCTATAAAGTAAGCACATTTCCACAATCAACTAATGTTTGCGTGGAAAAGGTTGTATCTCAAGTTTTTTGTGTATGCTAACCATTTGCACATGAACCGCTGAACCGCCTGATTTGGGTTTTAAGTCATATCTCTATAACATAATAAACTTGAATAAAGAAAAACTGTATTACTAAGAATTTAGAAAGAACATATTCCTCATGACAGCCAAATAGCTAACAGCATATCAGGCATATCAATAAGGGATGTATCTGATAAAAGACACAAGCAACGTTTCCCCTAGTATCTCTGAACTGTACTTATTTACACAACTTTAAGCCATAAACTGGAAAACTTTGTGTGAAAAACAGTACTCATGTCATTTTTAAGATAAAATTTTAGAAGTGCTGGGAGCTCACTCATTTATACAGAGACACTGACACACACTGTCTATGTTCTGTTAAAGAGATTCCCCACTGGTTCAAGTATGCTAAGCTAGCAGTGACTCAGCTTAGTAATAATAATGTTCTGTGTTCTTCAGGTGAACTGGACTTTGGTCAATGAAATGTTTTTTCTTCTTTTTTTTTATTGTTTCTATGTTGTTCTGCCTTTGTATACACTTCCAATGGTTTCCAGTATGGAAGGTGTTTGCACTGCATTTTTGACTCATTAAGAATTTATAGTTTCTTTATTTTATTCATGGCGACTTTGACTCATCATACAAAGTAAGTGTTTTCATTTTCTCCATAAACAAGCGTGTCTTTACACAGAAGCACAAAACACTTTATTTTTATAGGATTTTTTTTTTGTGTGTGTGTGTAAAACTGATGACGTTTCTGGCTTCAAACTCAATATGTGGCCCATTAGGATTATCCTTCCTTGATGACGCTGTAAGCGATGAGCAGTCATGCAAAAAACCCATTTAGATGTCAAAACATATAAATACTAACCGACTCGAAAGAGGCAACATAAATTCAATGGGACAATTACTTTGGCAACACTAGTCATGAGTCTCTTAATCTCAATGTCTCAGGAGGGAGTTAGCGAGATGAGTTGTTTCTATAATGGATTGTTGAAATACTTTGCACCACACTTTTTAAGTATGCTCAACAGTAGTCACATTTCCAAACTACACTAAGAATAAACTGTTCCATAAGTAGCAGTGAACTACAGCCTTAAAACCACATAAAAAAGCTTTAGACGGCATCGTTGATGCATGTCATGGCATCGATTTTTCATCAGATGAACATTGGCCAAGTAGTCAACATTGTATTTGGTCAGATGAATAGAATGGAGCAATAAATAATAACATTATCAACACTTAATGTCGCTCGTAGTTTTTTTTTCTCACCAGATTTGAACAGATTTTTCACCAAAACTAACGTAAAAACTACCAAAAAATGTAAGATTATTCAGAGTATTTGGGTTTTCTTTACAGTGGTAGTGAATCGTGTAAGCTGCCACACAGATGCATTTCTTACTCATAAAATTGTACAGTCCCTTCAATCTCTCTGTTGGTGCTGTAAATCTTTGGGAGATGATTAGATTTGGCCCTTTGTGTTCCCAATTTGTTTCTCTCCCTAAGCTTAAGTAAAATTAAAGCAAGTTTTACAGAAATATATCATAAGTAATTCTTTCTGCTGCTCTTTATCTTTTTATAGTTTCCTGATTTATGGCACACCATGCGGAGATATTACGTTTTTATAACTACGGTATATTTTGGCAAAAACAAACTAAGCCCACGTTTCAGTTATTTGTATAAATCTTAAAAAGAAAGGGCTTTTGTGGTTTATAATTTATTGGCATTTTGGAATAACTACTTCATACGCATTGAACATCCAAAAATGATATTTTATGGCATTTATTTCAGTTTATGATCAAATTCGTCGGATTGAGTTTCCGTTTGATAGACTGTTTGTTTATTCATGTTTGTTCCATGACTTCCCTCTAAATTGCCTTTGTTGGCAATTTAATCCTTGTGGCATTGTGGAATTTCTCTCAGCACAGAAAATCAATACCATGGATGGCGCTTTGCATTATAATGCTGGTCTTCCTCTACGTTATTACCAGGATCTGTCCGGTGTTGTTAAACAGACAAGCATTTATTGACTATGCTTTGTCTTTTCATCTCATGAAGCACAACTTTTGAATTTTTTCATCTGTAGTCCATATATTTTTATAAATATGAAGTGTTATTTATAAGTTATAGAATTTCATGGTCTTATTTTGATGGCCATAGCAACTTACGACTTTTGCTAGGGAGTGGAAAAGAGGAGCAGCATATTTCTTAGAGAGAAAATGCTAAATTGCTTTTTTTTTTTTTTTACATTTAGACAATAAAGTCAGACTCGGGTTTGTTGCATTTTATTGGTTCATTTTGTACAACGCATTGTATCAAGTAAAACACACACACCCACACACACACACACATCTTCAGCCTGGACATTCCGTCTCTATGACATTCCTCTCGATTCTCATCTCCCTCCAACGCCCCTTCTGGGATTTCTCCCATTGAGGTTGATTTCTGCAGTTGAGTTTCAACCGGGCCAATCATCGCACAAAAGGATGACTTTTGAACGATTATTTCTGATCTTCTGCTGCTTTAGAGCTCTTGTCTGCAAATGGTCGTAGTTTGGCAGATGTCCCAAATCGCTTCCAAATATTGAGCAATTAAAATTGGAGCAAGAGAAATGTTTAAGACATTTAATTGCATTTCAAGCTTAGAGCTCTCATGAACAGCTCAGTAATTCTCTTTTCACACTGTGGGATGGTTGTCTACAGCATACGCAATTTCCGGTAAACATAGCTTTGCTTCCTTCATGCTCCACGCTGTACATTACATCCGTCACGACCAGACGTTAGCAATTGGGTAAAATCACATCCAATCATTTAAATCGTCAACATAGTCTACACCTCCAGCAAGCAACTGTTTTTTATCTGGTTAATCTTCTTACTATCTGTATCTCTTTCATAATGTATATGCAGGTCTCTCTTAGTAAATGATTGTCTCCATCCCTCTTCATGTCTTTGTTTCTGTTTTTGGTGCATTCGCCCATGAATCACCTAATGTTGGTATCAGCAGGCCATATATCCCTCAGTGCATGTGTGTGCATAAACACATTGCTTTTCCTGCTTATGTATCTAGCTTATCCTTTCTTCCAGATACGGCTCAGAAAATGATGATGTTGGGAGAAAGTTCAAACTTTTTTGTCACTTGTATCTCGCATAGATTCATTCCACATAGAGTGGAATATTTCTGTGGCTCTTTTAAGGTGTAATGGGAGCCCAGGTTGCTTTAAAAGCAGCCTTTATGTTTGTCGTCTGCACTGTTGGGTCTGGTGTCTTTCATCTTCTTCTTGACAATACTCTATTCATCTTTTATAATTCTCTCATTTTCTGAGACACTGAATTTTGAGTTTTCTTTTTCTATAAGCCCTAATCATCAGAACTGCATAAAATAAAGACTTGAAATAGTTTGCTATATATATATATGTAATAAATCTATGCAATACCTGAGTTTCACTTTTCTGAAATGAGTGAAAAAAATATTAAAGTTGTTCAAGTTTGTTTTAGACGTACCTGTACATTTAACGCACATTTTTTAATTATTTCTGGAACTCTTATTTGTAACATTCATTTTTGCCCGAAACCAACAGAGTGTAGAGATATCTTCAGGTTAATAAATTCACAGAAGCAAAATGTGTGACAGTTTTAATGACTGGCTGGGCCACTGTCCCTTTGAGGCTGCTTCAACACAGGAAATAAACATAGGAATTCTCTGGCCTTTGACACTGAAAGCTGATCTGCTGTCTGTTATTTGGACATAATAAAAACAAAGTACAGCAGGAGCCCCACAGCTATCACATGCCGTGGATATTGCACATGTATACCAATTGTACAGTGTTTAAATATGTTCATAATTTTGCAATTAATATTCTCTCTGTTTCTCTTGGACTGTGTAAACCTTTGAAAAGGGAATATGTCTTTAGACTCTGCTGCTTCTGCCAGCTAGCAGATAGAAAAAACTGTAAATATTAAAGTTCAGCCTATTTATCTGTCGGCGGTCTAGGTATATAAAAAATTTTAAAAAACTTGTAAAAGCGCACGCTTGGTCAGTGCGACCCCACCTGACCCCACACAGGGGAAAAACCTCGCAGGGTCCAATTGACCCAATCTCTTAAGACTGTGGGAGGGTTAAAGGTCATGTGATTCTGACTTAAACAGTTTACAAAATTTGGAACAATACCAAAAAAAATTACTAAAGGAAAGAAAAAATTATTTTTTAAGTTACGCATTTATTTTACAGCAGATAAAAAACTTAAAGGCTTACAATAAATGAAACGCATTGTGCGCGTTTGCAATTTGGATCATTTAAAAATATTTTTGAACCGTGTAGGATCTGTTTGTACTCTTTAAGATTGTTTTTATGCATTTCTGTCAAGTACAATATTAAACTTTAGTGTTTTAATTGTTGTGTGCAAAACAAAAAGAAGTAATGTTACATTTAGAGACAAATGGGGAAAAAAGGCAGAGAAGGCTGTTGTATCTGTAGCGTTTCAGCACCTGCTAGTAGATTTATGGAAATGTACCGGCTCTGCCTTTTCCTAATGTTAATGCACAATTGTCATACTCATCCTTTTTTCCCCTCAATTGGCCCATTAAAATGTCTCATAAGCCATTTTCTTTTAAAGGGAATTAGTTACTGCTTCGGTGTTGTAATCCTGATGCCTCTTCTCTGTATGGCCCTATTGATCCACTGGGTCTGTGACTGTAAAACAAAATTCAAGCTGATTTATTTATGGCCGTTAAACAATCGAGAGTACAGTTGAGCATTTGAAAAATGTATGAGCATTTATGAAGCTGCATAATTTTATTGTTCTCTCTTCTTTCCCTCGTTTCCTCTGTGTTGTTCTCCCAGGATGGGGCCTTCACCAAGGGGGAAGTCGTCTCAAGTCCAGCAAAAACCATCGGGCAGTCCTCCTTTGTCGACTTTGGTAAGAATTAAAGATAGCTTCTTTTCCTTTCCTTGGGTCGAAAAGTCTTGTTGGTTTAAAGCAGAACCCTAATTATGATAATCTTGTGCTTTCTAATGCTTTTTTATTTAAACAAATCTTTCTGTATTCGTAGGAAAATCTACTTTTCAATTATTAGTGTAGCAGCATTATACGTAGATACCAGGTAGGAAAAATTAACAGTGTTGAAATTGGCAGGTTTGAAAATATAAAAAAAGGGCTAGTTGTTTTTCTGATGTATTAAAAGCCAAAGTTAGCAAGTAATCTGGTGCGTCTATTTTTTCTTTCCTCCCCCATGTCTATCCGACAGTATATCTATGAGCATTGTTGTCTGAGTACCAAAAATAACAAGTGGAGCATTATGATATTCATTTTTAATGGACGCCTTTATGAGTCACTATACTAAGCTACTAATGTTATATTTAGTGAGTGTAACTGTTTTTGCAATAATGTTTTTTTTTTCTTTATGATGTGGCTAATGGGGGATCCAAATAAACAAACAAATGCTTTGCTTTATATACATAAAAAATATTTTTAGAACTGGCTTTGGGTTTATTTATTAATGGGAACAGACACCGAGGCGGAGGGGAAAATTAAAAGAAAGAAAGAAAAGAGGTAGGGAAGAACGTTAACAGGGAGAGAGTGAGAAAGAAATAGAAGTGAGAACAAGAAAATACAAGAAGACAACGGTAGAAATCTGCATGTAGATCTGCAGAAAGAGAGAAAAATAACCAGATCGAAACAGAGAACCGAGAAACAACAGCAGCAAATAACAGATGTGCATGAAAGAGCAACAATGTCCCTGAAAAGCACATGGTGCTTGTTAATATAAGGTGTGTCTAGTGGCAGCCGCAGCTCGAGTTGGTGTGTCTGTGAGTCCATACCTGATTCAGTTACAAAGCAAAGCTTCACAGTTAAAAAAAAACAAAAAAAAAACTTTTTAGTTGAAACTCTCAAATGCAAAAAATGCCTTCATTTTGTTTGTGAAAACATAAAAAATGTGATTGGACGACTAGTTCTGGCATTAGAACAATTTAGTATGACATCGTTTCAGTTTAATTGACAACACATGCTGCATCATGGCACTTCACAAAGAAAACATGAATGCAGCTTGATTGTGTATCATCTAATGCTTTGATTGAAATATTATTTTACATCTCAGTAAACATTAAAACAGCTGTATTGTTGTGGTCTGAGGAATGGATAGCAGCAGTTATGTGGAACAAAACAGAATAAGTAAATATGTATCCCTGGTCAGGTTGCCTTGGGGTCACAAATGTGTTTGCGACTTCTGTGACAGATTCATTTTTTTCTCTCTTCTTCTGGGCTTTTTAAGCTTCTGCATTTGAAGCCTCCTAGCTTCAAAGGATTCTAAATAAGACCTTATGGTCTCCCTAGCTTTGACAGTTTCACTGCAGCCCTCTCATCACATAACATCCATTCTTCACACACAAAAACCACACACTCTCACCCTTTACCCACGAGGCTTATCTCACACACACAGTTACACAAGACAAGCCCACAATCCCATATGGAGCCAGATTTTTGTGGGGATCTTATCCTTTTAAACAATCTTGGCCAGTGAGATTCATTGTTAGGCTCAGCTTTACGTTTCTGCTCAGCAAATCTCCACTGGTTCACTAATCTCCAGGCTGCCTAAAGTGTCCCTCGGTCGTCCATCAGAGTGACCACACTGAGGACAGAAGAGCAGAACGACGCTGGCTACTTAAGCTTGTCTCTAATGTGAAAAACAATACAGCTGGGGAGACCAAAACAACATTAGGCAGGTGGTCGTAATGTTCTGCCTCTTTAGTTTTAAACCTTCTTTCAGTTCAGATCTGTTTCAACTGGTTGTTTTTTTTTTTCTTTTTAAGAATTTGCTAAGTGAAAATTTTTTCTTCTTTTTTGAGGGAGGGGGGTGGCAGCGTTAAAATCGGTTGAATCATTTTTGCTTTTGTTTTCCTCCCAGTAACAAAAACTACTTCCCCAAAGTCAGCATGCATCCGGCTGATTCTGCAGCATTGCTTCAGTCTGAGACGGTGTCAGACCTTGTTCGCATTAATTCAGTAGTAACGGGACGGGGCACCTAAATATCCGCGGGCCAAATATCCCAGCAAATCAACTCATGTACAACCTGTTTGTTTTTTGTTTTTGTTTTTTTGGATTATAAATCTGCTGCTTCATGCTGACTGAGCATTTCTAGTTATGTCTGGAGAAAAACGGCAAAGTCAGCATGAGAAAGAACCTTTTTTTTTTTTTTAAGTTTGGAACTGTGGAAATACTGTGCAATACAGTTGAATAAATAGGTAATGCATCATCTGTGCTACTCATTATGACAATTAATTGCTAAATATGTGGTAAGCCCTCTTAAATATTCTAATAAACGTAATTAGTTTATCGATATTCCACTGCTCTATCTGTCTGCTCTGTTTGTTTAAAGTGCTGTCAATGGTTGAGGGCTGTTTATTCAATATTAATTTAGTTCTTTGTGCTGCACATGCACATAAACACACAGCCGAACACACAGTAACGGTTTCACACCGATAAACACATCTCTGCTGCCAAGATTAATCTTTTAATCTCACTGCAGCTCGGGGTGCCCATCAAATATTTAGTGAACAAACTTGCCCTTCCCAAATTGCTCATGATCTATGAGCCTGAGGGGAAATGTCCTGTATGCTGTGTCTGAATATGTACATGTTCATATTCTCTCTGGAATATTTTCTGTATTTTTGTTGTTTTTATCGGATCCTCCCCCCCGTCCCTTTTATTTTTAGTCTCACTAAAGTTTTTCTCTTTCTTTTCTTCTTATTTTCTTTCCATCCTTCCTTCAGTGTTTTCTTCTTCAGATGTTTTGTCAACAGCTGAGGGTCAGATTTTGCTACATTGTTTTGCTGTCTTCTTTTAATCCATATCCCGCATGTGATCTAATCATAAAACAAACCATTTTTAAATTTAATTTAGAAAATGAATTTCCTGCAGTCACTTTTTACAATTATTTTGAGTCATATCTAACACCAGCGAATCTGATCTGTGCAAACAACTGAATGAGTGATTGTGGGTTAATTTAGATAACTTCAGATACACTGCAGCAAATAATTAAATACATTTGACTCAGAAATTTACAGCTACATTATTTTCTCAAACATATTTTGTGATGGCAAAGCGCGACAGCATCAATAACAATGTCAGATCCGGCGTTTTCTAACAGAGATGCACCAATTAGAACTTTTATGTTCATTTCAAATCTCCATTTGTAAAAAATTACTTTTAAATGAATTTAGAATTGTATTGTTTGTTTTGAGAGCGATCAGTTTTAATGTCAGAGCTTTTAATTTTAAATTAGAGCCTGGCTGCTCCAGGCCTAATTTATTAGGTTTTCTCGCCTCTGAGGACTTTGAAATCTTAAAGCCTCGTTATTTTTTCCTTGGATTTTTTCCAAGCAGGCCTAGCACAACAATATTACTTTTCTTTTGTTGTCTTTTGATAAAGTGTATTTTACTTTCTTTTTAATCATTTGGCCATAGTTCTGGAATTCTTTTGCTAAAATAGTCACTAGTCAACAATCACTATCAGCTTTCGTGCCTTTTTCTGCTGTGAGTATTAGTTCATACTATAGTAGCAGAGGCCACCAGTAACGGTAACGATAATTGTTACCGCTGTCATCAGAACATTTTAACATTTTAAAGTCAAACGCAAAAGCACAATTTTGCATTTAAAATTTTAAATGTGAAATATCTAAAAAGCATTCCCCATTTTTACATCCGTCACAGTTAAAAGGCTCAAAAGGCAAAAAATGACTCTGTTGTGTTTTATTTGGCCTTTTTTTAATCTGCTTGAAGTTTTGCTCTCTCTCGCTCTCATGCAGCGATGATGAAAACAATTGATCCCATTTTACTGTTTCCATATCTCCTGCTGAAAATCGCAAAGTCTGAATCTTCTTCACTAACATTTTCCACATCAAAGCATATCTGTTGATCAGAAAAAGTTTGGACCTTTAAATTTCCAAGCAACTCGTCACAAACCAGGGCCAATCAAGAAAAAAGAAAAAAAGAATCTGTTGATTCCAATCACCACCTGATTTCGGGGTGCACCTCTAGTTTCTTATGTTTTAAGTCAGGCTGATTGGAAGAATCCTAAAAGACAGTGTGCTCACCTCAATGAAAAATTATTTTTGTTTTATCCCGATTGTTTAGCATTATTCAATGTAGACTGGATTCTAAAAGAACCAAGTGTGGTCACAAAGGCAAGTGAATCCTCCATCTTGTTTTGTAAGGCGTTGTGTCTCTTCGTATGTATTGTCTTATTAACGTGGCCACTAACAAACAGAACGAATGCGTTTCCCTCCTGCTCTAACTTTGTCAACTTTACTGGCAAACACTGAATTCTATTAGAATGCATATTTCTTTTACTGCAGCCTGGACAATTGTTATCTTCGTCTTCATCTTATAAAAAATTGACCATAAATGATAAAAGATGTAATGGACAAAAACAGAAGAGACCAAATAAGGAATATCTTACACAGCAGAAAGCTCAGACGAGAGCAAATCGAAGCACCACGGTGTGGGCAGCACGGATAGAGGATAGAAAGTAGAGACGATGTGAGGCAGAGTAGAGAGCAGCGCTGGATCCCTGTGTGATCTGGAGTGGGAATTATTTCCATCACACATCACATTGTCAATTCTCACTCTCTGCTTTTACCTGCTCTTTTCTCCCCCTGTTCAGCGCTACATTTTTCTCAACACATAAAGGACTGTATGCGCCAGCCTGCCTGTACTTCTGCAGAACTTCTGTTTTCCACCTGTACTGCAGGTTTGGCTTCGTCTAAGAACTCTGCTGAAAGGCTTGAGTTCTGCGCTGCAGCAGAGGTCCAGATGTTAAAATATTTAAGTCTCACTAGTATATTTGAGCTTCTCAGAAGATTGGGTAATTATTCATCAATACAATTTTTTACCGTACAATGCATTTTAAAATTTTTTTAAATTTTTCCATCAGATTGTAAAGTGATATTTGTTGATTAAAAGACTGCTATGTTCTTTCAAGGTCCTCTGTAGATTTAAAGCCTTGAGAGTAGAGGAGAAGCATTTTCAAGCACAAAACATATAAGAAATATTGGTTTTCTTAGTTTATTATCTGTCTATCTGTTCATCCATCCATGTTTGCTCATCGTCTGTCCGTCCATCCATTGTTTCTCATCATCCAACAATTCAATTAACATCAGTCCATCATGCACATATTCATCTACTCGTCTATCCATTTTCTCATCTGTCTATCCTTCTGTCCATCTTTCCATCCATTCCTTTCAGTTTTGGGGGTTTCAAAGCTACAGTATATCTAATACGTATTCAGTGGATTGTCAGTGGCCTCTAATTTGACAAAGAAAAACAATAAACATTTTATTTGATCTCCAAACGTTTTCACAAAACACATTAAGCTAACAATGTGATTTTAGACGAGTATGAGACTATCGTACTGAAATTGAACTTTTAATCATAACCTACCTTTCACAAATTAGAATTTTTTCTCTATTCGTGCAGAAAGCATTGATTCATCTTGAGCTATGTGTTTACCTTTAGAACAATGATGGAAAGCAATAGGAAACCCGTCCACTGTCTCGTGTTTATGAGCGAATGGTTCTGCTATTAGCTCAATTCCCATAATAAATGCACAGCATATGCCAGACAAAACACAACCACCTGCCTGATCAGTCAAGTAATTGCTTTTTTCAAAGTGACAGCGGCTGATGCATAATTCATCATCAGGTAAAACGCAGTGAAGTTTCACAACCGGATGTGTCACCAGTCATCAGTTCAGGTGGAATACAGAGACCAGCAAAGGGGCAAATTTTTATTTTTTTCAAAACGGCAAAATCCCAGCATGTTTAAAAGTGTTTTCTTCAAAATCGGAAAGGCTGTCATCATGCCCTGTGTGTGTGTGCGTGCGTGTGTGCGTGCGTGTGTATGGGTGTGTGTGCGTGATGAAGTGTGTGCTTGCAGGCAGGTAAGTCAGCAGCCTAGTTGTCTGTACTCTGCCCTCAGGCGTTCTTTTTCCACTCATCTTATTATATCGTGTAACATTCTCTTCCCTCCCTCTGTTCTGTCAGCCTCCTTCTCCCCTCAACCACTTTGCACTTTTTTTTCCATTCCTGCATTTTTTTATATGTAATTTTACTGGCTGTCCTGTCTTGTCTTGTTAACCAGCCTACGCTGCTTTTCTACGCTCTTCTTCTTCTTTTTTTCCTTTTGGCCCCATCACTTTCCTTCACTCCCAGTCTTAGAGAAAGGCCTGTACCTTTTTCAAACAGATGTAGTGCAGTGCTGCTTGTCTTGTTGAGATCAAAGTGGCTTTTACTTTGTGCCACGTGTGTGTATTTGTGCCAAAGACGTCCCTCTCTAGACTTCCTAATGAAGGAAAAAGGTCCCAGTAGGAATAATAAAAACCTAATCAAGCTCCATTTTGTCACAGATTTTACATTAGCCCTAATGCAAAAGTTTTTGTGGTTTGCAATTGCTGAATTTAGATCATTTGCACATTTTAACATGCAGTTTATAGCAAATATCAAAATTCCTCCATCAGCAACGTGTCCCTTACTGAAAGAAAAGTCTACTTTCCTAATGGCATTCACTACAGTTAAGTGGGAACCTTAAATATGAATTACCAAGTGGACCATCTTCCCAATTTGCACTTTTAAAATGCATAAATGTGTTTTTCATTGAGCCTCTGGGGGTTTCAGATCTACAGTATTGGTATGTACTAATACTGGTATACTGTGTTAACGAGACACTTTTCATGATCTTAAGGATTCAGTTTTGGTTTTCAGTTTTGTATAATACAAAGTATTTGTTTCTTGGTGTCCTTTCTGTTTCCACTATTGCGTTGTTGTCTTCTTCGCCGATCGTTGTTACCTTTGTTGGGTTTATTTTGCCTATTCATTCTTCCCAATCCATGCCCCATTATCCTCACTAGGTTTATTTTGATATTTCTATCAAATGATGCTTAGTATTGTTTCAGTTCCTCTATTAGAATCTGTGGAGGGAGATGAAGAGAAGAGAGATGTGAGACAAAACTGGCCAGTGTCTACAGGAGAGCTTTGATTACTATCACAGTTTTTCTAGTAAGATTTGAATAGATCGTTTTATGAACATACCAGTTTCAGCAGTCATGAATGGAATGATCAATTCATCTCATGATGAAGTAAAATGAGTTCTGTAATTTCCATTCTGATGAAAAATATTGTTTGAAGGGCAATTTTGTTTACAGGGACTTCTTAATCCATTTTTGTTGATTGTTTTGGTTGTATGTGTTTTTTATTTCCGTTTTATCGATTGTTTTTGGTTCTTGTGTTTTATTTTGTCATTTTAAAATGTATTCCAATTCCAGTTTGGAATGTTTTGTACAAAATTCTAGTTTTTTAGTATCTGAGAGGGTAAACTCACAATACTATTGTTTATTGCAATAATTTCTGGGACAATTTATTGTCCAACAAAGTGTGTTACTGTGACCCATTGCAGGGTCCTGTCCTTTGCGTATCTTACAGCAAGCACCTCTTAGGTGGGACGTCTCAAAGTATGTTTGTGTGAACACGTCTGATAATTGGCAGACGTTGGGATAATTTAGATAGAGTGTAATATGAATGCTACCAGGTCACACGGCCTAATCGTACGGTTTGCAGTCTCTCATCTTTTTATCCACTTTGCCATCTTGATACCGTTTTCTCCAGTCCAGCGCCATTCTGCAGCTTCGCTGCACAGCTCCCTCAACCCGTCTCCAACATGCCACACATCAACTGAAAGGGTAGGAGGGGATAATGCGAGAGGGGAAGACAGACTCACAGATGAGAGAAGTTGAAAGAAAGATAGAAGGAGAGGTAAAAAAAAGAGAGCATTAGGAGAAAAGGCGACTGGACTGAGGAGGCGAAGGCGGTCGAGTAAAGAGGAATATTACAGAGTCAGATGAACAGACGAGATGGAAGATGCAGGAAAGGGCAAGTAGGATGGGGGAGTGTGTGCTGAATAATCAAAGAAATAACCTCAGCAGGACTGACCATCTCCTAAAGCTTTTGCTTTTCTCCATCTTGGTGTTTGGGCGCCGAAAGTTTCCAGTGGAGCACGTCTCGATGCACACATGGTCTTATTTGAATTTGTTTGCCTTGTTTCAACATTAATGCAACTAATTAGAAAGCATTGCTCACATCTGAATAATTTTCTGGTGGTGGGGGGATGTGAGTGTGTGTTTTGTCCCACCATATGTTACAGTACAAGCTGGTAGATATTAGCAGCAATCCTGCAGCCCGTTCGGATGTGTCCTTCCATCCATGTCGGTATTTATTTTAATCTGATGCTTACCCTACACTTAGAATGCAATAGAGTCCAAGCTAGACATTTTGCATGTTTTATACCATGAAAAGTCTTTTTAATTTCACAGAATGTTGACTTATTAGCCTTTTCAGCATCTAATTATCTATCTCTTTTTCTCCCACTCTGCCTCTCGCTCAGTTGCCCCCGACAGCCACTTTGAGTTTCTCCTCCTCCCCATCTTTGCGCTGTCATTCATCATCAGAGTCATTCGGTTCTCCCCTTCCACAGGGCACAACATCTGCTAGGGAGTCTGGCTCTTACCATGTTGAAGCAGATTTGGATTAACAGAGCAGTGGCAACCCGGGCTAAAAACAACTTCTTAAAAAAAATTATGATTTGAATAATAACTTTATGAGCACAGGATGAAACTTGTCAGTTAGCGGAAATGCACAAGAACAGCCTCCTGGAATGTAACCATAAACTCAGATGCTTATTCAATTAATGAAAATCATCCATCCATCCGGTTTGGCGTTTAGATGCATAACGGAAACCTACCATGTTGCTAAGTGATGCCAAACACAGCCGCTGAGTTCCTTAGTGGGTTCACACTTTTCCTCACTGACTTTGAAGCGCAAAACGACAAACAAACTGTTTCATTATCCATTTTCTTCTGGAGTGCTCCTGCTTATTGAACTGCAGTTTTAACAGCACACTCCAAGTATGACTCCGTGGGTCCTGCTTAATTTTTACACTTCATCCCTGAATCAATGCCCCTAAGCTAAGCTTCCCCTCTAAGCTACTCGAATTTTACACGTTTGTCAGAAGTTGTGTGAGAAACTGTTCTGTGTGACGACACACAGAAGCCGGCTTTCTAATGTGCACCGCCAAAGAATTGTAATAGTTTCCTTAGTGGACCAATACCAAATATTTAAGAATTTGTTGCCAATTAAGAAAGGATGCAAGACCTCCTGTTCTGTCAGAGCGAAGCTTGTCTTGGTTCAAATCTTTTTTGTACTGTTGAGGTTTCTCTGGCGAGAACGATGTTTATTTTAAAAGACAAATTTAAAAGGGAAGTTTTTGTCCAGCTTTCTTTTTACAAAGATAATAAAAAGCTGTACAGTATATGTGACCAGCATGCTGTGGGTTACAAAGGCCTGGCCAGTTTTCCTCGACATGATGATACTTCACAGCAGCTTTAATTGTATGACTAGGATTTTATTTATTTGAAAGGCTAACAAGACAGATTATTACAATGTTGGATGATTTTATATACCATGACAATCACCATGTGCTGAAAAGAATGATGTGCCAATTATTATTATTATTTTCTTTTTCCTATCACCACTGAGTTATTCACCATGCTTCCTTCGGTTCTTAATGGCCTTTGGTTATGACGGGTTGAGTTGCCTTGCAGGCAACTTAAACTTGGGCTTACTTCAAACATATAAGTAAGCTATTTTATGAAGTCTAGAAGGCTACAATGCTGCGACAGATTGGCAGCCTGTCCAGGGTGACCCGGCCTCTCGCCCGAAACATTCGCTGGAGAGAGACACCAGCACCCCCTCCCGACTCCACTAGGGACAACGGTGTTAGAAAATGGATGGATGGATGGATAAAAGCTAGAAAGATTTCAAAACACATAGTATTTTGCAGTCAGCTGTTGTAGTCAACAACTACCCATCCTGACCTGTCTCCTTGGCTAAAAGATGTAAAGTTTCTTGATCTTTGAGACAATGACATCACCTACCTGCGCATTATATTATGTGGCATTAGAGTTGGCATTCAAATACATCGAAAATGTAACTCAAATCTCGTAGAAGCGGTAATATAAACTAATCACATGTTACTGTGCTTAAATGTGATTAATCACGTTACTGCCGACGGCTTGTCTGTGCAGACGAAAATTTGTGAAACTTTCTCATGATGAACAGTTGAAGCGGGTGCAACAGCTGGCGGCCCGACCTTCTTTCTGAAGAATTCAACTATTGTTTTACCACTTGGATTCTGAAGGACAACTTTCAAAACACAGTAGCACATTAGAAACAGCACACATATTTCCTAAGCTATTATTATTATTATTATTATAATTATTATTATTATTTTTACAAAGGCATTACACTTCTTCATGTTTAGACCCAATCAAGATACAGTTATGCCAACATATGCAGTATGTTAGTCAGCGTGACAGAGGCTTAAAGCACAGAGTGGATGCAGGAACTGATTCATGGTCACAAATATTGCATTTAATTTTTTTGAATAGTCAACTGGCATGATCAAATGTAAAATTCATATTTATAATTTTTTTTGTCTAAAAGCTCAAGGCTGTCAATGGTGCAGTAAGTGGCCTACTCAAATAATGAATAAATATAAAATGTTTTTTGTTTCAAAAACTATTTTCCATCTAACACTTGTACATTTGCAGACTTTTTGTTCTGCTCTGGGGTTTTTCAGGCATCTTTTTAAATATTTGTCTCTAAGTTTCAGCCTTCTCTGATGTTTGGATTTATGTATGTACTCATTGTTGCCAAGGTGTCAACAACGTTTGCTCTTCAAAATATTTTCCGTTGTATATTTATTCCTGTTGCTTGACCTTGTGGTATTTAAAAAAAAAACACACATTTTGTTTAACAAAATAACTTCATGTTTCAACAGCTTTACATTATATCAAAAACATTTCGTTAAGCATCACCAAAAAGAAAATTAGTTTGTTTTATGTAAACCTGAGCTACAGCTGAACCTGGTCCAGTGAAACCTTTTGGTTTTGAATAGCCTCTGTTTTAACTGAAGGAAAGTCACTTCTAGCTTGTACTCCAAATAAACCCTGCGTGGTTTAATCCTGATATCAATTAATATTAATGAAATGGCAGTAATTACTTGAACTGGATAAAAAGAGTTGGGAACTCTTTGTTCAAGTCTAGAGACATTATTGAAAGACATCAAAGAGACAAGTGCTGCTAGGATTTGTGTGTGCTGGTGGAAAACAAGCAGGTGTTCTTGTGATCCAGTTCACACATGGAAAATAAAAAAACAGCCCCTACTCCTTTGTTGCCTGAAACGTTGCTGCTCTCAAAGTCACAGCAGAACAAATTCAGGGAGTAGAGATGGAACGAGAATATTAAAATAGCACAGTCGCGGGAAAGCAATGTCTCAACGTTTCTCTTTCGTTCACCCCTGTATTTTTTATTCCCTGATCTTACTTTGCGTTTCATTCTGCCAGATGGAGATGGCTATCAGGATCACCTTCTCCCCGCATGTTTGGATGAAGCCTGTCAGCAGAGTGTCATCTACATCGCCAAGCGTGGTTCAACAAAGGTACACACACATGCAACCACTTTCACCGGTTAACCTGCTTTGTCCTGCTCAGACCTTTGTTGTCCTTACTCATCTTTCTTTTCTTTGATTGGTACAACAGTATCCCTGTCATCTGATATACTGGTTAATGGACAATCCTGAGCGAGGGAATAATTGAATCCCAAAGTAAAAAGAAACTGCCCTCTTGTTGTCATCTGAGATATTGAATAAAACCTACTGTGAGATTCTTTTTGATGCTCAAGCTGTGCCCAGATTTATGGCACAAGCAAATGTGAGCACTATCAGACTTCTGTGTCAATGGTTTATAAACCCAAAGCGACTCATGTGCAGAAGGAGAACGCAGACGGCACATACGGAAGTAATAGTGAATTTCACCGTCTATTGATCGATTTTAAAGTTATTGAGGGTTGGCAGTTTTGTCACAAAGGAAGTGAATAAAAAGAAAGCGCAACTACTAGCTAGAGTCTTTTGTGGAGAACTGACTGCAAATTGGTGAAAAGATTGTAATTGGACCGTTCACTGCGGTGAAAAAGACTGCTTTAATGTAGCCTATGGGGGCCTTCCGACCAGCCCTGTGTAGTCCACTTTAATCAAACTCTTTAATCGTTTGCCCAGGAAGTCTAGTTCATTTGGGGAGGTGTGAATGCACTTTTAGTCCACCCTGATGTGGACCAAAAATGCAAACTCTGGTTTGCCAAAAAATTTAGGTCTTGGTTCATTAGAAATGAACTCTGGTGCTGTTCAAATGCATATATGAAGGCAAGGGATTCTGGGAAAGCGCACCCTAAACAAATTCGACACTCTATCGTTATCAGGAGAAACGGTTTGAGGTCTTTTACTAAAGACAAATGAGAAATCCTACAACCGCTAAAATCTGAAGGCTCTCCATTTTGTTTTACGTTTTGTCAAAAAGGAAGTTACGCTCATGTTTTCATGTAATTTCCTTCAGTGGTTCTTGCTGATGTGCCACCGCAGGTGACTGGGGGAACAGGTTTCTCTAAGGGTTTGGTTCATTTGACAGCGTGAAAGCAAACCCCACCAGGTGGAAATGCAATAACAAATGTTGCAGTTTTGGTCCCCAATCGAACCGACTCTACTGGACAATCAGGTGTGAAAACACCCTTAGTTCCTTCTGCTTGGCGAGTCTTTCCCAAAAAGACCTTTGGTTTGTCAACCACTCCATAGGGGCTCTGGCTGCACGATTTGGGTCATTTACCCACTGGAAGACAAACCTCCACTTGCCTCATTCTCAGGTCTAACAGATAATAACAGGAAGTTTTCCATGATCGGATGGTATTTAGCTTCATCATCTTCCAGTGGCCAACCTGAACCAGGTTTCTTGTCCTTAGTAAAGAGTGATGATAATCCCACATTACGTTTTTCATGATAGGTTAAAACATAAAACAACCTTTGCATTAGAAATGGATACTTTAAAATATTTGAACATGTGAGCAATTTAGTTCGAATCCCAACACGACAAATATCTACCTGCAGTTCACCAATTGTTTCTCTGATACAATTGTTGTCTACTTCAAGAAGCCAGTAGCCATGTGGCTCACTGCAGGAGGTCTGGGCCGATTCAGAACATCCCTTTGTTTGTGGAAAAACGTGAATGTGACAGATTTGCACACACGTTCGCTCATGTAGTTTCATCTAATTAACGTGTATGCGTTTAATGTAGCACATACAAACATGTTCACGCCAAATTGTTCTTGCACCCAAATGAGCACATGTCCGCTCCACAACCACCTACATAACATCTTGTGCGATTCTCTGCGTTAGCTGCACGCTTTGGCAAAGGAGCTCCCTTTAATTTTTTTTTTGACCAGAGAGAACTGGCATTCGCTCATTTTTAATTCCCAGTCCTCTCCCACACATGCACACGTGTGTATGAAAGCCATGTCAAACCTCATAGATGTGCGCATTCTGTAGAAATGCTTTCTTTCTGTCTTTCTCTTTTTTTGGGGGTCTGTCAGCACAACCAAAAATGATTGAAAGAACAAGTGAAAGGAGGAGTGTTGAGGAAGGTGGGGAAGGGAGGACTTATCAGCGTTGATGGATGAAGTAAACACACGTTGTGTTCTTTGTTGTTGTGTGTGAGAGACTGTCATTACTGTCAAAGAAAGAGACGGGCGAAGACAATAGTGGGTGGAGTGAGGACCAAATCCATTTCTCTTTAAACTTCCACAGCTGTTTGGAACTGCTTGGACACTCCTACAGAAAATATAGTCTTGACTTGTGCATTTAGAAAAATTCAATCGTTGCTGTTTTTAATCAAAAATCTAGCATTTATTTTTATTTCCTTTTGCTTTTTAAGCATCTGGGACGTGATTAAGGATGAAAATGCCACAACACATAAAAAAAACTATCACCTTGAAATGGTTTTGTATGTTCTCTGAATTTTCAGACCTTTTGCTTTTAGTTGACAGCTGGTGTTTTTAAGTCATTGAGGCTGTCAGAAAATTATGCTACCAAAGAGGAAAAACCTATAAAGTCAAATGTTTTTTGGCTAAAGAAGCAAAAAGGAAAAACTAAACGTAATATGGACAGGTGGAGTAGACAGACTGTGTGTTTTTCTAACATATTTGGAAATAAAGATATTTATCAGGGATTCACAACAGAACAGTTAGTAGCACTGATTTACGTTAGTCAGCAATAAGAAATTTTTAATTTCTGAAGTAGATTTCATTTTATTATGCTTTAAACTTCAAAAAGTGAAAAGTTTAAACCTGACGAGTTTTATTTTTTTTTCAATGAATAAATTATTATAAGCAGGCATAGCCAATGTTTATTGGTTATACAATATAACCACTTGAAAAGGGTTAATTCATGTTTTATAACAAAGATATTTTCAGTGTGATAATTATTCATTTGTTTATTGTTTTAAATATTTTCAATACTGACAAACTGGTGGCATGACTCTTCCTGTTTCAAGCTTCTTATGCACAAGTTAGTCAACAGGTTGTTGCTAGGTAACCAAAGAGTGAGGGAGTGAATTAATTGATGCCACCAACCTTGCTTAGCTGGCAGTGAGAGGTTGTGGGGCTAAAGCCCTTCGTCTGCCTACATTCCCCAGAATGCTGTGCGGTTCTTAGCTTGCAAGCAAAATCTAAATTAGCTAAACTGATTTCGTTAGCTCGGCAGTAAGTACTACAATGAATATCAGAAATATTTATCTTAGTATGACACAGAGGTGGGTAGAGTACTCAAAAACTGTAATAGTTGTGATGTGCTTATATTGCTTATAAATTATACAAGAGCTAGTTTGTAGCTTGTGGCTTCTTTACACATAGCAACTCCATAGCCACTGCCTACCAACATGGCTGTCAGTTACAAAGTTCTTGGGAGTGTGACGTCATGAGAACTATGTATTAATACAGACACGTGTCTGTCACGATATAAATATCTATATATCTTAACCTCAGACATTTAGCTCGGTGTGTTTACTGTTGTTTGCTACTTTAGCTCTACCCCTGCAGTCTCTCCAGGCCTTCAGATGACAGGATTACAGGAGTCTGCGGGGGGGCTTCCCGCAGTCTGCTTCATTTTTGCTCCTTCTAGACACACACTGATCCCATTTATAGCCACTCAGAGCTCCTCTCTCTCTTAGACCCACACCCTCAGTAACACAATAGGATAATACCGCAGACAGCAGTGTAATTGTGTGACTCAACTGTCAGACAAATTGAAGCAGGTAGACAGGGTGTATGATTTTTATGTCACACACTAACCAGACTGTCTGAAAGATTCCTACCAACAACAATGAGGCAGAAATCTCAGACCATGACACTTTTATTAGGTGTATTTTTTTTCTTATGTTAACATTGATGCTAAGCAGTATGTATCCATTCACAATCTTTCAAAGTAAGGACCATTCAGTGTTTTTTTGTTGTTGTTTTTTAATCATCTTAGAACTAAACTGGAATTTATGTTTGGTGTAAAATGTTTTCAACATACAGCTGACACAACATACTGAAGTAGAGCTGAATATGATTAAACACAGTAGGAGTTAATCCTGTCTGGTTTGGTTTGTTAGTGGAGTGTAAGCGCTAAGAACAAGATTCTGGCTCTCTGCACACCTGCCAGCGATGAGTGAGTGACCCAAGCAGCAAGTGTTTGGCCGGTGGCCACGTCTCCTGGCCCCTAGTCAAGGCAAACTACAAAGAAGTGATGAGCTCTGCGGACGCTCCTGCTGTTCTTGTGATTCGGCTTACTTTCACTACAATGGAGAGCCGTTTCGTTCAGGATTCAACAAATAAATTCTGTTATTGATAAATGATTTAATGCATATTCTGTGAAATAAATAAATGTCCCCATTAAAACAAAAACAGTAAATCTTTTGATTAGAGATGATTTTCCGTACTCCAATCATATTTGAAAAATCCCATAAATAGGTTAAAAACAAAAGTGTCACAAAATAAAACGCCATTATGAGATGAATAAGCAATGGAAGAAATTCATAAATAAATATCTAAATAAATAGCTGAAGTTTTTAATTGGGAAATAAGCTCCCAATTGAAAAATATATTTGTTCTTATTTCACAGGGGCCATTATTTATTTGGCATATTCATTCTTCATTTATGAATAATATTATTTATTTAATTTTAGATGTAAAGATTCTTTATGCTCTACAACAATGAGCTTATTGATAAGAGCACTCAATTTGTATTAACAGGCTGCACAGTGGCGCAGTTTGTAGCACTGTCGCCTTGCAGCAAGAAGGTCCTGGGTTCAATTCCCGGCCCGGGGTCTTTCTGCATTTAGTGGGTTCTCCCACAGTCCAAAAACATGACTGTCAGGTTAATTGGTCTCTCTAAATTCTCCCTAAGTGTGAGAATTTAGACATGACAAATGGTTGTGTGTCCTGTACGTCTCTGTGTTGCCCTGCGACAGACTAGCAAACTGTCCAGGGTGAACCCCGCCTCTCGTCCGGAACGTTAGCTGGAGACGTTAGCTGGAACGTTAGCCAAGCAACCCTCCTGATCCCTCTAGGGGACAAGGATGTTAGAAAGTAGATGGATGGATGTGATAATCTGGAATATGCTCCTTGTTGGTTAAAGGAAATATCACAGCATGTAGGAAAGATCTAGAATAGGATCTATAAGCCAATTTGTAAAAGTAATGTTCAATACTAGTTTATACTTACTTGGTAAAAGTCCTTCATATCATCACTTTCCTAAAATAATGCCCTCTTTTTTTTTGGCAAAAGCTTTTTATTTCCCCCTAAATTGTCTTTTGGCAAAAACAACTTAATTTTATTGTCAAAATCGCTTTTGTTTTGGCAGAAAAAAAAATATTTTAGGAAGGTGACGATATTTTAATCTGAATTTTAGTAGCAGATGTTGGTTTGGTTAGCCTTAACTCTCATTCATTTTATTCTGTGTTGTTTTATGAATGAAAACATCGACTTGTTGAAAATTATGAACTGTTGTAAAAATTGTATAAAATTGTAAAAAGGTTTCTGTGCTGCAGAGAAATGTTTTGTTCCTCTCCAACTTAACTAGTTTAGCAACCGAGCTAATGCTAATGTGTTTAGCAAGTGTTTGGCAAGCTGAGACCTTTAACCCTGAGGCATCAAAGCAGTGGTTTCAAAGAACAGGGATATATAGAAAATTATTTTTAAGCCAAATTAAGTCACTCTTAATATTTCTTTATTTTTAATCTGGAGACAAATCAGATGTTTGAAATAACTAAATCTATTGTTGGAATTTGGTATGTAGGAGAATTATTAAAAAATATCTACATTGCTAGCAAATTGTTTTATAAAAAAAAAAAGAGAATTATATGAAAAAAAGAAACCCGTATTAAGTAATACGATCTTCCCAACCAGGAGAAGCTTCCATGTGTTCTTTGATTAAAGACTGATTAAAGAAAAAAGTTTCAGATTGTCACACATTGCTTTTTCTTTTCACTTATGTCATACATGACTTAATTAAATCGCAAATTTCATGCCATAATTGAGCTATAGACTTTGATTCAGGCTTTTGATTCAGGTCTCAACCAACTCAATTTCTAATAATCACTTTACACTCCATAGCTGCAGAACTTTACCAGAATCTAAAGATTGGTTGCAAACATCCTGGTGTCGGGTTAACAAGGGCACCTTCAGTAAACTCCACCCCTCAGCAGGCCGTCTCTGTTTTGGCAGCATGTTAGGGATGAATTAGACGGCTCATGCAATGAGCAATATTAGTCAAAAATCTTGGTTAAAAACAGAACCTGCATAATGAGCAGGATGTCTTAATGCACATTGATTTATCTCATCTAACTACATTCCTTTGCTAAGCTGAGTCTGGAGCCAGTTCCACACTGAGGCTGCTCCCCTGTCAGTGTGAGGCAGACTGCATCTTTCCAACCCTTCAGGTTAGTTGGTGGGTCAAAAAGGTGACCCTGGCAGCAGGCAGCAGCAACACCAACCCACCCCCGACCCGTCCATCCATCTGACAGAAAGACGTGTGGAGTCAGTCAGTCCTCACTGATTCTACTTCCTGAGAATCAGTGAGCCCATTTACACCGAAGCTAATGACTGAACACATGCATGTAAATGGACACCAACAACCACATGTCTGCAACACTCATACTGTAGATGTGCTTCACTGATATACACTATGTACTAACCAAATCACTAAGTAATCAAAGTTGTACTGTTGTCCAAGCATCGCTATGATCGCTGACGATAAATTAGTGGAATTTATTTTGTTGATTTTGCCATTTAGTTGATTTTTTTTAATACAGTGGAACCTCAAGTTCAGTTTAATTTGTTGCGTGACCAAACACATAAGCCAGTCTACTTGTACAGTTCTAGCTCAGCTTTCTATCAGAGAGGTTAAAGTTTCTGGTTCCAATGTGACAAGTAGGAATACTTGAAACTGTCAGTAGCGACATTTCCATTACAAATGTGTGCAAAACTTTTTCAGTACTCTGCTAATGTTGAATAAACACAATTTTGCAATTGCTGTGTTTCCATTAAATAAGAAACACAATTAAAATCCCATGTGAATAAGTTTGTTAATGCGACAAGTCATTAAAAACGTGATGCGCCATAATTCTTCAACTACTTCCTGTCGTTTTCTTGTTTGTGGTTTGCGACAGCGGCAACATCCTGTTGTTGATCATGTGACTCGTGTGACTCAAAAAATGTGTTTCAATTGCAGTTTTGTGAGCTGAACCAATTTTGATATGACCGAAAAGATCTATCTCATTGCAGCACCAAAACCTTTTAGCAACAAACACAAGTTGTTGTTTTTTTTTTTTTTCAAAATTGACATGTTTCCATTAAGTGAATTTATTTTTAAGATGTCAAATTGTTCAATTATATGGTGAATGAAAATTTATTTATTGTTACAAATCTGTATGAAGTTTGAACCTTTATCCATTGAATTCCACCAACTTTCCAGATTTTTCTCTCTGTTGTAAAAATAAGCACATATAGCTTGTTTTTAAGAACTAATTGCACTCAGGTATTTTCAGCTGCACACTTTGAGGCATTGCAGAAAAATGTTTAGCCTTGAGTTGCAACTTGGCACAGTCAGAGTATCAGTTGCTATGGCGAATACTCAGGTCATGCAGCAGTGGTTGTGTGGGTGAATGTCAAAGTATTATCATCATCAGAGTGAATTCCAGGAACCGAGGTTTTCCAGCACAATGTTGCATTTTAACTCCTGCTATTGGTTTCACCTCTCGGTTTCTTTGGCGCTGTGCATGATTGCTGCACACAAAGACACACAATCAATACCTCATTTACACACTTACACACTCACGCCAAAACTGGACCAACATCCAGTGTGCCAATGGCTACGAAACTGCGTGCCGTTTCCACTCTCCCCTCCATTCTGTCCCTTGTTGTTTTTTTTAGTGTCAGTGTTAATGTAATGAGCTTTAGTCATTATACTGCTGGGTATACAAAAGCCATTTGTTTTTGTTGTTTTTTCTTTATTTATTTTATTCATTTAGCCTCAGACTGCCTAGGCCGACAGTGTTACAGCACCTCCCCACATCACTCCATAAATCCCATCCACCCCACCTCACCACCACCTACACCACAGGCCACCCACATTTTAATTTCTTGGCCTAATGAAGCGGGAGCTCTCTCCGTCAAAGTGAATCAATGGGAGTCTGCAAGCATGCTGTCTCTTTTTTTTCACTTTAGTCATCTGCAAAGTCGGGGAAGCTATCTTTTATTTATTTATGTTTTCTACATTAATAGCCTTTTTTTTCTTGGGTTTTCATGTGTTCCTGCATGCGTGCCGTACGGTTCATTGTGTGACGCGGGCATGTCGGCTCACGCAGATTCACACGGTAAGTCATTAGTGCGCCGAGTTTTCCTGCTGGTAGATAAAAAGTCATTTATATGCAGAATCCTTCTCCCCGTCGCCATTAAAGGTATCAGATTACCTCACGAGCGTAAATCCCATCATCGTCTTCATCTCCATTAACTAGGTCATTTTGATCTCTCCGCTAACGCGTTTCTCACCCCCTCATAGCACACACACGTGCTTACAAGCAATTTCAAGTTAATATTGTTGACATTTGATCCAGCAAAAGTCTGAGTTATTTAGACGCAGAAACTACATTTGAATTAGAGATTCTTAAGCGACTGATTATCCTAAAGAGACATTCACTTGACATTCTACGGATACTTTGTTTTGGTTGTTGATTAAATGCCAGAAACTCCTGCATAATTTGTGTCAAATGTTTCGCTCCCAAGCTGGCTATTTTAGCTCACCTTAGAGACTTTTGAGTTGTACGTGCAAGGCCCAATATGATTTGCTTTAAAATCACAACACAGATCTGTAGGCTAATAAAAACAAAACTCAGGGGAAACATTGTCATTCTTTCCTGGGGGAAAATGTCCTAAATTACTTCCTGCCTTCTGTTCAATTGCAAAGACCGTATCTTATGGCTTTCTACTTACGCTGTTGCGCTGTTATCTCATTCTGCCAATGGCCTTTTCATCGTCTGTCTTTGTTCTGCCAGAAGGTCTCACAAATTCTGATAAGAAATCAGTGTCAGTAGGTAATCTTCAAGTGCCTCAGTTCATATATATATATATATATATATATATATGTATGTATGTTGGTATGTGTGTATGTATGTATGTGAGAAACCCTGCTCATCCTGAGTTCAGATTTTAATTATGACCACTGACAGGTAATGTGCGTGCAACAGATTACCCCCCACCTCTCGCCACAGCATCTCCTCCTCCCCCCTGCATGGATAAGCGAATGTCAATATCATGGTACGTGTAAGTAGGCAGGAAATATTAGACAGCAAGTGAGCATGTTGTCCTGAAATGTGACATCCAAGATGCACGATACAGGGATAAGTATTTGAGTGAGTTTGAAGAGACCCAAACTGTGAAGCCTAGACACCTGCTAGCTCCAAAACTGCAGCTCTTGTGGGTTTGTGTTCCGGTTGGCAGTAAGAAGTATCAATCAAAGGTTGTCCAAGAACGGAGGAATGGAGAACTGGTGACAGAGTCACTGGTGATAATCATTGAGGGATCATTGATGCACAGGCTGGACTGTGTGGTTCATTTCAACAAGCTGCCATGGCTCATATTTCAGAAGGAGTTACTGCAGTTTCTGCTTGAAAGGTGATATAATACACAATCCATCTCAGACCTTATTCCACTCGGGCATCTGTGGGATGTACTGGATAGGTGAGTCCAGTTTATGAAAACTCCACCTCACAACTTACAGGACACAATGAGAGTCTAGTAGAGTCTGTATCTCCATGGATGACTACCACACTGTTAAAATTGGTTTTCAGGGTCGCGTGATGAGAATCACGTCATTCTGTTTTCTGCCTCATGTCATCCTTCTTTTCACAACCCTCTTGGTAAACTTGTCACTCTATACATGCAAACCTGTTGTGTGATTGGTCTGAATTGTATGGGTGTGTCTATTTATGGGAAAGCAACATTACTCAACTCCCATGAGATGCTGTTTTGACTCTGTGCTAGATATGGCACATCGTCAGGTAGCACTGACAGTCAGAACAACAGATTTTCTGAGAGCAGATTTTGGAGGACCAATTGTTCGAGGCCGTGAGGAAGTACACATTGAAATATTAAACTCCCTCTGCACAGTTTTGATCCGATGAAACGGCCGAAGGTTTCACCGACGCCTTCTGTTCTCATTTTGTTTGTTTTATTGATACTGTGAAAAACAAAAATGAGATTTTCTACTCTGCCAATTATTATTTCCTCCTCCTCTGAACTTGTGAACTCTTCTGCACCATGGTTCTTCTGCACCATGATCGCAGTGTTTACTGCTGAAAACCAAACATGACCAAACACCTTGGTGTGTTTTGTGGACCGTGAAGGATCTGTGTGGAAACAGCAGTTTGACTTCAGTTCAACCGATGCTGGTGGTCATAATTTTATGCCTAATTAGTATTTATGAACACGTGTCTATAAAGCTTCGATCTTTATCATCTTTCATTTCTGATTTTTCGTCCTTTTCTTTCTTAGTTTTATCAATTTTCTCTATATACCTTACTGTCCTTCCAAGCGTTACAGCAAAGGTCATGGATATTTACCCAGAGAGCAAAATGCCATCTCTAATTTAATCAATCAACAGCTTTAATGCTTTAGTACCTTCAAATGAAGCCCCCTCACCCTGATACATGTTAAATGCTCAGTTGGTGTGTGTGTGTGCGTGGGCGTGTGTGCGTGCGTGTGTGTGTGTGTGTGTGTACATTTTCTGCAGTATTGACTAGATCTGGTTGATATTCCCTGGGCTTTTCCTCTCTCCTCTTCTAATCAGTGTTGAGGGGGGAAAAAAGAAACAGACAGTACACTGATTGCCTCAGGGCCTACAGTGGTCTGCTGATAAGGCCTGGCCAGCAAAGGCCTCATGTTTCCCTGAGAGGGAATGTCATAGCACAAGTGAGAGCAGACCAAAGGACTCCGAGGTAAAGCAATCACCTGTGATGTATTTTTTGCCTGTAGGACTTTGTTGGAGGGGGTGGGGGGAGAAATTGAACAAGATGGGTCCTGATAAAATTTTATCCAACTGGACACATTTAAGTAAACTTTTAAAATTAGGTGCAGTTGCACATAGATAACAAAGCTTTTCATGGAGTGAAATGTGTAGGGTCTGTAATTCCTTTAATCACATTTCAATCAAATACAATATTTACAATTTGAAAAGCCTTTTTGCTGCCTAATTATTGGACAGGTAGACATATGAGCTCATCAGTAAATATATTTTTTGTGTCTGTTTCGGTTATTCAACCATCAGATTAATGCAAATTGCTATTCAACTGTGAAGGGTTCTCAGAAAGCCCTGATCATTCAGGGACGTTCTTCGGAAAAAAAACATCGTCTTTAGAAATGTGGACTGAGAAAACAGACATTAGTGTTGGGGACGTCTCTGCTGCTGCTACATGTTCAGCATTAAGATGCTACTTTAGGCTTGTTGCTTGCAGATGCTGCTTCTGAATCAGATTTATAGCCATACCAGAAATGCAACTGTTGCATAGAAAAAAAGATAATGCTATTAATTACATTAAAACTTACAACATGCTAAAATCTGTGTACTTAATTAATATGAATGCATTCAAGAACTGGCCTGTATTTTTAAGTTGTTTATTACAAGAAAGATTATTGTTCTGGTTTATAGCAAAGATAAGCTGTCAGAAGTACTTAAAACTGATTTACTCGTAGACGACAACATTTAATGTAATCTTTACATGAATTGCTAAGAATCTCTTTAGAGCTGTGCCTGTTCAAATTCATTTCTACCTCCTCCTAAAGCTAATAATGCTCTGAAGCAAAGAAAGGTTGGACAAGATTCCTCCACAACAGTCTTAGACTGATTAAATTGCACCAAAAGCTGATATTAATTTACACATAGCAGCAGGAATGCTTTCCTAAATCTGACAGATTTCACTGAGTTTCTTAGCTTTCTATGCATTTCCATTTCCTTTTTTCACCTACCCTATAGTTATTTCCTGTCATTAAAATATCAGGTTCATTTCTGAATTAATTTATCTTTGACCTCTCTGTGTGTGTCGATTATGTCAGCTGTTACTTCAAGGTATTTCTACTAAAAGTAGCTCTAAAAGGTCATAAGGTTTTTATAATTTTAACATACTTCTTTTAATTAGCTCAGTTTTCTGATACAGTTTTCTGTGAACATGATGTCTGCTGTTGTGTATCTCAGTGTTCTTATTTTAGGCTTGCTTAGAATTAGATCTTTTATCATTTTCTTATGTATTCAGCCTTTAAATCTTTTTTTTTTTTCTTTTTGACCTTCTTTTTGGTTGTTAACATTTATACTCAATGTAAGAGCAGAGAAAAGTACTCCCATTTCCTCAGTGGACACATAATTAAAATAATTCTAATTTGTGTTATGAAGGTAATGTCTCACTATCAGCTGAGCTTCCAGTTAAGTCTACAACTGGAGCGGAGCCACGTATTTATTGGAAACTTAATGCGCATCCGTCTTTTTTTTCTCTTGTTTCTTTCCTCTTCCATCTTCTCGTAACTGCTTTGAAACAGTCGACATAAAAATAACTGGCCTCTTCTCATTTTCGCTGCCAGTTTTAATTGATTTACCTTCGGAAATTTATGATTATGCGTGGGAGAAACCATAATAATATGTCCATCCGGAATGAGCATCGCGTCTTCTGCCAACAAATAGACTGGCAGCAACCTGAAAGCTCTCCCACTCGCTCTTTTCTTCTCTCTGCCAGCATCTGCAGCACGGTCAGCTCAAGCACTTCTGTCTGCTGTGGCAGTAATCATTGCTGAGCATTATGTCCATCTGGCATACAGGCAGCTCCTTAAACCGCATTGCAACATTACTCAGTGGTCACTTAATGAGAGCCAGACAGAGCAGCATTTCATTAGAGTTCAATCTAGAAAAAATATCCAACTCGGAAGTGACTTGTTCATTCCTCTTTAGCTCAATTACACCTCCAATCATGGCTCTCAAGTAACTGTCTTGAAGGGCTTATAAATACGCTATTTGATTATTTTTGAGCAAAACAAAGGCTTGTTTTTATGAGGTTGTAGCTTTAATGAAAAGAGTAGTGACTCAGCAGTGAATCTGAGATGCATTGAGGCGGTGCAGCAGTACGCACCGGTCACACTTTGCCGAGTACCTTGGTTTTGGTTTGGAGATCTCAGTTTGGTTCAACCAGAAAAAAATCTAGAAATGCTTACTACTGGGTTTAGAAAAAAAATAACCTGGAAAAACAAAGGACTAAAACAAATCTAACATTGACATAAATCAATGATTTTGACAATAGCCCTCAGCAATATTTAATGTTTGCTACTGGTTTCTCAATTGGTGACTATATAATATCTTTTTAGACTTTTTTGTGTTTTTACGATGCAAAGCACTTTGAACTGCCTTGTTGCTGAAATGTGATAACTAAACTTGATTGATTGATTTCTATTAACTTTGCCTGTTTCAGCTCCATTAGGAAAATAATTGTCTATTTCCCAAGTAAGAGAAAATTAAAAAAGGGAGGGATTGTAAATACACCTTGATCATGTTTAGGGACGCACCGATATGAAAATTTGGGCCGATACCTGTATTGGACATTAATATTGCTGACAAGGCCTGTCGTTATAAGCAATAAAACAATTAATCGCATAAAAAATCAAAACAAACTCAGTAATTTCTATTTGCCATGATTTATTGTTTTTCTCTCTCTTTTTACCAAAAAACAGGACAAAAGTCTCCAGCCTGGTGATTTGGTCTCAATCACTCAAATATAAAGTTTATTGATACTTTAAAATATGTTCGTACTTTAGTATGTCATTACCATTGCAATACTGGAAAGTTGTCTCAAAACAACATTATCATTTGTCGCAACAACTTCTGGGACAATTTATTATCCAAGAACATTTATTGTGACAGGCCCAACAATAACACCTTTGGGAAAAAAAAAAAAAATGACCACAGCACCGACTTCACTGTTTCTCTAACTTCCCACAATCCTGTGCTGCATCACTCTGACGTAAAACCCTTTGAGTGGCCACCATGCCTGGAACGATATTATATAAATTCAGTCCATTTTATGTTCAATGTCCATATTTACCACTGAACAAAAGCAAAAGACGGTGTGAAGAAGCTGGCGGAAGTTGATAAGAGAGTGTTACGGTGCAGTGAAACAAGCACCATAGTTAAATGAGCTGGAACTCAAATCAGCGAGGAAGATGGCATTACTCCAAGAGCTACATGAAAAGACACATCTCAGCTTTCACACTGAGAGGAAAAGACGGTCTGTGATTTCTGTAATCATGTCATGATTTCTGACGAAACTGTTCCTGAACTGTTTGGACATAACACTTATTACAGGTCTGTCAGGAGGAACGAACCAAAATTACACGTGGAAAAATACCCAACGCACTTGACCCAAGTCATTCAGTTCTACCTAATACTGAGGAAATGTATGTGAGCTTCTGGATTTAAGGAAAGTTAGAATACATTATGTAAAAAAGGGAACGAAAAGCCTTATTCTGGTGGCCTTTAGCAAAGAGTAAATCCTTTAGGTAACCCTGGGTGATCTAAGATTAGTCTCTTCTATTGAGACCCTTCATGTCAGATCAACCTGTGGTCAAAAAATATTTCATAATTGCTTTTTGTATATTCACAATGGCTCTGCTGCATCTACTATCACATGTTGTATCACTGCAAGCTCGGAAAATAACGCACTTCATATTTAAAAGCAGTAGCTGAGTTTTAAGCCGAGTTATATAATATAATATCTGGGTTTTTCAATAGTTTGGTGTTTTATTTTTCATTGGGATTTTTGATTTCTCATTCAGTTACTTTTTATTTTCAGAGGGTTACTTAAGAGTTGTTACTCAGATATCGTTAAATAGTTTTAGTTTAGTTTTTATAGTTCTATTAGTAGTTTTAGGTTTTTTGTACTTTCAAAAAGGTCAAAGTATTGTGATTTCATCAATTTGGTAATGAACACTCAACACAAGATTTTAAAAAAGCCATTCAGTTATTGTTGAACAACAAACCGGCTCTGGCGTTTTTGCCCAACAACAGTTGACATAAATGGCTGGTGTGAATCAATTTCACATCAGTTCAAAAGACTAATAAATAGATTCGTAAACACAAAAACAAAGGATATTATAATTTCAGCACATTTTAGTTATTTTTACAAATGAACATTATAGTTCCAGTTACTTCTAGTTTTTTCCCCTTAACTACCGTTTAGATTTATTTCAGTAAACGAAATATGTTTTCCAAAGTTCAGTTTTGTTATTTTGTTAGTGTTATTTAACTGTAGTCATTTTGGTTATAACGTCCTGCATTGCATCATTACCAGTCACTTTAGTATTGATGTTATTTTTTGACAGGCTTAGAAAGTGTCTTTATGTTTTCATTCTCAGTCGCGGCTCTCCTGGGTGAAAGTTGTGATCACTGTGATTCATTCTGTCACCTTAATGCATCTACTTGTGAATGTTTACTGTTATGATTCACTATGCGTATATTTACCATTACACCCCAACTAAAAGCATAATTTGTCACGTTGAAAAACTATTAAAAAAAAAAAAATTTTTTTAAAGTCATTTTCAGGAAACTGTCCTAATGCATTATAGAACAGAAATCTGAGAAATAAAAATGTAGAAGATGTAAAATGGGTTGGCTCAATTCCCATGATTATTTTTATTATAGGTTTTAATAAAATTATATTTTTCAGGCTTTATTTCAGTATGAATATTAATAATTAGGTCCCCCAGCTCGTTCCATTTGAAAAGGCTGATGACTCAGTGATGAGAATCTGCTGACGTTTGGATCAACATTACTTCCACCTCTTACCTAGCTGCCCTATAAACCGACCAAAACCGGCTAATTCTCCACCTGCAGCTGCGTCTTTGCAGCTTACACAGCTGTAGTTATGAGCCCTGCAGAGGTGACATCATTCTATGTGCTGAGTGTTTTTTTTTACATTTCTTTCCCTGGATGGTGTCTTATTAAGAGCTGTTAGTGGCAGTTCTGGTGAAGGTCTCTGGTGACTCTCTCCTGCACCTGCTTTTCCTGTTTAACATTCATGAATAGTTAAAATTTGCAGCTTCTTTCTTCTGTGTCTCTTTGGGATCGTCGCATACAAACAGCATGCAGTGATGGAAATGCGTTTATACTAGAGTAGAGCAAATAAAACTTTTTTTTGTAGGGTCTATACTGCTTTTTACAATTTGGAATGAATCGATTTTTTTTGGCTTTTGACAGAGAAACAAGATTTGTTGAGGTATTTCTTATAAGCGATCATAACATCCATTATTTCTTTTTCTGTTGTCTTGTATTTTGTTTAATATTTTCAGTTATTAGCAACAAGCAAATCATCCCATTCACTTCAATGTGATGCAGTTATGCTTTTCTACAGTTTCTCAATTAGAAATACTTTATGAATTAACTATTGACATGCTAGATGCACTATCCTTTTTGTGTAAAAAATTTGCAAAAAATAAAGTACCATGCTGATGTGTTGGTAAAAACATTGTTAAAGGTTTAGTAGAGGAGCGGGACTGTGACGACTTCCTGAAGTCAGAGTTTCAGAAAGAGCAGGAGTTTCTTAAAGAGACAGAGGCCCAGTTTCAATTAGCTGTAATTTAATGATTTTGCATTAACAACTGAAGGTAATATAGTTTCTTGTTTGTGCTATAAAATTATACTATGTGGCTGGGAAACACACATTACTGCCCCTGTAACTGATTAATTTTCGCCAGTCACTTTGCAGAGCCTTATTGAAATGAAAATGATTTTAAAAAAATATCTAGACAATTAATGATTGTTTTACCTATGTGGTTACTTGGTGACCATGTGATGGACAAGATGGTCCACAAAAAGCATACAGAGAGGATTACAACAATAGTCACTTGGAGTCGAAAAGTTAAAAGTGTGAGATTAAAAGTCCATAAAGTTCACAATATCCCAATATTATAATTGCTTTTTATGTCTATGGTAGATCCAAGTCTCATTTGAAAGACTCATCAAGGCATTAAATTGTCTGTATGTTTTTGTTTTTCCAGTGGGTGGCGGTCCTGACCGATTTCAAGCACAGGGACACCGTTTGGGGCTTTGTACCCGGAGACGCCGTCCATCCACTGGTCCTGCATCTCGGTGACTACAACCTGGACGGCTTCCCTGATGCGC
The DNA here is from genome assembly GCF_019740435.1 of Gambusia affinis. NCBI lineage: Eukaryota > Metazoa > Chordata > Actinopteri > Cyprinodontiformes > Poeciliidae > Gambusia > Gambusia affinis. The sequence continues at coordinate 28,435,970 of NC_057869.1, read as the reverse complement.
TAGTGATCCTCCGCAACACCAGCGGCAGGTCAGAAGAGAAAACCTTTCAGCATTCCCAGTTTTCTGGTGAAATTTTTTATTTTAAGCGCAAACAAATTTGAGCTTTGTGATGGTGAACGAAGGTCCGTGCTTTCATGATTCTTTACAAATAGACAAAAAGTCTATCAGCTTTGACATTTGTACTGATTTTGCTTTTTAGTTGTGTTTAACCATTTCAGATCATCAAAATAGATCCTGTTTTGATCTTCATGCTTTAAAATCCTAAAACCGCAGTGCGACCCTGCCAGACCATGCACAGGGTAAAGATTGTCTAAGGTGAAAGCTTTGTCCTCTACTTCTCATGATGATAGAAAAAAAATGCAGAAAGAAAAGCTAGAAAATCGAGTCTGGAAAGTTGGAATCTTGAATTAAAACATTTGTGGGAATCCAGACAACATGTAGTTTTTCACTTAGGCCCGGCTCATGGATAGTTTTCCACACAAATCCAAATCATCCTCATTTTGATGAACGTGGTCTAATTCCTTATCATTTAAATTTGCCATGAAATATTTCACCCTTTGACAAGACAGTTTTAGCTACTGCAAACCGGGAACACAAAACGCCATGAATCAGAGCTTAATAAATCCTAATACATACTTAAGGAGCTTATGCAAATTGTTAAGGCTTACGCATATTACAAATGTTTCTGTTTTTATTTTATTTTCACAAAAATCATTCAGTTTGGCTAAACATATTACATTGATTACTATGAAATGAATGCACTCGACCCCAGTTCTTTTTCCTGTTAATTTTAGCGTCTACTCTGGTTTTAACTTACAAGCGGAGTCGGCACGTTGGTGCATTTGCAAACAAGCGATTTAATTCCACAGATTGCTTGGTGATCAAACCCCAATCTCAGACATGGGAGCAAAAAGCAATTTCTCTCAATTTAATCTGAACACAAAAGCAGGAGACCAGACAGCTAAGGTGAACTTGTTCGCCGACTTTTCTCAGCATTACCCCCGATAAGCCGGCCATTTAAAAAATTCCTGCACCGCGTTCCGGTACAAGAGGGCCATGCACGTCAGGAATGGGACGTATGTATTTGTTGAAGGACTTATGTGGATTATCTGTCCTCAGAGATGAAGATAAGATAGTTGCAGGGGTCAGAGCCGTGATTGTCCATGCATACTGATTTCTGTGTAAGAGAGAGAGTAATAGAGAGTGTGCCTGCTTGTGCTTATTACGCTAGAGATGGGATAAAGTTGAGCTGCAGCTAAAGACAAATACCTCTGAACCCCAGTTTCTAATGCAGGCACCATTTAATCACCAGTAAGTCGTGTTGAGCTTAACTTTTTGTGTTTGAAGAGGAGTTCCATCTCACTCGCTCTTATCCTAGCAGATATTGCCTCTCTATTTTTCTATTTCCTTTTTTTCCGGTTGATTCTCATTTTAAGCCTGAGCTTTGAAATCTTGCGCTTGGAGTGTCTTCATTGCAAAGCTTTGAATGCAGTCTTACTTCATTTATAGCATTGGATTTCACACCATCTCCATTAAAAGAAAGGACAGGAGGTCTGTTTGTTATACATACAGGAGTGAAGCTTTATCACAGATTATTATCTTAAAGCTGCAGTAGATAGCTTTTATAAAAAAAATGTTTTTTATGTATTATAACTGTCGCTGTGTCATAGCAGTACAATATGAAACCAATAATCTCTGAAAAAAATCCAGCTCTTCTTTGTGGTCCTACTGCAGAAATATGCCGCTCCCAGTCAGAAACAACCAATCGGAGCCAGGAGGAGGGTCTTAGCACTGTCAATCAAGCGTGTGTATGAGCTGCTCTCAACCTACCCCTCGTTTTCTGCTGCGCTACAGCTTCTTTCTCACAGAGGACCCTGTTGTAAATGCTAATGCTAGTTAGCATGGCCACGAATGACGGCCTTTTCATAACTCTATGTTGCTTCTCCGTCTTTTGCACATTGAGCAGCGAGTACTCCTGGCTGTGATTGGTTGTTTCTGACCGGGAGCATTATATTTGTACAGATGGAAATAGGAGCATTACAAGGAAGTGAAGGTGCTTGATTTTTTTTTTTCCTCAAATTGTTACAGTTTCACCATAGACAGTTTTAACAAATGTGTAAAAAAATCTATTTTTTATAAAAGGAACCTACTGCAGCTTTAAGATCCCTTAATCAGCATATTTTACAATGGTGGATTTTATCTGTTTACATATTAATATAGCAAATTCTCATTTATTAGCCCTGCCCACTAAATATGATGCACAAACCCATTAAAATTAGATAACTTATCAAATTTATTTTTGAACTGTCATAGCACATAGTTTGCTGTGCCCTAGAAATTTGCACGTTTAACCTGTTAGAAGGTTTTTGATTGAAAGCATTGTGAAGATGCTGTCAAAGAAATGCCACCACAAGTTTCACAAAGACCTAACAATAAAATGTACATGTAGCTCTGTGCAGTTTGAGGCAAAATGTTGTCTGGGAAATGCATCAGAAAGTCAGCCATTTTGGGAGAATGGGCCAGACATTGGACTTTGCATGTGATGCTTGATATTGTTGGAAGTTGTGTTTTGTTTTTTAGTTTTTTATTGGGGGGTTTGGCTGTTGTTCTGTGCCGTCATGGATTTTTTTTCAAATCAGATTTGAATTCGTGTTGCTTTTTTTTAAAGGTTTTATTGGCTGTAGTGACCTTTATTTGATAGTGAATTGACAGGAAAGTGGGTAATGAGAAAAGGGGGAAGACATGCGGCAAAGGTCACCAGGCCGGGAATCGAACCCGCGACGGCCGTGTCGATGGCTAAGGCCTCCATATGTGGGCTGTGCTTAACCCCTGCACCACCACAGTACACTCATGTGTTGTATTTATGTGGGCATGGCAAAATATATTCACTTCACCCTGTAGAGGACAATCAGCCTCCTGTATATGTGTAACGATATACACATGTTTGTTATCAAATTCAACATATGTGGCAATCTTGGTGAACACAAGATGTTCCTTTTGGATCAAAACAGTTGTTTAGCCATATTTTCACGTGGCAACAGGAAAATAAATCAGTTTAGCTGTGACGGCCATTTATAATATAATGAGCACATAAACTGGAAACATCAACCTCTTCATCCTCCATCGTTTTATTGGCTGCATATGTCTGAAGCCCCTTAAAACTCTTCCCATTCAGCAAGCTGCTGTTAACTTTAAATGTCTTTTAAGATGCTTTATGAATATGTTAATGTTCAGTTGGACGGGATGAAAGGGTAAATTCTTGGATGAAAGCATGGTTCTGGGTGTTTCCCCTCAAACTATAACACACTGATATCAAGTTGCATTTCACACTTTTCACTCACAACGACGGCCGTTCACAAACGTAGAATGTTTAAAGAGTTTCATCAGGTGATCTAACATGTTTATTTTTTCTCTGCTGGGAATATATGTGTTTTATTCTCACTTTGACTCTCATCATGCACTAACGCTTTGCTCTGTCTTTGTTTTTTTATTTTTTTTCCTCTCCTCTTTCTGCCAAGAGGGTTTCAGCTAACCAAATATTTGGACCACCCATAACTGATCTATTTTAAGCCCCTCTTCTTCTTTGTTTCTCCGTCTTTCGCTCCTCCACTACATTACAGCTTTCTCTTTATCCTTTCAATTAGTTATTTATAGCTTATTTCAGATAAAAGTCCTGCCAGTTCACTTACCTCCCAGCAAAAAATGAATACTGATTTGACTGTTCATAGCAGAAAAGCAGAGGGTGTGAGATGAAAGTAATCTACTGGAAACAATAGAACAATGAGCGGACGGACGCAGCGAGTGGAATAAATTAAAGGAAAACTGAAATGTTGTCGAGGAGTGTGTAGGTCACCTTCTAGTGCTGCTCAGCTGGGGCTTTTCTTAAAGTTTAAGTTTAAAAACTTAAACAATTTTTGCGCTATGAAGAAATAAAACAGCATTTTCAGTTTTTTTTCTTTGTGTTCCCTTGTTAGTTGTAATACAGCTTATTTAAAGGTTTGACAGCCTACTGTTAATGTGTCAACCACATGGGACGAAAAGAAAGCTCTATAACAGTTTCTTGCCTTGTTACTTTCCAACATTAGGAATAAATAAATAAAAAAGCTAAAAAAAAACCCAGTTTGGATTAATAAACAAGCCATCACTTAATTACAGTTGCATGGTGACAAAAACGAAACTAAATCACACAAAGGAGAGAAACAGTCACTGAAGAATAAACCACAGTAAATAATGAATGGTCGTATTAATGTAATCCAAACAGCAAAAATGCTGTTAATTTAGCTAATTTGATTAATTTGCGAAACAAAGTATTTCAGTTGGGGCTTAAAATAATTTTCTGAATGTTTTTTTTCCCCAGTTGAAATCAAATTAATATAAGTTTCACATTTTTGCTTAAATAATATAGTCTAAACATTATATTACTTGTTTATCGAGAAGGAAAGAGGATTTAGAATAAGGTTCATTTCAGACATCAGTTCAAAACCTTCAAACATCCTTAAAAATGTTCCACATTTTCAACAAGAATATAACATAACGAAACACAATCAGCTTGTGAGAACAAACAAAAGTATTTCAAATGGCATGGCTCTATTATATGACATGAAAATAGAATTATATCTTGCATTACGCCACCTTTGGTGTGCTTATAAAACCTTTGCACCGTCGCTTTCGATGTGTTAGCTTGGCTTTAGTGGCTTCGACCAAAAGTCAGTGATCCCCACTTTTTCTGCCATGAAACCAAAATCTGCAGAAACCGGCCTGAAAGTGCGAACTCCATGTCTTTTCAAACTGTGAAAGCATTAAGAGTTTAACAAGCCTCACAGCAACTCTTACACTGAGATTATGTAACACACAGGTGGACTATATTTGGAAATGATGATGACTTGTAAAGCCGCACTGGGTTTTATTTACAGGTTAGTTCCAAGTCATTTTGGAAACCATGTAATCCTTTCCTTTCTTTGTTAAAATTATGAGACACTTTGTGTTAGCGACTCACGGAAAATCCTACTAAAATATACAGAGATTTATGTTTGCAACATGAAAAAAAAAATGTAAAAAGTCTCGGGGGATATGAATATTTTTTACAAGGAGGCACCAAACTAATAACACAGTTTTTTTTTTTTGTAAAGTAATAGATCACCTCTACATAGGAGACAGGTTCAGTGTCAGCGCTTCTGCAAAGGCTCATTAAGAACGACAGGGCAGACCGAAGATGTGGGTGAATCTGTATATTCGTGTCAGTATCGATGTGCTTCAGCAAAAGCTTTATACGACTCGTGTCCTGAGGATCCACGTTATATCCAGGTCACAGAACAGACGGTGACTCTCTCACTGCCTGTCTCGCTGCGTCTTGCACATGCAGGCAAACACGCTCAAACAGATGATCATCACAACAAATAGTACATGGCTGGTGAGAGGAAGCCTTGTAGATGTTTCTGTTTGCAGAAAAACAAGCACTGTGGGACGCTGGGGACGAGTGAAGCGGCATAATGAAAGAGACATTGACACACACTGAGAGGTAAAGCGCTATAAAAAGTAGTTTTTTATTCTGCTTTTTCTCTTTTGTGATTTTATCAGTACCAGAATGTTTCACAAGATTTCTATGGATAAAACACAGTTCATGACTGTGTAAATGTTGTAGCGTGACCACTTAAGTGGGCAACCAGACGCTAGAATTACACAACCTATAATACATCCGGGATGCTGCTGCTCGCGTTTTCACTAAAACCAGGAGGATGGAGCACATCACCCCAATTCTTACCGGCTTCAAGGTTGCGTTCACACCAGCCATGTTTACTCTGCTTTAATCAAATTGCAGTTCATTTGCCTGGAAAGTCTGGTTCATTTGGGGAGGTGTGAATGAGCAATCGAACTCTGATGTGGACCAAAAAGGTGAAGTTTGGTCGGCCTAAAGACCTCTGGTGTGGTTCAAAATGTGTATGTGGATGCACGCGGACGGCAGACTGCTCCAAAAACAGGAAGTGCCCAACAGCGCAGGGCATTCTGGGTCAATATAACCAAAACAAACGTCTAGCTGTAGCTGGAGAAATGGCTCATCGTCTTCTGCCAAAGACAAATGACAAATCCTATAACTACTAAAATCTGACGCCACTCCATTTTGGTTTATATTTTGTGAAGAAGGAAGTTGTGCTCAGGTCTTCTTCAGTGGTTTTTGTGTATATTCATTCAGTGGTTCTTGGTGCAGTGCCACCACAGGCGAGGGGGGGGAACAGGTTTCACCAAATAAAAATCGTTTGACACAGTGCAGTGAGAATGTGAACCACAGCAGCTGAAATTTGTAGCAAATGTTGCAATTTTGGTTCCCAAACTGAGTCTACTGGACTATTAGGTGTGAAAAAGCCTTAAAATATTGTTAGTTTATAAATCACTGAACAAAATTAACCTAACAGAGCTACTCCAACATGCTGCCACCATGAGCAGTGAAACAGATTATGGAAATAAATTAACAGTCAGAAATTGGGAAGAACATTTTTAAAGCATAACCTTTTCCATGTACTTTGTAAACTTCCATCATCATATTAAATAAGTGACAGCACTTGACAAAGAGATTCAACCTCCTTTAATTTGAGCAGCAGACACACAAGCTCGTTAAATTAGCAGCAGATCCATATTCAGGAATATTCTCCAGAAAATTAAAAGTACTCACTGTGAACTCCAGATACTTTTAGCTGGTAGCCATTACCTGCGTTACACCCATGTGTGAATGTGACAGAGCAGTGTTACCAGACGGGCAGAGGACAGCTGCATCATGTTGCGTGCGCTAGGCAACCGTCTGCCTCTGTATTACCAACGAAACCCTTTGACAAGTATCAAAGGTACGGCTGGAGTTTGACGTGTGATTGGGCTGAAGTCTCTACCAGCTGCTGCTCCAGCGCTGTTGGGGAACATTGGTAAATATTACACCACAGGTCACACTTAAACCGCTTGTGTGCATCTGTGTGTGTGTGTGTGTGTGTGTGATATTCGATCGTATACGTCAGTCAGCTGCTCTCGTAGACTGGGATTATCCTCAGCTGCAATCGTGTTGTTTTTTCTTCTTCTTAATTCTCCGCATTGCACCCACACTGATTAAAGGGCAGTTTGAAAGTCTGATCTGCCTCAAGTGACTTGGATATGATTACGTGTTTGCATGTGTTTTACATGGACATCGACTTATAACGCTCCAGCAAATGAAAACAACAGTCAGATCATCATCTGGACAGCTTTCAGCTTTAAAAGACCCGGAGTAGTTACGGTTTCATTACGATTTTTGATTAAAAAAGAAAACATCAAAGTTGGAAAGATGGTGAACGAGGACATGGATGGAGCTAAATACAAGGAAACAGTAGAAGGAAACATGTTGGCGATTAAAGTTCAGACTGGAGGTTCACCTTCAGCAAGCATGTCAGCAACCCCCTGACATGCAGCTAAATCTACAACTACAACATCAGATCAAAGCAAATGCAATTCTTAGAGTGACCTGATTGAAGTCCAGATGTAAATCCTTTGGAGAGTTAAAGATGGATGTTTACAGACACACTTCATCCAGTCAGACTGAGCCTGAGCTATTTCACAACGTAGAATAGAGGAGAAAAATACAGAGGGACCTGGTCCAGAATACGTTCTGTTGGGATTACAGCTACAGCTGTAAAGTATCTACTACAATTCACGGCACACATTTCAGATTTCTTACTGATAAATTATGAAAGCCATGTGATTTTCCTTCCACTTGGCCATTACATTTGATTCTATCCAAAACAAAATAAAGTCCGTCTAAGTTTGTGGCTGGAACAGGCCATGCTGCATGGCTCCATATCTAGACGTTGAAGTTTTATGTTTTCCACTTTGTTGCCTGGTGTCAATATTAACTTGGCCTTAGAATCACAATGATAGTCAATAAACTAATTAGTTCCAGCACAACATTGTTGGAATGAAGTTCATTAAATATGCAATTAATGCTGTGCAGTAACTTAGATCCATAGTTAAGTTTCCACTTTACTGCAGAGTTTTCTGGTTGGTTTCAGGCCATGATAATGCAACAACATTTTTTTTATTATTATTCATTATGGCTTACAGTACAAGATTCATAAAGTCACATTAGTGAAAAAGGAGAAAAAAGTACTGCCACCATTCATTCAGTCATTCATTCATTCATTCATTCATTCATTCATTCATTCATTAACTGTAGGTTAATACCGTGTGTGTAAGCAGTGATGGTGAACTGACTGACATAACACTGACACTGTCAACAGCATGTAAAGAATTTAAAATAACAAGGTAATAAACAGGTGATAGTGATGATAATAATAAATCAGTACATTAACAGGCCAACATAAACATGCACTGGATCAATTAATGCTGTTAAAAATAATTACATAGGATGAGAAATGAAGACTAATGCAGAAGAAACGAGAAAGAAACCTAGAGAGACATGAATTGCTTGTGTTTAAATGAGATTAATTAATAAATAAAAGTGTATTTTATATTGGGAAGCGCCTGCCAAATCTTGTCTTCCACTAGCTTTATGATTCAGAAAAAGACAGAAAATTGACAAATATTTTCTTTCTATATTAATTTTTGGTATCTTCATTTCTGTCTGTTCAGAATAAATATTTGTCCAAGTATACATGTGTATGCAGAAAAACACTTTTTATGTTGGTGAGTTATTTTGACGAAATGGCCGATATTAAATATTACAGCTAATATCGGTCGATACCAATACCATTCTGGTATTCTCTTACTTCATATGAATCCAGATGTTTTATCAGAATTTATTTTTATTTTTTTGTAGTGGACACTTCATCCTGTCCTCTTTGTCTAACTTTCTCTCTTCTGGTTACTGCTGCCTCCTCTTTCTGAATATTAAGCAAGCTGCCAAAGACTCCAGGTCCCACTTCCATTCAGATGTATCATTTTTTATTTATCCCTGAAATAACTCATAAGTCCGTATTCTCCTCGTCCTTCCCCTGAACAGACACAACTCGTATCTGTCAAAAACAGTTCATAGGTTATCAATCCAATCCATCAACTCCTTGACATATTTGCTAAGGAATCAGCTTTTGGACATTCATTTGCTTTCTTCCCCACATTCTCCCCACTCCACAGGCAAACCTTAGTCTTCCAACAAAAGCCACCAGAGATGCTCCCTTTTCAAGCAACCGCTGCCATTCAGCATAAACAATGACCTTTTTTTTCCTCACCCATTTACTTTAAAAACTAATTAAATCTTTCCTGTTAAGGCTTTAAAGGCCTCTTAGGGATTGAATGAGGGGGTCCGTGCATGAAAAAAAGACAGAAGGGAAGATTGTCTTTATTTCATTATGTCGACAAGACAAATGTTGAATTGAAGAATGAAAACTGAGGTAAATAAAGTCTCAACTCGGATGTTACAATCACATAAGTTCTGATGTGTTGCTGAATCAGTCATTCCATAACATTTATGCATCCAACTAGAACATATTTAGAGTTAATCTGCAATGTAATATGTTGAGGTTTAAAGAAAATGTGAATATAGTCCTTACCAGATTAAATATAAAGTCCAACACCAACACATTACGTTGCATCATCTTTCGTTCAGCAGACTACAAGCCAACATGCCTAAGTGGCGTAAACCCAAAATTCACCCTCACTGCTTCATAGAAATTGTAAGTGGGAACAGGGAACTGCTTATAAAATACACTAAGACACTAATAATTGTAAGTGTGAGCTGCTCTATACAAGAATACATTTTAGTAAAGTTAGCACAATGACAGAAAAGAAAAACAATCAGCATTAACGTCAATGTTTTAACCATCCCAAAAACCGACAAAGCTTCTAATTTGGACATGAATGAACGATAAATGGTTCGTGGAAAGTCTTGAATATGCTGAAAAATATTTTCTTTCCCATCACAGTCCAGAGTTTCCTCCAGAAAACTTGCTAATCTTTTTTATACATTTTTTGCACTTCAGTTATTTCATCTTAATTAAAGTGTTCAAAATTTATCCATGACTTGTCACTTCGTTGGCTGATATTTTTGTAGTGTAGACTCGTAAAGACAGGCGATTGTTACAGCGATCCGGTGAATAAAAAATTATACTTGACCTCAGTCTCCCTATACTGACCATACTATGTTGCCATTGTGCTTCTTACTAAAGAGACTCTTTAACCCGTCTTTGCCATCACAGTTATTGGTGTATATATAAAAATAATAGTAAACAAGTAATGCTTAGTCTGGCGGGGGCACAAGTAAAGCCTGGTGACCCGCCAGGCTTATAATACACTGGTGGAAACCATGTGGTCCAACAAACCAACATGTTATGATGGGATTGTTTGATGTTCACATACCAAGAACATTTGTTTTTCTTGGTATTAACTCCAACTTCACCCTGCTGTTCCATGTAAACATTTCATTGTCTCTCCACATGAACATTTTAGACATAGTCTCTGCTCTCAGATGTTAGAGACTATCAATATTTCTTCTTTCCTAGAGTTTCAGGGTGCAGTATTAATTTTATTAAAATCAGCTTCTTAGTCTTCAGAATAGGAAGAACAGTAGGTACGTAGCTACTGGATATTGAAACCTTTAAATTGGTCGCTTTTTCAAATCTATAGGTTTCGATTTTACCACACGCATTTATATAAGGATTTCCACATGAAAGTGATGCGACTTGCGTTGGAAACGGTCCAATACAAGCCAGGAAATGGGACAAAAACATGTCTGTGTTTCACAAACACAAACCTCGAGGTTTGTTATTGTTATTGAGGAGGTTTTTGAACAGGAATGATGTGAATGAATTAGGCTAAATGGTGGAGTCAGACGGGAGCTATGTGGGCTGCTTTATACTTGGTTTACAGTTAGTATCCGCCCTGTTGGGAGTCTCTGCTGCTGCTTGGATGGCAGTTATAAATTGATTCACTTTTCCAGCCCATTGTTTCCATCCTTAACCTAATTCTCTATCCCTGTGTGCAATCAGTCTGCTCGCAGCTCACAGGCAACAAAATGAGTGTTTTGTAAATACAACAAAAAGTTTTTTTGGTTTTTTATATCAGACAACAAGCTGATAGTATCTTGCAGATTCGTCTTAGAGACCAAAAATAAACACCATTGTAGGTTTTGAAGATTAAGATACTACGAAGTTGCCACTTAGATGGAAGCAGTGACACTTTCATGCTGCAAACAATGAAAGTTTAATTCCAACACTTCCTGTTTTTGGACTTCTACAGTTTACAGGTGAAATTATGCTTTTTTTCTGCTTCAACATTGAAAGATTTTACTTGATTTTTGTACCAACAACAGTTCTGTAAAGTATTCTTTAAATTCACTGGAGGTCACAGACACGCACACAAATATGCTATTGATCCGTTGCCCCCAGGAAGAAAGCGCATCCTGCTGGCCCCGGAGTGTTTGATATGGAAATGGTCCGGTCCGGCTTTAAAAGAAGCCCCCCTCCACCTCTTCGTCATAAAAGGAAGGGTTTAAATGTCACACTTTGCCCTCCAACAGGCTGCTCTGCAAACGAACGTACATGCTGGCAGGAGTGTTAGCGTCCCATGTAGCCCAGTATGCATGTATCAGTGTGAGGTGTGATGAAGCTATTTCTGGAGTACAAAATGAGGTCACAGATGGAGACAGCTGAACTTAAGTGATTTCTGTTGTACCTCCCGATGCTACATGACAGCGTGTCACATGCACTGTATGCTCCGTGCAGCTGATTACTGGCGACGCCAAATCCCAGAGACCAGAACTGCTATTGTCCTGTACGATCCACCTTCAATTATCGTAGCTGTCTTTGCCGAGGTTCACGAATCAGTGCAGAGACAGTGAAAGCCTTGGAGAAATGTGGCACATCTGCACAGCCCACATTTAGACACATTTATGTGTAGAACTATTCAGGCTGTAGGTCAGACTCGGTGTCTGACAGTAACAGAATAATGTTAACTCCGCCTGACAAGCCTCCCTTCCTCAGTTAAAGGATGCATCTAATCTATTCTGTCTGTGCCTTTGCAGTAAACATGCTACACAAAATAACAAAATCAAACCAGTTTTACTTGGGATGCGTGACATATAGTAATAAAATATACAATGTCAATGTTGAAGGATATCACCAATAACCTCAGTGTTTAAAGCTGAAATATGTAACTTATGTTTGAATATGTTTGTTTTTTTACATATTTCCTGAAACTGTCAATATATTGTGACAGTATCACTTTAGCATTTATGAATAAAATTGACTTTATCTGCCTTCTGGAGAAATACAATGCTCAGTAAAAAGCAACTAATCAAATTCTGGAAGAGTGTATTAGCATTGTAAATCATACTTGTGTATGCGCTGCACAGAGAAACAACTTACCCTTGCTGGTAAAATAGTTATTTGCCGTCATCGGTGGCCAAGATAAGTAGCTGAGCATTCAGAGTCGGCTCATTTGTGGAAAAGGTGTTGTAGCCATGAAACCCTTTTCTTGGATGGATGCATGGACAGACAGCATAGCATAGCATACTCAGCTAGCATAGATAGCAATACAAATAGTATTGTTTAAACCAGTGTTTCCCAACCCTGGTCCTCAAGGCACACTGCCCTGCATGTTTAAGGTATTTTCTTGCTTCAGTGCAGCTGATTTCAATTGATGACTGATTAACAGGCGTTTGTTGAACTGCAATCAGTTGAATCAGGCACATTAAAGCAGGGAAACCTCTAAAACATGTAGGACAGTGTGCCTTGAGGACCAGGGTTGGGAAACACTGGTTTAAACGCTCTTTTACTTTCTCAGTTATAAATTATCCACTCACTTACTTTAATAAAACTACTGTAGGCTAATTAGAGTGAATGTGTGAAAATACGCTTTTAGTTTAATTTCGAACTGGGAATGGTAGAAAACATGTAATGTGATATCAGACATGTAAATTAATGCTGTGGATGCAACAACTTTTCAATGTAAGCATTTATATTTGATAATAGATGGATGATTTTTAAACCTGAGCAAAAAAATAATAAGGATAAATAGCGACTTTAATTGCTTAATTTTCTCTTTAAAATAACATTTCTGTTCCATGAAAGGTTTTAAATCAGTGGTGCTCAGTCTGTCCTTTCAGGGCGTCATCCTGCATGTTGCATTTTGTTTCCCTGGTTCAGCACACCTGAATCTAATGATGGCTAACATCTGTTGAAGCCTGTTGAAGAGGTAATTCAACCATTTAAAGCTGCTGTGTTGGACCAGGGACATGTCTAATAACTGGAGGATTCTAACTGCAGCACATATCAAATATATTGAACTATTGTATGGTCAATGGAAATGCAGCTACTAACATTTCAGTTACAATGCATTATATTTGTGCTTGACGGTAAAATATTTGGTCACTAACTGTTTATGTTCATCTTTGATCTAGATTTGTTAAGCAAAACTCTGAAACTCAGGAAGAGTAGTGAAGACATTGTGATGACTGAAAATAAACAAACTAGTAAGGAAAACTGTAGATAATTGCATCAATCATTGCAGTATTGAATATTATCCCAATATTTTTTCTAATTTTTAGATCTATTAAGATCTTAAGATCAAGTTTAACTGTTGAAGGCAATGTTATATTATTTTCTCAGCAATAGTAATTGAGTAGTTACATATTATTTGAATAAAACCAGTGAGATCATGTCAAACAGTTTTGTTTTAAACCATGAGAAACTCATCCTGGCCTTTGCCTGGTTTCCATTAAATGAGCGTTAGTTTTTCTGTTAGTGTATATAGACCCATGTGTCTGTGCACGTTTCCATCTATCAGTATTCAGTCCAACATAGCAACTGCCAAAAGCTTAGGAGGCTGTTGCTAGGCAATGTCATTTAAAATCCATCCTTCTCTGTATGTTGGAAGCAGGGTGGCTCTGTTTGTCTTCTGGGGTTGGAGCTAATACCACAGTGTAAGGTTGAGTAGCATGAGACATTTGCCTTGTTTGTTTTCTGCAGCCACTTTCCAAAAATGTTCAGTCTGGTTTGACCTCAGATCACTTGAAACAATTGAAACTAAGCAGCTTTCTAGAATCAAAACAAAGAGAGAGGACGTTTGCAATTTACATTTTCTAAAGAGGCGTTCTGAAAAGATCACTCATCTCGCTTACGCTTTGAAGAGACTTGAGTGGTCGAGCCTCTTAAGTGTACATCCTTTGTTGACTCTTAGAGAGTAGGTCCATCCATCATAAGCTGACAAAACAGATACCACATCTGTTGTTCTCTGCTTTTCTTTTTTTAAGCAGGCCCTCGTTGAGATCATCGTGAGGTTAACCTGCTGTCTGTTGCTGCATCAGAAACTGGGTAGAAGTGAGCAAAGTTGGTGTTTAAGACATGGATGTTACTGTATGCGCAGCACAGATGGGGTTCTTAACTTGAATGCTTCGTTTCATACCCAAATTAAAGCACTTTTTCTCTCTTCCTGCCACCATTTTAGCAGCTGTAGAGAGTCCCTGCGTTGGTTGATTGGAAAATCACCATAACCCGACTAATGACGTGGATTGCACTACACATTTCATGTGTCTTATAGCTCTTTATTAGGAAAAGGGATACAGTAAGAACGGAGTCTTATGTTGATTTGCTTTACACGCCTTCATTTTCTGTTAATCGTTTTGTTTGTCAGATGAATGTTGTCAAAACAAGAATACAAAACCATCGAATGCAGAGAAAGGAGCATGAAGCCACGGAGAGATGACGTGGAACTAAAGGAGTCAGTGAGAGCAGGCGGACCATACAGAGCAGTGACGCTGCTAGAGAACAGTGTTTGACTACGATTGTGACAACATGAGTCACCACTTCTGCTCCTCACCGCAGGGTCCGAGAATGAGAAACCACAACAACCCCGGGAACCAAAAATGTATCACTGTCCATCTGAGTGGACATGCCCTCGTCTTTCCTTCGGCCAGCTTTCAGCCACGACTCCTTCATCCTCTTCTTATCAAGTAATAGTTTGGCGATTTGAATAGAGAAATTAATACTGGGAGACTGTAGAAAGTCCCATCTGGGCCTTTTAGGACAAAAAGGTCTGGTTAGAAAAATGTTTGTGTCCTCAATGGATTATTGTCTGACTGCATGTGTTTGTGTTTCAGTGAGTAGAGGAGTCATTTAGAAATCTGAAAGTGGTGGGTTTGATTCCAGCTCCCTCTTGCCACATGTCAGTGTAGTCTTTTTTTTTTCTTTCTTCCCACTAGGGGGTCTTTTGTGGGCTCTAGTGTCCCTTATATGACAGTAGGCTGACAGGAAAGGGGGAAGGAGGGGGAGAAGACATGCGGCAAACGTCGGTCAGGTCCGGGAATCGAACCCGCGACGGCCGTGTCGAGGACTCAAGGCCTCCAAATGTGGGTCGCGCCATCCCCCACGCCACCACAGCACGCCCATGTCCGTGTAGACTTGAACAAGGCTTTTAAGCTAAAGCTGTCTACCAATTTGGGTGTGTGCCTCTATGGCAGAGTGAATGGGTGAATGTCACAACTCTTCAATATCTCGTCAGCCCTGCTTCTGTTTCTTTTTCTGGTCTTTTTTATTTCTCTCTGACTGCCGTTGTATGGTTGCATTTTCCTTGCACTCATTGCATTTCCCCTCCTATTGAGCAGGTGTCTATAGTGAAATGTTTACCTCTACACAGCAGGAATGACAGCAGCAGATACAGAAAGCATGCTCTTCATCAATAAATGTAACACCATTTTAAATCATGCCAAGGTCAGCTGTCATCTGAGTCTTTAATGACCGCATTCAGAACAACTCCTATTTTTATATAGCATTTATAGTATTGCTATATTAATATCCAACTCTGTTTCTAAGCAGTCGGAATTTACCATCAAGAGTTAGACGTTAGGTTAAGGACTCTTCTCCAAAGAACTGAATGACATTCTGTTAAAGAAATAGATAAGTATATTGAAAAGAAAATTTTCAAATACATTTTGACCAGTAATAAATCTAATTCAGCCAGCAGGCAGTCAGTTGAGTCATTTGAGTCCTTGGTTACTTGACTAAAGTAGAACATAAATGTAAGAATGGAAACTAAAGTATTTTCCCTTGAGCTCGACGGTGTTGAAGTGGAGCTGGTGAAGGACAACCACCCCCACAAAAAAAAAAAAAAACCCAGAAGAAATTAGATGGTGGGCTAGGGGTTAGCATCAAAAATGAGGTAGTCAGGTTTGTCCAGACATTCACCGTGATCAAGTTTACTGATTAGTGAATGCTGGAAAGTGTAAAGACAGGCAGGTAGTGGCCTCCTTGAACACTTGAGGTAGAGAAAGAAAAGGGTCATGGGCATGATTAGCTGGATGTCCTCCTACCAGCCGACTACTCCTCCAGAGTCCAATTAGAGTGGAGGTGGGTACAGAAAGAAACCGTGGAAGATTCCTTACATACTCGAAATAATAAAAAAAAAGAAATAGAAAAGAACCCACAAGTCCTGACACAGAAGTCATGTTATAATCAAAGCCCCCAGACACACAACCCTAGACATCCACACTGCTGATGGCATGCTGAAAGAGCACAAGGCATGGGTTAGAGATTATTCCTTCACTTTTGTGAGAAACAGTACTTGCTGATGCTTGATTTTTATTATGTGATGTGGTATTTCAACATTTAACTCACATTTCCACAGCTAGCATTATAACGCTCCAATAAATATATATATACGTATATAAACACCGTTTTAAATTTCTGCATCCAGAATCATCAAAGTCTTCTCTCCCACCTTCTGACAGAAAGATATTTTGGGATGATCAGCTTTGGAGCTGAATCAGAAACAACATGGCAACATGTGAAATCCTAGGATTAGAAGCATATCCTACATGTCCTTTGTGATTCCATACATCTTCAGTTTATAGAGCTTGATTTCTGCATCCTTAAATGAACCTTAGAAGTTAGATCAGGTATTTCATAATGATATACATAAGCATCTCTGTAGTAATTGCACCAAATACGTCAATATATGTACACAGATTTTCAGCAAACTTCACTGAACACAGACCTTGAAATGACATATTGTACACCTCCAACAGGAATATGCTGAATGTCATATGGGAAAGTTATCAGAATATAAATATACTAATAAAAGGGTTTAATGTAGCAGATTTTAAGTCTGCCAGATTGGCTTAGTTAGCACCAGGCGATAAAATGATGCTAACAATTATTGCTGTTTAACACCTTGAGGACAAACAGGATAAATAATTTTTCTACCTTTTAAGTCCACAGCTTTTCCAAAGTACTAACAAGACTGCCAAGTAGTTTTAATCACATTTACAGTGTAGTCCTTTTAGACTGTGAACAAAGATGCCAAAGAAAATGAGTTTTATTTCTCCATTTTATCATCCTTGTTCAAGTTTGTAGGACACAGGAGGAGTATAACTGTAAAAACTGCAGACAGACTGTGATTTTATGCGTATAAAAACAAACAAACAAACAAAAAAGCTAAGGTTGCAGTCTGCTGCTGGTCACAAAGGCAAGATACAGCAAGCAATGCTGTTTCTGTGTCTTGGCAGAAGGATTCGTGTGTGAGTGTGTGTGTCGCATAATGACCTTGAGTTCATCTCACCAGCGAAACCCCTGCAGGGCTGGGAAAGGACTCCTTTGAAGTACCCGGCTCTGAGAAAGGGCAAACAGACATTAGTGGACAACCAAATGGCTTCTAAGGTTCACCCTGGGGGATTTTCTGTGTCTGCACGTTTCTTTTTGTTTTTTTGCATTGACACCAACACATTTCCACACGGTGGACCACCTTTCAGAGGCTTGAGGTGCTGAATATGTACCAGTTAAATCAACTGAACCGCAATCAGTCCCCGGCAACAACAGAGAGCAACGTGGTTGCTGCATCAGTGGATCCTTGCGTCTTGAGTTTAGACTTAAAAATGTCTGGGTGGAGCAATGATCTGTATGGAGGTTGTTCCAGCGTTAAGGCGCTGCCACTGGAAAAGCCCGGTCACCTCAGTGCTTTAGCTTAGACTGTGGGACAGCTAATAAAAGTTGATTTGATGACGTCAGGGATGTCCTTCATAGAGGAAGACTTAAAAAGTCAGATAAATAAGGAGGGGCAAGGCCATTAAGAGAATAAAAAAGGTGAAATCAATTCTAAAATGGGCAGGAAGCCGATGTAGAGAGGATAAAACAGGATTTAACCAACTCCTCACGTCTTGGGGAGTTGGTTAAAAGGCGGGTTGCTGCGTTCTTGTACTACATTTTCTTGTTTTATTTCTCGAAACAATACTGGCGATAGTCAGTTTACTAGTTTTATAAAAGGCAACTATTTTTAATATCGTGAGCTCTTGTACTCACGATATAATCATGTCAAACCTCTACCTACAGCGGATTTCTCAGAAAGTAACAGATCAGCTTGTTGAACTTACTGTAGGAAGTTACAACAGAATCAGCCAATAAGTGATCATTGATTTCTGTTAAATCTTCAGTCTTCATCATTTTCCCCACATAGAGTGCATTCTAAGTATTTGGTCTCTCTTGCTTTTGTGTATTTTGTTTATGTCAGACGCATTGCTTCAAATACATTTAGGTAAAAATCACAAGAATTCATTTTCATGCTATAAAACTTTCATATCTGTTAAATGAATCAACATTATCTCTACTTAAAATGAACAATCCTGTTTTTTGAATTGTATCAATATTTTTATTTATAAAGAGTGTTGATTACAAAAGAAATGAAGCATTCGGATTGTCAGAAGGTACTGTAGTCTCATCGTATTGTAATGTAGAAATCATGTTGTCTAATATGATATTTTATAGTAGCACCTCATACATTAGTTGCATCATCTCCAGCAGGGAGTGTAAAATGTACTATTTCTACCTCTTTGTTTGTAGAGTCTGAGAATGTGTGTGAAGCAGCTTCCCCAAACAGAAGTAGAAAGAGGTCAGTTCGGTTCCCCAGAGGGAAACAAGATGGTGTTGAAACAGTCTGAAAAGGTAGATGTGGTGAAGGGAAGAAAAAAGGTTAGAGCTGTAGGGATTTCATTTAGTTCCAGGAAATCAGTCACAGTCTGCTTGCATTTACGGAACAAGGCCACATGTATTTACAACAACAGATGTAAAGCAATAAATAATCAGAGCCTGTTTTAAATTTGATCAGAGGAGCTACATTGAAGGGGGAGGAGGGAAGACAGGTTCTATTTTTGTGTGCACTTTAGTTTTACCTGAACTCAGACTCACACTGTCTTTATTTGTGGACAAGAGCAGTTGAAGGTTTTGTTCACATTTTCTCATAACTGCAGCCGAAGAAAACCCTCATGTTCAACCTCAAGTCATTAATGTTTTAGGATCTAATCCAGGAGCCTGTATCCCTGTGTATGGTCCTTTACATCATTCACTGTGACTCTTAATAACTTTAGCCAAAAATGCTAAAGAATTGAGCAATGTTCTAAAATAAATGGGTAATTAAAAACATGGTGACTTCAGCAGGTTTTCCTAGGTGTTTTTATGCAGGAATGACACTAACAGTACAAGGGTTACTCTGTTTTTACAAAGTAAATGTTATTTTGTGTGTGTGTCCTCTGATTGCAAACATACATACTTTTGTGACATTGTTTTCAATAGTTTAGTTTAGAAAGACTGCTCAATACCTTAGTTTAACATTATCAGAACCAGAGTCTAGAGGAACCCCTACTAGTTAATAAATCAGACTACTTACTCTTTGTTTTCTTTTTCTCTCTGTTTTGCTCTTTCCTTTGGTTTGTTGTTTTGTTGCATTTCTTTCTAATTCATGTAAAGCACTTTGAATTGTCTTGTTCCTGAAAATGTGCTATATGAATAAAATTACCTTAACTTACCAACTGAATGCTTTGTTGACAAAAATATATTCATTCATTTGATGACATTCTTTATGGTAAAACCTAAAATCAAGAATTTTTGTTCAATTGAAAAGTGAACACTAATTTCTAGATGTCTTGAATTGCTTGGCACAGTCCAGTGGTAACCTCACCATCACCGTGTTAGATGTAAATAATGAAGAGTATTTATTTCTGTTCTCCTCAGTGATCAGCGGGCCTTCCTGTTGGAGAACGCTCCCTGTAACCTGCCCAACTGCAGCAGCGTGGGCCGAATGTTCCGCATCCACTGGGACCAAACGGACCTGGGAGCGATCCAGAAGGCCGTCATGGCTACTTTCTTTGACATCTATGAGGACGTGAGTAGAGAGAGTAGAGTATTTTTATTATTATACGCTGCTTTTTCCATGCGGTACTCAGTTCCCAGTTCACCAGTAATGAATATCTGCTATCTTTACCCAGTTGAAATATCTAATAAACTTATCAGACTTTGTGAGAATAAATCTGGTAGAGTAAACAAGAATATTTTGAATCTTGAGTTGACAAAAGTGTATTATTAGGGTTCTGTCTACCATGAAAAACAAAGTGTTTATGTATATATTTCTTCCTTTTGGTTCCATATTTGGTTTTAGCAGATTGTTTCCTTAGATTATTGTCACTAATCAAATTAAAAGCTCCTCAACCAGAGATGCAAACAATTGGTCTACTTATGATTAATTGTCAATTAATGATTTATTAGATTAGAATGAGTTCCAATTGATTAACTAGTAATGTTCTCAAAGACCTTCTTTGAGTGTTGTTGTGTGGCTGCCATCCAGAAGAGGGCGCTGCTGGTCATCCTTCCACAGATCGAGTCAATACTGAAATAAAGATGGCGGGGCATTCCTTCCTGTTTTGTTATATTTTACTAGTATGTCAAAGTTAAATATGAGAAAACTACGAGTTTGTGTTTATTCAGTGATTCTTTAATACAGCTGACGCACAAAAAGTGGTTAAAATATAATAATGTGCTTCCTTTCTTCAATTCAGCGTAGCATGAAAAATTAAGTTCTTCCTGGTATAGAAAGTCTATAAAGAGAGAGAAAACATTTAAAGGGTTTTAAGAAAATGGCCGCTTATCAGTTAATTATTTGTCAGTCAGTAAGATAAATCAACTTTAGATAAACTTATTAATTGATAACTTGCACCCCTATTATCAACACTTCAGTTCTTTTACAGCCCTTTTTATTTACTGATTTGTTTTTGTGGCCTTATTTCTCACCATGTTTGCATTATATTACCGCATGAGGCAGAGGAAAATGTTAAACTAAAACAGAAGTTTGTCATTGATCCTCATATTTGTTCTGATCCATAAGGGCATCCATTATATGTCCCTGTCCTGATAATTACAGCGGCTAAACTTCTCTTTTTGTTTTGTTTCTTATCTCTGTACATTTACAGGGAATATTAGACATGCTCATCCTGAGCAAGGCAGAGGGCAAAAGCGACTTAATGATCCACGCATTGAAGAACAATTTTGAAGCTGATGCCTATTTTGTTAAAGTGATGGGTAAGTGACTTACTGGCTAGACTTTCTCCTTTCTCTTCCTTTGTGTTAAAGAAGCAATTTGAACAAAGGAAAAAAGGCCTTTTTTTTTCTAAAAGTGTCTTCAGCACATTACATACTAGTTTTTCTTTTATTTGCTATAACAGCCCCACCTAGACCAATTAAACACAACCAAGTCTATTCCCCAATCTAGAGAGCAGATGGCCGTAACCATTATCTGTCATATAATTCACATTTTTTCTGCAGTTCCTCCGTTGGTGCTGCAGTCTGGAGATCATTTGTGCTCTGTGTTCAATTCCAAATCCATTAAGTTAAAATGGACATTTTAAGCACAAAACTTCTATGTCCCAAAAGCCAACATGTATAGTCTGCCCACTTTCCCTGGCTCTGCACTATCGGCCTCAATAATGCTTAAAAATTCTGTGCAATGTTGTTTTTAATATAGTCTAGTTGAAATTAAAATACCATGCAAAAGGTTACATACAGAGTTTTTCTTTTATTTTCTCATGCCATGATAGAAAATTTTGCTGGACGATAAATTGTCCCAGAAGTTATTGTGATTATTGATAACATTATTTTTTGGAGACCATTTTTAGACCATTTTTTTTACATGAAGTTTCTGTAAACAAAATGGTCCTTCAAGAAAAAGATATTTGAGACCAAAGAACCCGACTGAAGACCAGTTTTGAGAAAAATGATAAATCTTCCAAATGGAAATTATTGAGGTGGTTTTAATTTTTTGTGGAATTAATCAATATACAGTGTTTACTGTGACAGGCCTAGTCACAATAAACACTCACAATATTCTGAGTATTGTGTGACAGACCAACATTTTTGCATAGTTTTGTAATGAAGAAAACTACACCTTTTTTTTTTTTACCAAAAAAATGTTCTTGTATTTGTAATCAACATCCTCTGAGTCAGCACTTCACAGCAAGTACAGCTGTCTTTGAAAGAAATCTTTCTACCAGATTTGCAAATTTAGAAACTTACAGTTTTGCTTCAGATAGCCGTAACTCAATCATATTGCATCAGATATTGCCACATATTTTCAGTGGAATTTAGTTGAGGACTTTAACTAGGCCTCTCTGACACTTTGACTTTGGCTTTTAGGCTTGTTGTCCCACTAGAAGGTAAACCTCGGCCCTAGTCTTAGGTCTTTTCCAACTTCTACAAGCTTTTCCTTCAGGATTGCTCTATGTTTAGCTCCACCAGATATCCTGTCCCCACAACACGAATCTGTGAAGATAAGGATACTAGCATTTTGCATGTAGGCTAAGAGGTTTAAACTTTATCCCCTTCCTACCAGAGCCCCTTCTTCCACCTGTCTGCTGTGTCCCCTTTGTGGTTTTATCTATCTTGAGATAAATGGTAACACTATATTTGATGGGGTGAGCATTAGACTGACATGACCGAAAACTTGTCATGACGATGACATTGATGAATGTTTATAACTGTTGTCATGAAGTGTCATTCTGTAAATAATGACATTTTTAATGCAAGGTAGACCACTTTAATACAAGTTTTAATACAACTTTGCATTGAAAGGGTCATTATTTAGCAAATAATGCCTCAGTTGTAAACATTCATGAAGACTCCTTGATCATGACAGGTTTATGACAGTGTCACGTCTGTCTAATCCACACCCTGTCAAATAAATTGTTACCAGATGGATTCTTTGAAGTTTGTAAATGTGTCATAACACAATGTGAATAATTACAAAGGATGTGAATACTTTTGCACTGTTCTGCAGTTGGATAAGTTGCATTAGCTGTAAGGGGATCATGCTAAATAAAAGCCATGAGCAATGTACAGTAACTGCGTATTTTCTCTCTCTCCTCTAAAAATAACCCACTGTTGTAACCATTACTTGGTCCATTAAATCGAAACTGCAAACAGTCCACATCATCTATGTAGTATTCTGTGTTTTGTCACGTTAAAAACCTTGTTTCTGCACCAGATGTCTGATTTCAGAACCCTTTCTCTCAGTTTGTCAATGTGGCTTCTTTTCTAATTATCTTTTCAGCAGCGTTTGAGTCCAAATACTTTCTATTCACGTCACAATCTCGTTTATCATCTTTGAGCTCAGTTGCAGATGGGGTTTTTTCGAAAGGGAGAAGCAGACCGTTTGTACGCTGACCTTAGAAATTGTAACGGTTCTAAAAGTGACAAGCATCAAGCAGGTGACTGAGATCAGTAATTAGGCCTCCAGCTAGAATAAAAACACGGGGTCGGGGGGATAAGCTGTTGTGTGGGAGGTTAGTGGATTACTGACACTACTGCCGATCAATAATAGAGGTGTTTCCATTAGCTATTTTCAAGATTTAAGGTTCATTTCATTAGGCTTTCTGTGTGAGCAAAAGAGTTAAAAAGATTGAGACCCTGCAGATCTCAAAACAACACAAAGCAATTTCTGAAACATAAATACAAATAAAGAAAAACATAAAAAAGATTAGTGACAATAGCAGCACCACTCTACCAAGATAGCAGTTAAGGATCATTGAGCAGGGCATCGACTTTAGAAGAACCAACCTTCATTTGAGTTGCTTTGTTCTCACTTTTGAGCTTTCTGTATACAAGCAGAGGTGAAACAGTTTGTGAGCGGGACGGGTGGAATCCTTCGTGATAAAGGACACACTGCTACAACACCTGCTGTTTTAGATCTCCTTAATAGCACAAAGGCTGCGATGAATTGTTTTTCTGTCTGGTATGACCAGGCCCCAGCAGCAGAGATGTTTTTACCTGTGGCTAAAGGGAAAAGAAGGTGAGTGCAGAGTCCACTAGCTTCCTCCTTACCTTCCCCTTACTAATGCAGAGCTTGTTTGCTCTGCATCCATTCTAAGAGTTCTTTGATCTCCCTCCTGTGCAGTGATGCATCGTTGCTGAATACCATTTTAGGATGTCCTAATCCCAGTTTTTTAAAGCCCAATGCCAATTCTTTGTGAGATCTATCAGCCTTGTACCTTAACCAATACAGAGTCCTAGTCCAATATGGAATAAAATCAGTACAAGGTATAACTCGTAAAAATCTCTAGTTTACAAAAGGCTTAAAATATAACGTTTTGGACGGATCTTCACACAGTTGTCATCACAGAGCAGTTATCAACAAATCACATCACAACAGAGCGCAAGCATGATATAATTAGCTTAGCATTTTATCGAACTGCTCAATATGACATCATCATCAGCATGCGCAAGATGTGAGTTTATAGAAGAATGTAGTTGTATGTAAGAGGCAGGTATGTATTTAAAAACAAATGCTAAAACTATATTAGATTTTGGCTACATGTTTTCCATCCATTTTTAGCTGCTTTCTTAACTGAGTAGCAGAGTTTCTGCTGGACCCCTTTAATGTGATGTCATCAGAGTTCAACTCACAAACATATCTGACTCTTACATATAGCTGCAGCCTTAAATAAACTCATTACTTGCCCTGTTGCTGATGATGTCATGGTGAGCATTTTCCTGAAATGCTAAGCTAATGATAGCATGTTATAATTTGTTATAGTACTTGTTGATAATTCTGCTTGTGGCCCATTTAGGGTGTGGTTCCAGGTAATCATGAGTTGAAAAAACCTACTTGGAATGAGGCGGCATGGATTTTAATAGTCTGTGTTGCTTTTTTGCATAAAACTTTAAAAGTTTTTTAGAAATAAACTATTTGAATTCAGGTAGCTTAAGTTTTCAGACTGAGAGTGTAGAAGGTAAAACGCAGGTTCATAATAAGGAGTTTGAAATGAACCTGGTTCTGATACAAACTGGCTCTTTTAACAAGCATACATTCATGTTAGTTATGTATTTTTTGTGATCAATGACCAGCCTGATCATGACTATCACATTCAGAACCAAGAAATTATGGCAGCCCTTAACGAAGCAACACTTACTTTTGATTCCAATAGACTTCTGTTAATTCAATACAATTTTTCCAATATTTGAATATTTGTTTTATTTTGCTACCCTATCAGAGCGTGAGAATGAGAAACCAGCCCCATTACTCGATAGTCATGAATGAGTTTTCATAACATTAAGAGTTTTCTACTGGTGATGCTCATGAAAAATGCATCATTCACTTCCTTCTTCTTAAACCACTTTGTTTACTTTTCTCTGTAATAGCATTTTAAGATAGTTGTTTTCAAGGATTGCGGGTAATTAGGATTGGGAGACGAGTAAGAATGTGGCGTGAAGCTCTGCGTGTTTCCCCCTTATGTAAATGAAACCCCCTGGAGTCTGGAGAAAAGCAGCAGCAGCATATGGATCATAAGAGGCACATTCTGATCTAGATTCAGGCATTGTAGGTTTAGCATTAACAAT
Source organism: Gambusia affinis (assembly GCF_019740435.1). Classification (NCBI taxonomy): domain Eukaryota; kingdom Metazoa; phylum Chordata; class Actinopteri; order Cyprinodontiformes; family Poeciliidae; genus Gambusia; species Gambusia affinis. The sequence continues at coordinate 28,410,360 of NC_057869.1, read as the reverse complement.
TTATAATCTAAAACGGGACCAGATTTTGGTGATGGTTAAAAAAAGAAAAAATCCCAGGTGATTTGGTATTTTATTGAAGCGCAAATGGTAGTAAATACGAAAAAATAAAAACATGTATTTTTAGTCTGTTTGACAGCTGCAGCGCGATTGTTGTTTTGTGTGTGTGTGACCTTGGCCCGTCTTCTTCCCTAATGCCTCGACACAAATTCCTTTGGTGCCGTCTCTTTAAACACTGCTGTTCTTTTCGGTATCCATGTCTTGTCTCACTGCAGCACTTCAAAAAAATATATACAGAGATGCACGCACAGCCGAGACTCGTTTTCTTCCCCGACACGTTGGTGAGAACTCTGTCAGCTCCACAGCTTCTTCCATGCATCTGACTTCAGTTGGTACAATTTTCCTGCATGTAAATATCTCATACATGTTTGGTTGTAGCTAGCTGAGCAGCAAAAGACTAAAAAAAATATAAAAATGATGTGCCATCTATTGTATCGCATCAACAACCTATTCCCCTGTGTCAAAAACAGCTAAATAGCATCCACCCACATCGACCCCAACAGAGGAAATTTGTTTTTTTGCGTCTTTAAATGTCTTGGCACGAGTACTAACGTTTTCACCCTCGATGTGAGGCTGTGAGAGTGAAGTTCATATTCATTCCTGGCGCATCGTGTCAGCCAGCATTGCATCTCTGTTGACAGCCTGATCCAGCCCTGCCTTCTATAAGGTGGAATCCTATTTCCTCCAGATGACATCCCTCGTCCCTCCCATCCGCCGTACTGAGCATCTCCCGCTGGGGAATTGACGGGTTGAGTCTAACGTGTGTGTGTCTGTGCAGTTTGCGAGTGAAAGCAAAGATCCCGCGGTCCGCTTGGACTCTCTGGGATGAATCCATCAGTTCTATTGCAAACCGCAGACAGCAGCCTTCGCTTCCTGCCAGCCAGAGGTCTGAACTCTTGCTGGGAGACGACCCGGACCTGCACAAATCTGACATCTTATCCGTCCAAACACCTGACATGAGTGCATTGCATCTGGACCTTTACCTGCTCTGCTGTCTGAGCATTTATTATTTAAGACCCAGATTCAAAATTATGGGCATAGACCCAGCCCACTAAAAGATTTCAAAGCTTGGATGTGTATTGGATCTATTTTTGAAAGTAATCTGTGCATGTTATTTTAAGTTGGACATAAGTACATGTATCTTACAAGATGAACTTATACAGCACTGAATAAGATTTTAACCAAAGTAATTTAAAAAATCACTCCATCAGCTCCTACTTGTGTTCACAAATGAAATCCAGGTTTAATTTGACTCGTCCATATATTGGAGTTTTGCATGTTCATTTAATTTTAAGATGATTCTAATCCCCCCCAAAAAATTTAAGACGTTAAGTTTTGTGTTATCAGAAGCACAAAACAACACAGCAGGGCAACTCAAGAAATGCTTCCTTTTATTTTGTCAAATTAAGGCCCAAAAACATGAGTTTTAATTTACATACCCTCACATATATTTCTAATAACTATATCTTAGACTTTCTTCAGCTGGACAAAATCTAATGATGACAGCTGTTCACTGTGATGAGCAACAAGACTGGGCTGTCTTAATGTTGAGGATGTAAGTCATGCTGAAGACATATCTATGTTTGACATTAACCTGATCTAAATATCATTCTTGAAGTATTAAGTCTATACAATGGACCACCAGTATCCATGTGAATACTTGAGATCACCTCTGAAAACTCTTGTAACTGCTTATAAGTCAAACACTAAATATACCTTAACATGCATCAACACGCTCAGTGGAAAGTGTCTCAAACCTACTACAGAAGCTAACATTCCCTGGCTTGCTTATTTTTGCTCCTGGCAGTACAGCCAGTCACTGTCCAGGAAAATGAATGGCACTCCTGGATTAGCTGCTTTACAGACGCTAGCTAACAGCATGACAAGAAGCAATTCGATTGTTAGACATTTGCATTTTCTTTAGAACAAAAAGCCACAGAAAGGTGAATTTTCCTGGATAATTTGTGGGTACTTTAGACAGAACAGTTCACAGGTAGGAGAATCTGCAAATACTGAACGGTAGCATCATTTCATAATCCCCTCCTTGTGCTAGCTGTATTTTTGAACTACGTGGTTTTTTTCCTATTTGCTGTTTCATGCCTGTGAAATGAATCTTTTTCAGAACATAATGGCAACACGTTTTTCTAGACAGCTGTCTTATTGTGTAAGCTCACTGGCAGTCAGGCATCATCTCAGAGGACCTGATCACAGTGAAGATATTTATAGTCTTTGAGTCGTTGTAGCAGGGAGGCAGCGTCACCATTTGGTCAAGATGGTCCGCATAACACAGCTGTAGACCTGGGATGTTTTTGTTCAGCTTTAACTTCTTTTCCGACTTTTTCAAACTGTTGCTTGGTCTTCCCTTTGGGGGCTAAGGTTGCTATCTTCTTGTCCAACATCACCTCTGCAATTTTATCAACGTTAGACGGAGAGAGGTTGTTGTTTTTCACAACTCGTCACCAGACTTCCCACCTCTAGTGGCTTCCGTCAGTGATCAGTGAGTCATTAGAGCGACATCTGAATGATTCAGGATGTTGTTCATTTGCCAGGCAGCACAGTCATTAGTTAGGAGTGTTCAGAGGAAGACTGGTGCCTCATGACATCCCATGTGCCATTATTAGAGAGCAAATAAAGATATGAATCAGAGCTGAACAGTTCTTTGCACAGATCTCTATCTTAAAATGCTGACATTAAGACTTGATATCAAGTTACTATCAAGTGCTTAGAAATAAAAGAATACAGCAACCGGTTGGCCATTAGACCCAAACGATGCCAAAGTTTTAATCTTCAAACTTCTTTAAGGTTAGCTTGATTTGTTCTTTTTGTAAACTTTTGTTCTTAATTATTTTTCACTTGAGGCATTGCAAGTTAGAACACCTATTCCCTTATTCACTTATTTTTGGATGTTGCACAGCTATAAGGATTTTTACTCTACGCTTTTACTACCTGACCGTTGTTAGGATGCATTAATGTTGCAGTAAGGTATTGTTTTTACTACTGGGAGCAGCTGATTACAAATCAAAAACTTCAATAATGCCTGAACTATGACCCCAAATCTTAGAAGAATTGAAGATGAGTTGAATGAACTCCTGTATGATCTTGAGCTCAGTTGATGAGTAAACAGATAAATGTCTAATGATTAAAACAAATGTTGCAAACAAGAGTGAATTATATGTTTCTGCTGTTGTATTTACTCTTCTTATGTCATCCTGCCATCCACAGGACGGCAGAATCCTGTTGATGCGACCACTTTAAACTTACTCACTCTTACGACCCCCACACACAAGGAGGCGGGGGGAAAAAAACAACTACTTCCATAAATAGTTGGGCCGGTCTTGGATTATAACAACGACGTGCGTGTCTGTCAAGTTTTACACAAAGCGCGGTGGCTCCACATTAAGCTGCGAGAAGCAAAGTGGTAGCATGGTGGACAGATGGATGGATGATTACTGCTGAAGGAGGGAGGGGATGGAAGCAGTCATAAACTCCAGAATTAGAACGAAGGATAAAACGACGGGGGAAGGCGAACGGAGGGCGGGGGGGGCTGCGTGTGCAGAAGTGTCTCCGAAGTGTGTGTCAAGAGTGTGAGTGCGCTCCTCTATGTGGGGAAAGTAGATGAAGAGAAAGACTGACAGGCAGAACTGTACGAGTTGATTAGTTTCCTGCTCACTTATTAGGATGCAGATTAGCTGCATTGAGAAACATCTGGTAGCTTTTCTCCAGCCTACATACTCCTCCTCTGCTCACTCCTTCACATCCCTATTCATCATTCCTCCCACCATATCAGATCCAGACCTCTTCTCTCATCCCTGCATATTTCCTGTCCTCCTATCTTTCTCTCGTTCCTCACTCCCCTTGTGCTTGCTTCTTTCATTTCCTCCCATCTAACCCCGTCAAGCCTCTGTTTTACGTCTTAGTCTCACCTCTCCTTTTTGCTGTCAGCGTGCCGCCACTCTTTTTCTTGATTCTCGTCGACAAACCCTCTTGTTTCCACCCCACCATCTCTTCCCGCTGCCTTGTCAGTACATGCTGTCGTTTTAGTCCCTCTTTTCATTTCACTCAAAAGACATTGAGAAGATTTACATCAAGTCGATCAGCACGGTTTCTGTTGTCCGGAAGAAGATTTGACTGCAGGCGGTGTGTTCGTGCCGCTGTGAATACCTTTTACTGTATGAGTTTCGGCACAAAAAGACGCCCGCTCCCCGTTTATATCAAAAAATAGCATCCTGTACCGGTTTGTGTTGACAGGTGACGCTCTACTGCTTCTGCCTGCCAATGAGACATGAAGCAAGTCAAGGCAATGAATTGTGCGCTACATCGATGGCATTGTGCAGACAGCCTGAGAAGCAATTCTTTTAATGCCATTAAAACAAAGTTTGCCGCTGATGAATGTGTCAGCCTTTTTCAGAAATGTATGGCTGTCTGCATTATTGGGTCCAGAGATGAGACAGATTCATCATCCAAATTACAACTATAAGCAAATTCTGGAGATGCACAAACCACCAGATATCGACGCAGTTTTGAGTCAAGTCTAATTTGTCTTTCAGAACTGCAGTAGAAGATATCAGAACAATATTCAAAGTAGTATTTCTTGTCTTTGTGATCAATAAAAGGAGCAGTATTGTGTATTTTCCAGGCACAAAGAGCCACTTCATAGTATAATCATGTAATTGTTACTTTCATTTGTCAAAGGAAAGCTGCAGATACCAAATAGGACTTAAAAGAAACTTTGCAATTTGACAGCTTGAAATTGGGCCTATGTTTCTTTAAGAAGCTCCTGCTCTTTCAAACACTCCACCTTCATCATGTCATTACAACAATGCTTCTCATTGTGCCGTTTGCAACCTTTCTAAGGAGCGTTGCATTGAGATGCACAGTTCCACCATCTATTTGTTAATTGCTGCTGCCACTAGTTTGAAGGAACTGAGTGGGGAAAGTGCTCCGTAGGGCAGAAGCTGAGTTGGAGACCGCCGCTTCAAGGCGCAGCTTTGTGGGAGCCAGCATTTAGTCACCCCAAATGGTTGCCATGGGAGGTGAAAGGAATCAAGGCAACACTCCAGGTGTGTTTGTGATGAATGGCATTGCAAAGTATTATTCAATAGTCAATTTGTCAAATTTTACAAAATTGACTATTATGTAAAATAGTCAATTTTACATAACACCCCTTATTATTAAGATCAGAGTCACTCCACTTTATAAAACTGAGTTTTGTTATTTTAAAACAAACATGAAACTAGATCAGTATTGACTGACAATTTTATATTAGTAGTTAGTGCTGTTAGGTTTTACACTACTAACACAGCAGTTTCTCTTTGTGTATATACTGACCAAAATATTTAGACACTTTTTAAAAGCTGCCCATGTTCCCAACCCCAACCTGTTTGGGAATATCTGTTGGTATCTGATAGTTGTTGAAAACTTTAGGAATAAAACCTAGCACCTCTGCTGTCCTCTGTTCAAGCCTCCTGTTATTTGCTGCTTAATGTCATTTTCTTTCTCTCACTGCCATATAAATGTCTCAGTATTCTGCAAACATTACACTTTCCTCTGAATTTCCTTTTCCAAATACCTCGTCATCTTACTTTGTTTAAAACTCCTCACTGATGCTGAGAAGGCTTTTCTTTAGGTCGTCTTCACTCAGTGACTACATCCACTCCGTACAACTTTTCCTTTATCAAGCAGAATACAAGGAATATTAATTGACATCCATCTTCAACTGGTAACTAATTATATTTCCATATGATTTAGTGATTTGACAGCACACATTTTCAGTACGTATATTTAATTATTTATACAAAATTGAGCAAAAGCAGCACAAAACCTAATGCTGAGGTTTTGGATACCAGTTTAGCTAGCTTGTGTCTTCTCAAGACTCATTTTTTGTTAGGATCTGACTACATATCATCTACGCGATCATTTAGTGCTATATTTCTGATAAACTTAATCAAACACGAAACTCACAAGACCTCAGTCCAGCTGTGGTAACATTAGTGTAAATGTGATTGCGGCTGTATTGAGAAAATCAAAGACCAAGCAGTGATTTAGCGCTGGAAGTCTGTGTTAATTACTTCCGAGGTTTATCAAGTTCAATTTCATTAGGATGGACCAAACTCAATGAGAAATGAGGTAGCTGGATTGCAGCTTAATTAGCACATTATGGATTGAAGTTCAGATGATGAAAACAAACGTGGCACTTAATTACAAATTACATCTAATCACGATGTGATTTATGATGCAGATTGCAAATTTACAGCTGATATTTGACCACAAACAAAAATCTAAAGACAGTCGCACTTCTGTAAAAAAAAAAAAAATTATCTTACTTTATTACTTAAAATTAAGTAGAAACTATGCTTGTTTGTGATTTCTATACCATACTACTCTGTCAAACACAAATTCATTGCTTGTTTCAAAAGCCAAGATTGTTCATTGTCCGGTCATATTATGACATTTTGCTGTGGTATAATAAATCGTTGGATGAGGAGAGCCTGTTTGGGTTGTCGGGGTCTGGAGCCTCTCCCAGCTGCCGTTGTTAATAGACACCTGGCGGCCCGCCGGGCTGAACCCGGAGCCGTCTTGCGTTGCCAGGTGAAACCGCCTGATCGAGGTGGCGGTCAGCATTGTATTTCCAGTGTTCATCTGAAAGCAAAACATGCTGCGAGGCCCAGCCAGCTGTTCGGGGAACAAGCTGTAATGAGAGGACCAGAGGCAACCGGGGGGAGCTTCCTCTGGGAGTAGAGTCACAGCAACAGCAGGACACCAAGTCTATTGTTGCACTTTAACCAGCTCAGACAACTTACAGCTATGTATAAACTTGGACAGGTCTATATAATTTATTTCTGTTGGACTGTTTTGGTTAGTAAATAACAGCTTCTCTTACTCTTTGGAAACTCTAATTATTTTGGAATAAGCTGCTGAGGAGGATGTTGGACAACTTGCTAGGGAGGAGTTGATAACAGTTTGGTCTGGATTGTGTTGTAAGTTCATTAATTGATTAATCGGGTAAATGAAATTGGCGTATTCTGCAGATTTTTATTTAATCACTATTGCCTTTTTTATACAATATTGGGTAAACATTTAAATATGCAAATAAATAATTCAGCTCTTTTTCTAAATAACAAAATAAGCATTTTATTGCCTAAAATACCAAAACATTCCTTTAGTGCACTCTTGATCATTCGTAGCAAAGGGGACACCTGTAGCTAAAAAATAACGTGTAAAAAGATCAGTCTTTTCTGCTTATCAGCAATACATTTTTTTTTGATTATCCAATTTAATAATTGGATAGCAAAAGGTTAGATTAGACTAATTTAGTTGCCGATTATTTCAATAACTAATACTAAAACGATTAATCGTTCCAGCTGACGTGTACTTGCAGGATGTGTAGTAAGAGTTTTTGTTCATAGTCGTCTCTGTATAATGCTTCTAACTCCAACTGATTGGACTTCCAGTCTGGCCACAAAGCAGTGTGGTCTGCTGGGAGACATGCTGATGCTGTGTGAAATACCAGAGCTCAAATCTAATTGGTAATGAAAGTGGTGGAAACTACCAACGCCCATCAATCAGTACAGCAGTTTTGTTAGCGGGTAGACTGAAGAGAAACTTTTCATCTGTTTGAAAGTTAGCTCGGTAGAAGTTGTAGGAACAACAACTCTGCCGTCTACCATCCTTGTTGGATCAGTAGTCATGAGCATGTGGTCATGTCTGAACTTCCTCTTGCTTTTTGTGACCAGATGTCACCTCACTTCCTGTCACAATGTGAGATGCAGGTCAGACGCATGTTGGCAGCAGCGGTGGCCTCACACGCCTCCAACCAGCCCTACAGTCAGCAAAAGCAGCCTGAGGACAATAGGAAGTGATGAGCATCTCAGAGCAGGGCTGCTCAGCTGTCAGTTGTTGTTGCATGGTACTCTGTGTGTGTGTGTGTGTGCGTGTGGGTGTGTGTGTGAGAGAGAGAGAGAGTGTGTACTTTTTGTGTCTGCTCAGGTCTCATTGACTTGCATTTGTTGCCACAAGAGCTGACACGGCCTGTCATGTTTGCCTACCGAGGTCTGCTCATCACATTTTCCACTTTTCTCTGCCAATGTGTGTGTGTGTGTGTGTGTGTGTGTGTGTGTGTGTCTGTGTCTGTGTCTTCTGAACAATCAGCTCTAAATTGGAAAGAATATAATAGTTTGTGTTTTTTTAACGGATATGAGGGCTATATATTCCCAGACAGTTAATAGTGTTAGCTGCAAACTTTATATGAATGTTCGCGCCTGGCACAGTCGTAGCTCTGTTGCAATCTATAATGTCATCGTAACTGCCAGGGCAGTGGCAGGTGCAAGCACAAGCCATGCTTTTAAAGAGGCATTTAGTTATAGAATATGTCCATATGGATAACCTGGACGTGAAATGTTTCCCTTTGGGATTCAGTTTGGATCTATAGATCTACAATGAGACTGAACGTTTGGGAACCTAGCTGAGCGGTGAGGAAAGCCTCAGTCTGTCACCGCCACGCCAAGCACTCCTTCAGACGGTCTGTCCTCTGACTGTCCCCACCTCATCAGGGAAGCAGCAAAAGGACGAAGTCAGCAGGGAGTCAATCCTACACCCAAAGCTAAGCTGCTAGGCAAGTTCAGGCAAATGTTCTTCTCTTGCATGCATTGACACAGTTTTTGGAAAACTGAAGTAAGCATTGCACTGCTGACCATTAATACTTTTATATCACCTGGGTATACACTTTAACTTATCTGTTTATAATGGTTTGTTTGAAGGGTTTCAATTTGAGAAAAAATTTACACTAACAAAACAATTTGGATGCCATTCATTGCTACACTGAGTTACCAACTGTTGGTCTGAAAAACTCATAGATTTACTTTTCAGTTATTTGCTTATTTTTTCTTTTTGAATGGCATTGTGCAGCTCCAAACCCCAAAGTGAGAACCCTAGTGTTTATCATTGATCAGTATTTGACTCATACTGAAATTATTTGGTGTTATTTAAAATTGTCTTGGGCCCAGCATTATTTCATTTAAATATACACAAAATCAGAAACATCTGTTCCCAGACTGTAGCTAAAAAAACACGTCACGACATCTCTCTGGAGTTTAGACCAAGCCTCAATTTTAAATATATCTTTTTGAAAAAGCGTTTGTTCAGATTTGTGACTATTGTGCATTAAAAGCTTTAAAATGCTCTGCTGTATCTTGTATGTACTTGAATTCTTCCTTGTGTTCTATTTGTGTTATTTCGTTATTTGCAAGTTGATATTAAAAGTTTCACTAGTATGAAAAATCTTTCCAAAATTAGGTTTAGTATTATTGAATTAGCATCTATTTTATAGTAACTCTATTAAATAAAATGTTTTAGCCAAACTATGTTGTCAACATTTCATTGTTAATCCTCCCAATTAAATAGTCGACTTATTAATTATTATCCGTATTTAAATTGTCATTTTACATCTCTTGGTTCATGGGGACCAAGTGTTTCACATATTTTTTTCTTCTAAGAATTTATTAAACTTAAATATTGAAATCTATGATATAAAAGAATGTCCTAATTTAAATTTTAAATATTCTGTAACTCCTTCATGTTGTAGAAATAAATAGACTGGAAAAGGAAGTTTTGTCTGAACAGAATCTGGAATTGTTCCTTATTTAGCTGCATTGGTCTTGACATATGTTTGGCATGTTTATGTTGGTGTACAGTTTTAGCTTTAAAAAACTAAAACTGTACACCAACAGATAAAATTTTGCAGATTTGAAAATAACCACCTATCAATAAGTATGTTCAATAAATGCTGGATTTTTAAATGTGTATCATGAAAATATTTATCATATTACTAAAAGTCAGTCAGAATACCAAAGTAAAACAATCAAATTAATTTTTTTTAACCTAGTTATTTTTTTTCCTGCTTACAATAATTGAAAGTTTGCATGTTTTATTTTTTGTAATTCTTGACAAATTAAATTCTATAAATTATTGCAAGAAAAATAGTAAATCAAGCTGCAGGTCAAGACTTTTCAGGCCTATATGTTGGTTTCCATGGCAACCTTTCATCGCTGGAATTCAATATAAGCAACATAACTAGATACCAGATGTTAAAGGTCACCTTAAATCTATTCTGACAATTTATGGCAAGCCCTTATATTACAATTTTTGGGGGAAAAATTATTTCTAGATTTTGTTTTTTTACTGATATTTGGTAAATTTTCATACAGAAAAATCATATCCGACATGTTTCCACATGAATGCATTTGTGCAGTAATATTTCTTCAGCATTTTTATATTTCCAAAATGTGATAATGTAGTCTGCAGAGAACATGGTATACGGTAACAGAGTTTTCCAGTGATGCCAGGGGATCAGAGATTCAACTCCTATGACATCACAAAGTGAGGCCAGCTGATGACATCTGTCGTATCCATGGTGAAGCTATAACAGAATTTCCTACTTCAGAACCCAGCAGATTGTATCAAGGAGCAATTTAAGACATTTTCAAAGCTAATTTTAAAATGGCTTCAATGATTTGTACGCTGAAGAGCTTGTTGGAGTGTGTTACACGGGCAGTAACGCTTGCACAACCTGCTGATATTCTACAGTTTGAAAGTCAGTACTTTTTAGAACTATTAGAGTTTGGTAAAGCTATGCCTGACATTGACCACGCAGAACTTATTTTCCACTTTCAAGAGCAATGGGAGCTAGATTTCTTGATACACACTTGGAAAGAAGAGGGCACTACAGCTTCTTCTGCCCCAAGCCTGCATCCGCAAGATGCTACGACGAAGACATGTCCAGATGTCCAAGAAGTACCTGGACAAAAAGTTACAGCTGTAACTGTATCCAGTATCCAAGAAAGACCTGGAGAAAAGGCTACATCTAAATCCGTATCTGGTGTCCAAGAAAGACCTGGAGGAAAGGGTACAATTGGACCAGGTAGACCAAAGGAATCTACAATGGCTCTGTTAAAAAGGGCTCTAAAGCATGACCAAAAAGACACTAAAACTATTCCAACGGCTTCAGTCAAACCTACACAACCTACTAGAGCAGCACCAGATGAGGATCGGGACACTGCTAGATCAACTAAACGCAAGGCAACAAAAGATACTATTACTGTCCAGAAAACAGACGGTAAAGAAACAAAGAAATCTCAAGCTACAAAAACAATGCAAAAAAGTGTAGAAAGGACAGACAGACAAGCCTCTCTAACGCATTTAACGTCTCCTTTCAAACATAGACAACCTTCTGAAGCAGGACCAAAGAAGCTTAAGAAAAAACACGGTAAAGGAAAAAAGCACTCAAAATCGAAGAAGACAACTCAGTTTAAGAAGAAGCCTGAGATTGTCAAGCAAGCAACAGAAAACAAACGTAACAGAGTCCTGTGGATTGAAAGAGAGAGGGTAAAACCATTGTTTAGAGCAGTCAAAGAAGAGGTCCCTCTGCCTCCTGGAGTGTATCTTCCCTTTGATTTAACACATATCATACACTACAGGCAATGGAAAAAAGGCCCACCTACCGACCCCGAGTCATTACCAGGTAAAACAAAATAGATTTACATACAACGTCAAATAGATTATATCAAGTGTCCCAAGTCTTGGAATAATAGATCATAAACAACACTTACAACTAATAGGCTAACTTCTATCCCACAGCTATAAAAACACTTCTTAAGGCTCGACATCAATGTATTTCAACTGTCTACCTAACAAGTGCAATTTCATCGTCAAATTAAATGAAACTCACAATTAAAACAAGCCGCACAAAGTTTTATTGTACCATTAATGGTAATGGTAACACTCTTTGAAGGGGTGTGCATAAGGCTGACATGACACTGTCATAACATTTGTCATGAACATGAAGGAGTCTTCAAGAATGTTTACATCTGTTGCCATAAAGCGTCATTTGGTAAATAATGACACTTAATGCAAAGTTGAAACTTTTAATGCACTTTTTAATGCACATTTTAATAGAACTATGCATTAAAATTGTCAGTATTGACTTAATGACACTTCATGACAACAGTAAACATTCTTGAAGACTCCTTCATGTTCATGGCAGGTGTTATGTTATTAATATTTAGCCTACAAAAGAGAAATACAACACAATAATTTTTCCTATTTTGCTCACAGTAAGTGGGAAAATGAACATAGCTGCAGTCATCAAAAATCAAAAGTCCAGCAGGTGTAAAGTTGTGCCAGGCAAAGAGGGGCGATTTGCTTTTTCTGCAAGTTGTAAATATTTTTTGTAGCCTAAATGTAAATACTTTAAGCAATTAAATTCACGTATTCCTTTTTTCTTTCTGCAGTGAACATTTACAGTTCAATTGCTGCTGATGCAGCTTGACATTAATAATCCTTCTATACTATTCTATGCTCCACTACACACTATAATACACTAAACTATACTGTTCTATTCCATACCACACCACACCACACCACACTACACTATAATACACTATACCGTACAATTCTATTGTATATTATATTATTCTATTCTCTACCATGCAATACTATGCATGGTAGAGAATACATAAAGTATATGTACCATTATACTTTATACTATAAAGTATAATGGTACATATGGTATGACATACCACATGCTTGGTGTATGGTGGTGTGTCGCAAACTATACACTTTACAGTAGCATAGCAAACCATACCATGCTGTAGCATATTATACCAAGCCATGCTATGCCATAGCATAGCATACCATACTATGCTAAACCATAGAACAGCATACCATACTATTCTATACCATACCATACCATGCCATAGCATACCATGCTATATCATACCATAGCAAACTACACCATAGCATAACATACCATTCTATACCATTCTTTATCACAGCATACTCACACCATAGCATAACATAGCATATGATTCCATAGCACAGAATTCCATACCATACCATAGTGTAACATACCATACCATAGAGTAACATACCATACCATAGAGTAACATACCATACCATGCCAGACAGTTTCTTCCCCCAGGCTGTCTCTATGAACACATTGAACATCTTATAACCTCAGTAGTCAGTTACTCTGCTATCAAACAAAGTAAGCTTATTTTTAGTATAACAACCTGCTCTTTTAGTTAAAAGGTATGTTTGTGTATGATTTCTCATACACAAACATACTATTCTGGTTGTCGTTAATTTTATCTCCCTTAAGCTTTATATATTTAATGTTGTACACTGTGCTTGAAGCCTAATATGTTATTATTTTATTGTTCAAAAGTGGTGTTGGTTCTATTATCGAGAATCTCTGCTGCATCCTCAACATGACTTGTGACTTCCTTTCAACATTTTTATTAATATACTTTATTAATCCCAAACCTTTGCCAACTTGTTTTCCAATCTTACATTGGCCATTATGATTTATGGAAAGGAAAGTTTAAAATTTCTCTTCTTCATCACTCACATTGTCTCCTTCTCAGCTCATGTGGGATGTGTGGCTGCAGTTGAGGCATTATTTGATCCCAAGGGATGTTAATCGACTGCACTCATAAACCACTGTGGTTACAAGCCATATGAACACTAACCGGACATGGACATAACCATTCACACACCATTATGAAATCATGAAACATTTTTCATTGTCTGTTTCACCGAAGCAGAGGTAGAACATGTAGCCCAGTGGTCACACAGAGCATGGCAGAATACAGATGACCGCTCATCCTCCCGCTTGATTAGGTTAGCGCCACAAAAGAGCTGTCATCAGTTCTTATATTACGCCACAAAATAGGCTAGCTCAGTCCGACCGAGGCTTTGGGGATGGTTGTTTATGTGTGTGAGAGAGAGATTCTGGCATTGAATGCTAATAAGAGATGTTCCCCTCTGGAAGTTTGAGAGCTCTTCCACAAAGCTTGTTTTGGGCGTAGCGGAGCTGTTATGCAGTTGTTTCACGCCACCCAAGTACTGTAGGGTGGAGAACAAAACCACTCGCAGAAGAAGCAGGACCAGCTCACACTCCTGAATCATGTCGATCAGTATTGTAGAGTCTGAGATATTTGGGATTAATCCACTGATGTTAATGTCTGCCTTGCCTCTATTTCTTCTCCCCTTTGTGCATCAGTAAATTCACTTTCAAGTGTTTATCATACTAGTATGTACTGCCTTTACTTATTTCTGCCATCTTGATTTCTCAGAGTAGTGGTACTTTGAGAAGATTTGACTGAAAGTGTCCTTTTATTTCTATGAATACACAGTCAGATTCAATAAATTAACCGTTCATTTCAAGGTTCCTGTCCCTGCAGCAACACAGAGAAATAATTTTACCTGTCTATGGCATTGGGCACTTCACCACAGAATAGTGTCAAAATACTTGCAGAAATCTGGTCAGCAGATATAAATCAGTTTGAATATTTTGAATTCTTTGTTTATTGATTATTGAAGGAAGGATTTTTCTTTGTTTGCAGCAGATAAAACTTTTGTTGATATAGGACATCTTAAAACGAACACCGCTTTTTTGTTATGAATGATGTACATTGAGTGTAAATGTTTTTAAATTGAATTTACAGAGATTTCACAGTCCTCTTGTTAGTCCAGTTCTTTACAGTCTCTGCATTTCTGTGGAAATGGGATTTTTAAATCCTGTGGAGTTTTTGTTTTCTTTTCTTCAACAAATCACCCTTTGTTTGGTCAAGTAGGCAATAAAGTAAAAACAATGAAAAACTTAACAGATTAAAAGTATGCGGCTGTAATGATACAAAAGTTGTTTTTGTTTTTCCCTCGCACCTTGTCAAGATGTCAGGCTGCGCCCCACATATTTTCTGTCTTTAGATTTTAAATGTTGACCCTTAATCGTCACAAATTGAAAAAATAATAATAAAAATCCATCTAATCTCTATTAAGTTAATATGCCTCTTGGCTTGATCACAGTATTTGACACAGTATTGTGAAATTATTCAGCTTTCTGTAGATTTTAGACAGTGACAAAAAGTGGTTCTCTTTACCCAGAATGCAACACAGACTACGCTACGATTTCTTTCTGTACCGTCCCCATGGATAGGCAGAGACACCTCTGAAAGTGTATTATAGGTTGATTATATGGTAATGTATTCTCTAACACATTAACATTTGCTTCGCTTCAGTAACTTTCAGCCTTTGTGTTGTGGTTGAGAGGATTGTGTAGGGTGGAGTGTGCCGTAAGGTCGTGGGATAGTAACTGTGAGGCTTCCTGAAGTGTTTTCCTTCTGACCTTACTTCTCTCTTCTTCCCTTCAAAAGGAGCCTCACTTTAGACAAATAGTTTAATCCTATAGTGCCATTGATTGAGTGTAAGCTACAGACAATTATAAAAGTACCCTGACCCTTAACAGTTTTAAATTTAAACAAGTGATGGATCAAACCCTCCATTTAGATTATTGATTGTTGTGTCCTTCATAGATGAATATAATCTAATGCAGAGTTTCCCAACCCTGGTCCTCAAGGCACACTGCCCTACATGTTTTAGAGGTTTTCCTGCTTTACTGTGCCTGATTCAACTGATTGCAGTTCAACAAACTATTAGTCATCAATTGAAATCAGCTGGATTGAAGCAAGGAAATACCTAAAATATGCAGGGCAATGTGTCTTGAGGACCAGGGTTGGGAAACACTGATCTAATGATCTCGTGTTTACGTAGAATAATGTGCTTTCTGACCACATTCATGTTTTATGTATCTGGCCTCCTGATACAAAAACACACGTAAAATGGACAAGCATACTCCCATAACCCATTCAGTAGTTCTGCGAGGGTAAAGCTCTGGTTCACTGTCCTCCAGGCAACATTGAGGAGATGTGACAACCATGACAGCTCCACAATGTCCAGAGGTTTCACAATTTCAGGCTGAACCTTTTAATTACTTTGGCAGCTTCTACCACAGTGATAGAATCCCATCCTCCTCAACCCTCAGACTCAGATCTCCTCAACCCATTTTCTGTGTCCTTTGTAGAGGACAAAGTGCTTCTTCCAGCACCTGACAACGACCTCGGCCCAAATCTCTCTGGTCACTCTGTCAGCTGCTTCAGGATTCCCAAAGGAAGACCAAGCCCCAAAGGTCTCTTTCTTCAGCCTGATGGCTTCCATTACCACTGGTGTCCACCAGACAACAGGCTGGTGGACACCATGACAGGTACCCATAACCTTCAGGCCTCAGGTCCTGGAAGCTCTATCTACAATGGTGAAGCTTCACATGGTCCATTCCGAGTTCATATACCTAATTTTCCTCAACACACGAGGGAAATTAGGAGGTGTGATCTACAATGCACTCCTCCCAGAGTTGTGAATTATAGATCATTTGAACGGATGTGTCGAGCAGCCTTCCCTGCCTTTGGATCCACCTCACTATCGGGTGGTGATTGGTTCGCAGGTCAGATGATACGATTACAAAGTCGATCATTGACCTTTGCCCCAAAGTGACCTGGCAACAATGAACTACCTCAGGCTGGCACATGGTGTTTGTTATAGACAGACACCGAATAATAAAACACCACTCAGACTGTGAAGGCTATTCTTGTGGTACCATTCAAACAACACAACAGCAGTGGCTCTTTACTCATCAATGAGGTGGCATTCAATGTCCCTAAAGCTGGATTATGCTGCTAGGACCTAGTATCAATGACCCACCCTCGCCTGTCATCCAGGTTGCATGGAACCTTATCCTAACATTTCTTTCTGCAGGTGGTTCTTGTCGCTTCTTTAGACTCAACCTGAAGAAGTCCCAGCAGCCAAAGTTCAACCAGCAACAAGCTCTCATCCCTTGAGGAGTGTGCACTGGTTTGCCTCATCGTTGTGGTCAGCCATATTATAGGAATCATCAAATCACTTTGTCAGGCAACAAGACACTACTGTTAAAGGAGGCAAAGTCTCCTTGGCAAAGTTGGACTTCTTACTATGAAGATTATCAACCTGTTAAGTAGTTGCTAGTTTGTAGTGTGGTCAGCTAAGGGTTTGCATGTTTATCTTTGATGGAAGCTCCATCTGAACCCTGCCTCAGGCATTTTCTTAATAAGCTTGTGAACTTCAAAGCAGTCAATTTGCTTTTGCAACACGTACACAATTTCTTTTTAAAACTGGGAGGAAAAAAATAAAAATCTCGTTTATTCCCATAAAGTGGCGGCAGACGAGGTACCATGTAAAAGGATCAGAGCACATGAAAATGGAGTCATGCTGTATACAGTGCCTTAACACTGCATCATTTGCATACTACATTGGTCTAATTTGTTGCGATTCGTTTTGGGGTTGGATCAAGTTTAAAAATGGCACGTGGGAGGGACACATCTATCCTTTTGTTATGATGGCAGCGTGTTTTGACACCATCTTTTTGAAGTCATTAAGAGGATTTTGAGCAGTGCTTCATAAGAAGGTTGCAAGGAGGAAAAGATGATTCAAGTTTTGCCTTTTTTTGTAGCGGGAGCTCAGAAATTAAATGCAGGGATTATCCATTAATTTATTTGTGTTTTTTTCCATCTTTGATTTTTGGAAAACATTAACCTGTCTATGTCAATTTTTGTGTAGGAACTAGAATATTTGAAGATATAAAAGAGGCATTTTTTTAGCTTCCTGTAGTGAGCATACTTCAAATTTTCAAGCTGGGAATCCCACTGTGGGAGAATCGTTAAGAAAGGTCTGTTTTAAAACAAACACCAAATTATTCTGAGTCTGATGTTTTAAAATGTGTTGGTCGATTTAGTTCTTAGAACTTCAGAACTTGAGGCTGACCTTGTCAACACAACACATCAACAAAGCACTTCAAACCTTTCTGT
The DNA here is from genome assembly GCF_019740435.1 of Gambusia affinis. Taxonomy (NCBI): domain Eukaryota; kingdom Metazoa; phylum Chordata; class Actinopteri; order Cyprinodontiformes; family Poeciliidae; genus Gambusia; species Gambusia affinis. The sequence goes on along the minus strand of NC_057869.1, from coordinate 28,392,574 downwards.
ACGCTAACTGGACTTATGTTAGAGCATCGAAGGTTATAAGAAAACACTCAACTCAGTCCTCTAAAGGAGAAAAGAAAAAGAGATGAAGGAACATTTCCATTCTATATGTGCAGAAAGACATTTTCCAAAGGTGACATTCTGCTGCATTTCAACCTCAGACAAAAAGTGATTTTCTGTTTTTTGTCTAACATGTTTGCTATTGTTTGGAAAAACTTAAGTGACTTAGGTCTAAATATGAGGACATATAGAGGATTTTGTGAATCATAAATGATGTAATTACTTCACTTAAGATAATGCATATTTTACACATTTTTAACAAGATGGAGAAGATATGAAAGTCATCTGAACTTGATGTTCAATATCTTAGTTGTATTTAAACATATATGCATTTTTAACGTTTCTGCATTTAGGATTTGTACTTCAGTAGCAGGTGACATTTTGAAATGACAAAATATTACAGCTACTGACACTATCACTAACAGTGGTAACATTTATGCTAAAGTTTACTAAACATTGATGTATTTGCAAACATTTCTGAACATTTTCATATTGTTGTATGGCTGCTATGTGGCAAGAGTGGATTTGACCTAATTAGTGGGTTTGCTAGTTAGGTAAAACAGTTTTAGTTTATCATAGAAAAAAGGTAAAAACAACAGCAACAACAAATCAACTCGATATAATAATGTTGTATTGTTCACCCCCATATGAACGTCTGAATTTTGGATTTTCATCATTTTCCAGCCATAGTCATTCAAATTACAAGCAGTAAAGACTTACAATATTTCACTGTAGACTTTTTTAGACTTTTTTTTTTGGTTTTTACCTGTACAATACATGTGAATATAAAGCCAAAGAACCACAGCTACACTCACACACTCAACTTTGTCAGCCTGGCCTGGTTAAGATGTGTCAAAACCGAGAAACATATGAAACTTGTGGAACAGCATAAAATAAACGGCTTAAGACTGAGCGAGTCGAAGCGCCTTTTATGTCATCTTTTCTCGGGGTGGTCAACCATGACATGTTTGGTGAGAGACACTCACTTTATCTCTGTCTCACTCTATTACCCTGCCTAAACAAGTCACAGGGCAAAAAGGAAAAAGGTCCCAATTCACACATTTATGGGAAACGCTTCAGAGGATCAAAAAAGCTTTTTTTTTTCTCCCCCCCTGCAAGACAAACTCTCCACAGGAAGCTTCTCCCTCTAAGCATCGCCGTCCCCCTGCACATTAAACATCCCAGTGAGTGGAAATGACGCAGCTTGCGGCACAAAGGCCTTTCTGTTGCAGTTTGGATTAATGAGACTCGGTAATAACCAATAAGATGCTTTTTGTGGAGCCAATGTTATCTGTGTTGCTCTGAGCTCTTTGGGAGAATGTTGTGGAGGATTCTGAGATCATTAATTACCTAAAATATCAAGGTCATTTATAGAAACAGAATCTACAGGCTCCAAGAGAGGTGAAAAGATTTTTTTTAAACACAACCCAGCTGCTCTTCATAACTCGGCAGGTAAATATTGATTGATCCAGGATCAGTAGGCTGAATCATACACCCCTTGGATCAATTTATTTCTCATTTAGACTCTAAATCAAAAGAAAAAGAAAAATGCCGTTATTTATCTTTTTTTTTTTTTTTGGTTGTTTTATTCTCATCTTTCTGCTTTTTGACAGAAATTACCATTTGAGTATGCTAGTGTCCCCTTGCAGTTCTGTGACCATTTGTTTGCCGTGTGCTCTGCAGGTATTAAATCTTCACTGCACGGCTGGTACACTTAGGAAAACACATTGAAAAGAAAATATTTTCCTATTTCAGAGACAAAAGATAATGGCATTTGTTGCATTATGAACTACAAAACTCAAATTGTAAGGAAATGTTGGCTTTCATCATTTCTTTCCAGGCTAAGAAGGCGAGTCAAATGAGACTTTTATGTTAATAACCACTTTAAGCAAAAACAAAGGTGGCTTTACAGCCATTCACACAAAATCTACGAATTTAAGTGTTTTCTTTTTTAAGTACACATCACGAGTGAAAATACTGTACCAAGACGTCTGGGTAAAAGCTTAAAAGGAGGTGTCTCCACGGTTACTGGATGTGACATGCCCAAGAATAGAAACTCTGTTTGTGGCAAAGTTTTATTACGGCAGCTTACAGCAAATTAAGCTTGGAGCGATGCTGCATTGTCCTGATTGTTATTGGATTTTAACGAGCTGCAGCGGACATATACTGTATATATTCTCTATATAACATAGACATTGTTTTCACACCCCAGATGTCCATGCACAGCCTAAAGTCTGGCATTTTAATTGATGCTGGAATTGAGGGAAGGGAAGAGGGAGAATTCTTATCCTCTTGCAAAAGTATTCATACCCCTTGAAACTTTGCTCGTGATGTTGCAAGACGACCACTTACACTCATGTCTTTCTATTAGAAGTCTGTGTAATAAACTAACACAAAGTAGTAATATCAGTTATTGTAAAAGAAGACTAACACCCATCATAATTCTGATGTAAAAGGGCAGAGATATGTCTAAAATAATTTGACAATATTGGGAACATTTGTTTTCATCCCCCGTTACGCCGATGCCACTAAATGCGGTGTGATCAGCTGTCTTAAAGGGGCAGTACAATGTAAAATCAAATCATGTTATAATGTCGTTCCCTTATCAACTGCACTGTTGCCTCGAGTATTTTCCATTGACCATGTAATTTTGCAATTTGACATTTTGAAAATAAATTTAGCTCAATGGAAACGCCAATTTAAAAAAATAAAATAAAATTTTGATCAAATGTTTGATCAAAAGCAGTCAGTTATTTTGGCTGTATATCAAAATTGACTTTTGTTACAAAACTGTAATGGAAACTCTTTTTTATATCACACAAGTCGTGTGTGATCAACAACTGGATGTTGCCGTTGGTGTAAACAAGGAAGAAGAAGACAGGAAGTAGCAGGAGGATGATGGCGCGGCTTGATTTTTTTGATGACTTATCTCGTGAGCAAACTAATTCACATGTGATTTTAATTGTGCTTCTCATTTAATGGAAACACCGCCCTTCCATAATTGTGTGTTTTCAACATTAGCAGTATATCTATGAGTTTTACACACAATTGTAATGGGAACGCCGCTAGTTTAGCTCTTGTTCTCAGTCAAAAGTGCGTTCCCATCATTTCCATGGGGCTTAATGAGTTCACCGCACAACACTGTGGCATATTCACCCATCAAGGGCCGTGAGAGTCCAGACAATAACAAGCAAAGTGTTATTGCACGTCACTTAAAAAGTAATTTCCCACCAAGTACTGCATCCCTTCCAATTAGTATATTAAAACATTGATAATCCAATGACGACTTCTAATTTAATAACTGTGCAGCTAAAGGGGGCGTTTAAAAAAAATGTACCTCCACTCCTGGTCTTTTTTTCACCTTGGTCAGTGTTAATTACGCAATAATTTGACAAATATTAACCCTCTGACATTTGCTAGTCGTTCACTGTGATTCATTTCAGTCATTTCTCGTTCGCGGGGTTTCGATACAGTTTAGCACTGTACTGTGGAACACACCGATATGTCCAGCCCAAGAAAACACTATTATGTTTTTAGTTTGATCCCATCAGACGAATTAAGGCAACCGTAGACCCAGGACCCCATTACTATGCTAATAAAGGCTCTCGACTAATGACTGATTTACAATTCAGTCGACTTTTGTCCTCGCTCCGCTTGTATGCACAAATAAGTAAAACGCTCTCCTGGCACACATGTTCATGTTAATAGTTTCCACATTATTATTTATTTTGTTTGTTTATCATCAGAGGCAGCTTATTTCTAGCCCTGCTTTTTTTTTCTTTTTTTTTTTTTCTTTTTTTACCGTCTTGACCAAATCTACTTTGCATTTGTGTGATTAATAAATTGTGTTTGATGTCATGAAAATATGAGAATCATATAAGCCTCGCTCAGAGTTTTTACATCTTTTTTCCCCTCCTACTGTCAGCCATTTTGGACCCACTTAGAGTCGCCGTGTAAGCGAGTCCTTCTCGCTGTGATATTCTGGAAAGCAGAGATTCTGATGCTGATTCTAACGGGCCTTTTTCTCCCACAGTGCTCAGCGGCCTCTGCTCTAACGCCTGTCCTGAAGATGTCAAGGTGAGAAACCTTTTACTTTACTTTTCTTGACATAAAAAGCTCCTGTGTGCCTGGATCACATTGGTTTTTAAGAACTGTCGAAAAACTTTAGTACGAAGTGAAGAAACACAAAACCTTACCAAGTATCTTTGGTCTCGTTTTTAATGCAAATATCTTAGTGCACTTAAAATAAAACCAAATTTACTCATTTGTAACTTTTCAGCAATATGTAGCAGCTTTAAGCCAATAATTTCTTTATATTGATGAAAAAGTTCTAGTTCCACAGGCAGAATATTTCACTTATAATGTGAGGGGGGCAGTTTTGTTATAAGTGAAATAATCTGCCAACGGAACTAGTTATTTTTAATAAATATTAAGAAATTACTGACTTAAAACAAGATCTTATATGTTGCTGAAAAGTTACCTGGAAGTTAGTTCTATTTTTCTTTTAAGTAAAACTAATTTGTACCAAGATATTTGCATTAGAAACTAGACCAAAAATACTTTGTAAGGTTTTGTGCTTTTGCAGTGTAAAAATAATTTGAACATTCAGTCAGTGAACTTCTTCAATATTGTGCAAAACCAAACTTGTCAGTAGATCTATGTAGTTTTTATTACGATAAAAGGAATCCAAGTCATACCAGTTTCATATAATAAAAAAAATAAATAAAATAAAATAGTGATTTTCTCTTTGTAGTTAATGCCGCATTTACATAAACCTTTCTAAACAATCACTAAGTTGTTGGCTGGCAACATGGAAGCTAAAGGAGAAGAATGTGAGCAGCAAGCCGTACCTTTTGTAAAAGCTCCACATTATTACCTGCTGTTTGTTTTCTCTTCACTATGGCGACATGGTGTCAAGGATGCAGCAAAATAGCAGAAAATAGCTTATTTTTTTTAAAGAGCCACTGACATATTGACGACACGTCAGTATATTATTATTAGTAGTAGTATATGGGTATATTAACACTGCAGAGTGAACCAGGGAGGGATTCTAACAACAAGCTCAGACTGAATCGTCCTGCTGAAGGAGGGAGGATCAAAACAACAAGGCTGATTTTTATTTATCTTATTTTATTTTTTACAACATTTTAAGATGAGGAAAATCTCCTGTTATGTAAAAACCGGAGAAGGGCTCCAAGTTTCTTAAAATAAGTTTTAAACAAAATTAAGAAAAGGTTCCTAAAATAACAATTGTAAAAGGCTTTGCTGTTTTTAAAAATATGAGAAGAACTGAAGCAGAAAACAGGAAACAAAATAAGAGAGTAAACTAAGAGTTTCTTTTGTTTTTTGTTGTTGTTGTTTTAGCCTTCCTTCTCTGAGTTTTTAAGAACTGTTCAGATAAGAGGCAGTGGCTTCGTCCCACTTCACTCTGATGGACAGCTGTGGTTGCAAACTGTAAAATCACAGAGATTTCTACACACACCTCTGTAAACCAGCAACCAAACACCTTGGTCTTTACGCCAGCGGGTCTGTTTGCAATAAAACAACATTGTTGGATTTTATTTCGTAAACTGCTGGAGTTTTTCCTCCTTTTTTTAAACACTCTTGACATTTGAAAATGTACTTTGGATTAGTTTTAGTCTGTTATACTTTGACAGCTGTGATCTCAACTGGGACTTACAGTGGAGTGGATTTTCTCATAACTTCCACAACTTCCTGCTACCCCCACCCCATCCGTAGTGGTTAAAGTATCAGAGCCCTAAATTATGTTTACATTGATTTTACTGGGATACAAAAAATATATTTTTTAGAAATTCTCTGTGTTTTTTCAATTGAATTAGGACCATTTTGCACAGCTGAATCCAAAAGTGACATCCATTTTTCTCACTCAGGTTAGATTGTTATTCTTTTTAATGTGACATTATCAGTTCACTTCTGTTAATAATTCTCATCCAAAAGAAGTTTTAGGAGAAAAAAAAAAGTTTTCTAAAAGAGTGTATTAATTAAATGCTACAAACTTGGATTTCTGCAAATTGAACAATAAACACTGATACGGGTAAGTACGTGTAAATTGAACATCACGTCTTCCCTGTGTAAAATTCTCCGTCTCTTTTCTGTCCTGATGGAGCCTCTCCTCCTGCTCGTCACTCATTGATCCAGATCATCAGCGAACCGATCCACACGTGAGAACAAGTCATGCATTTTGAAGCTGATGTTGCTCCATAGTTCAGAGAGTTGACCTGATTGAGCAAAACCAATGTGATGTTTGGATTCAGCTCATCAAAATGGACCATTTTTTAGCTGTTGACCAACATTATCTTAGTAATGGTTTCGTCTGTCAGTTGTTCTGGCGATTTATCGATTAATCATGTGCTTGTTTTAGAAAATATTAGAAATGCAATAAAAGATCCAAATAAACAAATAGTTAAATTCTGTTTTTAAACAAAACAATTTATTGCCAAAATGCAATAATATGAAATTACTTTAGTAGACATGCATCAGCAGCTAAGAAAATATGTCTAAAATCAACATGTGAAAAGTTCATCCCTTTCTACTTGACTCAGATTAAATACGGTTCAGGGCTGATCCCTTCTGTAGCTTTTCAATTAACCAATTAATAATCTGAAATTTGATAGCAGAAGGTGCTCAATTAGAGATTTTTCTTACACAATTTAAACCAGGAGGAGCTAAAATTATGCCTAATGGTTGAACATATTTACAGACAAAGATGTTTTTGTTTTTTTTTTTATCTTAAATGCAAAACGTTTCTATTTTTGTACAGTTTTGGTTTAATTACTGCTCAGAATGTGTTATTGTTTCAGTAAATGGCCTTTTTTTTTGTCTTTTTTTGACAATCTGTTTGATAATCAGTTAATCATGATTAATCGTTTCAATTTGACCAAACCAAAAAAAAAAAAAACAATCTTGAAAGTGTAGATACCATTAAAAAGCGATCAAATGCTAATGAAGATAATGAGTTGGTGGAAACCTGCTGTTGATATCTGATAGAAATCAACACCCTGAGTTCCTTAGCTTTTGTTTCTTAACTTTCTATTCACTTTACGACTTTAAGTGATTACTTTTACTGCTAAATTTCATGGTGTAATGATATAAAAGCTATTGCTCATATTGCCCTCGTTGAAGACGCTCTTATTTTGAGCTTACTTGGCACAATATTTATCAGTCAGAATCGTTTTCAGTCTGGGTGCAGTTTTCGATGAAAAGCGCTGAATGCTTTGCTGTGAGACACATTGTGTTTATTGTGAAAGCGCTAATGGCCAATTATCACATGTAGGTGGACAAGCAGGAGAAATAAACAGGTTAAAAAAAAAATTAAAAAAAAAGCCTCCTGCACCGTTACTCCTCTCCCAAAACCTTTCACTGGTGGAGAAGTCCTTTGCAAAACACATTATCTTTGACATCAACAAGAGGCTGCCGGTTGTTTTGCTCCTCTGCCTGTCGACTCTTCCGCCTGCTTGTCTAAGTGAAAAATATGATGAATGCGGTAGACGAGTGGAGCTCGCGGCTGCTTTAACTCCTATCCTCTCCCATCCATCAGCCGCGCTCGCGTCTTTCTCTTCCACTCTCCTTCCCCTCTTCTTCTTAGTCACACCTCTCGTCCCCCTTCACGCGTTCAGCCCGTTAGTCTTCTCCTCATCTCTCACTCTCTTTTTCCCCTCTTCTGTCTGTTTTTTTTTATTTTATTTTTTTTACCTCATTCCTATTCCTCTCTCACCCAAAGCGCCGCCGTGTCGCCGCATAAAAGGGCCGAGTCTTTCCCGCAGTGTGTCTGCGTGTGTGACGGGCTCGTGATTAGCCGATGGAAAGTGAAGGACGACTCGACGGGTCTCCTCGTTCCATGTCGTCCTTTCATAATGAGGAGATGAGACGAGATCTAACCATCTGCCCCGCACGGACACGCACATGTCACAGTCGTTTTTAGTCGGGCAGGTTCAAGCCAGCTAAGTCTGGCCTTTTGCGTTTGCACCTGTGATGGTGAGAAGATTGTGTAAAATGTCAGAAGTGTTGAGCTTTTTCTTTTTTCTAAATTGTGTGTCTGTGTGTGTTTGTTTTAACAGCCGTTTGGTGTGAATCAGCCAGGCCCTTATGTCATGTACACCACAGTGGACTCTAATGGCTACTTGAAAAATGCCTCAGGTGAGCACTCTTCTGTTTTTAGTCAGTATTTTTTAACAGCAGCTCTCACTCCTCGTTTTAAACGGCTCTCCTCAGTGATGGAACATTATTTTCCTGAAAAAGATTCTGCCTCAGCTTTTTTACATCACCGTTACACTGGTCTCACTGCAAAAACACAAGACCTCACCAAGTCATTTCGGTCTAATTTCAAGAGCAAATATCTTAATAAAGTAATTATTCCACTGGCCGATTGTTTCACTAATAACAAGACATTTTTCCCATGTTATAAGTTAAATTATCTAACACTAGAACAAGTACTTTATCATCAGTACTAAGAAATTATTTACTTAAAACAAGCTTCTATATCTTGGTAAAAAGTTACTTGTGAGTTAGCTTTGTCTTATTTCAAGTGTACTAATATATTGGCATTAGAAACTAGACCAAGATTACTTGTTAAGATTTTGTGTTTTTGCAGTGAAGACAACACGGGTCAGACCAACTTGCTGGTCAAGAAGGGCGAGGTCAAGAAACACTTCTTGTTCCTTGTATTTGAAACAAGAGGTGTTTTAAATTAGTCTTTGCTGCTTGTTGTACAATCAGTCTGTTCCCCGCAAAAATGGTTCAAATTCATTACTTAGAGCCCCAAAGGAATTGCTTGTATGCTGATATAAATGCACATAATGTTCTGTGTGTCAGGGTTTATCATTATACCTAACACAACACGAGTCTCAGCCTTTGTTGGAATGGGTGATGTTTAATCACAAACATTGATTCTGGTGTTGTAAAGGATCGGAGATTCTGCTCCCCTGTAGGATTAACTCTCCCTCCGCCGCTGAAGATGACAAACACTTCCACATCCCAGCTACATGAGAGGACTGAAGGATACGAAGGTAGAGCGAGATAGATGTTGGAGTAGATAAGACACGACGCTGAGGACAGCAGCGCATTACACTGACACCGAGGAACGCCATATTAGCTCCACCCAGCCTCGATGTTAGACTGTGGGAAGGACACAGAGCTGATGAGGACAAGATGCACTGACAGCCCGGGGTCAGAGATATATATAGTCGCGCGCTGCATAATCTCACTCTGTCAGATTTGGTTGTTTCATTTGTCTCTTGGCGCAGCTGGGGTGGATACATATTTAAAGAATGAGTAGATGGATCACAGTTCAACATCATAATTATTTCACTCTCCCTTAGACGGCTGTAATTGTCGGGATGCAAAAGAGACTTTCCTCAGAGGGACTTTTAGTTCTTCTACAAACGCTAAATGTTGTTTATAGGTTTTAAATCAGGACAGTTTATTTGCTCTTCAAGGTGTAACATATGCAGTTAACTGGGCACTGACGGCCACAGCGAAGAGGGAGGGGGCGGAGGGGAGGGCTTTTACCGCCAGCACCCACGCCTACTGCAGAGAAAATGGACAGTAATTCAACATCCCACAGAATGTGGAGGCAGCAGAAAGTCACAGCTAGCTGAAGTTGGGAGTTGCAAAAGGCCGAACCTTGGTGGAGATTTGCAGAGGGAACGACTTTAGTGTTTTTTCACTGCGTTAAGCTCTGACCACAGTCTAAGACTCACAAAGCCGCCTGCAGGGATTTGCTGCCATTCAGTCGCAAAAGCTTTACCGAGGTTGGTCCGCTCACAGTCAACATGCCAATTCATCCCCAGGTGTTGGATGTGGTTCAGGTTGTGGGCATTTGCAAGTCAAGTTATTTCCAGCACCAAGCAGGTATACAATTGTCGTCTAGTGCATAAAGATTTTACCATGCTGAAGCCACGACTTTTCACCAGGTTTTAGTGAGCGCAGAGTAGTTACTGTGTAGATTTCCTTCTGTTTCCTTCAGTTATTTTTTTCTAACAATAATGCATTCACTCACTCACTCACTCACTTACATCAGAGCACGAATCATTTTATTAAGAAGTACTTACACAACACTCACATCAGCAGGAAGCCTGACTGCAGAACACTTGTGCCAGCTGAACTTGTCCAGCAATGCATCAAGATAATTGTAATCCATTAGTATAAAATAAAAAAGTGCCACATCTGTGCAGAGAGATGAGGTGTACTACACATAGTGAGGAGGAGAATTTATTGTGTGCATTAACCCTTTATGTGCTAAATTTAAAATCTCTGCCTGGATATTATTTTAATTGTGCGCCGTTCTTTAAACGTCCTGTGGGTAAATAGATTTGCCCTTTTATCCATGACAACTGGAACTTTCAATGTCTAGCAGTTATTTTTGCAACTTACCATGTATTAAAAGAGCAATCTCAGATTAATTTCACTCCCTGCTATGGCGGAGTGAAGTGACCGTAATAACTTGATATTGGCTGGAAAGCACAACGACTCCCCTTTCAGAAACCGTTGAAATTTTTCAGATAGCACAAAGTGTGGCAGAATTACGGTACTACAAATTTGGCTCAAATAGTGCTTCTGTTTAGGACTTAAAAGTTTAAAGGAGAACTCCCTTACCTTCTCTGAAATACAGATAAACACGTGAATTTGGGCAAGGATTTTTTTGTGGGAGGAGGAAGTGTGTATAAACTTAGGAAAGCACAATAAAGTGTATGGTTTTCTCGAGATAAAACCATACACATACACAGACCTGTCAAACAAAGTTTGTTTTCTGGAGATCAGGAGATGATTGGTGTGCGAGTGATAAACCTGATTCCCAGTCGGCCATGTTTGTTTACGCTGAACTTGCGTTTGGTCTTCAGAGGTTTTGCGAGACACCCGAATGTCGCTGAGTGAAATCAGTTAGTGTGTGGCGTGTTGCTCCTGCCTTGTGGCTGAACACCACACACACTGTACGACCAAACCGGTTAACCCTACGATTCTTTATCGCAGAGTGTGTGGTGGCAAGTTTTGCGAATCGGACGACAACTTTAAAATCTTGCTGTGTAAACCAAAAGTTATCGCCAGGATTCTCTGTTTTCACATTTTCTATTTTTGCTGGAAAGAAACATTAATTTTAAACACCTCTTTGTTTTAAATGCTATCCATCATCAAACCCACTTATATATTTTTTTTCCCCCAGTTTCTAAACAAAGGGCGCAAAGAGAGGAGAAGAGTTGCCAACGGCTTTGCTGGCACAAATCCCAAGACCCCTAATTTAACAGAAAGAAAGTGAGACAAGGGAGCTGTCTGTGTGTGTGTGCAGTAATTTAAAGTGTATTCATTCTGTAGCTTGTGGGTCAGGAAACAGCCACTGAGGATGCCAGAAATGAGCAATGACAGACACAAACACACACTATAACGTGTGGCTCTTTACTGGGGTCCAATGTTCTTCACTCACCCTTCACCCTCCTGAAGGGAAGAAAGAGAAGAGAGGAAAGGAGAGACAATAAAACACTTGGAGAAAAAGGCAATAAGAAGTAAAGAAATAGCTGGTATAAGTGAAAGAAATTATTGGTAAGGGTTAAGAGTTATAGCGTAAAAAAAAAAAGATAGTTTGAATAAAGTCATTTTAGTCTCACGAAACTTCAGGAAACGCACTGATGGCACAAATCTGCTAATTACCATACCCACATATGCTGGTACATTAAAGATATGCAGAAGTTATAATGTCATCCCTGTACATGCAACAAAGGTCAGGATCCATCCTGTAATACTCTGCATTATGTCCATGGCCATGTGTAGTCTTTGTCCGTAAAGTAGAACTCTTTTAATGTGACTCGATTTGTTGTGGGCCAACCTGAAAAATCTCCTCTAGGCTTCCATAGGTGACAATCACCACCTTGGTGATGCACCACAGCTCCCTGTGGAAAATGACTCTGTGAAGCTGACTATTTCAGGAGAACAGAGGTGATGGTGTTGGGAAAATATGCGGCTTTCACTGGGCCACTGGGCCATTTTCTTATTCCTGATTCACAGGAAGATTTTTATGCCAATTTTATTTATTTTTTGTCCCAATTTTCGTCTTCCGACAATCTTAAGGACACATCGATTATTGGGATGACTAAAGATAATCTGAAGAGAAATTCTTGTCGTGTGTGCTATTATTCATCATGTCTGATAGCCTTGGCCCAATATGGCGACGTGGGTGTGGCCTGAGGTCTGTTTGAATGTGACATGTAGCCAATCAGAAAGCCAGGTGACAGAAACATGAAGGAGAATCCAAAATATACAGAAGACAAAACAACGTCCAGGGTGCAACACAAAGTCCGGTGGATGTTGTAGGATCTTTAGCCTTCTCTGTTAAACTATCGCCTTTGCACCTTAGTTGGCCATGGTTGTTTACGCTTTTCAGATTTTCCATCGACAGCTAAATGTTGGTGAGTGAATATCAGATAGTGTATGGTGTGTTTCTCCTGCTGGGTGGCTCAACACCACACACAGTACAACCAGACCTGTCATACCGAGGATATTTTATCGTCAGGTTTTGAAAATCGATAGACAATTTTTAAAGTCTTGCCATGTGAACCAGGCATTAGGGCTTGTTTCAATTATCTTTCTCCACGCAGGCAAACTGCTGAACTTGAATCTGGGTAAAAGTGAGTCATCTGAGCGAACCCCAGCTGTCTCTGATACAAAGATGCAATGCTATCACTTTAGAAAGTGATAGCATTCTTGCTCGCTATGGATTACTGCACAGTCATTTACACAATGCATCCAACTGGGCTTCCTTAGACTTTACCAAATTAGCATAAAACTCCAAACCTGATTGCCCTGTAACGTCACTTCTTGGTTTTCTCCTTAAACAAAGTACCTCACACATGACATTTGGAGCAAAGAGTGGCTTTCTTCCAGGTGACTGTGTGAAATCGCACCACCTCCCGTGTCCATATGTGCTCTGTTTGTCGCCCAGACATTCGCATCTGGGTGTGTGCACTCTGTGACTTTCTGACTTTGCGTGTGCAAGTGAGTGTGGATGTGTTTGCTGTACCGTGCCTCTTACTAAGCAGGGTGGATGGATGAGTCTGGACTGTGCTTCTGACAACACCACACCTCATTATCAACAAAATCCTGCTGAGACTCGGAGAGGAGGGGACTGGAAGACCAGCAGGTGGGATTGTGGAGATGAATAGTTGATGGTATTCATTAAGAACCTTTTTAATGCTCACTCTCTTGTTCTGTGGACACTAAATTATGCTGAGCAGGAAAAAAAATCACTGCAGGGTAATTCTTTCAGGTTCACACATGGATGTGTAGCAGTCAGCTGTGGATTTAATTATATTTTGAGAGCTGGAGAGTTTTCCACCTGTTACTATTATTATTATTATTATTATTATTTACCTTTTATATTTGCTGGAACTAGGACAGCAATCAATCTTGTTGAGTTTGTTGAGACTGATGTGGATTCAAGTAATCAAAAGCCCCAATCAGATGTGGTTCTGTAAGGTTTCCTGGTTGATTCAGATATAGACAGATAACCCTAACAACGACCTGGAACACCTTACTTTACAAGCTGACCTCAGATCTAGCTTACTAGATTTACACGCAGATAAACTGCTACTAATGTCAATCAGCTGGTCTGGACCACCAGCAGGGGATTCTTGCTGTTACGTTGGTGCTCGTTCCTCTAAAAAACATTTTCTCCATGGATGTGTCTTTGTCTCCATGTCTAAATCCTGTGCAGCTTCTTCTTATTTTTTGTAACTACCTCAGGGGTGATAAAAACCAGACTTAAAAAAAACAAAACAGACTCAGATCACTGGCGGAAAAGCAGATACTCTGTCAACTGGATCAGGCAACCGGCAGCAAACAAATACACAGAAAGATTTTGGAGACAATGGCAGCTTAATAGTGTGTTCAGATCGAACATGATTCAAGATTCAGAGCTTCTGGTTCACATGCAAAGTCTATGTGGAGATGCGTCTAGTGCACGTTGAAAAGTCTCCTGGTTACACGTCTTGCACATCGCATTTTGATGTGTTTTGTGTGTCTGTCGCTGCTCGTTTTGAGAGTGTGACGCATATGAAGCACATCCTAATCGGCAGATGCTAGATGTGGAAAATCTGAAATTTTACAGCTGGATACAGAGCATCAACTAATCTGAGACTCCACCATGTGACGCAGTGAGCTGTAGTTGGTGACCTGGTAGAAGGTGCAGGCACCAATGCGAGTCACCGGGTCGTCAAACTGGGCTTGGGTGAGACAAAAATATTCACACCAATGGAGACACACGCAACTTGGCTAGAACTGAAGCAGACATTAACCGGCCGGAGTTCATGTCTTGACGATGGAGAAGAGGCTCATCATATGCCACACCACAGTATGGTCTGTTGTTGTTGGAGGAGAGACTTTGCAGGAGTTCCTTCTACCTTCCCCATCCCCCACTTTTCCTGGCCCCATCCTGCACCTCAGTTTTAATGCAAAAGAGACACTGAGGTGGGGGGAGACTCTGTTTACAGCAGACTCCACATCACACCACCTGCAGCTCCATTTTTGATGCACGTTGGACATGCAAACCTGCATTCACTGAAAATTGAAAGCAGTGGTGAAGCTCTCCGTATAATTTTATGCATAGTTTGTTCTGAAGTGACCAGGAGGGAAAAAAACAAACATCTGCAGACATGTATTTTGCTATGAGTATCAGTGTATACTTTTACTATGTTTAGCTGTACCTTTACATGTTTCCTGTTCAGTATTTGAGGATTCACACAGTGGAAGTCTGGAGGATTTTTTTCTTTTTAATCTAATATTCATCAGAAGCTTAATGCTTAATTATTGTTTTAAATGTCTCGTTCAATATGCAAAACCTACAAAAAAAAATCTGTATTCAGCACATTCTCCCTCCAGTGCTTGTATAAACCTCATTATTACACAGAAGAGTCTGAATGACTGTTGCCTTTACAGATGTGAGAGACGGGCATTAACAACCCTTAGCAGTTCATTATCTCTCTTGGTGCTAAAACTTGGTTAAAGGTGTTGAAAGGAGAGCAACGTTTAAGAGAAACAAATGTTCAAAAAGGCAGAATAAAACATGAAAACAAGTAGCGTTCGTTTGAAGGAAAACTGTAGCAGCTAAAATCGATGTTGAGCTCTCTGCTGTCCTTCCAATTAGTCTAATGAGTTTGTGGGATTAGCAGTGGCCCACACACAACACACTTTATATTTAGTAAAATTCTCGTCAGAACTTCTAAAAAAACCCCAAAATGATCTCAATTCAAAACCAAGTAAACAGTAAGTGGAACCCAAGTCTCAGTCTCTTTTATTGCCAATTATATGAAGCATAATCTCTAAGCACATTTAACATCTGCAGGTAAAATGGAGGATTAGGTGGATGGGAGAAATGCATTGGGTTGAAAGCAGAGAAAATCCGGGGTGTTGAGGATGGGGCTGAAAGTGTAGAGTGGACGACTGCAGACAAAAACATGCACTGGAGAGAGAATGAAAGTGGAACATAGGAAACCATGGGAGGCTGGAGTAGCAGAGTGCATAGAGATCAGGGGGAAAAAAGCTAAGAAAAAAGAAAATATCAGAGTGAAGAGAGAGTAAAAAAACCAAAAAGAGGTAACTGTCCCTAGAGATGCTGAGAACGACTATTGATCAGGCTTAGCTAGCTCTTCCACTTCCCTGTTCTTCACTCGCTCTTTCTGCCTGTTTTTCCCCCTTCAACTTCTCACCTGTTAATCTCTCCTGCAGCCTTTCTCAGAGACAAAGGAAGGCCAGCAGAATGCTGAACTCCATCTGGGGCTGGTTCTGTTCAGCCCGGTGAACAATCATCTTCCAAACGTCGCTGACTGTTAGCAGTTAAAGGGCTCGTATGTTTTCCTACATTCAAGTCCTCTGCTTGAGTCAGAATAGAAGGGTAGCCATTAACGGCCGTTTTGTGAAACACAGACCCATTCGATAAACTGGAATATTATTGGAAAATCCCATCTATTGTAGGAACTCTGTCCCCAAGTGAAACACATTACACTGATTAATTCTACCGAGATGCAAGCTTGAAAGCCTTTATTTCTGTAAATTGTGATTTTCTGCTTATAGTTAATGAAAGCATGACATTTAAAATTTTAATATTACATCAAACAAATAAAATATATATGTTTTTGTTTTTTTGTTTTTTTAAAGTGGGCTTAATAAAAAGTATATTTAATCCCCGCTTAAAGGTTATTTCCAAAAGATATCTTAATCTGACAAATAAGACTTTTCGGGATGTATAGTTTAATTTATTGAGTGCAGCTTTCCAAATTGTCGGACGGCTTTTAATAAAACTGCCTTCTCTTTTGGCACAATGAGTCATTGGTTTGCCAGATGAGATTATAACCCATCCTAGTTCTAAAATGTTTTGCACACTTCACAAAAATACGGCGGTTAAATAAGCAGATTGGTACTCGTTATTGACGAAGGCAAAGAAATGGTTTCATGAATTGCCTGTTGGTTTGCAGTTTGGTTTTATTGAGATCTGAATAGTGATTAGTCTGGATTGAGTTAGCTGCAGCTCATTGTGAGCATCATTGTACTATAGCCAATGATATGTAACTTAAACCGCTCCAGTGCCATCCCTACATTTCTTTGAGTCATAGCAATCACGTGGATGATTGTTCATTTTCCTCTGTAAAAAAGAGACATACAACTTTCTAAGTGGAAGAACTTGTTCAGTGGCTCGTTGTTGTGTGCTGCCAGCCTATTAAAAAGGCCTCCGGTGTTGGGTATTGTTAGGTGTGATTTTTGTTTTCAGAAAGCATTTCCAGCCTCTTTCAGGCTGCGTGCGTCTGCTGCTCTTTCTGCTTCATGGTTTTTGTGTAGATCACTTTAAGACTGCAGGCATGTTACGCGGACATCTCCGATCCAGAGCGAGAGTTGTTTGTTAGCTTTTACCTTTTTGAGCCTGATATGAGATGAGCGTTGGAAAGGAAAAAAATCTGACTTTTTGGCCCAACTCTTTTATTTTTTTGTATTATTTAACATAGAAGTGTATATAATTTATTGTGCAACAACTGCTTTCAGACTTGCTACAGAGTCTAGCCTTTTAGTTCAGAATCGATAAATATTTATATCAAAAGCATAAATATCATAAAGGTATTTGGATTCACTCCCACTTTCAGGATAACATCTGAGATTTATTTTACAGTGTAGCTTACCTTTTTTTCCTCTCCCTGTCTCTTCTGCTTCAACAATTGCCATTTTTCTTCATTCGGATCCGGTTACTATGGAGACCATCGAAGTATATTGAACTCGTTGTCGAGTTGATGAAGCCAGTTTGAAATAATTTGAAGCAAAATGGAAACTCTCATGTTGTTTCCACCAAACTCTGACCCCCATCGTCTGTTGCAGCAGAAGTTTACAGTTTCCTGACCAGGAATTTTGTTTCCAATCTTGTGTGGGCCAAGATTAGATTTTAGCCTCAGTGTCCCTTTTTAAGACGGCAGGAGGGTCACTCGGTGTGGTCCGCTGCTGCTGTGGCCCGTCTGCTCCACGGTTTTAACACTCTGTGCGTTCAGAGGTTATATTTCACATACCGACCTTCACATTAATTAGGCTTTTTCATCCAGCAGCTTCTGTTTACTGGATTTCTTTATATTTTTCCGGCCCTTCTCGGTAAAAGTAGATCAGCAGATTGTGGAAAAACCCAACTCGGCTGGTACCAACATATCGTACCACGATCAAAGTCATTTAAATCCTCTTTTGGACTCATTAAGATGTGTGCTTTCAACTTCATCAGGTTGTCTTAGATAGATAATTGAGTCGCTGCCATGTGACAGGCTGGTTATGAAGCAATTGCATAGCAATAGCTAATAAAGTGGAGTTTATGTAAACAAGAGCATAATAATCCCTATCACATTTACCTGTATCTGCCGTTCATTTTAATAAAATGATGTGAAGCTTTAAATGAATAATGTTCCAGCATTAACTTCCTATTCATATTACGCTGTCGACAATTACAAAATTAGATGTTGTATTACAGCACATTAGTGGTGGGAGATTAATCATATTTTTTTTTATCTACATCTCATTAAACATGACAAACATAGGGAACATATTACATGATTTCACCACGAGACAGAAGTAAAACAGCTGATCTTAGCCGCCACTGTTAGCTGACGCTAACTGGAACGCTCATTACTACCTTTACCGGAAAGGTTGTAATAACCCACACACATGACTACAACACTAATATAAAATGATTATTAACATCATTTTATATTGTAAAATAACTGCTGCAGTTCATAAAAAGTCATTGACATGGATTTATGACAGTGTGGCCGTGTATTTTTCCGCTGAGTCATAACTAGCTAGCTAGGGAGGTAGCTAGCTAACAAGTTAGCTAATCACACAGTTCTAAATATAAATATACTTTATAAAAAAAGATAGCAGAGAAACAAGAAGTCACTAAGAAGGATTATGTTTTAGTTACAGATGAAGTGAGAGATTTAGAATGAAACAAAAT
Organism: Gambusia affinis; assembly: GCF_019740435.1. NCBI lineage: Eukaryota > Metazoa > Chordata > Actinopteri > Cyprinodontiformes > Poeciliidae > Gambusia > Gambusia affinis. Next base: position 28,374,039 of record NC_057869.1, on the reverse strand, counting down.
GAGACAGTGGCATCTCATGAAAAGTAACATACCCTGTCCTGAATTGAATGCCCAACAAGGAGCCATAGGAAGCATTAAACACAGTTGAAAAATGTGACAAAACTTGATCTGTCACAACCTGTTTTTGTTTTTCGGCCTAAACCTACAGATGTATGTCACAAGTGTGACGTCGGAGAAGCTCAGAAAAGCTTTTATTCTCCAGTGAGGCAGATGCCGCAAACAGAACGCTGTTGTTGTGGGTTGCAAACTTTGCGTTTTGGTCTCATTCTGTCAAAACCATTTGAAATAAAACGAGGGATAAGACAAAAGCAATATTTGCTGAGCGTTTTACTCAAACGAACTTCAGCCTCCCAGTGAATATATTCTACATTTGTGTGGATCTTTTTTGTGTGAGGATATTATTTCACCTGGGATTTTCCCATCCAACTGAGGCCCAAGTCATTACTGGGTGTAAAACTCTATATAACAATGCATAATTGATGAGAACCAAGCAATGCATAGATAAGGACACGCCATGCTGATAATTAGAAAAGAAATGTGGGAAAAGGTTGTGTTTGAAGATTGTTTTTCTCCTGCAGTGCAGTTAATATTTCACACATGATGCAATGAAACACACTTGTGTGGCTGGGTGAGACTATTACCTGCCTTTGGCTGTGTGTCTTTTAAAGAGTTATTTTTATCAAAATTTCTTTTCAAAATGCCACATCTGCTATTTTTTCTTATTTTTGTGGTTGTTGTTGATTTATTTATTTCTAAAGGGATGATGCACATATCCTAGAGTTAGCCATAAAGGCTAGTTTTCATCTGTCGTCCCTCTAGGTACAATCAATAGAAATACAATAGTGCAATACAGACGACTTAAATAGCTTCTTCCAATAAATAGGATAATACTGATAAATAAAAACCATTTTTTATCTTAAAGTTAGAAATTTAAAAAGAATAAAAAGCCATATATCACAAATACAAACTATACATTGGAAAAGAATAAAAAGTAAGAATGACGTGATCAGTGCCTGCATGATGTAGGAGCCAAATGTCTAAGAAGAAAATGAATTACAAGATGTTTTGGCAGATCTGGTGGCATTAAAAAGATCCTGCAAAAACAGAAATTCAGCTTCAGTTCACACAACACTCATTTTTATCTCGCAGTCAGCTTTCAGATCTTGGCATCATTGCTCTGGCACTGAAGGGGCCTCTTCTGGCGAGACGCTCTGTGTGTTCATATGCACTTCTGTCCCTCTCGGCTCCTCCCTATATCTCGGCAATTTGCTCCCTTTATCGCCATCAGGGGAGCAAATGGTTTCTATAGCGACAGGCAATAGGAATTTTTTATTTTTTTTTTCTGTAGTTTCGAAGCCCTTGGGAGTGAAAGCGAGCTCGTCAGTGTTTCTGCACCACAAGTCAGCCAAGCTTATGACTACATTGTCATCATGGATCAATTTAGGGGATTATGATGGGATTTTATTCTATTATTATCCTGTATTATATATTTTTTTATCTTTTAATATATATATGTACAAATTCCCTTTTATTTGCAGTCTCTCACATCTCCTATTGTCTCACATGACCACACACATAACTTAGCTTCAGACTGCTGGGCGTGACATTGTTCCGCTGCCTCCCAGCCAGAGGTGGGAAAGCCTCTAGACAGAATATGAAGACGTGCGTCAGAAGAACTCGGCAGATGGACACACACTTTCACACACATTAACATGTTGTGACTTCCTCAGAGGCATCAGTCTTCTCGCTTTCTTTAGATTTTCACTTTCTCTTCTTCTTTTTCTGTTCTGTCATCTGATTCCTCCGAGGACTAAAAGTTTTTCTAGTTTAATTATTCAATTTGCATCCTGCCACTGTGTGATTTAGCTATTCTGTTCTGTATGGGTAAATAAGAAGGGAACATGGTGAAATACTTTCAATCTTGAATTCAAATGACTAAATGTTGCAGCCAAACAATTTTAAGAAAAGGTGGGAAATTGACCGAGTCTGTGATGTTCACAGGAAAATAATGTAGGAACTCCATGTGCAGTATTCAGTTGTGAAGATAAAACAAGATCAATAAAGTTCGATCATGCACACATGAAATCATTTCATGCACAAGCAATGTTTTAAATCAGTTTTAGCTTAAAGTTATCAGAGGTAAAGTGCTTATTGACTGCAACTCAGAGGCGAAAAAACACTTTTACTAGCAGAGTTTGAGCCACTGAAGTAACATTATCGGGATTGGTTTTAGTATTGACATAAAGATGGTAGCTGGAGTCTTCAGTCTTCTCTTCGATGTGTGCGCTACTGAATGGAGACTTCATCCTGACTGAAGTTTTATAAAACAATCTTTGTCTCACAAGCCACAAACAGATGACAGATGTCATCGTCTGTGAAAGGCTGCATTTGTTGTTCTTCTTCTTGCTGTGGTTCTTTTCTTTTCTTTTTTTAACCCATGGAGGTTTCTGGATGATTCTCCCGAACAATGGTTTTATAACAATCTGTTCATGTTAGCTGAATCTTCTGTCACTTGACTCTATTATAACTTCAGGGGGGTGATAAAACAAGATAATACCTATTTACCTCTGGTGGTTATATTGCAACATTTTTACCATTTAGACTTGCTAACAGAAGTTGTGAATATAGATTTGTAGAATTTTCTAATATTCTTTCAGTCCTCTCACTGAGAGCGACAAGAAGAGTCGTCTCCAAAACACAAACAGAGATATGTTTGGTGGGAGTGGAAACTTTTCACATAGCAGTTAACAAGTCTGTAGAAATTAGCTTCACTCCATTTTTGCAAAATAGAATAGAATAGAATAGAATAGAATAGAATAGAATAGAATAGAATATGCCTTAATGCTTCCCAAGGGGAAATTGATTATATGTTGACAAGTTACTCCATCCAATGTGTTAAATAGTAATAAATACAAATATGACCATATAAAGATTTTTCAAACATGTATAAATCTAAGTGTGATATTGTAAGTAATTTAAATGACTAAATATAAAATGATCCATATAATAAAATAATAATAAGCCTGCACATGAAAACATGTTGATCTATAAGTAAATGTATAAACGAGTCCAGAGAAAACCTAGATTTAGAGACATTCAGCTTAAATTAAAAATAGAACCACACTCAATGTAGGTGACATGTTTGCTTTATTAATTAGCAAAATAATTTACAGTATTATTGCAGGTTAAATTAAATACAGATTGTGTCAATCGGGCATTCTGGGCCACTCAGTTTTTGATTTACAAACAAGTAAAAGTTTTTTTGTTTTTTTTGCCTGTATTATATATTTTTTTATGCTTTAATATTTATATATGTACAGATTCTTTAATAAAACCTTCTGAAAAATGTAGTTTGCTAAATGTTCAGTGTTCACAGTAAAACGAAACATGACAGTTTCATAGGCAGACCGTATTTATTTCAGTTATTAAACATCTGAGACCCGACTTGGACTTCCACTAACATTTGTAACAGCAAAGCTCAGGAAAAAATCTCACTAATAAAGACACAGATTTTTGCCACGATGTAAAACTGATGATGAACTATTTGCATGCAAACTGTAATTCTTCATTTGTCCACTTACTGCTAATATTAAATCTTTCATCGGGACCTTTAGCAGCACAGCTGCAAAAGCATTGTGTAAAACTTTAACTCGTAAATGTAGGAAGAGTTTCATAAACATGGACCTGAGCTGCCATCTGTTGCGACTCTCCTGACCTTTAACAACACAGAGCCGAAGCAGCAGGTGAAACAAGCTCTTTGTTATTAATGATCATCATCTGGAATGGAGGACGCTGAATCTGTTTGAAATAATAATAGGGTTTGAAGGTCGGCACTGCACGTAAATATGATTAAAATATTTGACTTATTCAGAGCAATGATCAAAGAAAACCTAACTGATGACATTTTCTCAGCTGTATATTGTTACGGCACATTGTTGTTTGTTTGTTTGTTTTTTTTATTTAACCAGGTGAGTTATTCAATTATTTACTGAATGACACTTTAGCAGCAGTCAAACATTTATGGCAGTGTCATGTCAGACTCATTCACAACCCCTGCAAATGAATTATTACCAATATTTTATCACATTTTGATAAAATATTAAGCCGTTATCACTTACTGCAGCGATACATGTCTGTCCACCTGGCTACATTTTAGCTTTAATCAATTATATGATAAAGCTTTAATAGTCATGTAGTAAAAGATGGTTTTCTAATCAGTGCCTTTCATCCATCCAACAACTTAGTAAGTGGCTGATTGCATTCGGTAACAGATTTCTAAGAGAGGAGCCATATTTAACTGCTTCTTGTTTGGTTTTACAATCCAACAGTAGATCATGCAGCCCACATAAGTGTCTGCATGCATGTGTGTGTGTGTGTGTGTGTGTGTGTGTGTGTGCGTGTGTGCGTGTGTGTGTGTGTGTGTGTGGGTGTGTGTGTGTGGGTGTGCGTGTGTGTGTGTGTGTGTGTGTGTGTGTGTGTGATGTTCTTCCACAAAAGCAACTGCTGGTGCAGATTTGGAGTTTTCTCATTGTCTTCAGAGAGATGAACTGGAGGCTGTCAATCATGTGTGCACAGTGGGAGTCTCTGCCAAGGCCTCCGCTGGCTCTGCTTTAGCGATGTAGGACACACAAACCCCAATCTTCCTGGCAGACAAACAAATACACACAAAACACAGACACTCTCATACTCTGCGCTCCGAATCATACCCTCTGCCAGCCTCCCTATGTTGTGAAATGGCTTTCCTCCAACCACGGCTATGTTTGTTATCCAGTCTACTCAAACACACACTCGCACGGCACTAAGCAGACGCTGAGCCAGGCTCCCTGCCTGCAACGTAACCCTGCTTGATCCTGCCTCTAAGCACACACAGACACACACTCATCCACTCCACCCTGCTGAGTGGCCGGCTGCAAGCTATCCACCTCTTGCCACCTAACCGGGGTAAGCAGTCTGTCAAAAACATCAAACCAAGCTTTACTTGAAGGTCCAATCCCCCTCACAAATCCCCTTCAGCACTTTTGAGTCTAATTGGATCTTTCTGAATCATCTTTTTCCGTCTAATTTCAGTGTTTCGTAACATTTTTTTTAATGATTTCTCTATAAATGCTGGGTTGTCTGTGTTCCACTTTGACGTATACAGAACTTCAGCAGTATTTTACATGTCAGATTCGTTCAGCAGACTTTTGATGCTGACAGATCATTTGTTTCGCTCGAAGGGTCTGAGGGGAACTCCAGATGAAGCTCCGATCTCAGTGGTTTTACACTTGATTAAACTTTTCTCCTGGGTTAATTTAAAGGTCCAGTGTTGTAGCGTGTGGTGACATCTTCACCGCAAATTGCATACATCTTACTCCCAAACTGCGGTGACCTCGGTTAATGAAGTATCATGGCCGACTCAAGTGCACATTGCGGTACATTCTCGTTCTGACGCTCCAAAGACATTCAGATCCATCTTTAAATCAAAGGTATGCTACTCAACTTTATTTATATAGTACTTCACATGACAAAAGCAAACAGGTCATAAATGCATTAAACATTAAAGATTCAAATATAAGTTGGGAAAAGAAATTGCTTGTAGAAGACAAATAAAATTAGAAACTTTGAAATACATATAAAAGACAAATTTGGTACAATTATTCATCAGAAAATTTTGGTAACAAATTAGGACAATACTTCTTTTCTGAAGTTATTGAGGATTAGATGTTTATTGTTGTTAACATGTAGGTGATGAGAAGCAAATAAAGACTGATGATTTTCCAGGGAGCCAGAGAGGGACGCCAAGCAGCAAACAGATATAAATATTCTTAAAGTTATATAAATCTTATGTTTCTTAAACAAAAGGACACTGTTGTTGAGATTTTCAGTCAAAAATAACACCGGATTTCTTAATCTAGCATTCTGAGCTAAATCAGAACCATCTAGAGCAGGGGTCTCAGACTCGCGGCCCGCGGGCCAACTGCGGCCCTCGAGACGATAGTTTGTGGCCCCCACCTTAATATGAAAGTTTAATGTTAGTGTGGCCCGCGAGCAGTGATGTCAGTAACGCGTTAATTTGTAACGTGTTACTGACGTCGGACCACTTTTTTCAGTAACGAGTAATATGCTATTTCAAATCCAGTAGTCAGACTACAGTTACTTATCAAAATCATTTTTGCGTTACTATCTTCTTTTGTTATTTAATCGTATTTCCTCTACTCGTCTTGTCGAGTGACCGACGTCTCTATGCGACGGAAATGTAAACAATGGAGGGAGATGCGCATTTTGTTGGTGAAAAAACTGGAACTATTTTGAGTTTCTGCCAAGTCCGATTATTATAAGCGGCTTTGGGCTTCATTTTTAAAGTCGCTTGCCCGATTTAATGATGTGGAGCGCCTTTTTGGGCTCGTTTTTGAACGTGAAGTTGCTCATTTGGGTTTGGAAATAAGCAGACTCATAATAGCTAAATCCCAGAATTTGTTCGTCATTAAGGTAGTCTTACTCCATCTCTCCCTGTTCATCATTTCTCAGATGATCCGTCCCGCTGTGTCTTTGTTAATGTCAAGTTAATATATTACCTCTGAATGACGTCGAGCTTCGCGTTGCGCTCCAGAAAACTACAAACATCGAGACTAATTTAAACAGCGCAATAAACATGAAAACAGCCACGAATGAACGTGTCCGTAGTTTCCAATAATTATAATGGCAACTTAATTCTAATTATTAATACTAAGATAAGTGTCACAAATCTGTGCAGCCATCTGAGCTGTGAGCTGCAGGAGGAGATCTGTGCGCAGTGACACCAAACGCAGGGCCGTAACGCAGAACCTGGAGGCCGGAGGGGAGTGGGGGGGAGGGCTTTAAAATCCTTCTTGGAGTTTTCCAGACAACAGTGGACCACACAAATTACTCATGGTTTTTATTTTTCTACAATCTCCTCTTCAGTTCAACCTTATCAGTGGAGACACATTGTTGATGTTACCATTATAAAATAGCTTACAAAAAAGTATTGGCAAAGCTCAATGTGATTTTCACAGGAGGCAGAGCGTTGTTAGCACCTGCTGAAAGTAACTAAAAAGTTACTTTTAGTGTAACTTAGTTACTTTCCAAATCAAGTAGTCAGTAATCTAACTAAGTTACTTTTTCAAGGAGTAATCAGTAGTTCGATTAAAGTTACTTTTTCAAAGTAACTATGCCAACACTGCCCCCGAGTTTGATATTATTGGCACTTTTCAGTGTTGTGTGCGGAGCTGAACTAACTTACCAATCACAGTGCTTCAAATGGAGCTCATTGACCCGCAGTGCCTCTCTGAACTCAAAGCCAAGTTCAGGGAGGTGAGTGGAAAAGCAGACAAGCTTGGGCAATTTTTGAGAGAATTGCCACCCAGCTTCCCTGAGCTTTCCCAAATGTTCAAGCGGACCATGTGTCTTTTTGGGAGCACATACTTGTGCGAAAAGCTCTTCTCTACCTTGAACTTCAATAAGTCCAAGTACAGGTCCAGACTTACTGACGAGCATCTTCAAGCTCTACTTAGGGTCTCAACTGCCTCCTCCCTTAAGCCAAATGTGGCTCTGGCTGAGAGGAAGCGCTGTTTATACACAGTTTATAAACTGTTATATTCATAACAGTTTATGTTCAATGTTCCATTCATGTTCAGAAAGTTAAAGGTTAAAGAACTGTTAATACAGCCATTTGAATCTGAAATATTATAATTACATTTATCTAGTCTTCTATAGCTGCTGTGTTATTATATTTTATTTATTTATTACTGATTAATTTTTTTTCTTATGAATTGTTAATTTATTTATTTTTTCATCTTATTTTGTGTTTAAAAAATAAAAATAAAGTCATTTGCTAACATTGGAATGTTTTTGTAAGAGCTTTTCTTGTGAGATTTTCAGTCCCAGCCTCACCCAGATTTCTACCTCCATTCAGGGAAATTGAGTTTGAGACCCCTGATCTAGAGTGAGAACATGACTTCAAAAATAACATCTGACATTTTTTTGTCCAGTTCTAATTACTTTAGTTTTGGTGAGTTTAAGATGCATAACTGGACATCCATACACAAGACAAGTGTGTAATGTTAGCAGCAGATTAGCTTTCTTAGGCTATATGAGAAATAAAGCTCAGTGTCATCAGCATAGTGTTGAAACAGTAGATCATATTTTCTAATATTTCCTGCAGTTTACTGAAGATGAGTCCAGAACATGGTGTGTACTGCATCAAATATAGTGAAAGTTTTGTTTTAGCTTTTTGCACTGATACATTGTTAGGATTGTTGTTAAAAAGGTTTATAGTGACTCAGAACAGGAAGTCGTCTTTCAGAGTAGTTTTGTTGGCAGGTACAGTAGATGCTGCTGTCGTGTCAGATTAAACATTTTATAAAACCATATTAGAAATATTTTCAATTAAAAATGGAATAACAAAGGGTGGTTTTAACATTACTGTGTGTTTTATGCTAAATCAGCATAGAATATTTACAACATAAGGCCAGCAACAATAGAAACCCTGAAAAATAATTTAATGGGGAGGTTCAGCCTCAAACTATAACTCTGTTTTGTTTTTAAGTGGGTTATGAGCTTTTCTTCAATTTTCATATTTATTGGAAAGGACTCGCTCAGCTGGCCTGCTCCGACATAATAGATAAAAATTTACTTTTGTTTTTAAAATCTGAAAATAGAAATAAAATTTGGCTAAATTCCCTTAATTGTCAAAGCCTTTTGTTGCTTTTCACACATTTTTCTTTGCTGTAGCAGTGGTAAATGTGGCTCTTTGAATTAAAAAAAAAAAGCTGCTGACCCTGAGACTTCACAATCTTCACTGATGTTGAAAAAGTTTGGAGTTCATGCTTACAGACTAGTTTCTGCAGATCTTTGCTACGCTGCAGAAAAGCTGAGGATCACACACTTATCAACTACACCAGCTGAAGGATCATAGAGTAGAGGATTGGTCAAACAAAGTTAAGCCAACTAAACGCATCAAACTCATGGAAAGTGTCAGAAGGACGACAGCTGAGAGTGAAACTTAGGAGTTAGAGGCAGTAATATGCAAATTTAAACAGGCTGTCTCTTTTTCAGCCCTCCCTAAAATGAACAAGAACTGTTTGAAATGCTTTATGCGTCTTTGACAGACTGCTGGTGTTAGATACATATTATCATTAGTATGTTGCTCATTACAATTTTCAAACTTTACTCCAGTTAACTTTAAATCTCATGCTGTGCTGAAATTAAACAGATTTTTAGGGGGGGAATAAATTCATTTCTTTAGTCGTCATGACTGCTAAACTTAATAGGATGATAAGAAATCTCTCTTTTGTTGCTCATCAAGCATTCTCCCAATGCTCTTTAAGGATTAGGAAATTGCCTGATGCCATTTAATAAAAAGTAAAAATCAGTCTCTGTTCTGTTGCCCACACAGATAAATGTCAGGCACCCGGGGTTTCAGCTTTATTGGTTGTTGGAAGCCTGGTTTTTGTACAGCCCTCAACATGTCAGTGTTTATGAAACCGGACCTAGTTCTCTGTGGAAATGGCCAATATTTCTGTCACTTTCCTGTTTCTGTCATGGGGATATGCAATTCAGGCAATTATGCCACCCTTTAGCAGCAACACAGCGCAGCACTGAAAAGCTGCGAAGGCAGACACAGACCGAACAAGCAGAAATGTTTAGCCATAAAAAGAAATGTCCAATGAAAAGCTTTTTGGGGGGAAAGTTCAAAAAGTCAGTGATTACTACTGAGCTGTCATGCTGCCTTTAGCCAAACAGAAATAAAGCTCTTACACCATACCAGTCCATCTGAATCAATGAAGGCATCGCTGGACGTTCACTTACTTCAGTAATTCAATTTGAAAGTAAACTTGTTTATAAAATGGATATTTTATTTGGTTATTTGTGTTTATCTTGATGCTTATGTGTTCCAGTCAATGAAAAGCTAAAATTTGGTCTCTCTGTTGAGTGATAGTAAAAGGTGCAGTTGGACAAGTTGCACATTCAAAATCAATAATAGCACTTTTTAAATAAATAGAGTGAAATCCTTTCAAGAGGTAAGGGGGGGGAGTTTGCAATGTGTGGACTTCAGCAGGAGTCAGAAGCCATTTTCACAAAACATTTCCATCATAAACACACAAAGACGAGTCACCTTTAAGCTGTCTCTGGTCCTTCATAAATCACAAGTGAAGTTGTTGATATCCCACACTGCTACATTTATCAAAAAAACAAGCCAGCAGTGCAGAATGCCACTCTTTTCCCCCCACACCATTCTGTTTAAAACACTGAAAATAAAAATAAAAACTCAAAGTGGCAATCTTGTTGTTGGCCGAGCAACATTTAAATCTGAAATATCCTTCAAGTTTAAATGATGTTTCTCAAAATCTTCTACTTTTGGCAGAAATTATTCTGAGGGTTTGGATTTTAAATCCTGTGGTTAGGTGATCATACAGACTTCATCACTCCGTCGACCCACTAAGCTAACCCAGCACTGTGCAGGGCAGCCAGTGACGAGCTCTGACTACCTTGCTTGGCAAGCAAGAAAGGAACAGAGAAAGGTTGACTTCTACCCCTGTGCTGCATCTGTCTTTTCAAAAAAAAAACAGAGTAGGCAAAAGGCACTTTAATCCCACCTCGAAGTGTTTTTGTGAAAGCGGCTAAAGCTTCAAGAGAAACCACACAGTCTTATCCAAGACATGGGCTGCAGTCGTTGTGTTAAGCTGCTCCTAAATCAGTGACAGCGTCGGAAACATCTCACCGAGGCAAAAGAGAGAAAGGAATAGACTGCTACTGAGTGGTCCAAACTCCTCTTTTCATATGAAAGTAAATTTTTCATTTCATTCAGAAATCAAATCATCCAGAAAGTGTGAAAGAAGACTGTAGACCAGTGGTTTCAAAGTGCGGTCCAAGAGGGCCAGAGTCCCTTGTCCGACACACTTGAATTAAGTCTTTATCAAGTCAAGAGGACTCCAAAGCACTTCACACTACATTCACCCTTTCACACACACATTCACAGTGGATAGTAGCCGCAGCTGCCTGGGGCTGCCATGCACCGGTGCCACCTGACCCTTTGACCACCACAAGCAGGCAAGATGAGTGAAGCGTCTTGCCCAATGACACAACAAAAGAGATGAATGGAGTGGGGAATGAACTGGCAACTCATCGATTGCAGGACCAACTACCATCACCATCATCCAGTCAAACTCTTCAGAGCAATTGGATTCTGCTGTAGAGGCACAGAATCCAATTGCTTGAAGTCCAGAGTCAGTGATGACTTGGGAATCATGTGATTGGCTGGTGTTGGTCATCAATACAGCTATTTACTTGAAAGTTCTTAATGCTTCCATCTGCTGATGATCTTTACAGCGATACTGATGTTACTCTTCCACTCGGTACCTGTCCACTTTGACAAAGGTACCAAAAGCTGGTTCAGTGACCATGGTGTTACTGTTAGCCTATAAACTGGTCTGAGCTGATTTTTAGAAAGTCTTTATGTGCTGTTGTCAAGAGGAAGATGAGACACCAGATCCAACAATTAAGACGGGATCAGGGACACTTGACTGCCAAAGCAGCCTGGGTTGGGAGGCACTGAGTGACTTAGTCAGGAAAGAACATGCAGCATGTTCAGAGCAAGTAGTCCTCAACGTGGTTGTTCACAGTTTTGGTTTCATGTCTTCCCTTTCTCTCTCTTTCTCTCCACCACCTTTTCTGTCTGTTTGCTGTTCAATAATGGCTACAAGTGGTTAAAAATCAAAGATTTCTATTACATCTGAGCAGAAGCAAAGGCTGATCTCCGTGCCTCACTGACGCAATAATTCATACAAAAGGAACCTTGACCAAGTACTGAGTGCAGATACTCTACAGGAAGTGGAGGTTTCAGTAGATGCAGTTCTTTTAAATTAAAGTCCTGACAAACCAAATTTTGGGTTGTAATAAGCTGTGAAGCGTAGCCCCTTGACTGTCACTCTGAAAAAAGTCCAAGAGGACACTGATGTCCTCTTAAGACCTTATTAAAAAAATAAACACTAGAAAATATCATATATATTATAAATCTATAATATATGACATGGACTTCATTTTTTGAGCTAAATTACTCATGTAACTAAATTTTGTGGATGTTGCTGATTTTTTTTATATAGTTAATGATGCATTACAAATGTATGCATACTTTCCACTGGTTGGGTTTGCCTCCACTTAAGTAACGCACCGGGGGCAAAAACTAAGACCTTCAAAGACCGAGGTGGACTGGCATGGTCTGCATTCAGATGACCCAAAATGAAAGAAACCTCTCTCTTTCTTATTCATCTAAACCGAGGCTAAGCATAGATTAGAAACCTATCTGTTGTGCTCCCCCGTGGTCTGCAATACGCAGTCTATCCACATTAGTTCTGATCACTGGCTGCCTCCAGGCTTTCTCTTCTTCCACCCTTCCTTCTCTCCTTCCCTCTCTTTGTTTACCACATAGAGGTTGATTTATGTCGGCTGCACTTGGCAGAGTTGGGTGGCGTGGGCGAGATACAGCAGCTGAAGTGGAGCGAGAGAGAGAGGAGACGACGAGGAGGGATGAAAAGAGGGGAAAGCAAAAGGCCATATCGGAGTGATGTAGCAGGGGGAACATGGAGAGATAAAGACAGGCTGAAAGAAGGGAACTAAATACAGAAGGCCTGGTGAGAACAGAGAGAACGGGAGGTGGGGGCTGGACGGAAAGAGGTGTTGTGCCGGCCTCAGGTGTCTCCTGCTGATTTGTATCTTTTATGATGCCTCTCTACGTCAGAATCCAGGATCTCTTGTTTGGTTCTCATCCGTCTCATTATGTTAAATCATGTGGAACGTAAATAGAGGATGATTATTTGGAGCAAAACTTTCTCTTTTTTTTCATATTGTTCAGCTGGATAGGATGTTTGTTGCACTGTAAGACAGTCGCCCTTAACATCAATACATGATTATGAAACAGCAGATCGGAATCTCAGGTTCTTTGTTTCCAGGTATTTATATCTCACTTTGTTGCACAACGTCGTGTTTTGTAGCTGAAAGCATTTTAGGTGCATGAGGGAGATGAGAGGGAGAGATCCAGTTGAAACCGGATATTTACATACACAGAGTAAAAAGGCTGCACAGTGGCGCAGTTGGTAGAGCTGTCACCTTGCAGCAAGAAGGTCCTGGGTTCAATTCCCGGCCCGGGGTCTTTCTGCATGGAGTTTGCATGTTCTCCCTGTGCATGGTGGGTTCTCTCTGGGTTCTCCGGCTTCCTCCCACAGTCCAAAAACATGACTGTCAGGTTAATTGGTTTCTCTAAATTCTCCCTAGGTGTGAGTGTGTGTGTGAATGGTTGTTTGTCCTGTATGTCTCTGTGTTGTCCTGCGACAGACTGGCAACCTGTCCAGGGTGACCCCGCCTCTCGCCCAGAACGTAGCTGGAGAGGAACCAGCAACCCTCCAGAGCTCATTAGGGTCAAGGGTGAACAGAAAATGGATGGATGGATGGATGGAGTAAAAAGACGCAAACACATTTCTGATCTCACCGTCTGAAGTTAAATCAGACCGAACTTTTCTTGTTTTAGCTTAGTTAGAATTACCAAAATTATTTTATAGAAATTATTTTGCAGCTTTTCTCAAATTCAAAGGTTATACATACGTTTTGCTGAGCATCAGGGACAATGTCTTCTAAAATGAATGACTTGGGTTGGAGCTTTTGGGATGACGATTGATCTGAAGGGAGGAAGACGTAACATCCAGAAAGGAAAGTTGCACAGAGAGCAGTGTGAATGACTGCTGTTGAATGAGATCCATTTCCACATTGATCAGCTCCTCTCAGCTCCGTGGGGAACAGTTTGATTGATACACTGCCTTGTAGATGTATTTAAAACCCTTGACCTTTTTCTCATTTTCTCACATTGTGGCTACAAGCTGCTATTCCCTCTTTTGGGATTTGATTTGATGGACCAACACAGAGTAGCACATCATCAAGAAGTGGCAGGAAAGAGAGACGTCGCGTTCAGTTATTTCAGGGTCGGTTTGTTTTGTTTTTTTTACTATTTTTGATATTTCCCAGCCAGCTTTCCACATCTAGAAACCAACATGTTTGTTCTATGAAAATAGATTGGATGGAGAGAATATGTGAGCAGACTTTTTCAATGAAAATGAAAAATCTGGGTAAAGCAAAATTGTTCAAATGTTTTTTGTGTTACAAACGTAATAGCAACAAAATACTTACAGTTAAAGTAGAAGGTAGAAAATGTAGTTTGTCATCTTTATAAAGACACCAAGCCTTTGCATGTACTCCAAATTGTTTAAGGACAGCAGCTGATTTAATTTGGGTTTTCCTTTTCAGGCTCTCAGGGGGGTTGAGGGTTAAGGTTTCTAAATAAAATTAATAAATCAATGTTCACTTCAGACTTAATGAACGTGCACATTTTTATTGTTAAAGGAAATGTTTTTAATCTAAAATGTATCTTTCTAAAAACAGGGTCTTTATAGGTTATTTTTTCACAATAATCAAGCATTAGATCTCCCCTGAAAACAACCATATTAAATAAAGTAACACATTGTTACTTTCCTAAAATAATGGCTTAAGTAATTTTTTTTCCCAAGAGTGATTAATTTTTTGGGGGGGAACTAAATCATCTTTTGGCAGAAAAATAACTTGGGTCATTATTTTAGGGTGGAGTTTGCCGTACAAAACATTTCTAGAATTACTAGTGTGTGTGATGTAGCTCTTCCATTCACTCACCACAGCTAATAAAACAAAAGAAACACTCCACTCTCATTAACTCACTCTACACGTGTTTATACTGTACAGGCTTTAGGCATTATGAAGCCAGATGCAGTTCAGAGGATTATTAAAGCAGAAACATGGCAGCTGTAGTCTTAAGTTAAACTCTGCATGAACATTACAAAACTCCTTTAAAAACAGTGTGTGTGTGTGTGTGCGTGTGTGGGTGTGTGTGCTGGAGTGTTGCTATTTAGCTTTAGTTCATTTTCCAACAATTCAGAAACAGACTAGAGACCAGAGCGAGTTAATAATTCATGGTGGCCATGGAAACACAAATAACAAATTCCATCTGTTAAAAAGCTGCGCCGCTATTTCATTAAACGAGAAAAAAAAATGTTTTCTCTCCGTGGTTCCAGTAGGTTAAAATCAGACAGTTGCAGAGTCTGCATGACTCACCGTCTTTCAAAAGACGCCTGCAGCACCTGTGAGGAGAATTCATCCAAGCCGCCGCTTCACGGCTTTCTAAAAGAAAACCGCATAAAAATCTACATCTCCTGCTTCTCTCTCTGTGTTTCCCTGCAGCTGGTCAGCTGAGCCAGTCGGCTCATTTCTCCCTGCAGCTGCCCTACACTGTGCTGGGCCTCGGACGCAGCGCCAACTTTCTGGACCACCTCTTCGTTGGCATTCCCAGGAAGCCTGGAGAAACGGTGAGGATGTTTAAGGACACAGTGGAGGCTGGAGGGGGGGAAGAAAAATACAGGCTGCGTAGTTGAGCAGATTGTCTGTGGTTGAGCAAAAGAAAAAAAAAAAACGTAAAGATTTTTTAAAAGAAAAAGAAAACATCTGATTTAAACCCCTTGGTGCAAGTTTCACTGTAACATGAAAGCTGAAGTTAAAACTCCAGATTGAGTTATTTCTGAAGAGCCTGCGTCTCTTTTGAGCGCTGCGTGCCGTGCGTGTCTCTGCCACTTTATGTCTCTGCATTCAGTTCAGTGTGAGAGGGGAGAAACAGCCGCGGGACGGTGATATCCAGAGCCAGAAAGCTGTCCAAGAAAATATCAGCTCATAGAATAATTCATGAAAACGTTTAGCATTTCAAAGTCACAGGCGGAGAGCAGAAGTTTTGTTTCCGAACTCAGCTTTTTTTTATGTCAAGGAGCTGGATGTTCGATTTTTCCATAAAATAGTAATAAAAACAATCAAAACGTCTTTCTGTTTATTTATCTGCTATGCAGAGCAGAAACAGCTGAATCTGTTGGAAGAGTCTGAATTTTCTGCCGTCATTTCAAGCTTGGTTCACATTTTCTTTTGCAGCTGTTTATGCAGAGATGTGATGGCTTGTATCAGCTGTCAAGAAATGTGTTCAAACAAGATGTCTGCTAATGAGAGCAGCTCATTAGACAACGTGAGAAAGGTGCCATGCCCACATCTTTTAAACGCTAAGTGTGTGTGGGTGTGTGTGTGTAACAGCTGAACCCAGTTTAAAGTGCAGCAACAATCAGTGTGGATTTCTTTCCAGTCTTCCATTTCTGAAATCACTTTATGGATTATTTTCCTAAACACTCACATTTTCACATTACTGAGCTTCACTTCTTCTCCTTAATGAGGACCGGTGATGTATTTTCACTGGTCATAAGCTGAGTTCGGCCATGTCTTTAGAAGAGGCACGTTCTCTGCCTACACCTCATTGCAGGTGCTAAAAGGTTTACTGTCAAGAGTTTAATTTGTATTTAAAAAGAAAAGAAGGTTGCAGAATTGAAATATATTTAGACACATTGTGGGAGATGGATAATACAAGACTTTTAAAATGTGGAACGTTTTCCAGATCTAAACATGAAATTGTCGCAATTTGATAACCTTTAGGGAAAACCACCACTTTGCAGTATTTTCAAAAAAAAAAAGCAAAACCAAAATGATCTAATTTCATGAACTTAAAACAAAAAAGCAATAATTATTCAAAAGTCCAGTCCCCCAAACCTTTGCGGTTTGCGTTGGGGTTGAATATAGTACATCCCTGTGCCGACATTATTATCCTGACTATTACAGCTGGAGATCTCCCCACAAACAGAAAGCGGACTACAGCGCAGGGTATTCTGGGTAAATACAACCAAAACAAACATTTTAGCTGGAGAAATGCTTCTTGGAGTTTTTATTATACAACCGCTAAAATCTCACCACCCTTCACTGTTGTTTCCATTTTGTGACGAAAGTACGTGCGCTGTGTCGTCTCCTGAAGTTTTCATGTTGTTTTCTTCAATAGATCTAAGTTCAGCGCCACCACAGGTGAGGAGTGGAACAGGTTTTTAAAGGGTTTGGGTCATTTGACCCAGTACAGTGCGAAAGCAAACCGCACCAGCTGATAAAATAACAAATGTTTTAAGTTTGTTCCCTAATCAAAACGAGTCTACTGAAATATCAGGTGTGAGAAGTGTTGGTCGGCACACCTTTTGTTTCTACACCATTACTCTAGTTTTTACAACAAGAAATGTTTCCAGAATTATTCATAAATTTTCCTTATGGATAATTTTAAGATTTTTAAAACCTTTTTTTTTTTTTTTTTTTTTTTTGCTGTTTTTGAGACTAATTCTTTACATTGTTTATAATCAACTTATCAGTGCATTTCTGCTCAGAAGTGCCAACAAGTCAATGTTGGCACATCCTATAAAACAAATCTTTAACATCTCTGGAAGCCCACGATGCATAAATGACCACTGAAGCAATCCTGCATCCAGTCGGACGATGTGCTAATGTAAAACTAACACACTAAACAACGGCAGGTTTGTGTTGCTGAAATGGATTCATCTCCCACATTTTTCTACTTCACTCCCATAAATGTCGACGCTCTTCAGCTCGGCTCCCTCCCCATCGCCGCATCCATCTCCAGCTCTGTTTCCTCTCCCAGTACGCTTGTCGCTCTGAATATTCGGAACAACAGAGCCTTTTTTCCCCACCCCTCCCGTGTGGCACCAAGGTCTTCGTCAAGCAGCTCATTTAAATTGCAGATGACTCGGTCCGAGAAAGTCTGAAGCCGTAGTTCGCCCAAAAACTCTCAGCTTAACCAGGCGGCTTTACTGTCCCTCTTTTCAGTCCTTTTTGTTTTTTTATCCCGATTCATTTTTAGATCATCTCGTGTTCCTATTTTCCCTCCTCCTTACACATTCCTTCTACAAAGTGTCTTAATGAATGCCTAAAGATGCAGTCTATTATGCAAAGTGGGCTGTTTTTCACCAGCCAGAGGGTCTGGAGAGTGGAGGGACTGCATTAAATCTACAACATCTTTAATGAGGAAACGCCGGGCCCCACTGTAAAGAGGACCATGTTTCTAAATCCTTTCCACTGTGTCTTCTTGATGCCTTTGTTAGGTTTAATCTTTCTGTTTATCTGTGTTCCTGATTTCTGATCTAGGCAGTAAAAACATCTTTACATTTAACAGTAATAAACAGTAAAGTTGTGACGGGAAAAATCCGTAAACTATAAAACAATTTTAAGCCGTTAATGTGGTGTGAAATAAATCTGTGAAAACTGGTCGTTTGTATATTTGACGTGTTTCTACGTTCAATTTATTTATTGTTTTCATGTTTGTTTTAGGAGAAACGTTGTTGTTTTCTTTAAGTTAAAACCTTTTCATCTTTGAACCGTAAACTCAACGATGACAAAGCCATCTAACCGTGAAAGAAAAAAATATTTTACCCATAATTTTAAGCTGGAATTCCAGCGTTTAACCGTTGAATTAACTTTTCTTGCTCTGAACATTTGATCCAGTCTGTGCTTTCCGCCCCTGCCTTTTGTAATTTCTCACCTATAGAAACGTTGCGATGTGACTATTATCCCGCATCTGATTGCCTACAATGGCTGCCACTGGTTTTAGCTGTCAAGTTGTCAAAATAATGCACAAAATCTTAAACATACGCAGGAAATATAAAAGAAAAAGGGACCCAGTGTTTTGCTACTAATTGTCAAAACTATGATGACGACATAATAAGGTCCAACGGTTTCACATTCCACTGGTCACTGAAAAGTTTCCATAAAACAAAAGTTTGAAGGGAGAGGGAATCAGGTCAGTTATGCTAGCTTGACGTTGACATCCTTAAGATGTGCTGCAGAATTCTGATTCTGTCCAGTTTGAAGAAATAAAAAAAGGAAGGCGACCCACACACCAACTCTGTGACAGATAATCAGAGAAAAAGGTGCTAAAATTAAACACCTGCTTAATTTAAACCGCTGCTGCTGCAGCTGCTGCTGCTGCTGCTGCTGCTGCTGCTGCTGCTGCTGCTGCTGCTGCTGCTGCAGTTCACACGATCACTTATTAATCATCTCAGAGGAAACGTCAAGCATGAGAACATTATGTAACGGACTGAATGTTCTGTTCTGCTTGTTTTTAGGTGGTGAATAACGTTGAAGTGTCTGAGGATAGTAATGTCCGCTCTGTCAGCTAGTGGAGCTGTTGTCAGTCAGTTTCTACGGCTCAGAGTGAGGCAAGAGAAGAATAATGCGAGTGGTTTTGAGTTGTTCTCATGTTGTTTTTCTGCGTTATTTTTCCCGTTGCTATGGCGCACTGGGTTAAATTAATAATGCCTACATCTCCAGGTTTCATTTAGTTAACTGGATTGTTCTACTGCAGCATCGTGGCTGTGGATGGCAAGTAAAGGAATGGTCTTTTTGGCCTCCAGCCTTGTGCGCATGTGCAACATTTCCAGATGTAAACAATAACATTGAGTGTGTCTGTAACAGCAGTTTCTGTCTGCTGTGTCACTGAGGAGGACGGTCTGTGAAAGGTGCTTGAATGTCTTCCATTTTTCATCTGATCTCTGCTGTCTGTTACTAGCCTCTTCCTCTGTGAGTGTTTCTCCTCCTGCTTACTTATCTTCCACCCAGGGGATTCCCTCTGCTGCTCCAAGTGGTTTACTTCACTAATCAGTCCCCTACTTGTCACTCTCACCCGCCATGTCTGAATCTGCCTCCGTCGGCTCTCTCTGGTAGCAGCGCTACTTTCCCTGGCTTTGAACCAGACCGTCTCTTTATCTCTCTGTCTCTCTCGCTCTCTTTCTCTTTCTTTCTCTCTGAAGATTTGGGAAGGTTATCCTGCTCCAAGCAGCCAGATCCGATCTGCTCCCAGACAGCAGCACTGACTCGCCTCCAACGTCGCCCAGCCCTCCTCCACCCCCCACTGGTCGCCACCAATGGTTGGCGCGTTCCGAGAGCTAAGCGACGATGGCTGGCGGCAGGAGTGTGCTTTCTCTTGTTTAAAGAAGCAGCGCCTTCGCTGCGCGCTTATTTAAAATAGCTGCAAGACGTGGTTCCCGCTCTGGTGTTGAGGAATGGGGGATCGCAATTAAAAAGCAGCAGCACTTCCATATCCTGCCAGACTGGAAATGTTAAAGATCCCTCCAGCTCCGAGCGCGGTTATGATCTTGGGATCAGCGATGTGATTGCCCCCGTTGCCTCTGGTAACGCTGAGCTCATAAACTGTCTTCATTCAGTGTTTTTTCTGTTATAAATCTAGATAAAAATTCAAATACTACATGGACTGTAATATGACCGGATTATTTTATAATCTGAAAAAGTATAGAAACATTTTTTTATTGTAAAAAAAAAAAATTAAGAGCCCATGAATGATCGGCTGAACCACTTGAATGGGTTTGATAGCACTTTGCACCAATCTGATGGTTTTATAACATCTACAAAACTACAAGTGTCTTCACTGTTGGGCTCATATGTGTGTTCAATAATTTAGCAGAAAAAAGGCTTTGAATTAAAATATTGCTCATTTTATCAACATAGTTTATCAAAATAGTTTTCTATAATTAATTGCAAATTCCAAAAAAAAATTATAGACTCTGCGATAAAAACATTTTCTTTTTAAAACCGCTAGATCCAACAAGTAAAAAGCAAATATTTGGTGTTGCAAAATAGAAAAAGCAATATTGTATTTTGCAAGCAAAAGATATATATTTAGATCCTGATCTCTGTTTTTGATTTGTCACTTCAAACTTCAGCCTTTTTTTCCAACTTTGTGATCAGTTTGGTTTCTGAGTTACTGACGGAGTGTGAAGACAAGTACAGACTCCATCAAATGATCAAATGTCATTTCTTTTTATTTGTTCCTAGTTCTTTTTAGATCAGCGTTGTAAATTAGGTCCATCACTGTTTTTTTAATGTTTACATACAAAGTATGGGCTTCCAAGATAACACACCACCATTTAAGAATCTGTAGATTATATAGAATAATATGGTCCAGAATCATATTGAGCCAAACGTCACAGATTTTGAAACAGACCTGATTCCCATTGGTCCAGACATACATTTTTGTATTAAAATGTTTATAACGTAAGAAAAACAGGAAAACGTAGAAGCAAGGAGATATTCTTTCTGATTTCCTCCTAACGTTTGAACTGATGAGATCGTTTTACGTTCTTTACGATGTGGACTTCAGGTCATTTGGTTTAACTTCACCAATCCGGTTGTCCTGTTTACTGAAATCTCTTTACGAAGCGCATCCGGCTTTTTAGTTTTCTTTGCTTCTCAGACACAATTTTGGTGTTTCCGAAATGAAGAAAAAAAAACAAAACAACATATTATCAAAGGATAAAATGCCGAGGCTGCAATATAAATCTCCAGTGAATCATCTCAGATCATGAGTCTGTGTATAAAACCATGCGCTGCCCGGCTGTGTCAGACGTCATGAAGTTTTCTGGCCCAGTCAGTCGAACTTCGCCCACACAGAGCTGCCTCTACCATCACTTTGCTGGAACACAATGCTGGGCTTGTTTGTGCGCTTACCTGGTAAATGACAGGTAATGATAGACATGAAGCTAAACTTTAAGACATATTTCTGATAAGAAATGTAGCCTTTTCTCCAGGTTTTTAATTTTCTGTATAATTATACATTAATCCTCGCTCCTGCCTTAACGTGTTTCCAGTAATTACAATCTGCTGTCTCTCACCTCTCGTGTTTTTTTTTGGTTTTTTTTCTCAGCTTACTCTTCTGTTGACACTGCTGCAGGGTCTCGAGAAAGTATTCACATCTCAGGTCACCTTTCCAGATTGTGTCACATTGCTAACACAAAATACAACGCGCTTTATTGAGATTTTAGACCGATAGAGCAGAAAACATCTGAAAAACGTCACATTGCCTTAAGAAGTAAGTAGTGGGAACTGATTAAAATGTTTTAATCGAGTCAATTTGGGGTTCTGTAATTAACAGAATTGATCGCATTTTTTTGTCAAAAACCATCAAACAAACAAATTAAGCAACATTTTCAATTCCAAAACTTTTTTTACGGCTACATTATTGAATAAATAGACACATGAGCTCAACATATGTGTATTTAATCTTTTATGTATTTTATTCAACCATCAGATCCGTTCAAATGCTGTTATAACCGTTCAGCTTTCAACTGCATCAAAAACTCCTGATCATTCATGAAACTTCTTGAGAAATGTGGCTCCAGTCTGCGCTGCTGCTACATGTTTAGCACTGAGATGCTATTTTAGGCTTGAATAGCTTCACTGACTCCTTGTAGCACAATCTGAACACAGCAGTGGTTTTTTTTTCCTGTGTCCCATCAGATTGTTTCTGAAGACCAGCTTTGTCGTTGGTCACCTTGTTTGCAGATGTAGCTTGTGCATCAGAGTTACCGGCGTATCAGAAATGCTCGGGACTTTCGTATGTATAAAACATTTAAAAGCAACAAAAATACAATTAATTTTGTCACACTATGTAATGCATTAATCACAGTTAACAATGCTAAAGTCCCTAGTTGCAGCACAGCAAAATGTCAAAAGTTCAAGGTGTTTTTCCCGAGACGTTGGATACGCTGCCTTAGTCGCTTTCCGTAAAATCTGATTGCTTTCAGATTATGAACAATCTTAAATAAATCTGGCTTTGTTCAATTGACAGACTGCCATCTTTATGTTTATTGGCTTTCTTTCTCTCTTTTTAGGAGACGAGGAAACATGAGTGGACGGCCATCATTCCCAACTCTCAGCTCATAGTCATTCCCTTCCCACACAATACTCCCCGCAGGTCAGTAACACTCACCGCAGACATAAAACATTTCAGTTGAAACATAAAAAGCACACACACACACGCACACACACACACACACACACACACACGTTTCTCTTGTAAACTTCTGCCGAAGACACATTTAAACACTGATGCTATTCACGGTTTTATTCAAGCTCCTTTAGCTTGCTGCAGACGGTGTCGGCGTTGTCTCTCAGAGGAAGACAATGCCCGGTGAGCAAACACCACGGCATCGCAGCGTGTGTGCGGGTGTTATTATGGTGCTGTTCACATGTTGTTATGAAAGCCCCGGAGGAGCTCCAGATGGCAGTTCGTCTCTGACAAACACTCACATGTTTCCCTCACCCTCCATACGTTAACAGCCAGGTGTAAAACCACTTAGCTGCCGAATGTTTCAAAATGACGACATATTACTGATCCTGCTAAATTTCAAGTTTTCGAGGAGTCCTTTGATTGTTTCCTTTGTGAAAAATGGGAAGGAAAAACGGCAACAATAGTTCTTCTGTGTGGCTCACAGCTGGAGCTCAATGCAGCAAGAAAAGCTCTTATTCTTTGGACACGTATTAACTCAGCCACAAAAGGTTTGTGTTCTGCCTGTGGTGTCGAAATACCAACACTTTCTCCTGGTTATAGATATAAACTGTACCAAATCACACTTGTGTAATATTAGCAGTGTTAACTTGTTCCTTTGAGATCTTGGAGTGTTTGTTTTGCCATTGCATGATAGGTTAGAGTATGGCTTAGCTCTACTTTTCTGTTGACACCAGAAATAAAAAAAGTTGAAATTTCAAGCTATCTCTAAATTTTGTTACTTGGGAACATTAAGGTTTTTCCTCATGCAGCTACAATGGAGGAAAAAAAGGCAGACAGAACCAAAACCAGATGTGAGGGAATGCATTTTTCCAACAGCCATAAGGTACATGGCGCTCTCTGCGTTTCTGAAACAATGTCAGGAATGTGAACGTAAAGATCACTGGAACTGGAGAATAATCAGTTCAACTTCCGGTAGTGTTCAGTCAAATAAACCAAATCCTTTATACGCTATTTTGTCCATCATACAACCGACTCGTACCACGCCATTATTGGACCCCTTCAGCTGTACATCCATAGGTACGGTATGATTAGGGCGGAGCTACTGGCGTCGCACAACAACACAATCCATTGATTAGCAAAGATGAAAAACGTCTCTGTTTGTGACAAGCATGAGGGATTCTAGTGCGTCACATTTGGCGTTACACTAGTTTGACAACATTTGGGTTTAGCCCCGCCTGGACAACGTCTAGCTGGCGGTGGATACGCTCTTCTGAATATGCCGGACTATAAAACAGCTGAAACACTCAGTGGAAATGAGACAACAGAGTCTGACCTTTTCATCCAACATCACTGTCTCACCTCTCCGACGCTCCCCTAGACAAATGGACAAATGTTCCCATCAACACACCCCAAAACCTCGTGGACCGCTGCAAAGGTTTTACCAATGTCATTTTAAAGCTTTGGCATTAAGAATGAGATGTCATTCAAGGTCATGTGTGTGTCAATACTCTATGCAATTTAGTTTAGATTATCCTCTCAATACCTAATCCAAGGTTATAAGTACGTAAAGCAGTTGCATTGCAAAGATGCTAAACACAATTTGTGTCAACTAGGAAAAAAAAAAACTGTGGTTCCATTTACCTGAAAAGGCTTATAGATATTACACTTTTACTCACCTTCACACTGTATAAAACTGTTGTTTGGGCCTCCATATGTAAATCATATCATCATATGAAGCATTTTCACAGTTTGGAGGTGGTAATCTTATTTTGCTACGGTTTTTAATCCAACAGCTAAACATTTAAACCATAGCAAATGGTTACAAGCTACAAACACAGCGGTGTGTGACATCTTCCTGTTCTTCTCTTTTTAGATGGAGCGCTAAGTTGTACCTCACTCCTAGCAACAGCGTCCTGCTGACGGCCATCGCGCTGATCGGCGTGTGCGTCTTCATCCTTGTGATTATCGGCATCCTCCACTGGAAAGAGAAGGTCGGGACTCAGAAAACACTCACTCGGTGCTCTGCCGTAGTAAATGTTCACACCTTCTCGGTGAAACGCCGCTTCCTGCTACTTCCATTCGTTTATTGGTGAATGAGCGAGAGAGACTGGGTGAGCAGACTGGTCACCACCAGCAGCAGATGGATCTCACTGCCTGTCCTGTAGTCCTCTGGCCTCCCCACTGAGCCCCACACACACACACACAGTCCTTCTCCTCTACCATCTTTCTATCCCTGCGGGCCACAACCTGGAAGGGCGTTCAGCTGTAATTGCCTTCTTCTGTCCTTCCAGCACGGTAGATCTGCTGCTCATTACTGCCTAAATGCGCCCTCCAGGGAGTCGGTGCATGTTTTCTCATGTGTTTTGTGCTTCATTCTGGGCGGGTTGTTCTCAGCAGCACACAATTCAGTCGCTGAGGACACATCCTTGTGACAAAGGATTTTTCTTTGTCGTTTCCCTTTTTCTTCTTCAAACCCTGTGATTGGCGCGTGCCGATCGGAGAAGAGCAGGAACTCTCTGGCATCCTGTCTGAACCATCTGCTACTGCAGAATGTGGGCTGCATGTGTGTGAACATCTACCATATGAGCATGGTTACACACGCACACACACGCCCACCCCCCCCCACACACACACACACACGCAAGAGCTCTTTAATTGTCCTCCATTGAAGGGTAATATCGATGTGAGTACTTACAGAAAAGATCTGGCCTAAACCTGATTATTTTTTTAGCTTCCCTACACAATAACACACACACACACACACACACACAGTACAAACAATATGGGAAGTACATTTAAAAAGAATAGAAAAGAATAATACATATGTTATCAATGCAAAAACTTACCAAGTATGTAAAGAAAATCAATAAAGTCACTAAAATTATGACGTTTAGCTACAGCACAAGTTACATGTCTCTTTAAAAGTCAAAAGCTTATATATAACATTGATTTTGGCTTTAATATCTCTTGACTTTAGCTGTTTGCAAAAGTTCTTCAGAAAATCTTTAGTACCACCAACTTACTGACAGACACTTTAAAGGAAGTTGACTTTCCCAGTTTGTTATTTTGTGTCAAAACCAAGAACTTCTGTTCTGCTGTTGATACTGTGATTGTTCAAGGATACAAATGTAAATATTAATTTTGTTGTTATTCAGACCTTCACCTTTCCATTGGGAACATTTAGAGGAGAGTCTCCCGTTTGGGAAAATGGACGGTTTCTAACCAACCTGAACTTTATACAGTATGAACAACTTCATTTGGTCTGACCAGGATGTATCCTCCTTCTTAACCAATGATGGATCCCCTCGCAAACCCCGCAAGAATAAACAGTATAAACGACGGCTGGATTGATAAATTTAAAAATTAAAAACTTCAATAAAAGGAGAAAGAAATGATTGAACCATTTCTAGAACCTCGTTTAGTTTACATCGTCGTTTTGACTGATGAAATTCAGAAACTCCATTCGATGATTAAATAAACATTGAGGCACATTAAGTATTCACTCTGCATTAACTTTTTAATTCGACCCGAATTGCTAAATGTATTATCAGGTCTCTACACAGATTACCAGTGCTGTGCTCTCAACAGAATATAAAATGCAGTGATTGAAATTCTCACTGAACGTCTCCCTGGGACTTTTTCGCATGTTGCCTTCGCAGGGCACAACAATGAATTTGAAACAGTCAAAACATTGAATTTTAGTCCTTTGTTTTCAGAAACTCATCTTTTACTGACTACATAAAAACTACTTGATTCTTTCGTGAATCACAACTGATTGTAAAACATGTGAACCAAGTGGGTTTTTTTCTTAACTTTCCTCTTTGCCAGGATTTCGTCCTCTAGTCTTGTCTTCAATAAGGGAAGCTTGGTGGAGCTTTATTCCACAAAACCTAATCTCCTTATCCTGAGAAGGGGGGGAAAAAGCAGTTTGTTGTTGCTGCATCATTTGTGTCTTTTTCTGTCTGTAAGGTGAAGGCCTTCGCTGCAAGTCTGCTGCATTTGGCTGAATGTGAACAGAGTTTGGATCTAAGCAGCTTTAAGGATATTTTTACCAGTTGGGGACGAAGCAAAGAACTTATGAAAATATAGAAATGAGTCAAGCTAGCAGCAGGTGGTACTGTGTTGCACATGCAAGCGAGGCGCTGCGTAACAAGCATCAACACTCCTACAGCACTCCTCAGTAGAGAATCAGTTCAAGTTTAAAATAGAGACTGAAGAGCATCATGTCTGGTTGGTTTGAGTCTGTACTCAGTTCAAAGGTTACATTAGTTTGTTGGAAGACTCAGTCTGCTCCTTTGGTAAATATTCAGGGTGAAGATGACAGTCTGCTCTTCTTCGAACAGACCACAATACCAGTTTTGTTTGTATCAAAGTCAACTGAATGTGATTCTGATACAATACAGCTGCAAAGTCGGTTCACCTACCTGGAACAAACGACCTGACCTTATCTGTTAATTACTGAAAGGATCGCATCAAGTTGCTAATATTGTCAACAATCGTTTATGGGACAGCCGCACCTCAAGCTGTACAAAGCTTTAAAGGGGCAGTATTAAATATTTACCAGTTGGTATAATGGTTGTTGGGGCTTGGCGATTCCAAGTTGCCGTTCTTTGCTGCAGTTCTCCAACAGTGAAACAGTGAGCTTTAGAAAAATCTTTTCTTTTTCTTACTTTCCTCACCATTCTGCTCTCTGTGCATGCTGACAAGATAAATACGGCTCCTTGTCCAGCTTCGGGGTCAGACGCTAAGAAATGGGCCTGGGTTCCTCATCCCAATGTATCGCAGGGTCACAGAGAGTCATGAATTAATAATTAAGTTCCTAGAAGAAGAGGAAGAAGACAGAAAATGTTTCAGTTTCATTTATTATTGAAAGAGTATTGAGTCTAGCAGCTATTGCTTGGCTTGCAGTGATTTTTATTGAAAGCTACTATTTCTTTATCCGTGATGGGATTTTTCCCACTAAAATATTTTTCATCAAAAGGTAATTTATGTAAATTCTTCAGTGCAACAAAATAAGATTTTTTTTTTTCCAGGCATTTACCTCCTGGTGTTGTTCAATGGGCTTGATGCCAGTGTAGGGTTTTTACCTGGACTCATCAAACCCTTCTACCTCCCCAGACATGTTTTATTAATCTTCCTTATTGATGTTTTATTTCTATTGAGCCTGCATCTCACCACTCCTTATGATACAATTGAACGTTTTTAGTTTTTTTATTCCTGTCGGCGCTCACATTTTCTTTACCGTATTTTACAGGTTTAAACTAATAGCTGTTAATTCCAAACATTATTCCTGAATTGCCTGATTAATCGATAAAGACGTGAGACAAGATGGTCCGCCTCGCTGTACTACCACTAATCTCCTTTAATCTCCCGTGGCAACCATTCGGCTGTGCAAAACGCCTGTTGGGACCCAGCTCCACCTTTGAGGCGCAGCTCCTCCTCGGAGCTGGAGGTTTCAGGCTTCAGAGCTTCCACCTCACAGAGCAGCCCTCACCTGAAACTCCTCCACTCAGCTCCTTCAGACTAGCCCGCAGCAATTAGCAAACACCTGGTGGAATAGAGTATCTGCTGAGCTCATTATAGGACCTAGTTCTCATTGAAATGCTGGTAAAAAAAAAAAAACATTGTTAAATAGAGGAGCCAGGTTGTGATGACTTCCTGAAGGTGGAGTTTCAAAAAGAGCTGCAGCTTCTTAAAGAGACAGAGGCCCAATTTCAAGGAGTTAAATTATGAAGTCAATTTTCTTTTAAGTTACATTTCATAAATATTTATACTTTTTTTAAATCTGAAGGTAACATAGTTACTTGATTGTGCTATGAAATGGGATTGTCTGGAAAACACATACTGCTGCCCCTGTAAGGCTGCAGTTGGTGCCAAGACTGTATTGTCAACAATATCTTACAATAACATATAATTATCCAGTCATAGTTTCAAATTTTGTCAACTTTTAAAATTTTTCAACACAAAAATATTGATGACTGCCCAGGTTCATCTATAAAAGAGGCTTGTGTCAATAAAAGCTGTGATTCCTGAACTCTCCTTAAATTTAAACTGTGAACTCTCACTTTAAAACCAACAGGTTCCGTTCAGACTTTCTAAAAACTCTACATCTCTGCTTCATTTGAGACTATCCACCCCTCCTGCCCATCCAGGGAATCCAGATTGTTTTACACCGGCTGTGAACACCCTCCCTCATATCTCTTCTCCTCTCAACCCGCTTACAGTGGGGGTTCGTCCGGTAAGGTCAGGGTGAGACAGCTGATTGACATTTAGCATTTCTGTCTGTTTGCACTGCCGCCTCTGGTATTTGCTCCTCTAATAACAAAGTCAGATAGAGGGCAGAAACACAAGGGTAGAGGTGGGGGGGGGAGGTAAAAGATGTGTTGTCCAGGCTAAACAGCCGACGTGGCTTTGACAGAAAATCCTGTGAGCTTCTGTGCATTTCTGTCGTTAGTGGCGATATTTAGAATGTCTTCTTAAATCAAAGCCAGACAGGAATGGAAATTAGATTTTTAAAACATAAAGCAGAATCTAATCAATCTGATCTTCACACAGGTCAAATTTAATTAGCTGGCATTTAATCCCGGTCATGCTCCAGTGGAGCTACCTACCTGCTTTCAGACACAAACTCAACACTACAGTATGTCTATAAAAATCTATTGACAGAAACATGTCAATGCAGCGCTGCCTAATAATTATTCAAGCCTCAGGATGATTATTAGGTGGCGCGCCTTGGCTAGTCAATTACAGCAACATCAGCCCCCAGTGGATCGGTCGTCTGAAGGAAATCAGTCCATCAGCTGAAAACGTTGAGCATCAGAACAGGACAGCATTCAATATGAGACCGGCCTTTCTTTGAAGAGAGATGAAGGCTTTATTCCAAACCGAAAGTGACAGGATAAAGAAAATAGAGTAAACATGTCACTGTCCGTCTATTGGGCTCAACACCAGGCTGAAGAAAAGATGGAATCTGGATTTTTGGATGCAATGTTCTCTGATAATTAGTCAACATGTTAAGCAATGTTTTAAAAAGTATTTTCTTAGATAGTTCAAAGCTGATGCCTGTTTTCTAATGTGTTATCTGTGATCTTGGAATATTGATTGCACTGTCTGAATGATTTATTATTAAATCGTTCTGTTTTTACTTTCAGATACTTTTAATTAGCTTGTTTTCATCTGTCAGTCTTTAATATGTGGACTTTCATATTGTCAAAGTTTTGGATTTTTTTAGTGAGGTTATGTCAAAGTTAACATTTATAAGCAGTTAATATTTTACTTACGGTGTTTGATGCTGTTGGCTTATTCATTTTATTTTAATTCAAATTAGTTTGCCCTGGAGGCTGAAGCTAACAGCTTGTCCAACGAGACAGAACCGAACCGAACCACCAAACCAAATGTAATTTGAAAAAGTCAATACTGTTGGTAGACATAACCTTCTGTGTAAATAATCTATCAATGCAAACAGAACTTACTTAAAAACTTACTTATATACTTAAAATAGCATTTGATTTAAAAAAAAAAAGACGTTCTTTAAGACAATAGTACTTTGCTTTGGTGTTAGCCTCACTGTTAGCTTTATCTTCTGGAACGAGCTAATCTGTGTTTATGCTAAAAGAAAACACAGATGAATCTAGGGTGTTAGATATCTATAAACTAGCTTCAAACACTTGCAGTGATATTCAAAGAAATCATCCATCTTGTTTGTTCTTGACATTTATTCACCGTACTCTGCAACTAAACTCAAATATTACGCCAATAAAAAATGTTTCTTACAAAACACATTTTAAAATGTGAGCCTTTCGTGTTGGTGAAACTGCTAACGGTACAAAGTGGTTAAAATTATGTCCACCTGGCCAAAACACAAAATGACAGAATATGATCACACATTTCTAAGTGCTTCTGCTTGTAATTTCCTCACACCTACATGGAAGCTGTTTGTGGATACAAATGTTCTTTCTGGACATAAAAAGGCTGCCTGGGAATAAATTAGCAGTCTTGATTCTTTGCAGCAGTGGAGACGAAGCTGACACGAGTCTTTAGCTCCGCTACTAAATGCCATTCAGACTGTTGAAGTCCTCAGGCTGTTCTTTTATAGATGTAAAGTTTTTGAACATACACAATTCTTTCAAATTGATTATTTTATATGAAATATTTGGCCAACATGTGCCTGCCCCTGCTGACATTATGAGTGAGCTGATTTATTCTTCATCTTACCCAACCATCCCTGCTTCCTGCCCGTGTCAGTGACCAGGTGATGAATGCTCAACACTTATCATCAACTGCTGTTTGGCGGCAAACACAAGGATAAAAGCGTTGAACAATCTCCTCATATGAAATGCCGTTCCAGGTTCTTTGAACTGTATATTGTGGGTCACCTGGTTACATATGTTGTTTTGTGTGACATTAGGGATTCACACATCTTCTTTTTTAGTGAATGAGTCAGTAGTTCCAACACACAGACCGTGTCTGTTTGCTCTGCAGAAAATAACACTTCAGCTTTCTAAAACTCCGCCCTCTCGTTATTTAGCTTTCTGCCATAATCAGACATTATGAATTGCAATTTATTTTTTATTTCGTTGCCTTTTTAGAAATGCGCAAATAATTTTTCGTACTGCTGCGTCGTTTTGCGATCTGAGAGGAATCAAATCTGAATGCAGTTCTGACAGCAGTTCGTTCCACAAGCCACAGGTCCTGTGTGAAATATCATTCGCATGCTTTCACACCTCCATGGTCCAGGGAAATTTGTGCACTTGGACAGGAATGCTGAAATATTTCACAACTTCATCTGGTCTGGTTCACTTTCGCACTGCACTTCCTGAAAGGCAGACCAGACCACCTGGACCAGGTCACGGAGTCACAGCAGCTGCTCCTCTGGGCTCCATGACAGGAAGCTGCTGAGGACGAGCAGCAGGCGAGGCAGAGCGCTGACCGACGCGTAGCGACCAAACCAGAGGGAGGAGAAACCACACCACTGTCAGTCAGACACAACTTACCTGTTTGCTTCTCTTTGTTTGGTTTTTTCTTTCTCTTTCTTTGTTCTCTCTACTTTATTTCTGTCTTTCTTTTATCTTTTTTGTTTCTTCCTCTCTTTTTCTTTCTTTATCTCGGTTTGTTTCTTTCTCTCTTTCTTTGTTTTTGTCTTCCTTTCTTTCTTTGCTTCTTTTTGTTTCCCTTTTTGTTTCTTCCTTGTTTCTCTTTCTTTCCTTCCTTCTTTCTTTTTCATTTTTGATTTCTTGCTTTCTCTTTCTCTGT
Source organism: Gambusia affinis (assembly GCF_019740435.1). NCBI lineage: Eukaryota > Metazoa > Chordata > Actinopteri > Cyprinodontiformes > Poeciliidae > Gambusia > Gambusia affinis. Next base: position 28,342,052 of record NC_057869.1, on the reverse strand, counting down.
TTCCCTTTTTTCTTTTTTTCATTTGTTCTTTCTCTCTATTTCTTTGTCTCTTTCTTTCTACTCTTTCTATTTCTGTCTCCCACATTCTTTGCTCTCTTTCATTGTTTTTTCTCTTTCTTTCTCTCTACTTTTCTGTCTCTCTCTCTCTTCCTTTCATCCTGACTTGAGTTCAGATGACCTTTGACACTGCCACAGGAAGTGGAGGAAGTAATCTGGTCTGGTCTGGTGGGGTGTGAGTCCCCGTGATGAAAACCACCAGAATCTTCTGGTTTGGTTTAAAGTATCAACCAAAACCGTTGAACCTCCTGCTCCTCCCAGCTTTGTGAAAGTCTACACAGATATATAATTTTCGTTATTAACAGAGATTGTGAAATTTGACAGGCTTTCCTGTTGGATTTCGTCAGTGAGGATTCAAAGAGGACCCTGTGAAATCTCAGTGCCTGAAAACCCGAACTGCTACACCTGAGTAAAAAAAAAAAAAAAACTCCCTGCGAGGCGTCAGTGACACTCTGAAAACCTCTGACTGTGCACACACTTCATCTCTGCGTCTCAGGTTTATCTGCCAACCATGGAGAGGAAACTCAAATAAACAAGATCCAAAAGCACTGCTGTCTGTTCACAGCCTGAGCTCATTTAAAATGCAGGGGGGGGCAGAAACACCGGCCCAGGATGTGAAGAGTCAGAAATGAAACTTTACAAAACACACACACACACACACACACACACACACACACACACACACACACACACACACACACACACAGTGTTCTTCTGGATCAGAGGTCAACACCACCTGCACCTTCTTTCAATTAAAGAATCAGCAGTAGTCATAATGTTGGTGTAGCGCACACTGCTAACCACTGACTTGAAATAACGTATTTTTTTTGTTTTTGTTTTTTGTTTTTTAATACTGTACTTATGCATTTTCAACGTACAAAACAGAGCATCCATATAAAGAATAACCTCAGCTATTAACCATTTTTTCCAAATCCATCGTTGCCAAAACAGGCTGGTAACACATTACAACGATGCCTCATGCAGTCATCTGCAACTTTAAACGACACATAAATAAATATTCAAACACAATTTGGACGTTGAAGTGTCAGTAGATTTCCTTCTGCAGATTAATATTATAGAAATACTTACCAAATATGATGGAATCTGGGGGGTTTTTTCAGTTTGTTTTCGTTTTTGGGTTGTTGTTTTTTTCAGCACCACAGTTCAAAGCAGCAGTCTGCTCCTGTCAGCTCTGACTTCATATAGTTGAGGTGCTAAACTGCATTTTGTTCACAGCTACCTTACGTTCTACAAAGAAAATGTAAATGTAATGAAACTTTGAGTAAATGTTTTGTGTTTGTTGATGTTTCTCCAAAGTGCCTCCCAACCTTTTACATTTGGTAAATAGTTACAATGTTCCTTAATTCTACTATTGAAGCATGTTTATACGCGTGCTGAATTTGCAGATTGTGCACACACCAAACAGTCTTTTCAAACGTTTTTGTGCAGAACTTGAAAGAGTTAAAAAAAAAAAGAAAAAGAATAAGAAGCCTAAAATGAAACAGGAACAATGAGAATCGACAGTTCATGTTCTGTTTCTATGTCATAAAATATTAAATCCAATTTATTTACATAGTACCAATTCACAACAAATGTCGTCTCAAGACACTTTACAAAAAGATAAATAAAATTATTTCAATCCAATCATGCAATCATAGTTATCAATTGCATAGAATCACAATTTGGTTAGATTTGAAGGTTTATGGTTCATTTTGGTTGTACTTTAAATTACTGTAGATGTTTGTCATTGTTTTTGTTGACAAACTGTATTTTTTATTTTTCCTGTAAGGTAGAGTTGCAGCAGAACACATCTGGTTCAGGTTGCTCTGACGTCATGAGACGTTGCTATGGTAGACCTCAGCAACGAGACTGACTCTCTGTGCCGTGTCTTCCTGTGTGTCCCACAGAAAGCAGACGACCGAGAGAAAAGGCAGGAAGCCCACCGTTTCCATTTTGACGCCATGTGAAGGAGCAACGCTGCGCCACGGCAACGACCCCAATTCCCCCCTGACCTCCCGACCTCCCTCCTCATCCACACGCTCAGTTTGACCCACACTCATTTCAGGGGCCAATAAATTGATACTCATGTGCCCTAAAGCGTTTCTTTTTTCTTTTCTTTTTTTTTTTTTTAAATATCTTTTTGTCAATGAGTCAGATGTGAAATATTTCTGTTCCATTTGATTTATTCATTCCGGTGTTAGAAGCACAGCCTGACAGGGAGCACTGTGGAGGTTTAAGCAGCGGCTTCTCGGGACGGACTCAACAGAGATTTGTGTTCGCACGTAACTCCACATCTGCTTGTTGCTATGGTTTTTATTTAAGTCAAACTTTCATTAAAGGTTAGCATCTGTTGGGTCAAGTGTTGAAGCGGGTAATGTTAACTTGAAATCCATGTCATTTCTTATCATTTTTGTAGTTTTTTTTTTTTCCCTCTCTTCTGGCTTTTTCTGTGAATTTGAACAGATACACCAGAAGCTAAATAGAAGTGGACCAGTACAAGTTGAAGCTTTGCTGACTGCAAATTCAGATTTTCCCCAGTTGATTGTCTCAAAGCTTATCACAGAAGTAAAAAAAAAAAAAAAAAAAAAGTATCTGCAACTCTTCTGCACTGGACCGAGGGAACAGTCTGAACACTGTCGGTCCTGCTGGTCCAAGCCCAGATTACTGTGATTGGATCTGGATTCTTCTGTCTTGTTATAGCCGAAGCATTTCACTTCTGCAAAAATATGTTGTTTGTTTTCCATCTTTATTAAAAGTGCCATCATGCTGTGACAGTGTTGTATGAGAGAGATCATCTGTGAAAAAATTGTGCTCCTCCACTTCCTCGGCGATCTACTTTTGCGGCCTTGCATGAAAATGCTTCACCCCTGATCAAAAACAAAACATCAGAGCCGGGAGGAGGGCTTAGCGCTGTCAATCATCCTCATGTACTTGCTGCTCAATATGCTATTGGTGGATAAACAGAAAAACAATTTCTCCGTAGTCATTGGTAGCTATGCTAACTGTTGTGTTGAGCCTACTGTATCTAAAGTGATTGACAGCACTAAGACCCTCCTCCTGTCTCTGATTGGTTGCTTCTGCCTTGGTGGTGTATTTCTGTTGAGAAGGCAGAAGTGAAAATAATCTTTTTCACAGATTATTTGTCTTACATTTCTGTCACCACATAATGATCATTTTAACAAAACATGTATGTTTTTGTAAAAGTCACATACTGCAGCTTCAAAAGCTTGATTGAGCCACGCCTTCCGACTCGCCATGTTATTTATTCTCCACTGATGAGCAACACGCCGTCGATGTTTGCACTTTCTTTACTTAATTATTAATCGTGGGTGTGTTTTTCTGTAACTTATTCTGTATCGTGAGTTCTGCTTGCAAATAAACGTCCAGGCATCTAACCGTGTTTAGCTTACATGTTGGCTGAGAATAAAGGTTTCTTCTCGTGTCAGTGTACCTTATGACTATAATTTTTTTTAGAAGTTATTGTGACCGCTTCCCGCACCACGCTGCCTCGTCCACCGCCTCTGCGCGTTTCTCCCCTGAAGACGCTGCGGAAGAACACCGTGTTTGTGCGGTGGCTGGGAAGCTGGAGGAAAAACGGTCTAAATGTGTGATGAGTTCAGCATCAGTGAAATTAAACGGCCTTTAATTTTTCAGAGGACCCCCAGAGGCGGCTCTGAGCATCCCAGTGGGCTCCCCGCCACACTTCAGGAACCGACCTGGTGAACAGCCTATAACGCGTGGTGAGAGTCAGCCCTCCCCGCTCTGCAGCGACAGTAAGTGGGGCTGAACTGAAGCTTGGCTGCCTGTGAGGAGAAGGAGGAGGGTCTACAAGCTATTATGAAGATAAGCAGGAATAGACTGAATAAAAAAGGAAATCTTTAAAAAGTAAAAGTATACATTTTAATAAGGACTATTTTGAGGCTATATTGGTCATTTCTTTATAAATGTAATGCTGACTTACAATTAATTTCCATCCTCTACTTTGTTTCTGAGAAAAAGAAAATGCTCCCTTGATGTTTCAATCAGCGTTTAGTGATGAATACGCTAGTTGAGTTAATGTAGGGTGACCAGACGTCCTCTTTTTCCCGGACATGTCCTACTTTTCAGACCTAAAAAAATGTCCGGGGGGGAATTTCAAAATCGTCCGGGATTTTGGTCAACTGCCTCAAAACACATTACAAGCTAATGGTTACTGTCATTATTGATGTTTGACAACCAGCAGGCAAAAACTTTATATAGGTTGTAATGTTAATAAATATAAAATAAGGTATAAGGTCTGCAGTTGGCCATGTTTGTTTATTGGAGAAAACATTTACGTTCATATCCAACTCCAACTGGTTTAGCCCTGGTGCTAACCTGCTAGCCTAACGTGCTAGCAGGTTGTTAGTGTTTGTTTGGGGTTCCATTTAATTATTTCACTATGAAGTCATAAATTTAGCCTTTTTTTAAGCTAATGTCTGATTCATCAGAGAGGAAAATGTGTAGAAATTACTTGAATTTTAAGTAAATTATGTTAAAAACTTGAGAATTTAGCTAGTTTTTGTGTTATTTTTATTTAATGTCTCGTTAAAAATCTTTTTCAAGAGAGACCCGGTCAAGACTGGTGGCAGCATTTTTGTAAAAGTGTGGAATATATTTTGAAAATGTGTTTGAGTTTAACTCTGCGTCCTTTTCTTCAGTAATTACTTGGATGTATTGATTAACCGATACATGAAAAATGTAGGCAAGGTGTCCGGGTGTCAACCTGAAGTTCAGCAGATTTACTTCCACAAGGGGAGCACTACAACGTTCACCATGATGCTCCAAATAACTATTATAAAGTGCTTCTGGTTTATTTTAAGTGCAGTGGATAAGGAGATGGACGAGACAAGAAAGGGAGAGAAGCATAAGAAGAATGGAGAAAATACAAGAAAACATAGGATTCTACCTCCAGAAAAAGAGGGAAACCCCTGAGAAACCATAACGAAACAATATAAGTGACTGGATCAGTACCAGGCAAAGAACTCCACTTCAGCGCTGCTCAATTAAAAGTATTTAAAGATGAAAACACGTTGGGAACTTTTGGACTCTTTTTAAAAGGGAGGTTTCTCTGAACGGGAGGCTGCGGTTGCTGCTCCAAAGAAAGTTGATCAACAGGTCAACACACTGACAGACTCCATGAACGGAAGGACGGTGACTCTTTCTGAAACATGTGAGGCTGCTGCTATTTTTTTTTTTCTATGAAACGACGAAAGAGGTGATTTCATTATCATTTTGAGATGTTTATTCTTGCTCAAATCGATAAATGGATGGGGAACGTTTCATCAAATTGCGTCATAATTTGCACACTAACATTGCCTATTAATTCTGCACACATTTCCTCCTAACAGAGCGAAAACACAACTTGCCTAATCGCTGTGCACACAGCGTGACATGAAAGCTACATTTCATCTCAACATTTGTTGTTGTTTTTATTTTTATGCATTTATTTATTACGGCTTGTGAATCTTTAACAATAGAAATAAAAAGTCAATTTTTTTAACCATCCATGAATCAAAAATCCGGAGGGGAAAAAAAGATGTTTTCTTGATTATTTTTATTTGTTCGCCGGTTAAATGCAAACAATATCTCAACCGGAAGATGAAGCCCTGTGTGGAGTTGCACCTTGACGACGCCGCTGACAGGCAGTCATTGATGTAAGCAGCAGCGCGGCTTAAATGCGCTTCGTTCAGGAGGAGCGCTTCTTGGTTCTGACGCGGACTGAGCCCGGAGAGCGCCTCTCCTCCCGCTCCTGCTCTGTGTTTTTTCTCTCTCTCTCTCTCTCTCTCTCTCTCTCTCTCTCTCTCTCTTCCTCCCTCCCTCCCTCCTTTGTCTCCATTATTACTCTATCCGCGTGCGCATTTTTGGATAGCATCCTTCCCCCTCGTGCGCGCATCGTCCCTGCCTCCTCGTCTCTTTGCCCGTCTTCGGTGCGCTCCAGCCGAAAGCGGACCGGACTCTGCGAGGTGAGGATGTCCGGCTGAGGTTCGGAGTGGAGCGGGATTTTCCAGCTGCTTCCAAAGCTGCCAGTTGCGGGCGCGCTTCTCTGTGATGGATTTACTGTTGCTGGAAAGTTGGATTTTCGTGACCCGGTTTACAATGCCCAGATCAGGGGAAGATTTTTGAGAAGAGGGCGCTTTGCGAATTGCACCGGGAGAAGAGATGCACAGAGGTGAGTTCAATGCGCGCAGAGAATGTGCGCCGCGCACAGACAGGAGCTCCGCTCCCATCCTCTGGGTGAGCCTCAGTTAAATCAATTAAACTTGTCCTCCGTGTCTCGGTTGGCTTCGCAAATGAACACGTGTCCATTCAAGAGGTTTATGTCGTTTCGACTCTTTGATCATTGGACCTAAACTAGCACTGTAAAGTGATCCACCTGCTGGTTTCTTTCTGTGGGTCTGGTAATGGTTGACAGCAGAGCAGCCTGTAGGTAAAGAGAGACGAAACTGCATTCATGTCAGTCAGTATGGGTCGATTTTTACGTTGAGCTTTCACTCGAATCTTTAGTTCGGATTTAATTTATGTACGGTGTCTTCATTTTTGCAATCAGTTTAAGATTAGAGAGGCGTTACAAATAGCCTAAATGTTTAATTTTGCTTTATCACTATATACATATGTATATATAAGAAAAGACACCGCAGCCAACCCGAAGGCACATCTGAGTCGTCGTGACATCAAAGGTCAGATACCGAATCCATTAAAAAAAGAATTAGACGAAGAAGAAGAAGAAGAGGGATACAAACCTATCACTAAGCAGAGACTGACATGACTAACCCGATGTTGGCTTATATCTATGATGGGAAATATTTGTTATCCTTCTTATCTCAACGTCCTAACAGACGCGGGCTTTGTGTGAACAGAGGAACAACTTCCCAGTACTGCCTTGAAGCCCTTTCTTCTGGTTGCGGTGAATCTCTCCAGGTGGAGCGGAGCAGTCATCAGACCGGCATGCACGCTGCCCAGCACGCGCCACCGTTCGCGCTCCGTTCCTATTGACTGTCTCGCGCCATCAACACCTGTGAAACACTTGTCGCAGCACACAGAAGAAGCGCGCGCCTTATGGGGCTCGTGGTTGTTTGATGTAATTGGTTCGAAATCAGTCAGGTTGATTGGATATATATACGTATATGTATACGTGTCCAGATTGTATCATCACATCCCACTTGATGCTGGAGTTAAAGGGCGTGTTTCCCTTCTCTTAACCGGCCTGCTGTTGCAGAGGCTATAATGTGGTTATCTCCTCCTGTGATCGGACAGGCGTATTCCACCTCAAATCTGTTATTGTGTTTTGTCAGACAGCAGTGTTTATACAAGTGTCCGTTTGTTGAAAACTGATTATTACAAGGTAAAGCAAGAATCTTGGAAGATAGACGGGTGATTAAAACTTTTAGGCAATCCTTTTAATATTGTCTTGAGACAAAAGAGCCCTTTAAATTGTAATTATTGGTGCTTTTAAAGCCAGTGTTTTTCGAAATGTGTGCCACTGGGGGGCGCTCAAAAAGTTGGAGGGAAAATGAGGGGGAAGAAAGCAAAATTAAAAAAAAACGAATCTATCTTCTGAGGAGCCCCCAAACGGACATTTAAGAAAAAATAAATACATTTAAAAATAAATAAATAAATATACTTTCTCGTGAGTACCTGATAGTGTCTCGTGCTTATTTCTTACGCATGAGATATTATCTGGGGCGCACGAGAAAGTTTATTTTTTTCGTTCATTGTCAGGAAAAAGACCGAAGGAGCCGTCCAGGATGAAGCCCTGTCATGTCCGACTAAAGTCAGAAGGTATCGGGCCGGTTTTATACTAAACGAATATAATAATTATTGGATATTAATTAAAACGAGAAAAAGAAAGCTTCTTTACATATCAGACAAAAGCTAATGCTATGTGGGCGGCCATAGCATGGTAACGTTTGGGAACCCCTGTTTAAACTAACATATTATACATTTCACACACTGTTCTAAAACTGTTCAGTATTGTTTCATTCAGTTCAATACAAACACGTCTTTGTCTGGTGATTTAAAGCTGGTCAATTTCATTCTGTAGTCCATTGACTGCCCTCTCTCCAATGAAAGCAATAGAAATGTTGATCAGGGTGCACTTCTCTTTTATTACAAGTGTTTATACTGCATCTGATACACTGACGCCCTGGGCAAAGAGCAGTGTCACCCAGGAGAAAAACCAGCTCTGTGCCAAACAGCAGAATAAAGGAATAATGTGTTGTTTTCTTCTTCTTCTTCTTCTTCTTCTTCTTCTTCTTCTTCAGTTAGTTTGAGCGTGGCAGGATTGACGATGGCAGCGTTTGAGTATTTTTAAAACTGCATCTCTCCTGGGATTTCCGTGCTCTGAAGTCTCTGGGGTTTCAGTCAGAATGGTGAAGCAAACAAACAGTCTCTGGAAGTGTGATGAGAAGAAAAGCGTCACTCAGACAGCACCGCGCACTCAAGATGGAAGCAGCATCAGAAATGACACGTTAGGTTTCGCTGCTTTCGGCCAAAATGTGATGCCGGAATTAAAACGGCCACAAAAATGGACTTTTGAACAGAAGAGAGAGAGAGGGACAGAGAAAGAGAGACAGAGAGAGAAGTCTTGCTTTATGAGTCTGTGTTTTTGCTGAGGCTGCAGATGGTGTTGGCCTGGAATCTGGCGTCACGTGCGCGAATCCACCGAGTTGACCTCCCAATACCAAATAAGGAGCTTGAACTCAACCGTCTGAGTGTTTCTGATCAGGAATATTTTGATGGGCGCAGCTAACGATCCGCTAATGAGTATTTTTGGCAGATGGAGGAGTTGAGCTGTCACTGCTGACATCAGATCTAAATCCAGGATGGGCTAAAAGCAGCAGCATAGGTGTGCAGCTGACAAGTCTGCAGGAATGATGTGATGCAATCATGTCACCGAGGAGCAGATTCTTAAAGCTCGGAGGGAGGAAAACTAGGTTGTTTTGACAGCATGGTGATGCCCCCACTGTCTTTTCAAATGAAAAGGATTTTAGGGCGTGTATTTGGATCTTATTGTGTCGGGCCACCAAAGAGATGGAGTGTGTTTGTAGTCGGGGCCAGCCATCCATTCTCAGGGCCGCCGTTTCAGCCGTTTCAGCTGTTTCAGCTTTGTGTGACAGATGGCTGGAGTGGACCCTTTCCCTCCCTCCTTCCGGCCTTAAATTCAGCCCGCGAGCCGAAGTGGGGAAGTGATGTGGAGAAGAAGTGACGTGACCCAGAATAGCGGGGTTGAACCCGAGGTAGTTTCTCCTCCTCCTTTAAAACAAACTGAAGGTCAGGAAACCCCCCGTGGGGTGTGATGATGACCTCAGCCGTGTCTCAGGGTGATTATGGTGTTTCCTAATCGACTTAATTCTTTCTGTTTGTTTTAGCAACAGAGCGAGTTGATTTCTTAAAGCGATTGCAGCCTCTCATTTATTGATGATATTACAAAATAGCTCCCGGCCGTTGCATAAATTAGGCAAGTTTAATAAGACGAGAGGAAAAAAAAAGAAACATTCCAGCTACTCTTTCCCGTGAGGTTTCCTCCAGGTGAACCGCGGTTCTGTGCCTGATTCACGGGATGTGATGTGAACAAAAGGCTTTAATAAGAGCTTCTAGATCCGCTCGGTTAGCCGGTGCCTGAACTTAGGTGGTCCGCACTCCAAATATGCCCGTGGTAGTTCATTCTCCCACCTTCGACACTTCATTGCAAGACAATGTAGATAGCGTTAATGAGGATCCCGGAGCCTGAGGGTCGTGAATATGTGTGCTTTTTCAAAATGAGTTCAATCACAGCCCACAGCCTCTGGTACCGAGGAGCGTCTCCGCTGCACACTTTGCCTTTGCTGGCCTCCTTCTCCACCGTCCTTCATTTAGACGATGTGCTCAACTTTACATCACTCTATAATGCACAGAGTGAGTGGGCCAAGCTATTACTAACTCTGTGGCAATTCACTAGACAACGTCTGATCTGTTCACATGTCCTATGTTTCATGAGTCAGGTACATTCTCTGAATTCTTTGTGTTTCTGGTGGTGTTTTTTTTTTTTTTTAAACTGTCTTTTTTCTTTAAATCCATTCCTTGTTCAGCTTTAGCTATCCATTAAGTTTTAATGTTCTAACTTAATCCCATTATCCTGCCATCCATGTCTATTAATCTTTGATGAAATACTTTTTCATGCACTGGCTATTAGACGTTGTGCGTGTCCCCAGTCTCCTTCGAGCAGAAGTAGAAACCATCACTGCCATGGAGCCTCGGCTCACACAATGTCTGTGTTATCACCAGTGTTTGCAAATAAGTTGTCGCTTCTCCGCACAGTTTCTGTTTTTTCTCCGATTTTTCCTCCGAAGGCGGTAGAGAACAGTTTGCTTCGGCTACGTTTTGTTGAAGTGTCTTTCTTTGGAATTGGAAACAAAATGTGTTTGATCGATTAATTCCACTAATTTCTACACCTGTGCTGTGAGAAACTGGCAAATTGTTAATCAGGAAGTTAATTGGTACTTCTCCAATATCACATACGATGACACCAATACCAAGCTAGGTGTTTCTTGATTGGTGGATATCGATGTTATGCTGAGAGGTGGAAAAAGAAGTCGGTCAATCTCGGCTGTAAAGCAACAAAGCTGGTTTATTAAGTCTGTTGCAAAACAGCAGAATTTTTTTTAAAAAAGGCAGCCCTCCCATGAGTCTATACACCGGTTAAGCCCCGCCTTCTCAATTTGCATCAGCCAATCACCTCAGCCTTCCAGAGTGTAGGGGGAAGGGAAACAGTTAACTTTCAGACACACTGTGTAGATGCCAACAATTATTTATCAATAATAAACTATCAGGCAGACATTCTATGTATGCAAAATTGCATTGCAACAAGGGGGAGAAGAAGGGAAGCATGAGCAGCCACACTGAGGGTGATTGACAGCGCAAAAGACCCGCCTCCTGGCTCTGATTGGTTGTTCCCAGTTAGTGCTTTGAAAAGGCAGAGGAGATTGATTTTTTAAATATAGATTATCTGTCTTATGCCGCACTCCCACATCATAGTTTCAAGAAATATGTGAGAAAAAAAATATTTTGTATAAAAGTCACAGACTGCAGCTTCAAGTGATCCACGCTCAAATTGGAGGGATGGATGTTTTCATGAAAAAGCAGTGGTGCAGTTTGTTACCTGCAGATCAGATCTACGTTTGAGTTTAGGCTGCGGCTGCTGCTGCAAGCTCGCCGCATGTCTTGCACCTTCTCTTGATGGGCCGCCCAGCAGTGGGGCGTGCAGCCTCTCAAACACAACAAGATGTCAACCACGTCTACACACATCGCTTAAGGTCATTCCAAAATCCATCGATAAGAATCAGTCATTCTGTAGCTGCCTTGGGGTATTTCCCTGAAGAAAAAAAAAGAAAAAGAAGAAATAATGATTCAAAAAGGCCTGAGAGGGAACGAATCTGGTTGTTGGAGTTACAGTTTGAAATAAAATTGTAAAACCCTGACGCACACCTTGTGCTTTGCTTGTTATCTAATTAATAGTTGAGCATCCCACCATTCCCCCCCCCATCGTCTCTTCATAAGTACCTCATGTTGACAGTTTGTGTAATTGCCATGTGGACACAGAGGTCCTTCTGAGACAGCTTCCTCCTGAAATGAATTTAATACTATCTGTCACAGCTCTGCCGTGTATTAAATGTAAATAATTCAGTCACAGATATCATAAATCCATAGTCTACTGTAATTAATTAAAACTGAGTAAGACCTGCAGCTGATCGAATCCATTGTGGTTTGAGTGATTTCAACTTCTTGCTGACTATTTAACTTCAGGTGTGTTTTAATGTAATGTTCAGACACTGAGGAGTAATGTGTGACCTTTCTGCTTCACAGCGTGGATTCTCTTCTTTCTGGTAGAAGAGGGCTTTGCACTGGCACAGAGAACTAAAGGTGAGCTACGGCAAAACTTTAACGTCATTTTACACCACATGCACAGCTACGGTATGCCAAAAATGCCACATTAAATTAGTAGATGAATACTTTCTTTATTTATGAAAATGTATTGCAAATATATGATTAGGTGCATGATTAAATATTTGCATTTACAATCAGTTTATTAAAATTGTACGTTATTCTGTACAGATATTCTTTTCAACAGTTTTTTGTCACATTTGGTTATTTTTTTGTCATTGTGGTTGATCAAATAGACACTGAAAACTAAAGATATTTAATAATCACTTATTTACACTGTTTTCCAGTATTAAATCGGTTATCTGTCAGTTTATTTCTAATCTATTTTGCATTCATTTGAATTGTGAGACTTTTAGGGCCTCCGTAAAAACAACCTTTCTCCTTAATTCAGTTTTCTCTCTCCTCCCGTTTTATTCCCTACCTGCTCTTTTGTTTTCTCTTGCTGTCCTTCCCTCCGATCCTTTTGCCATCTAATCATTCTCTCATTGATCCACTGATCCAATAACCGGTCTGTTTCTCCCCTGTTCTGTCCTTTTCTCTGGCCTCAGACTCCCCAGGTGACCCCGGCGGTCAGAGCCCCGGCCAAAACGACTGCGGCACGTGGGTCCGCAACATCAACGGCGGGGTGTTCATGTCACCGAACTACCCCAACACCTACCCACCCAACAAGGAGTGTGTTTACATCCTGGAAGGTATTGCGTCTGGCCGCTTTTAGCCGTTTCCTGCTCTGTTGCATCAGTTTCCTCCAGAGGGCGCTCTCTGCAGACTCAGGGTGGGCGTTTCCAAAGAGCTAACTCTGATTGGCCGGTTCCTACTGCAGAAATCCTTCCAAAACCTGTGACTGTCTGAAAAGTTTCTGGTTTAACTTTAAAAAGTTAAACAAGAAAACAAGAAGTTAACAATATTTCTTTGACTCAAGGTCATTTAAAGTAACACAATTTTTTTGAATGATGTTTTTTTAAATATCTGTATGAGTTTGACATTATTTCAGAAACTAAAGCAGATTTTGTTTTTAATTTAATGGCAGAGTATCAACATTAAGCCTCCCTCTACTTATAAAACATCTCTGAAAAATGATTACTGTTACTTATTTAAAAAGTGTTACTTATGTCAATGCGCTTATTTTGAAATGTAGGTAAAAGACGGGCGCCATAGTAGTTAAAAATGGCTATATCTAAAAGCAAAAATTAAAAACAGTTGTTAATTTTGACCAATCAGGTGCAGTCATTGAAAAACGACTTGCATTTTTGCCCATCCAATCAGGTGTGGACTAACAAAATCAAGAGGAACATGTAAGCTTTTCACAAGCACCACATCTGATTGGACAAAATTTAGTTTGCTATTTGACTTTTTTCTCTCTCTGTCTCTATTTTAATATCACTGGTTTACTCTTCTTGCATCAAACTTTAACTCAGTTTTTCAGTTTCACACCCTTGCTGTTGTAACCCAGGGCATTAGAAGCCCTTGGATATAATAACATGCAGATTGTGTTGGCTAGTAACGGAGAACATCAAGTTACATTTCAAAATAAGAGCATCAACATAAGTCACACTGTTTTAATAACCAGCAGCAGTGATTTTTTCAGAGATATTTGTAAGTATAGGGAAGACTAAATGTTGATGCCCTGCCATTACATTAAAAACAAAATCAGTTTTGGTTACTGAAATAATCTGAAACTGTCATAAGTAGTTAGAAAATAGTAATACAGACATTAAAAAAAAAATTCAAAAAATGATGTTACTTTATCTGGCCTGGAGACAAAGACAATGTTCTGTTAACATCTTGTTTTCGTAAAGCAGTCTCTGCAGATGGGCGATTCCTGTACGTTTCTGGAACACGTCTGCTGCTGGAACTAGCCAATAAAATAGGATTTGCAAAAATAAATTCACTTAATTGCAGCACACCAGTTTTGAAAAAAGTCAAATTTCTTTATACAATGGTTTTTTGCCTTTGGATGAAGTTGTTTTTTTTTTCTGCTGTACTGAAATGTGTTTATTTTGCAAAACTGCGATGGAAACACGTTTTTTTCCATATTTGTTAAAACCGTCATTATGTTGTGACAGTGTGACATGAGAGATAATCTGTGAAAAATCTATTCTCTCTGCTTTCTCCCAGTGCTAGAAACAACCAATCAGAGGCAGGAGAGTTTTAATGCTGTCAATCACAATCTGATGTGGTGCTGCTCATCCCTATGCTGTAGCTAGCGCAGCCTGTTGTGAATGCTCAGTCTAGTTAGCATATCTACCAATGACAGCAAATAAATATTTTTCCTGTAATGATAAGTAGTTTTTTCACCTTTAGCACATTTAGCAGTGAGTGAATGAGGTTGATTGACAGCGCTAAGACCCTCCTACTGGTTCTGATTGGTTGTTCTGGCCGTTGCATTACTTTAGTCAGTAATAGTGGCTCAGTGAGCAGGTGGTGGAGATTGATTGTTTTCACATATTATCTGACATGGTGACAGCTTTAATAAATATGGAGATAACATATTTTTTATTAAAGTTACATATATATAAAATGTAACTACAAAGCATTTTTTGAGAAGTCTGGATTGCTTTATGTGGATTTCGCATGTTGCCTATGACTGTTTCTCATGGGGAGAGACATTTCAGTAAACTAAAACTAACAAAAAAAATTAAGCAACCTACTTGCATACTGTATGCAGACTGTTGAATGTTAAATTCACTAGCAGTAAATATTGTGTTAGTATCAGTATTGGACCAAAGAAAGCAAGGCCGTTGCAAGCCTTTTAAATTGTCAATCAGATAGACTCAAGAAATTGTAACAGCAGCTGCCTGAGGGGCCCAATTAAATATTTTGCCATGGAGCCCCAAGATTCCTGGCAGCGCCCCTGATCATGAGTCATGTGATGGACAACCAGATTTTACTACCGACAGAAAAGATGAAGAAGACGACAGGAAGTGGTTGGAGGGTGATGACATGGCTTGGTTTTTAATGACTTATCGCGTGAACAAACCTATTTTTCTGCGATTTTAATTGCATTTCTTATTTAACGAACACACCGCAATTACAAAATCATACTTTTCTCGACATTAACGGACTATCAGCAAAGTTTTGCGTACATTTGTAATGGAAACTCAGCTGATGTTCCCTTAGGGTCTCAGAGAACCCCCTCTAACAAATCTGCTTGATTCCCTCCTTTTAGTAAATGCCCTCACCCTGACTGACATTGTTTTATTGAACCGGTTTTCCTCTCTGTCACTGGAGGGCATAATGCATTTTTTTATTTATTTTTATATGACCCATTCTGAGTTTTATAACCTTTTAAAGAGCGGTTCCTCCCCCTCACCCCAGCTTCCTGCCTGCTCGGCGCTCTCTCTGTTCGTCTCCACACTCACAAGATTTGCTCATTGAAGGACACATAAAGGAGTGGAACATCTGCTGCAGAACTGGGCTTTCGTGGCTCGTCGCTGAATTGCGAGCGTCCTCGTCGGCGTTGGTGCTCGCTCAAACGTCGCATCAATCAGTAATTTGGAGGCGCGCAGGAAACATAATGGAAAAGATCATTAGGGGCTATAGGAGACGGGGATCTGGGTGATGCGTTCTCTAAACTGATGAACTGTTTGTGATGCTGAAGCACGGCTCCTCATGCAGATGAGATGCCTCCCTCTTTCCACGGCGCAGGGGGTGGGGAGAACAGATCTCACACACGGCTCAAGTGCTCCACCTGTGGACCAATCAAAACCCAGGCCTGCTCTGGCTCATCACACAGATCAGGCCGATCAGTTTCTGTCGTTTTGTCTCGGAAGGCCTCGGTCTTTCTCAGACACAGAGACGCTCACAATCCAGCGTGGGGGCTAATCAGTTAGCTTTGTAATCATAATTTGTGGTTAGTGAGCCTCATTGATTGTGTCATGTCCCCAAGTTCATCAGCTAAATAGACGAGGTGATTATATATTCTGCTGTTTCTGTGTCAAGCGCTAGTCATTAGTTTGTGTGTGCGTGCGTTTGTTTCTAATACCTTGTGGGGACCATTTTCCTAACATATACTACATTGTGGGGACCAACTGGTCCTTGTGAGGACCGAAGCCTGGTCCCCACAAAAACGCTGTTTTTGGGTCAGGGGATTTAGGACTAAGGTGTGAATTGAGTTTTGGTTAGGGTTAGGGTTAGTTATGTAATGTTAATTGGAAGTCAATGGAAAGTCCCCACAAAGATAGCTGTGCAAGCATGTGTGTGTGTGTGTGTGTGTGTGTGTGTGTGTGTGTGTGTGTGTGTGTGTGTGTGTGTGTGTGTGTGTGTGTGTCACCCAGAGAGAACAGGAGGTGCAGACATACAAGCTGCTTCTTCAAGCAGAATATCACCGAACAAATTCAAATCCGAGACAAAAAAAATCATTTGAGTAATTTTGTTGCAGTTATACAGGAAAGAAAAGAAAAAAAAACAAACAAACAAAAACGATCCACTCTTGACTTCACTCTTTGTTCTCTTCTCTGGGCATGGACAGCCTCTCCAACCCCCCGCCTTTTATTTTATGTTTTTGTTTTTGTTTTTTTTGTTTTTTAGAGCAGCCATCAGCTGCTCCTCTGTTTCCGAGGTGGAAACAGTTTTGGTTTCAGAGCGCCGCGTTTCGTTCCCCACCACAGACGTGCTGATTTGCCTGAACCGGCGAACTTCAGTTCAGAGACGCAGTCAGAGACGGCAGCTCCGC